>NC_136063.1:288697205-290002205 GCF_964261635.1 Lissotriton helveticus | reverse complement strand
ACACACACACCCCACACACATACCCCCCACACACACACACCTCACACCCACCCCCCCACACACACCACACACACACATTATTTTTTTTTGAGGGGGGTGCCCCACACACATACCCCGACACACACACACCCCCCACCCCCCCCCACCCCCCCCCACCATACCTCATACACCCACACCTCCACCCACACCCAAACACCCCACACACCCACACACACACCATACACCCCCACCTACACCCACACACCCCTGCCCACACACACCTCACTCCCCCCCACACACACACACCTCACAGACACACCCCACACATCCCCCACACACACCTCACCCCCCACACACACCTCTGACACACCACACACACACCTCACACACACACCTCACACACACACACACACCCACATTCCTCACCCCCACACACACCCCCACACACACACACACACCCACACATCCTACACACACACACCCCACACACATACCCCCCCACACACACACCCCACACCCACCCCCCCCCACACACACACCACTCACACTCATTTTTTTTCTTTTTTTGAGGGGGTGCGCGCCCCGGTACACGTATCGGTACGCGTACCCTGGAGAAAAAAAAAGGAGTTTTTTAAAAATGTAGCATTTTTATATAAATTGGAGGTAGTTCTGAAAAGAACTGTTTTTTTATTCTTATTGTTGTTTTATATTTTTTGTATGTTTTTTTGTACCCCGCGACTTTTAAAAAAAAAATATATATTATTTTTTTTGCCTTGGGGGTCCTTGTGGGACCCCCTGAGCAGGCCTAGGGGGTCAGGGTGTTTCTACTCTGGCCCCTTTGCGAGTTTCACACCTTTGTTTCACTGCTTTCTTGTGCCTTGGTTCGAACAAGGCACAAGATGGCTGCCAGGGACACCCAGTATGCAAGGGGAATTAGTTCCCACTCTTCAAACATGCACGGGGGCTGCGTTGCAGAGAGGTGTTAAAAAGGGTGTGGCCTCATTACACCTCTATGCAATGCAGCCATCTGGCGCATACTGGAGGCTCCTGGTGGGCTAGTTGGCCCCCAGGGACCCCCATTATGCAAGGGGAATTAGTTCCCCCTCTGCAAACGCGCCAGGCGGCTGCGTTGCAGATAGGTGTAACAAGGGGCATAGCCTCATTACACCTCTGCAATGCAGCCCCCTGGCGCATACTGGAGGTTCCAGGTGCTAGTTGGCCCCCAGGGGCCCCCAGTATGCAGGGGGAATGAGTTCCCCCTCTTCAAACATGCACGGGGGCTGCGTTGCAGAGAGGTGTAAAAAGGGCCGTGGCTTAATTACACATCTCTGCAATGCAGTCCCCTGGTGCATACTGGAGATTCCTGGTGGGCTTTCAGGTCTTATATAGTTAGGAATTAGCATTTAAAAAACCTTTGAAATTCACTGAAAAAAACATAGGTTTCAGGCCTTATATAGTTAGGAATTAGCATTTAAAAAACCTTTGAAATTCACTGAAAAAAAATCATAGGTTTCAGGCCTTATATAGTTAGGAATTAGCATTTAAAAAACCTTTGAAATTCACTGAAAAAACCATAGATTTCAGGCCTTATATAGTTAGGAATTAGCATTTAAAAAACCTTTGAAATTCACTGAAAAAACCATAGGTTTCAGGCCTTATATAGTTAGGAATTAGCATTTAAAAAAACCTTGCAAATTCACTGAAAAAAACATAGGTTTCAGGCCTTATATAGTTAGGAATTAGCATTTAAAAAACCTTGCAAATTCAATGAAAATACCATAGGTTTCAGGCCTTATATAGTTAGGAATTAGTATTTAAAAAACCTTGCAAATTCACTGAAAAAAACATAGGTTTCAGGCCTTATATAGTTAGGAATTAGGCACAAGAAAGCAGAAAAACAAACGTGTAGAACACAAAAAGGGGGCAGGGTAGGAACACCCTGACCGCCTAGGGCTACTCAGGTGGTCCCACTAGGATATTAATATATTTAAACGTTATCCGCTAATAGAGTTAGCATTTATAAAACCTTTGAAATTCACTGAAAAAAACATAGGTTTCAGGCCTTATATAGTTAGGAATTAGCATTTAAAAAACCTTTGAAATTCACTGAAAAAACATAGGTTTCAGACCTTATATAGTTAGGAATTAGCATTTAAAAAAACCTTTGAAATTCACTGAAAAAACCATAGGTTTCAGGCCTTATATAGTTAGGAATTAGCATTTAAAAAAACCTTTGAAATTCACTGAAAAAACCATAGGTTTCAGGAGTTATATAGTTAGGAATTAGCTTTTACAAAACCTTTGAAATTCACTCAAAAAACTATATGTTTTAGTGGTGTTATAGTTAGCTGGACATTTTACTCATACAAAACCATTGAAATTGCTCCTATATAGTTAGTTGTACTAAGTATATATCGCGCACCCGCAATCCACTGCTGATGATGTCACATATTACATCATTCATGACATGGTCAGTGACATCACTGATGACATCTCAAATGACATCACTGATGACATCACTGATGACATCATCCACGTGACAATCACATACACCTTTTCATACACTATTACAATTTTTCATCACTCTTTGTAAAATACAGAGTATCATATTTTAATCCATTGTCACAGCAATACAAGTATCTAAAAATCCACTCAGTGATTCATAGATGTATACACACATCTAATCCCTTACCTATGGATTCACTCATACATGCTGTCAATGAACAATAGAACACTATCAAAAATACTTATACATCTATATCGACATTAAACAACAGCACGCATCCTATTCACATATGAAGTCATCCTACTCACTTATGCAAACAATGGATCATACTTACATATTTACTTAGCAAAACACTTATACAAACACCACTTCTTCTATTCATTTAGATAGTAAGTCATACTTCGTGAATTATAAAATCATTATTACAAGTATACAGTTATCCATACAGTCACTCACACAATCATTGTGTCTTATGTATACTTATTTATATACAACTGACACATACACTGCCTTTTATTTTTCTAGTTTGTTGGACCTGTACCTTTGAGAAATATATTTGCTCATCACCACACCCATAAAGAGATTCCCTCACCCAAACTGTTAGAACATGTAGTTTTAACTTCATATATCTACTGAATAAACTATTCAAACATCCTGTTTGGCCACAACACTGCATTCTGGGGCCCCCACCATTGGCCACAGCAAATGGGTCCCCTACTTGTTCCCTCCAAAACAGCTCGCAACCTAGGCATCATATTTGATGATCAGCTGTCAATGAGGCAACATGTGATCAAGGTCTCTGCCACCTGCATTACCATCCTCAAGTGGCTGAGAAAGATCATATGGATGCTTCCCCATGACACCCAGAGAACCGTAGTCCAAGCGTTAATTACATCTCGATTGGACTATGGGAATGTCCTTCTCCTGGGTGCATGTAAGGAGGTGACTCGTAAACTTCAGACGGTCCAAAACATGGCTGTTCGATTACTCTGCAATCTCCCGAGAACCTCTTCCACCTCGGCCTCCTTGCGCAGTTTACACTGGCTTCGAATCGAAAGCCGTTCTAAATTTAAAGCCCTCTGCATTATGCACAGTATCAAGTCAGGTACTGCCCCTCTTCATTTAAGCACTCTCGTTCACCACTATTGTGCCCCCCGCACTCTTCGTTCGTCTACCCAACATAGATATCGGGTGCCTCGCATTAGGAGAGCCAGAATGGGCGGCCGCTCATTCGCTTATTTGGCTCCTTCCCTGTGGAATACTCTACCTCTTTCCTTACGCACTTAATCCTGCTATCTAAGGTTCCGCAGAGACCTTAAAACCTGGTTATTTAACTTATAGACCCTTTTGTTGGTTAAAGTTCGTTCTTTTGTAACTACCCCGTTCTCTCTCTCTTTGGTTTAGCGCCGGGAAACCTCCGGGTAGCTGTGCGCTGTATAAAATTAAATATAATAATAATAATAATAATAATCTTTGGACAGTCACACACCCTCCACCGAACCACACACACTTTCACACTCCCATACAAATACTCAGTTAACTAATCAATAACTAATATAGACTTTCACATAGCTAGTAACTGTTAGAACCGGGAGTCTCTGGTTGGCAAAGGTAAGTACCTTGGCCCAAGTAGGGACCCCTAGCTCCGGTCAGGGCAACGGAATAACCCTCTGAGATAACCCCTGCTCACCCTCTAGGTAGCATGGCGCGAGCAGTCTAGGCTAAACTCGGAGACAATGTGGATAACATTTGCACTTAACACAACAGCAATTCCCAATCCACCACAAACTGAGACCACACAGGTAAGTATATATAAAATATAACTTTATCTAGTTTCAGCATGTAAATGAAGCAGTTGCATGATAATCACTTCTTTAGAACAGATAGCATTTCTAGTTTAAAGGTTGCACGTTAAACACTTCACTTAGAACAAGGTTGCACTTAATCCTTAATTGGTCTTTCTTAATCTCAGGAAGTTCTCAAAACAAATGTCTCTAGTCTCTTAAATCAGCACTCAAAAATATGGCCACTGATTTATATGCCATTCGCTCTCAAAACGAGCAAGCAAACAATGCCAATGTAAAACAACTATCCCCCAAGGGTCCCCTGGCTTCAGGGACCACAAGCGCTTCTTGCGCGGCTCACCCGGTATCCTGGGCGAGGGAGGACTTCTTTCCTTGTGCTTGTAGTGACGCGGGTCCCCCAGGGGCACCTCGCGGGTGCCGGCTCAGTGTTGCTCCCGCCCGGCCGGTCTCAGGACGCTCTCCGCCCGCTCTGGATCCTTCACAGAGCAGCGGGGAGCAGAGACGGCAGGCCAGGGGCTGGAGCACTTACGGAGATCCCTCGGCGGGGTCAGGTCACTTCTTCCCGGGCCCGGCGGTGATCGTGCTGAGTCCTCGGCTTCGTCAGCTGCCTCAGCGAAGGCGGCCAATCCCCTCGCGGCTCCTCAGGCGAGCCTCCACAGCACCCGGGAGTCAGGAACCCCCCCCGTAACTTGCCTAGAGGTCCAGGCGCTGCCGCGGCGAAGAACGAAGCCGCCGCGCTCCCATTGGTGGAGGGAGCCGAGCCCCCTCACTAACGCCGCGACGGGATTGGCCCGTGCGGCGCAGCGTCATCAGCAGTGGTGGGCCGTGATTGGCCGGAGTCGCGCAGCGTCATTGTTTACTGTCCCGGGAGCCGCACTGCCATTGGCTGACTCCCGGGTGCTGTGGAGGCTCGCCTGAGGAGCCGCGAGGGGATTGGCCGCCTTCGCTGAGGCAGCTGACGAAGCCGAGGACTCAGCACGATCACCGCCGGGCCCGGGAAGAAGTGACCTGACCCCGCCGAGGGATCTCCGTAAGTGCTCCAGCCCCTGGCCTGCCGTCTCTGCTCCCCGCTGCTCTGTGAAGGATCCAGAGCGGGCGGAGAGCGTCCTGAGACCGGCCGGGCGGGAGCAACACTGAGCCGGCACCCGCGAGGTGCCCCTGGGGGACCCGCGTCACTACAAGCACAAGGAAAGAAGTCCTCCCTCGCCCAGGATACCGGGTGAGCCGCGCAAGAAGCGCTTGTGGTCCCTGAAGCCAGGGGACCCTTGGGGGATAGTTGTTTTACATTGGCATTGTTTGCTTGCTCGTTTTGAGAGCGAATGGCATATAAATCAGTGGCCATATTTTTGAGTGCTGATTTAAGAGACTAGAGACATTTGTTTTGAGAACTTCCTGAGATTAAGAAAGACCAATTAAGGATTAAGTGCAACCTTGTTCTAAGTGAAGTGTTTAACGTGCAACCTTTAAACTAGAAATGCTATCTGTTCTAAAGAAGTGATTATCATGCAACTGCTTCATTTACATGCTGAAACTAGATAAAGTTATATTTTATATATACTTACCTGTGTGGTCTCAGTTTGTGGTGGATTGGGAATTGCTGTTGTGTTAAGTGCAAATGTTATCCACATTGTCTCCGAGTTTAGCCTAGACTGCTCGCGCCATGCTACCTAGAGGGTGAGCAGGGGTTATCTCAGAGGGTTATTCCGTTGCCCTGACCGGAGCTAGGGGTCCCTACTTGGGCCAAGGTACTTACCTTTGCCAACCAGAGACTCCCGGTTCTAACATTGGTGGCTCGCGGTGCGGATTTTGAACTAATAATTGCACTTGACCGGCAGTAGTTTCTTGTACATCACTAGTCTAGTTTAGCAGAACAGGTTGCGCAAGACTTTTTCTTTTTGGTGAAACCTTTTTAGTTGAAAAAGGGTAGGAAGCATCATGTCTCGGAAAGCGCCAAGCGTGAATGGAGACGTGGAGGTGGAATTTGAAATCCAGAAGTTGTTAACCTATAACAAGGAGCAACTGAGAAAAGTCTGCAAACAGCTTGAATGCCCAGTGAGGGGCGGCGCAAATAAGGAAGAGCTACAGACAGCTCTGAGGGCCTGGTGGGAGGCCAAACATGGTGTCCCAGAAGCTCCTATGGAAGAGGGTGGCGCACAGGAGATTGGGTTTTGGCCCAGTGAATTGCCAGTGGCGAAGCCAGCGTCTAGGGCCGGCAGCACCCACTCCAGTAGGAATATTTCTCCAGAGGAAGTGGAGGAGAATCAGAGAACTAGGGCCCATGAGATTGAGCTTTTGAAACTCAGAGCGGACGCCGATGAGAAGAGACTGCGCCTGGAAATTGAGAGAGAGGCGCAGGAGAGAGCGGCGCAGGAGAGAAGGGATGCTCTCGCTTTGGAGGAGAAGAAGCTCGAATTGGCTCATGAGAGGGGCATGAAGGAATTGGCCATCAAATATAAAGAGAGGGTGCCCAGTTCTAATGGTGGCAGCGCACAACCAGTACAGGCGGGTAAGGTATACATACCAAAGGATCTGGTACAGAATTATCAGAGGGGTGATGATATTTATGCGTGGTTTAGAGCGTATGAACTAGCCCTAAGGATGAATGAAGTGCCTGAGAAGAATTGGGGAGCAGGATTGTGGAAGCATTTTGAGGCCTCTGGGAGGGATGTTTTGGCACCCTTAGAAGCAGAGGATGCTTTGTCCTACTCCGCCATGAAGGAGGCTTTGTGCCTCAGGTATGGGCTCACTGCTGAACAGTACCGCCAGAGGTTTAGGAACTTCAAGAAGCTTGATTCAAGTACTTGGGTGGAGTGTGTGAGTATGTACACGCGTGCACTGGAAGGTTGGATGAAGGGCAGCAAAGTTACTGATTATGTGGGGTTGTGTCACTTGATTAGTAGGGAGCACTTAAGTAGTTTGTGTGTCCCAGAGCTGCGCCAGCATCTTTTGGATAGTAAGTTAACTGATCCCAGTGAGCTTGCTAAAGAGGCGGACCGGTGGACTAGCACCAGGGTCCACAAGGGGGTGGTAAGTACCCCAGCCAAGGGTGGACAGGGTCCCCAGCAGAAGAGTGGGGGGGACACGGGTAATCAAAAGGAGTCTTCTAAAGGGCCCCAAACTGGTTCCCAGGAGAAGGTGTCTCAACCCCCCAAGGCTAAGAAGTCCTGGCCCCGTAAGGGCAAGCAGGACAACAGGCCCCCACCTACCTGCTTTACATGTGGGCAGGTGGGGCACATTGCTCCCAAATGTCCAAAGAAACCTCCAGCACCTTCTGGTGCTCCAGCACCGGCATTGGCCAGTGTAGCTTTGGGAGGGGATTTGATCTCTAGTGGGGAGGAAGGGTTAGCAGTGATGACCCTTGTCTCCTTAGGAGACCGAGAGATGGCCCAGGAAACCTTGCTGCCCCAAAACACTAAGAAATACGGGCAGAAGGTGACCATCAATGGACAGGTAGGGGAGGCTCTGAGAGACACAGGGGCCAGCGTGACATCTGTTAGGTGTCAGTGGGTGTCTGAAGAGCAAATTGTTCCCCAGGTACTCCGGCCTGTGGTGGCAGCTGACAGTTCAGTGCGCTACTGCAGGCTGGCGAAAGTTCCATTTGAATGGGGAGGAGTCTCCGGTGTTTTGGAGATTGTAGTAAGTGATGCCTTGCCTGTAGATTGTCTATTAGGTAATGACCTGGAGAGCTCCCCCTGGAAAGAGGTGGAGCACAGGACTCACTTGGAGATGTTGGGTTTGCCCGCGTGGATCTGTGTGTCCACCCGTGCAATGACAGCAAGAGAGGGCGGTCTAACAGAGCTGGAGCCTGGAAAAATGGCCCAGGGACCTGCCAAGAGAGGAAGGGGTAGAGGGCGCGGGAAACCGGCCCCCACTGTTCCCACGGTCCAGGAGGAGGCAGACCCAGAGGGGGATGCCCTGGAACCGACGGGGGAGCAGGTGGCCGAACTAGGGGAATTGCCTGAGCTGTCCCAGTGGCAGCAGGAAGGTGGTCCCTCCAGGGAGGAATTCTGCCAGGCTCAGAAGGAGTGCCCTTCTCTCATTGGTGTGCGGCAGCAGGCTGCTGACCAGGCCGCAGGCCTGGGGTCCAAGGAGCATTTGATCTATTGGGAGGATGACTTACTTTATAGTGAGCCTAAGTTCGCTGAGCCCGGCGCAGCCCGTGTGCTGGTGGTACCGGAGCGCTTCAGGAACTTCCTACTGGGTCTGGCTCATGACGTGCCTCTCGCAGGACATCTGGGGCAAGACAAGACCTATCACAGGCTTGTCACCCATTTCTACTGGCCCCAGATGAAGACGCACGTCTCTGCCTTTTGTAAGTCTTGTCAGACTTGTCAGGCCAGTGGCAAGAGTGGAGGGAAGCGCGTGGCACCCCTCCAACCCTTTCCCGTGGTGAGCACCCCTTTTGAGCGGGTGGGCATTGACATCGTGGGGCCCCTGGATCCCAAGACAGCCCTAGGCAACAGGTTTATCCTGGTCTTGGTGGACCATGCCACTCGGTACCCGGAAGCCCTTCCGCTCAGGACAGTCACCGCCCCAGTGGTGGGCCGTGCCCTGATGGGGATCTTTTCCCGGGTGGGATTTCCGAAGGAGGTCGTTTCGGACCGCGGGACAAACTTCATTTCTAAATATATGAAGTCCCTGTGGAGTGAGTGTGGGGTGACTTACAAATTCACCACTCCTTACCACCCTCAAGGAAATGGTTTGGTTGAGAGATTCAACCGCACATTGAAGGGCATGATTATGGGCCTGGAAGAGCCCATGAGGCGGAAATGGGATGTCTTGTTGCCATGCCTGTTGTTTGCCTACAGGGAGGTGCCTCAGAAATCATTAGGGTTCAGTCCCTTTGAGTTGCTGTATGGCCACCCTGTCAGAGGACCTCTGGCTCTGGTGAAGGAGGGGTGGGAGAAATCCCGTGGGAAAACCCCTCAGGATGTGTTCAGCTATGTGCTGGCCATTCGCAACCAGACTAAGCGCTTCAGGAAGCTCGCTCAAGAGAACCTGGAGGCTAGCCAGGAGGAAATGAAGAGGTGGTATGACCAGAATACTTCTCTGGTTGAGTTCCAACCTGGTCAGAAGGTGTGGGTGATGGCGCCAGTGGAGCCTTGTGCGCTCCGTGACAAGTGGTCTGGCCCATATGAGGTGGTGGAGCGCAAGAGCGAGGTTACCTATTTGGTTAACCTGAAGACTCCCAGGCAGCCCCTGAGAGTGCTACATGTGAACCGCCTCAAACCCCACTTTGAGAGAACTGAAGTGACTATGCTCATGGCTACAGATGTTGGAGGGGAGGAGGATAGTGATCCTCTCCCTGACCTCCTGGCAGTCAAGGAGCAAGATGGGTCAGTGGATGGTGTGGTCCTCTCCCCCACCCTGACCCCAGAACAGCAGGAGGACTGTCGCCAAGTGTTGGGTCAGTTCGCCCCACTGTTCTCCCTGACCCCAGGTGTCACCAAATGGTGCGTCCACGACGTGGACACTGGAGACAGCATGCCTGTGAAACAGAAGTTTTACAGGGTGGCTGACAAGGTCAGAGCTAGCATCAAGGAAGAAGTTTCCAAGATGTTGGCGCTTGGGGTTATTGAGCCCTCCAGCAGCCCCTGGGCTAGCCCAGTGGTCTTAGTGCCTAAGAAAGCTGCTACCCCCGGTGGCCCCCCAGAACTTCGGTTCTGTGTGGACTACCGTGGGCTCAATGCGGTCACGAAGACTGACGCACACCCCATCCCCAGAGCTGATGAGCTGGTGGATCGGTTGGGAGCTGCCCAGTACCTGAGTACTTTTGATTTGACTTCAGGGTACTGGCAGATTGCCTTAACTGACGGGGCAAAGGAGAGGTCAGCATTTTCAACGCCAGAAGGACACTTCCAGTTTCGTGTCATGCCCTTTGGGTTGAAAAATGCCCCCGCCACATTTCAGAGATTGGTCAACCAGGTACTGGCAGGGCTGGAACAATTCAGCGCAGCCTACCTGGATGACATTGCAGTGTTCAGCTCCACTTGGGAGGAACACCTGCAACACCTCACTGAAGTGTTGAGGGCTCTGCAGAAGGCAGGCCTCACTATCAAGGCCAGTAAATGCCAGATAGGGCAGGGATCTGTGGTGTACTTGGGACACCAGGTGGGGAGCGGCAAGGTGGCGCCCCTACAGGCGAAGATTGATACCATTCTGGCTTGGGAACCCCCCAAGACCCAGACGGAGGTGAGAGCCTTTCTAGGTCTCACCGGGTATTACAGACGGTTTGTCAAAGGCTATGGCACCATTGTGGCCCCTTTGACAGAGCTGACATCTAGGAATCAGCCCAGGAAAGTGAATTGGACTGAGGCCTGTCAAACTGCTTTTGACACCCTCAAAACTGCCATGTGCACAGCACCGGTGCTTAAGGCACCTGACTTTTCAAGTGAGTTCATTGTGCAAACTGACGCTTCAGAGCAAGGCGTGGGAGCAGTGCTCTCACAGATCAATGATGAGGGAGGAGACCAACCTGTGGCTTTCATTAGCCGGAGGCTAATCCCCAGGGAACAGAAATGGAGTGCCATTGAAAGAGAAGCTTTCGCTGTGGTCTGGGCTCTGAAGAAACTGAGGCCCTACCTGTTTGGGACTCACTTCCGCGTTCAGACCGACCACAGGCCCCTCAGATGGTTAATGCAGATGAGGGGCGAGAATCCAAAATTGTTGAGGTGGTCCATTTCCCTACAGGGGATGGACTTTACGGTGGAGCACCGCCCTGGTACAGAACACGCCAACGCTGACGGTCTGTCCAGATTCTTCCGCCTTAGTGATGAGGACTCCCAAGAGGTTGGGTAGTTCTCCCCACTTTCAGCTGGAGGGGACACGTGTTAGACCTGACACCTTTTGGCGTGGTTCTTCCCCCATCTTTTTGCCTCTGACTCATGTGTTTTGATGCTGTGCTGGATTTCGTTTTTGCTGGTTTAGATGCTTTGGACCCTCTGCCACTGCTGATCAGTGTCAGAGGGTAAGTGCTCCCTCTGTAAACTGTGATATTGAGTGAATATACCTGATTGGCATATTTGTAGCACCCCGAAGTCCCTAGTAAAGTGCACTGTGTGTGCCAGGGCCGGTGATGACAAATGCTACTAGTGGGCCTGCAGCGCGGATTGCGCCACCCACATGAGTAGCTTTAAAATGGTGACTCAGGCCTGCCAGCGCAGAGCCTGTGTGCAGTCAGTGACTGCCATGTCAGCCTGGCCAGTGTCCCCACTGGCTGGGCTTAACCCTCCCCTGTCTGTGCACATCAGCCACCCCTATGGAAGGCTCCAGGTACCCCCCTGGGTAGGGTGCAGTGAATGGATAGGGTAGAGCGTGTACTAGTGCAGGTAACATGCTCTGGTAGAGAGCAGCAGCCACTTTGTGTGCTCACTGCTGTAGGGCTGTAGGGCTCCCTAGGGTAGCCTGGGGAGGCTGGTCCCATTGGATCCCAGCCTATCTCCCTATAGGAACAAGATGGAACATCCATGAGAGATATCCCTGGACTCAGAATTTAATGACACATCTTTTAGTGAAGGGTGTTTTTAAATCCTGTGTTGGAGAATAGCACTTTTAGAAAGTGGCTGTTCTCTTGTCTAAACCTTTTTCTATGTGCCTGGGTTTGTGGAATGTCTGCCTGGTCTGGATGTGACAGGAAGGGGCTGCAGAGCCCCAGAGGAGAGGGTCGGAGCCATCCCGGGGATGAAAGGGCACATCTGCCTGCTTGGGAGGAGGGAGGAAGGAATGCCAGATAAGTGCTGGGCTGTGCCTGCCTACCTCCCCCACATTCGCTCTCTCCTGGTGGTCAACTGACCCCCCTGGCCCTGAAGCTGACAGGAAGAAGAAAGCCAGAGACACCTCAGTGCTCCGCAACCCCCAGAACTGGTTTAGACTGGACCCAGGGCCTCCATGCACCAAGAACTTCAAAGACATTGGGGGTATAAGGAAAGGACCCCTGTCTGCAGAAAGTTAGATTCTGAAATTCTACAACCAAGACGGACCCTCTGCTGGAAGGAAGACGGCGAGAGAACTAAAGGAAGATTGCCTTGCTGTGTGCTCTAAGGGCTGACCTGTTCTGCTGTGGCCACTGAAAGCTGAAGAGGGGAAAGGGACTTTGCTGCGTGCTGTGACCCTGCCTGCTTGAACCTACCAAGACTTTGCTGTGTGCTGTGTCTTTACTGAATCTCCAAGGGCCTGAGAAGAGCTGGCCTCCTGCTGGGAACCCAGGGCTAAAGGTTCCTAAAGCTTTGCCAGAAAACAGCTGCAAGATCGTGCTGTTGTGGACCGGGGGCGTGGTGTACTCGACTGCGGAGCGTGAGGAAGGGATCGGTGTGCTCATCGGCACATTTCCTATGAGGGTTGGAGGCTCGTGGCGCCTCCCCTCGTGAAATCCGCTCCAACGTGGTGGAGAGGTCGAGAGGGGGGTCTCATCGGGACCAGCGCCCTTGAAAACCCTTTGCCGCCAAATCACCACCGCGGCCCGGAGCCAGGAACCCCCCCCGTAACTTGCCTAGAGGTCCAGGCGCTGCCGCGGCGAAGAACGAAGCCGCCGCGCTCCCATTGGTGGAGGGAGCCGAGCCCCCTCACTAACGCCGCGACGGGATTGGCCCGTGCGGCGCAGCGTCATCAGCAGTGGTGGGCCGTGATTGGCCGGAGTCGCGCAGCGTCATTGTTTACTGTCCCGGGAGCCGCACTGCCATTGGCTGACTCCCGGGTGCTGTGGAGGCTCGCCTGAGGAGCCGCGAGGGGATTGGCCGCCTTCGCTGAGGCAGCTGACAAAGCCGAGGACTCAGCACGATCACCGCCGGGCCCGGGAAGAAGTGACCTGACCCCGCCGAGGGATCTCCGTAAGTGCTCCAGCCCCTGGCCTGCCGTCTCTGCTCCCCGCTGCTCTGTGAAGGATCCAGAGCGGGCGGAGAGCGTCCTGAGACCGGCCGGGCGGGAGCAACACTGAGCCGGCACCCGCGAGGTGCCCCTGGGGGACCCGCGTCACTACAAGCACAAGGAAAGAAGTCCTCCCTCGCCCAGGATACCGGGTGAGCCGCGCAAGAAGCGCTTGTGGTCCCTGAAGCCAGGGGACCCTTGGGGGATAGTTGTTTTACATTGGCATTGTTTGCTTGCTCGTTTTGAGAGCGAATGGCATATAAATCAGTGGCCATATTTTTGAGTGCTGATTTAAGAGACTAGAGACATTTGTTTTGAGAACTTCCTGAGATTAAGAAAGACCAATTAAGGATTAAGTGCAACCTTGTTCTAAGTGAAGTGTTTAACGTGCAACCTTTAAACTAGAAATGCTATCTGTTCTAAAGAAGTGATTATCATGCAACTGCTTCATTTACATGCTGAAACTAGATAAAGTTATATTTTATATATACTTACCTGTGTGGTCTCAGTTTGTGGTGGATTGGGAATTGCTGTTGTGTTAAGTGCAAATGTTATCCACATTGTCTCCGAGTTTAGCCTAGACTGCTCGCGCCATGCTACCTAGAGGGTGAGCAGGGGTTATCTCAGAGGGTTATTCCGTTGCCCTGACCGGAGCTAGGGGTCCCTACTTGGGCCAAGGTACTTACCTTTGCCAACCAGAGACTCCCGGTTCTAACAGTAACCAACTGTAGAATCAGTTTACACAACAACTGACAAAGTGATACAGATATTCACACAGTTTAGTCACTATCCACTATATTTAGTGAGACATTATAAATTGGTCAAGTAAACAGTCAATTACACTGCTACTAAATCCTCCATCCAAATATTTATTTATATATCCACTCATTCCTCAATGCAAATTGCTATATATATAATGCATATTTAAATAACGAAGCAAACCACATTCACTGGATGATGTCATCAGTGATGTCATCAGTGATGTCATTTGAGATGTCATCAGTGATGTCACTGACCATGTCATGAATGATGTAATATGTGACATCATCAGCAGTGGATTGCAGGTGCGCGATATATACTTAGTACAACTAACTATATAGGAGCAATTTCAATGGTTTTGTATGAGTAAAATGTCCAGCTAACTATAACACCACTAAAACTTATAGTTTTTTGAGTGAATTTCAAAGGTTTTGTAAAAGCTAATTCCTAACTATATAACTCCTGAAACCTATGGTTTTTTCAGTGAATATATATATATATATATATATATATATATATATATATATATATATATATATATATATATATATTACACACACACACACACACACACACACACACATACATACAAACACACATATATATTATATCAGTTTAATGCAAGCCAGGTGGCTCAAATTGTGCAAAGATGTGAAGAGATTTTATCTTTCCTGCAATGACCTATTGCGTGGAAAAAAATAACCATATCATAAATATCTTTCTGCTGCTCACTATTTCTTTTTTGAATAATAGCAAAAGAAGGAAAACCCAATTCCCATCTTCCTTGTTTAAATTGTGGCTACAATTATGCTCTGTGACCTGCGTGTCACCTTGACATCATGCATTGTAACATCAGAACTCAATTGTAATAAGTTACAACATTATTTTTACTACCGGTGACTAGGGACGTCACAAGTCGCCTACAATAAGCAAATTAGATAAGGGTTTTTATAAAGACATTGCAGCCTTCCATGTCTAATATGGTTCTCCCAATAACCGTAGACTGAATCAACACAGACTGTGGATAGAACTACACCTTCTCTTATTCTACCATATGTACGTGCCCTTGAGTTACGCGCTCACTTTTGATATCCCTGTGCGATTTACAAGTTTCTCTCTTGGCAGTGCAAGTAATGCCAGGCATCTTTCAGAGGTTGACCAAAAACAGAACCATTAGGTTGGATGATAGCAACACATATTATTCAAATCACAGGAAACAGAAATAACAAGCAAATCTATCAAGAGGTGTTATTCCTACCAACTTACAAGGATGACACAAAACGATGTTTTTCAAAGTCAAATGGAAAAAAAACACGAGTTCAGTACTCCAGATAAAAAAAAACAGAAGCACATGCAGGTCCTGGCTTGAAAAGTGGAGTCGATAGAAATAGTTAACGTGTTACTCAAGTGAGTAAACACAGGGAACAGTGTCCGGAACATTGCTCCAAATGCACACCTCACTATGGCCTGAATGTGCTCCAAGTGGGCAAAATAATCAGTATCCCTAAGACTGCCCTCTTTTCCAGGACCAGAAGACTACACGTGAGGGCAAAGTGCGCTTGTTGGTTTTGTTAGGCCGTCTAATTATTTGTTCCACCTCACAGTATAAGGCTGCCTAAAGATGCATAAGACGTTTGAATGAGGACTTTACATAACAGGCGCAGAATTTCATAACATGCAGCACAACTCCACATGAACTTAAAAATTGGCTTTCTTGACGACTCTTCATATTTTGGAATTATTACAGAGCTCCGATATTTTTAATCAGGTGTTTTCCAAATGTGAGCACATCATCGTTACTGTGTGGCTCTCAAACGCCTCCAAGCGACAAGAATATTAATGATTATGAATTCTTATGTTATAAGTGTTACTGTTGTCCTAGACCTCAAGAATTACCCAGTTTCAAACCTTTGAACTTAAGGATGCACACAGATACTTTTTACATTAACCCACTTAACATATCTCCATAGTTGGAGTTTGCCCACCTTATTCTTTTACAGAAAAATAAAAACATCATATTGTCTGAATAAAGGTATGCACGTGGAACCAACCTATGTGATCTACAGTATCATCTAGAAAGCAAGAAGGGATAGAACCTTGAAACCTGCCCTTGTTTCTCGGCAATAAGAAAACAAAGCAGTCTCGGTTCTAAACTACTATTCACGCTGTCAAACATTTGATGGTTAATCAAAAAGATGCCACTTTCAGATACTGCTGTGTAGATTAAGGGCTTAAAAGGACAACCACAAGTTATTTTCTTTATCTCATGAAACTCACTTTTCCCCTCCCCAATGCACGATACGTTCAGGAAGGAAATGCATACATACCTTTAAGGGAATCTGTTTCAAACCTTCACCACAACAGTTCTCCTGAAAGCCAACTCTAGAGCAGGAGGCCAACTCTGTGGCACCTGGCACCCCTGCACGAGTATGAGACCCGTAACTCAGCACCCCCTCAAACCACGCACTCACATAGGTCAATGAAGGAGGGTGATGGCTTATATGGGCCCTGTGGAAAGTCCTGCTATGGTCCCGAGAAGGAAGAGGGCTGAGAGAGTCCTTGATGGTGGTGATCCGTAGCCGATCACTGCCTACTTTATTTTTTCTAACCAAATGTTCTTGATTTTCAGAACAGAACAAAACACACAGTAGTCATTCACAAAGCTATGAAATAAAGGTAGTTCAAGCAACACACCCACTTCACATCTCCAGGCCATGATACTCCCACCATCTCCCCAAAATCTTGTCATGCTTCTGTAGGCATCCCTCTCGTAAATTGGCCACTCCTGGGGGGCACACCAGTCCACTTCCCTCCTCCGCGGAGGGAGACTCCGGAGAATTCCATGTGCGTGCAATGTCCCGTTGATCACTGCCAACTTTAAAGCTGCTTTTCAGCTTCCATGAATCTTTTTTAAATCCTTTGAGTAATCGGGTTGAGTGGAACAATTTAACAGCATAACAAAAACTATACCCATACACCGTCCCTTCAAATCCCCTTCTCTATTCATTGGGCACTCAATTCATGTGTGATCAATACAGTGGATAAAGGACAATGGACTGGCTGGCCAGTTCAGTTTCACCTGTGGGAACACCTGTTTGACAAACTAGAACATTTGGTAGCGCTGTGGATTGACACGCTGAAGGATCAACCCCTCACCACCCATGCTGTGTCTGCAAAACAGCACTACTGAAATATATCCACCGCAGAGGCAGGGAACACTGCTGATGACCTGTCAGTAGCAGGGGTCCAATCTATGCGCATTGAACAATTCTATGACAAATGACTTTAAGATGTGTTAAGGCCTCCTACACTAATTTGTATAACGTTTTAGTCAAATGCATCAATGTCCTGCATCTCTGACTCTTTTTCAAATTATTTTATAAATAAATGTTCACATTATCACTGCAGTAGCAGTAACTAACACTGTGGCTCCTCACAACACACTGAGCATCCACTTGCTTTGTTACAGAATGTTATAAGTACAGCAGTGTGAGTGAACAGGGAGGGACTATTGGACTAATATGCGCACACATATAGGGAGCACAAAAAGGTGTGTGGGCATCAGTCTCACCCAGTATACCCAAAACATATGAGCAAAACTTGCTGCAACTGCCTAACACTATGCTTAGGACAAGACTTGAATAATGAATATGCTACTTACCAGTATGCATCTGTTCTTGGCATGTAGGGCTGCTAACATTCATATCTTAGCATTAGATCGCCGCCTAGTGTTGGGCTCGGATGATTGCACATTGTTGTCCTGGAAGAGTCTTCGAAGTATCCTGAGATAGGTGGCTCCTCCCCTGGACTACAGTGCGCATGGGCATCGGCTCCATCCCCAGATTGTTTTTCGCCATTGTGGCAGAAGATGGAGTGAAAAGTGTAAAGGATGTTCATGCTAATGAATAAATACAATAGTATATCTGCAGCTGCGACAGGCACCGGGGAGGAGGGCGGGCGATATGAATGTTAGCAGCCCTACATGCCAAGAACAGATGCATACTGGTAAGTTGTCGTGTATTTCTATAGGTTCTGATTCGATCCCCCTATTCCTGACCCTATTCTGGTTAAACTTACTAGCTAGTTAACTAACAGTCAGCCCATGAGGCAAGAAAACCCCCATGATGCAGATACCGTTATCTGACGCAGTCACACTACGGCACAGGAACGTGTTATCTGATTAGGTCATAACGCTTGAGATCTAATTAGACAAGCGACATTCCTCCAGCCCCTGATAAGGCATACGACGTTCTCATAACAAATCAAACCTATGACAACCTGGATAATCCGTGCGGCCATTGTTTTGATTTCACAGAGAACTTTAGTAAAGAATGTGCTAACGAGCAAGTCGTATGACATCTTTATTGACGTACCTATGTCCATCCTTACGTCAATCTCGGCACCTTTAAGGTATAAATATTGCCGACCTTGCCCTATGCAAACACACGCGTGGTGACAAGACGGAGCAGCCATACTTGCCGAAGCCGAGAGCAGAAGCAGACCCCGCAGGCAGCAGCCCCGCCTTCCTGACGCGCTGAGAGACGCGCTGCTATCTCAAGCCGAGAGACCCAGCACCGGCGCTTCTGGGCAGCCCTCGCAGGCAGCCTGGAATATCGAGAGCAGAGAAAGAGATACCATTCCTCATTCATCCTAAATTCCAGGTACAGAACTGAATAACCCCTCCTAGAGAATTCTTTAGTTATTCACTTGGCAAAAACAAACTTAAACTAAACTGTAACTTTCTATTCCCGCCCACGCATTAGACTTAGGTCAGGTACACGGGGTAGGCGTATTTAGAAACACCAGTTGAGTACGTTTAGTCAAATGTATATGTGTATGTAAATATATTTTAATCATTTTAAACATCATATGGCTCAGAAACCATATCAATGTTTTTACAGTATTATTTTATACTATTGCTTCTAATGTATGCACTTTACTTAACTATAAGTATTGCAATAATATCGATCCATTTCTCTTGTACGAGAAAAGAGACTGATCAATAAATAACATCTTTTATTGAACACGCCCGTCTCTTCCTTTTCTCTACATTCTGATGAGACTAAGAATGCACGTACTGACTGAGTAAAATAATTGCCTTGTGCTCACACGACTCTCGAGATTGACTCTTGATTAGGGGAGAGCAAAGTTGTCATGTTCTATGGTTGTCAGAAACTAAATCCCTTCTTGTCTAATCAGGGGAGTTAATCCTTCCTTGAACATTCGAGAAAGTTTCTAGCGAACTCTGAGCTTAGCTGGCAAACCCAAAAATTAAGTCTAGTATCGACAGTAGTAGACCTAATTAACGTCTGGCCTAGGCCTTTACTGCTGTAGGCACTATTCCAATGCGCAGAGCCTATTGGGAAGATAGGAACTACACTACAAAGTAGCATATTCAGTTCGAGGCATGTGGGCTGCTAAATTCATATCTTAGCATAGAATACATAGCAGTCCCTCCATCAGCGGCGGTTGCCCGTGCCAGCTGCAGAAACCTGAAAAAGTGTCTTGAGAACAGCCTGTCCTACAGCTGCTTGCTGCTTGGAATGCACATCAACACAGTAGTGTTTTGTGAAGGTATGTGGTGTGACCTACGTGGCTGCTCTGCAAATATCCTCTAAAGGAATGTTCCCTAGGAAAGCCATGGATGCCCCCAGTTTGCGTGTGGAGTGCGCTCTGGGGGGTATTGTTAAAGTGCGCTTGGCTTTTTGATAACATATCTGGATGCACTTAACAATCCACCTGGCTATCCCTGCTTTGGAAATTGGGTTGCCTTTGTGTTGTGGTGCGAAGGCAACAAAGAGTTGTTTTGTCTTTCTAAAGGGTTGTGTTCTGTCTATGTAGTACATCAACGCCCTCCGTACATCTAAGGTATGGAGCATTCTTTCCGCCACCGTTTGCGGGTTTTGAAAGAATGCTGGTAAGTCAATAGTTTGGTTTAGATGAAACTGTGACACCACCTTCGGAAGGAATTTGGGGTTAGTGCGTAGCACTACCCTATTTGGATGAATTTGAATGAATGGCTCTTGGATTGTGAGCGCCTGCAGCTCACTGACACGCCTCAGAGACGTAATAGCTATAAGGAAAGCTACTTTCCACGTAAGGAACTGGAGTTCATACGAGTGCAGTGGCTCAAATGGTGGTCCCATCAGTCTGGTGAGGACGACATTGAGGTTCCACACTGGAGCTGGCGGTGTCCTTGGGGGAATGACTCTTTTCAGACCTTCAAGGAAGGCTTTAATGGCGGGCACTCTGAAGACAGAGAGGTGCTGCCTGTTCTGAAGATAAGCCGCTATGGCGGATAGATGTATCCGAATGGAAGTGTACGCCAGATTGCACTTGTAAAGATGCAACAGATAGCAGATGATGTTGGGGATAGATGCATCAAGCGGGTTGATGTCATTGGCTGTACAGTAGATGACAAAACGCTTCCACTTTGCAGCATAGCATGCTCTAGTAGTTGGTTTCCTCGCCTCCTTGATGATGCTCATGCATTCTGGAGGCAGGTTAAGGTACCCAAACTCTAGGACCTCAGGAGCCAGATCGCCAGGTTGAGCTGTTGCGGATCTGGATGCTGAATTTCTCCATGGTTCTGCGTCAAAAGACTGGGTGTGAGACGCAGTCTTTGATGCGGCACCACTGAGAGTTCGAGGAACGTGGTGTACCATGCTTGGCGCGCCCACGTTGGAGCAACTAGGATGAGAGTCATCTCGTGCTGCCTTAGCTTTCTTGCGACCAGCGGTATTAGAGGGGCTGGCGGAAAAGCGTACGCAAATTTGCCTGACCAGTTCATCCATATCGCATTCCCCTGCGACTGTGGGTGAGGGAACCTGGCGGCAAAGTGTTGGCATTTTGCGTTCTCTTTTGTGGCAAACAGGTCTATCTCCGGATGACCCCACTGCTGGAAGTACGGGTGGAGGACAGATGGGTGTAACTCCCACTCGTGCATTTGATGGCTGTACCTGCTGAGCAGATCCGCCATCTGATTGTCCTTTCCTGGGAGGTGTTCTGCCATGAGGAAAATGTTCCTCTGAATGGCCCACTTCCACATGCTCTGAGCCAGATGAGACAGCTGTGGCGAGTGGGTGCCTCCCTGCTTTTGAATGTAGTACATCGCGGTCATGTTGTCCGTCCGGACTAGCACGACCTTGTTGCACAGATGTACAATGAAGGACTTGAGCGCCATGAAGATTGCCATCAGTTCCAGATAGTTGATGTGCATCTTCTGTTGCTGCGTTGACCATAGTCCCTGCACTGTGTAAGTGAGCACATGAGCTCCCCATCCCTGGAGAGATGCGTCCGTTGTCAGGACAATCTGCGGCACAGGCTCTTGGAACAGTCGGCCCTTGCAAAGGTTGTGTGGAGTCCACCAATGCAGAGAGTCGTATGCCCGACTGGTAACCAACACTAGGTCTGTCAATTGTCCACGAGCCTGTGTCCACTGATTCGCTAAGCACTCCTGGAGCGGGCGCATGTGTAGCCGTGCGTGAGGGACTATGAAGATGCAGGAGGCCATCATGCCTATCAACTGCATGAACACTCTCGCTGGAAGCGAGTGTTGTGGCCTGAACCTTTGGATCAGGGCCTGCATGCTGTCTATCCTGACTTGGTTTGGCTGAGCCATGGCCGTCAGGGTGTTGATCGTTGCACCTAGGAACTGCCGGACATGTGCCGGCTGAAGATGCGATTTTGGGTAGTTTAGGGAGAAACCCAGATCGTGAAGAAGGTGAATTGTAGTTGACATGTCCGCGGCGCACTGCTGCTCTGACTTGGCTTGTACGAGCCAGTCGTCTAGGTAGGGGTAGACATGGATGTTCTGCCTCCTGAGGTGCGCCGCTACTGTCGCCAGACACTTGGTGAACACCCTCGGGGCTGTAGTGACTCCGAAGGGTAGGACCTTGAACTGGTAGTGCCTGCCTTGAATAGTGAACCTGAGGTATCTCCTGTGTGACGGGTGAAGTGGAATGTGGAAATACGCATCCTTGAGATCTAAGGTTGCTAAGAAGTCTCCTTGGTTTAGCAAGGGAAGAATCTGTTGCAGTGTAAGCATGTGGAAATGTTCCGATAGTATGTACAGGTTGAGGGGGCGTAGATCTAGAATGGGTCTGAGAGATCCGTCCTTCTTTGGAATAAGGAAGTACAGGGAATATACCCCTGTGCCTTCCTCTCCCACCGGCACTTGCTCGATTGCTCCCTTTTGCAGCATCACCACTACTTCCTGCTGCAATAAGAGCAAGTGCTCTGCGGACATAGGCCTTTGCCTTGGCGGGATGTTGGGTGGAGTGGACTTTAATTCTAGGCAATAACCATACTGGACTAGTTGTCGCACCCACCTGTCTGTGGTGATGTTTTTCCAGACGGGCAGGAACTGCTGCAGTCTCCCCCCGACAGGTGTTAGGTGGTCGGGGGGCAGTGACAGAGAGTCACTGTTTGCTTGGAGTAGAGGAGCGGGGGTTGTTGTTGTTTCCTCTGCCGCGACCTCTGTTGCTGTTATTCCTGTAACCTCCCTTGTTCTGTTTCGTGAACGAGGATTGTGCCCCACCTTTTGAGAACTGGGATTGTTGACCCATTTGTCCTCTGGTGACCCCACGTGCACCTGAGCGACGAAAATTGCTGCCACGAAACTGTTGAGACTGCAGGGCCCCCATGGATTTAGCAGTTTCCGTGTCCTTTTTTATTTTCTCTAGGGTGGTGTCAACATCTGGACCAAACAGACTATCAGGATTGACCGGTTGATTAAGAATTGTTGTCTGAATATCCGGTTTAAAGCCTGAGATGCGTAGCCACGCCTGTCGTCTCAGCATAACGCTAATGTTGACAGCCCTAGCAGCTGTATCTGCAGCATCAAGCGCACACTTGATGGCTGCGTTTGAGATTAGCTTCCCTTCGTTAATGAGCAGTTGTGTAGCTTCTTGGAACTGTGGAGGCAGGTGTTGTACAACCTGTTCTAGGGTATCGTAGTGTGCCCTATCGTAACGCGCCAAGAGCGCCTGTGTATTGGCGATGCGCCAAAAGTTTGATGCCTGTGCAGCCACTCTTTTGCCCCCTGCCTCTAGCACTTTGGACTCCTTATCCGGGGGAGGAGCTTCACCCGTTGTCTGGGAGTTGGCACGTTTCCTGGCATTGGCGACCACAAGAGAGTCCAGTGGCAATTGTCCCCGGATGTAGGCGGGGTCCGCAGGTGCAGGCCTGTACTTCTTTTCAATGCGAGGGTTGACCACTCTCGCTCTTGTAGGCTCCTTAAAAATGTCCCCAGCATGTTTGAGGACTCCTTTTAGCATAGGAAGTGTCTTTACTGTCCTTTCAGAGACTGAAAAGGTGTCGAAAAGGAAGTCTTCCTCAACCGGGTCGGCATGCATGTCCACATCATGATTGGCTGCCGCCCTTTCAAGTAGTGCATGAAAGCCTGCTGAGTCCTCAGTCGGGGATGCACGTGCATTAAAGAGCTGCGGGTCCTGCCCCACACCCTGGGTGTTCTGGTCACCAGTGTCATCGTATGATTCCGGTTGTGCATCAGGTTCATCGATAGGGAAATTGTACTGCTCGTCCTCATCATACCCCTCACCCGCAGAGTGTTCTGGGGAGGGAGTAGGGCTCCGTCTTGGAGGAGGCTGGATTGGCTCCGTGAGGCCTGAGGCGTCAAGGGGCACCCTCTTCTTTTTCAGTGGGATGACATAGGAGTCCACTGGCTCCGAAGTGATTTTCCTCTTATAGAGGGTCAGCTTGCCTGTGTCAGCGTCGATGAAATGCTCTGAATCGTCTTCTGATTCGAGTACCCGACGTGGAAGCGGGCCAGCCGGCGAAGAAACTTGTTTCGGAGCCGATTTGGTTGAAAACGCTTTCGGCGCCTCCTTAGGTGGCAAAAGAAAGAGAAGTTTCCCAGAAGGCTTTGCCGGAGTGTCCTTTTGCGGCTGCGGCGATGGTATCGGAGCCGACGGGGCAAAGGCTTTTTCCCTGATTCTTTGCAGTGAGTCTGCAATGAGGGACGTCTCACTCACAGTGGGTTTCGTCGCTGACGAGGATGGTCTGATCGGTCCCTCGGATCCGACGTCCTTGTGGGCCTTGTGCGCTTTGGGCGCGGAACCCGTCTTCAGCGCCTCCGATTCCTGAGTCCGGGGCGCAGACTTCTTGTGCGTAGCCTCCTTGGAGCCGACTTTGGCGGGCTTGGACGGCGTCGTAGCCGCTGACCCGTGCCGACCATCTTTCTTGGAGGACCCCTCCTCAGGCGTCGGTTTCGATTTTGCAGCATCGGAATCGACGGACTTCTTCGGCTTCTGCGGACCGGAGGTCGACGGAGCCGATGGGGTAGCGGGCACCGTCTTTTTCACCGGCACGGCAGCCATCTTAGGGACACTTGAGTCCTTAAGTTTCGGTTTCGTTTTCGGGTCGGCCATTTTAGGTGTTGTCGATCCCGATGGTTTCAGTTTCGTTTTCGAAACAGTCTGCTCAGCAAGTGAGTCCGTAGCCGGGCCCGAAGGCGGGGCTGTGGCTTGCGGCAACGGGTCTTGGGTAAGGCCGACAGGCGATCCCGTGTCCCGGTCGGTATCTTCGTAACCTTCGGGGCAGAGCTCGTCCCCCGAGCTGTCTGCCGCGGCCCCATAAATCTCATCGTCGTCTCCTACCTCTTCGACGTATTCAAGGCCTTGACCCGCGACTCCGTCGTCGTCTCCCGGATCCGCCTCGACCTCCGTCTCTGGTGGGGAGATTTGTAGATGGTGACCCTGGACCTCTTCGTCCTGGTCGCCGAAGATGTTCTCCGGATCCGGGGCCGCTTGCTTAGCTTCCAAGCGCACCGCGCGCCGAAGCTTGAGAGTTTTCTTTGAGCGGAACTGCGCACACAATTTGCACTTTCCGTCGTCGTGGTCAGGCGAAGGGCACTTGTTACAGACGGGGTGTAGATCGATGTGTGGGTACTTGGACCCACAGAGCGGGCAGTACTTAAACGGGCTCCGCTCCATGTCCGAAAAGGCTTGCAGTCGTGTCGCGATGAGAAGGCCTCAAAGTTCAGAGAGCGAAGAAAACTCCGCTTATTCCGGCTCCAAGAGACGGAAACTCGAGACCGTGCGCAGACAATACCGACGCAATAAAATCGAGGCCTTTTGGCCGCTAAAAGTTAGTTTTACCTGGTTCCGACAGTAAGACGTCGAGACCACATCCGAACCCAATGGCGGAAAAAAACAATCTGGGGATGGAGCCGATGCCCATGCGCACTGTAGTCCAGGGGAGGAGCCACCTATCTCAGGATACTTCGAAGACTCTTCCAGGACAACAATGTGCAATCATCCGAGCCCAACACTAGGCGGCGATCTAATGCTAAGATATGAATTTAGCAGCCCACATGCCTCGAACTTGATATACCATGTCAAGGAACCACTCTAAAAACTTGCCTGCAGTACTGTTTATCATACAAATAACCACTTTACAATGTCTAATCAGCACTGGAGCATTTATGGACATAATACATGGATAGACAGCTTTTTTCCCCAAACATACGAACCACTGTCTCCTATTTCCGCAATGGCATATAGTGGTCGTCTCTAAAGGTTAGTCATAGCTGACCAGTTCCATGCGGCATGGAGAAAAACAGCAGGGGCGTGGTTACACCTCTTAAAGGCTTCTGGGAGTGGAGATTAATCCGAGCCCATCAAGTGATGCTATTCTATATGGTCCATTATCTGTAAGGCCAAAAGGCCAATACAATTTTTTTGCATCTACTGTGAAACAGCCTGCCTAAATGGCATGAAGCAGGATGTTCCACTTTACCAGAACACAGGAAGGTTCTGACGTAGCCCAGTCCATAGTGCTGGTTTGGTGGTCCAGTCCATACTAAAGATGATGCATGCCATGGGCTCGAACATATGTGCATGTAAAGACACAGCCTTTCATTGAATGACCAATCTGAAAAAAAGCAACTTGAATTTCCAGGAAAAGGTGGAACATAGATACAAATACACATGCATGTTTTGCTTAATTCATCATCACTAATTTCAGGACACTGTTTAAAGTGAGTCAAAAACCCATTTTGGTCGAAGGACTAAAAACGGATACATTCAATGGCTCTCAATCTTTGCATGCCAGTCACAGATATAGAATGCTACTGAGAAGTTGTCTGCTATGATGATTTATTCCTATTTGCACATCAATGGTGCAGGCTCAATTTGGCAGACTCAAGATCTTTTTCAGGCAACTGTGCTCTTCTGTAGCAGTAGCTGATCTTGTCCAATTGTTTACATTTGATACTTACCTCAAGCGTTTCAGTAAAAAAGAATAATCCATCGGTGTTCTGGAGGAAACACAATGACCCAAAAAAGTCAAGAGCCAGGGGCATCTTCAGGAACAGTGGCATCTCTGTGAGAAGTCAAGGATCGGTCAAGTGTGCTTCGCCAGTGGATTCTTCCAGGTTATGGAATAAAGCGCACTCTCTATTCCAGGAGTTGGGGATCGCCTATGCTCGAAATTCATTCCTGGCTTAAGCTCTCGGGTGCTCGCTTTGTGCTCGAGTGCTCTACCAACGGAAAGGAGCTCCACTTGTTTAACCACAGCAGTGTTTCCCGAGGTGAATTATGAAGATTTTCTGTAATGCACACACGATGG
This sequence comes from Lissotriton helveticus, assembly GCF_964261635.1. NCBI lineage: Eukaryota > Metazoa > Chordata > Amphibia > Caudata > Salamandridae > Lissotriton > Lissotriton helveticus. Next base: position 289,975,703 of record NC_136063.1, on the reverse strand, counting down.
TTAATATGAAGAATAACTTTCACAGAAGGAGCAACGACCAAACTGAGGGTAACCTCTCCTTCTAGAACAAGGGTGTTGCTGAGCAAAGTGAAGTCAATTGAGGAAACTTTGGGGGCTTGGCTATTCTTTGCTACATTGTGCCTTGCTTGTGAAATACAGCAGCATTTCAGTAGGCAATGCTTTTACATCAGAATTTTGTAGATCACCATATAAAAGTAGAGAGATCTTCGGTCTGGCTGCACCGGCTGCCAACATCTATCTCCTCAGCAGATCAGTACATAGTGGGTATACTTATGTAGCACACGCAGAAGGAACCCTCCGAAAGGGCTGGGGCAGGCGAGTGCGGTGAGCATTCGGTGACTTCTTCAGAATCAGTGCCCGCAAGTAAGAAATGCCTCTGTGTTCCTTTGATATATTTATACAAGTTAGTTGCGCCCACTGGTGCTTGCATAGGACAGTCACAAAAAAACACTAAGCAGGCAATCATCCTGTGGCTTACAGGCAATAGCATCTTTGGTACAAAGCAATACAGACAAATACTACGTCCACAAACTGCCATTAAAAAACACAAGGCAAACAAAGATATACCACGATACATCATCACAGCAGAAATCACTATTGATTCTAACCGTTACAGATCCTGTTGATTTGCAGGCAGTGAGCAAGCAAATCAGAAGCTGCAGCGGATTCACCACAAGACACGTTTAGTTCCCAAAATAGGACTTTCTTCTGCCTAGATAGAAGACAGTCCCTTCAGAAGACAAAGGGGGCTCAAGCTTCTAAAAGCAATGAACACAGGGAATCAATTATTTCTCTCCGAATAGTTCTGCATGTGGTAGACATGCTTCTCGGGCAACGGAATGGGTTTGGAATAGGATTCGTATGGCTAATTTCCAATTTCACCACTTGATAGAGTCAGGACTCACATGCTCAATTGCAGGGTCAGTCACTTGATCTGCAAAGCGATCCTGGGAGAATAGAGGAAAAGTGTAAAGGTTCAATAAAGAAGTTTCAAACTGTTTTTTTACCTAGTAAAATCAACCCACACCCTTCCAATTCCAAATGTACAACTCGATGGAAGAAGATCCAAGAGGGAGACGACCTTTGGAATTAACTTATTTTTGAAACACCTCGATAAAAAAAATCATAAAGAGGACGACCTGGCAGAGGTGTACAGGAAGACAGTGACTGACAGGACGATAACAATCATGGAACGCGGGTGTCAAGGCAGTTGCCCATGGGAGCAAAACTACAAGTTTGCAGAGTAGATGTGGGTAGTTAAACTGGGCTAGAATTTAAAAGTGCAGTGCAAGCTTCAACTATGGCGGAACATTTTTTTTATTCGCTTATCAACTTGTATACAAGATGCCTTTAGCACTTCAATGAACGACATTTGCACATATCAGCAGCTAAACACTTATACCACTGCACCGCCACACACAACTTGTGTAGCAGGTGGGAGCTAATTGTTGTCACTCTGGGAGAGGACTCTGGATTCCAATGCGAATTAGACAAGCCCCAGAACATGTGCGCCAACAGCCAGAAAACTGGGAAAGGAAGACATGTGGCACCATTGAACAGACTGAAATGTGGACCAGCTTGGCATACTGTAGGCATTCAGCTGGCTCCTGAACAGAAGCGAGTGGCGATTACTCATAATTAATGGAGCTTCCATCAAAATTCAACTCTAATCTGTGACTTTCAAGCAAAGCCAACTGAATTTAACATGAACGGTCATGGTGTCATTCCGGTCAAGCTATCCGAAGACAAACCTGCCTTTGCGGACCAAACTGAATTAGATTAGAAATGTCATATAAGGACAAATCAGAGGACACTCATGTTCAACCCTAACCAAAAAGTGTGGGTTATCAACTGAACCGATTGAGTTTTAAACTCCAGATTTCTAAAAATCACCAAAGCTGATGTTCAGAAGAAAAAAAAACGAAAAAAACAGCAGTCGGAAAGGTCTGATTTTATTAACACAGTTCAAAGTAGGAAATACCCACACAGGAGCAAACGTTGAGGGCTACAGCAAGGATCGCACTACTCTAAGGCCGTCTCTCTCCAAAGCAAGGAAGGCCGAACACGACAGTAAGGGACACAAGCAAGCATCACAAATCCATATCACTTGGCGAACTGTTGAAAACACATCTTTGTACCTAGCTGGAGGAGTTGCCTCCATAAACCATTGCGCGGATGAACCTTAAAGGCCAAATTTCCAGGCTTTTTGCGGGCAGCATGGGTGAGCACTTTAAACACAAATGTAGCATAAAGGTGATATCATACAGCATATACAAACTTAGCAATGGATAGAAACCAAAAATTCCATTCTAGTGAAACACCTCAAGACGATTGGAGCAGTTACACCACCTTGAATAAGTCCCAGCCGTGAGAGAGTCTTAGTTATGTCTGCGGGTGACCACGTTTATGACTTTTGGAGGGTTGAAAGAAGCAAGGAAAGAGTAATACTATGAATAAGGACTACAGAATTAATCAGTGTCTTGGCTGAGAGTAGTGAGGGGACCATCGATTCTGTGGCTGTGTAGCAAGTGCTGCAGGCAAGGGTGGAGAGCCATGGGATAAAGGTGGGAGAACTATTTCAAAGTCACTAAATCAGCGAGGAAAAGAACTGAAGATGAAGAGGAGGCGACGGCAGAATCAGAGATGGAGGGGTGATGGTTTAGGAAGCTCTGGATAAGGGGAAGCCAATGATCCTTTTCTTAGCAGGTTTGTGCACTAAGCAACTTCTAGCGGTCTTTTATCGGAAGACTGAGAAGGAGGCTGGTCATGTTAACTTGGCATAAGTCAGTAAGGGATGGAAGGAAATGCCTGTCAAACGCAAAGGGGTGCTAAGAGAAACTGAAAGGAACTATGCCACTAAAATAGTTTGTCTGGGTGCAATACAAAAGGACAAAGAGAAGAGGATTTGGGGCTTCTACTGTTAATGAAGCTTCATGGAGCTGAAGAAGGCTTTGCTTTGCCCAGAGATCGCTACACTCACAATGCGTAAACTTGAAAGAACTACCAACAGTACAGTACGATCAACAGTATTAAAGCAGGCACAGAGGTCGAAAGGGTACAGAGGTGAAGAAGGATCTGGAAGGCTGAAAGATCATTGTGATAGACTCAAGTTATGAGATTGGAAACTTGGGAGAATGGGGTCATAGTGGATTGTTTTGGTGGAAGCACAGTTGCACAATTTATTGGTGATCAGGTCCGGCACCAGCCTGTTAAAGCAACCTCTTAAGGGCTGCAGTGAAGAAGCAGAGGATGGAGACGGACAGTAGCTGACAGCTATTTTTGTACTGGAAAGTAAATAGGGATAGCAGTTTGGGTAAATTGAGAGTATATACTGGAAAAATGCATTTGGTTCAACAGGCGCGATCAAATAGTAGTGCAAGTGGGGAAGTGGTATTAGGATTTGAGGCACACACAGGGCCTGAATGTCAAAGTATATGACAAAAAGCAACACAATCAGTGAGGAGACATAGGGGGAAAAATCAGAGGGGATCAGCAAGGTGGCGGGAGGTTTGATGCGGGCGCATACTTGTGGTGGGCTGGGCCAAGACAATGTTTTCTAGGATGCCTGCCTGTGACGTTGATAGAGATGCAATCATGTCTGGAGAAAAGTGCCTGGGAGAAGTAATACTTAGAAAAGACTGGTTAGTTTAGAAGAGTTCCTGGCCTGCTTCCAGAACTGACTGCAAATTGGCATCAAGAGGGACTTTGACAGGTGGGCTGGTCAAGCCTCAGCTATAAAACACAATAGCAACTGTACATCCATCCAACAAGTTTCACAACAAATCTTAACAGTGCCTTGTATTAAAGATGGCCAACCACAAATGAAGATACAGCCGGCAATCGTTTACAATATTGAATTTTACTGTGTTGTCTAAAATACAATGTTACCTGCAGGGCTTTAAGTGGGCCGGGTCTCCAGGGGTCTGAGCACCGGCAGTTTTTTTAAGGAGGCCTCGAAACGGGTCTCTATCGGGCTATGTTTTGTGCCCTGGCACAGGCGGTACGATTTTCTTCGAGCGTTATAGGGGAAGGGAAATCCTTTAAAGAGAGTCATTTTCTCTGTGGATTTCTCTTCTCTTTTCAGAACTCAAGAGCAGCAACATTGTCGTGGTGTCACCAGGACTTTATGTGGAAGCTTTTTTAATATTATATACAAGTCACAGTTGCTGCTTATTTAGCTTATGCAACTAACAACCATTGACAAAGCCAATAGTCCTGACTTGTTGTAGGAAGCTTTTTCAATATTATATACAAGCCACAGTTGCTGCTTATTTAGCATATGCAACTAACAACCATTGACAAAGCCAATAGTCCGGACTTCTTGTAGGTATGATGTTACTTGTTGTATGATATATCTGGATGCAATGACAGAAACAGCAAAATACCAGCAGGGCGACACACTATGCTAAGCACACATTTTTAGCTAACATGTTTTTAAGCCACGCCCTTAATTACATTGGCCTCGCCCCCTTGTGAGACCCCCCCAGTTTTTCATCCCACTTAAAGCCCTGATTGCCTGATTACGGACGTCTGATAACGAAGATTCAATAACGTTGTTCATACTGTTACATAAAAGCTTTAAAAGAGCACACCCTTAACAGGATGCCAGTTGAAACCAAGTTACGTTTATTTTATTTTGAAGGTTTCATAGAGCGCGAACAAGATCCTTCTGTATATCAGAGCGCTTTCCATTGGGCACTGCTAAGTATACAAACAAATAAATGCAGGTAAATCAAGAATACATAACATATCTTGTAAAGAAAGCAGTAGAGTACATAATGTCGGATTGTAAATCAGACAGACTAAAATGCTGTCATTTGATCGGCTTCTTGCAAGTGGACATATGCCTAGGAAATGTATTGCTTGAACCTGAAACAAGACTGGTCCCAGTCACAGCCACCATCATGCCACGCCTTATTCACACAGCCCCGCCCTGAAGATCACAGAGTTCTAATAAACAAAAAGTGTGAACCTAGCCCAAAGCATGTGCCAGCTCTGGGAGACATGCGGCTGCTCCAGGCGGCCCTGGAACCCTCCAGTTCCCTGTGCAGCAGGAAAGATCTACAGGACATTGCTTCGCATTTCTGTTCTCAATGTCCTTGAAATAAAAGCATCCCCAAGTTTTATATACGGAAATGGTCTTAAACTGTAATACTGAAAAGGTCTTCGCTGTTGCTGCCTCATTGCTCAGTTTAGCAAATTTGGGAAGAGGTAGTGGCTATGGAAATGTTTTTTATAGAAGTCTATTCAATTAAACATTCGTATTGTTTGATAATTTAAGAGCTCTACAAATTGAGACACTGGCAGTTCGTAACCTATAATCATGCACTTACAATAGTTCCAAACCTGAAACAATGTATTTAACAACCAGAGAAAGCACACTTTGTTTTGTAGCTGTATCTGTACATTTACAGTAAGGACTGTAGTGTAAGTTGCAAACAGTGCTGAAGTAGAAGCTAAAATACAACTAAAAGTATTTATTATAAAGGGCACGTCATCAAAAACTGCATACTACTTGAGAAACAGAAAAAGAACTGCTCTTTTTGCTAACATAACAGTAGATTCATGTTTGACACACACTCTAGCTGGGTTTTAACCTGTCAAGTTTATCTCTATTGTTTCTGTGGTCCCAAGTATTTTGCTGCACGAGTGAATAACTGTTTACTCAAACACATTACTTATTTTAAAATACCGTATAATTAACTGTGAACATAGTAATTTATAAAGTATATGTGCAGACACTTTCAAGCAGGGCGATGGAAATGAAAGGTACTCAAAGAGAAAAATGGAAAAGCAAAAAGAACAAGCATCGGCAAGGCAATAGGTCTCACCTTTGAAAGGTGTTCACAAACCTTTTGAATTTGCCAATGCTTGCTGTTAATGATGAAATAAGTGAAAAAAATAATTCAAAATAGTTTGTCTCAGTATGAGGACCTATGCACGCATCACCACTCACGTGCTTAAATGTGTAATGACATTGGCAGTTTTTTTCCTTCAACTTTCACTTATTGTTCCAGGATGGTGGATGCTAATCTTGGAGTGTTTGAATAAAAAATAGAAAGCACAGCAATAAACGTGCATTAGAGAGCACAGAGTGGCCCAGTAGCAAATTGCAGTTGTTGGGCCCTCAAAGAGACCCCCAAAAACAAACAAATCTGGAATGGGCTACTTTATGATGAGTGCGGAGTAATACATTACACAGAAGGGCAACGGAGCAACAGAGGAGGTGGGGCAGAACCTTCAATAAAGAACAGAATCAGGCAGAGGAGGCTACGGAAGGGTGAGGCAAGCAGCACGCAGGGCAGAAAGCGGAAAAAACACATGCACTCTCCTATAGTGCTGAAAGAAAATGAAACATTAGTTCTCGGAATATAAGCAGTGGAAGGATACAACTCGTCCAATCAAACACTGGGAACAAAAAAAAGCTAGGCCCAGGGGAGTGACACACAAAAAGAGGAAGGAATACTACTGAATAAAAAGCAAACAAATGACCTAGACAAGAAAGTCAACCAATCATGGGTAATTTGCTGACCCAAAGATCACTCTGTATCGGTATTGTACCCAATAGGTATTTCACCAGTGAGACCTAAATATGAAGGGGGGAAATTCACAATGAAAGCAGTAACTCAGCACCCATGAGAGTACTCTGAGGAACAACTGCAGATTTACTACTTTGTGGAATCCACAATCATTTCCAGTAGCTTGCCTGGAAAGCTGCACAAGGTGTACTACTGGAATTGCCATGGGATATATCACTGGGGCTCCTGCTTCCTCAAACTTTACATGTACATTGCATGTACTTAACCACGGTGTTGGGGGGGGGGGTGGGGGTGTGGAGTGAAACTTTATGTGCAAATGCACTTTTACCATTATTTTCTCCATGGGAAACACCCTTTCTTTAGAGAAACCCCCATTTCCCAAATCATCTCAAAGTTTAGACCTGATAAGTTCCCCTTGCATTCCTCCAAAGAGACTTACTCCCGCCCTTTAGAATGCTTGCAAGACTTACCTCATCTTGCAATTCCCACTTTGTTCCTTCGCTGTATGTATGCGATGTAATGCGTAGTTGTGTTATGCCTTGTAATGTACAAGATCACTGTGGATGAGAATGCCTTGCAAGCATATTCGGAGTTGTGCTTGAGTGGTAACCTCATGAGCAGTGATGGTTTACATTATTGGAACCTATATTCATTCCCTCCAATGTATTTTAATAAGAAAATGACATGTCAGGGCCCAAACACTAATCAAAATAGTCCACAAGTTATGCTTGAGATAACCTCCCACTTATATAGAAACATGAGGGACACACCATTTAACAATAAAGTTTACTATAACAATAATTTCTATGGTTTGAGTGGGGTCACTGCAGGCTGGTTATTGACCGGGTGGAGTGGGATCATAGGTTTTTGCTCGGGGCTTCATGTGTAGTAGATACCTGGACTGTAGTAACTGAGATGGTTGCGGTCGCAGAAGAAGTTAACAGAACAGCAGCGGCCCATCCACCATTTCCAGGCAAGAAGAGGGTCTTTTAGGCTGAACAAAGGTGAGCTTGACAGACTCTTCTCTTGTTCAGGTCAGCCAGGAGCTAGACATGCTCTAAATGTGCAGGCTCCTGGCTGCCTGAGCTGAACTTTGCTAGACAGAGGATTTTACACTACTGTGGGCATGACCTTAGTCTTGCAAAAGTGCCCCAAGGCCCCCGTGACGAGGGGGAGCATCACAGTTTGCCTCAGACCTGGGTGTTTCAGTTTTTAAGCCCTGAAGTGCACAGGGCAGTGTGTCAATTAGTGACACCTCGTCACTGAGCGTAGTGGGATCAGCAGTCTCACTGCCCCATCCACTCTGTGACTAGGTTGGGACGGCTGCCTTCCCTCATTGAGTGAGCCATTGAGCGAATGCAGCAGTCTCAACCCTCCTGGGACCTCCAAGACTTTCCTCTCGGAGAGTTGCAGTTAAGGTACGTTTTATGCGGTTTTTTTTGTTTGGTGTGTGCTTGCGTGTATGTATGAATGTTGTGTATTTGTTGGCGAATGTCATGAATGGGGGTGTGTGAGTGAATGCATGGGTGTGTGTGAGGTGTACGTGTCACCCCCCTCTACCTGGAAAAACTACAAGCCGCCAATGCAACTCAATAATTATGAGCAGTCCAAAAAAAAAAAAGTGGATTCACAAAAAAAAAAAAAAAAAAAAAAAAGGAAATGCAGTACTAGGTCTTACCAATACTGGAAAAAAGAGTAGCAACAGAAAATAGCATTTTAGTTGTGATGTAGTCAGACCACACTTTGAATACGTTTTTAGTTTTAGTTAATTCAGCACAAAAAAATTCAACCACTACCTAGATGAGAGCCACTGAAAGCTCGAGCCTGAAGCCCGGCTCTGCTTCAGCTAGAGGTCCGTCCTCTCGGTCCCTCAGTCCAAAGCTAGCTGAGCCTTCATGCTTTTCTGTGGCTTCTGTCTGCCACCAAGTTTCTAACCGTATGTTCACAGAATTAAAGAAAAGGCATTACCCTTTCACAAAACAGGATAGGTTAAGAAATACCCATCTATAGGCTAAATGGCACAATGTGAAGCCAGAGAACCTACGATTTATCCCAGCTTCTCTGCTTGATCAAATTGGGTGATCCTGGCCAAATATTTTTTATTTGAGAGCACCTTAAAATATATGAGTATAGGATAAGTGCCATTCAAACACTTCTCCGGTGTTTGATTTAAATAGACTATGTTACTCCGTAAAAGAATATAGGACACATATAGGTAGGGCTTTAAGTGGGCCGAGTCTCAAGGGGTCTGAGCACCAGCAGTTTTTTAAAGGGGGACTCAAAACGGGTCTCTATCAGGTTCTGTTTTGAGCCCTGGCAAAGACGGTCCATTTTTTCCGGACTGCAGTAAAAAGTGCCAAGGCGCAAAACAGCCCCATAGAGACCCGTTTCCAGATCGCAGGCACATCGATGTGCGCTGCCCACACTGCTCACTTCTCACTAGTGGAGAAGTTACGGCATGACGTCATGCCAGGGGAGTGTTGTGGGGGAAAGGAAATCCTTCAAAGAGTCATTTTCTTTCTGGATTTCCCTTCTCTTTCTGAAACGCAAGAGCAACAACATTGTGGTAGGGTCACCAGGGCTTTAATTGGAAGCTTTTTCAATATTATATGTAACAAGCCATAGTTGCAGCTTATTTATCTTATGCAACTAATAACCATTGACAAAGCCAATAGTCCCTACTTGTTGTATCAGATATCTGGATGCAATGACAGAAACAGCAAAATACAAGTTGGGCGGCACACCATGCTAAACACAGATTTTCAGCGTGTTTTAAAGCCACACCCCCAATTACATTGGCCACGCCCCTTTGAGAGGCCCTTAGTTTTTTCACTCCCACTTAAAGCCCTGCATGTAGGATTCCCATGACTTGTTACTTTTGCCTTTTAAAAAAAGCATGTTTAAAAAGGTGTTTGTTTTAATAAATGCCTCTCACTGCAGAGTTATAATCGGATGTATTAACTAAGGCCTCTGCATGTTAGAGAAAAATACTGTACAAAATTCAAAAAAGCGTGTCATATTTTATATGCTTTTTGTTGCACGATTTACGTGTCAATACCTTTCAGGGCTCTGCTAGAACCTGCTCGGCTCGGTCTTGGCTCTCCTTGTTAATTAGTTGGCTCGCCCACCTCCACATATATACATGGAACAGATCTCGGTAATCCCTTTAAAAAGTACACTTCAGGTAAATTTACATCTAATAGCAAAACCATCAGTGTGTTATCATAGTGTGTAATCTTAAGGTTACAGTTAAGCGTTCCTGCGGGATGGACACCAACCTCCATTTGTCTTTTTTTTTCTTTTTGAGGTCGGAAAACCGTTTTCCAGTGTTTAAAAATGATTTTATGTAGATATGGTATAAATAAAATGATGCGCAAAAGAAATGATCTAAATAGCTAATGATAAATTATAAAACCTAAAATAATGGTGAAAAATAATATCAATTAAGTCAGAAAATATACTGATTCTCGGTGTATTTAGAATTAAACATACACTGTTTAAATGTCCTCCGACATTAAACGTGAACAACCCACGGCCACTAACATCAGGTGTGCATGCCCATGGCCATGGCGACTCTCAATCATTCTGCAGCTATTATTTTTAAATGTCCCTGCAGCAAAAGGGAACCATGTCCTCTCGCCTCTTTCCTCTTCCTATTATGGGTTCCCTTTCTTCTCATTGGCCTTTTTACCCCAGTGGGCCTTTGTTCCATATTCGGATTTGATTTCTGGGTCAGCCTGCTGCCTTTTGCCTAGCCCGAGTGTCTCACCATTCTCTGCTAATTTCATATTTAGTTGAACTGTATTTATTGTAATAGTAGGTCCCTGGATGCCTGCTTCTCTTCTGTTCATGCCCTCAACACACCTATCTGCAAGCGAGGTAGGCCTCTGGTGGTGGCACAGCACAACTCCATGCTATGGGGTCCTTTCACTCTTCCGGTCAGAACGGCAGCCATCTTGAGCAGGTGGCTGCGGAAGACGTGAGTGTGCTGAAATACGCGCTTGTGGGCCACTAGATGCTGCGAGAACCAGCCCCAGGATGGGTTAGTTTTTTTACTTTATGTCTGAACCAATGTGGCAAATGTCAGAGAATCATAATAACGATTTCATTGTGTAGAAGGTTCTACACTGCAGTCATCTTAAAGGCATATAGGGATTAGGCTTGCAATAAAGGTCGCAGGGATAGTGTTCCACCGCCTGAACTCAGCCCCCGGGGAGAGCAGACCAATTGGATGTAAAAATCCTGCTAAACTGACAGATGAAATCCAACTCAAAGTGGTCGGGCCCGGGAACATGGATAGGAAGATAGGATCAGTGGTAGAGCAAATTTGCACAAATAACATCCAGGGAGTGTCTTTTGACATGAGCAGGCAAACAGACAGTTAACTTTACATTAAACAAAGCCAATAAGCCGAGAAACGTCTTGGTCAAGGTTGAAGAGGGAGAATCAAATTGAATATTGAAATCACCTAGTAAAACAACCAGTAAATCAGGGGAGGTGTTTTGGGCAAAGATGGAGGAGCAAGGCGGCTGTTTTGGCCTAGGTGACGATTCTAAAGTTCACCTGTGGTGCAACCATAATTTTTCTAGTTTCGACCATGCCCGCCAAACGATATATTTTTGTAACTTCAAGCATCTTTACTTTTATTTAGTGCTAACTTCTTAATGTATTTCACAGATTCTACTAAATCTCTACATACTCAAATCCGTAATTATTCAATGAAGTTTTTTTTACCATTTTATTCTAGGATATCCTTGTGTTGACAGGTTGCAAAAATTGTTTAGGTGGAATACTTCCTTATTGTTCTTGTGTAAGGAACATCCCAATAATCCAGCATAATAATATATGGTTGAAAGTATTTCTAGAATAGCTTTTCCTGCATTTTGTATTGAGATCAGGACATCATCATCGCATGCTCCCACCTTCTGTTTGCCCAATTTAAAAGGGATTCTGTTTACACGGTTATTGACTCTTATGGAAGTTAGCAGTGATCAGCTGCTAATAAACAAACATTAGGGGGACATGGAGTAGCCCTGCCTGGTTCCGTGAGTTAGGAAATTGTTTAACCGCATGCGCGCTAGCGGTTTTCCCGCTGTGCGCTGCGTTTTTCTAAAACCCGCGGTTCATGACGAGCTGAGCTCGTCATGAGCGTACGAGAGGTGTAACTCATGACGAGCTCAGCTCGTCATGAGCGTTGAAGGGGTTAATATCGGTTTCTATGAGCTCTTACTCAGGTCTGAATAAAGTGCAAAGATCACACATATGACGTCCTTACTAAATATAAATCTATGTACGACTGAATGCAGGAAGTTCTGATACCATAACAAAGGCATTCTTTACCTTGGGTGCCAGTGCCACAGATGGTGAGCTCAGCAGCATTGCCCTTTCCATAATGTGGCCAAAATAACTAATATTGTCACTAACTAGTTTTCCTTTTAGATTTAGTATTACTATTTAGTCTTGTTGCAAGGATCTTGATGTAGAGCTGATCATTAACGTAAATAAGAGAAATGCGGGTGGTAAGTTTGGTTTCCAGAGGGTGTTTCCCTTCCTTATGATTGCACAGCAATGCTTCCAATTGCAAACAGAGCCCCTGATTTTACCAGATTCAAGAAAATGCTGGAACAAGTCTCTAGCAGACCACGATGCGTCTTGGCAGTCGCTGTAGAATCTCCCCAGGAAGCCGTCCATACTAGGAGGCTGCCCCAGTTTTGGTGTACATACTCCTTAATGGTTTCTGATCTTGCAAGGATTTATCCGGATTCTCTCAGGCATCTGCATACGCCTTGCATTTCTCTTTGATGGCTGGTTCATTAGAGTTGTATAACGAGGAGTAGAACTGTTGACTCGGGGATCTCCATCAATCACATTGTTTAATAAAGGTAGTCACACACGAAGGATACTACTGTAGATACTTTGCTACTTGGAGCCAAAAATTAGATCATGATTTGAAGGAAGTCCTGCATTTTCCAACAGAGCATCCTTGATAGGACGTGTAGACCGACAAAGCATGCAGAGTAAGTGCCCGCTTCACTGTAATCTCTCTGTCCTTTTTTAGCAAGCATCTGTAATGTGCTCTCACTCGCGTACCCAGGAACACTCAGACTATAGTGTCTCTCTTCACATGAGCTCATAGGCTTCCTGATCAGACTTCTGCTGTTTCCCTCTCCCTCCAGACACTGACTCATCCTCGTCGTGATGAAACAGCTATTTATGTGCTTCATGCGGAAGTTAAAGGACAAACCAGGAGCCTGAACAATCTTAGTGCCTGAACCAGTTCCAAATATTAAAGTAAATAAGGAAGTGCAGGGGGGCAACATCTTTGTTAGGAGCCCTCTAGTTGTGCTGCCGGATGCCAGGTTTCGGAATAGGAAGGATACCTAGTCTTGTTCCTACCTAATGCCTCGTTCCACCACTTTGCCAGACCCTATTACCACGAGAGGCGCCGAACCTCTAAGAGAGGTTGATTCTACAGGCGGTCTAAGGTGTTTGCATGTTGCACAGTGATGGGAGACCAAGGCCTCCTTCCGGCTTCCCATCACTGTGCAACATGCAGACCGGCATGGAGGTTACACCAACATATGCAATTTCAAGATGAGACTAAGCCTCATAAAGCAAATGATGTAAAAGGAGTGATCATTTTACAACAGGAAAAAACAGAGTGAAAGAAGTGGAATGTCACTCAGCCATTGCAGTCTGTCAGCCCCAAACCTATCCTCTTCGGAGTGATAGGCAGATGGAATGGCCAGGTGGAGTGGACAGCACCAGAACTGTCCACTGAGTTGAGCACAAATTACAAATGTAGCTGTGTATGGTACCCTGAGAGCTACAGAAAAAAAAAAAAAAAAAAAAGGAATTGCCCAAAGGGAACAAACAATTTAACTGCTCCTGCCTGCACTCAGTCCCAGATCCCCACTCCCTCTTTCTCCAAACCCACTCTTCGGGCGGCTCCCGCTTTCGGTCCCCACTGAACTCTGGACAATGAACCACCTCAATCTTCAACGCCATGTCCGTCATGCAACTGGCCTATCGTGAAGCTTTACAATAAGAGAGGTGGTCATTGGGCAAATACAGGGCATTGCTGAAGGGTAGAGACACATACCAGAATACAAATGGACTCCAGTTGGATAAAGCAGATGGCAAATACAAGTTCACATGGCGAAGGCTATCCGTCCAGTTTGTATCCCACGTTCTTCACACAAGACAGGCCTGGGAGGTTTGCCCCTTCTGAAGGCCAAGCTGAGGGTTCTTTCGGCCACCTATAACCATCACAGTAATATCACAAGTTTTCAGTGTAATGTACTGCTTGCTGCCTATCACCAGCAAACACTCCCAGAAATAAGCTGCTGATACTATAGACCTTGAGCTAAAGGGAGAAAGATCTGTTCTGCGAGAGCAAAGAGTATAAGGGCAGAACCAATAAGCAGATTGTCAGAAAGAGTGGTGACACACACATTAAACAAGATATAGCCCTGTAGTACACCACAAGGCACTGCAGGAAATCTGCTTCCTGTTAGTCCTCGAAGCTCAAGAACTTAACCCTTTCACTGTCAGGGATTAAAAGCATTCCAAAGCATCTCAGGAACTATTTATACATCGGGGGAGAGAATTGGCTACAACAGCAGTTTACAGCTTTTTCACTAAATTTACCTGCATGCGTACTTGCAATCTGAAATTTCCATTTGTTGCTGGTCAAAATGTGTTTTTTTTTCCATTAAAGTAAAAAGTGAATCCAAAGAACATAGGAGTGAAAGTAGCAGGGAAAGCACAAAAAGTCATACCTCAGATTAAGATTCGTGGACATCACCCTATCATTGCACAAACACCAGGGCCCGTATAATGCAATTAGCGCATTTTCATTGTTTACGCCAAGCACACCTTTTAAAAGGTGCAGCGTGCGCAAACAATGTAAATGTGTCGCATTATGGTGAATGCGCTGCCCCCAGGACAGCTGTAAACTCGCACTGCCCAGGGGGCAGCGCATTTCTGTGAAAAACAGAGCAGCTGCTTTGAAGCTGCTTGGTGTTTTCACAGTGCAGGCGGCACCCACCTGCACTGTGAAGGGAAAATAGAGATCCCCATGCAGGCAGGTGCAGTGAGTTACTGCACCCCCCCTCCAGAGGGCAGCCATCAAAGGGTACACTGTCACCTCCTGAGACCTTCTTTGTCTCTGTGCCTTTGTATGTAATACAGCGCAGGCCCAGAGACAAAGAGAGTCCCTCATTCGGATGGGGCCTCGCCCCCATTAAAAGGAGGGAATGCCCTCTGAAGAGAGCGCTGGCAGGGAACGCACAAGTGTCTGCAGCACCTTCTGTAATACCAAAGTGCCCCAGGGTTCGCAAAGTGGTCTCAAACACTCATTGCGCCTCCGAGCACTTGTGTAATACGGCCCCCAATAGTGATAAAACTATTCAGTTTCCTGAATTCTCCCGCTGGTGGTTGCCTTGATTACTTGGTGGCCTAATTCAGAGAACAAAATGGTTCACTTTAATGGAGACACCGTAGATGCAGTAGTGTAGGTTAGCAAATCTGTTAGTGTTGGGTTTTCTGAGGTTATACACTGAAGTTGTTTTCTGGGAACACAGGCATAGTCACAACAAAGGATCCACCAAAAGGTTGTGGATGTTCTTGCCAATCGACAGCAGAGTATGTTGTTGACTTTGGCCCAATAAAGAGAGTCTAGACTGAAGATGGTGCCCGAAGAACAGTGACAATGTGGAAATGAATGTGAAAGAATCCAGTTTCCATCTAATCTCAGTGGGGACCACAAATTCCATCGGAAAGCACTGAAAAGGTTCCTTGCAAGTGTGCAACGGAATAAACCAAGGAGATGAAGGTGAATGCGAATGGCGGTGATCAGCAGTGAGACTACTTGTTTTAGTGAAATTGGCACTTATGAACCAGAGAGAGCTGCAATGATCCACTGGGCACCGTAAGACTGCATCCAATGTATGGGCAAGCGTATTCGTATTATGAGGCAGACTTGGATGCTAGGCCTACAGCAAAGACGTGGCAGATACATAAGAGCAGCAGCATTAGCAGGAAGGGAAGAGAACTCGGTCACCTTTACATTCACATTTTGGGGTGCAATCCATGTATGGGAGTTACTAGGAGTGCCTACTGAGTTGGAATGCACTGTGGGAACATCACGCTTGTTGCGTGTGGATACGAGGGGATAGTGACAAGGCGTTTACATCTGTAAACAATACAGTGAAGTGTAAAAAGGAAAACGGGAAAAAGAAACTGAATATGTATGTATATTTCTCCATCCGCTTCCTCCTCCCACCCACCCCCTCCACATCATTTTTGGAGGCTGTTCTAAGATGCCTTTTGGCAATCCACCTTGATGAATTTAGAACACTTGCTTAGATTGAGTGCACTAAGGCTTGCAGAGCAACACTTTTGATGGCATGTTACACTTTACACAAACACTTTATAATGCATTAATGTTAATATACACACAATGAAAGACATTTAAAAGCAGTTAAATTCCGACAATTAAAAAAAATTACAACGGAGTAAACCACTTAAGGAAATATTACGTTTTTTAACAATTTACTATAGAAATTATAATTAAGTGTTTGGTTATAGTAGCGCTTCAGAGCACACCTGCGGCTTTTCTAAGTGCTGTGTATAACAGATCACAAATGTAATGGTACTCGGTTTACCAACTTCGGAAGGATGAATTGGCCTTGCTGGGTTTCGAACTCTAACTCACAGAGCACTGCATATTAGGGGTGGGCGGAATTTGCGTAATCGCGTTACGCAAATCTCCGCAAAACGGTAAAAAATCTCAGTTAACACGCAGAAATTCCACGAACACACGGAATTGCTTGGTCGCTATGCTTTTTTAATGTTCGCAATCGCTGTTTGCGTGTTCGGGGTTAAATGTCTTGCAAACACGCATTTGAGAACGTAAACAAGCAAAAAATTTCGCGAAGTTGCGGAATGCAGAATTTTGGGCAATTTTGCGTTCTCCGCGGAATGCGAACTTACCCACATTCCGCGAGCGTAACGGAAATTACCGCCCAGGCCTACTGCATATATCAGTGGCGAGCGTTCAGCTCACTGAGTCGTCCAGCCAGCTACATTAATTTTGGGCTGTGGCACCTATCGGCCTGTGACTATTCTGAACAGTGGTGTAACGAAACTTGAGAGAGCCTCCTGCAAGGTACATGAGGCAGGGCCGGCTTAAGTGCTGGTGGCGCCCGGTGCGACAATCTTTTTTGCCCCCCCCACCCCAGGGCCTCCTCCTCGGATTTCCTCACTACCACCTGGCAAAAGTGCCCCTCATCTCTCCACATTCCCTCTCACATAAATGTTAATGACATTTTACTGCTGCCTGAAAGCTTAACGCACAAGGAACTTTGCAGCAGGTGCTTTTAAATTGTAAGTTATCGCTAAACGAAGCCCCCTCCCTGAGGTCAGTGCCCCCTGCCCCCCTTCCAGGTCAGAGCCCAGTGTGGCAGCACCATTCGCACCGCCCTAAAGCTGGCCCTGCATGGAGGGGCCCCCCTCCGGTCTTAATCAGGAGCTTTCAGGTCAGGGTACTGTGCTGAGAAGGCACCTGGAACTGGAGGGCTGCGGGGGGGGGGGGGGGGGGGGGGGGGGGGGAAGAGGGGGGCCTATGTTACGCCACTGACCTCCTCCTCGGATTTCCTCACTACAACCCGGCAAAAGTGCCCCTCATCTCTCCACAGACCCTCTCACATAAATGTAATGACATTGTACTGCTGCCTGAAAGCTTAACACACAAGGAACTTTACAGCAGGTGCATGTCCCATCTCCATCCCCTTGTGAAGATGGACTCTCCCCGTTCCAATCATCCGCTTCACCTCAGGCGCACACTGGCACACGCAGTAGGCCGCGGCTGCATCTGCTGGCGCGCGACCGGTCGCTGAGCAGCAGTGCGCAGTCGCGGAGCACCCGCGCGCCGTTCCCGCCAAAAATGGAACCACAATCAAGACCGCCTCAGACTCCCTCCCTCCTTGACTTTACAATTGAGTAAAGCCCCGGGCGCGCCAGCTAATTATTCCAGCTTCAAAGGCGGCCTATAAATATCGAATGAATGTACGAGGAAGCGCTTTACTGCAACGTCAGCTTCGGCCCAGAGACAACTTCTGAGATCACAGGAGCGGCGACTGTCGAGATATGCATTTACTCAAATTTACAAGAGGCACCGGGCCTCACAGATTCCAAACATTTGCACTGCCTGGAAAAGGTATTTATTCCCTGACTCAGCCAGGGAGTAGCTGTCAAACGCGCAGCAGGTGTAGTGCCATCAGCTCCCAGCGGTATAGTTGCCCTCTGCACCCAATTATGGCTGTCTTAGTGATTCCCGTTCTCTACCCAGCTAGGGGCAAGAGGCCCTTTTTTCTTTGCTTGCACAACTCTCAAATCAACCTCATTTGATAAGCTTCACATGCATAGCAATCATTTTTGCCCTCTAAAAAAAAAGGCAAATGTTGCCCATCAACTTCAATGGAGTCGACCGCAATGCAAAGACTAATTAACCCCTCATATGTGCTCCTCATCATAAGCATTTGTGGTTGGACACCCCACTTGCAAGCGCTTTCGCTTTTAAAATAATCTTTTTTCTAACCCATTATTCTACTATAAACAGTCCCCTACATCCACAATGGCGAGCTGCTTGCTTTCTGTCCATATAGCGAGGCGCATTCTGTAAGCAACATGTTGTCTTTTAAATATGGTTTGCACTGAATTATAAAAGTTTACCCACTTTCAATGTGCATAAGTGTTTGGTACAAGCAAGACAGGACGTGCTCCCCGCTCATGTGCGAGACAGGGGCGGGAAAATCCTCAGCCCCGCACCCTGTGGCCACCCCAGCAGGAGGTATTCCTGGTTAGACTCGGATGCGCCACACACGCACATCGTTCTGATTAGGCAAAATACCTGTGGTGAGTTCAAAAGGGTGTGCACACACCAATGGTGCAAATAACTAGTAGCTGCAATGGCGGCTCCTCCACCAGTCGCCCCACTGCTTTGAAGCACTGCAAGAAAGGAAAAATAAAATGATAACGTATTATAATGTTATTTTGTCCCTCTGCTGTAGCTTTGCATGATGGGGTGGGGCAGCTCTGCTCGCAGGGGAGGAGTGGTAGCACCTTCCTAAGTGCGCTATGACTCTTTGGCCGGCCCTCTCGGGCCGACCACACAGTCATTGTAAACTTCGCATGTTCTCCATGCAGGCTGCATTACAGCCTGCATTGAGAACATGCCCAAACCCACAGTACCTGGCTGAGCGCCAAACTATGGCGCTTTGACTAATCATAAAGCTGCATTGCAGCGTTGTGATTGGTCAGGGGAGCTTGGCTGCCTGCTTCCTGTTCCGAGGAGAGACGTGGCGTTAAGGTAAAAAAAACATTTTTTATAGTCCACTTATCCTCACCCCCGCCCCGCCACCCCTGATTCCTGCCAGCCGCTACTTCTATTGGCTAAGGCATTCAATCGCCTCCAAGGCTTACCACAGCACCATAGGTGCTTTTCTTACCAACAACTCTCCTCTATTGAGATGACATTTGCTGCTAAGGATACCCTATATAAACAGAAGCCAAAGCTTTCAGCCATGGAGTTTGTTAAGTTTTCTGATAAGTGAAAGAACACAGAGGAGAGTATAGAGGTGGAGCCAAAGGAAATGGTGACAATTTCCCACAAGCAATTGCAAAATGTAATTGAAGAGGTAGCACACTCTGCAAGCCTTAAGACAGAGCTTGATTTGGACCCCAATGACTACTTGAGGGTGGTCCTCGGGGCAAATATGTGCATAAGCGTCATAAACTCAGACATTTGAGAGGTTTTAAAGTTGGAACAGAAACCTCAACAGCAAGATGGAGAGTTTTACACACAGTACACAGCCACCACACAAGTGGATACTTTACCTTTCCATGATGTAGTGAAAGATACTGCAATACTGAAAGAATGGAAAGACACATCTTTTACAAGGTTCGTTTCAAAACGATATCCTATGGAGGGTTTTCATGAGTACCCACAGAGACTGAAGGTTAACTCTATTTTGTCCGGTATGAACTCATCCTCAGCTCTGGCATCTGAGGAGGCATACATTCACGACACAGTGGGGGGAAAAAGTTAAAGCTACTTAAAAAAGGCTTATGCCTCAGCACACCGATTTAAACCCCAATATTTAAGCCGCGTATCTAGTGCTAGCTTTGTTAAAAGTCTTTCGAACACTCTTTGACTGCTTGCAAGAGCAGGACGACCGCTCAGAGTTGTTAGGGAAAACTAAGCTATTGGAAGAATTGTTTTGGGACACAACCAGTGACTCGTTGTGGGCATTATCCACTACCGCAGGGGTGGCTATGGCAGGAAGAATACTCTTTGCGGTTAAAATTGAGGAAATGGACCAGATGCATATTACATCGATCCACAAACGTCCATTGTTGGGACCAAAGTTATTCGGTACACAATTGAATGACATGGTCCAAAAAGCAGCGGAAGAAAGACAGATGCTGTACCCCTTCAGGGCATCAAGTGGAAGAAAAAAATAATCACCCAAAAGACACCAACCATGAAAACAGAGTCATGACTATGTAACAGAGAAGGTTGGAAGCAGAAGGTCAGTATTTTACTAACAATCAAAGGAAATTAGTCAAGAGGAAAGGGTCCTTAAGATTGTGCAAGAAGGCTATTGCATAGATTTCAAGGATGTTCCTCTGTAAAACCATTCCAAAGTTGTGCTCTCCACTATCAAGGTGAAAGCATCCCTTGACGCACTGAGTCCACTGACAGAAATAACACTGTTCATTTTCAAAGTTTCCATCAGGATTCGCTAAAAACTCATCTACCCACTTCTCAGATGATGAGAGCAAAAAGAATTACCTCGGACTCCAATAAAATACAAAGTACATTAGAAATCATGGGTGAAAGATTTCATAAGAGAGGTTATCCAACCAGCCTGATTGAACAATCAATTGAAAAGGTGAAATGTATTCCGAGATCAGAACTAATGAAGACTCGAGTCAAAACAAAGCAAGAAAGAATGACCGTAGTATCTAAATACTCTACGATGAGTTACAAATTCAAGAAGATAATACGAACTCATTGGAACATCTTACGAGCCGAAAGTGATTTCGATAAGAGTGGAGTTCTGGACTTTTTGGTTCCGTCCAGAGGTGTCAGGGATAACACCCGAAGACCCCGGAGTTCAACCTGCCTTGGTGCACAAACAAACAGAAACACGGGCTTCTCGATGGTGGCGTCAAAGACCAAAGGTTTATTACTGCAGGGACACAGAAGTCACAGAAACTACACATGGGCAGTATCTAGGAGCCTGTTCAATTTGTACAAAGAGGGTTGTTCCTTATATACTGAATATTGGGCTTCAGGCAAATTCTTTACATGTTAGCACATTCCAAAACCTTCGTATCTAAAACAATAAATATTTGGCGTTGCACAGGAATCGTCAACAATATCTGATGTCAAAACATTACGAACGAGGGGTTCCCACTATTCCATCATAATCCCATGTCAACTCTTCATTCAAGACCCGGACCGCCTCATCGTAAATTTCGTTACCTCCCCCTAATAAAGGCCCAGAAGGAAAGGAGCAGAGCCAGGTGCAGAAGATAGAAAAGTAGGATAAGAGATGTTTGTGGGTCGTAAATGGGCACGGTTACCGGCTTCGGCCGTCTAATCATGATCAGGCCAACGAACACGAGAACCAGTATAGCAGGACTGGCCTCAGGCTGGGGAGGCAGCTCTTGCCGAGTCATGCTGCTACAGCGTTGCTGGCCTAAGGTGCACGTGTCACTAGCAAGGTGAATTGCCGGCTAAAGCCTACGTGTCCTTAAATGAAAAAGAGGTCATTGCGTGTCCATTGACTATGTGAGGGCAAGGAATACAAAATGGCTTCCTTGTTCTAAGATGGATGCCACGGGTAGATCAGAAATGTGTTCATAACGGGAGTGCTCTTGCTCGTAGCATAGCAAAAACACCAGGATATACTAAATGGATCATTTGCGGTTCACTGATACCAAAATTATGTACTTGCGACAATGTTAAAAACACGGGTTCAAATCGTCACGGAACCTCAGACCCTCCTTTTGCCCTTACATAGGCAATTACTCAGTCTATGTCAGAATCTAACTCTATGCTCATTAGGTCAGTGACATGTTGTTGCATCATCATCCTGTCTCGTGCCTTTTCTCCTAATACAGGTGGTTTTCTGAAACAGGTTGCAGCACAGAGACTACAAAAAGCGGGACCACATTGGATAATAAGGCAGCATGAGAACAGAAATACTAGGATGACACCAATGACCATCAGAACCTTCCATCCCCACGCTGTTACCAGAGTCAAAAACCACTCCATGAAGGACCAGTTTCCCTTATCTACGTGTATAGAGTCGGAAATCTTGTGTAGTTTAGAGATCGCTTCATAGACGGTTGGAGCATTATTGGGAATAAAAACACAGCAGCTCGATTGGATCATTCTGCATACCCCACCTCGATCTGCAAGTATTACGTCTAGAACCATTCGGTTCTGTAACGTCATGAGACGATCCGCCTGAAGCTCAGCTGTTAAGTTACTAAGGGCACCAGCAGTTTCTGTAATAGTAGATTCAACTACCCGTGTTAGTTGACGTAGATTTCTACTATTGGCCATAGGCCCCCAAAACGGAAGGAAACCTTTGAAGAAGTCTCCAGCTTCCTGACCAGCGGTATCTTCCTTGCTGAAGACACCTCTTGCTACTCTGGTCTTGTGATAATCTGAAGAAGCAGTGTATGTCGGAGGTAACAATCGAGCAATATAACATGAACCTGAGAAGTCAGCAGGCAGCCATGTATACGCTCTGTCTTGACAGATGAAGTAAGTACCCCTAGCAGTAAGGAAGGCAGGGGAGGAGTTAGACGGAAATACATAAGTCTCAACGCACTCACTCCTCCCTAGCTGAGCTCTCAGATTTCTCCCATTTCCTTGCAAACAGACCTGACCTCGGTGAGGCACGACCCAAACTGAAGTGGAGCTTTTACGCTTGCTTTCTCCCAAACTAAGGCGATACTCTGTAGAGTTCCAACTCAAATACACCCGTAATTCATCTCTAGGGTAAGATGGAGTATTATTGACATTTTTAATCATGTCAATAGTCCCTGGACTAAAGCTTTGTTGGCTGAGTTGTATTTAGTGGACCGTGGTGGACGCGTGGGATAGGTCTCAAGGGCATAGAAAAAAATGGTCTGAAAGGCCTGAAATGATCCATTATAGCTAAAAGGTAAGACTAGATAGGGAATGCCTTTATCCATAGTGTGAGGTATCAAGCCACACACCCAGCAGTCTGTAGTATTAACTACCAGTTGGTGTTGATGCAAGAGCTGTACAAATGTATTGTTAATAAATTCTGAGCGTCGAGCTTGTTCGTGTTCAGGAAATGAGTGAAAAGAATGCATAGAAGAAACCGTAGAAGTAGTAGGATCAAGGGGAGGTATTGTAGTTACCGGCATAAAAATCAAATGTACACCAAAGATGATTCCACCCACCAACGTTATCAAAACAATTAAAAATGTAACTGCACATTGCATTAGAAAGCACTTGCTGTGAAGTATTCTGTACAGTCTATTTCTGCGCACATAAATTACGTTCTTTCGTTGCAGCTCAGGAAGCTCCATCTTCTACAATCCGCTCGTGACCACTGATGATGTGTACGTAGATGAAAATGCCTCTATCAGCCCTGGGAGTTCCCAGAACTAACAGAAAGATCGACCTTATGTCTGACCCCCGCAGATTCAACTAGGCACACAGCCACGACCCTACGGCTACCCAGACGGCAAGGCAAAATTTAAAACAACAAAATAATAGCAAACTTCCTGGCTGGAGGCAATGTATAAAAATTCAAATGTGAAAATAGGCAGTTTCCTGCTTTATTTGTCCATATTGCGAGGTCGCAAGTTGTATCTCAGTTTTGCAGGAGCTGTCTGATCTGGAAACAATATATTTTCAGCCGACGTTGCAATGTTCGTGTTTGCAGATGACAAATGTTCTTTTGGTGCAGATGGCAAATGATCAGGGTTCAAAAGAGCAGTTTCAGGAGGAGAGTCAGAGTTTGATGTATCAGTGATCAGTTCTGCATCACTGAAAGGGATGAACCTGGGTATTTGTTCTGCTTCAGAGGCACTGATTCCTTTCTTTACCCAGTTGTCGTAAGGAAGTGGCAGAGGCACACGTTTGACGTGTGTCGTGTGGATCCAATTCTTCCGTCCGGCCACTCGAATAGCAGTTCTCGTCGCCAATAAGACTTGGAACGGGCCAACGAATCTGGGCTGAAGATTTTTCGTTCTTGCAAAATTTCTAATGACTACTTGATCCCCAGGTTTCAGCTGATGACCTGGACTCTCCGGTGGCTTTGGCAATGCATCGAAAACCTGTTGGTGAATAAGGCTCAATTTAGCAGTCAAGTCGAAAAGGTAATCAATTAACATTGGGTATTCCAGCTGCTTAAATTCTTTCGGTCTAGGTACCCCCCAAACATTTGCAGGACGACCAAAAATTATTTCATATGGACTAAGCCCTACTCTAGAATGTACAGTTGCTCTTGTTGATAACAAAGCCAAAGGCAGTGCATCTGGCCAGGGCAAACCCGTGGATGCTTGTATCTTAGCAAGTTTCAGTTTAAGGGTGCCATTGTAACCCTCAACTAAACCCGCGGACTGGGGATGATTCGCACTGTGAAACTTTTGTCTAATCCCTAGGCCGGCACACACACTCTGCATAACTTTCCCTACGAACTCACTTCCGTTATCTGACCATACAATCCGTGGCATTCCGAATCTGGGGAAGTATTCTTTAAGAAGGATTTTGGCAGTGGACAAAGCAGTATTGTCCTTCAGTGGGTATGCTTCGATCCAGCTGGAGAACGCACAAACTACCACTAGGACGTACTTTAGATTATTACAACGATCCATGTGAATGAAGTCTAGCTGAATCACTTCAAAGGGGCAGGAAGGAGGAGCGAAGTGACCTGCGGGTGTGGGGATTCCCTTGCCAGGATTATGCATCAAGCATACCATACAATTTCTCACCACTCTCTCTGCACACTTACTAATCCCATCATTCTTCCAAACTGGGGCCAACATCTTACAAATCCCTTTAGAGCTGATGTGCGCTGCTCCATGTGCCATCGTTACTACTGCAAGCACATACGCATCAGGTAACATCCAACGCTGTTGTTCCGACAAATCAATCCAACACCCACTCGAGTCCAATTTACCCGTGCTCTCTTTCCATGTACGCTTCTCCTCCTCAGTCGCCTCTTTCTGGATTTCTTTCACGCTTTCCACTGTGTCCTCACACATTCCAGACTCAGAAATCCATCTTGCAGACGTTGCAACATACATTCTACTCATCATATTTCTAGCTGTCTGTTTTGCAGTCTCATCAGCAAAAGCATTCCCACGACCAACATCATCCGTGATTGCTTTGTGAGCACTGCATTTCACAATCGCAACTTCAGTCGGCAAGGTTAGAGATTCCAACAAGTCATTAACTAGCTGGCCATGTTGAATCTTAGTCCCATGGGACGTAATGAAACCTCTCTCTTTCCACAAACGGCCAAAACTATGGGCCACGCCGAACGCGTACTGACTATCTGTGAACACATTCACTCTCTTTCCCTCAGCTAAAACGCACGCTCTTGTTAGCGCGATCAATTCTGCAGCCTGGGCAGAATTCTGACTCACTCTTGCAGTCTCCACAATCGTACGCAAAGTCGTTACTGCATAGGCAGCAGTCACATCACCATTCTGGAGTTTGAAGCAAGACCCATCAACATACAACGTGCCATCTGGATCTGATAACGGAGTGTCTTTTAAATCAATTCGTCCTTTTGTTTCTTCCTCAGTTCTAAAACAACAGTCGTGTGGTTCGGAATCACTCGACTCTTGACTAGTCGGCAACAATGTTGCTGGATTCAATACATTGCATCTTTTGATCTGAATATGACTCGCTAGCAATGTCAGTTCGTAACCTGATAATCTAGCACTGGTAAGGTGCTGCGTCTTGGTTCGGTTCATGAGTGTATCCACAGCATGAGGAACCATAACCACTAGCATGTTGTTCATTACTAAACCGGCAGATTGTCGAATGGAGGCTGCAGCTGCGGCTGTAGCTCTCAAGCAACTAGGCAACGCTCTAGCTACCGGATCTAACGTTGATGAAAAATACGCACAAGGGCGTTGTTTATCACCAAATTTCTGTGTCAGAACACTCAACGCACAACCTTCTCTCTCATGGACATAGAGCGTGAATGGCTTACTGTAATCGGGTGTACCCAATACAGGAGCTGAACACAGTGCGTTTCGTAACTCAGAAAAACTCTCTTGACATTCGGCAGACCATGGCACTGGACTCGGAACATTTTTCCCAGTCAAAGCTACCAATGGTTTCGCCAAAAGAGAAAAATTCGGGATCCATTGCCTACAATATGAGGTAATACCTAAAAAGGCACGTACTTCTCTCTGCGTGCTAGGAACATTCATCTGTGTAATTGCTTTTATTCTCTCTGGGGTCAACTTCCTTCCCTCCTTTGACAAGAGATGACCTAGGTAGGTCACTTCTTGGCAACAGTATTGCATTTTTGAAGGCGACACCTTGTGATTCAAGTTTGATAAGTGATGCAATAAGGAAATTGTAGCTGTTTTGCAAGTTTCCTTGTCATCGGCAGCCACTAGAAGATCATCAACATATTGTACTAAAGCAGAACCAGGAGGAAGTACAAATGAATCTAATTGGCTTTTTAATGCTTGACTGTAAATGGATGGTCTTTCACAATAACCTTGTGGAGCGCGTTTAAACCTGAAGCTTCGTCCTCCTAGAGAGAAACCGAAGATATCTCTGCTTTCCTCGGCTATCGGAATGCTGAAAAAGGCATTTTTCAAGTCGATAACCGAAAACCATGCTGCTGTAGCAGGAATCAACGTTAACAATGCAGTAATGTCTGGAACCACAGGAAACTGTGGAATCACAATTTTATTAACCTCTCTAAGATCAATTACAAACCTATATACTGGAGGCTTTGTTGGGTCAGTTCGTTTCAGAATGGGCAGTACAGGACTATTACAGACATTACCTCTAGTTTCTTCTACAACGTTTTTCTCGATCAGATCTTGCACAATTAATAAAAGTGCGCGTTCACCTTCACTAGAGATTCTGTATTGTGGAATTCGAGGAAATTTTACATTCGCTTTCAAAGTTACTACATATGGTGGAATTTCTAAAAGACCTACATCATTAGGACCAGTCGCCCAAAGAGTATCAGGGAGTGAACACAGCTCTTGTGGGAGTGCATCCATCGACAAGTACATTGGAGAGATGATTCTTTTACCCAACGTAAGCTGTACTCCTTCTGGAGAACAGTACAATGTCGCATATAGGCGTTTTAACAAGTCTAAACCAAGCAGATTTTCATTACAACCTGTCGTCAAAATCAGGGGTGCTTTCAATTGTCGGGGTCCAACAGAGATAGACAAAGGACCAGAAACAGGGTTGTGAACAGGGGCGCCTGAGAAACCTACTGAAACGTTTGTTGAGCCAGACAAAGGTGCGCCAGGGAGTTTCGCATGTATGATAGAACTTATTGCTGCACCAGTATCCAACAGAAACGGTTCGACTATACCTGATGTTGCTACTGCGACATAAGGCCCACTCTGATCTACTGGAACTGATACTACTCCCTCTCTTTGTCCATGGCTGTCCTAGTACTCCCTTGGCTGAATTTCCTCACTAGCTTCATAGTAATCTTCAACATGATATTGTTGAGACCTATTTTGTTGGGCCGATTGTCCATTTCGTTGGTCGAAATAATTAGAAGGGCGATCACTTGTCTGTGGAGGCATAGTACCTCTTCCTCGACCTCTAGAATTCTGCATATAACCACCACGACCTCTCTGAGCTGCCGCAGTATTATTTTGTGCCCGTACCGGACACTCAGTCTTATAATGGCCTTCCATTTTGCAATAAGCACACTGATTCCATTGGTACTGTGGCCTCTGAGAATTATACTCCGTTCTTTGATATGACCCTTGCTGTGTATGAGAATCATTCGTGCGAGGAGGATATGCTTGCTGTAAAAGAACTTTAGTTTTTAAATCTTTCGTCTTTTTATCTAATTTTTCTTTCTCCTCTTTATCCCTATTCTCATAGTACTGGGCAGTCGCAAGTATTTGCACAGTCGTAGAGACAGCCCACGCGCTTTCAGAATTTTTTAATTTACCACTAAGTTCTGGCAACAGATTGTGCACAAATTTATCAACAAATAATCTCTGACCTCCTTCTGTGCTCATATCCTGACCACTATGATCCACGAAAGTCTCCTCGAATCTTGTGAAAAAGTCGGAGACGCTTTCGTCTTTCTTCTGTTTGCACGCGGACAATTTGTCCCAGTTAACGCGTAATGCTGGCATTAGGGTTTTCATTAAATCGATTAGTCTACCAGGCAAATTAGCAATTAAGGGTTCAGGTTTGGAACCACCTATTTGTTGACCATCCGCTGCAATTATAGCTGCCCAATCACCACCTAGGGCAACTGGATGATTCTCTTTACGAATTTTAGCCCAAATTGGTTGCGGTACTACATTACCAAATAGCAGATCTATGTCAGCTAGATTTAATACACAAGCGTCAACTGTCTGAGCCAACTCTTTGTAGTATCCTGCAGGATTTTTACGCGGATCTGGCAAGGCCTGTTTCACTGCTAATACTTCAGCTCGCTTCCATGGAATATGTATCCATACTCTCTGGAATTGGGCTGGAGCGGCTGCAATACCAAGGTTTGCATTAGCTTGCACAGCTTCACGCCAAATTGGTGGAACCTCCCTCATTGGATATTGACGACTTTGTTTCGTACTACGTTTCTCTAACTCCCTCGGTGAACGAAGGGATGGGTCATTCCTATAACTTAAAATCAGTTCCATCGCTTCTTTTATATTATGACCAACTATCATACCTGCAGCAAACTCTTTCTGAACCTGAATTAGTTCATCCGGAACTTGTTCAGAATCGCTTTCTTCCCATTCCTCATGCAACAGAGAACACATGACATCAAACACATAGCGTTGTGTCGGTTCGTTCCATTGCATAAATGTATCTAATACATCGTGTATATTATATCTTCCAACTTTCGAAACCCATCTAAGAGCAGTGGAATCTAATATTCCTCTTTCTTCAGTACTGGGAAGCTGACTACGTCTCTGCACAGAGTCAGAGGTAGGAGTCTTAATCAGAGTTTTATAGAAGGGAGATAGAATATTAGAGACAGAATCAGTGATTCTCCGACGAACAGAAAGCGGAGTCATAATATTAGTAGAAGCAGTAAATAGAGTAGCAGTTGGAACAGATAGATCAGGAACAGTAGGAGTAGCGGGCAAAACAGCTTGTGAACTAGCAGGTGTAGGTGATACAGGTATAGGTAAAGAAGACGGCAACCCTGGAAGAGGGGGTGCCGAAGGAACATTAATATTGACCACAGGAGGTACAGGAACTTGATTCAAAGGAGCAGGAACACCAGGTTGTCCAGCAACCGGTAATTGAACATTTGGTATAGGTGAAGCCGTAGCACCCTGTGCATACGGTGGGGGTGATCGTAACAAGTAAGACAACAGGGGATCCTTTTCAGGGTCCTCTACTATCTTAGCTGTACTCGATGGCAAAGCAGGATAGCACTTGTCTATCGCTAAATTACGCTCTCTATTGGCCACCTCCCTCGCCTTCTCAGACTCGTTGAGTTGCAGCTGCTTAGCAGACTGTTCTAAAGTCAACTCTTGCTCTTTCTGTTCTTTCTTCAACTTTTTAATTTCTCTCTGTTTAGATTCTTTTCGCCAATAACGGAAAGAATCAAACATTGCCGGCCGGGCTTTCTTCTTGAATAATTTCGTTTCTAAATTATCAAGAACTTGAGGTTCGAAACTACCATGCAGTGGCCAACTAAGGACACCATCTTTCTCTGTGTAGTGGATCCATACCTCGTTATAAGAGATAGGGCCCACACCAAATTTGCAATATAGATCATAAAGGGGAGTTCCAATCGGAGGAACCGAACACGAGTCCTCCAACTGGGAATCACTGTTGCAACTAAAACAAGACAACATACAATTTCTCCGACTTACCATTTTATAACCCGGAACACAAAACAGACAAAACACAAACCAAAAGAAAGGTGCGCACTCGAACCAAGAACTTAGGCCTACCAGAACAGACAAACGTATCGATACCCAAACTGAACTGAATGATTATCGTAACCAGAATAACCAGCGATAATCTTATGAAACCGAACCCAAAAACTAAAAGGATTATCGAAACAGAAACAACCCTCACGAAGTAATCAACTATCAACCACTTAATACTTAACTGAGGCACTGAAGACGTCACCAAGGAGAAACCCGTCACGTCTCGCCGTACTAAGGACTGCACCTCGGGTCCAAGACAGGGCGACGGTCAAGGCAACGAACCACTGCAGCCGTCTGAACGGGAACCCTCGTGGAAGAGAACGTCGGGCCACTTTTGCGATATGCCGGGATCGATGAAGTGGGGCGCCTCCCTCTGAAATCTTCACACGAAGCTTCTCGAACTCTTCAGGCTTTTGGACCGGTACCGAATGACGTCGCCCCACGTTGGGCGCCAATTGGAGTTCTGGACTTTTTGGTTCCGTCCAGAGGTGTCAGGGATAACACCCGAAGACCCCGGAGTTCAACCTGCCTTGGTGCACAAACAAACAGAAACACGGGCTTCTCGATGGTGGCGTCAAAGACCAAAGGTTTATTACTGCAGGGACACAGAAGTCACAGAAACTACACATGGGCAGTATCTAGGAGCCTGTTCAATTTGTACAAAGAGGGTTGTTCCTTATATACTGAATATTGGGCTTCAGGCAAATTCTTTACATGTTAGCACATTCCAAAACCTTCGTATCTAAAACAATAAATATTTGGCGTTGCACAGGAATCGTCAACAATATCTGATGTCAAAACATTACGAACGAGGGGTTCCCACTATTCCATCATAATCCCATGTCAACTCTTCATTCAAGACCCGGACCGCCTCATCGTAAATTTCGTTACCTCCCCCTAATAAAGGCCCAGAAGGAAAGGAGCAGAGCCAGGTGCAGAAGATAGAAAAGTAGGATAAGAGATGTTTGTGGGTCGTAAATGGGCACGGTTACCGGCTTCGGCCGTCTAATCATGATCAGGCCAACGAACACGAGAACCAGTATAGCAGGACTGGCCTCAGGCTGGGGAGGCAGCTCTTGCCGAGTCATGCTGCTACAGCGTTGCTGGCCTAAGGTGCACGTGTCACTAGCAAGGTGAATTGCCGGCTAAAGCCTACGTGTCCTTAAATGAAAAAGAGGTCATTGCGTGTCCATTGACTATGTGAGGGCAAGGAATACAAAATGGCTTCCTTGTTCTAAGATGGATGCCACGGGTAGATCAGAAATGTGTTCATAACGGGAGTGCTCTTGCTCGTAGCATAGCAAAAACACCAGGATATACTAAATGGATCATTTGCGGTTCACTGATACCAAAATTATGTATTTGCGACAATGTTAAAAACACGGGTTCAAATCGTCACGGAACCTCAAGAGTTTTGAACATCTTCCTATCTTTGCCTTTACTAGAGGCAAGAATCTTGGTGAATTGTTAAAACAAAGAAAACTGAAAGTTGAAACATAATCGAGGTTCTAGACCCTGCCTGCAATGTGGGCATTGCAATAATATCATCAGAGGAAGTGTAATCACACATCCCATGAAAGGATACAGTATCAAACTCCGTGTAAATGCAACTTGTGACACGGCCAATGCAATCTACATGTTGAAATGTCCATGTGGAAAGGTTTATGTAGGAAAAACTACCCGCAAGTTGAAAATAAGACTAAATGAACATAAGTCAAACATCAGGCTTGGCAACATCAAATCATCTGTAGCTTATCATTTTTTAGAAGAGAAGCACAATGTGTCTCAGTTACAATTCACAGTTCTAGAAGTGATCGACAAAATTGAAGGACGTGACAATAACAGATTTCTCCTTCAGAGGGAGAACAGTTGGATGTATATGTTGAACTCACATAAGCCTTTTGGGCTTAATGATCGCGTGGAATTTACCTGCTATTTATAGACATTATTCACTTATGCATAGAAGCACATGCGTGCTGAGCCTTACCTACATATATGGACGCTTGAGCCAGCTGCCGCATACCCATTTAAGTTTAATTTGATTGAGTGTGTTTAATGACACTGTTATGTTTTATGTTTTATTACTTCATTATTTTACGTTTTTAACATTTCAGGAATAGCATATCCTTATTTGATAAGCTAGTACATTTCATTCTGTGGTAAATCCGCATATTACAAAACACAGACCTTCTTACATTTTGTCCCAGCATTAGCTTTATTGAAGCCTTTCCACGCACGTTCTCAGTAAACCAGAAGGGATAGTTTTGTTTCCATTGGCTTGAATTCCGATCATGTGATCGGGCATATAGCCAATGAAAACGAAGCATACACAAGAGTGCAAGTAATGTGCAGTTAAAACATCAGTGATTGGACCGGCGTCATGCTAATGCCGGAGCCTTTCGTTTCGTTTGAAAGAGAGAACAGGAGAGAGAAAACGTTTTCTATAACGTTGTTGAAGTGAGTTACACGGCAATATAAATTTTGACTAAACAGAGATAGTAGCGGTATATAATGATTAAACGTTTTCCCTAGTTTTGATTTCGCTCGTTTTTTTATTAATTTCCCATATAGCTTAGTGTTCAAGGTGAACAGAACTAACAGAAAAAAGTGAGTGCCAGTTAGGCGTTTTGCATTACAATTGAGCACTATAGCATGCTGACACTGGGATGCCAACACAAATGGTCACAATTACGATTTTTATGTCTATCGGTATGATGAATATGCATGAATATTGTTTATATTATTATATTATTTACATCAGTATGATTTTATTATTGATACATAGCAATGTTATGCCTTGTTTCAGCTTAAACGGTCCCAGAAGAAGGTCATAGCGACCGAAATGCATTGGACTGATATGAGGATTGATCAAGTATATAAATGTTTACACAAGATGTTTAAATGATGAACACAAGTAACAAAAGAATGATTTTTGTGTGAAAAAATAAAAGACATGAACAGATAAAACCTTGTGGAGTAAATCACAGAGGAACTCTGGGTAATTCCCAGTAGCATCTTAAAGCAGTGCGTCAAGGGATGCTTTCACCTTGATAGTGGAGAGCACAACTTTGGAGTACTTCATGGGGTGCCTAAGGCAAGAGGCGCCGCT
Source organism: Lissotriton helveticus (assembly GCF_964261635.1). Lineage (NCBI taxonomy): Eukaryota > Metazoa > Chordata > Amphibia > Caudata > Salamandridae > Lissotriton > Lissotriton helveticus. Next base: position 289,942,841 of record NC_136063.1, on the reverse strand, counting down.
TTGATTGCACGCTTAATGTACAAGAGGAACTTTTAAATTGAGAAACTTCAGTTATACAAGCAGTGCGCTCAGAGCCTCTTCAAAAGTAACAACCTCTGTAAAACCATGTCATCAAAACTCAAATTCCCAAGATAGACGTGAAATGACAAGCAATGCTATCAGGGATTCAAGCCCTTCTCCAAAAAGTGACAATAATTCCAGTCCCTCCTTTGCAAAGAAAGTCTGTTTTTACTCATTGATATTCTTAGTGCCAAAACCAGGAGGGAACTTCAGATTACTTCTCAATTTAAAGATCTTGAACAAATATGCCCGCTACACTTCGTTCGAGGTGCAGACTTTACAAACCATGATTCCTTTTTTGCCAAGAGGGGATTTTATGACAACACTAGATCTACAAGATGCGTACTTCCACGTCTCAGTGCACCAATCATCTACCTCAGGTTTGTAGTAGGGGAGAACCACTATGAGTAGAAAGCCCTCCCATTCGGCCTGTCATCCGCTCTCTGGATATTCACGAAGGGACTAGCACTAGGTATAGCCTATCTGCAATTATAAGGTATACAAATATTCCAATATTTAGACGAGTAGCTTTGTTTCTTGAAGGTGCAAGGTGATGTCAAGCAGGAGCGACACTGCAAAGACTGGGGCTAGTGATCAACCAGGAGAGGTCCAGTTTCAACCCATGAGGAAAAAAATAGACCTACATTGGAGAGGATTTCAATCCTGAACAGTGAATGGTCTTCTTACAAGAAACACGGATACAAACTCTACAGATCATCTATCCAATAAGTTGTCACTTCCCCAAGCATCAGCAAGAACTTGGCTCCGGGTCTAAGGTCAAACGTCTGCCACAAAAATGATAGTCCCATGGACATGTTATCACGTAAAACCATTTGTAACCATGTATGCAATCATTTGCCCTCAGCAACAAAAATTACGAGAGGCTTATACCAGTGACACAGGAGATCGTTCAAAAGTTACAGGGGTCGCGTAAAATAGAAAACTTGAAGAAGGGAACATGTTTTCAGAATCCCAGCCCAATTGTGGTTACATTAGATACAAGTGCTTGGGGTTCGGGAGTAACCTCACAACATCTAAACATGAAATGGGAAGGTCAGTTCAAGAAAAACCTTGTTCCTCAAACTGAAGGAACTCAATATGATGTCATATGCTCTGCAAGGTTTTTTCCCAGCACCTTAATTAGAATTTTTTTTCTAGTGAGGACAGACCATCAGGTGACAAGGAGGTACCTCAACAGGCAAGGGGTACCAAGAACAAAGCCTCAGTGAATGTAGCTGAAGAAATGAATTCCTGAGCAGAGTCCAATGTTTTGTGTCTCTGAAGGCAGTATACATTCCGGGGAAGGACAACTGGCAGGCAGACAATCTGAGCGACACTATCCCAACCTCTGTATCATTTCATTTCAGTCCGAAAGCCTTTGCGATGGTGGTGACTTGGTACGGGATGCCATGGTTCGATCTGTTTGCATCCAGAGTCAATAGCAGTTCAGATATGGATGTTTGTGCAGTAGATGCTCCTTGAGTCGCATACCCTACAGCGTTACTCCATGCTTTCCCCCAAACAATGGCATTATTGAACAAAGTGCTGCAAAGACCCAATCAGAGAATGAGGAGGTACTACTGAATGCTGCATGGTGGCCACGTAGGCCATGGTTTCCACTGCTGAAATAGCTAGTGGGAGAAAGCTATCTCCATCTCACACTAATACCTTCCCCTCTTTAGTTTCCAGTCCTGTCTTGCAATGAGTAGTCTAGTGTACATCTCACTGCATGGAAATTGAAAGGACATCATTGGAAAATATAGGTTTTTCTTACGACATCCAGGCAGCAAGGAAAATGTCCACATTAAAGACATATTTTAAACATTAGTCTCATTTTCAAAAGTGATGCATTTCTAAGATCATGAATCCAGAATCATGTGATCCAATGGGACAGCAATTTGCAGTGTCAGCTCCTCCACTAAGGTGGAGGAGTGCGCCGCCACACTGCTTGCAGCAGTGAAATAAAGGAAACATAAAATGATAACTCAATGTTATTCTTATTTTATGTTTTCCTGCTGCTGCAGTTAGTTGGGGAAGTACTACTGCTTCCAATATATAGAAATGCATACAAAATATACACTTTCTCTTATAGTATACATACCCATCAGCACAGTTCATCTCTAAAGGAAACTCGACCACCAGTCATCATACAAGAAGACTCCGCATCATAAAGATTGAACATGCATTGCAAGTTTCTTAAACACAGTGTGTGCTCTCTGCAGAGCCTAATGCTACTTAAGTCAGTGGGCTCAACTGCTGTGTTATCGGTACCCTCTGGGCATATAGAAGCCAAACTTGTTCTCAATAGTCGATTGTGCCTTTCCGTTGACTGACATTTTTCTGTGGTAAGTACTCATAAGGCAAAGGCAATACATACTGAACTCACTCAGTGATAGTCCATATATTCAGCTCCTCTCACTTCTGATGCACTGAGAGAACTTTAAAGTTTGCTAGTGAGTCGCAAGATTTAACAGCCAAGAAGGAAGAAGAAAATAGTCATGCGATTGCGACTTCAAAGATACAGCCTAGCAGCTGCTTAAGCCTTATGATGTGCCGTTGCGGGTGGTTTGAGGGCAAGGAGTGTCTTCTGAACCTTGCCAGCAGTGTCAAAGACCGAGATTAAAACCACTGGAAGACGGAAAACAAGATATTGGTTGTATTCATGTTAAGAACAATATCAAATTGTCTAGATTTATAATTTGTGTATAGAACTAAGGAACACGATGTTAACAAAATGTATTGCCTTGTAAAGTTTCATGAACACGTATGTCTGTGCGAGATGAATGGATTGAGATTTGCATGGTGAAATATAAAAGTATACAATACGGGCTACCTACGCTCAAAGATAAAATATTTGCATTTGTAGATGAATGTAGGATGTAATTAAATGTATTTTTAGATTTTAAATGTTGCTAATTATCAATAAAAAATATGCTTTGATATCACCCTAGACACCTATTGTTGTGAACTCTTTTTATGTAGTTAGGTTGCTACATTTAACATTTTGAGTTGCCGGAGGTCTTTGTACACTGATGTTCTTGTCCCTGCCTTAGGAACTCCTAAACACAGCAGGGGGGTCCCATTGCCAAAGCAGCCAGCCTGGGAGTTCCACAACTGGTGCTAAAAGTGATCTTTTTGGCCCACAACTGCACTTCATCCGAAACACGGTCGCCAAGTAGGGGCCTGCAAGAGCCTAGAAGAATACACCCCTTGAAAAAGGCTTAGAAGGAACAAACGGAAATAACCAATAATTTACAAAGCAAACAGGTCTGGCACCAACTACACATTTTTTATAAAGAAAACAGGCTTCCTATAATTTTCTTTCTGCAGAGTCAGGCAGACTGTAAACCATGGGCTGTATGTATCAGTACAGAATGAGCATGGAAGCAAGCCACTTCCGGAGCTTTCCTGTTCCGCGACGCGTTGTCTACCCCGGACTTCCAGCCAAGCAGCATGGCTCCCTTCCTTCAAGACATCTTTTTGTTGCCTTAATACATGAATAGCATTAAAGGGACCATCCAGCGAATGACGTATCAAACCCCAAGCATACGTCCTCAAAGGAACACTCAAGAGAATGCTTACTGTTGGCGATTGTTGGCCCATAAGGAATCACTGCTCTTTCTGGCGTTTGCCTTAATTAACCCTTCACATGTCATAATTGACTTTTCATACAGTCATTAGCTCGAGCTGAAGTAAATCAAAAGCATTTTACCAAATTATCATTACCACCATCACCAAATCACTTCTTTAATCAAAAACAAGCAACTAATCCGGGAGGGGGTAGTTAATATGGGACGGGGAGATAGGAGAGTTGTAGTAAATATGCCTAATTATACGACTGTATTGATTGCTATTCTGTGAATTTTGATTTTCTGCTCACAGCCCCACCGGTGCTCAGAGTACTGTGGATTATTTGCAATCTCTCTCAAGAAAACAATAAAATTTTGTTCTGAAGAAAAAAACAAGCAACTAACACACTCATCCACACCAAGCAAAACCTGGAGGCAATTACTCACAAAAAGCACAAAAGGACTACTATACCCACAATGGATGCGAGTGCTAGGCACAATAAAACTTGTACTCTTTTAAAGCAAATTACCCATTGAACAATGTCTTAGATACCTTTAAAATACAGTGATTAGGTTTGCGAAAGACCATGGTTGGAAGCGCCAACAAAAACAAGTCATTATAAGTTGCTAGTTCACAGCCAGAGATAACTAAACAGCATGAAAACTGTAAAAGATGGTTATTTCAGTGATGCCATCTCGAGCTTTAGGTATGGAGTAGTTTAGCTACAACTTGTAACTCTAGTGAGAGTTTATGTAATACTGGATGTACAAACTTGACACAGACAACGAAATATGGTGGTTAGTTACAGAAGATGCGAGTTAACAGATGTTAGGAGTAATAAAAGAACAAGCGTTATATAGTCAAATAGGTCGATGAAAGCTAAATGACAAAGTAAAAAAAGAATGAATGATTTAATTGACATGTTATTTGGTATTGATTTATTGACATCAAGTGCTATTCAATAATAGAATAATTTTTTATTCAGGGCACAATCTGCAATTATTTAAATCATTGTATACACATTTTTGCATCCCTAATAAAAATGGAGGACAGAGAGCACGTGTTGGCTGAGGGTATGAGATTATTTCAAGTCTCCTCAAAATTCGTTCGTCATTCACTACTTCATGGAATGAGAACTAAGGAGCACATTTTTTTACATCAAAATTTTAGCTGAATGATTGGTATATGAGCCTCAAATTATTGCAAAAACAGTTTGTAATTAAATGGAGTAAATTAATATTTATGGCGATACTCATGATTCCACGAAAGTTGTTTAAGTTGATAGTTACTGGTCATAGTTGAAGTTTAGAAGTATCTCCAACATTAGGTTTTGGATAAAGGTAATTATACTAGTGGGAATCTAGTATTGGAGAGAACACAGTCTGTGCAATAGCGTTGGGCCATTTTCTCCAATTTCCAGAATCGGCTCATGGCAGTCTCCAACTTGTTTGGTTGTCACGTTCCTTTTACAAAAATACAAAGAGCACCATCCCAGAAGGAGAATATGGCGAAATGACCAACTAAGGTATTTCGACCTTGGAAAAAAAAATCTTACTTTCACAATGTCATTGACTACACAAATGGAACTTCCATCAGAAGCCTCTTCTCAACCAGTGACGCACACAGATCAAAGAATCAAGGCCCTGACATGCATACATATATTTGTCATAGGTTTTCCTTTAGGTAGTACCCACACAGTTATATGGTTTGACTTCGCTTTTTCAACTACACCTATACATACTAGCTAGAATTCAACAATTGCAGGCACTGAATATTTCATTTTTATCGGCGGCAAACTATATATATTTTTTTTTAATCTGACTGAAACCTTGTACTGTTCCCCAGTTGTACATTTAGGCTAATAATATTTCTAGCAAAATCTCTTGGTTTCGTGCTAGAGGATAAACTCCGACTTCAGTGTCACCTAAATTACATTGCCGAGAATCTGTTGAATTATGTTAATAACCCATCATAAGGTACCTTACCACAACTCCAGACTTCCAGGCCTCGGGATAGTCCATACTTTATCTATACTAGGCTACAGCCCTGCACCTCACAGGCCTCTCTAAATTTAGCCTCTGGCCCCTACAAGCAGTCCTGACCTCTGTAGCAAGACTAATTTCTAATATGAAAAAGACATAGTCCATCTCACCATTTCTAAAGTTATCAAACCGGCCTGTGTCAACAGAAGCTGGATATTTATATTTAGGACAGTGTGGTCACTTACACAGCCCTACACCAGAACTCTCCAGTATACCGAGGACTAATTAAACAGCCTATTGAAAAACAAAAATTCGGGCAACAAAGAAATGCTTTCTCCAGAAATCCCAAAATTTAACGAACAAGACATTCTCGGCCAGTTTTCCTCTGAAGCTGCACCAAAGATTTGGAACCGCACTTAGAACAATCCTCCCATGCATTGCCTTCACAAAAGGGATGAAAGAATTCCTGATAAGCAGCCCTCTGGATTTAACAGTGAGGAGTAAATATTGAGTTTAGTCTCTCCCTGTCAAATTTTTAATCAGAAAAGGAGGAGTTTGAAAACCCTTTAATCATGAAGATATGTACGAGATTAAGAAACTCTGCTAAGTTGCGTATTATTCAAATGTCACTGCGATTGATTCTGGCTCCTAATTGGTACATACGGTCAGCTAGAACTTAAGAGGTTTTAATAATGTTTCTACGCCTGTGTAATGCTTTCTGAAGTTATATAAAACGTAAAATAAAGAGATAAGCCATCTAACCCAGAAGCAAAAATGTTATCATATCCTGATGGACGATAGTCTTTTACCGCATGGATAGGGGGATAAAATGCATTTAAAAAGAAAAATCATATACTATATCAGAGGGGAATCTAATTGGCTTTACAATTTTGTAAATCCCACTTTTGTCACGAGAAGGGCACCAACATCTCAATTGAAGGAAGCCAACCTGCAAGCGCACTCGCCCGCTAAAGGACAGGATTCCTCCTCTGGGTTCATTTGTATAGGCATTTTCAAAGACCTCCCGCACCAAAGCAGAATGAACAGAGGATGATTGAATAGCAGCAGTACAGCTGAATTAAATCAGGTCTTTGAATTTAAAAATCCTTTTGGTAGCAAACATTTAGATCTTTCAAATAGGCGAGTGGCCAACAATTCTTGCGCTGCATCGCCTCACTGTTACTATGGCATTTAAGTATTGTTTTATACAGTAACATCTGCATGGATCACATTGCTTTCATTTAATGGATACTGGTAAGAGTCTGCGAAGATGCAGACAATGCATAGGTCAGAGGCATGGACCCTGATCATCACAAACTACCAAAGGGAATCGAAGTGCACAGTTGCTTCAAGAGTTCTTACCCTGGCTATTGATCGCAAAGTTTGCCTTAGCCCCTGTAGCCTCAAAGAAGAAATGTGTTTTTCTCAGGGAAACTAATCATACTTCCAAAATCATCCAATACACTTTTTCTAGGGCATACCTAGCTGCAATGGAAGAAACCGTCGATGCACTGCAGAATAAACTTTAATAGAGTAACAGACAGGAGGTCCATTACACACTGAATTGCATACCATGGCTATTCCAGGAATTGTTGGCAACACTACTAAACACATTTGTTCAGGTGCCTTCTAAAGTAACTTCTCTCAGATGTGGGGTCTAGATCTATTCATGCAGATGCCATGTCTAGAGCTCTGTAAGCACTGCTCTGGTGGCTTAGGCCAAGTCACGCCATGATAGACATGTACATGGCATGTCCTTAACAACTCAGGGAATGCTAGTCTCGAATCTTGACGTGCCCCTTAACAAGTTCCAAGGGTTGTGTGCTGGGAAGACCCACAGCCCACACTCTCCTCAACTATCTTTTTAGCTCTGGCTTTTGCAGTTAAATTCATCAATGAGAACTAGAGAGATGGGGTAAAGTAAGAGCTTGTCTGCCTGCACTTGGGAAAGAGAGAGAATGCCAACCTCTTCCTTGGGGCCTCTCTATTAGGCCAGGTTTCTCCATCTCGCCTTCTGTCCGAGAGGCCTCTTCCTGCAGACAAGATGGCCTACTTTGGGACATACCTAGAGACAAATCATATTGTATTATGTTACAAATGTCAACATTTCATCCAATCCAAACACCCCCCCTTGCTCCCACTCTTTGCTCACATTTTCTCAGTTCTAGACTGTGACAATATTATTCTTCCATACTCAGGAGCCGAACTTTTCATCCTTCGGTCCTTCTCCTTCAGTCATCTTCTACCACATGTATCATTTACACTCACCCGCTCCCTGTCCATATGCTCAATCCAGGTTATCTAATTGGTCTGCAGTGGCAGACTGCCCTTTATCTGCTCTCATGTCATATCTTTGGTCCCAGTGTATATATTGCGTCTCCTTTTCTGCCTCTCCTCGCCAAACAAAAGTCAACATATAAAAATACCAAAAATAATGATCACTGTTGTCTTGAAATACACACCAGCCAACATTTTCAATTAATGATTTCTCTTTTACTGCTCAGTTTTGACGTCAGCTCGCATGCACCATAAAAGTCAGTGCCATCAGAGAGATACAAATAAGATTTCTTCATTTTTATACACCAGATAATCCCTAATCATTCTTGCCCGTCTCACCTTGCACCAGCCTAACCACTGATGGTCTTGGCTATGGCCCATGCCACTCTTCAAGACACAAGGTGCAGAGCACTCAGGAGTACAGCTCTTCACCCGAGTGACCCGCAGCTCCGCGCGCCAGTAACAGGATTCGACAGCGAGGGGAATAATACGGCAGCTGGTGCATGGAGGCATCCAGAAATAGATTCCCATCTGCTAGCATAACCATTTAAGAACCATGCTATTCATAACCAAGCGTGAGCATGCTCAATCCTGACAACTGAAGAAGAGCATTGTGTTTACCGCACAAAGTGCTGTGTAATGTGCAGAGCGAGCCGTGCTAATTCCTTCCACGCACAACTAGTGAAGGCAGAGAGGCTCTCTAGGCTTAAGATGTTCTATCCGCCCGATTCACACTCCGCTAGATGCTAGCTAAATTTAGTACTGAAAGAATGGCGGGAGCGCGCTGATGAGGATTTCATTAATGAACTGTAGTGAAAGCAGCTCTAGGAGGCGTACCAATGATGCGGGGGCGATAAGCGAGCTGTAGTAATTCTGTGCAGGAACAAGGTTGCTCCTCAGAAGCCAGGCGGTCACTCATTTTGCCAATCAATCATTTTAGAGTGACAATTTATTCTCATGGACCAAGGTCTTTGAACCACAATGCTGGGCCAGTATGTGACTGGGGTGGACAGTGCCCAGCAGAGGATGAGGTTTACAAATGGACAACAATCTCCCACTAAAACACCACCAATGACTATCGTCAACATAGACCCCGGGGCATTTAAGCACCAGCTACGTGGGCCTTCATCAGAGTGAATCTGGTTTTAGTGGAAGAACTGAAGCAAAGGCCCGGCGCATATATTATCCAGTAGGCGCTGAGACTGTAAGTTAGCTATCAGCACTCAAGAATGCTAAATTAGCTGCAGATCCCTTACCCGAAAATACGTGTCGATCCTGAAATGGTTTCAGTTTTCACCTCTTTTGCCCGCATGGTCGAACATTTAATTTCCTTTACGCACTGTAGATTGGCCTCTGAGTTAGTCCAAAAAATGAATGTCTCTTTTAACCCACAAACACACACATTTCGCTAGGCACACCACACACCCACCCTTTGCAACACACTACTAGCCTGGAAAGACGAGGCCTAGATCTGAAGACACAGCCTTTTATATTAAAGTGCTTATAGAGTCCGAGTGGCAATGGACACACAGAAACCAAGACAACCATCGGCCTGCTGCATGTAGAATGCCAAGAGATGTTTCTGTCATAAATAAATTATTAATTGCCATGCACTATTAAAAAATAAAGGCTAAAGTACATGAAAAAGGTGCGTGCTAAAAAAAAAAAAAAAAGTGACAGGGAGGCCACTTGGCTTCTGTCAACAGAAATTAAAATTTTGAGGTGGACATATTTCACTGCATATTTTTTGGAGCTAGACGAAAAAATTCATTTTTGGAGCATAAACACCGCAAATCTACATGGGTATATTAGTAAAACTGAAACACTAGTTTTCATTTCCCAGCATACTTTTTTTCACTAACCCATGTCTTTTGCGGTTATCGACATACACGAAAATATGTATTTGTGCTTTGAAAGGGCCCCAACATGGGGAGTTCCCCAACATATCTACTAGTGCCAGTTTTTATTCCTAACAGTACTGTTAATACCCATTTTGTTTGTTGAGAGCATTTGCTTGCTCTGAGGAAGTAACTTAGGCCACTACTCCCTACATGGAACCCTGTATGTTACCCGGCAGCAGTAGCATACTACTCCTCTGTATGGAAAGGAAGTGGTGCACTATTCTCCCCACCCATTAATACGTGATTAAGCTAGATCAGTGGGTTAAAGCATGCAAGGCTACATGTAAATTGCACACAGGCAAATTGGACCTAGTTATAGAAGCGAATGTACCCTCTTAAATTAGGGCAACATATATAGAACTTTATGCAACAAAATGAAGAACATTAGCTTATTGTGGTCCCTATGCTAACAGTCCCAAAAAAGCATGCAAAAGATCACCAACTAAGATACTAAACTCTTGCTGTTTGCACAAATCATAGACAGGAAGTGACGACTTCAAGGTGTGTGAAACTTGCAGGGGCTCAGAGAGGTTGTGTGGGATTGGTGTGCGGTGAAATCAGCATTGGTGGACCAGTATGGGAGATACCAGCGTAAGGTATTTTTAGTGCCTCAACGACGACTACGGACTATAAAGTATAAGGTTGCGTAGGTAATGTGGAGAGATCCATTGTAGTCTTTCCTCCTCTGAGCAGAGACGTACGAGGGACTGGGTTGGCAGGTGTTCCAGGATGAGTTGAACACAATCTCACGATCGGGTTAAGACAAAGGTTGGGTTATAGATGTGTGGCCATAGACCAAAAGCTGGCATGTTTGTTATTTCGGATATTAAGTTGATACAACTTGCGACATATTAGTCAGTAAGTCAAAAATGGCAGCTACTGAAACAAAGAAGGAAAGCCACTACTAGTGATAAGGTAATTCCCACAAATGGCAAACATGAGCAAAAGTTCGATATTTGCAGCAGTTCACCAGAACCACAAACAATTAGAGAACCAACGCCACCCAATGTACAGAGATCAGTTACCACGCCACACTATCACTATATAATACCAATTTACACTCCAACGCTTTCGAAATGCTATATGTAAAAACATAGCTAGTGTGCAGCATAATCTGAGGCCAAATCATTCGACCGCCGAGGGGCTGCACCGGCTACCAGATATTAAAACCAAGACATTGAATGCCCCAAAACTTCGCTCCCTCCAGGAAGGAAGAACACAAACAGATCTCCTGTTCTATTACAAACTACGCCTTTACAGGAGAACAATCCCATTGACGCGTCTGCTCGTCACAGGCAAAAGGTGATACGGGCTTATTCAAATTCCACATACTTTGACTGTCAAATGTGGCAGGTAGGATTCTCTGCCTTCTCTTTGAAGGGTATCGTACCACTGCCTGGATGTTATGAGAAGGCTACAGTTACAGTTCCCACAGCAACACCCGAAGGACAACAAAAGGACCAAAACTGAGATGCACGCCATGTGAAGAACACACCTCCAGGGGGGAGCGTGAGTGAGACTTGAATAGAGAAACTAGTCTCTAAACAATTTGTGCAGTAACCTAAGAATTCAGCATTTAAAATGTATCACTTTTTTAGGTCACATCAGACCTGGCATATACTTCATAGTTCGAGAGATCAAAAGACGAATGGCACAATTTATTTAGAAGAAACACCTGCGTCCACTGAAGAGTGCTGCATTACTGCTAGGGTACACACAGAAAAAAAGTCCACAGAAATCTAGTCACAAAGCCAACAAAGGGATCTTACTAAAGGGAAACCTGCTTCGAGTGATGAACTACACACATAGCCCACAAAGGACTGCACCCAATCAATATTAAGAAAGAATTACATATTATAGACTTATATGCTCCAATCCAGCCAACTTGTGAAATTAGAGGTATTGTCCATGAGAATCTGCACACCATGGATTGTCCACCTGCCCATGGGTTCTCACCTTAGAACCAAAAGGCAGAGCAGGGAATACAAGGACTAAACCCATAGTCCAGAGACTGAGCCTCTATAAATAGGACTTTCTCTGGCAAAGACAGATCTCTCTCCAAGATGTTCATCAGTCACAGACGCATTTCGCCTTCTTGCACAGCAGACAGTCATCGGATATAAACCCGTGGCACGGCAGAGAGGAGAGCACTGAAGCTTTCCATCAGTGGTCACACGGATGGACAGAAACACATCAAATACAGGTTTCAAAATTGGAATAACCAATACACTTGGAACGTGGTTGGGTCTCATGTGAGGTCTTCTTCGTGGTCCCTTGAGAACGACACAAAGGAGCTGCAGTGAACCACGCAGGACGTGTGTGGAGACCACTTCACCACTCGCACAGAAATAACGAATACTTGCAAGGAAACTCTAGTTCCATGTTTTTTCGATTAAAAAGTTCACTTTAAATTAAATATTGGTAAATGTCAGCTGTGCCACCAGACAGACCTTTATGTACATGAAAAGTTCAATGTTATCCTCTGTGGGATTAAATTCCTTTATAGATAGCATAAATATTATTTAAATAGCTCCTAAAACAGGCAAGAGGACTGGCCTGCGCAACCCTGCGAATGTTTACAACTTATTTTATAAACATATGCAGTAGTCATTACACGTGTTAAAATAACTAAAGTAAAACATGCCGTCCTCAGGTCGCAAGCACAGGCTTGCCAAAAAAAAAATCAAAAATCTAGGGAATGATCCATCGCAAAATAAAACAAAAAAGAAAGCAGAAGTAAAAGCAAAGACTTTGCTGCCGACCCGGGCACTAAATAAACACAATGTCAGTGGCTTGAGTGGGCTGGCCCATTTCGCCAAGCTTCATGCTAGTGAGCATAAGCAAAATGTGGACATCTCTTGAACAGACCAATAGATGAGGGCTGACTGCAAGTCCTTGGGTGTATGTATTTTTTACTAGGATTTGTTTTTAAAACATGAGATAGGAGCATAAAGGGGCCTCTAGGACAGATCTTAAAATAAAAAAAAAACATAAAGAGAACACACACACAAGTTTGAGTTTTATATGGCACATTTTACACCAAAATATAACAAAAAACAGGGAATTTCGCTTTAAACTCAGAGCATAATTTAGGCTTTTCCCTGCTCGAAAAACAAGCTAGACTTCCATTTGCCTCCCCAATTTCCAGTAATGTCCAACGATTTAGACTTGAGTGGCAAAAGCCTCTACCAGCCAGGCTGTTTCATGCCCTCAATACGTACAATTTGTTTTCTATTTAAGATGTGCCCCTTTGTACTGAAATGTGGGATACTTTGTAAATAAAGCCTTCTTCCAAGTGCAATCAGTTCAAATACTAACCGAAATATTGAAAATTGTTCAACTGGTGGTAGTTTTGCCATTGGCCTTCTGTGGGCAAAAATGCAAATTACAAATATGTGGAACTGAACAAAGATCTCCGCCTTTTCGCACATCAGTCCACCCGGAATCAGACACTCACCACAACTTATCAGCTCATATTCGTCCACGGTATAGATGGTTGGGGAGGACATGGCAAACCAGCCAAGGCGTCAGGCACTCAATTCATTCTGAACACCACCTACCATCCTAACTACCCAAACTTAATTTACACCTCATCAAGGTGAAGAAGAGGCCACCATCCTGTGGGGACTGAAAACGCCCATCTGCACTAAATGTCTGGTCCTGGCTGCGCTGGCCCTCGCCATGGCTGCGGAGACTGTGCTGGGGCCTGGCAGTGGGTCCAGCCTTGGGTCAAGGAAAGGAGGTGGCCGAAGCAGTGCCTGGTGCTAAGCCACGACTGGTGGCCCAGGGGTCCGGATTAGGGATTCATTTCCCTGGTCCCACCATCCCACTTTCGGGCAGGAGTGGGATACCGAGGACACAGAGGGCAGGGAAGGCATGAGCGCGGGAAACATCCAGAGACATCACACCCTACCAGGAAAAGATGGCACCTTTCAGTGAAGAGCTTCTCTTCGGACCTGGGACCCAGGCTTCGATGCCAACATAAGTAATGAGAGGACACTGAAAGACTGGGCAACCCTGGGAGTAGCTGGGTAGAGGTTGGTGTCCCCTCTTCTACCCACCTCTTCCTTGTCGAGGAGGGCCATATCCTCCTGCACTGGTGCAGCGAAGGGACGGGGGCTTGGGCCTCATGGACGCAGAGTGGCGATAGAGGGGAGCATCTGAGTGGTCGGTCGCTAGTGTAAGCAGGAAATGATTTTGCGCCTGTTGGGCATATCTACGCTGTTAGAAAAAATGACCGGAGGATGCTCTAAGGAGGGCCTGGAGGAACAAAATCAAGATAGTGGGTATGCTCAAGAGTGAGGAGGACACGCTAAGGAAGCAAGCACTTCCTCAAAGACGGTGTGAAGACCTAGGATCTCCCTGGAGGGCTTCTCCCAGTGATCTGTCATCAAAAGACCCCACCAGGCACTGATGACAAGGCCCTTTTGAGAGCCATTATTGAACGCCTCTAATTATGATAGAAACTCAGAACCTCAGAACTGCACATACCACTGGTACAGGACAGCGGTGACATAGTCAGCGACACATTCACAACCCCTAAGGAAGAGATCCTGATGGCAGCAGGGGAGGAGTGAGGGAGGTCCCTCTCGAGGTAGCAACAGTGGGAAAGCGGGTGATTCAGCAGAGCGGGACGCGAGAACTGAGACAGCCCACAGTCCTCCACCTCCCAGTGATGTGTAGATTCCCTCCGACGTGCGCTTCACCCATGGTACGCAAGAATATGGGCCTTAGCACACAGCGGTCCACAATCAACAATTCAGGAGCCGATAGTCATAAAGGCCCTCGTCATGCCACTCTATATCAAGGCATTGAGAGGTGCAGCAGCAGGTGGTGGTGGAAAGGGCTAGAGACGTTAACGAGTAGGTTGCTACAGAAACCACACTTTTTCAGGTTTTTTGAGTGTGAAAATTAAATGCGCCACTTACAGTGATGGATGCTTCTTTGGAGGAAGCACATAGTAGGGAAAATGGGCAGTGGAGGGGAATGTTGGACCTACGTTATTGTTTTGTTTGATGTTTTATCATTCCTAGTTTCTGCCAAAAAAAAAAAAAAGGTACAAATTGTTTCAAGTCAGACAGACTGTCACTCCCACAATCTAAAAATCCCTCAAACCACGATGGCAGGGCCAAAGGTAGGGGTGACAGAGAGGGGCACAATATTAACACCCTCCATGTCAGTTTGCAGCAACGCGACTCAGTCGCACGCTCACTTGGGCCATGGGCCCACATGGAGCCTACCCCCTTAGTTCACCCTCATCAACACTTATGTATGGCATGAACTTAGGTCAGTATTAGATCATGTCCTGGAACTTGAACGTGCTGAATAACAAAATTAAAAGGAGAGTGGTTGTGCTCTACACTAAGAAACGTTTCCCTCTATGCCCTTTATCTACAAGAGACATTTATTGTGCACTAAGTAGGGCTTCCTAGATTAACCCGCAGCAGAGTCAGATGCCTTTTTTTGGGTGCAGATCCTCACCAGGAGACTTTTTGATCACTTACCAGTTGAGATCACTTACCTGCTTTCGAGAAGCAGATAGCAGTCTGTGTGGGTATTGGGTTAGGTTTAAATGCCTGTTGGATGTGCTACCAATAGCTGGTTGACAGGCTCGCTCACCTAATCGCGGAGTACTCTGAGCACAATAAGTGCTTGTTCTCCTTGCAAGCGTCCCTACGGGTAGTATTTGAGTTGCTAAGGGTAGGCCATGTCCTATTGCAGGGGTAAAGATAGGGAATGGAAGTATGAGAAACTAGAAGAACAGATTAGAAAATTCGACATATAACTAATCATCAGGTATGCAGAAGTTCAGTATTCTGTTGCGAGTCTAGAACTACATCTCCTGGAACCAAATGAGCTGCATGCCATGCTACATGGAGCATAAATTTCCCATGTCCTACCTCCTATTACAAAACACCTTTAATATGCTGGAATGTGGCCCTTCGACAAATTAAACAGCAGGATAAGTTGACAAATGAAATGCCCTTTTGGCACAGGATGGGGTTCCTCATGTAACCTGTTTGAATGGATTCCACTCCTGGGTCCTTATTTGTAGCTCCAAACTGGGGACCCCTGGGTCTTGATCTATATAAATCATTTGAGTAACTCGCAGACGAATATTTTCTGTGTAAAACCCTATTTTTTTATAAACTTTCAGCTTTGCCATTTACTGGAGCTATATTGTATTGTAATTGCATTTATATTGCGCTTACTACCCCTGAAGAGGCGGCAAAGTGCCTTTTCAGCGAGTACCGCACTACTCCGGAACCCATAAAGGATTAGTGTTGATTTGGTATAGTGAAATATGAAAGTAATTTGAGTGTTAAAGAAAAATTAATGATGGCGTCCAAATTCAGCACACTAGAACTGGATAATGATGAAGACCTGGGCAAGAAGGGCATCTCCAGGATCCATCACTGCTTCTCATCACACCAGACTCTTTCGCACAACTGAGACAGCAATGGGATTCTTTGCGATGTAGCCTAATTCAATTCAAATATCTCCATAGGGATTATTATCATCCATTACACTATGGCGTATGGGCCGTGCCATCTCCCAAGTGTCCACGGTGTAGGATTCCCCCAAGGGACCTTTCTATATATCTTAAGGAACATCCAAGTTATCGCCCACTAGTGGCATCAAATTCATCACAAACTAGGAGAGGCAGGGGCACTGAGTGTCATCAGACTCTAGAGTAACAATATTGGGTATAATGGACAACTTGGAGGGTACAGTGAGCTCCCGGGTTACGCATGGGGTAGGGCTCCAAGTGGATAAGCGATACATAACGTGGAAATGGAGGAGCAATGACTCACCCCACACTGACATTATGGCACACAGGAATGGACAATTGTGCAAAAGCAGAGGAAACTGTTTACAAAGCACATGCGTGCACGAAAAAAATACCAGAAAATATGGACTCCCAGGTGGCAGAAGGCCTCGGTTGGAAGTGAGGAGGGGTTCATGATGAGATGTTAAGTCGATTACTTACGTTGTAATCCAGGTTTGGAACCATACCGGAGAGGGTGGGAAAAGTGGTAGTGTTTTAAATAATATGTTCAGTGCATACTAATTGTAAATGGTATACCGTGTCTGACAGCAATAATACTTTTATAAATTAAAGGAAAATGACAAAAATGAGTTATAAAAAATATATATCTATATATATGCTTCTCTATCCCCTGAAGCCCTCCTCACAATCTGGGGAAATGCCGTTGGACTCCTACACCCAGGCAAGACAAGTGTTGGCACTTCTCAGCACAATATCCCATTCAGCAGATTCAGAGATCATGCTTCACCACCAAAGGAGAGGTAGGACTTTGACACCTTCCTTCTCTGACGTATATCCATCAGGCGTTCTTAATGATTCAGATTAGGTCCTTTTATCTCCATTTCCCACCAACCTCTGTATAAAGTACCAAAGAGATTCTTACCCAGTGTAGGAAGTACTCCTCAACATACCTCCTTCTACTGAACATCTTGGCCGACCATGACCTGTTCTACCACTCCTACCACCTACAGTGATGTCGCTCAAAACTCCACTTACACATAACGAATAATCAATAGCAATGACAAACCCAGAAACATGCCCATCAGCCAATGAATCAAGCCTGACAAGGGAATTTCCAAATCTCAATGGAAACAAGAATGAACTACTACTGTACATCAATGCCAAGCACATTGCAAACCACCCAACCTGCCAGACTCTAATACTCACTGATCGTCATTCACCCTTGAGCACCAAGATCCACAGCCCAAGAGTTACCCACAGCCAAGCATGGCTAAAAGCTCATATCAGTTATGGGGTGTGTACATCCCATGGCTATTTCTGCATATTGACAAAATCTCCCCCAGAATCCGTTTAGTGGCATGGTTTACCACCATCAACTCTACTGCACCAACTCACTGCATAGGCCAGCACAAGCATTAACTCTCCCATCTTCAAGTGGTTTACAACACTGTCAAAACTGAAATAAACTGAACTCCATCAACCTCATCCTGAAATCACATCTCCTTCCAATTCTACTGCAATACCAACCACACAAAGGCCTAAAGTACCTCAAACAGCAAAACACAGCTCTAAACCCCCAACACTCATTTGACCAACATGCATTCCAGATCTGCAGAAACAATGTGGCTTGAAAGGAGGCAGGAGCTTTGCAGTCCAAAATCTAAAACCACTGAGAGCACATGCAACGTCCATGTAAAGCGAGATGACCCATACAGATTGCAGAAAAAGCTCAAAACCAATTTATTCAAAAAGCACTATACAGTCACTTCATCAAACTCATAAGTGCTTTAATGTCATTCAGTTCCTAGAGCCACAACATTAAATCTAAGTACACTTACTGCTCCCCATGTTTTTACTAAATCCTTAAATTTTATAGTAACAGGTTTAGCCTAAGCCTCTGAAAGAGCCTTCACTGACAAACCCACCCATGATCAATAATAATGGATTCGTCCCATCCAAGATATTAAGTCAGATAGAGTTATAGCACCAACATTCAAGATAAGAGGAAGCAGAGTGTGAGAAATTAAGGTTTGTCAAATGACCCCCGTATGACACGTAGGGGTAAACAACACATTGCAGTAGCACGTGTAGCAGAATCAGAAAGCTGTGTGAATAGACAGCTGTGCATTTCTCTGAACATGCCACTGTTGTACACCTGAAAAAAATTGCCTTTCCTTCATCCCCTGGTGGTTTAGTTTAAAAGTTCAAAAAACATACATAATAACCTCTCGCATTTATTGCCATACGGTTCATAAGAAAGTGTCAGTAGGAATCATCCCACAAGATTAGAACCAACCCCCCTTTTCATTTAAATGATTTACAATGTTTAAAAAACTTTAAAAGATGCACTCCCCGTATACCAAGTAACAAATCCATCCGCGGTCAACCGTTCTCTGAAAAAAAACGTGGATAGTCCTCAACTCACTGCACCCTAAATTTACACAGAAGTTCAAGTCACTTTCTTGCCTACAAATTAGCTGCAATGAGTCTTTGATGCCACCAAAATTAGGAGAGATGAGTCAACCTCAGACTTTTGGAACAATTTTACTACTGCAAAATGGACAACAGCCTGAACTGCAGGAGAAAGGTGTGAAGTGAGGCCAGGCTGTCATGAAGACACCCTTACCGCACAAGTATGAGAAAGAACGATCAGCAGATTTACAGCCAATGAAGAAAACGTGTTTTCATTGAAATTTAGGGTAGGACCATGATGACTGTTTTTGTAGGCTCTGAAAATTGGGTTTCATATTTATGATCTTGACAGTTGAGCTTATTCTCAATATTTACTATTTGCAAAGGAATTAAACCTATTTTTATTGCCATTTTAGAATGACTAGAGAAAAAAGTAAGAATGCAGTGCAAGTTAACTCACTGTGATCTGCTTTAAAACATTTTCATTGCACCTTTTGCCGCAGACACAAAGGGTTCTGCTCTATAAATCGTTTTACTGGGACGTCACTGATACAAGTCTTCAAAACCGATTCCAGATGGTTTCTGTGAGGACATCCTTATTAGCGGAGCCACCAATGAAGACAACCCTTGCCACAGTAGCAGGGTGCAACAGTAAACTCCACACACCTTGCATGATACTTGCATACATCTCTTGCTGCTCCCTTTACTAAGAGTGCAATTCCACAAAGCACACCCTAGTACAACCTTCTCACAATTCAAAAAACATGGCATGAAGTCTGCCAGAGCACTTAGTGAACCAACCCAAACATAAGCAAACAATGTAATCAGGGGTGTTTCTACTGTAGCAGATCTTGTTTATTTCCTACCAACGAATGAGTGATACAGTCAGCAGGTTACTATATTATACTTGTCAACAAAGCGGACTAGTTGGGATTGTGCTCATGAAACCTTGCAAGATGTCTCCATGACTGCAGCTCAAAACAGTGACGCGGGTACTGCTTACTAGGAGCTATACTGACGATGCTTCCAAAAGCAATCAGCAGACATTTCCTTTGGTGATCATGATAACTGGAACAAATTCTAACACTTAGGAGCTTCTTTCTAAACAAATGTTTCTATAAAGCAAGTGCATGTAATCCAGGACCTTTGCTTCTTCCATCTGCGTCAACCGTTTCCAAGGCCAAAGAATTTGAGGCAAGTCTGCCTTTTACTGTCTTTGAATGGTGCGAGACAAGGCATGGTGGAGTTCGGCTAATCACCAAACGCTTTGGGGATCCCAGCAACCACTCACTGAAAACAGAGGAATAATTGAAGTTACTCCGAGAGAATATACACTGTAAAGATCGACATGAACATTGTTGACCTGAAGCAGTCACAAGCAACTGTGTGTGTGACCTGCAGGATACCACAACAGCAAGCGTGCGGGAGCAATCACCCTTGCACCACTCTTTGAGTGCATCAATAAAGAGACAACAAAAATACCAGACACTGTTGAAATAGAAAAAAAAAGTACTGGAAGAAATCCAGATCCTGACGCAGTGAAAAGCTGACACGTGTAATACTGCAAGCACTGATCTGCTGTATCGCGTGTTCCAATCTTTTTCCAGAAAGCATATGATGAAACACGAGGTTAAATCAATAGCCACAGGGTACGTTGGCAATAAGCTTGTCAGAAGGTAGCAAAAGCACAAGGTCTTCTTCACATCCACTGAAACGTATAACCCATCAAGCTGCTGGGTCCTAGAATTAATATATCAAAGTCAGGATATTATAGGACGAGGCTAGAATGCTCTAGTCTTACACTAATCATGAACACCATGATGATCTTATTTACTTAACTAGACTTAGCATAATGGATAAAATAATGATCCATCTTTGATCCTAGCCCACAAAAACAACTTTACTTGCAGCATGAGGAGGGGTAGGAAAACCTCAAGCACATACTCTGATCAACATAGCGGTCATGTTTGGCACATGCACAGGACCACATGGTCTCGCCGGCCAGGCTGATCATGGATGCTGTGGACTTTGGTCACTCACTCCATGCATTCCTGGAGAACACCAAGACACCACTTTAATTTGTTAATGCATCCATTCTTGCGACCTTAAATCATGTCTATTGCAAAAGGTAAACAAACCAGTGTGTTATTATAGGTGCACAGAGTGTAGGGATTTTGGGATCAGAACTGACCCTTGTAGATCCGAGAACCAACACTATAAAAGAAAATATTCTTAGGCTTAATAATATTATTATTAGCAATAAAACCTTGCTTTTATCCAGCGCTTCATGCTGGCAACCCCTTCAGTCCTTGTTATCAATATTTAGGGTCCAGGTGACTATGCCATGTCTGGTTACGGTCCGGAATAGGTAGGAATTCTCATCTCGACTGCTTCATTTTCGTTGCAGTGAAGCAGGCCTTCTTCAGGTTACTTAAAGTAAGCCTTCTGCTTTGATTAGGCTGCCGTTCCATCATGTACACGAGTTCAAGGAACCCACCTGCTCCTTAAATCCTTACACTTTTTGAATTTTAAGTACGCTGATGGTGGATCCTCCTGTGGTCCATGGCCTACATCCCTGTTTCAGCAGAGTCAGCACTCGTCTGCTTCTTGTATTATGGATAATTCCTTTCCTCGCACACTGGTAACAAGAGTGTCACCTACCACCGGTACAAATGTAACATGTCTGGTACATGAAACTTTGCTGCATATGTGCAGCTGGGGGAGACTTCTACAAATACACTGGAGAAAAGCCATTCCTCTCTAGTTGCGGATTCTCATGCGGTGTTGACAAGCCTATTTATCAGTACCAGCCTCAAGAGACTAAATTCAGAACCTGTAGTTGGTGGCAGCAATCCTTATGTGAGGTGTATGGAATTTACAATAAAACTAAGAACACTGATCCTGTTGAGTTCCAACGCACTAAAGCATCTTTTCGTAAAAAAAAGTTAGAAAATACAACTTACAATCCAATGCTCAGACGTGAGTCCCTTGCTCACTTTGCCACTGGAGTCAAGCAAGCCCGGCTGAAGACGGCTGTAATGCCAGAAACCGGTCCTGGGAAGCTTGATTCCGGTCCAGGGAAGACATGGCTTGGCAGTTCGGGCTGGACTGTTCCCATGAGGCACAGGGTCAGACTGATTTGCATATGGCCATGTCTGAACTGGGGTGGCGGAGTGAGCTAAAGAACGGTGATGGATTAAACCCAGATCAGTTGACGGGGGTGAGTGTTTGTATTGTCAACGCTCCGTCCATCATCACCTTTGGTTTTTCTTTGTTCGCCCTAAGTTGGCAGGGTATGCTCAGACGTGAGTCCCTTGCTCACTTTGCCACTGGAGTCAAGCAAGCCCGGCTGAAGACGGCTGTAATGCCAGAAACCGGTCCTGGGAAGCTTGATTCCGGTCCAGGGAAGACATGGCTTGGCAGTTCGGGCTGGACTGTTCCCATGAGGCACAGGGTCAGACTGATTTGCATATGGCCATGTCTGAACTGGGGTGGCGGAGTGAGCTAAAGAACGGTGATGGATTAAACCCAGCACAGTTGACTGGGGGGTGAGTGTTTGTATTGTCAACGCTCCGTCCATCATCACCTTTGGTTTTTCCCATTTCTCTGGGTGATCATGTTAAAAATGGGCTTCGGTCCTAAAATTATACACATATCCTTTATAAAGCATGGTTAGCGTGTATAGTGGAGACGGGGACCTGTCTAATCAATCCACTATTCAACACAGCACCAGACAGCGCTGTCCAACTGCCAGTTTTATATCTTGTACAGTTTCTTTGTCACCTGGAAAAATCTAATTTAATCCAACCGATTAGACTCAATCCAGAGGCATGCAGAGCACCAGTTTATGCTGACATTGCTGTTTTTACATCTGGTCCTATTTCTACCTTAGAACCCGAAGCAGCAGCCTATGTGAGATGCAGGAAGCACAAGCAGTGTTCCTGTGCAGGTGCACGAAATCCACTCCTTTTCTAGTGCTTCTCCCCCTCATGGAGCAGATGTTGCCATTTTTTTTTAACTATGCTCTTCCATATGCAACCAGACAAAAGGGCTTTCGCCCTGCGCGAGCACTGCTGCGCAGTGCATCGCGAGGGACGAGCCCTAAAAAGTGGACCCAATCTCACCCTGGTTGGTTTTTAGACACCTTGAGGCCTACGTTTCCTGCTCCCCTCATCTCTCGAATATGAGATCATTGCTGGAGCTCAGAATTAAAAGGCAGCCACAAGGTCACAAGCCAAGTTACTAAATGCAAGGTCTGTAAAGCAGTATCCAATGTCAGTCCAGAGGGAGCCCATGGGAAGCTTTCCAAGGGCATTACTGACAGGCTGCACATTGGATTATTGCATTACTGCCAACAATTCCCACAGGATAATAAAACCTCGTGTTCTGGGTTGAGCACGTGAACACATAATCCCATGAACCCTACTGCGTTCAGATCTTACACTTGGGCCAGATACAGAGTGGCTCTTTTTTAAGGCCCTCTCACACTTTACCTACTGAGCATTCATGGCCTGGTGACCCACAGTAAGAAGCCCCTCTGTTTACTTAGCATTAACACGACCCTTTACAAAAAGAACAGGGAATCACAGGATGAAATCCCTCAGAGGGTGTTCCACATTCACTAAGGGGGGTACTTTGGGAAATTCTGCACAGAATTCAACAGTGCTTTGTGCAGACAATCTCAATAACTCTCAGAAATGTTTATTTCAGACTCATTTATTAACACTTATTTCAAGAGTTCCGCAATCCCAGATAGAACTGCAAACCGGGTAACTGCTGTATTTACGATGTCTGCAATTTCTGCACCATTCTACACCGCTCAGAATGAGGCATAACATGCACAGCTGGAGTGTGTGCCTGGATTGTACACATTTAACTTCTTTTCCACGTGCGTTTCCCATTTCCCCGTAACAATGTGAAAGGGCAACATTTCGGATATACGATAGAAACCCAGGACCCCGTTCCGGAAGCAGGCAGGAGTCTGAATAGGGATTTGAGGGACATTTGCTTTGGTGCCCGCAAGTATTTATGTATGTCTTTTGTGGCAGGAAATTACTGCATTATCTTCAGGTAACACTACATGCGGCAAACCTAAAGGATTGAAGGGGTTCAGATCATGTAAGGTGCGGGTAAATACCTCACAAACATACCACTACTCACATGCAGGTGGTAAACACTTTACACCCTCAGCAAGGCCAACAGGAAACTTCCAAATCATGTGCCATGTTCAATGTCACACTACCAACAACCAGGGTGGCCCCCTTACTCCAGGTCATTAAACTGTGTGCAGTCCTGAACCTTTCATTTACAAATCAGTGTTTTCAGACGTGTTCGTCTCATTAATTCAATGGAAGCACAACAGGACTACATCACCCTGAAAGCATTCGGTGATCAAAGAAAGCATGGGACGAATTGTAGGGAAGGGGTCACCCTACCAACAAATAATGTCACTACAACTTGTTCGGGCTGGACTGTTCCCATGGGTAGCAGGGTCAAGACTGATTTGCACTTTGATGGGTCTAAACTGGAATGGCATGTGGAGCAAAAAAAACAATGAATTTAACCCAGATCAGTGACTGGGGGTGAATGTATGATTTATTCAGCATTCCGTCCATCATTCTCTTGTTTTTGCACTAGAACTTGTGGGGCACAAATTAACTAGTCTAACAGTGACATTTTCTTCACTTGCACATGGCTGTGCACTAACCATTGTTTGGTCAGCACTGTAGGGGATAACAGCCCTGCTTATATGGGCATCTTGTTCTGCCATGGTTAACACTGGGTTTTATTCAGTGCAACTTGCCACCGGGCCGGTGCTAAAACCAGGGCTTTAAGTGGGCAGGGCCTGTCGGCGCTCAGCACCGGCAGTTCTACAAAGCAGGCGCGAGACGGGTCCCTATCGGGTTCTCCATTTTTGCGCTCAACCTTACAGTGAAAAAAAATTCTTAACTCTGCAGCAGTACCACCCTTCACTGCCATAGATGTAACTTCAAAGAGACTCCTTTTAGTTCTTTCACAGTCTCATTTCAGAACTGAATCATTTTCAATAATATTCACAATAAAGCCATAGTTGTGGCTTATTTATCCGATGCAGCTAACAACCATTGGTAAGCCAATAGTCCTGGCTTGCTGTAGGTGTAATGTCACTTATTGTATTATATATCAGGGTGCAATATCAGAAGCAGCAAAATACCCTTAATTGCATCGTCCACAATCTTTTGGAGGACCCCCCCAGGTTTTTCATTCCACTTAAAGCACTGGCTAAAACCACTGAGACACTCCCACACCCTAGCACTGGCCATGCACTATTATGTAGGGCGAGCCTCCTTTAGGGCATGCGTAGACCCGCACTCCCTCCTGCAGTCGCAGTTCTTTGACCTGGGGTAAGGCAGGGGAGGCCATTTCCTGTCCTTTGTCTCACAATGGTTGAACAGGGGATAAGAAACATGTAAGGGGCCTTGTCGAAATGTCGATGGGGGGTCTATTTTGCCAGCAGCGACTTGGCCTTTGCAGTTTCGGCTGGGTTATTAGGACATCGAGACCAGGGCTATGCCGGCACCAGTGGTGTAACAATAGCCCCCGCAGTCCCCACGCGGTGGAGAGCCTGAAATATATGTGACCCCCGACTGGGACCAGAGCATGAAGAGGCCCCCTCCATGCACTTTGCAGGGCCCCCCGTCAAGTTTTGTTACACCACTGGGCGGCACTTGTCATGCCACAAGACAAATTTCCCATCTGCCCACTCCCACCAGTCGTGGCTGGCATGACTCGCGGGTGGGGTGGGCGTTGAAAAATAAAGAATAAAACTCACCTTACCGGGTCCTACACCACCTCCGCTCCTGGCCGGGTCCTGCGTTTTCCTGCTGCTTTCTTGCAGGAACAGGAAGCAGGCAGCCTCCTTCCTCTAAGCCAATCAAAATGCTGCAATGGCAGCGCTGTGATTTGTGTGGACATCCAGCCAGGCGCCTGTAGGGAGGCCATTTTCTCTATGTAGGCTGCATGCCGACTACATAGAGAAAATGCTGAGTGCGCATGACAGTCAGGGCCCACAGCATTGGGCAAGCCACTCCTCCCTGACCCGTCCACCCGGCCCGACCCAAACCAGGCATACCCTTTTGCTTTCTCGCAGCGCGAGAAGCAGAAACATAAAATGGTACTTCAAATAACATTTTATGTTTCTACTTCTCGCACTCCAAGAAAGCAGAGGGGCGACACTCCACCGCCCTAATGGAGGGGCCGCCCCTGACTCCCACTTAGGTGGTGGAGTGACTAGTAGCAAAAAATCACAGGGATGAATGGACTCCTCATACAAATATTTCTGGGAGAGGGTCATAGGTTATAGTTTATCATCGTAGCCCATGGAGCTGTAGCTCCTGGGCTCGCATCTTGGGGCCCCTGTGGCATCACAGTGTAGGAGGAGTGGGGCCAGAGGCAGGTCGTCCAGCGTTCAGAGGGCTGGGACCACCCCTCAGGAATACAGGTGGTTTCATGTGGGTGTTCTGAGTAGATTAAGGGAATTAAGCCCTTAGTGCGGTGGCATTTATCCTCCTGTGATGGACTCACATTGAACATTTCTAAATATATACCTTGTTATTAATCTTTTTTTTGTTTTATTGTAATGTCATGCAGCCATCAGCATGCATTGTACCACACGTAATTGTATCATGCGCAAATAATGGCAAACAAAGTACATTTTGTACATCCAGTACCCCACTAGGAACTGCTGTGCCCTCAGGGGCAACCCAGAATGAGGCCCCTGCCTAGTATCTTTGGGTACACATTACATTGATGGAAGCGCTGTGCGACTCCAACAAGGAAATCAGTTTCCTGGAACAGTAAATGAAACACATAACTTGAATCTAGGACACACTGGTAGAAATTTGCGGGAGTAACACTATATATATATATATAAATAAATAAATCTCTAAGTCATTTAGAGTGGCACAAAAAAAGATATGTGTCCATTCGACTCATTCTCCAGAATGAGCCCACAGTTCACCAAAGGACATGATCACAGGGCCACAACACGGGGCACCTACCCAGTTCCACAACCATCAGACGAGCTATGTGCGATGCAAGTAGTGAAATTTTGTGAGTTTAAAAAAAGAACAGTGCTAGCCACCTCCCGAACCTGGGCGTACAAGCGCCACCACTCCCCCTCCATGAGAAGCAATGGCAAATTGATCTGTCCAGGACCAGAGAGACGTCCATCCTGCGGTCAGCCTTCTAGGCTTTATCCAGGTGGGAGATCAGTCTCCTGAAGGAGACCGGATCAAGGAGTACCGTCAAAGTACGGGACTCCTCAGGTTCATCCGGAAAAGCCGTCCACAATTCACGTGCTGTGCGTGATATTTTTGCATATTGCAAAAGGAGGGTTTGGGGGGCGGCCGAGCATAGGGAGGTCTGCCTCCTGGGCAGACTGGGAAGGGGCAGGCTGGCCAGGTACTGGCCATTTTGTTTATTTTGGGCTGGTTTAGAAGGTAACCCAATTAGAGCCCAACAGTATAAGGGCTTGCGAGGGCGCTCCCAGGCATCATTTTGGGTTTGGTGAACTGGTGGTTGGGAGCAGGGTTGTCTAATTTAAAAAAAAAACTGAGCTAAATTTGTTGAGGACAGGTGCATAAGGTGTGGTTATGTCTAATGTTGCTTGAAACAGGTGCCAGAGAAAGGGTAGGCAGGTGGTTCAAGTTTCAGGGTTGTCATTTTGTTAGTTACAGTTGCAGAAAGGCAGGTAGGGTATTTTGGTGTTTATTGGAGGGCATAACCTTTAACTGCAATTCTATGTAATGTTATGTTAATGGCAGGGTGGGGGAACGTATGAGGAGATCGTAGGGGCGGGGGAATCAGAGGCCAGTCATTCGATTTTTAGAGAGGTTTTAGTTATGTAAGGCAGTTGCCAGTTTTGCATTTGTAATATGCACCTGTTTCAATAAAGCAGCCTTTCTACACCCAAAATTGGTCTCCGTTTGGCTTGCCCCCAACCCTCCTAAACTTACCTTCCGGGATCTGGTAACATTCCCTCGAGCCAACTAAGGCAGAGATCGGTCTTGTTGAGGTGTAAGCTGTCTGCGGCCACAGATCCACTTGGTTATTAATCTTTGTTACACCTGAACACATGGATTTAATATAATGCAAAAATACACTGTATTCTGTGTAATTTCCATGATGCAATACCCTTACTATTGTGTGACTTGGAAAGGTTTGTTAGCTGAAGAACGTTGTGTTTGTTTATTGTTTGATGTAAATAAACCCAAGCAGAATACTCCAGTAAATCCTTCATAGACTCGGGTGAGTGTGTGAGGAGGCGAGGCCCTGTCTGGGAATCCACGGGTACTATATTAACCTGCAGGTGTAATACCGTACTCAGTTATTGCCACTTCAGGGCATTCATCACGGAATAAGCATAATTAAATATGGTTGGCAGCCTGTCAAAGCATTTGCCGCCGTGATACGATTGCAACCCGCAGGCCACAGGTTCGAGGACCACCTGGTGCAGCTCGTCCTTTCATCCGTGAAAGCTGATGAAGGCAGAGATACTGAGTCAGCGTTTATAAAATATTAAACATTAACTGAGCAGCACTGGCATAAAATGCTACAACTCTTGATACCTGCGTGATATACAACAATCTTATTTACAGGATGTTCGCAATGCTCCACTCTCAGCCAATGGCAGCTGTTCCTCCTGGCACACACCTGCAGTGCACTTTCATTCAGAGATTCTTAACCTGCGTCCCAGGCCCTGGAAGGACGCATACTGTGCCCGCCAAGCACAAGATGCACACAGAGCTTGCCATCGCACTTCCATTAAAAACCGCACTCAGGCACCGTCCGCTGGGGGGAGAACCCGCGGCCTTCCGCAGACCCAGGGAGGTTTCCGAAGTCCTGCGCTCCAGAAATATGTCAACTTTTATATCCACCGCGGTCAGACTGAACGCTCCCCAGGCAGCCCGACACCTCCACCCCTTCCGGATCCCGCACACTGTCTGCTGAATTATTGATCCCCGTTGCAAATTGATTTATAATGTTTGGAATGGAAAAAAACATCACACACCAACATTAATACAGCTCTTTAATAAAGCGCCTGCTGCGGTTTCGTGCTGCTGAAAGGGCGAGATTTTGATCGATACCTTATATCTATTGATCCAAACCTCGATCTGGTCGACTGAACCTTTATTGCCTGTCTTGGAAGGAAACAGTACACCTATCTGCAAGTTAGTTCACCCAATAAAGGACTCTACTCTTAAAGATCACGGACAACTTCTAGGTTTCAAAAGTTTATTGTAAAGATATAATGAGCTGCAAATACAAGCATCTCAGAATGAGATTCACGAGATACACAGGTCCAATTACATACATGTGCTCTCGAAAAGCCCTCAGACGAGCAACAGAAATCACTAACACAAGTTCTAAAAATAGCAAAGCTATCAGCATAGACGCATATCTCTCCTTCATTTAGGTTGGAGGAAAACAAACACAGGTTAGGCGTCCCTACCCTGTTCTAGATGGTATCCCTACTTAACCAAATCCCAACCTAACAAAGGTGTCAGCAATGAATGACCCCCAAGGGAAGTCACCCACTCTAAGTCTCTTGGTGAAAACCTAAAGTTCTCCAGTCATGACCCCTCACTGCCTACCCATCCGCTCTCTAAAGGGTCCTCAGGTCTCTGCTCTAACTCCACCCAGGGGTGCTGTCCCTAATACAAAACAGTCAACAACATTTGAGACGCCCCTTGCGAAACGCCTCTCACGTGGTGCAACTTCAGGCTTTTTCCATGATGCTTTGTATTGGGCCTCAGACGTTAGAGTTGACCTTGCTTCTCAGTCTCTTCTCCGGCCCGCTGATACCCCTTAAACATTCCAGAACCCTCCTCCATGTCTGGGCCGTCTACTGAACAGACCTCTATTCATTCACTTATAATTGGATCCCCCCTTTCCTGTTGCAGACAGATATCTGCCGCCAAGAACCCAACTCTCATAGACTTCTAAAAAGGCTTGCAACATTTCTCAGCCCAGACATGTACGTGTAAATTACTGCTAAAACATTTCAGGCCTACAATATTTCACATTATGATTATAGCATTCTATTTCTTCATTTAATTAAAGCATGTTAAAACTCTTATTCTATTATTTAGAAAACATTACTCTAAATCATGGCCCATTAATGCAATGACCAAAAACGTTAAACAATCTGTGTCGTGAAAAGAAACACCTTCTCTTTTAGCTCCAGCTCTGGCCCTGAGGCCTACCACGTTCTGCGTTTTACCACAGACCATCTTATATGTTTAACAGCTACACGACATAGATTCAAAATAATCACGTCTAATAAAATCATATAATGTCACACATTTCTGTATTAATTCCACTTCTACTTAAATCTCTATATTAGCTATACATTTAGAATATAATTTCAAATACTATTAGCACTCATGGCATTTCTCTTCATGAATTATGCTCTCTATAGGTAAGTGTGATGTACTCATATATTTATATCAGTTTGCGCTCTCTCACTGCTCTATAGAAGATGTGTTATGATTATGAACCAGATCTCTTTTTCCCCCAGTGGGTACGTAGGTTGTGTGAATGCATATAATTGTGGCTATACTTTCTTTTACGTTGAAACGGTTTGTTTTAACGCTGCAGAATGATACATAGCATAACCCCGCGACTTAAACGCTCGCTGCTGTGGCATGCTATTCTTAGGTCATTTGCTTGAATATTGATAGCATCAAACCGGCTTTTCATCCCCCCAAAGACAATTAACATGAGTAAGAATTTGGGTAATATTAAACGTGGACAAAAATATATAGCGCTTTGCACGAGCGCGGAATTACGAATGTTACAACACAACAACTGTATGTATACACACACACACACACACACACATAGCCAGCTTTATTAAAAAAATACATGAGGAGTTTGAACAACACTATATAGAGGAAGATTAAAACAAAAAATATTTCTTGATGCATATTGCATTATGATTTTAGAAGGCGACCAGGGGTGTAACTGCGTACACAGCTGTGTATTTACTAACTGTGTTCATAGAGTGCGGACCTTGCAACAAAGGCAGCAGAGCGCGTTTAATAAATAACACGCACAGACTAACAACAGTGCGCCTCACACTGTGGCTGGGCGCTTTACACTATGCACAATTAATCATTTAGCACAAACCAGCCACAATGGAAGGCGAGAGCTGCAATGCGAGCACACAACTTGACAGCGAGGCCTGCCCCTGCACACATTTCACCATGCACTGGCTGAGATTCCGGTCCTGCTGCAGGTGCAACCAGGCGCTCACTCACTCACCTGCAGGCAACCCCGCACGCGCTGATTCAAACGCCAACGAGCACTTACTGATACAATCTGCAATTGTAAAGTGCATACGCACCCGGAGGTCGTTTACTAGTTTCACATCAAGATTATAAAACAGACCTAAAGGGGATATTGCGAGAACACACCCCTGCACCATGGTGCAGTTGACACCAGAGCCCCCGCGCTGCAGGTGCACGAGCCCTGCTGGGGTTACATGCGGCGGCCCCTCGCTGCCCCCCTTACCTTCATGTCACTGATGATGGTCTGAAACAGCCCCCCGAGGGCACTGCACTCCTTCTCTATGACAGCCTCCATTTTCAAAGCTCCGATCAATCCCGAAAGGAAATAACCAAACAATCACCGCCTTGGAAACGTCAGAGGAGAATCCTTGGGAAAATGTGTCAATTTGCAAAAAAATGTCTTTTTTTCCAAATCCTGCGCGGGTCTAAAAGGAGGAGCCGGTGCTGCTGCCGTGGCCGCTGCGGGCGGTGCTCTCTCGCTGTGCTACACCGGCAGGCAGGGCCGCCAGCTCCAGCATGTTGCCTCTCCGCTCCAGTCCGCGAGCGCTCTGAGGCTCGAGCGCGGCGCGCGGCGCAGCCCCCGTCCGGACCCTCCTCCTCCTCCCGCCCTCCGCCCGGCCGTCTCCAAGGCGACCGGGCTCCGGGCCACGTGACGGCCGCGCGCTGGCTGCCAGCGCGCAGCATTGCAGGGTCGTGTGAACCCTTTCCGTGCCAGGGGGCGAGCGAGCGAGCGCAGCCGCCTCGGTTCACCCAGATATTCTTATTTATTTATTTACAGAACAGATTGCGGTTCGTGCAAAATACGCTGCTTCGGTGGCCTTCATTCAACGAATATGTATACCAATTTACCAGCTTCTTTATATGACTGACACCTAAAATATTCACCCATTCTAATCCATTTTAATTAAATGTTCAAGTTTGACAATCATTACAATTCCAGAGGACTTTCAGCAGGTATCTCACTTTTAAAAAAAATCCAAATTGAGACTGGTGTGGCTCTCTCAGTCCCATTTTCAATTGCATTCTGGGACTTGTAGTCATGCATATGATAGACACAGGTACCCCAATTCAAATGAAACCAACACTGATACGTTTCTCACGCCTGCATAGCTGCAAAGTTTCCTAGGTCCATGCGTGAGGTGCTGCTCCAGGCCTGGGTTTTCCTTTGTACTACTGGGCTATTAGGCCCGTTTTGCAGTGGAATAACCAAGACTACAAGTCCCAGAATTCAAAGGAAAAAACCTGGACTGGAGCAGCCATCAAACATGCACCTGGGAAAATGGCAGGGCTGCGCCTGATATGGACAATGTGAGACTTGTGTTTATATCTTAGCAACTTACTCTGACTTTGTGAAGCACCTGACTGGAACACTGATACAAACATACATTCATATTACTTACTGGTACTCCAATTATTCAGTTTTTCTCTTCCTCGATCCAGGCTCTAAGGTACAAGATGGCACATACCCTTGTAAAGGATGTCAAACACACAAAACAGTCCCTATTGCCTCCTGCGTTGCCGTATATAAACGCATATAACACATCTCCATCCTGATTGTACAACTATCCAAGCACAAAACCAAAGCTGAAGAGCAGAGAGTTTACCGGTAAGTAATTTGCACATCACACTCTAAAAAAGTATTCAATACCTACTGACCTTAATGGGATCAACCTCTTAAATGCACAACGTCACCTGCATTTTTGATACGAGAGATTGACAGGTATGAACATTCATGTGAAATGTTAACACCTTAACCAGAAGAAGCAGACAGAAACTCCTATCCGCAACATGCCTTTTATTTCAGAGTAAAACCTCATCTCAGTCTCGTGCCTGCCTTAATCCTTCTTCCTGTAATCCTGCAACTGGCTGATACCTCATTTCATAGATCACAACTTCTCCTCTTTAAAATCCTTTCCCTGTAACCTAGCTTTACCCAATCTTCACCAGCCTACCTAGCTAGCTCACCAACCATTCACCTGAAATGCATATCCTCCACTAATTATCACACTCAACTGGTATTAATATAATCTATCATGAAGTAACTGGCGTAAAACGCAATAACCACTGGATTAATCTCTAAACTTGGGTCCTAGAGTAGCATGCTACTCGCAGTAAAGTGCTTCAACACCTCATGAGTGGTAGTAGTATATAAATATAATTATAAAAGGTGGAGTATTCTGAGAATCAGCATCACACATGTAAAAAGACATAGACGTAGACATCGCAGTCCAAGGAGCTGCTGCACAAATGTCTCTGGGAGATACTTCACCGCACAAAGTGGACATGCCTCTCACAGAACGTCTCTGACTGTGTCCAGGCAACTCCTTTCCTGATAACTTGTAAACAATGGAAATAGCTGATTTTATCCAAAGACTCAGGGGCGAGGAAGAAAAAGCCACCTATACCTGCAGAACCAAAGTTCACAGCATATCAGTCTTACAGAGCAAAGTAACCCTTACCAAATTATTGAAGACCACCCAACCAATGTCCATAGAATGTAAAATAGTCTCTGCCAGAGAGACAGCATTGCGAAGAACCACTGGAAGAACACATTCTGCTTCTTTGAGAAACTTACTCAAGATCTTAGAGATGTAACCTAGACTCAGACGAAGAACCATTCTGTCAGGAAAGTCACAGAGGGATGGAGCCTGAAAAATCATGATCCCATGTTCACTAACCTTTTGGCCAAAGTGATAGCAACCAGAAAAAGTTTTTAATGGTCAGAAATTTAAGGGGCACCTGAACCTTAGGTTAGAAGAGAGCTGCCTGAATCAGTGAGAGCACACAGGAAAGGACCCAGGGAAAAGCAGTTTCTCTACCTACGGGCCGAGCCAAGGAAAAACTCAACCATTTGGAATCCAAAGGCTTGTATTAAGTGTAGACAACTCCAAGGTTCTCTAAAGGCCTCGATGGCTGCTCACTTGGTCTTCATAGTGGGAGGAGACAAACCTCAGCCAAACTCTCACGAAGAAACAGAAGTATTACAATAGTGTTACATTCCCAAGGGATTCAACGCTTCCCCGAACTCTACCTTTGAAAGGAGTCTCAATGGAGGTTGGTGGTCCAAGCCCTTACAGGTAGATGAGACTCATGGAAGCCTGAACAGCAATGGCCGCAGCTTCAGGTAACCCCAGATTTTTCAAACCTCATTATTCAACCTCCATACCAAGAAGTGCATTCTCAGAAGAGGCAACTGCGAGAGAGGAGGAGACTGTAGAGGGAATGGGTGTGCTAGAAAAATCCATTCTGGAGGGATAGTTGTGGCGCTGTGGCCAGAGTGGCTGACTCCAGAGTGCATTGGTCACGGTTCAACCCCTGGTGCTGGCGGCAGCTCAGCATCATGTAACTCTGGGCAATAGCTCACTTAATCTCCTCAACGGCAGCTATCGCCTGGATACCCTTAGTGGTAATAAGTCGCGCCTTACAAATCTGGAAATATTTATTATTTAGACACCTGGCAGAGGACTGGAAACCAGGACTTTTTCCCCAAAATGGAATGCTGAGGATGATCTTCTGATGGCATCTCAGGAGGCGGGCTAGAAGCCTCGATATGACTGGGAAGGGAGAAAAGGCAAAGAGAAGACAAAGTGGATCAAGGACAAATTAGGAAATTCACTGCCCAAGCATTCTCCTCCTAAAACCTTAACCCATACACTAGGCCGAGAGAGGAGCATTGCGCTCGCGAAGAGATGTGCTCAGAGAAGCCACATCTGCAAATCAGACAAAACCTTGCTTGAGATAGACAAAACTCCTGTGAAGATAGGAACACCTGACTTGAGGAGCCTGCTTTTGTATTGTCCACACCCCTGATGTGGACTGCAGATAATGGTAAGATACATGCGTCTGCCTCCTGGACAATCGGGACGTCAATCTTTGCCAGATCTGGGTAGCTAATGCCTACTTGACGGTTCACATAGCTCCTGATTGTAGTGTTGTCCATTCTCAGCACAACCAACTTGCCCTGAACTCTGGAGATAAAAGCCCTCAGGGCAAGAGTAGTACTGCAGACAACTCCTTCCAATTGGATGCATTTGTCAGTTCCTCCTTCTACCACAAAACATGAGCTTACAGAGTCTCCAATGGTACTCTCCAGTCCTTCCCTGAGACAAGCATTTAAAGATGGGTTGGGGCTAGGTGTGTTCTGTGTTAGTGAGGCAGTGAGTTTTCGGCTGTTAGGCAAGCAGGTGTGTAATTTTGAGAGGACAGACCTGTTATATTTCGCACTGAGGAACGAGTTTCTTGTGATTATGAAGCCTTGACAAGTCTTCTTCTTTACATTCTTTCCTATGCAACTGTTTCTATGATTGTGATTTTCTATTCTTTACACATAAGTATAAAACAGGATACCACAGTGATATTTGAATAGTAGGCTTCCTCATAGTTTATTAACCTTGTGAACATTTTCATGATTAATGAAGGAGGAAAAGTTTTTGAACTCCTCTTTTTCTCTGTTTTTTTCTGGTTGGAACTTTGGTAGTGTCAGCTTGAAACCCAGAGAACTGCTGAATCGATAAAATGTTTAACAGGAGTTCCTTTCTGAAAGCAATGTATGAGTGTTGGGAATTGGGTTATTGGTTGAAGGAGATGAAACCCTACTCAAGCAGCAACCACAATCTCTGTCAGGGTAAAACACAGAAAACCCCAAATTAGCCTCTGCTTAACCTTGTGGTTGCTTGGCTCAAAAGCAGTAAGGATTAACCTAGAGGAAATTTATAAAGTGTTTATGCAGCCTTTCAAACAGTAATAAATTGAAAACACAACACAAGACAGATCCCACATAAATTTAGAAAACATACTATAAAATGTAATAAATTATTTGAGATCAAAATGACAAACATTCAATTATTATAACCAGATATACGCAATTTTAAAGATTTAGGTTAACATAGCACCCAAAAGCACCAAGCGCCAACTGTGGTTATCTTACCGTGTCCAGGCTGCCCATGATGATGATTGGATACAAGTGTCAAGTTTGGCCTGCTGAACAGAGTACCTTAAATACTCGTTGCAGAGCATGTGGAATCCCGCTTTGAGGATGCATCCTGCAGCACTAGGGATGCGCGTCCCTGCGTCTGAGATGTGTCCCTCAGCGGCTGTTCCGAAGAGCTGCAGGAGGCAATGGGAAGTCCAGCGAGGAGGCACTGTGCAGCAGCAAGGCTGAAGAGCTGCGGCTGCAATACGGGGTCCTGCATAGAGATGCAAGCGCAGTGGCAGTTCTGAGGGGCTGCTACGCGAGGTCCTGCATCATGCAGCAGCGGTTCTGATGAGCTGTGTGGCTGCAATGGGAATGTGTCATGCAGCAGTTCCGATGCAGAGACTTGCGAGGTGATGCATCGCGCTGCGTTGCTTCTTCTGGTACCACAGCTGGGATGGACTCTTCAGGCCACTTCCAAGGGTCCAGGACTGGAGTGGCACCACTTGGGGTTGGGGAGGCTGCGGGGCTCATGGCAGACAGAGTCTAGATGCTGGGTTCAAAGTGGTTGGATGATTTTCTGTCCAGCAGGCTCTGATCAGGAGGCCAGCCAACTAGCTCTTGGAGTTAGTCTTGTGGTCCTGGATTCAAGATGCAGGTCCAGTCCTTCACACTGGCAGCAGGGCAGCATGGAGAAAGGCAGTATGGCAATAGAACAACAGTCCTTCTGAGTTTTATACAGGTCTAGAGGTGTACTGAAGAGTTGGGTCTGGGGGTTCACTTTTTATACCTGTTGCCCACTTTGAAGTAGAAGATGGTTCTAGATAATCCTCTTTGAATTCCTTGAAGTTTCATGCAACCCCTGTCGTGGCTTCAAGCTGGCTGCATGCACAATGCAGTGCTGAAAAGTCCTTTGTATGAAGGCAGGGCACAGCCTATTCAGTTGCAAGTGGGGCTGTGCCCAGCTCTTCCCCACCATCTGGCCAGTTGATGGCCTATCCAGGCACACCTAATCCCTCTATTGTGTGGCTATCTCGTAGGAATAAACAAAGTCCTACTACCAACTACACCCAGTCGTGTGACCCAGGAACAGGCACCAAATAGTTAGGGCAGAAAAATGCCAACATTCTGAAAGCGGCATTTTCAAAATTGCAATTTATAATCCGACTTTACCATGAAAGAGGATTTTTAATTACAATTTCTCAGACATCAAACGTGGCATTCCCATCTGCTCACAATTGAAAGTTACCACTGATTAAATGTACTTAGGGAATACAATGTTATCCTATGGGAGAGGTAGGCCTCACGCTAGTGAAAAATATATTTAGGAGTTTTGCACTACCAGGACATGTAAAACTTAAAAGTACATGTCCACCCTTTTAAATACATTGCAACCTTACCTCTGAGCTGTGGAGGGCCTACCTTAAGGGTGACTTATATGTATTAAAAAGGGAGTTTTGGGCCTGGCAAGAGGTTCATCTTGCCAGGTCGAAATGGCAGTTTAAGCTGACCACAAAGGCTGCAATGGTAGGCCAGAGACATGTTTAAAGGGCTACTTAAGTAGATGGCACAATAAGTGTTGCAGGCCAGCTAGCTGGGCCGGACTGGCCGTAGCGGGCACTGGGCATTTCCCCGGTGGGCCGCCAGGGTGGGGTCTGGTTTTGGGCCCCTGAGGGCCGCTTTTGTTACAAGGACGTTTTTGCAGCATAGCGGCAAAATCAGCCTCTGTAAAAAAACTTAGCAGAAATCGGCCCAGCAAACAGCTCGGCCGCACCCCCAACCCCTTGCGGGGCATGGCCGAGCACTTTGCCAGGGCCGGTTTTGGTACCCAGTCCGGCCCTGCCCGCTTGTGGCATTCAATTTACAAGCCCTGGGTACATGTTGGACCACTCTACTAGGGACTTACAAGTAAATTAAATGTGGCAATTGGATGTAAGGCAATTTGACAATTTTTAAAGGAGAGCGCACAAGCATGTTTAGCGCTGGTTAGCAGTCCATAGTCAAGCAAAAGCAAAGTCAGCAAAAACAGGAGGATGGGAGGCAAAAAGTTGTGGGAAAACCACACTAAGGATGCCAGGTCCAACAATGAGGGAATTGATCTGAATGGTGTTCAAATGCTTTTCCAGATTGGTGGTGCAGCACCAGAGTGAGATTGGCTGAAAGGTTTTAGTTTATTGGATTTTTAGAGTAAGCATTTCTTTTTCCTTGCACTTCTGTTTTCCCCAGTACGTTTAATTTCTGTGCTAGGAATGTTGGAGAATTCTTGTGTACGCAGTTATAAAAATCCATTGTCTGTCTAACAAAAAACAATTTGTGATTTTAGTACTGGTGCTCTTTGTTTTCTAATTCGTAGATTAGCCTTGTTGCTAAATTCAGGACTAGAGGGCTAGATTTGGGAAGGCCAGTGAGAAGTGCAGTTCAAAAGTCTAGACTAGCTAGAATTAGAGTCCAGACTAAGATCTCCTGGTCTAGAGTTGTGATCAGGTATGTTAGAGTGTGTAAGGTACATAGTTGCTATTGAGCAGCTTGAGCTATGTAGCTCATGTAATGCTGTAATAGAGTTTATCGCCCAGAACAACCACCAACAATTTTGCTTTGTTTACAATCAGTGGCTTGTTTCCAAAAGAGTTCTATTAATGATCAAATTATGTGTCAGGGTGTTTTTGTTACCTGGTGTGAAGAGAAGGAAGCTGTCCGGCCTAGTTTTAGTTTAAGGGAGTTGTTTGAGAGCCATGACTGAGTCCTCTCAAGCCATTTTAGGTTGAGCCTAGACAGCACGCATGTGCTGTCTGCAAGACCTGTTGTTATCTCCTCTATCGGCTTTTGGCATGCCCATGAATTGCCATTTGTTTGTTGTTGTGCCATTTAGAAATACAGGGTTTTTATTGGTGCATTGGGTCTGATTCTCCTGCCTTTGCATGCTTGGCTCATGCTGAGGGGATTTCACTCATTGTTTGCTTGCGTTGGGCATCCCAATACGTCTGCTGTTCCTCCTGGTCACCCTGATCTGCCTTTTTATTTTATAGGCTATCAGCATCATTTTAGGCTTGCAGGCCGTTTCATGGAGCAATACTCTGTTCTGCACCTGCAAAGTGGCAATTTCTGTCCAGTAGAGCTCTAACTTGAAAAAAAGGCGGGACCTATTGCCTTTCTAATGCTTGTTTTCAGTGTCTCTGTGTCTTGTTCAGATCTTATTATTAGGTAAAGCTGAATTTCATAAGCTTATCAATGCAAATTCAGCCCTAGATGCCTCAGTTCTTCATTGAGTGGTTCCACATAAAGGCACTGGTGTAGCTGGAGTGGGGGGGGGGGGGGGGGGAGGAGGCGGTGGAGGAGGTCCGCCGCTGATGGGCACTAGTTTGAGGGCAGCAGCCGCGCCACCCTGGTGGCCAATGGCGGCGACCTTTATAGTTTATTTGGGGACACTGACTGAAACTACTGTCCCCAAATAAATTATAAAGCCGGCTGCTTCCACGGGCCTCCAGTGCTGAGTGGCTGCCGCCCCTACAGTGAGTGATGTACACAGTACACCCACCACCCCCCACACCCACACGAGACCGGAGCAAATACACACGTGACGTGCAGTTATGTGTGAAGTAAGCGACGTACCGAGTTGTTGTGGGTCCCAGGGCCGTCAATCTTGTAGCGCGAAAGTGCTACCAATGACGGCCCTGGGCATAATTTTTGGCCAGCATCCATGCGGAAAACGCAGCAGTAATGTATCACGTGTCACAGGGCCGCTTCCCCACTCCTCATTATGGCCCCGCTCGCGAGCGGATGCTTTGGCACACCTTTCAATGGGTTTCTCTTCCCGCAGTAGGAGGAACGGCCTAGCACCAGGTTTTGCGCAGCTCAGGACCCGCTGCTGGGGAGCTTGGGTACATACTATCACCACTGGAGTCTACACACAAGAGCCTGAGGTGAGCGCTAAATGCCACTCGGCTGCAGTGATGCTTTTAGCATTGGTGTGATAGAGCGCGCAGGTCACCCGTCTATAATTTTACCAGATACTCACCTGGGCCCATATCCAATTTAACTACTTATGCACTGAGAACAGGCAACCTGAGCACTACTATCAGATATTAGTAATTCCTAGGTCCTATCCATTTTGACTTACACTCCTGGTCACTGGTATCCACGAACCTATGGGATCAGGGAGCATAGCATAATAGGAACGGTAGCAATACGATAATTAGCACTCATGTAATAATCACAGACTCGAGAAGTTTTGAAAACCTTTATCTAATCTTCATCAAAAGTCATGAACCAAAGGCAAAGCAAGCAAGCTATCAATAATCAGAATCATGAAAAGCGTATAACTATGCAAAATATATATTATGCCAACCATTTAGATTTCTAAAGGAAAGGTAAGAACAAGAAACATACTGAAATAGACTTATAGAAGTCAGATTTGAAATGTTTTTTTCTAAAGGATGGGAAAAATAAGGGACATGCTAGAATGTCACAGCTTAATCGCTTTAAAGAAGGTGGGTAGAGAGAGAACACACATTATAATGACATATCTGATTTTACCATGTAACTAGAGGGAAGGTAAGAAAATGGAACACGCTAATAATTCAGGATAGCCACTTCAGTTTCCTAAGGGAAGTGTAAAGAAAAGGATCATCTACATATTCATGGACGGTACTTAACATCCAACTATGGGGTAAGGGAAAAAATGGAACATGCTAATAACAACAAGATTTACTATTTATTATTTATCATAAGGAAGGGGAAAGAGAAGGAACATATTCAATTACAACTTCAGCAAGATTAGGGAGGGGAAAGGAAAGGACACAAAAATACTATTTTACCCACAGCGATTATATTTACCAAGAACGGTCTGAAAATCAACCCTGGCCACTGGTCAGTTAAGGACAGAAACCCCGAAAGTTGCAAACGCCAGTAGGCCAGCAAGTGCAGGTCAGAGACAGGACAGGAAACCAGATTTGGATCAGAACCGGACCACCAAAGTTGAGACCAGCACCCGCAGTTCAGTTGCAACGCCTGCGCTACACCCTCTCTGCAGCTATCAATCAGAACCACAATTGAGTTATCAAATTTCCCAGCAAAGTGCTTCGCCAGCACTTCAGGTCCCAGGACCCCGATTGGGTCAGCGAGTCTTCTGACAGAGTGCTTCCCAGCACCTCTGTTCCCGATCAGCTATTGAGTGCGTTGGGTCAGTGACAGGTCAGCTATTCGGACAAGTCGGACAATTTCTCTAGCTAAACCTAGGCTAGTTATACTGTTTTCCAGGTCAGTGTACCACCCCCCAATGTTGCAAGTGTAATATCCCCAATTTTGATTGGACTAAGGAGGGGGAGGAGGACAGGTCATCACACCACCTAATATTTTAGTATTTTGCCGTCTCTTATTCAAATTAAGGTCCCCGCCCATTGAATACGGGTTCTCATAATGTCTTCATTTCATATAACAATGAATGTTCTATTTACAAATACATTGTATTGCTCTAGAGTTCATTAGGTGAAGTACCCAGGAGCATCTTCTCAGTCAGTCAGCTCCTTGGCTGGTATTCAAAGGTCACTGCTCTGGAGACTCGTGGATCTCGCGAAGACGCAGTCCCGACGTGTTCCATGAAATGCAAAAGAAATGGTTTTAGACAACAGAATAAATGATTTCACTGTATACCATGAATTTCTACACTACTCCCATCACTTTATAATAGACTATAGCATTAAGATTAAGCAGAACGAACAGCTTAGCAAAAGCGCGATGCAAGCTTCTCGCATGTGAGAACACAAAGCAGCCATTTTAGCTCCACTGCGCAAGTGCAAACAGTTTCCCACCAAGACAATGAATACGTCACGTCACATGGGTATGACCGACGCATGCGCAGTCTAAATTCCCGCGTAGCAGCGGCCATTTTAGATTGCAAGCGTATTAATATTAGTAAACATATAAGCAAGCTTCACTCGGATACCTCGTGTAAAGTGAAAATATGCAAAATTAGTAAGACAAACATGTTGGTTACAGTATTAACGTTATTCGAGGTTCATGAGTACAAGCAAGTCGCTTTATGTGCGAATCCTTGCCCCATCAGGTGGCTGTTGGTAATGGTATGCAGGCCGGTAAGATCATCTTGCTGTACTGAAAGCAGCCGAGCAGTATTCTGAAGCGGTTCCTGGTGCGGGCCCTACTTCTGGTGAGTATCATAAAAC
This sequence comes from Lissotriton helveticus, assembly GCF_964261635.1. Classification (NCBI taxonomy): domain Eukaryota; kingdom Metazoa; phylum Chordata; class Amphibia; order Caudata; family Salamandridae; genus Lissotriton; species Lissotriton helveticus. Next base: position 289,900,705 of record NC_136063.1, on the reverse strand, counting down.
TGACAAGCAGTGATGAATACATTACCCTGGGTGCTAACTCTTAATTTTCATTAGTGCTGGTCGTAAACATCTTGTGTTCCTGGAAACACATCTGTGTGTTTTAAAATGGCGCGAGGAGCCGGTGCTGCACACCACACCTCATATCTGCTTGGAGTTGGTACCTCCCTTAATGTATTTGCACTTAGGATCACATTTTAAATTCGCATTAACCAACACAAACCATTGCTAAGTACTTAGCAACTCTATTAACCATACACAGCCAAACAACATACCCAACCTATCAATCGAATGCCCAGAACCGTATGAAAGGTCATCCATATTAAAAAAAAGTACAGCAGGGCAATACTAATGGTAGAAGGCACAGAACGAATGCTGATAACATACAACAAATCATAACTGTAGGGTCTGCTGTCACACCTCCTCAAAGTACAGATGCTGCTATGGGTTAATCTGAAGAGGGTAACAGGCTCTCTCCAATACAAATAAGTGGATAGATGGCCTGGATTTTTATGTTTTAACCACCCCAGACATTTGTCACAGTGTGGAATGTTGTACAACAATATTTATTTTACCTTATGAATTAAGTTCATCCAATTCACCAACTGTTTATACTGGAATGACACAGCATCATACTTATTTGGACTCGGAAAAATTCACCCCCAAAACGAGATGTCCTATTTTATTTAAAACTGAGTATAACTCTCTTTACAAACAACTGACCCGAGGAGCCTAGTCTTGTATTGTCCACACCCTTGATGTGGACTGCTGATAAAGGTAAGATACAGGTGTCTGTCCCCTGGACAATCTGGATGTCAATCTCTGACAATCTCTGCCAGATCCCGGGTAGCTAATGCCTACTTGACGGTTCACATAGCTCCTGATTGTAGTGTTGTCTATTCTCAGCAGGACCAACTTGCCCTGAACTCTGTAGACGAAAGCCCTCAGGGCAAGAGTAGTATTGCAGACAACTCCTTCCAATTGGATGCATTTTTCAGTTCCTCCTTCTTCCACAAAACATGAGCTTACAGAGTCTCCAATGGTACTCTCCAGTCCTTCACTGAGGCAAACATTTAAAGATGGGTTGGGGCTAGGTGGGGTCTGTGTTAGTGAGGCAGTGAGTTTTCGGCTGTTAGGCAAGCAGGTGTGTAATTTTGAGAGTACAGACCTGTTACATTTCACACTGAGGAACGAGTTTCTTGTGATTATGAAGCCTCACCAAGTCTTCGTCTTTACATTCTTTACATTCTTTACTATGCAAATGTTTCTATGATTGTGATTTTCTATTCTTTACACATAAGTATAAAACAGGAAACCACAGTGATATTTGAATAGTAGGCTTCCTCATAGTTTATAAACCTTGTGAACATTTTCATGATTAATGAAGGAGGAAAAGTTTAAGACTAAGTGCTCTCTCTGGTGTATCTGCTCTTCGTGGTGTATTTCTAGTTTGTAGCTCTTCAGTGTCTTTTGGTAGTTGATTAGTAGGGTACAGGTTTGTGTCTTTACTCATCATGGAAGGAATAGCTATTGTTAGTCCTATCCAAAGTATAAGTACTATTGCTACACTACATAAACATACTTTGCAGCATGTTTTTAAACAACCTCGTCTCGGTCTTCCACTTACAGAAGGATCAGACATTTTTGACTCAAAAGAAGTTTCCACCCCACTTTGTAACTTTGCACAGCTTGATTGCCCTGGGCAACTTTCAGGTTGGTTTCACTTCTTCGTCAGTCTGGTCAGTAATTAATTCTTCATCACTTTCGTCACTTATTTCCAGGTTTTCAAAGTCTTCCAATACAAGATAAGTCCATTCAGGACTCTGATACTTGTTATTCAGTCTTCTTATTCGGGCACTCCTTCTCCTGGTTTTTATCACAGACGGATCAGTTTGACTTGAGACTTCATTCACTTGCTCAGGTTCTTCATTGATTGTCTTTAATCGCAGTCTCAGTCTTTTGACAAATCTAGGTACTTTGTCTCCATTTCTGAGTCTTTTAACTGGCACTGTGTCTCGGCTTTCTTCAAACGCTCTTTTATTTTCATTCAGTTGTGGCACATTTGTTTCAAGCTCGTCTTCTGCGTTTCTCCCTATCTGACTAGGTCCAGGTCTTACATCAGTTTCTTCTGCCTGGTCACTAAACTGGCCTTGTTCAGGTGTATGCTGGATTTCGCTTTTGATTGTTTCGTCTTCTTCTTCTTGAACACAATTGTCTATTCCTATCTGGTCCTGTACAAGCTCTTTGAACTTTTGATTTTCTTCTGCTTGAACCTCTGCCTTAATTTCTATCTGTCCCTCTTCTGGCTCAGGAGTTCTTGGAGGAGTGTCAATTACCTGCTCTTTCCCTATTTGGTCCTCCTCAGTATCAGTTTTGATTTGGATTTCGATGATCTGAGTATCTCCCTCTACACCTGTCTCATCCTCACTGTCCCACTGTCTATCTAAATAGGTTTGTCTTCTTGTTCCCATTGGATCTATTGTCAGGTCGATTACGGGGACCCAATCATCTTGACTGGAGCTCGGTTGTTCCTCCTCAGCTACTTCTGGATCAGGTTCTTGAGATCCTTCAGCTGCACAACCTTCAGCCTCAGTTTCTTCAGGTTCAGTCACTTTCTTCGTATGACTGGCATGGATCCACCGTGGTACTCCTGCACATTTCACAGCTGTGGTGGTAACCAGAACTACTTGTCGTGGTTTTCCCCACCTTGGTGCAAGGCAGCTTTTCCGAGTATGTTTCTTTATCACGACCCAATCACCTGGGTTGAGGTCATGTGCTGGAGTTGCTGGTCTGGTGACAGCATCTTCCCCAACCTGGTAAGAGATAGAACGCACTTGGTCAGCCAGTTCTTTGCAGTATTCTAGTACCAAATCATCAGATATGCTTATTAGTTTGTATCCTGGCACCCATGCTTGCCGCATTGCTCTTCCCATCAGTTTCTCATGGGGACTCAAGCCTGTGTTCCGGTCTGGAATACTTCTGAGTCCCATCAAAACAAGTGGCAAAGCATCTGGCCATTCCATTTGAGTGGATTCACACATCTTTCCCAATCTCGATTTGATAGTGCCATTCAATTGTTCCACCACTCCAGAAGCCTCTGGGCAATATGCTCAGTACAGTTTTTGCATGACTTTGAATGCTTCACAAATTTGTCTTATCACTTCACTATGGAAATGCTTCCCTCTGTCTGATTCAATTGTAACCGGAAATCCGTACCGAGGTATAAGTTCCCTAAGTAACAATTTAGCTACAGTGATACTATCATTCCTGCGTGTAGGGTAGGCTTCCACCCATTTTGAGAACAGGCAGACAATGACAAGTATGTATTTCATTCCTCGACAAGGGGGTAACTGGATGAAATCAAGTTGTAATCATATAAAAGGGCCTTCTGCCTTTCCAATCTTTCCTGGCAACACTACAGTTTTCTTTACTGGGTTGAATTGCTGACAAACCAGACACCTCTGGCAGAGTGCCTCTGCTATGTTTCTGAATTTCGAATTGAACCATGTCTGTCTAAATATGCGTATCATAGCATTTCTTCCCAAATGTGTGTCTCCATGTATCAGCTTAGCCATAGGAGCAAGCGGACAGTCTGGCAACACAGGCATACCATCAAGGTAAACAATGACACCCTCTTCATCCCTTCTCTGACAACCAAATTTTCTCCAATTTTCCTTTTCTTTTGGCTCTGCTGTGTCCTGTAAAACTCTCACTTCTTCCCATGTGTTTATTCCTTCTAGCATCATAAGTTGGCAGCTGTTTCCGTTTCCCCCAACCTTTTTATTAATAGCCATTTTGTACTTTTCACAATGTTGGGCTAACTGGTCAGCATATCGATTACCTGCTGTCACTTTGTCATTGCCAGATTTGTGAGCAGCACACTTGACCACAGCTAATTCTTTTGGTAACTGGATTGCTTCCAGTAAATCTTGTACATAATTTCCATTTCTGATGGGAGTACCTGAAGAAGTCAGAAACTCCCTTTGCATCCATAATTGGCCAAGAAAAGAATGCATGACATAGGTCGATGACGGTAAACCATCCAGCATTCCATGGTATTTGCTATAAAATCACTGCAGGGTTTGGCACGACAGGACAGCAAGGAACAACAATTTTATTAAACTTGCGCAGGTCCTGTACGACCCTGTACTTACCATTTGGTTTATTTATGCCAATTATGGGAGAATTACAGGACTGCTCAACACTTCCTGTAAAATGCTTGCTTCAAGCAACCGTTTTATTTCTATAGCAACCCCTGCTTTCACTTCTGCACTCGTTTTATACTGTCGAGTATTTGGGTTAACTGCATCTTCCTTTATTGCTATTTTAATTGGGTCAACATTTGTCATCAATCCTACGTCTTTCCCAGTAAAATCCCATACTTCTGGTTTTACTGTCTGTTGGAGTTCCTCTGGTATGTCTTGTATTGTCAGTCTTTTAATTTCTGTCTCTGGTCTAGCTAACATCAATTTGTAAATGCCGTCTTTATCTGAGGTTTGAATTTCCACGCCATTTGGAGTGCAAAAGATGGTACAGTTCATTTTGCACAACAAATCTCGTCCGAACAGGTTCACCGGACTTGAGTCGCAGACAACAAATCAAAGCATTTCTTTAAAATTACCTATTCTGACTTCCATGGGTTCTGTAACTGGGGTACTAATCTGTTTATTAGAAACACCCACTACTTGGATTGCTTCTCCCGAGAGGGGTAGGTTTGGAAGGTCCACTGTTCTCACAGCAGAACGGGTAGCACCAGTGTCCAACAGAAAGGTGACATCATTTCCTTCGACTTTTCCTTCAATGTATGGCCCTGACTGGTCCCCCGGCAAGGAGGCGCCAAGCACGCACTCCTCGTCCTCTCCCCTCAGGCACTGTCAGTAAGGTTTGTCACAGAGGAATGTGTCATTTAGCAGAAATTGTGAAGTTGCTGCATCTCTATCCTCCCTTCCTTCCCAATTTGTGGTGTCTTCACCCTGTTGTGCTTTGCTCCTATAATTTGGCCTAGGTGCACGAGGCAACTTATTCTGCTTTACCTGCTGCTGGGTCTTCCGTGGTACCTCGTTCTGCGTCTGTGGATTTAAATCATTAATTTGCACATTACCATTCTGCACAGCCTTACACTCGTCCCTCCAGTGTCCCATCTTTCCGCACCCGTGTCAGGGAAACTTCTTTCTCGCCTCTTCTCTGCTCATTTTTCCCCTCAGCTTTCCCCCACTTCCAGTTCCTTGATTCTGGTTACTAGTCAGTTTGTTTAACTGCTGTTCCTGGTGCTCTGCTAATTTTACCTGTGCCCACATGACCTTTTCTTTCAATTCTTTTCGTTTATTATCCAGCTCATCTTCACAGTACTTAGCATATTTAAGGACTTCGTCAATTGGTTTAGCCTGCCAGCAGATTTTATTGTCTTTGATCCACAGTGAGATCTCAGGCCTTAACCCTAACACGAATCAATGTATGAAATGGGTCATGTCTTTCATTTTAATATTGCCCAGGCCACTGTAGGTCTTGAACACCTGTAACAAAGGTTCATAGTACGAATGTACAGTTTCATCTCGATTCTAAGTGGTTCTATCTATCCTGTTCCAATCAGTCTCCTTTGCAGGCACCTTTCCTTTCAGGTACAGCATCACCTAATTATATTTTCTCATAACATCTTCGGAAGAGCCCCTGTCTTTGGGTCTCTGGGGTATTCTTCACTTGGCCAATCAACAGCAATTTTACATTCTGTCCACAAATCTACGGGGACTACAATGTCAAAAAATCCATCCAGGTCTTTCAGAAGGCATTTTGAAACTTTCACGAATCTTTCGATCTGCCTGTACCATTCTACAGGTTTTTCTCGCAGTTTTGGGAAATCATTTGTAAATGATACAATATCCTGTCGGGACCATGGCACATGTACATAACCTCCACCTGGCACTTCTCGCATAGGATATAATTTCTCCGCCTTTGCAGCTTCATTTAAAACATATTCAGAAGTCATTTGTTTGGATCTAATTTCCTCTTTTTTCTTTGCCCACCTGGCTTTCCATTTTTCTAACTCTCCCCATTTTTGTAACAGATTTAGTAATTCTCTTATTTGCACCTTTTTCCCTGACACATTCATGTTTTCTAAATCTTTGTCAGAGAATTCTGCTCTGTAGGGTTTTTGCAACACTTTAGATTTACCAATGTCTATTCCCATGCTAGCTGCGGTGTCCATTAATTTTTCATGGTACACTCTGCTATTACGGGTGATACTTTTACAAATGAATAATAATTCATCTTCACTGAGGGTGTTCAGTCTGTCCAATCCCACATTCCCAGCCATCAGTTCCTCCAATTCTATTCTTAGCTTATATATATCTAATGGTTTTGGGTGGGGTTTGGTCTTTCTAGTTCTCGAGTCCATCGGTCTATTTCTTCAGGAGTCACTACCGTGGCACTCCTGGTACCAGAAGATGACTCTATCTGGACTTCTCTTGAACTTAAAGGAGTGTTCTTTCTCATTGAACTGCCTTCTGGTTCCCTTATTGGTAAGTCCATTAAGAAAATTACAGATTCACATTCACTTGCCTGGTCGTCTATTACCATGGGCTCTTTTCTTGGCTGCACTACTGATGTAGTTATAACTGGAGCTTTGGGACTAGCTTGTTTATCCCTGTACAGAGGAACAACTGGGCCAATAGTTACTGGAATTGTCAGTGCTTCAGGACTGGTGTTTAATTGGGAGATTTTCTGGATTAACAGCCTGATTCATGAACCGAAATTGCGATCGCAATAGCTGCGAAAAAGCGAATGCGAGCGCAATAGTCAAAATCGGTATTCATGAAGAAAATAGCGAATTCGCAAACACAGAATAACGAGTACGCAAAATTATTCGCAGAATCCCGGCAGTAGCCCATTTGCGAATCGGAAATTGTGAGGAACCACGGATACAGCGAAAAATATTGCGAAACCGCAATATAATCGCAATCGCTATTCAAGAAAAATCGCTAATTGCGAAAAACCCGTAAATCGCAAATTGCGAGGCGCATTTTAAGGACAACCCAAAGCAGGTGGTAACCATCAAAGCCTAAGAATTATTTTTTTGAAAAACCGTTACCCAATCAGAAACAGGTGCTGGCCTGACCAAACACACTTAAGGAGATGCAGCAGCAGCATTAGGAGTCTCACAATGCCAGGACTCTACATGGTGGTCAGGCGGCGAAGGCTACAGCGAGCAGCACGGAGGAGACGTAGGATCCAGGAGAGGATATTCCGCCAGCGGGTCACCCTGCTGGGCCAAACCAGAGAGCAAATATACGCAAAGTACCGCCTGAATGGGGCAATGATCATCAAGCTAATTCAGGACCTTGACCCCCTGATGCAGCACCCAACAAGGCGGACCAATGCCGTACCCACACATGTCCAGGTATTGTGCAGCCTGCACCTTCTGGCCTCCGGGAGCTTCCAGGGGATAGTTGCTGTTGCAGGGGGGATATCCCAGCCCACCATGTCCCGCTGCCTGAGGAGTTTCCTAAATGCAATGCTGACCCAGCTACTCCACCACATCAAATTTCCCACCAGCCAACAGGAGTTGGATGAGACCAAGCATCAATTCTACAATGTTGCGCATTTCCCACATGTGATAGGATGCATTGACTGTACCCACATCGCCATCTGCCCACCAGCTGAAACGGAGTACATGTACCGCAACCGCAAGTCCTACCACTCCCTCAACATCCAGATGGTGTGCAATGCTAAGACATACATCACGGACATAGTGGCACAGTACCCGGGGAGCACACATGACTCCTTCATATTCCGGCACAGCGGCCTCCACACACGACTGGCCAGGGGACACTTTGGTGAAGGACACCTACTTGGTAAGTACACTTGGCCCACAATGTTACACTGTGATGAAGTAGCTGCGCTGCACAGGCACTCACCCTCTGCTCCTCTCATGCAGGTGACAGTGGCTACGCCCTCCGTGAATGCCTCCTCACCCCATACCTCAACCCTGCTACACCACAGCAACGGCGTTACAATGTAGCACACATACGCACAAGGAATTGCATTGAGAGGACATTTGGGCTACTAAAGAGCAGATTCCGCATACTGCACAAGACTGGTGGGGCCATGTACTACAGTCCTGATGTGTGCTGCCGCATTGTGGCTGTGTGTGCAATACTACACAACATTGATCCCAAGCGCCGGATACCTGTAGAGATCTCTGGCAGTGAGTCGGAAGGGGACGACCGGCCACCTGCACATGCGCGTCAAGCACGCGGGGAGAATCCAGCTGAAGGACACAGACGCCGCAACCACATCACAATGAACAGTTTCTAGTACACCCACTCCCCTCACCCCACAATTCACAAATGCATGCCAATGGAAATAATGACAGGAGGCCGATGTACAATGCTAGAATAAATATTATTGTTGAAGGCACAATAATGATGACTTTTTGCAATTCTTAACATGTGAGCAGTATTGCGCCATACTCCTCTAAATCATACACAGGACATGCTTCTATCATCAGCATGTCCCTGCCAATGGACAGTAAAGTCAAGTGCGTCACCGGCACGCGGCACCCAATCGCCTTTCAGGCTCATCCTCTGGGACGGCACGTGAACCCGCAGTGGGCCTGCTGCTGCGGCGTAGCACACCAACCTGTGAGGCAGACAGGCTGCTGACACTGGAGGTCCCCTCACTAGTGTCGTCCCCACCACCATTGGCTGGGCCGATTGAATGAAGTGCCAGTACGGCACTGGTGACCTGCTCCAAGACTCGCGCCACATCCTCGCAGCATTGCACCAGCTGCAGCTGCATAGCTAGGCACCGACGTGAGAGCTGGGAGGTGGCATTACCAATGACATAGTTCGAGCGCGTGTAGGCAGATAGCCGCGTAAGTAGCTGGCGGTGGCGGCGGCGGGCGGTGTTGCGCTGCGAGATGATGGCCGCAGTGTTCGCCTCCATAGCAGTTGTCATCCGCTCCAGTGGCGTCACTAGGGGGGTGCAGGGGGTGCGGCCCGCACCGGGTGACACCAACACATGGGGTGACACCAATCTGCACTGCCGCCTCGCCTCTGCTCTCACCTTTACTGTCGCTCCCTGTGCAAGCTTGTTCCTCATGAAGTTCACACTCGCCAGCGTCTCGCAGAAGATCTGCAATGCTTGACTGCAATTTTCTTTGCTCACAAAGCAACTCTATAGCAGCCTAGCTCATCTGAGGGTGCATGGTTTCCTATTTTTCAGTATTTTGCAGTCTTCAGTTTTCCAGTGAACCAGTTCCAAATGTCAGCTTGCTCTTCACTACAGTGCCACCTGTTGCTCGCACTCTTGTTTATACAAATCCAGGGAAGACAGATGGAGTAAGAGAGAGAGGGAGACAGAGGGAGCTAGAGGGAGTAATACAGAGAGAGGGAGCTAGAGAGAGCAAGACAGAGATAGAGGGAGCAAGAGGGAGTAACAAAGAGAGAGAGGGAGCTAGAGAGAGTAAGACACAGAGAGAGGGAGATAAAGGGAGTAAGACAGAGAGAGAGGGAGCTAGCGGGAGCAAGACAGAGAGAGAGGGAGCTAGAGGGAGTAAGACAGAGAGAGGGAGCTAGAGAGAGCAAGGCAGAGAGAGAAGGAGCTAGAGGGAGTAAGACAGAGAGAGTGAGACAGAGGTAGCTAGAGGAAGTAAGACAGAGAGAGAGGGAGCTAGACAGAGAGAGGGAGCTAGAGGGAGTAAGATAGAGAGAGAGGGAGCTAGAGGGAGTAAGACAGAGAGAAAGGGAGCTAGAGGGAATAAGAGAGAGGGAGCTAGAGGGAGTAAGACAGAGAGAGGGAGCTAGAGGGAGTAAGATAGAGAGAGAGGGAGCTAGAGGGAGAAAGACAGAGAGAGGGAGCTAGAGGGAATAAGAGAGAGGGAGCTAGAGGGAGCAAGACAGAGAGAGTGGGAGCTAGAGGGAGTAAGACAGAGAGAGGGAGCTAGAGAGAGCAAGGCAGAGAGAGAAGGAGCTAGAGGGAGGGAGCAAGAGAGAGTAAGACAGAGAGAGAGAGAGCTAGAGTGAGAAAGACAGAGAGAGAGGGAGCTAGCGTGAGAAAGACAGAGAGAGAGGGAGCTAGAGGGAGCAAGACAGAGAGAGAGGGAGCTAGAGGGAATAAGAGAGAGGGAGCTAGAGGGAGCAAGACACAGAGAGAGGGAGCTAGAGGGAGTAAGACAGAGAGAGAGGGAGCTAGAGGGAGTAAGGCAGAGAGAGAGGGAGACAGAGGGAGCTAGAGGGAGTAAGATAGAGAGAGAGAGGGAGCTAGACAGAGAGAGAGGGAGCTAGAGGGAGTAAGACAGAGAGAGAGGGAGCTAGAGGGAGCTAGACAGAGAGAGGGAGCTAGAGGGAGTAAGACAGAGAGAGAGGGAGCTAGACAGAGAGAGGGAGCTAGAGGGAAAAGAGAGGGAGACAGAGGAGCTAGAGGGAGCAAGACAGAGAGAGAGGGAGCTAGACAGAGAGAGGGATTTAGAGGGAGTAAGATAGAGAGACGGAGCTAGAGGGAGGAAGACAGAGAGAGAGGGAGCTAGAGGGAGTAAGAGAGAGAGAGGGATCTAGAGGGAGGAAGACAGAAAGAGAGGGAGCTAGAGGGAGTACGACAGAGAGAGAGGAAGCTAGAGGGAGTGAGACAGAGAGAGAGGGAGCTAGAGGGAGTAAGACAGAGAGAGGGAGCTAGAGGGAGCAAGAGAGAGGGAGCTAGAGGGAGCTAGACAGAGAGAGGGAGCTAGAGGGAGTAAGACAGAGAGAGAGGGAGCTAGAGAGAGTAAGACAGAGAGCAAGGGAGACAGAGGGAGCTAGAGGGAGTAAGACAGCGAGAGAGGGAGCTAGACAGAGGGAGGGAGCTAGAGGGAGTAAGATAGAGAGAGAGGGAGCTAGAGCGAGCAAGACAGAGAGAGAGGGAGCTAGAGGGAGTAAGAGAGAGAGAGGGAGCTAGAGGGAGTAAGAGAGAGAGAGGGAGCTAGAGGGAGCAAGACAGAAAGAGGGACCTAGAGGGACTAAGACGGAGAGAGAGGGAGCTAGAGGGAGTAAGACAGAGAGAGGGAGCTAGACGGAGCAAGACAGAGAGAGAGGGAGCTAGAGGGTGCAAGACAGAGAGGGAGCTAGAGGGAGTAAGAGAGAGGGAGCTAGAGGGAGTAAGACAGAGAGAGAGGGAGCTGGAGGGAGTAAGACAGAGAGAAAGGGAGCTAGAGGGAGTAAGACAGAGAGAGAGGGATCTTGAGGGAGTAAGAGAGAGAGAGGGAGCTAGATGGAGTAAGACAGAGAGGGAGACAGAGGGAACTAGAGGGAGTAAGACAGGGAGAGAGGGAGCTAGACAGAGAGAGAAAGCTAGAGGGATTAAGATAGAGAGAGAGAGGGAGCTAGAGGGAGCAAGACAGAGGGAGAGGGAGCTAGAGGGAGTAAGAGAGAGAGAGAGGGAGCTAGAGGGAGCTAGACAGAGAGAGGGAGCTAGAGGGAGTAAGACAGAGAGAGAGGGAGCTAGAAGGAGTAAGACAAAGAGAGAGGGAGCTAGAGGGAGTAAGACAGAGAGAGGGAGACAGGGGGAGCGAGAGGGAGCAAGACAGAGAGAGAAGGAGCTAGACAGAGAGAGGGAGCTAGAGGGAGTAAGACAGAGAGAGAGTGAGCTAGAGGGCGCTAGACAGAGAGAGGGAACTAGAGGGAGTAAGAGAGAGAGAGGGAGCTAGAGGGAGCAAGACAGAGTGAGAGGGAGCTAGAGGGGGTAAGACAGAGAGAGAGAGAGAGCTAGAAGGAGCAAGACAGAGAGAGAGGGGGCTAGAGGGAGTAAGAGAGAGAGAGGGAGCAAGAGGGAGTAAGAGAGAGGGGGCTAGAGGAAGTATGACAGGGAGAGAGGAAGCTAGAGGGAGTAAGACAGAGAGAGGGAGCTAGAGGGAGTAAAACAGAGAGAGGGAGCTAGAGGGAGCAAGACAGAGAGAGAGGGAGCTAGAGGGAGTAAGACAGAGAGAGAACGAGCTAGAAGGAGTAAGAGAGGGAGCTAGAGGTAGCAAGACAGAGAGAGGGAGCTAGAGGGAGTAAGACAGAGGGAGAGGGAACTAGAGGGAGTAAGACAGAGAGAGAGGGAGCTAGAGGGAGTAAGACAGAGAGAGAGGGAACCAGAGGGAGCTAGAGGGAGTAAGACAGAGAGAGGGAGCTAGAGGGAGTAAGACAGTACCTAGCGCCGTACATTTCCGACAGAGGTGGTCCATGCGGTAAGTCATGAGGGGGTGACACCATGAGTTACCCGCACCGGGTGACACCAACCCCAGTGACGCCACTGATCTGCTCTATCCTGTCCGACACGTTTGCGACATTGCGGCCAATGTTGTGGAGCTGGAGTTGCATTGCCCCTTGGCGTCGTGCCTGCAGTTGATGGATGCTCAGCATCTGGCGCTCCATGCTCTGCCCTGGCACGCGCACAGCCATCCCCCTCCTGCCGCTGCGTGCTGTGCTCTGCTGGCGAACCCTGCCATGCCTGCTGTGCTGCCTGGCCACAGTGGGTGTGCGCACTGTCTCAGCACTGTCTCAGCACTAGCAGCACCAGATGTTGAGGGTCCCGCTGGTGGTGGTGTTGCGGTTGACAATGGTGCAGCGCCTGATGGTGCTGGCGCAGATGGTGCTGGTCTGGCAGCAGGGATTGGTGCAGCGCCTGATGGTGCTGGTGCAGATGGTGCTGGTCTGGCAGCAGGGATCGGTGGAGCGCCTGATTGTGCTGGCGCAGATGGTGCTGGTCTGGCAGCAGGGATTGGTGCAGCGCCTGATGGTGCAGGATGTGTGGCTGTTGGCACCTCCTCTGCATCCTCTGGTGCCTCGTCTATGTGCAGCCTGTCGCTGTCGCTGCTGTTGTTGTCAGCGCCACCTGTGAGGGGAAGTGGACCTAGATTAATTGCATGTATCTGTCACACGTGCAGTTGCTACATGCATGCTGGCTGACATTCCCTGACTGGCTGTGGCATTGCGTACTTTGGGACATGTCTGGCTGCATTGGGGTTTTTGTACATTGTGGGCAGACTACATGTCCCACAATGCTTTTGGGCATGCCCTAATGTGCATGGATTGCATGACTTGGGTTGATTATGGGAGGCTATAGGGTCATGGCCATTGTCAGGGGACAGGGTCGCAGTCGCATGCCACTTACCTTGGCTGGCTTGGGTGGGTCGGGATGAGTCCAGAGTGATGACCCCTATACACGCCTCTGGCTCAAGTGTGTCCTCCACACGGTCCTCCAAGGGGGTGTTGGGAGGGACTGTAGGATCTCCACCTCCAGTAGCCAGGGTCTCGCCCAGCCTCTCTGCCACCCTCTCCTTGGCACGACCTCGGAGGTCGTACCACCTCTTTTTTAGCTCCTCGAGCGACCTGTGTGTCACGCCCACAGCGTTGACTTTTGCGCCGATCCCCAGCCACAGTCGGCGTTTCTCCGCTTCAGGCACCCTCCTGGAGTCCTTTCCAAATAGTTTTGGGTAGTTTTCTACCACTCCCTCTATCAGGTGCTCCAACTCCTGCTCACTAAATTTGAGCTTCCGCTTGCGCCCGGTGTCACTGTGCCCTGGTGCTGCATCCTCTGCCATTGCTGCAGTCACAAAAGTGAGGATTTGAAAGTTTGGAGGTGTTCTGGAAGGAGCTCTGTGAGATGCAGCCTCGAGATCTGCCTCACTGTTCTGTATGGGGGTGGGAACTGCCTGCTTCCTGGTTGTGATGTCATCACTGTGCTCGAAATGCGACTTCCCGTTTTAGCGATCTCGCTATTAGCGAGATCGCATTTAGCGAACTCGCTAATAGCGATATCGCAATTCCTACACGGATTTTGACGGAAATAGCGATTTTCCAGCGATTTTTGAAATTCGCTAACGCTTTTTGCGGCCGCGTGCCAATCGCTTTATTTTCTTGCAGATGTTGATGAATGCCGGTCTGCGAATTCTAAATTGCGATTCGCTGTCAATCGCAATTTATAATTCGCAGAATTCGTTTTTCATGAATCAGGCCGTTTATCTCTTCTTTGTTTGACTAAAGCCTCTCGTTCTCTGGTCTGTAGTACCTTTTCCATGGAAGTTTCATGGACTATCTGCGGAATCAAGGGTGGGTTTAAACTCGGAGCACTTGGATTTACCATACTTGGTCCCTCATTATAGTTCGGTTTCAAAAAGGGGTTCCTCCTACTTAGGGATCTAGGTTCCTCATTATAAGGTGGTGGATTCTTCATTAACAAATCCTCCAGATAATCACCGTCTGAATCACCACTGGTCATTAAGTGTTTTGTTTTCTCTCTCCTCTTACCTCCCGTGGGCTCTCCTACTGTTAATACAGGGTATAGCCCTTCTACTAACATGTTCTGTCTCCATTGTTTCATTCTTTTATCTCAGGATTCTTTCTGTACCGTGGGATAGAATTTACTTTGTCAATTCTGGGTCTGTCTCGCTCAAAAGACTCTATTTCCCATTCCTCCAATCTAGGTCTGGGAAGTAAATCATTCATTCGGGTTCTCAAATTGAACAGAATTCTTCCATTAAACGTACCTTCTAAGAGAAATGCCAAAATTCCATCATCTTTAGTATATTCCACCCAATTCTCTAATCATACACAAGCGTGGTAGCCTCTATCGAACATCATAAATGATGCGGGAGTGTTTGGTGGTGGAATGATAACTCCTTCTCTAGTTTTAATGGGCTTGTCTTTCTCAAAGTAATTCTTAACTCTGTCTACGAATGTCATTTTTCTCTTGCTTCCGTACATACTGCGAGGTCTGCCTCTTATCGCCTGATCTCTAGCAAACCCCTGGTATCTTGGATCAGGTAGAATCTGTATGTATGTATGTATGTATGTATGTATACTTTTATAGCGCGGTCCTGTCACCCCAAGGGCATCCTGGCGCTTGAAATCACGATATCACCACATGGGCTGCTCAGACAACCCTGGGGAAGAGATGGGTTTTCAGGGCTTTTCTAAACGGGAGGAAGTCCCTTTGGCTTCTTAGGGACGGTGGTAGCGAGTTCCAGAGCTTGGCCGCCGCGACACTAAACGAGCGGCCCCCCATCCTCACTCTCTGGAATCTCGGTACCACCAACAAGTGATCCGAAGAACAGCGTAAGGACCGCGCCGGGGAGTACCAAATGAACATGTTCTGCAATGGAACCGGGCCTTGTCCATGCACCGCCCTGAATACTAAACATGCAGCCTTGTAACAAACCCGTAGGTGCACTGGCAGCCAGTGTAGATCTCGTAGGGCTGCTGTTGAAGAGCTGTAAGAGGGCCGAGAAAGAGCCAGCTTGGCGGCCAAATTCTGTACCCGCTGCAACTTCCCCAGCAATGTTTTTGGAGCCTCCAGAAGCAGCGCGTTACAATAGTCAAGACGACTCAAGATGGTACCACGCACTACTTCGGGCCTGGCCTGCTCGGGGAGAAGGGGCAGAACTTTACGCAGCATACGGAGCAGCATCATGCACGTGGATGTGGTCTTATTCACGTACATATCCAGCTGCAGGTTGGGGCCAAAAATCACCCCCAGGTTGCGTGCCGACTCAGCTGCAGACACAATCTCGGGAAAGGTCGGGGGCCAGAAATACTCCGGAAGTTCACGAGGAATCCGGTCCGTAGAACAGTACAACACCTCGGTCTTTGTACTGTTGAACTGCAAGGAATTGGACCGGAGCCACTCTGCTGTAGCCGACATACATCGGTGAAAAGCCTCCAGCTGAATTGCATTCTTTCCTTCCAGCGAAAAGACCAACTGGGTGTCATCCGCATAATTAAATGCGGAGATACCAAATGATTTAATTAGTTGGACCAGAGGACGGAGGTAAAGATTGAAGAGTATCGGGCTGATGGCCGAGCCCTGCGGTACCCCCTGCCCCACTCTCCGCACCTCCGAGCTGAAAGGAGGCAACGTCACCACCTGCTGCCGATTGTTCAAATAAGAGACCAGCCAGTCCCTTGCACCTGCCGTGATCCCGCACTCTTCCAGTCTCCTGATGAGGGTACGATGGCAGACCGTGTCGAACGCGGCCCACATGTCGAGCAGCACCAGAAAGGCTGCCCGTCCACTGTCGACCCGCGAACGTAAGTTGTCAAGCACGGTCACCAGCGCCGTTTCCGTCCCGTGTGCTGGGCGAAAACCAAACTGTACCTC
The DNA here is from genome assembly GCF_964261635.1 of Lissotriton helveticus. Lineage (NCBI taxonomy): Eukaryota > Metazoa > Chordata > Amphibia > Caudata > Salamandridae > Lissotriton > Lissotriton helveticus. The sequence goes on along the minus strand of NC_136063.1, from coordinate 289,884,601 downwards.
ATCGAACCAGGTGTTTTCTTCCAGGAAACCAGACAGAGAGCGGGTCACTAGCTTCTCCATGATCTTAATAGGGTAAGGGAGCAAGGAAATCGGTCTGTAGTTAGACAAGCAGGCGGGGTCCAAGGTGGATTTCTTCAGGAGAGGGGACACAGTTGCCAGTTTCCAACACTCCGGAACCGTTGCGGTATCAAACGACTGGAGGCAGATGGAGTACAGAGGCTGGAAGAGTTCGCCTTGAAATATTTTCCAAAATTTTGGTGGCAGTGAATCAAGAGGAGAACCAGATGTTACCATTTGTGCCACACTACAGAACTCCTCAAAGGAGGGGGTAGGGAAACGACTCAGCTGGGGTCGACTGGGCACAGCGTCCGGAGCTCCCAAACTGAGGGGGTGTCCACTCAGCTGGGGTCGACTGGGCGAAGTGCCCGGAGCTCCCAGACCAGAGACAGGCCCATTCCTTCAGGGTCGACTAGATGACACGTCCGGAGCTCCCAGACTGATAGCAGTGCCACTCAGCTGGGGTCGACTGGGCGAGCCGTCCGGAGCTCCCAAACTGAGAGCAGTGCCACTCAGCTGGGGTCGACTGGGCAAACCGTCCGGAGCTCCCAAACTGAGAGCAGTGCCACTCAGCTGGGGTCGACTGGGCGAGCCGTCCGGAGCTCCCAGGCTGAAAACATGACCGCTCAGCTGGGGTCGACTGGATGAAACCACCGGAACTCCCAAGCTAAGAGCACGGCCATTCGACTGGGGTCGACTAGGTGACTCGTCCGGAACTCCTAGAATGAGAGCAATACCACTCAGCTGGGGTCGACTGGGCGAGCCATCTGGAGCTCCCAAATCAAAGGGGGTGGATGTTGGACTCTGTAAGCCTTCCAAGATTTTAGCAATCTTCTCTTCGAAGGCATTCGCCAAGGAGTCGCATAGGACCTGCGACGCAGGTACATTATTGGCCGCACATGTAGGGTGGGTCAAATCCCTAACAATTTTAAACAATGCTTGCGACTTGTTGGAAGCCTGATTCAAGGTGGCTTCCAAATAGGACGCCTTAGCCACCTTGATCTGTGCCTTGTATTCCTGCAATGTCTGTTTGAAGATGGCCTTCAACGAGTCGGAATACTGCTTCCTCCACGCCCTTTCGGCGCGTTTACAACTCAGTTTTAACTGCCGCAGGTCGTCCGTATAACAGGGGCAGGCCCGATTCAGTCTACCCCTAGACCTGCGGAGTGGTGCCACCTTATCAAAGGAGTTCGAAATGGATCGACAAAAGGCAGTATGGCTCTCCTCAGCCGAGTCACTCAGACTAAAATTGTCCGATAGTAGATTTGGCAAGGGCGAAGATTTTAACAGGCGGGACCATGGCCTGCTCAGCTTGGCCTGTCTGGTCTGAGCCTTCGCCGAGATACAATCCTCCACATAAAGGGAGAAGGCAACCAATGAGTGATCCGTCCAGCACTGGCAGAAGATGTCATTCACCGTCACTAGTTGAGCGTCTGCAAATACAAGATCCAAGGCATGACCCTTCCGATGTGTGGCAGAACGAACAAGCTGTTGTAGCTGAATGTCGTTGCAGGCTTGACACAGAGTAGAGAAGGCACTGTCCAATGGACCACCCGGCCACAGGGTAAAGTCTCCTAAAACCATCCGCTTAGAGTGGGTATTCGAGAGATCATAGATCAGGTCAATGAAGTCGGGGAGGGAGGGTGCACTGCCCGGCGGACGGTAACACAGGACCCCTGAGCAGCGTGTCTTCTCATGGCCTTTAAAGGCAAACCCCATCAGCTCAAAACCTGGTACCTCTCTAATCCTGAGCTGGGAGAGAGCTAACGTCTCTCTAAAAATAAAGCCAATCCCACCACCCCGGTTCTTCACACGAGGGGTATGGTTGATTTTATAACCTGAAGGACAGGCCAAGCCCAGCTCGACCTCGCAGTCCTCCCGGGTCCAAGTTTCCGTTAGAAATAAAACATCAAGCCCCGTGGACTCAATAAGGAGAGCAATCTCCGTGTGGTGCTTACAAAGGGAACGGACATTAAGCAATCCACATGAGATAGGGCTAGGCTTGGAAGTAGTAACCTGCCGACCAACGGGCGCTTGACTTGGTCTGCAATCTAATAAGTCGGATTGAGAGTAGACTATGCGTTGAGGATGCGAGGGGCCAGAGGTAGCGGCCCTTAGGGCGCCCGTTGCGCGAACAGGCGCAAACGGGCTTACCTCTGGCGCACCTCCGGCGCGCCTACGTCGCGCCCGCTGCGCGCGGACGCTGCGCGCCTGTGTGTCCAACCTTTTATGTATAACGCCGAGCGGAAGTCCGCCTCCTGAGCCCCTTCCCTATGCAAGATGGCGCCCGAAGTGCCTCTCGCCTCACAACCCACCCAAGATGGCGGTCGGACCCGCTAATGCTGCCTATGTCCCGCCGAATGCGGGTGAAATACAATTATAATGCCAGTGAGCCTAGCTGTTCCCCGGCCTAAGGAGCGACGATGTCCAAAGTAAGTTAAGGTAAATTAAATGCAAGCGCAATGCCAGTAGCGCCGAGTTAAAATCCTACACCACACAAGTTTAAAAAGCGCAGCAGCAGTATGCGCGATAGCAATGAAATCTACACTGACCTCAGCAGGGTGGCTTATGTAAGCTCACCAAAATGCGGAATTCCGCCTCCTGAGCCCCTTCCCTACGTAAGATGGCGCCCGAAGTGCCTCTCGCCTCAGAACCCACCCAAGATGGCGGTCTGACCCGCTAATGCTGCCTATGTCCCGCCGAATGCGGGTGAAATACAATTATAATGCCAGTGAGCCTAGCTGTTCCCCGGCCTAAGGAGCGACGATGTCCAAAGTAAGTTAAGGTAAATTAAATGCAAGCGCAATGCCAGTAGCGCCGAGTTAAAATCCTACACCACACAAGTTTAAAAAGCGCAGCAGCAGTATGCGCGATAGCAATGAAATCTACACTGACCTCGACAGGGTGGCTTATGTAAGCTCACCAAAATGCAGAAGTCCGCCTCCTGAGCCCCTTCCCTACGCAAGATGGCGCCCGAAGTGCCTCTCGCCTCAGAACCCACCCAAGATGGCGGTCGGACCCGCTAATGCTGCCTATCTCCCGCCGAATGCGGGTGAAATACAATTATAATGCCAGTGAGCCTAGCTGTTCCCCGGCCTAAGGAGCGACGATGTCCAAAGTAAGTTAAGGTAAATTAAATGCAAGCGCAATGCCAGTAGCGCCGAGTTAAAATCCTACACCACACAAGTTTAAAAAGCGCAGCAGCAGTATGCGCGATAGCAATGAAATCTACACTGACCTCAGTAGGGTGGCTTATGTAAGCTCACCAAAATGCGGAAGTCCGCCTCCTGAGCCCCTTCCCTACGCAAGATGGCGCCCGAAGTGCCTCTCGCCTCAGAACCCACCCAAGATGGCGGTCGGACCCGCTAATGCTGCCTATGTCCCGCCGAATGCGGGTGAAATACAATTATAATGCCAGTGAGCCTAGCTGTTCCCCGGCCTAAGGAGCGACGATGTCCAAAGTAAGTTAAGGTAAATTAAATGCAAGCGCAATGCCTGTAGCGCCGAGTTAAAATCCTACACCACACAAGTTTAAAAAGCGCAGCAGCAGTATGCGCGATAGCAATGAAATCTACACTGACCTCAGCAGGGTGGCTTATGTAAGCTCACCAAAATGCGGAATTCCGCCTCCTGAGCCCCTTCCCTACGCAAGATGGCGCCCGAAGTGCCTCTCGCCTCAGAACCCACCCAAGATGGCGGTCTGACCCTGTTGGAAAGGCGGCCCCAGGGGAGACAGAAGGTGTCTGACTGTCCGCCCCGAGACCCACCTCTCTGTATGGAATAGGCCGAGCACCGTAGGGAGGCCTCCTTGGCGAGGCTCCTCTCCTACAATCGTAACAGCCGGGTAATCACACTACTTACAGATAGACACTACACAGGAAGGAGGTTCACAAGAATCTTTATATAAGTACTCAAAGCAAGTTCTTGGCAGGATAGCGGCAAGGATCGAGGGACCCGTAATGTCTTGATCTCGGGGGAAAAAGGGGGTAGCGGGACAGTCTCGGCACCCACTGGTGCTTGGATAGTTCAGGGGTTCAGGCCGCGACAGCGTCAGCAGGGCCTCAAAGGTAGTTCAGCTTGGTCAGGCCGCGACAGCGTCAGCAGGGCCTCGAAGATAGTTCAGCTTGGTCAGGCCGCGACAGCGTCAGCAGGGCCTCAAAGGTAGTTCAGCTTGGACAGGCCGCGACAGCGTCAGCAGGGCCTCGAAGATAGTTCAGCTTGGTCAGGCCCCGACAGCGTCAGCAGGGCCTCAAAGGTAGTTCAGCTTGGACAGGCCGCGACAGCGTCAGCAGGGCCTCGAAGATAGTTCAGCTTGGACAGGCCGCGACAGCGTCAGCAGGGCCTCGAAGATAGTTCAGCTTGGTCAGGCCGCGACAGCGTCAGCAGGGCCTCAGAGGTAGTTCAGCTTGGACAGGCCGCGACAGCGTCAGCAGGGCCTCGAAGATAGTTCAGCTTGGTCAGGCCGCGACAGCGTCAGCAGGGCCTCGACTCCAGATACAACTCCCGTCCTGATCCAGGGCTGGCCCAGATATAGGACTGGAGTCCTTTGATGTCCGGACCCTCGCGCCTGGGGGTCAGAGGGGCCGGGATGACGGTGTCCAGACACCCAGCAGGGGGGTGGAGCCAGCGCCCAGGGAAGCTGGAGGGCGATCGATACCAGGCGTCCGGGGACGGCTGGAGGGCCATCGAAACTTCCCGCCTTTCGGATCTGTCAAGTGGCCACTCGACCCCCTGGGAGGATCTTGGTGCCCCGATGTCGGGGCTTCGCTGGGGCCGGGGCCCGGGTGGCGGCTGCCACGTGCTCGGGACGTGATAGGCCCAAGATGGAGTCGGGCCAGAGATGGGGCCAGGCATGGTGGCTGGACCGGCGGCGTTGGCGAGCAGGGTCCGCCGGGGACTAGGGAGAGGGAGAGCCGTAGGTTGCCAGGGGGCGGCCCTTCTTGCGGGTTCGGAACTGTTCGTGTCAGGGGGGTCGACAGCAGCTTGACGGCGGCCCGATGTTGTCCGGGGGCCGCCATGTGGGAGGGGTAGGCCCACGGCACGAGGCCGTGTCCAACACACGTCCCCTCCAGCTGAAGGCGGGGAGAGTCACCCATCATCTTGGGGACTCTCTTCGTCGAGGCGGAAGAATCGGGACAGGCCATCAGCGTTGGCGTGGTCGTTGCCAGGGCGATGCTCCACAGTGAAGTCCATCCCTTGGAGGGAGATGGACCATCGCAGCAGCTTCGGGTTTTCGCCACGCATGTGCATCAGCCACCGTAGGGGCCGGTGGTCTGTCTGCACCCGGAAGTGGGTGCCGAAGAGGTATGGCCTGAGTTTCTTGAGGGCCCACACGACGGCGAAGGCCTCTCTCTCGATGGTGCTCCATCGTTGTTCTCTGGTCAGCAGCCGCCTGCTGATGAAGGCGACTGGATGGTCAATTCCCTCGGGGTCCATCTGAGATAGGACCGCCCCGATGCCGTGTTCCGAGGCGTCGGTCAGGACTACAAACTCTCGGCTGTAGTCGGGGGCCTGGAGCACCGGGGCGGTACACATGGCTGTTTTCAAGGTCTCGAAGGCCACCTGACACGCGGGTGTCCACTGCACTTTCTGTGGCCGGTTCTTCGAGGTCAGTTCCGTGAGGGGCCCCACAATGCTCCCATAGTTCTTGATAAAACGCCGATAGTACCCCGTGAGCCCCAGGAAGGCTCGGACGGCGGTCTGGTTGGCCGGGGGTTCCCAGGCTAGGATGGCGTCGATCTTGGGTTGGAGGGGAGCCACTTGGCCGCTCCCCACTTGGTGTCCCAGATAGGTCACGGACCCTTGGCCTATCTGGCATTTGCTGGCCTTCACAGTTAGCCCGGCCCGGCGGAGGGCGGTCAGGACTTCCCAAAGGTGTTTCAGGTGCTCAGCCCAGTGGAGGCTGTAGACCGCAATGTCGTCTAGGTAGGCGGCACTGAACTCTTCTAGCCCCGCCAGTACTTTGTTTACTAGTCTCTGGAAGGTGGCCGGGGCGTTTTTCATGCCGAAGGGCATCACCTTGAACTGGAAGTGGCCGTCGGGTGTGGAGAAGGCTGAGCGCTCCTGGGCGCTAGGGGTGAGGCCGATCTGCCAATACCCGGCGGTGAGGTCGAAGGTACTGAGGTACTTGGCGGCCCCCAGGCGGTCGATCAGTTCATCGGCCCGGGGGATGGGATGTGCATCGGTTCTCGTAACGGCATTCAGCCCCCGGTAGTCGACGCAAAACCGGAGTTCTGGCGGGGTGCCAGGGGCGGCGGCCTTGGGGACCAGGACCACTGGGCTGGCCCAGGGACTGTCGGAGGGTTCGACTACCCCCAGGGCCAGCATCTTGGTGACTTCCCTCTGGATGCAGGCCCGAACTCGGTCGGGGACCCGGTAGGCCCGGTGTCGTACTGGCTGACTGTCCCCGGTGTCGACATCGTGGACACACCATTGGGTAACCCCGGGGGTGAGGGAGAACAGATCTGTGAATTGGCCCAACAGTTCCTGACAGTCTCGACGCTGCGCGGGGGTCAGGTCGGGGGAGAGAGAGATCCCTTCGACGGAGCCGTCCTTCTCAGTGCACTTTAGGAGGTCGGGCAAGGGCTCGGAGTCGTCTTCGGTCCCATCGTCGGTAGCGAGTAGCAGGCTCAGTTCTGTACGGGCAAAATGAGGTTTGAGCCGGTTGGCGTGCAGAACCCGGAGGGGGTTCCGTGGAGACTCCATATCCACGAGGTAAGTGACGGGGCTCTTGCGCTCGATCACCTTGAAGGGCCCCGACCATTTGTCCTGGAGGGAACAGGGTTCGACCGGGGACATGACCCAGACCCGCTGGCCCGGCTTGAACTCGATGGAGGAGGAGTGCTGGTCGTACCAGCGTTTCATGTCTTCCTGACTGGCCTCCAGGTTGGCCTCTGCAAGGGCCCGGAACTTCCGAGTCTGGTTTCGGGGGGTCAGGAGGTATCGGTAGACATCCGGGGGTGCGCCTTGGACGGTAGTTTCCCAGCCCTCTTTGACCAGGCTGAGCGGACCTCGGACAGGGTGTCCGTACAGGAGTTCAAAGGGGCTGAACCCCAGGGATTTCTGTGGTACCTCCCGATAGGCAAACAGGAGGCAGGGCAGCAGGACGTCCCATCTGCGTCGTAGTGGCTCCTCTAGGCCCTGTATCATCCCCTTGAGTGTCCGGTTGAACCGCTCCACAAGTCCATTCCCTTGGGGATGATACGGGGTGGTGAACTTGTATGTGACCCCGCACTGTTGCCACAGGGACCGCATATATTTAGATATAAAGTTCGTGCCTCGATCGCTCACGACCTCCCGGGGGAATCCTACTCGGGAGAAGATCCCCATCAAGGCTCGCCCCACCACGGGAGCGGTGATGGTTCTGAGGGGGATGGCCTCAGGATAGCGGGTGGCGTGGTCCACTAGGACAAGTATGAAGCGGTGCCCTTGCGAGGTTTGAGGGTCCAGGGGCCCCACAATGTCTATTCCCACTCGCTCGAAGGGGGTGGTCACTACTGGAAAAGGTTGGAGCGGGGCCTTCACCTTCCCCCCGCTCTTTCCGCTGGCTTGGCATGTCGGGCAGGAGCGGCAGTGGTTATGTACATCAGTGCGCATTTTGGGCCAGTAGAAATGGGTCACCAGGCGGCTGTAAGTTTTGTCCTGCCCCAGGTGCCCTGCGAGGGGCACATCGTGCGCCAGGTTCAAAAGAAAGTCTCTGAATCGCAGGGGAACCACTAGCACTCGGCTGGCCCCCAGCTCGGCAATTTTCTGTTCACTATATAGGAGGTCGTGGTCCCAGTAGACCCAGTGGGACCCTGAGGTGTCCCCGGTAGCTTGGGCAGTGGCCTGTTGGCGGGTCCCCTCGAGGGAAGGGCAGGTCTTCTGCTCCTTCCGAAACTGTTCTCGGGTGGGACCACCCTCTTGGCGCCATTGGGCGAGTTCGGGGATGTCGCTGAGCTCGTGGTGGTTTTCGGGCTCCGAGGGTCTGGTCTCGGAGTCGCATTCTTCATGGATGGCCGAGGGTGGTGGCTCGGGCCACTCCGGCTCTTCGGTCGGGGCGGCCTCGGTCGCTGCCGGGGCTCGGGCCGCCATAGATCGGGTCGTCGCACAGACCCACTCTGGTAGTCCCATCATTCCTAGGTGCTCTCTCCGCTCGACTTGGGCCCAGGGAGAGCTCTCGAGTTCGTTCCCAAGGAGGCAGTCCACGGGGGCGTCGTCCCGGACGGTCACCTTGAGAGTGCCCGACACTCCCCCCCATTCGAAGGGAATTCGGGCCATCTGGCATAGAGTTTCGGAGTTGTCGGCGGCCCTCACGGGGCAGCGTACGTTCGGGATGATCTGTTCGGGGGTCACCAAGTGGCAGCAGACGGCGGTCACACTGGCTCCCGTGTCGCGGAGGGCTTCGGTCCGTCGTCCATTGATGTGGACCCACTGACGGTATTTTCGAGTGTTGCTCGGTAGCGGGGCCTGGGGGACCATGTCTCTATTGCCCAGGCAGGCTAGGGCCATGGCGGCCGGTTCATACTCGATTTGTTCTTCCTCGTAGACCTCTACGTCTTCTTCTCCCTCTCCTCCCAGAGCTGCAGCAGCGAACTGGCGGGTCGGAGGCCCAGTGGTGCCGGGACGCTGGTTCATGGGGCAGAGGGGGTCACTGGCATAGTGACCGGTCCGCTGGCATCTGTGGCAAGTAATGTTCGGGTGGGGACCCGGCCGTGCTGGGGGGTCCCTCCTCAGTGACGGCGAGGTATTACTCGGGGGGGACCCGGGAGGGGGCCCCCGGCCCGAGGCTGGCGGGAAACTTCGGCTCTGGTTCTGTCCTCCTCCGCCTCCCCGCTGGCGGGGGTGCCCCCGGCCGCCCTGACCGGTTTCTCCTATCGGTGTTCGGGGGACCCGGGTGCTCACCCATCGGTCTGCCTCGACGGCGAGTTTCCGGGGCTCGGTTAGCTTGCTGTCGAGTAGATGCTGTCGGAGCTCGACAAAGCAGTTGTTGGAGAGGTGCTCCCAAACGATGAGGTTGAACAGCTGCTCGTAGGTGGACACCTTGCTGCCCTTTATCCATCCTTCCAGGGCCCTGCTATAAAAGTTCACGTACTCGACCCACGTGGTACCGGGTATTTTCTTGCAGTCTCTGAATCTCTGCCGGTACATCTCGGGGGTGAGGCCATACCGGACAAGCAGGGCGTCCTTCATGTGGTCATAGGAGGACATTACGTCGTCGGCCAGCTCCAGCAGGGTGTCTCTTCCTTCGCTGACGAATCTCCCCCATAAGCCGGCACCCCAGTCTGATCGCGGAATACGGTGCGCGGTCATGGCAACTTCGTACGCCTTGAACCATTGCTGGATATCGTCATTTTTGTAGTACTCCTTGACGATATCCTTCGGGATGTGGACCTTTGGGTCGGCAGGCGGTGAGGGGTTCCGGGCTACCGTGGCGCCCGTTCCTTCGAGGTTGGCTTTGATTTCGAGTTCTTTGAGGCCACGCTCGTGTTCGTATGCGAGTTTTTTTTCTTCCAATTCTCTTTGCCGCCGCCTCTCTTCCAGATCTCCCTCCAATCGCCGCTGTTCAAGGGCCATTTTTTTTTCTGCTAATTGGAGTTCTCCGTCCAGCCGGAGTCGGGCGAGCTCTAGTTCATGGAGCCGACTCCTCTCTCGCTCCCGGGCATCTTCATGGGAGAGGCCCGGGTCCCTGTTGGCGGTTCTTTCCTCTATGGGGGCTATGACGGTACTCCCGGGTACTTCATGGACAATGTCATCGTTCGGTTGGGGTGGGGTCTCTCTGGTCTCCACCCAGGTTTGCAGCGCTTCTTTGAAATCGTCCTTTGTACTAAGTCCAGTGGTAGCGATACCCAAGTCTTTGCAAAATTGTTTAAGTTCTTTATGGGTATACTCCTCTAACAGGTCTTTCTGGAATTCTGCGGTCGTTCCGGCTTCCTTAGTAGTCATCGTGGCTGTGGGTCTCTGTCAGTAGTGACGTGTTACTCGCTGTACGATTTGCGTGGGCTCGGATCCCGTCGCTTGCCACCAATGTTGGAAAGGCGGCCCCAGGGGAGACAGAAGGTGTCTGACTGTCCGCCCCGAGACCCACCTCTCTGTATGGAATAGGCCGAGCACCGTAGGGAGGCCTCCTTGGCGAGGCTCCTCTCCTACAATCGTAACAGCCGGGTAATCACACTACTTACAGATAGACACTACACAGGAAGGAGGTTCACAAGAATCTTTATATAAGTACTCAAAGCAAGTTCTTGGCAGGATAGCGGCAAGGATCGAGGGACCCGTAATGTCTTGATCTCGGGGGAAAAAGGGGGTAGCGGGACAGTCTCGGCACCCACTGGTGCTTGGATAGTTCAGGGGTTCAGGCCGCGACAGCGTCAGCAGGGCCTCAAAGGTAGTTCAGCTTGGTCAGGCCGCGACAGCGTCAGCAGGGCCTCGAAGATAGTTCAGCTTGGTCAGGCCGCGACAGCGTCAGCAGGGCCTCAAAGGTAGTTCAGCTTGGACAGGCCGCGACAGCGTCAGCAGGGCCTCGAAGATAGTTTAGCTTGGACAGGCCGCGACAGCGTCAGCAGGGCCTCGAAGATAGTTCAGCTTGGTCAGGCCGCGACAGCGTCAGCAGGGCCTCAGAGGTAGTTCAGCTTGGACAGGCCGCGACAGCGTCAGCAGGGCCTCGAAGATAGTTCAGCTTGGTCAGGCCGCGACAGCGTCAGCAGGGCCTCGACTCCAGATACAACTCCCGTCCTGATCCAGGGCTGGCCCAGATATAGGACTGGAGTCCTTTGATGTCCGGACCCTCGCGCCTGGGGGTCAGAGGGGCCGGGATGACGGTGTCCAGACACCCAGCAGGGGGGTGGAGCCAGCGCCCAGGGAAGCTGGAGGGCGATCGATACCAGGCGTCCGGGGACGGCTGGAGGGCCATCGAAACTTCCCGCCTTTCGGATCTGTCAAGTGGCCACTCGACCCCCTGGGAGGATCTTGGTGCCCCGATGTCGGGGCTTCGCTGGGGCCGGGGCCCGGGTGGCGGCGGCCACGTGCTCGGGACGTGATAGGCCCAAGATGGAGTCGGGCCAGAGATGGGGCCAGGCATGGTGGCTGGACCGGCGGCGTTGGCGAGCAGGGTCCGCCGGGGACTAGGGAGAGGGAGAACCGTAGGTTGCCAGGGGGCGGCCCTTCTTGCGGGTTCGGAACTGTTCGTGTCAGGGGGGTCGACAGCAGCTTGACGGCGGCCCGATGTCGTCCGGGGGCCGCCATGTGGGAGGGGTAGGCCCACGCCACGAGGCCGTGTCCAACAGACCCGCTAATGCTGCCTATGTCCCGCCGAATGCGGGTGAAATACAATTATAATGCCAGTGAGCCTAGCTGTTCCCCGGCCTAAGGAGCGACGATGTCCAAAGTAAGTTAAGGTAAATTAAATGCAAGCGCAATGCCAGTAGCGCCGAGTTAAAATCCTACACCACACAAGTTTAAAAAGCGCAGCAGCAGTATGCGCGATAGCAATGAAATCTACACTGACCTCGACAGGGTGGCTTATGTAAGCTCACCAAAATGCAGAAGTCCGCCTCCTGAGCCCCTTCCCTACGCAAGATGGCACCCGAAGTGCCTCTCGCCTCAGAACCCACCCAAGATGGCGGTCGGACCCGCTAATGCTGCCTATGTCCCGCCGAATGCGGGTGAAATACAATTATAATGCCAGTGAGCCTAGCTGTTCCCCGGCCTAAGGAGCGACGATGTCCAAAGTAAGTTAAGGTAAATTAAATGCAAGCGCAATGCCAGTAGCGCCGAGTTAAAATCCTACACCACACAAGTTTAAAAAGCGCAGCAGCAGTATGCGCGATAGCAATGAAATCTACACTGACCTCAGTAGGGTGGCTTATGTAAGCTCACCAAAATGCGGAAGTCCGCCTCCTGAGCCCCTTCCCTACGCAAGATGGCGCCCGAAGTGCCTCTCGCCTCAGAACCCACCCAAGATGGCGGTCGGACCCGCTAATGCTGCCTATGTCCCGCCGAATGCGGGTGAAATACAATTATAATGCCAGTGAGCCTAGCTGTTCCGCGGCCTAAGGAGCGACGATGTCCAAAGTAAGTTAAGGTAAATTAAATGCAAGCGCAATGCCAGTAGCGCCGAGTTAAAATCCTACACCACACAAGTTTAAAAAGCGCAGCAGCAGTATGCGCGATAGCAATGAAATCTCTGGATGACTTGGATACCACATATACTTTCACAATTTTAAATTATGCGAAATACTAATTTCTATTTACCAAATTGCTTCCAATAGCAACGCGTCTCTTATTTTCCTGTAACCAACCAACTCTGCGGTTTCAAATAATTTCAACCAATGAGTGTGCGGCCTTTCTCGTGAGACGAGTTCCCACGCTCCTGTGCTCACCCCTCCTTTACAATGCTATCTCAGCTACACACCCGCTGTCTCGACCAATACCAGCGCGGCTCTGAGTGACGTCAGCGCAGCTCCGCAACTGACTCCCTCCTTCACAAGGTAATGAAAAACTCAATTTCTACTCTTAAAGTGCAAGTGCCTTGTTTAATTTACAACGCAAAACATTCGCCACTGTACTCGAGTGTCTAGAAAGGAAAGATTTATTTCACTGCAAGTAAATCCCTTCCGTTTACTTTTCATATACTGCGGATAGATCTCTTCTGCCTACCCTTCACACAAGCATTAGAGAACCTGCTACTCCTTTGGACTGATCCACTCGGGGATAAAGTTTCACCAGCGAACCCCTTTGCTATCAATCAAGCTCAGACGAACCTGCTACTCCTTCCATGTGACCCTTACTAGGTTATATCACAATAGAAGTTTTGCCAGCGAACTCTTTGCTATCATTTATTCATCTATTCATACAGAAAACCCTAATTAGTGCTTCCAGTTCTGCCCAACCATGCACTAACTTCCTCTAGCCACTGACCTCACTGCGATGTGCCTTCCCTTTACCACCCTCTATTCTGCCCCCGGGGATTCCAGACAAACATATAACAATCACAAACAGGTTTTGTTAATACATAAATCAACACAGCATAAAATCAATACATTCTCAAAACATTTAAAAACATTTCATATTTGAATAAACAATTTACAATTGATCGATCAATACTCTCATTTAGCAGCAATTTTAATTTTCACAGTTAGCAGCAATTACCTGCCTACCTATCTTAACTAATCCCTCACCATCTCCTCTGCTACCAGAAAATATACTGATACAGCGCGCAGGTCACCCGTCTATAATTTTACCAGATACTCACCTGGGCCCATATCCAATTTAACTACTTATTCACTCAGAACAGGCAACCTGAGCACTACTATCAGATATTAGTAATTCCTAGGTCCTATACCTTTTGACTTACACTCCTGGTCACTGGTATCCACAAACCTATGGGATCAGGGAGTATAGCATAATAGAAATGGTAGCAATACGATAATTAGCACTCGTGTAATAATCACAGACTCGAGAAGTTTTGAAAACCTTTATCTAATCTTCATCAAAAGTCATGAACCAAAGGTTTACAGCAAGCAAGCTATCAATAATCAGAATCATGAAAAGCGTATAACTATGCAAAATATATATTATGCCAACCATTTAGATTTCCAAAGGAAAGGTAAGAACAAGGAAAATACTGAAATAGACTTATAGAAGTAAGATTTGTAATGGTATTTTCTAAAGGATGGGAAAAATAAGGGACATGCTAGAATGTCATAGCTTAATCGCTTTAAAGAAGGTGGGTAGAGAGAGAACACACATTATAATGACATTTCTGATTTTACCATGTAACTAGAGGGAAGGTAAGAAAATGCAACACGCTAATAATTCAGGATAACCACTTCAGTTTCCTAAGGGAAGGGTAAAGAAAAGGATCAGCTACATATTCATGGACGGTACTTAACATCCAACTATGAGGTAAGGGAAAAAAAGGAACATGCTAATAACAACAAGATTTACGATTTATTATTTATCATAAGGAAGGGGAAAGAGAAGGAACATATGCAAGTACAACTTCAGCAAGATTAGGGAGGGGAAAGGAAAGGACACAAAAATACTATTTTACCCACAGCGATTATATTTACCTAGAACGGTGTGAAGACCAACCCTGGCCACGGGTCAGTTAAGGACAGAAACTCCAAAAGTTGCAAATGCCAGTAGGCCAGCAAGTGCAGGTCAGAGACAGGACAGGAAACCAGATTTGGATCAGAACCGGACCACCAAAGTTGAGACCAGCACCCGCAGTTCAGTTGCAACGCCTGCGCTACACCCTCTCTGCAGCTATCAGTCAGAACCACAATTGGGTTATCGAATTTCCCAGCAAAGTGCTTCGCCAGCATTTAAGGTCCCAGGACCCCGATTGGGTCAGCGAGTCTTCTGACACAGTGCTTCGCAGCACCTCTGTTCCCTCGACATTTCTCGCTCTGGTGCCTACTCAACTCACGGGGTCACACTCTGCGACTCTGGGCAATAGCTTGCTTAATCTCCACTACGGCCCCTCGCGGCGGGATGCCTGGCTTTCACCTTGTGGACACCCTGCAGGGGTTTCTCACAGGGGAATACCAGGACGGGTTCCCTAAGCAAGCGCCGGGACGCTCACGGGCAGCTGTGCGCTTTACAAGTCCAACACATTTACATTACATTTACATTTACATTCCCGATCAGCTATTGAGTGCGTTGGGTCAGTGACAGGTCAGCTATTCGGACAAGTCGGACAATTTCTCTAGCTAAACCTAGGCTAGTTATACTGTTTTCCAGGTCAGTGTACCAACCCCAAATGTTCCAAGTGTAAGGATCCCCAATTTTGATTGGACTAAGGAGGAGGACAGGTCATCACACCACCTAATAGTTTAGTATTTTGCCGTCTCTTATTCAAATTAAGGTCCCCGCCCATTGAATTCGGGTTCTCATAATGTCTTCATTTCATATAACAATGAATGTTGTATTTACAAATACATTGCATTTCTCTAGAGTTCATTAGGTGAAGTTCCCAGGAGTGTCTTCTCAGTCAGTCAGCACCTTGGGTGGAATTTAAAGGTCACTGCTCTGGAGACTTGCTGGATCTCACCCAGACAAATCCCATTCAAGATGGAGTACAGCATAACGCATCAGGCCAAGATTCGAAGTGTAGCATGAAATGCAAAAGAAACGGTTTTAGAAAACAGAATAAATGATTTCACTGTATACCATGAATTTCTACACTACTCCCATCACTTTATAATAGACTATAGCATTAAGATTAAGCAGAACGAACAGCTTAGCAAAAGCGCGATGCAAGCTTCTCGCATGTGAGAACACAAAGCAGCCATTTTAGCTCCACTGCGCAAGTGCAAACAGTTTCCCACCAAGACAATGAATACGTCACGTCACATGGGTATGACCGACGCATGCGCAGTCTAAATTCCCGCGTAGCAGCGGCCATTTTAGATTGCAAGCGTATTAATATTAGTAAACATATAAGCAAGCTTCACTCGGATACCTCGTGTAAAGTGAAAATATGCAAAATTAGTAAGACAAACATGTTGGTTACAGTATTAACGTTATTCGAGGTTCATGAGTACAAGCAAGTCGCTTGATGTGCGAATCCTTGCCCCATCAGGTGGCTGTTGGTAATGGTATGCAGGCCGGTAAGATCATCTTGCTGTACTGAAAGCAGCCGAGCAGTATTCTGAAGCGGTTCCTGGTGCGGGCCCTACTTCTGGTGAGTATCATAAAACTGACATGCAGTGATGAATACATTACCCTGGGTGCTAACTCTTAATTTTCATTAGTGCTGGTCGTAAACGTCTTGTGTTCCTGGAAACACATCTGTGTGTTTAAAAATGGAGCGAGGAGCCGGTGCTGCACACCACACCTCATATCTGCTTGGAGTTGGTACCTCCCTTAATGTATTTGCACTTAGGATCACATTTTAAATTCGCATTAACCAACACAAACCATTGCTAAGTACTTAGCAACTCTATTAACCATACACAGCCAAACAACATACCCAACCTATCAATCGAATGCCCAGAACCGTATGAAAGGTCATCCATATTAAAAAAAAGTACAGCAGGGCAATACTAATGGTAGAAGGCACAGAACGAATGCTGATAACATACAACAAATCATAACTGTAGGGTCTGCTGTCACACCTCCTCAAAGTACAGATGCTGCTATGGGTTAATCTGAAGAGGGTAACAGGCTCTCTCCAATACAAATAAGTGGATAGATGGCCTGGATATTTATGTTTTAACCACCCCAGACATTTGTCACAGTGTGGAATGTTGTACAACAATATTTATTTTACCTTATGAATTAAGTTCATCCAATTCACCAACTGTTTATACTGGAACGACACAGCATCATACTTATTTGGACTCGGAAAAATTCACCCCCAAAACGAGATGTCCTATTTTATTTAAAACTGAGTATAACTCTGTTTACAAACATAACTGATCTCATTTTATGTTCAGGAGGAAACCAACATTAAGTTAACAAATTGCACAACAAATACTTTCTAGGTTTGTTTACAATCACAGATAGGGAGAATCATTTAAAAAGTATACCTGTTTTTCCAGTTTCTCACTCAGTTTGGGTGTCATCCCATATGTGCCCGTTACCTCTTAAAGCATGCACAACAGCAGTTTTAAAGCCTGTATCAATATATGAAGAACCGCAGTATGAAGCATTATTACTTATGTTGACGCTATCCTTGATAAATTGCTAAAATAAAAGATAAAGGGGCATATTATCAAGGGGGTTTATCTCCGCTTTTTTGGCTTTAAAAGCCAAGAAAGCGGAGATAAAATTATCTCCCTATTACCTAGCTGTCGCTAACACCAGTTAGCGACAGCTAGTAGGAGATAGCGACCATCTTGGGCCCCGCTTTGCATGTCAGTGAAATTTATCACTAATGACATGCAAAGTGGGCGTGCCAAGATGTTAGCGACTGGAAACAGTCGCTAACATCGCTATCCCCTATTACCAACTTTTGGAGATATTCGCGCTAAGCGCGATTATCTCCAAAAGCTAACACCTGCCCCTGAGAAGTTCTTAGCCATGTTCTCCAATGGTAGGTGGATAACATGGCTAAGAGCATTAGCTTGGTAATGCATGAATATCGCTGACTTTTCAGCGATATTCATGCATTTTGGCCGATTGTTATCGCTTAGGAGATAAACCTTGATAATAGCAAGGTTCCTAAGCGATAAAAATCGCCGCAGCTCGGCGATAAAAATATTGCCGCTAAGCCAACATAGCGATAATTATCGCTAGTTGTTGGTAATATGCCCCAACGTTCTTACCCAGGATTGGGGGCAATATTATCCTCAAGAGTACCTGAGGTATAGTGTCACAAATGGATCAAACTTGTCAATAAATTAAATAGCATAATCAAAGAATAATGTTATCTCTGCCATATCGTTACCACATCCGATGCGACCGTCCATTGCAGAGTCAGAATGCTGACCAGTCAACCTCATGGTCTTTTTCGACAATTGTGTAACAATCTCTGTTGGTAGCCTTCAATGTCTTCCTTGTTCACAGATTCCCTCACTATTGCCCTACATCACTCCATAGCCCCTTTCTCACATTTATTTAATTTCTTTTTATAGTGCTACTCATCCCTATGAAGGGTATTGGAGAACTTCACATTACACACACATTATGCAGCAACAGTGTTTTGTGCAAGTGTGTTAATGAATGCATCTCACGTGAGTGTTGTAAACAACCATGTGACTGGCCTCCTCCAGGCGACAGACTATCTTATCTTATGCTGCCTGCAGTCTATTTTATACTGTGTGTAATACTATATTTAAATTAATTGCATACATACTCAGTGCTTTCTGTCACAGGCTGTGCCATTATAGGACCATAAATACAAGTCACTATTCTGTGCGCCAACAAGGATTCAAGTCAGTGACCCTCGGCTATAGACAAACATCTGAAGTGAAAAATCAACCAACTGAGTTTTGTTGTAGCGCAAAATATTTCCCACAGATGAGTTTACCTTGCATTCATTTTCCATTTTAGGTGTGTGCAATCAGGCTGAGGTGATTGCTGGTGACGGGGGAGGCGGAAGTAAGACCAGAGGAACGAGGAAATGTAAGAGCGATCATGAGAACGAAAGAGAGAGAGCTGAGTGAGTGTGGAAGTTAAAAAAGACGGGTATATTTTAGTTGAAATGGGGTAGGTACTGCATGTGGAGATGAGAAAGAAGGTTTTAAATACATGATATCTGGATGGAATGATGGAGTATGTTTAACGTTATGACGTAAAGTTATGCTGTACTATTTGTGCATGCCTGTGTCAATAAGTAGCTGTACTTTATTATTGTGGGCTTTGTTTACAGTAAAGCACACTGCAATGATTATTAGCACCTACACCTGACAAACGAATTTCATTTTTTTTTTTATTCTTATTATGACCAGGTTGGCACTTGGCCGTTAAAAATATTTTGCCCTGCCCGTTAAAAGCTGCTTTTGACTCCAATATATTATATTGTGTGAAAACAAGCATGCCGAGAATGTCAGAACACAAAAGCAGTGTGGGATTTCTCGAAGTAACTAGGTCTTGGGTGAAATGAACTTCTGTATATGAATAATCAGCTGGAGGTTTTTGGCGCAATAGAGCCAAGCTACACGGTTGACTCTATTGGGCTCCAGAGAAAATACATGAGGCCATGGGAGCTTCAATTGCTGCTCTGACAAAAGTGAAGGCTGAGAAACTGCCCGGTCAATGTGCTAAAACAAACGGCGATAAAGTAATTTACAAGGAGTACATTTTGTTTCCTTATCATTCAGTTTATGTTTTCATCTTTTTTACGCCAAAACTCGGTAGAAATTGAAGAATGTACTAAGTGTGCAGCACGCGCGCAGCACAGCCTGTACTGTATTGGACAACAGCTAGAGCAGTGGGGCTTCATGATGCACCTCTCAGACCTCTTTCAAGGGATCGCTGTCCTTTTCCCCAGCAGCCCCTCCCCCTCCCCTCCCCCGCTACCTGCCATGGGCTGCACTCTGAGGGATAGCCCCGGGCGCCAAAAGCTCTAGCTACACCACTGCTAAAAGTTAAAAAGGTTTGGGGCTGGTGCGGAACCTTATGGTGAATGTGAGAGTGTGGAGGTGTGGCTCTCGATCTTAACTACTTAACTAAACATTGCTGTTAGACTCTGTCTGATTCTGAAGAGTATTGAAGAGGGTTTTGTGGTCCACCATATCAAATGTTTCTGTGAGGTACAAAAGGACTAGGATATAGGGCTCTCTTTTTCCCTGATCTTAAGGGCACCAAGATTATCAGTCAGTGTTGTTATTCCCGAGCTTCAACTCTCTCTGGAGCCGGATTCATTTGAGTCTACTAGATGGTTTTCGTTCATATGATCTTTTCGTTATACGTTTACAATGGTTTCCACGTTTTGTTTCCCAAAAATGGCGATCAGGTTACTGAGCCTAAGGCATTTAGCTGTTCTATATCAGCAGTGGGTTTCTTCAATAGAGGCTTCACCTGGCATATTTTCAGAGTCTCGGAACGCCCTTGGGCCAAGGGAACAGTTAATGATCCGCCACCATTGGGGTTAA
The DNA here is from genome assembly GCF_964261635.1 of Lissotriton helveticus. Taxonomy (NCBI): domain Eukaryota; kingdom Metazoa; phylum Chordata; class Amphibia; order Caudata; family Salamandridae; genus Lissotriton; species Lissotriton helveticus. Next base: position 289,865,021 of record NC_136063.1, on the reverse strand, counting down.
ATGTACATTCCTATGGATTTTGAAAGAAAGGCTGTTCTCATCATTTGAAAAAGGCCAATGGTTTTAGAATTTTTTTAGGGATTCCTCAGATAGGAGGTCAAACGTTTTCCATTTGCCTATTTTACTTTCTGTGGTGGATGTGTCCTCCAGCATAGACTGGATGGTGTCACTTAATTGTTGTATCTTGTCATAAAAAAAACTTTAAAGATTATTCACATTTTCATTTGAGGTGACTAGCAAAGTGGGGTAAGGGGATTTAGCTATTTTGTTGCTAATGAAAAAGACTCTTTAGCCCTATTACTTGCTACGCTCAGCTCATTACAACAGATGAGGCTCTGGAGTTTGGAAACTATTTAGTAGTTTTTTGACCCAGACATAACAAAAGTTTAGCTCTTGTGCTCATGCGATGTATAGCAACTAAGGCGGTTGCACACATGCTATTTCTGACACAAAGCTCTGTTTACATCACATTTATTTGCATCGCTCATAAACATATTTGTGTCGTTCTGGATCGGCTTTATAATAATGCCTGCAAAGTGGGCATTTTAAGGCGGATTCTGCCCACAGAGTGCAGAAAAACCCCACCAAAATCTATCTAAAAAAGTGACACAAAGACACACGATTTAGCATGAAATCCAAATGTGTTGAAAAAAATAGCACAAAGTGTTGCTACTCCCAACACCAATACTGAAAAAGAGCTTAGGACTGGTCTACCCCCTATAAGTAAGCACTCTGTGGATTGTTATTCTAAGACACAGGTAGTGTCTCCTTGCACATGCAAGAAGAAGAAGAAGAGAGAAGAAAGATAAAATCTTCAGGCAAAGGTCACACTCTTTGAGCTCTGAGAAGAAACAATTATTAACAAATGTAAGCCAAAAAGGGAGATGATCCTAGTTCTCACTGATCGAATTGAAACATCATTTCGGCCCACTGCAGGAAGTTCATGTGCCATACCAGCCATGTTGAAGTGACAGCGGTGTATCAGGAAGATCATGTGCCATACCAGCCATGTTGAAGTGACGGCGGTGTATCAGGAAGATCATGTGCCATACCAGCCATGTTGAAGTGACGGCGGTGTATCAGGAAGTTCATGTGCCATACCAGCCATATTGAAGTGACGGCTGTGTATCAGGAAGATCATGTGATGTAGCAGTGCATATTAAAATGACGGCGTTGTACCAGGAAGATCATGTGCCATGCCAGTGCATGCTAAAGTGATGGCCATGCATCATCTTTTAGTATCTGGGTCATTCCAGAGTACACACTCAACATGTGTTGGAGGCTATCATCAAAATCATGACCCAGCAGCTCAGGTTTCCCAAATGTGACAGGACACAGCATTAAGTTGAGCAAAGTTGTTACAAAACTGCTTAACTTCCAAACGTCTTGGGTGGCATACATTGTACCCATGTGAACCTGGTATCACCCGCAGCCACAGCACATCTATACAGGAACAGGAGGCACACATATTCTAGTAATGTCCAGGACATGTGTGGCAACAAGTATTGTTTTACCAATGCTGTTGTACAATTCCCTGGCAGTGCACAAGACGTTTACATCTGCAGGTGTTCAAACATAAACCAACACTTAGAAAGTGGGACGTAAGTGCAAGATGGACAGCTTGGGAAATATTATATATCTATCATCACATTTTTTATAATGCATCAATGTGCTTGCTAAATCATGCATTAGCAACATTAAAATATGTAAATAATGCATTGACTGCCGTTTTAAACAACCATAAATATGATTATTGCCTTCCTGAATTGAAGGTAATGTATTGAAACATCTGTGCTAATCTTTTTGATTTAATTGGTTTAGTCGATTTTTCAGACTATTGCAATTTATTGAAATGTCAGCTATGAATGCATTGAAAAGCAAAAATATTAATTTTATACACTAATACTTCATAAAATGACGAATTTTCAATATCATTCTTCATATTCTATTTAACTCTCCTTCCTTTTTTTACATATGACTTGCATGTAAAAAAAATTATTGATACCCTGCGTCTCATCCACTAACCTAGGCGACCAGGGATGATGACTCTGTTTGGTCACCAACAATGTCACCATATGGATCTTACGGCACTGCCCATCCTAGAATACGCGCCATCATTGAGCGCTGCTTTGGAATTTGGAACTATCAAATATGAGGTGCCCTGGTGTTTCTGGTGGTCGACCATTGTGCTGTCCAAAATCAGACTGTGACATGATAGTAGTATGTTGTGCTTTGCATAATATTCTTGTGAGAGTGTCTCTCCCCTAGAGAAAGAACGTCACAACTGTAACACTAGGGCAGATGAACATAAGGATCCAGGAACAAAGAAAGAAAAGTATTCTAAGGGAGGCCACAGAAAGTAAAATATTGTTGATCATTTGTTAGACAAAAAATTGTTAAAATATGGATATTAAATTATAATAAATTATCAAATGACGACATACAATGTTAATAAAGTGTGACAATATACATTGTGGAAGAAAATCAATGGTCCCATGTCTGCTTTAAGTAAAAAAGGAGTCAATTAATCTCTAGCAGAAAGGAGCACATTAACCCTTGGATTGACTAGAATATTGATTCATTCGTCTAGTCAAATAGATTTGTCTTTATTAAATTTGTTTCTGTCTCCTTTTGAACGTGACTTTATCCTTTAAATATTTGATGAAATACAATGCAAATATTGAATATTTGTTGCATAATAATGGTGCAATGTGTATATAATGTGCATAGAATGAACTGTTGCTTGTATGTATAATGTCATGGAATAAGTATATGTGTAATGTCTAAATGTGATGTTTTTCTCATGCAAATGAATTTCTATTGAACAAATGAAATAGTAAAGGGTATAAATAAACTATACCGAACAAATCTAGAAATAAGACTGATTTGTTGCTCAAATCAAGGAGCACTAATAAATAAACTGTAGGGCCAGCACCTTGTTTTTCAAAAAAATGCTTTAAGTCAAAAGAATATTTATTAAGGTAAAAATAGTAAAATATTAGTGCACAGAAAGGCTCGCTTCACCTCCTGAGAGCCTGAGCATGGAACGCTGATTCCTCCCACAAATCACAAGCAATCAGTCTTGATGCTGGGGTTAGTGTTGCTATGTCACTTTTTATGTGTCACTGGATTCACACTTTCATTTGTAATCTTGATCTATGAAACAGGCGGAGTGCATGGCTTTTAACTGGCTCTTTTTATATTACGTTTAACTTTTTATTGATGTTATTGTTTTATAAATGTCATTTTTACAGCTAATGCTGAAACAACAAACGACGATGAGGATGATGAGGATCACTGCTTTTTATCCATGTTCAGCCCACAAGCAGAGTGAAAAGACCCACTGACAGAAAATGAAAAGTGGACAGTGGGTGCCATATGTACAAAGAAGTGGCGGATTGAGGCGTTAGCCGTCATGGCTTAACGCATCACTCCGCCACTTCTGAAACGCAAGAGTGCACCATATTTACAAGAATGTGCTGCAGCCTTGCGTTTCCCGCAGCGCTGCCAAGAAGTTTAGCACGTTAGCACCAACGCAGGCCCCCTAGTACCATAGTGCAAGGGTGCCTGTGTGCAGGGGAAGATACTTATGTGTAGGAAGGTGTCCCTTCCTGCACATAAACAATCTACAAATGCCGTTTTTTCACTTCTGTGTGTGCTGCCTAATGCAGCCCACATGGAAGTTACAAAATGTAATTTTTTTTAAAGATTGTTTATGTGCAGTAAGGGACACCTTCCTACACATAAACAATTCATGGTGTTTTGCTTTTTCCACAAGGCACAAGGCAGCACACACGGAAAAAGCAATAACGAGGAGAAATAGGGCATTTCTCCTTGTTTCGCCAAGTTAAGACCAGGTTTTCCCTGGTCTTAATTTTGGCGCTGCCTCCTATTTACGCCACCCGTGTAAATAGGGGGCAGCATCAAAATCAATGGGTGTTGCGGGGAACGCCCACCGCAACACCCACTACCTACCCCTTTCACGTTAACCATAGTGTGAAAGGGGGCCTTATTTACAAGGCAGCATTCAGCCACGTTAAGTGGCTTAACGCTGCCTTGTACATAAGGCGAAGCCCCTATCGCCACAGGAACGTCCAAAAAAGTGACGCTCCCCTGGCGATAGGGGCTTATACATACGCCCCTGGGAGTCTTGGCAAGCATCTGGATTTTTCCATGAGAATGACGGAGAGGCCTATGATACAAATGAGAAACATTTCTCAGAGCTAGTCATTTTGTGAATCCTTGCTCACAAGTGCTGATAAGAAAGGGAGGCTGAATACACAAGAAGCGCGAGTTCAGGGCAGACCTAACTACAGCATGAGCGTACCTTGCCAAATAGCTGCGATTAACATCACAGCATTTCGATTAAATGCAATATAAATCAGCATTAATAATTAAAGGCAATCTTTCCATTATTTACGTCTACCTATATCTAAAGGAGTAGATAGTTATAGGTATCACTTTGTTTATTTAAATGATGCATTCTCCTTCATGATGTCTCCCAAGCTCACAATCATAAGAGCTTACTTCTCTAGGGCAATCTCCAGCATTCATTAATGGATTAAGAGGGGCAGTGCCTTTTGAACTGTGAAACCATTAATAATACACATGCATGGCTGTATGAGAATGCAAAAAGTGTTGCAAGTATTATTTCTAAGGGTTTCACCTCATCCTCCAAAGATATATTCAAGCCAGGAGCGAATTCCTCCTACTAAATGTATCATATTCAATTCTTTATCGCTATCTTTAATCATCTCTATTTGTTTGAGAATCCTGAGATAAGTGTAAAGAATACATACGCAGCCCTCAGAACCTACTAGGGCACAGACACCACCCTTTGCAACTACAACCACATCCAAAGCCATTCGGTTATATAATGTCAGTTCGTTCAGCCTCCAGTTGGCCAGAGACTTGTCCAAATGTAACAGCTGATGCATTTGCCAGTTTTTCTACTTCTTGAAGGCTATTTTAACTTCACAGATTACATGACTGGCCCCACACATGGGCAAAAGAATGGAAAAAAGCAATGTTTTTGAGATATGGCACTGGCTTGATGAGGAAATGTATTAGAAGTGTGACGGATAGCAGGGATCATGTGCTTTTTTCTGCATACGGATTATTACATACATAAAGAACATGAGTGGTCAATTTAAATTTAAAAGGGGGATCACAGGCATCACTTTAAAAGCACTGTCACACTCAATATGGCCTACAAAGATGCTCTCATTGAGTGCCCTATAAAACATTCCCTGAACAGAGTACGCAAGATGAATGGAAGGGGCCATGACATGTTCATCAGGAAGCTGAATACCACGCTGGTCTATGGGGCATTTCTTGGGGGAAATTAATGCACTCCTCTATGCTGTGGCCATGAAGTATAAGTCTTAGCATGTTTCTTCTTTGTAAGAGGCACAAGAACCATTCACAGCCCCCTTTGTAAGCCAGTGGCAGGTGAGTATAAATGCAGTAAAATGAAAGATTCAAAGCCTGTTAGCAACCCTCCCACAGGTGCACATTGGAGTTCTCCAGATAGAATAAATGGCAGATCCTGAGGTGGGCAATGAACTCTGTGTAGCTCTTCTGCACATAAATGCCATTCTCAACTTCGATGAGGTACCACATGGAAATCCAAAGCTGTTTGATTTATGTTATGCTTCACCACACCGGATGCCCGTCCTGCAATGCTGACAAATCTTTAAGAGTAGGTACAGGAAATACATCAGTCTACAATACGCACATAGTAACCTCGCCGTTGGGGGACAATGAAGCTTTTCTAGGAGATTGGTCAGCTAATGTATTTCTCTGTTACACTTCATTTGTGGGAGATTGGTATGCAGCACAGTTTACAACTGCTGTCTTCTGTGGGAGTTTGAAGGTATTTAATAAATATTGTACATTCATCCTATTCTTAATAGGAGTCCTTGCGGAGGTCAGGAACCCCCCTGGGTCCACAAAAGGCCATAATTATGGGCAACTCCAAATGCGTACTTGAAATGTGTGAGCACAATTCCAATCAGTCTATCAACAAGGCCCATGGCTTAGTCAAGGCACCACGCCTAGCCATTTAGGCCATATCGGCTTGGGCAAATTCCGGCTTTCAACAATTTTGTGCAAGGAACATATAGAATAACCATTTACAAGTGTGCCATAATCATTTCTGAGAGAAGAGCCATCCATAACATTGGTGCGATCTCTGCTGGGTGTTGGTGTGTCTGGTAGGCCAATTCCAGGCTTTTTCAGGTTTTCTGTAACTGGAAGGCATTCATGTGGCTCACCCTCTTGAGAATTGGGGATCAATTAATAAGGCTGAATTCAGAGTGGGACAACTAAGCTAGGCACTGTGATAGGCGTACATTAATAGGATCTCTGAATGGGACAATATAGCAATAGAGTGATCCTATATTTGGGCGGTGAGCAGAAGAGCAGCAACAGAATTGGGAAGAGTAACGCTCATGGTGGGCCCACACACAACTTTTTCAGAAATCTCTACATAGTGGGCAGCAGCTGCACCAGAATCCAGGCAAGGAAGGAGCATAGCGGCTATGGGATCAACATACACGCCAACATTTTGAAACAGGAAAGAGGGAGATAGCGAAAGAAAATTGGGGGAATTTATTTTCCCCATTGACTAATATTGAAACAGAGGCAATTTTAGATGGGAGACAGCTTAACTAAAGCCATTTTTGAATCGGGAGTTCCGTATCTGAATCTGGTCTGTTGCAGATACTACAACGCACGTAAGTATACCAGATCTGTCAGTGAACAAACAAACATTTGGACTATTTCAGGGTAGATCTTGTTGTCAGCACAAACACAGAGGATCATTGGACTAAAACCTACAAACTTGCTATAAAATAACAGAAACCTGCACAGTGTTGCACAGCATAACAATGAGAAAGCGCCTTACACAGGAACCAGAAGATCCTATGATGAGGCAGACCCCCGATCACCCACTACAACCTGAACAAGATGCAGTGGCGTAACGAAACTGGAGGGGACCCTCCTGCAAAGTACATGGAGGGGGCCCCCACGCTCTGGACCCAGTCAGAAGCTCGTGGCACTGCCGGTACACAGTGCCGGAGGGGCCCCTCGAGCTCGGGCCCCCCACTCCCTGGAGGCTGTGTGGGCTATTGTTACACTACTGACAAAATCCAATGGCCAGTAGGTAAGGGCACACAGAACAGACGTCACCAATAATTACTTTTGAGGTAAGAATTTTATGACAGAGTTTAATCACATAAGCTGCCGCTGTCATTGCCTCTTCTAAACAAAACATATTTATTCACAGGTGGAAGTTAACTATAAAGCTTGAATAAATTAAAACAAAAAAGGACATTTCTTGCGCAAGAACATTATTTTCCTAAGCTGTCATAACAGAAAATAAAGACTTAGGGCCTCATTTACATAAAAGTGGCACAGTGCTGTAACGTGAGCCACTTTGCTGCACCGAGCTGCATCATTTCAAAAGCACAGCGATGCATTGCATTAAGTACAATACGATGCATCCCAGTTTTTTCCCCTGCGCTGGCGCACAATTGGCTGTCATGCACCAGTGCAGGCACCTTGCGTTATGTTGCAAGGGTGCCTGCATTGCGGGGATGATTGTTTTTGTACAGGCAGGAACACTTTACAACAAATCATTAATGGCATGTTCCTCTTTCTATGTGTGCTGCAGACTGCAGAATGCATAGAAAGCCAAAAAAACAAGGAGAAATAAAAGTATTTCTCCTCGTTGCGCCACACCTCCACCTACCCTTTCTGACACATCCCCAGCTTTACAAAACTTTGTAAATCTAGGAATGTGTCAGGTTCCATGGATGTTATGTGTGGACACCCACAGACACACCCATAGAACGCCCCTTTTATGTAGAGTAATGCGTGAAAGGGACCCATATTTACAAAACCATTAAAAGTCACAGAGGGTGACTTTACGTGGCCTTGTATATCTAGGCAGGCACGGAGGGCCCGATTCACAGAATGAACTTAAGACTAAATCCTAAACTTACTACTATTTGGTATTCACAAAATGCACTTACTACTTTCGGGATTCACAGAATAAACTTACTACTTTCGGTATTCACAGAATAGATTTAAGACTACTAACTCTGAGGAGCTTCGCGGGCATCCAAAATGGTCGCGTGAGCACAGAGCTCCCCGGACCCGCGCCGCCCTTCGCAAATATCCTGACTACATCCTGATTTTGAAGACGGGATTTTGTTCGCAAACTCTTGCTGATCTCAACATTCTTTGAAGAATTGAATTCGGACGCGGGGATCCACTTTTACACCGCCTCGAACTTTTGCGGCCCGCCCTGAGACGGACCGGGGGCTCGGTTGCTGGGCAGGCCGAGTAGTACTTTAACAACAATGGCTGAAGGGGTATCCTCTCGATCGACCCCAGTTTAACTTTCAGTTTTATTTTCTACTCCCGGCTCAGATTGATTGAAGCGCTGCCCTGATCGACCCTTGGCCGGCCTGGTGTTTCTACACTGCTGTGTGCTGTCCCTGCTGAGTGCCTCATTTACAGCTTTCTTGGCGTCTACCCTATTCTGATCCAGTTTCGTTGTCTTCTTGGCCACTCTACACCCAGCCATTTTCACCAGGTCGCGCCGGCCCCTCCGGGGTCCCTTCTCCAATATGGCCACCAGACCTGATACTGAGAAACGCAAGATCAAGACACCTCTCCGTGGGGGACAGACCCAGACGAACATTATGGACCATTACTCCCATTTAAAGGGGTCCCCCAGCGGTGCTGGCCGCACTTCTGACGATCCTAAGGCCGATTCTGCTGCGACCTCAGAGGTATTGTTGCAAGACGTCATGAGTGCCATCACCAGCATGAAGGCCTCCATGGGACAGCAGTACGAGGCCCTTGCCTCTAAGATCGACACGGTGGCCGTCGACGTCACACTGATTAGAGCGGACTTGGCGAAGACTAACGAGAGGGTCAAGTCTTTGGATTTGAAGACTTCCAGTCTTATTACGGATGTCACGGACGCTCAGACTGAGATCGGTAACTTGCGTTCCTCTCACGACATGATGGCTCGTCGCCTCAAGGATTATGAAAATAGGGCCCGTCGTAACAATGTATGCCTTATCGGTGTCCCTGAGAGTCCCGAGACTCCTGCAACCGACCTTCTCGTGGAAGATCTGGTCACGAATTATCTCGCTCCCGCCGGACTTAGCAAATTCTTTGCTGTTGAACGGGCCCATCGAGTCCCAGGCGGAAAGGCGAAGCCGGGTGCCCCCCCGAGACCCATTATTGCAAGACTATTCCACTTTAGGGATAGAGACGCTATCCTTCAAGCCTCGCGGGACAAAGGCCCTGTGAAATTTGAAAATGCCTCCGTGACCTTCTATCCCGACTTTACACCGCTCGTTCAGAGGCAGAGGCTGGGATTTCAGGGAGTAAAGAGACGGCTGCGGGACTTGGGCCTTAAGTACGCTATGTTGTTACCGAACAGACTTCGGATCGAATATGAGGAACGTACGTTTTTCTTTGATCGCCCGGACAATGTTAGTGACTGGCTCGACTCTTTGCCCAAGAGAGACGATCGATCCGGGCACCCCGGTGGCGCCGACGGTGGCGTGCCGGAGTGAGAGTAACACTGTGGATCCTGGCATCTGAACTTTCCTACTATTTCAGCTGAGTCTGGACAATGGTTCTCTTGTTCTTATTTTAGATCGGCCCAAGGGTGGCGGGGGTGAATGGGGACTCTTCCTCCTCCTGGGTTCTTTGTGTAGATTAGTTTTATGACGGGGCGAGAGGCACACTGCAAGTTGGGGTGGCTTATGAGTCGTACGCAGGGGTGCAGGGTGGGGGGTGTTGTAACGGGCTTAAGTTGGCGGGTGGTGGGGGGGATGTGTGTGATTTTTTCTATTCACGAGGCATCGTATTGTTTTTTTCATCTGCTCTGGTCATTGGGTCTTGTGTGGGTGCTGATCTGCCTTCTTCTTGGGGATGGGGGGTGGCGAGTTGAGACTGCTATCCTGGAATGTCAATGGGTTGGGAGACAGGATAAAGTTGTGTTACACTTCCTTAGACGCCATTCCCCCGACATTGTCCTTTTGCAGGAAACGCATCTAATAGGTAATGCGTGTCAGGCCATGAATAGACGTGGATATCGGCTGGTGGCTCACTCTGGGTTTATTTCTGGTTCCAGGGGGGCGGGCATTCTTATCCGGTCTTCTCTCCCTTTTGAAATCGATGAAGTGACGCTTGACGACAGGGGGCGCTACGTGGCACTCTCTGGTAGATGGGAGGGGAAGACACTGTCCATACTTTCGGTGTATATCCCTCCGGGCCTACAGACCTCAACTTACGCTGATCTCGGCAGGGTTATATTAGGGCTTCCTGAGGGCCTCCTGATCCTTGGTGGGGATTTTAATTCTGTGGTTTCTGGCACTGCTGATCGTTGTCCCCCTAGGGATTTGGCTAGGTCCCAAGTGTGGCTTAGTGACTTGCTCGAAACCTTTGGGCTGATAGACAGCTGGAGGTTGATGCACCCTACGCAGTTACAATACACCTTCCATTCGGGGGCCCATAGCAGTCTATCCAGGCTGGATTACTTTTTAATGCCATCGGTCCAATCCTCCTCCATTAGAGAAGTTCGCCAGCTTCCCAGGGGTATTTCTGACCATTCACCTCTGTGGCTTTGTTTTGAGGTCGGGGTGGGCAGTGAGGGTAGAGTTGCCCTTATCAATCCCTGGTACTTCCGCAATCCCAAAACCCGCTCTGAACTTGTGAAAGCTATTGACCATTACTTTAATGAAAATGTGGGGTCTGTTTCTTCTTCTGTTTCATTGTGGGAAGCCTTTAAGACGGTTATTCGTGGGCAATCCCTGTCGCTGATTGCCACCGCCAAGAAGGCTAACAATGTTGAACTTGTACGCTTGGAAACCGAAATAACTGCACTTGAGGATGATCTTAAATCAGGAGTATCTCGCGCAAAGCTGCACTCCCTCAGTTTGAAACAAGCCGATTATAGAGCTCTCGTTACTGATGCGGCGAAAGTGATGTATAGAGAGCAACAGGGCAGGTTGTATGATGTGGGAGACAAGGCTGGTAAATTGCTTGCGTGGTTGGACAAGAAAGAGAGAGTGAATCGTGTTGTTCCGGTGATTGAGAGGCCTGATGGTGAGTGAGTTACGGACCCAGTCGGGATCGTTCAGTGTTTTGTAGACCACTTCAAGACTGTGTATGCCTCGGTTTGTGATAGGGATGAGGAAGACTCTCACTTGCTGCTGCGGGACATTGCATTGCCCTGCCTTTCTGACTCCGATAGAGACCTCATGGAGGCATCTCTTACGGTGGATGAAGTCGCGGCTTCCGGACCGGAGGCGGAGCTTCCGGCCCAGAGTCGGAGCTTGCGGCCCAGAGGTGGAGATTTCAGCCATGGCTAAAATCCCCACCTCCGAGCCAGAAGCTCCGCCTCCGGGCTGGAAGCTCGCCTCCGGACCAGAAGCTCCGCCTCTGGGCCGCAAGCTCCGCCCCCAAGCCGGAAGCTCCACCTCCGGGCCGGAATTTACGGCCCGAGTTCGGACTTAGAGTTAGTAGTCTTAAATCTATTCTGTGAATACCGAAAGTAGTAAGTTTATTCTGTGAATCCCGAAAGTAGTAAGTTCACTCTGTGATCCCGAAAGTAGTAAGTGCATTCTGTGAATACCAAATAGTAGTAAGTTTAGGATTTAGTCTTAAGTTCATTCTGTGAATCGGGCCCACTGTGCTGCCAGTGGGTCAGAAAAAGTGATGCACCGGCGGCGCAATGGCCTTGTAAATGTGGCCCACATTGTGTATAATTCAACTTTATTTTATTTATTTATTTTATTTATAAAGTTTTATATAGCGCGAACAAGAACCCGAAGGTTATCAGAGCGCTTTACAAAAGGGTGGAAGGAAGGTCAACCACCCAATATCTATATCAAGTAAGAATACACACCAAGAATATTCGCATGATTCACAGACAAATGACACAAAGGAGAGTAACACAAAAACAGGTATATAGCGGGCTACGAGAGGGCCACACAATGCGGTACGGTAAGGAGGAACAGCATCACACGATGGAACAGTGGTTGTAGGACTTTGCTTCTATTCTTTTCTTCCTTTGCCACCTGTTATTTGCTGTTGAGTTTGTTTAGGCCAGGGCTCTCCAACCATTTCTGAAATAAGAGCTACTTATGTTAGATTAAAATTATTCAGAGCTTTTGATATTATTAATATGTTAACAGAGAGCACATCAGACCAGGTGTCATTAGTGGTCACCCTATGCAAGCTTTTCAGCAGTGATCGCCTCAGTGTATCAGGCTAAGTGGCCATCAGTAATGTAAATAAAAGCTTTGTCAATGTGCAATGCCTCTGCTACCAAGTTAATAATAATAGTCTCCCCAATGGCCTTGTCTTATTAGTGAAATATCAGCTTTAAATACATTTTGGGAATCAAACGTTTTTCTCCAAACATCAATTTATGAGTTCTGAAGAATACACGTCTTTAATTTAGGTACACATATATTAATTCAACCAAGCACACGTTTCTTTGTTAGTAGGCTGCGCTGTACACAGGAGAGTACTTACAGGCAGCTGGAGCGCTACCTGTAGTCCGCGAGCTACTCGATGGAGAAGGCTGGTCTGGAGTCAGTATTGCTACTCACCCCAAATCTATGTTACTATTCCATCAGCAACCTCTGCTATTGGCGTGCTGCTCACATCTGATGCCTCCTCACTATTGCCTAGCGGTGGCGTTCCATGAATAGAGGCATTGGAGCTCTACAATCCCTCCAGGACATGAGTGACCTGGGAAGGCTTCTTGTTGAGTCGCCACTTGGTCTAACAAGCTCCACTTGTAGTGAGTGGCACATGTGCAGGGGAAGATTGATGAAGAGGCGCGTGCTCTATAGATCTGGTGAATGCTTGTTGATAGCGTGTCGCACAGTATTGGTACTTGATCTGGTGAATTAAGGACTCGGATCGTGTTGTTATTGCTTGAGATACTTCACTTATACTTTGAGCCATTGCAGCACAGTCTTCATATAGGGTGTCGTTTAAACCACCCATCTTGTGATTCATTTCACACACTGCCTGATGTGGTTTTTCTTTTACCATTAGCATCTTGGATTCAGTTTTTTGACATTGTTCCTCTGATGATGTGCCAACAACAACTCCACTTACTCTGGTGCTCCTCAGATTGGGTTCTTGTCTGCTCCCTGCTGGAGGTTGACAACTTGTGAAAAGGGCTAATGTTCTTTGTCTCCCAGTGGGTGCGGTAGTCGTGCTGGTTCCTACACTGACAATTGTTACAGCACTTTGGCTCTATCTTTTATTGGGGCAGGATGTTGTTCATCAGTGATTACGTCACCTGCCCTGCCCATCTCCCCAGACTTCATTCTCTCAGGTGCTCCCCTCTAGCCCCTAACGTGTAAAGAAAGGATGCGATATATCAGTGTTGTATACGCTACGTAGTCTCAGGGGTGTGGCTTTTAGAACACATGTAACAATGCTACCCCTAAATATATCACCAGTATTTACAAATGTGGAAGTGATGCACCTACGTGGTTTGCCTTAGAGGTGTACAGTTACTTTTGTACGCGGTGCTATGCCTGGACTATATGTACCAAGATATATTACACTAATGGCCGTTTGACAAAACTTATAATGGATCTGGGAATAGAATTCACATTTTGCTGATCGATTGTGTGATCAGTTATAAAGCATGTGAGTATGGTGTATTATGGGCCTGTAAGCTTGTACCACAATGACATCCGCAGTTGATACATTTGACTTCCCTACTGAACTGGGTGTGGTTGCGGATGCACCTATGATGCTGTTACAGGCTCTGACTGCAGAGCTGACTCAGAGTCCCCCAGAGCTGTGGGCGATGATGTGGTACCCAGACCACCATCGGTAGCTGCAATCTCCTGCCTCCTTGCTGCAATGCTTTCTTTAGACCGTGAAGGGAGGTTGTATCAATGTTTACGAATCTGTTCCACGCTCCTGTTAGTAAACAACAGTGACGCCCTGTTGAGTATGGGGCCACATCTATCTTTGTGGGGCCTCAGACACAGCCAGATATTTGATCATTTTCAGCCACACACTCCTCAGTCAAAGGTTCAAACCGAGATCGCTGCATCTACCATCCATCATCCTAAGGGCTTCTGGTTTGCTAAGGTGCAGGATCAGTGGTGTAACGAACCTTGAGGGGGGCCCCCTGCAAAGTCCATGGAGGTGGCCCCCACGCTCCGGACCTGGTCAGGAGCTGTCCGGCCACGGGCCCGCTCCCCTACACAGTGCAGAAGGAGGCTCCCCGGAGCTTGAAGGACAGTCTTCCTCCTAGTATTTCTGCAACTCTCCTGTGAATGAACATGAAGAAACCAACACGTTCCCCAAAAGATTACAATTATCTGAACTCTCCCAGAAACAGCTGAAACTACAGTAAAACTCCCTCGAAAAATCAATGAAATGCAAATGAGAAATGCTTTGTGTGGTGCATACATTATGGTAAACAGGCAGTGACCTTCTCATCCTGGTCTCCATAAAATCGATGCTCAAGCACAGGCTGTGTTGATGACTGCACAGAGGCAGGCGCTGCTCCAGATGAATGAACACAACCACAAATCACCGCGGCGAGTAAAACCGCGGCAGAACCAGCACTATGGTGGGATTTAGGCGCCGTGAAGGGAGTGTGAGCAGCTTCAAGGGGGGTAGATCCCGTGGGCCTCATTTATGAAAAGTGTTGCATCAATGGTTGAAAACAGCGATGCAACACTTTTCATTGCGCCCTCCTTGCGATACCTTGGATGACCCGTATTTACAGTATAGCGCTCCACATCGCAAGCATTGACCAGATACGGCAGGTGGCGCATCTGGTATCTGGTGGCGCAGATGCAAAATATTGCTGGAGTTTGTCGCAAACAGATGCAACACCAGCAATGTGTCTTAACACATGGGCGAGTCCCACTCAAAAGTGCCAACATCAATTCTTACGCTATGCCACCGGACAGGAAGCACATCTAGGATCCCCAAAGCCAATCACAACACTGTAATGCAGCGTTGTGATTAGTCTGAGCGCCGTGGGTCGGTGTTCAGCCAGGGAAGGGGAGCCTGGGCATGTTCTCCAACCAGACTGTAATTCAGCCTGGGTGGAGAACATGCAAAGTGCGCATGAATGTTCGGCATGCCCAAGATCACCAGCCAAACATTCATGTGCACTTACAAAGTGTGCGTAGCACTCCCCCCGCTCCTGTTCTTAGAGCAGCCCCGCAAAGCTGTCGCAGCAGCACAATATAAAATGATAATAACCTTGAGTTATTATCATTTTAATTTTTCCATTATTTCACTGCTAAAAAGCAGTGGGGCAATGCTCCACCACCTTAGCGGAGGCGCCACCACTGATTGAGGACACAATGATTCCAGTCCTGCCCTTGAGAGCTCTCTGGTCCAATAGTCTAAGCTTGTTAGCACATATCTGAGACCTTGTAGGATAGTAGTGGCTTCATGAATGGCTGAGTCAGCTCCTGTGAATGGTTTTTCTGAGCCCATGCATGTAGGCCCTCCCCAACCCCTACCAATAGGGCCATTTCTAGGCTATTGCAAACTGGTGCCTTCTTGTGGCCGCCAGTTCATGATGCCTTCTGGTGCCTTCTTGTGGCCTCCAGCTCACGATGGAGACTCAGGCCAAAAAATTGTCAGGGTCCTGTTTTGGCATCCTGAGATCTCTCAAGAAAGACTTACAGATGTTACTGGTATCCACCAGGAAGGTAGTGGTACTGAGCCAAAATAAATTCACGTTTAGACTATGGTAACTCCTGCTATTTAGGAAGTCCTAAATATGTGCTAAAAGGCTCCAAGTGGGGCAGAATGCTGCTGCAAGAACCCTGCTCAAAATACCCAAGCACAAATCAGCAAGACTGGCCCTATCACCTCTACACTGGCTGCCAGTACAAAGGAGAATTCACTTAAAGGCTCTGTGCATCGCTCATCAAGCCATCCACAAGAAAGGGACACTCATCATCCAGAACCGACTCACCCCATATGTTCTGGGGAGGTCTCTGCGATCTAGCAATCAGGGACTCCTGACGGTGCCCAAGATCAAAAGACCAAGAAACAGAGCCCTTTCCTTTGTGTACCTTGTATCCCTGCTCTGGAATGCCTTTCAAGCCTGTGTCGGAAGTCAGCAGTCAGAAGCATGCTTCAGAAATTTTTTTAAAACACACCTTTTCTAAAGAGTGGATTTTTAATCAATTGGTTCATCGTGGTAACTTGGTGAGGTTGTTGCAACAAGCACTGGGAGGCCCGGTTGAGTAGCCATGTGATATATAAAAACAACTGAATTGAATTGAATTGATGGCACCATAAATATTCACCTTGAAGTGTCTTAAAATACCATCTGGCCTGGGCTTAGTAAATTAATCTGGTTGCGGCCCTTTTGTGGTGAATGAAATAGTGGAATGCCACTGGTGGTTTGGGGGCCTCAGGCTCAGAGCAAAACAGATGCCAGCCCGGGGTTAGGGGACCAGACACAGAGGAGGATGCAGGCTGGCAACCACAATATGACTTCCTGCAAGAGGTAGGAATCCAAAAATAAAGAACAGATGCAGCACAGCAACCTGAAAAAAGAAGAGATCCTTTAAAGACTGCTTTAGGTGAGCATAAAAGCTATGAAGCCTCTGAGGTCTGGTATCCTTGCCATGGCGGGTTGCCTGTGCTCTTGTAGGTATAGGTAAGAGGCTTCCATGAAGTCCTTCACCGAGAAGAAGAAGGAAACCAGATTACTCCTACAGTCTCTGAATTATCAGGGACCGGGTGTTTACCTGATTGGCAATTCAACCTGCACTGGGGCACCTGCTTAGTGGAAGGCCTAGAGGCTGTGGGCTTGCCACTGAAGAGGGTAAAGTGGGGCTTTCAGCGCATCCCTTCTGCTATCCCATAATCCCACGGGATGTCAGACACTTACCAGGATACCACATGCCATGCATGAATCAAGGGTAAGTTTGGCCATGTCTGTTCACCAGACCCCAAAACGAGAACTGTTTGCTGGAATAAATGTCCCATGTTGGATCGCACCAATCGCACCTGATAGTAGACGGAGGGAAACATCCTTTACAACGCAACTTTTACCACGCAGTGCCTTTACAACGCAGGTTTTTCAACGCAAGTCATTACAACGAATTGCGCTGGGGCGCTCTAGGATAGGTAATAGTTTAATTTACTATCCAACACCTTCCCTACTATCCACGGGGACTGGAGTTGGAATAGTGAATTAAACTATTCACTATCCAGCACCCCCAACGCAAGTCGTTGTAACGACTTGCATTGAAAAACCTGCGTTGTAAAAGCATGCGTGGTAAAAGCATGTGTTGTAACAACGTACATCCTAGACGGGAGGCTCATATCATGCAGTCTCAATATGTGCAACTGAACCATCGCCAAACTTACCATGCTCCTGATCATAATTCTGCACAGTCACATGCTTATTTCGTCTTTTTTTTTACCCATCTGAGAGTGCCAAGGAGCTTGTTATCGCTGTAGCCACCGAGGTTCCTGCATCCGTGGCCACAGTTTTAAAAAGAGGAAGATGCTTCTTTTCTTCTAGACTTGGACCCTGGCGTGTCGAGAAAGCCACATTTGTTTACATTTCTTCCTCATTCTCAGTGACAGCAGCAGTATTTTCAATATTGTTTTCATTACTCATGATTTTTTTCTTCTCACTTTAGGGAACTGAATACCACAAGCAGTGGCATGCAAATCAGGTCAAGTTATCAGTATATTACAACCATATAGTAGGGGATAAACACAGTGCTTAATTTGTAAAAGAATGAGTGTCAGTGCCCGAAGCTCTGCTCAGAAACATGTGGCCGGTGCTCGTAAATGTCAGCGCGCCGAATACCAAGGCTGCATAGTCTTGAATGTACCTCATGTCTCTTTAATCCACTACCCGACACTCCCTGCCCCTTTATTTATGCTTTTCTCCTTTTGTGACGGTTTTCCCCACTTTCTCCTCCTCCCTCTTTCTGCTGTTTTTTTGTCTGATGCAAATAAGAGCTGGTCCCTATAAATGAGTACCAATGGACCCCACCAGCAACCACTGCCTCAAATCCCGCACTAGACAAAACTACTTTTAAAGCAAAACTGTTTTAGTCACAGCTTTCTTTTTTTTTTACATTAAATGCAAAAATAAATATCCGAAAATTAAAAATGCAACAAAAAAATGAAATCCAAATGTCACCCAGGCCCAACTTCCTAAAATATGAGTGTTAACCCTCAACCTCACCCCAGACCACATACTTCGTTTTGAAACAAATCTCTTTGAAGAAAATAAATAGTTGCAATAGAAATACAAACAAAGAAACTAGCACAAAGTGGTAGAGAACCACGCCCCTCCAAATGTGCACACCACACTCCAAATTCAGGACTGAAACCGACTACGCCCTTGCTTGAGCCCCGCTCTCAAACTGAAACTGAATAATGAACTAAGTCGGCTCTCAGATCACTAACGAGACTCCAACATGTTATGAACGCAGTAGACAAACAGCTACAAAGTAGCACTCACCAAACAAATGCTAGCTCTTCAAACACCAACATTTGACACACATAGCAGCAATCCGCTCAGACTCAACATATCTCAGCAGAAGTAAAAGAGGAAGTTACTCGTTGGGGAGCACTATTTGTAGGGTGACAATGTATTACTTTTGTGTTTACACTTTCTGTTTCGGTGAACAGGATTGTGGGAATGGTAGTTGCGTTTAAGTGCTGTGTGAATAAACAATAAGAGAAGAGGATGCATATTATTTGCCCCCCTTGTCTTTAATAAAAATCAGGAGTCTCCTTCACATCAGACTAATAGAATATGCAATTTAAGGTCACAATATATTTCTAGGGCAATGTTCAGATTGTAAGGTACATCACTGCTAGGACCTCATTCTCCAGTAGTATGCTGGTAAAATACAGATTAGAAATAGACCAGTAGCTTTCAAGGTACAACTGTATGCAGAGAGAACAGTGGCTTCATTTGGACTGTAGGACAGGGTTGGACCACTCTATAGAATCAGACATTACTACTTCATATTAGAACATTGGAATGTTTGGAGCACCATTGAAGATAATGGAGTGCGCTGGACTTCTAAAGGCTGATAGAAGACCAGAGCATCAACATTAGGGCCGGACTGGCTGTACCAGGCATCAGGCATTTCCCCTAGAGGCTTGAAGTGTGGGGGCTGGTTTTGCAGTGGTGGGGGCCGGTTTTGTTTCTGGGAGCCGAATTTGCAGCAGTGCTGCAATATCGGCACCCAGTAACAAAAGCAGCAAGATAGCGTTTGCAGCCTCCCGGGGCCAGGCAATGCTTCACTAGGGGCTGACCAGAAAAATATGCCAGGGCTTGTTTACGTTCACAGTCCAGCCCTGATCAACATCCCAATGTTTGCCATTGTTCACAGCTATTGCAGTGAGCAAAGGCCTCACGGAGCCCAAGGGGTTTTCAACCCTTCTCGGGCTCCGTGAGGCCTTTGTTTTACTGTTTAGAACATTCTGCCCTTCTGGGTGTGGAATGTTCCAATAGCCTTATAGATCTCCGTAGCGGGCTATACCGGCCATTAAAGGCCCACTACCTTGTTATAGGTCCTCGCCTTTGGCTTGGGCCTTCAACGTTAGGGCAGCCCTTTAATGGTCGTTATAGCCCACTACAGCGGTCTGTAAAGCTGTATTAAGTTCAAATTAGTAAAGTAAAAATGAAAAAATAACACTCAACAGCACTCAAATTAACTACCTGTCCCTTGAAAAATGAAATGCTCACTCATTATAATGGGAAGTTGTAAGCTGCCATAAAACTCAATGAAAAAAATTGAAAAGTGCATCTGAAAATGTTCCAAGTGTCAGCTGTTGTGTAAAATGACAATGGCCGCCCCGAAACTGACCCACGGACCCTGCTCCTGCCACACTTGCAGCTTCACCTGCGACAGAACCACCAAACCTCCAAGGACTGGACCCAACCACCTCAGCTGCATACTCCTCAACACCCACTTCGCATGCAAACACGCCGTCGAGCTCTGGGATCTGCTCGACACCTCCGCCCCAGACGTGCCCTTCCTGAGCGAGACCTGGTGGAACGACTCCTCGGTGCCTGACATCGCCATAGCCATCCCGGACGGCTACAAGATCACCCACAGGGACCGCGCCAATGGAATCGGAGGAGGAATAGCCATCATCCACAAGTCAACCCTCAAAGTCGCTACCCACGCAGACGACACCCTCAACACCGCCGAACACCTGCACTTCCAGATACACACCAACCCCAACACCACCCTCAGAGGAAAACCTTTACTTGCAGACTGAACTCGGCCATCGTCAGCTGCATTGGAAAATAGCCTTGGGGAAGCACGGAGCTGCCAGCTGATCCACCGAGAAATCACCCGCTTGTCTCCCGCTGACCGACGCTCAATCACCAGCAGGAGCGAGGCAGTCGGTAGAGACAAGCACGAGGCGGACCACAACCCCCAGAGGGCTGTGCGGTGTGCCGCGTTACCGCTCTGCGCCAGGAGGCGCTTAAAAGTGACATCATCCCCTGTGTGGAGGGGGAAACCTTTACTTGCAGACTGAACTCGGCCATCGTCAGCTGCATTGGAAAATAGCCTTGGGGAAGCACGAAGCTGCCAGCTGATCCACCGAGAAATCACCCGCTTTTCTCCCGCTGACCGACGCTCAATCACCAGCAGGAGCGAGGCAGTCGGTAGAGACAAGCGCGAGGCGGACCACAACCCCCAGAGGGCTGTGCGGTGTGCCGCGTTACCGCTCTGCGCCAGGAGGCGCTTAAAAGTGACATCATCCCCGTCTCGCGGGACGCGAGCGGGACGCCCGGGGCGAAGCCTGGGCAAAGGGCGGGCCCTCTACGGCCCTCCAAGGCCAGAGAAGGCACGGCTCGGCCACTCCCCTGATGTGAGTAGCCTTAAATCGATTTTGACTGGCATTATTTGGTTATTCTTCCTGCTACCCTGCTTAGGTGTGTAAAATCTACTGCGATGGCAGATGCAGAGGGACATACTCCTGTAACAGGAACGCCTATAATGGGTCCCCTAGATAAATTCTTCTTCAGGACAACTGCGGATCTCGATCGAGATTTGGTCATGGCAGAGCGCCGTATTGCCCGACGACAATCAATTGAGTTACTGAAACACACCACCTTAGAACCCACTCCGACAGTGATTGCTGAGGTTCAACCCTTAAATTCTATCCAGCCTAACATAGATGCAGATCTGTTCAATACAGACAATCTTACTTTAATTTTCCAAACTAGTCCACTGCCTTCCTTTCAACCTGAGCAACCATCATTCGCTAATAACAATAATAATATCATCAATCTCATTGACCTTGTCACTCCCAATTTACCAAACTCTTCAGAGGTCATAAACTTAACCACACCGCCCATTACCTTAAACACTTCGGAAGTATTACTATTACCTCCTGATGGTAAACAGTCCACACCTCCTGTGCCTCTAAATACTGTTTCCAATAAAAATCAAACCTCATGTAATCAAACTAAAAGGAAACAGGAGACTATTATTAGATCACCCCCAAAAAAGCGCAGGAAACGAGGTTCGGTTATATTGGACACTCCTATACATAAAAAACCACTTCCAAAGGATTTACTCAGACAAGAGCTTCTACAAATAGTGGAAGGTGTTCCCACTGCTACCAGAAAAACTTTGACGTCAAACGTACCACCATCCATTAAGGATTTTGTGGATGCAATGGAACACCTCTTAAAAGCCCTACTCATTCCAATAGTAGAAAGAGTAAAGAGAATTGGAATACAATTGGAAAACTTAACAGGAGGCTCTATCGATAAAACTACAACTAAACAGGAATTACCAAACACCAAGAATGTAAAAGCTGATGAAAGAATCTCAAATTTGGGAAAATCAACTGTAGAAAATAAAATCATGAAGGAAACAAAATCCTCAATCAAACAAACATCTGTATCTACATCTAAGCCAGTAACTAAGGCCCCCTTTGCCCAACATAAATCAACGCAAAATACAATGTCGCATTCTGCACAAATTAATTCCCTTATAAACTCCGCCAAAATGGGGAACGTTAAAAATAACTCAAACATCCAAAAGAGCGACTCCTACAATAGCAGACCATCCCGGATAAGAAATGCGGATTTACCTCCTGCAGCCTCACAAAATGTAATTGTTTTAGCTGGGGTTCCTCCACTACCAACAACAGGAGTATATGAAAATCATGCCAGTCTCAAAAATAAGGTGATATATTGGCTCAAAAATAACAGGCCTCTTCCACCCCATCTTAATGGAGACATTCTTATGGTGAGAAGAACGAACTGGGTGGGTATACGCCCTAAAGATATAGAAGGCGATGTCATTATCATTACATTCAAAGATCCCAGAGTTATGTCACACATCAGGGATTGGTATTCAGACTTTCATAATGGTCCGATTTCACCTAAATCCCTCTCTTATTTCTACCCTGAAGCTCTAATGCGCCCGAAACAACATCAGCCCAAGCCCCATTTTGGTAATCTTACCTTTCAAGAACATAGAAGACCATCTTACCATAGTTGTCCACCAAGAAATGGAAGTAGGGAAAATACCTTGCCATTTCAGAGTCTCTATCATAACACAGGTAATCCATGGAATACTAAATATCCCTTGACGCCCGGATATACTCCAGTGGGATATGGTCAATTATTTCCATCTCAAATTCCTCCATGGAATTTCCCCTGTTATAACCAATATGAGCCACTCTATGGTTTGGATGACATAGAATGACTTACTCCAAAGAAAGTGGCCTATCAACCTAGGGAGATTTTACCTGCCACTTTATCTAATGATACTTTGATAGAGCCTTCTATGACTAATAGTACCCCAGACCTACAAATAGAAAACACGATAGAAGGAGGGGATATAGCAGAAACATCAACGACACAGATAGATCAGGAAAGAACACCAAAAAGGCTGTCTATCAGGGGAGGGTATAGTAAACCTACTGATACATTAGAGATTCTTTGTTGGAACCTGGCAGGTATTAATTCTAAAATTATACTACCAACTTGGATGGAGGTGGTAAATCAATACCCTGTTTTGTGTTTCCAAGAGACTTGGGCGCTGACACCTACACATTTACTGGGTTACCAGACTTTCCACTCACCTGCATTACCCAGTAATCAGGGTAGACATAGAGGGGGTCTCTGCACCTATATAAGTGTCACATTAGGACATAAGATTGTCAAAAAGATATTAAGGACATCTTACCAAATAATTGCCATGGATGTTGGCTCCTCTATGACACTGCTGATAATTAACTTTTATAATAATATGGCCCCAGAACCATTGGAAAATGTATTGGAAGAGTTGCACCGCTCAGTGGTCACACTTAAAGAATTACGTGGCGGCGAGTGTGTGACAATTTTTATGGGTGATTTTAACTGCTACATTTGCCCAAATGCCATGAAGGGCATGTGTGACATCTCTATAGAAATGGATTCTAGTATTACAAATCATACCCCTAACCATCATTTTATACATTCAAACTCAGGGGACTTACTAAATAATTTTCTAGCCTCTTTTAATTTAGAATTTGCTAATAATTTAACCCTCCCACCTAGACCTTTTGAACCCACTTTCCATGGTAGAGGTATAAACTCGACTATTGATT
Organism: Lissotriton helveticus; assembly: GCF_964261635.1. NCBI lineage: Eukaryota > Metazoa > Chordata > Amphibia > Caudata > Salamandridae > Lissotriton > Lissotriton helveticus. Next base: position 289,841,363 of record NC_136063.1, on the reverse strand, counting down.
TTATTCTTTTTTCACAGATGTATGCCCCTTTAATCTCCTCGTGGAACACTTTGGATTATTTATATGGGGATCATTATCCTTTAGCCTTATCTATCGTGTTGCCCTCCCCAGTTTCTATGCACACCAACAATCCCAAACCCAATTATGAGTTACCTATTGTTATGGGTTCTCAAAACGGATATACCATCAAATGGGAGAAAATCAATCCTAGTAGACTGTTGAAGGACTTATTGACGATGAGGTGGGAGGAGATACATATCTGCCTCTCCTTAAATGAACTGCCCCACTCTGTCCGAGATGCCTTCTTGAGTATACAGTTCAGCCTCAGAAAATTGCTTACACGACAGTTTAAGGCGGGGCCCATCCCCTCCAAAGTCTGGTTTGATAAACATTGCTCTATAGCTTTAAAGACATTAAAGAATCTGTTGCACAAAACTCCAAAACCAATCATGGAGATTCGGCAAGCCAGACTTAGTTATCGTATGGCTATTAAAAATAGAAAAAAAGAATTGAAGGAGGAAGCATGGCAAAAATTGGTGTCAACCACCGAAAATCGAGATCTCTCGGCCTTCTGGAAATTTATAAATACCCCGCTCCCTTGGGTAAAGTTGCCGGAGAGAAATATTGACCTTGCAATTGATGGTGAAACGTGGGCTGCTTATTTTCAAAATCTATATAGTCAACCCACATCAACGACATTAGAACCAAAGGCCTCATCATCTTTAGACCTCCTTGATGTAACGCATTCTAACATTGTCTTCAGGTGGGAAGAGGTGGAGATGGCGATAAGGGAGAGTCCAGCTGGCAAAGCACCAGGACCGGACGCCATCCCCACAGATGTTTTCAAAGCAGAAATATCCTTTTGGGCACCACTATTGACATCTGCCTTGAACGCCGCAACTATCTCGGGCCACTTCCCTTCCTGGGACGAGGCCGTAGTGATACCCATCTTCAAAAAGGGTGATAGGCATTCTCCATCTTGCTATAGGCCTATCTCCCTCCTCGATTCCCTAATGAAGATTGCAGGCTGCATTATTTTGAAACGTCTTGAAGTATGGACAGCGGAGAAGAACATACTTTCAACACTCCAGTATGGCTTCAGATCAGGGAGAGGTACAGTAGAACAAACTCTGAATCTACATCTTATTATGTCCAAATACGTTGACACCAAAAATGGAAACCTGTATGTTACTTATGTGGACTTAAGCTCTGCTTTTGATTGTGTAAACCATGAACAACTTTGGGACATTTTGGAACTTTTGGGAGTAGATCCATCAATACTCATCTTTATAAAGAATTTGTATAGAAACGCAGGAGCTAGAGTTAGATACGGGCCAAAAGGAGAGTGCTCGCCAAGATTCTCCATATATAGAGGGGTTAGGCAGGGATGTATATTAGCCCCAATGCTTTTCTCCCTCTACATAGACGCAATAGGAGATCATTTAAAAAACTTCGAATGCGATTATCCCAAGGTGGCAGGGCAATCAATCCCTATCTTGCTCTATGCCGATGACGCGGCTATACTTTCACAAACTAGAGTGGGGTTACAAAAAGCAGTCACGGCATTCAGGGATTTCATGTACGATAAAGGCCTGAGAGTCAACATTAAGAAAACCTACTCAATGGTCTGTAATAAAAAGATAAATAAAAGATCATGCCCCATTCATATTGAGGAGCAAAGACTAGAGACAGTAGACAATTTTACGTATTTGGGCATTTCTGTAAATCGACATACATCTTGGAAGTCGGCAGTTAAAATGAGAAAACTTGCCCTTGTTAGAGCTGTTGGTGGGCTCAGAGACTTTGCCGGAAGAATAGGTGGGAGGCCTGTTAAACAGCTAATTATTTTATATAAAACAAAATGTATTTCAACAGCTATTTATGGGGCTGGCCTTTGGGGCATCGAAAAAAACATTACCTCTATTCAAATTGAGGAAAACAAATTCCTAAGGTATTTATTGGCAACACCTAAATCAACTTCCGTATACATGATGCATATTGAGTTAGATTTATCATTTATTTCTGATTTAATTAAAGTGGAACCCCCACTTTTGTGGCATAAAATCTGGACCACTACTGAAACAGACTTAAATCGCGAAGTGATACGGGACATTCTCAAACAGGAGGGGGTAAGACATACGAAATGGCTGGTCTATGTTAAAAACTTTTTTGTGGAAATTGGTCACCCAGAGTACTTTTCTGATCCATTGACCTTGGTTTCTATATCTAGAAAAAACTTAAGAAAAACTCTATTGGATCACTTGGAGTCTAAAAGATGGAACCATCAAAAACAAAATACAACTCTCCAGGCGTACCAAAGGGTGACGCAGCACAAGGGCCTCCAAGCATACCTGTCTACAGATTTTTCTTGTTATGCTAGAATGCTTCTTGCCAGATTTAGACTGGGCTCTTTTTTTCGTCTTATAACTTTTCCACTAAGAAGTGATTGGTCTCGAAATCTGAGTTTTTGCCCATGTGATGATACCTCTGTACAATCAAATATCCATACCATCCTATTTTGTACTTATTACGCGATTCCCAGGAAAACATTTTTTAAACCCCTACTAAAGAGATGGGGCCTGAGGTCTTGCAAGGATGCGTATGAGCGCTTACAGACGCTAGAGGATAAAGAAGTTATAGGTATCATGGAACAGTACTTGAAGTTGTTGATCAAATTTAGGAAATCTCTGCAAGGTCCTACCTAAATATGCTGTTTTTTAGATTTCTTCTTTTTTAATTAACTTTTAATCATGCTAAGATTGGTTCTCCTGATCTTGCTTTTTAAATGGTAATGATTTCTCCGATACACTTTTCCATTTCTATTTACTTATTTTAATGAATTGATCAAATTGTTTGTTTTAAATTATTTCTGTAATTGTATGCTTGTATGATATTTTATGAAATATCAAATAAAGCTTATTTGAATTTTGAATTTTGAATTTTGAATTTTGAACACTCATCTACAGACACCCCAGACCCTGGGCTCAGTTTAGCGACTCCATCGCAGACCTCGCCAGCACCCCTGTACTCACCTCCACGGACTATATCCTTCTCGGGGACCTGAACTTCCACCTCGAGAACAGCAACAACGCCAACTCAGCCACCCTGATCGACAACCTCACCAACCTCGGCCTCAGACAACTCGTCACCACACCCACCCACACCGCCAACCACACAATTGAACCCATCTTCTCCACAGGCTCCCACGTCACCTTCAATCACACCACCGAAATCCACTGGACCGACCACCGCTGCATCCACTTCACCTTCAGGAAACCAACCACGCGCCATCGCACCCAACAGCTGCCTTGCCTCTACTGGAGCAAAGTCACCGAAGAACAGCTCTCACCTCCCTTGCCAAGAACCCACTCACCGACCCCACCAACTCTGATGCCGCAGCCTTCAACCTCAGACAGTGGATCGACGACTGCGCCAACACCCTTGCCCCGCTCAAGAAACCCTCCAACAGCCACACCAGCAAAAGAGCCACATGGCTCACCAACGAGCTCCAGGCCTCCACACGCGAATGCGGAAAACTGGAGAAGACATGGCTCCACGAACGCACACCAGACAACCACGCAGCCCACAAGGACGCTACGAGCAGACATCACCATCTCATCAGATTAGCCAAGAGATCCTCCTTCAAAGACCGCTTGGATAACAACGCACACAACAGCAAAGAGCTCTTCAGCATCGTAAAGGAACTCTCCAACCCCAGTGCCAATGCCAACCACATCCTGCCCTCACAAGAACTATGCGACTCACTGGCCATCTTCCTCCACCGCAAGATCACTGACATCCACGACAGCTTCAACACCATGACCGCCCCGACTACGCCAGACTCCACCTCCCCTGTGAACACCACCAGCGCCAACCGCCTTACCTCCTGGTCCAACGTCAATGACGATGAGACACGCAAGGTCATGAACTCCATCCACTCAGGATCTCCGTATTCAACAAAGCAGACGCAGCCATCGCACCCGAACTATGGAAGGTCATCAACATCTCCTTTGAAACAGCGACATTACCGGAAAGCTGGAAGCACGCCGTAATTAACGCCCTCCTCAAGAAGCCCAAAGCAGACCCCAAGGAACTCAAGAACTTCCGGCTCATATTCCTGCTCCCATTCCCGGCTAAAGTCATTGAGAAAATCGACAACATGCAACTGACCCGCCACCTGGAAGACAACAACATCGTGGACCCATCCGAGTCCGGATTCAGACGTAACCACAGCACCGAGACAGCCCTCATCGCCGCCACGGATGACATCAGGCGGCAACTAGACAACGGCGAAACATCAGCCCTCATCCTCCTGGACCTGTCAGCCGCCTTTGACGCGGGCTGCCATCGCACTCTAAAGACACGCCTCCTAGAAACCGGAATCCAAGAGAAGGCCCTTGACTTGACCACGTCCTTCCTCACCGGCAGAACCCAGAGCGTCCGCCTCCCACCCTTCCGAGCCGAAGCCACCGACATCATCTGCGGCGTCCCCCAGGGCTCATCCCTCAACCCGACGCTGTTCAATGTCTACATGGCCCCCCTCGCACTAGTGGCCCGCCATCACGACCTCAACATCATCTCCTACGCCGACGACACCCAGCTCATCCTCTCCCTCACCAAGGACCCACCCACTGCCAAAACCAACCTCTATGAAGGAATGAAGGCCGTCGCTGACTGGATGAGGAGCAGCCGTCTGAAGCTGAACTCGGACAAGATGGAGGTCCTCATCCTCGGATCCACCCCCTCAGCCTGGGACGACTCCTGGTGGCCGACCACACTGGGAACAGCACCAACACCCACCGACCACGCACGCAATCTAGGATTCATCCCCGACTCCTCCCTCTCCATGTCTAAGCAGGTCAACGCCATCTCCTCCTCCTGCTACAACACCCTCCGCATGCTCCGCAGGATCTACAAGTGGATCCAGACCTAAACAAGAAGAATGGTGACACAGGCCCTCGTCAGCAGCAGACTGGACTACGTCAACGCACTATACGCAGAAATCCAAGCCAAACACCTACGACGACTACAACGCATCCAAAAGGCCTCTGCCCGACTGATCGTCAACATCCGCAGCCACAATACCCCCCACCTGAGAAACCTACACTGGCTCCCCGGCGACAAGAGAATCACCTTCAAACTCCTCACCCACGCACACAAAGCACTCCACAACACTGGACCAGCCTACCTAAACAACAGACTCCGCTTCCACACCCCCACCCACTAGCTCCGCTCCGCCAGCCTCGCCCTCGCCGCTGTCCCCCGCATCCAACGAATGACCTGCGGTGGCAGATCCTTCTCCTACCTCGCCGCCAAGACCTGGAACACCCTCCCTACCCACATACGGCACACCCAAGACCTACTCACCTTCAGAAGACTCCTCAAGACCTGGCTTTTTGAGCTGTAGCAGCACTCCCCCACTCCCTTCAGCACCTTGGGACCCTTACGGGTAAGTAGCGCGCGCTACAAGTACTTTGATTGATTGATTGGCCTGTTGTCAAACAAGTTGGAAAATATGCTGAAATGACTGGTCCAGTATTTTGATTACCAGAAGCCACTTTCAGCATATTTTAAACTTGGAGCAGCTATAGAGAATAACATTGTTTCTGACAGTTACTGTGGAAAACTCCAAAGGTACCAAAGGCTGTCAATGACATCAATTATTCTCTGTAAATTAACAAGAATTATGTTCTTAATTACTAGCCCATTTTGCAATGGTGCCACATTTATTGGTGATATTGGCATGAATCGTGAAGTCTTTTTGTAGAAATTTAGCAATGTCAGGTTTTGGGGTGCGCTTGGAAGGGTAAAAGCTGAGCAGCATGACCATGGCGAATGCCCACGGAAGAAAGCTGCTACTGGGATTTGGCTCGTACAGTGTGGCATGATTGAAGGCTATAAATAGAGCCGAGAGATACTGCTGCTGACAGGCTCCTAGGATAGTGTGAAAACAGCAGACGTGAGAAGGCATCAAAGCTGAATAGTATTTTTTTTTATATATGTCTTCCTATTGAAAGGTGAATCAACACAACAGCACAACACATTTCGATAAACAGTGATGTATAGAGGTCATACAGTACTTTCCAGTCTTGCGCCCCGCCCATCCCCAGAAGATCAGGGCCCGATACATGCGGGCGGTCCCAAGCCTAGCGAGAGTGGTATAGTACACAAACCACCTCTAAAGTTGTTCCATTTCCCCCAAACCAAGACCCATTTCCCGGGCAGCACCTTCCTTAGTAAACAGTCCTTTCTGCCAGCATGCACCAATCCATATCTTTTTTCCAGGTCCCCAGTCGGGGCTTCAGACCGGCCCTCCATTCACATGCAATGTTACGTTTCGCCACCATCAACCCCATAGTCATGAGTATTTGGTTCATACTGGCAAGGACTGTGGCCTTCCACACATTGAGCAAACACCATTTTGCCGAGGCCACCCCATTCCCCCCAGCACACTTCATTTAAGCAAGAAATCACAGAACACCAATAATTCTGAAAGGGTGGGCATTCCCAGATCATATGGAAAAATGTTCCATTCTGATTGCAACCTTGATGACACAGTGGGGAGGTCGCCTTGCCCATTTGTGCCAGGGTGGTGCAGCCATAGTAACTTCTATGTAGAAGTTCAACTGTACAAGACAGACTCAGGCCCTATTGGTCACTTCTCGTAGGGATGCCAGTGCTTCCTGCCAGTCCTCATGCTCCATCCTTCCCAGGTCTCTGTCCCACTTCTCTCGTAATCAAAATAATGTATCAGGTCTGTTATGGAGCAACTTCTTATAAGTGAGTGAAATTGCCTTTCTGGGCATGTGCACGTCAAGGAGGCGATCCCCCAGTGGGGAGGTTTGGAGGTATCCGTATGATTCGTTAGATGCCATGTGGTAATCTCGCTGTAGGTCCAGAATAGTTTTTGGGTCCCACAAAACGATTTGGCTCTAGGTTTTTGAGACGTCTCTTAAGTGTGCCTCAGGGAACCTCAACTTTAGCGGTACATGAAGAGCTGTTCATGGTTTAGCTCTCTGACCTGCTGGCCTTTCGCCCACTCTTCCTGTGGTTAAACACCTGACTTAGTCAGGGTACAACTTTAAATAAACTGATCCTGAAGGATTGTATGGCCCTCGACCATGCCCACCGCATCCTTGGCTTAATTATATTAAGGGATATTTCTCAAGTTTTGGAAGAGCTGATTTATTTTCTAACCCAGAATAATTGAACAGGAAGGATCTGGGGTGGGCAAAGGAGTCCTTTTTTAGTCAGCGGACCCCAGCTAGGGAAGACCGGGAGCTAAGGAAGCCTAGTGTACGCAGATTTGTCATTTTGAAACTTGTGCAAACTATTGAACCATATCTTCTGGGATCTCTAAGTGGTTACAATTGTTTTTTATTGACAAGGTTTCATTTTGATCTCTTTTCTCTCTTGTTGGTGCAGCCATGTGGGTGTAGTAGGGGTCAGAGCCTGAAGTCCTATGGCTGCGATGGTAAGTCTCCGCAGGACATGCTTCACTTTCCAATGTTCTGTAGCTATTATGAGGTACCATGGGAGGCTTTTATTATCCCCTTTTTGAAAACGTTTAAGTTGAGTCAGGTTTGCCCTGCTTTTGTTTTTTTACAAATGTTATCTGGCAATGCTATTTTTTATGTCTTCAATTTTATAAATTCTGCAGTTAGGCTACAAGCCAGTTGTGATTAGCCATCTGAGGTATACAAGGGATGGTTGAGTTGTGTCCCTAGATGAATCGTTACCCTGTACTCAGTCTTTGCATGGTCTTTTTATGCTTTTTTAAACATAAAATTTACATTCACTTTATTTATATATTATTCTCTTGTACAGCATTTGATGTTATAATTCAGACTCGGTTTATGATAGACTTTTTTTTATATATTCTGTTGTATTTGACTTTTATGGTTTTATGCAAAAACCTAATAAAGTGAATTGACTTTGCTCCACACAATATCAATTAAAATGACAAGCACGCCATATGCAGGGGCATAGCTTTAGGGGGTGTGCTTGAGGTGTTACACCCCCTTTATTAATGCATTTTCTGGTAAATAGTTGGTTACAGGTGCTTTCAGTCAGGTTTGGTGAAGTGTCTGTCATATTTTTCAGGAACTCTTTACATACACACAGACAAAAGCGCACACACATCTGAGGTTCCGTGATTTTTGGAACCGGACTCCATTTTGTTTTACGTTGTTTGCGACGCCATTTTGTGTTGCCCTCACGTAGGCCATAGGGATAAATGAACGAACGAAGTTACAAGGGCCTCGTTGTCCATGTAAAGTTTAACGTGGGCCTTTTCGACTTACGAGTGAACTGTAAGATACTGACCCCTTCACCTGAAACTGACCCTTGCACGAAACCAGTTTCTTTAGTTGAGCTTGTCTATAATTACGATCACTGTTCAGGATATAGTTAGCCCTTTACTTTCTTGCACATATCTTATCCTACACTACATCTGAATTACTCTTTTCTTTATGTCTTTTCATTACATGGGTAGTGCTTTCAATTATGGGTTTGTCCGGCTTTTGGTAATCGAATTTGGGACAATCCTAATAATTAACTTATGGGTTGGTACAATGTAAAGTGAGCTTTTTGGAATGTGATAATGTATAGAAATGTGTTTCTATTGGTCAGAATTTGCCGCAATGGGTGTGCATTCGTAATGAATTGAAACTGTGCATAAAAGGTAGTGTCTTGCTCTACGAAAGTTTTACACCATGTTGTATTGCTTGGTTCACTGTTACTAGCTGCAGCTAATAAATTTGATCTCTGACGCCACCTAGAAGTATTCCGTGTCTCTGTTGGCCAGGACAGGGGAATCCGAAGACATCGGACGTGTCCCTGACGCCGCCGGTTCTGAGTGACCCGGTTCTTCAGTTGGCACCCAACGTGGGGCGACTTCAGCGGTACTGGTCCAAGCCCGAGGATCGTGAGGAGCCACGTGAAGAAATTCTGGAGGAAGGCCGCTACTTCATCGACTCCTGCATGTCGACGTGGACCGAAGGTGTTTTCTGCGAGGCTTCCCGCTTCCCAACGGCTACGAAGGACTGCTGCCCTTACTGTCGCCCTCTCTTGGACCCTCAATAGATGATTTGTAGAGGGAGACAATAGACGATCTTCTGGTGGCGTGACAGATATTTTGGTTAAGTATAAGTGTGTCGCTCCCACGAATTTGTTTGGTTCTTGGTTTGGTTCTTGGCTTGATTTAATTCGGCTGCTGCAGCAATCGAAGCCGAGGGGCTCGTATATTTGCGAGTGTATCGATAGTCGATAACCTCTTGAAGGTTGAAGCTAGATTAGTGAGCTATAAGATGCTTGGTCTTAGCAAAATTAAGAAATGGTTTAGTTGTGGTTGCAACAAGGATTCCCTCCGGTTGGAACTCGACTTATGAGCTCTATTCTAAACACGGAGTGGGTCCTATTACTTATAACAAAGTATGGATCCGCTATACTAGAAAGGATGGTGGCTTACGGTGGCCCCAATATGGTAGTTTCGAATTAAATATTTTAGATAATCTGGAAGTAGCGTTGTTCAAAAAGAAAGCCCGGCCGGCAATGTTTGACTCTTTCCGCCTTTGGCGAAAGGAAGCCAAACAGCGAGAAATTAAACAAGCTAAAAGAGATAGGAAAGATAAGAATATGTCGGTATTACAGGCTGCTAGGCAGTATAGGGATGATGGAGAGGAGCGAGCGAATGAAGTTTTAGATAGGCAGCGTTGCATGGCCATAGATAAATGTTATCCGGCCTTGCCGTCTTCTCCTCCGAAAGCGATTGAAGATCTTGAAAAAGATCCCTTGATCTCTCATCTGTTGAGATTGCCACCTCCTTATCTGCAGGGTGCTACTGCGCCTCCGTTACCACCGGTTGTTCCGCCCTCCTGCTGTTGTTCAGCCACCCTGTACTCCACAGATGGGTTTGCCTCCTCCTGCGCAACTCGTTCTAGAGTCGCCATCTTTGCTACCAGCTTTGCCTCAAACTCCTTTGCCTTCTACTTCTGCATCTTCGACTCCGACTGTTATCATGCCTACACCTTCTTTGCCTCAAAATACTTATTCTCCTGTTCTTATGTCTTCTTCTTCTCCTTCTGTTCGAAAACGAATGACAGAAACTGTCTCTAGTCTGTTGACTCCATTGTTTGGGTCGTTAAATATGACCCCTGTTTCGGAACGTAAGCAAAGTCGTAGTCAGCTCCCCAGTCCCGAGGAACAGGCTGTGTTGGATTTATTGGCTCGTAGATGGATTTCAAATGCCTCTAGGTATAATTTGCAATCGATTATGGATGTTTTCTTTCAATGGGAACCGCCTAAGCAAAGGTATGTTTTTGATGTAATGTGTATGTTTCTGCACCAAGAATGGGAAAATAATGACTTGGGTTTGATTCCGCAGGACCTACTTGATGTTCAGTCCGAATTTGCTAAAGGGACAATAGTGGAATCTGATATTATAGATGCAGTAGAGACGATACTTGTTTTCAGGTCTAGACTTCCGCCTCAGACATTGTACGAACCTGATTCCTTCGTTAGAAGGAAAGTTAAACAGTTTCCTTTGAGAGAAGTTCCTCCTGTATGGAAGGAAACAGTTCCGGCCGATGCTGGTCTTAATATTGCTGCCGTACCGGCTCATTTCCAGCGAGTGTGGGTACATGTCCCTTGGAAGAGAGCAGAGGTCTTGGCTCTTAAGCAGACATTACCTGACCCTCTTAAGAATCCTGCTGGTTATTATAAAGAGTTGTCCCAGACAGTTGAAGCGTGTGTTATGAATTTAGCTGACATCGATATGTTGATGGGTAATGTAGTTCCGCAACCGTTGTGGGCGAAGATTCGTCCTGAGAATCATGCAGCGGAATTAGGTGATACTTGGGCGAACATTGTTGCTGCAGATGGTAGACAAGAGGTAGGTTCTAAACCTGAACCTTTAGTTACAGAACTGCCAGGTAGAATTATTAATCTGATGAAGACGATGATTCCTGCTTTACGAGTGAATTGAGATAAGTTAGCAGCATGCAAGCAGAAGAAAGACGAGAGTGTGTCTGGTTTCTTCACTAGGTTTGAAGAGACGTTTATCGATCACAGTGGTCAGGACATGAGTACGGAAGGTGGTCAAAGGTTGTTCGTGGATAAATTTGTCTTTAATTTGCTTCCCGAACTTTCTAATAAGTTGAAGGACTCTGAGAGTTCATGGGCTGTTTCTTCGTCGGCCCAGATATTGGCTACTGCATGTGAAGACACAATAGAAAGTGTGAAGATGATTCAGGCTGAAGCTACAGAGAAGGAAGTGAGTACGTGGAGAGAGAGTACAGGTATATTGGATTCTACAGGTTGTTGGATTGAGTTGTCAGAGCATCAGCGATGGTTGTTGCCAGATGCGTATGTGCTCCCAGTGGTTACAATGGCTGATGGATTGGCTTGAAGAACTGGGATTTCAAGTACCCAGCGGTGCTAGGGACACGCCCAAAGTCCTCTGGGTTCCCTTGCCTTGGTATACAGAGACACTGAATACTTCTAGGTGGCGTCAGAGATCAAATTTATTAGCTGCAGCCAGTAGCAGAAATCCCAGTAATACAACACGGTGTACAACTCAAGAAACTGCTCAATTTTACTAAGGTGAGACATCCCTATTTATACACAAAAAGGTACATTTAAAATGCACGCCCCTGCACCAAAATTCAACCAATAGAAAATACATAACATCACACAGCATCATACAGTAACGCTCATTTTACAGTGTCCCAACCCACAAGTTAATATTTAGGCATATCTAAATAATAATCTGGAAGGCCCGCACAAACCCTTAATTGAAAGCGTAACCCATGAAATGAAGAAACAGTAGAGAAAAGTAGTTTCAGATAATGTGCAAGATAACAGATACGTAAAGAAACCTAAAAGTTAACAAATGTCCTGAATGGTGATTGGGAAAAGTGGATAACGATCTTGCAGGGAAATTGGCTTGGCAGGGTCAATTCCTAGGTGAAAGGCCAGCTTCTGAAATTAACTCCAGTGCATTAACAAAACCTTAGTTAATGTATATATGACCCAAAAAAGGTCAGACTGCTTTGCTCGCAGACTAACTTCTGAGGCCTAGTAAAAGGCAACACCAGATGGCAGTCACGACACATGGCAAAAACCCATGTTTAGAAAAGAAAGTCGTAAGGAAAGAAACAATTTAGATATTGTTTAGGATAAGATATGTGCAAGGAAACTAAAGGTTAACGAGGTCCTGAACAGTGATTGAAAAACTCAGACACCGATCAGCTAGTGAAACTGGTTTTTGCAAAAGGTCAGTTTCAGGTGAAAAGGGTTACTCTCTCTGCAGTTCATTCAGAGTCAGAAAAACCCAAGTTAATATACGCACGAACTCAGAAGGGCAGACCACTTGTTCGTTGGGCCTACTTCACAGGACTACGTGAGGGCAAGACTAAAAAGGAGTCAGGTTTGAGAATTACAGAACCACAGACCCTCCTTTTGCCATTACGTAGGCAATAACCTAAATTCATGTCAATCTGAATCTAGGTCTATATCTATTCTCATCAGGTCATCAAGGTGTTGCTGTAACATCATCTTATTATCCTTCACTTCTTTCGGGACGGGTCTTCTCACACAGATCATAGTACAAAGACTACAAATGGCGGGACCACACTGGATGCATAAACAACACGAGAAAAGGATAGCTAACGCCATACCAAGAAACGTCAGAATCTTCCATCCCCATTTGGACAACGACTCCCATAACCATCCCATCAACGACCATTCTCCTTCGTCCACATGAATAGACTCAGAGATCTTATGTAGTCTAGAGATGGCTTGGTACACTGTCGGGGCATTATCTGGTATGAAAACGCAGCAACTAGATCTAATCAATTTGCATACCCCACCTCTATCTGCAAGTATAATATCTAAAACTAAACGGTTCTGTAATGTCATAAGGCGATCCGCTTGAAGCTCAGCTGTAATATTGCTAAGGGCACCTGCAGTCTCATTTATAGTGGCCTCAACCACTCTCGTAAGCTGACGAATAATCCTACTATTAGCCATAGGACCCCAAAAGGGTAGGAAACCCTTAAAGAAGTCTCCAGCTTCTTGTGCGACAGTATCTTTCGCATCAATTACACCTCTACCATATCTTGTCTTATGGTAGTCGAAAACAGCAGTGTATGTAGGGGGAAGCAAAAATGCCACATAACATGTGCCAGAAAAATCAGATGGCAACCATGTGTATGCTCTATCGTGACAAACAAAATACGTGCCTTTAGCTGGCACGAACGGAGGAGATTTCTGGGACGTATAAACGTATGTGTGAACACACACACTCTTACCAAGCTGAGCTCTCGGATTCTGACCATTACCTTGCAAACAAAGATGACCTCGGTGGGGTACAATCCAAATAGGAGGAGACCTTCGCTGCCTTTCTTTCTCCGTCAAGCTAGCACTATATGTCGTCTTATTCCAACCGACATATGCTCGTACCTCATCTCTAGGGATAGCGTTATACGCATCGATATCTCTAATCATATCAACTATTCCCTGTATCAAGGCATTATTACTTGCATTGTCTTTGACGGAACGTACAGGAGAGGCTTCATTCGCATAGATAAACATTGATTGGAGTGCCCAAACTGACCCGTTAGGCGAAAAAGGCAAAACCAAATATGGCATTCCCTTATCTGTAGTATGTGGCATAAGACCACACACCCAACAATTCGTGGTATTTATGGCTAGCTGATGCTGGTGCAACATCTGTATAAACGAATTGTTCACAAATTCCGATCTTCGTGTCTGTTCATGTTCAGGTAACGTACGAAACTCATGTGGAGAAACAGTAGAAAAAGAAAGAGTAGGTTGAGAAGTTGGTGCAGACGTCAATTGTGTAGAAGGAACAAACCAGAATATAGTAGCTAATAGAATACATAAAAGTATTAAAATAGATAAAGCTATACCACACTTGGAGAACAACATTCTATAATATCGGTTTTTCATCTCTTGGCTTTTTATCGTCATTCCTCAATACAATCTCCATTTTCTAATGTTGCTCACGCAATCTTGACAGAGTACTTCAGCTGTGATTATTAGCAGGTCGTAGGGACACTGCAAGTCCTGCAGACCTACTGCCACTACTCAGGTCACAAACTGAACCGTTGGTACTCCTACGTGACCCTGCAACTGGCAAATGGTAACCAATCAAAAATTTAACAGAAAACCATAATACAATTTCAGATAAAGCAAGAGAAAAAGAAAAACAAAAGTCAAATGCAAAATACTCGAAGAAATTGTCTCTTTTTGATCTCAGTGTGGAAAAAAATAATGTTCAAAGTCTCTTTATTTATTCCGAGATCGGAGGTTGTAACGTAATTTAGTCGGCACAGTTTGGTCCGTAAACAAAAGTTCAGGTTCGGTAGTGTCCAATCTCAAACATGGAGGAACAGCTTCTTGCAGCACATTGTCATTTTCCAGTTCAGATTGAGTCCATTCAAGCTGTGCGTCACTAAAAGGGACAAACCTAGGGACACGTTCTCCTTCAAAATCTCCCACACCCTCTCTAACCCAAGTGTCGTACGGCAAAGGCAGGGGTACGCACTTCGTATGGGCAGCGTGCACCCAATTCTTTTTTCCAAACACCTTAACAGCAGTCCGAGTAGCCAAAAGAATTTGGTGGGGACCAGTCCAACGAGGCTGTAGGTTCTTTGTTCGTTGGAAGTTACGCACGAGCACCCATTGTCCTGGATTGAGGGTATGGCCTGGGTCCACAGATGCTGATGGGAGCTGGTTGTGGACCTGTTGATGAAGGACACGCAGTTTAATAGTCAAATCGTGCAAGTAGTCAATTAGCATAGGATGTTCGATGTCGCTATATTCCTTCGGTCTAGGGACACCCCAAACGTTGGCAGGACGCCCAAACACAATCTCATATGGGCTAAGTCCCACACGAGAATGCACTGTTGTCCTTGTCGACATAAGAGCCAACGGCAAAGCATCGGACCATGTAAGGCCAGTGCTTGCTTGCACTTTCGCTAACTTAAGCTTCAATGTCCCATTATAACCAAACCCGCTGACTGTGGGTGATTCGCAGCATGAAATTTCTGCTTGATGCCCAAGCCCGCACACACTTTCTTCATTATCTGACCCACAAACTCACTTCCATTGTCAGACCATACAATCCGTGGCATTCCATACCTAGGGAAAAATTCTTTGAGCAAAACCTTGGCAGTAGACAAGGCAGTATTATCCTTTAGGGGGTAGGCCTCTATCCATCTGGAAAAGGCACAAACAACGACAAGGACATACTTCAAGTTATTACATCTTTCCATGTGTATATAATCTATTAGTAGAACCTCGAACGGATACGTTGGAGGAGCAAAATGACCTGCAGGAGTTGGAGTTCCCTTGCCAGGATTATGCATCAAACACACCACACAATTCTTGACCAGATTCTCTGCACATTTGGGAATTCCACTATTCTGCCATACCGGAGCCAACAACTTGCATATCCCTTTTGAACTAATGTGAGCCAATCCATGGGCCATTGTAACAACTGGAAGCACATACGCATCTGGTAACAACCATCGCTGGTGTTCTGACAACTCAACCCAACAACCTGTCGAATCCAACATACCCGTAGTTTCTCTCCAAACACTCGCTTCTTTCTCAGTCGCTTCAACCTGAATCGTTTTCACACTTTCTATTGTGTCTTCACACATTCCACCAGCCATAACCCAATTAGCTGGGCCTGCAACATACATACGGCTCATCATGTCTTTCGCCGTTTCCTTCGCAACTTCATCTGCAAACGCATTCCCTCGACCAACATCGTCCACAACTTTCTTATGCGCACTACACTTCACAATTGCAATCTGCTTTGGGAGAGTGAGAGATTCCAAAAGTTCATTCACCAACTGCCCATGCTGTATTTTGGTTCCGTGCGAAGTAAGGAACCCACGCTCTCTCCACAAACGCCCAAAACTATGGGCAACTCCAAACGCATACTGACTGTCGGTGTAAACATTCACTCTCTTTCCTTCTGACAACACACACGCTTTAGTCAGTGCAATCAACTCTGCTGCTTGCGCAGAATTCTGTGGTATGCGTGCTGTCTCAACAACTGTATGTAAAGTTGTAATAGCATACGCTGCAGTCGTTTCACCATTCGGAAGTTTATAACACGAACCATCTACCCATAGGGTACCATCAACATTCGCAAGGGGAGTATCCCTGAGGTCAACTCTAGCTTTCGTTTCTTCCTCTGTACGAAGAAAACAATCATGCTGTTCTTGAGGATCCGTCTCTGTAGAGATCGTTAACAACGTAGCTGGATTCAGCACATTACGTCTTTTAATGTGAACATGGCTAGCCAACAGTGTCAGCTCGTAACCTGAAAGACGTGCACTAGTAAGGTGCTGAGTCTTGGTCCTGTTTAATAAGGTATCCACTGCATGTGGGACCATCACAATCAACGTATTATCCAATACCAAACCAGCAGACTGTCGAATAGAAACAGCAGCTGCCGCTGTAGCTCTCAGACAACTCGGCAACGCTTTAGCAACTGGGTCTAACGTTGCTGAAAAATACGCACATGGACGCTACTTGTCCCCAAAAGGTTGTGTCAACACTGACAACTCACTGCCTTCCCTCTTGTGCACATACAACGTAAAAGGCTTGCTATAGTCTGGAGTACCCAACACAGGAGCCGAACACAATGCATCGCGTAATTCAGAAAAACTTTTCTGGCATTCATCAGACCAAGGAAGAGGATGCGGAGTATCTTTCAGAGTCAATGCTAACAGAGGTTTCGCCAACAGTGAAAAATTGGGGATCCACTGTCTACAATACGATGTAATACCTAAAAAGGCACGCACTTCTCTCTGTGTGGATGGTACATTCATTTGCGTAATTGCTTGAATTCGTTCTGGGGTCAATCTCCTTCCCTCCTTTGACAAGAGATGACCTAAGTAGGTCACTTCTTGGCGACAATATTGCAACTTTGAAGGTGACACTTTATGATGAAGGTCAGACAAATACCGCAACAAAGAAAGAGTAGCCTCTTTACAAATCTTTTCATCATCAGCAGTAACCAACAAATCATCGACGTACTGAATAAGAGTAGCACCAACAGGTAACACAAAACCGTCAAGCTGAGTTTTCAATGCCTGACTATAAATGGAGGGACTTTCACAATAACCTAGGGGAGCTCTCTTAAACCGGAAGCTTCGGCCTCCTAATGAGAAGCCAAACATATCCCTACTCTCCTCAGCAATAGGAATACTGAAGAAAGCATTCTTCAAATTGATGACAGAAAAACAAGCAGGAATCAAAGTCAACAAAGCAGTGATATCAGGTACCACAGAAAACTGTGGCACGACTATCTTGTTTACCTCTCAAGGTCGATCACAAACCGGTACACAGGTGGCTGAGAAGCATCAGTACGTTTAAGAACAGGCAAAACAGGACTGTTACACACATTACCTCTCGTTTCCTCAACTACACCCTTCTCAACCAGATCATAAACAATCGCTAAAATAGCTCTCTCACCATCGCTCGAAATCTTGTATTGGGGAATACGAGGTAGCCTAGCATTCGACTTAAGAGTAACAACATACGGAGGAATCTGCAAAAGACCAACATCATTTGGACCTGTAGCCCAAAGTGTATCAGGAAGCGAACGCAATTCCAGTGGCAAACAATCCTTAGACAATTACATTGGGGAAATCACTTTCTTACCAAGGGTAAGTTGTACTGCCGAAGGAGAACAATGCAATGTTGCATACAATCTTTTCAGCAAGTCCAAACCCAACAGATTCTCACCACAACCAGTCGTTAAAATAAGTGGAGCTTCTAATTCACAAGGGCCAATCAAAAGGGACAAAGGACTAGAAACCGGATTACGAACTGGGGCGCCTGAAAATCCTACTGAAACATTGGTCAAGCCAGACAAAGGTGCGCCAGGAAGTTTAGAGTGCATAATAGAACGTTTCATCGCACCAGTATCCAAAAGAAAAGGTTCTACCACACCTGATGTAATCCCTTCAACATAAGGTCCACTCTGGTCTACTGGAACTGACACTACGCCCTCACTTTGTCCTTGGCTGTCCTAGTTATCATTATAACCAGAACACTCACCTTCGACATAGTAATCCTCAACATAATACTGGGCAGACTGACCACTCGGAACATTCTGTCTGTTAAAATAATTCGCAGAATTCTGTAGGGAAGAGGAACGCTCTTTCTGGGGAAACACACCACCTCCCCTACCCCTAGGAGCTTGCTGAAAACTACCACGACCTCTCTGACCAGTTACACCATTCGCACGCTGTAACAAAGCCGGGCAACTATTCTTGTAATGACCTTCCTCTCTGCAATAAGCACACTGATTACGGCCAGGAAAGAATCGCTGAACATAAGGCTCAGGCTTCTGTAACAATCTCTGAAATTGTGGAGGTTGCTGAAACTGAGGCTGATTCTGACGAGGCGGATAAGCTTGCTGCAAAAGAACTTTCGTCTTTAACTCTTTTGTTTTCTTCTCCACTTTATCCTTCTCATCTTTATCCCTATTCTCGTAATATTGTGCAGTAGCCAATATCTGGGCCGACGAAGAGACAGCCCATGAACTCTCAGAGTCCTTTAACTTATTAGAAAGTTCGGGAAGCAAATTAAAGACAAATTTATCCACAAACAACCTTTGACCACCCTCCGTACTCATATCCTGACCACTATGATCAATAAACGTCTCTTCAAACCTAGTGAAGAAATCAGATACACTCTCGTCTTTCTTCTGCTTACATGCTGATAACGTATCCCAATTCACTCGTAAAGCGGGCATCATCGTTTTCATCAGATTAATAATTCTACCTGGTAATTCTGAAACTAGAGGTTCAGGTTTAGCACCTCCCTCCTGTCTACCATATGCAGCAACAATATTCGCCCAGGTATCACCTAATTCAGCAGCATGATTCTCATGACGAATCTTCGCCCACAAAGGTTGGGGGACTACATTACTCATCAACATATCGATGTCAGCTAAATTCATAATACACGCTTCAACTGTCTGGGACAACTCCTTGTAAAAACCAGCAGGATTCTTACGAGGGTCAGGTAAGGTCTGCTTAAGAGCCAAGACCTCTGCTCTCTTCCAAGGGACATGTACCCATATTCGCTGAAAATGCGGCAGAATAACTGGATTAGCGTTTGGGTCCCCTTCCTTCCAAATTGGGGGAACTTCTCTCATTGGATACTGTCTCGCTTTTCTTCTAACAGAAGAATCAGGTTCATACAATGTCTGAGGCGCAAGGCTAGATCTAAAAGCCAGTATCGTCTCTACGGCATCTGTAATATCAGATTCTACTATCATCCCTTTAGCAAAATCCGACTGAACATCAAGTAATTCCTACGGGCTCAAACCCAAATCATTATCTTCCCATTCCTGACGCAAAAACATACACATCACATTAAAAACATACCTTTGCTTAGGCGGCTCCCACTGAAAGAAAACATCCATAACCGCTGGCAAACTATACCTTGAGGCATTTATAATCCATTTACGAGCCAACAAATCCAATACAGCCCGTTCCTCAGAACCAGGAAGCTGACTACGACTCTGCTTACGCTCCGAAACAGGGGTCATATTCAGTGACCCAAACAATGGTGACAACAAATTAACAACAGTCTCGGTCATTCGTTTTCGAGCAGAAGGGGAAGAAGTAGACATAAGAACAGGAGAATAAGTATTCTGAGGCAAAGAAGGTGTAGGGACAAGAACAGTAGAAATCGAAGATGCAGAAGCAGAAGGCAAAGGAGTTTGAGGCAAAGCTGGTAGCAAGGCTGGCGACCCTAGAATGGGTTGCGCAGGAGGAGGCAATACCATCTGTGGAGCACTGGGTGGCTGAACAACAGCAGGAGGTTGAACAACAAAGGGTGGAACAACCAGGGGAATAGAGGTGCAATAGCACCCTGCACATAGGGAGGTGGCAATCTCAGTAAATGAGAGATCAAAGGATCTTTTTCAAGGTCTTTAATCACTTTTGGAGGAGAAGACGGCAAGGCCGGATAACATTTATCTATGGCCATGCAACGCTGTCTATCTAAAACTTCACTCGCACGCTCTTCTCCATCTTCCTTAAACTGTCTAGCAGCTTGTAGTACTGACATATTTTTATCTTTCCTATCTCTCTTTGCTTGCTTAATTTCTCTCTGTTTGGCTTCCTTACGCCAAAGGCGGAAAGAGTCAAACATTGCCGGCCGGGCTTTCTTCTTAAATAGCTTAATTTCTAGATCGTCTAAAATCTCTGTTTCAAAACTACCATGTGGGGGCCATTGCAAAACACCATCCTTTTTAGTGTAGTGGACCCACACTTCATTATAAGTAATAGGGCCCACTCCGTGTTTTGAGTAAAGTTCATAAGTCGGAGTTCCAACCGGAGGTATCGGACATGAATCCTCCAATCGGGAATCCCTGTTACTACCACAAACAAACCAATTACCAAATTTACCAAGACCAGGCATCTTGCTCACTAGTCTGGTTTCAAACTTCAAAGGGAATTAAAAAAAATACACTCGTAAATATACAAGCCCTTCGGCTTTGGGTACCGCAGCAACCAAATCAAAACCAAGGAATCAAACAAAGTTGTGGGAGCGACCCACTTGTACTTAACCAAATATCTGTCACGCCACCAGAAGACCATCTATCGTCTCGCTTTATGAACATCAATCGGAGGGTCCAAGGCAAGGCGACAGTCAGGGCAGCAGTCCTTCGTAGCCGTTGGAAAGCGGGAAGCCTCGCAGAAAAGACCTTTGGTCCACGTCGACATGCAGGGGTCGAGGAAGTGGGGGCCCTCCTCCAGAGTTTCCTCACGTGGCTCCTCGCAATCTTCGGGCTTGGACCGGTACCACTGAAGTCGTCCCACGTTGGCTGCGCCAACTGAAGAACTGGGATTTCAAGTACCCAGCGGTGCCAGGGACACGCCCAAAGTCCTCTGGGTTCCCTTGCCTTGGTTTACAGAGACACTGAATACTTCTAGGTGGCGTCAGAGATCAAATTTATTAGCTGCAGCCAGTAGCAGAAATCCCAGTAACACAACACGGTGTACAACTCAAGAAACTGCTCAATTTTACTAAGGTGAGACATCCCTATTTATACACAGAAAGGTACATTTAAAATGCACGCCCCTGCACCAAAATTCAACCAATAGAAAATACATGACATCACACAGCATCATACAGTAAAGCTCATTTTACAGTGTCCCAACCCACAAGTTAATATTTAGGCATATCTAAATAATAATTTGGAAGGCCCGCACAAACCCTTAATTGAAAGCGTAACCCATGAAATGAAGAAACAGTAGAGAAAAGTAGTTTCAGATAATGTGCAAGATAACAGATACGTAAAGAAACTTAAGTTAACAAATGTCTTGAATGGTGATTGGGAAAAGTGGATAACGATCTTGCAGGGAAATTGGCTTGGCAGGGTCAATTCCTAGGTGAAAGGCCAGCTTCTGAAATTAACTCCAGTGCATTAACAAAACCTTAGTTAATGTATATATGACCCAAAAAAGGTCAGACTGCTTTGCTCGCAGACTAACTTCTGAGGCCTAGTAAAAGGCAACACCAGATGGCAGTCATGACACATGGGAAAAACCCATGTTTAGAAAAGAAAGTCGTAAGGAAAGAAACAATTTAGATATTGTTTAGGATAAGATATGTGCAAGGAAACTAAAGGTTAACGAGGTCCTGAACAGTGATTGAAAAACTCAGACAACGATCAGCTAGTGAAACTGGTTTTTGAAAAACGTCAGTTTCAGGTGAAAAGGGTTACTCTCTCTGCTGTTTATTCAGAGTCGGAAAAACCCAAGTTAATATATGCATGAACTCAGAAGGGCAGACCACTTGTTCGTTGGGCCTACTTCACAGGCCTACGTGAGGGAAAGACTAAAATGGAGTCAGGTTTGAGAATTACAGAACCACAGGCTCATATTAGTTCAAAGGGAATATGCAACTTGTTGGCCCCAGTTTGGCAGAATGCTGGAATTCCAAAATGTGCAGAGAACGTGGTGAAACATTGCATGATTTGTCTACAGTATAATCCTGGTAAGGGAACTCCAACTCCAGCTGGTCATTTTGCTCCTCCGACGTATCCGTTTGAGGTGATACAGCTAGATTGCATTCACATGGAAAGATGCAATAATCTAAAGTATGTTCTTGTGGTTGTTAGTGCCTTTTCTAGATGGATAGAGGCTTACCACCTGAAAGATAATACTGCCTTGTCTACAGCTAAGGTTTTGCTGAAAGAGTATTTTCCTAGGTATGGTTTGCCGAGAATTGTGTGGTCGGACAATGGGAGTGAATTTGTGGGTAAAATCATAAAGAAAGTGTGTGCTGGTTTGGGAATAAATCAGAAGTTTCACGCAGCGAATCACCCCCAGTCTGCTGGACTTGTTGAATGTTACAATGGTACCCTTAAGCTGAAGCTAGCTAAGGTACAAGCGAGCACTGGTCTTACATGGCCGGATGCCTTGCCGTTGGCTCTTTTGTCAACTAGGACGACTGTGCATTCTCGAGTGGGACTTAGTTCGTATGAAATTGTGTTTGGTCGTCCAGCGAATGTTTGGGGTGTGCCTCGTCCGAGAGAATACAGCAGTATTGAATACCCTATGTTGGTGGATTACTTACATGACTTGACTGCTAAATTACGTGTTCTCCACCAACAGGTCTATGACAGTTTGCCGACAGCTACTACAGATCCAGGCCACGTACTTGAACCTGGACAGTATATACTCATCAAGAACTTCCAGCGTACTAAGAACTTGGAACCGAGATGGACTGGTCCTTACTTGATTTTATTGGTTACTAGAACCGCTGTTAGAGTAGCAGGCAAAAAGAACTGGGTGCATGCCACCCACTGTAAAAAAGTTCCTTTACTGTATGATCAGTGGGTAAGGGATGGTATAGCCGACTTTGACTGTGAAAAAGTCCGTAGATTCGTTCCCTTTAGTGATGCTCATTTGACATGGACGAGGTCAGAACAAGAGGATGATGACGTTCTGCAAGCTGCTGTGCCTCCTCATCTAAAGATCGACACCACCAATCCGGATCTTCTGTTCAAGGATCAGACTGTCCCTGATAAGGAACACTATAATTTGAGAGCGAGAAAGACTGTACATATGGACAAATAAACTTGAAACTGATTTTTTTTTATATAGAGTGAATTTACACCTTGTCAGATCAGGAAACTTTTTTTTCCTTTTTCCTTTTTCGAGTCACCATCCGGACTCCGCTGCAGGGTCATGGTAGGAAGTTCTTAAGGGGTGAGCCACGTAGTGACACAAGGTCTGTGGTTCAGGGTCGTTAGTGCGATCTTGGCGTACACTTAACTGAAGAGGGAAAATTGCAGTGAGCAGCACGTTATAGGATGGAGTTTTCTGATCCTGATAAGAATGTTAGGAAACTGATTTTAAAATAAGAGTGTGTATCTTGGTTCGTAGCAAGTGTTTTTTAATAATGTGTTTTCTTTTTTTTTGTGCTATCTTAATTTTTTTATTTTTATTATATTTTTCTTTTTCTTTCATTACACATTGTATCAGGTATATTATACATACATTTTCAGTTTGTCCATTGATAATTTTACATTAATACCTAACTACTTCTGATTAGATAAGGCATCTCCAACTATATAATACACAAGAATTCTACAAGAATATTACATGGAGAAAAAGAAGAGAAAAAAAAACAGAAGCAAAAACAAAGATACTTTAAATTATTCAATATCCCTCTGTGCTTTTGTTTTACAAGTATATCTGCATTTCCTACTCTGTATTCAAATCAAGTAAATAACTATAATAACATGGTCTCTTTCCAATTCGCAATTGGCTCCCATATTTTTAATCCTAATTTTCTTCCTCTTTTCCCCTTGCGTGCATATATTGCCTTCTCCAGATTGTACATGCCTAGTAAATTAGAAAGCCAAGTTTGAAGTACTGGAGGCGTCTTGTCCAGCCATGCTCTTGCTATTGATAATCTTAATACTGCAGTGACAATAAACATAAATTCAATATGGGTATACTCTTCCCCCCTATCCCTTCCCAACAGTATTAACAGCGATGTCAAATGGACGGGTATTCTTAACGTGTTACCCAAAAATTCTTCTATGCTTTTAATCAAGGTATGTAGCTGCGGGCAGGTGGCGAACATATGGACAATATCTGCATCTACAGCATTACAGCGGGGACAGGTGGTGCCAGTCGAGCCTCCCCGTTTGGCTATTCTAGCCGGGTGTGGTACAATGAAAAAAGAGTTTTATAATGTTGGGATTGGAGAGGACCTGAACACAAGATGGTACGCCCCAGCTCAAGAGATTCCGCAAAATTCCAGACTCTCCCCCCAACTTCTCAATCCATTTATTACTGAATTTATCTAAATCATCCACCTTCCCTTTTACAAGACTTAGCTAGAAAGATCTTATGGTGCAATCCCCTCCTAATGCTATTTTCTCCAATATTTCATTTCGACTGAAGCCGGCTGCCCCACCCTGCTTATTGGTGAGAAAACTCCTGATCTGTAGGAATTTAAAAAAATCCCTACTTGCAACATCATATTTTCGGGTTAGCTCTTCAAATTGGACAATCCCATCTTCATCCATTAGAGCCCCTATCTGATTTATCCCTTTTTGCACCCATCCAGCCATTATTAAGTCAGCAAAAACTTCCCCCGGAAAAGATTTATTCTTGTACAACCTGATATACCTATTATATCTTCCTAGGTGCGCTTTTTTTAAAAAAAGCGTTCCATATCTTAACTGCTGCTTCTACGGTCTTGAATCTAGTCCTTTTGTAATATCCAAATTCTACACAATTTAAAAAACAATTTTCTGTCTCAGCTCCTAGTACTGCTGAATACACTTCTGTGGACATGATCGTAACTCTTACATCAAGACCACCACCCCCGATTAGTCCCTGCATGTACTGTAATGCTGTTGCCATATGATACATTCGGAAATCGGGAGCCCCCCACCCCCCTTTCTCTCTTGGAAGGGTCATGTATCGATATGCGCGCCGGGTCTTTCCGTGTGCCCAAATAAATCTGTTCAGTACATTTTCTAGCATATTAAACCATTTAACATCAAATACCAAAGGAATAGTTCTAAAAAAATAAAGAAATTTGGGCAGTATCAACATTTTTATAACATTAGTACATCCCATCAAGGAAAAGTGAAGGTTGTTCATTCTCTCTAAATCATTCTTTACCTTCGAGATTAAAGGAGCCATATTGGTCTCAACTATTACTCTAAGGTCCGCCGATAATGTAACCCCCAGGTATACTGCCGAACTTACCACTCTAGTATCATCACACTTAGTATATACATTCTTTATAATTTGGGTTTTAGCTCTATTCAAACTATACCCAGATATCTGTCCAAACATGAGGGCCTCTGCTTCCACCTCTTTTATCGCTAAGGTAGGGTTCGATGTTAAGATTGCTACGTCGTCAGCGTATGCTAGCGTCTTCACTATACAATTAATAACTTTTATTGGTTGTATATCCACATTAGATTCAAAACGCCTCAATAACGGCTCCAAATATAGTGCGAATAGCAGAGGTGAGGAAGGGCACCCCTGCCTTGTCCCCCTAGCAGTACTAACGGGAGCTGAAAGCTCTCCGTTAACGCTAATTCTAGCAGTGGGAGTGATGTATAAGGCCTGCATAGCTTTTATAAACCCATCCCCCAATCCAGACCACTTCATAACATACCACAGATAGTCCCAGGAGACCCTGTCAAACGCCTTCTCCGCATCTAAAAAAAGCGCTGCGACAGGGTCTCCTAAGACCTCTGCGGCGTCGAGTATGGTAACTACAGTCCTGACGTGTTGGGTTGTCCCTTTACCGGGTATAAACCCATGTTGAGTGGGGGTTACTAATTGTTCAATATTTTTTGACAGTCTTCTTGCCAATATTTTGGAGTATATTTTTACGTCGGCATTCATTAGTGTTATGGGTCTGTAGGACCCTGGTACATCTGGTGGTTCACGTTTTTTTTAAAATAACTATGATGTTAGCGCCACCCCAGGATTCCGGAATAGATACCCCTAATTGTGCTTGCGTCATTATATAAAACATATCTACAAGTAACACCTCCCTGAATATTTGATAAAATTCAATTGGAATTAGGTCTGGTCCTGCTGCTTTCCCCGGTGGTAAGCTTCCGATGGCAAATTCTAATTCTTCCAAATGGAAAGAGCCCTCCATTGCCGCGCGGGTCTCTTCTAGCAAAATCGGCGGTATAATATTCATAATTCCTCTCGGGTATATAAATTTAAATAGAATCTTCTAAAAACTTCCCTTATTAAATTAGGATCTGTTACCACATTCCACTGTTCATCCTTTATCTCCTTTATTGTTGCTGCTGCAGTTTTCTGTCTAGTTCTTATTGCTAATACCTGTCCTATTCTCTCACTATATTCGTATGTTCTTTCTTTTTTCGTCAGGTAATTGTCTGCCGCTTTCCTGGCCAGTCCTTCAACAGCTTCAGCTTTTAATGCTATGGTTTTAAATAGATGTACTTCCAGAGGTAGGTTCTGACCAATAGCCCTGCTCAGGCTATCTTTCTCCCTGAGTAGCTCTTTTTCTATTTGCTTTCTCTTATCATTTTCCCTCTTCTGCCTAGCCAGAACAAAACTCATAGTTTCCCCCCTTACTCCAGCCTTAAACGTGTCCCAGACCACCCCTGGAGATGCTGTCCCTCTATTAATTTCCCAAAAGTCTTGAATCCATGGGGCCATGTGCTCCCTGTATGTAATATCTTTAAGCAAAGCTCTCTCGAAAGACCATTGCGAGGGTGTTCTTTGTACTTGGGTAGTTTTAACTGTGCAGATCAGTGGGCTATGGTCCGATATAATCCGTGGGAGTTTTTCTATACACAATCCAGGAAGTAGGGTAGTGGACATTAAAAAATAGTCCAACCTAACCATTACTTTGTGTGGTGCGGAGTAAAAGGTGCTCCCATCTAGGTGTGGATGTAACTTAACCCATGGATCAACCAAGGCATTGTGAGTCACCATAGCTGCTAGTGCCTTATATACCCTCCTTTTCCTTCCCAAGTAAGACCCACTTGATTGTGTGAAAGAGCTCTCTGGATCGTGTATATTAAAATCCCCACAGCACACTATAGGCTCGGGCCACTGGGCCAACTCAGTATCTAAGAATTGGAACACCTCTGGGTCATCTGCTGTCGATCCATAGACTGAAACAATAGTTATTGTCTGTCCCCTAAATTTTATTTCCGCAATCACCCATCTTCCCCATTTATCTTCCATCCTTCTGACCATAATCGTATCCCTACCTTTTCCCAGGATTGCTACCCCTCTAGTCCTGGTGCCCTGTTTAGTACTTGCGAGAACCTTGAATCCTAGTTGCTCCAGAAGATAATTCTTACTCTCTTCTATATGTGTCTCTTGCAGACAGATCAAGTCTACACGCAGGGTTTTTAAATATTCCGCCACCCTCATCCTCTTGTTCTTGTCATTGAGGCCACAAACATTCATCGTTGCTATCTTACACGTCATTGTAAAAGAGTTGAAGAACATACCCACTGAGTCCAATTCTTTTTAAGCTCATCAACCAATGTACAGCCATACCATCAATTCTAACCAAATAACAATGTGTTAAATCATATGTCAAAACAAAAGATATAGTTTCTGTTTTTTCCCCCCTCCCACCCCCCCTGAGCCGACTCCCTCCTCCCCTTGGCTCCCCCCCTCCCCCCTCCCACCTCTCTCCCCCTTTCTACAGGCAAATAGGTCAAGAGACCTATGCGTGCCCGCATTAGGTTGCGCTAGTCGCACCCCTCTCTCGCCAGAATTCTCTTTGTGTACTGTACTACTTAATCACCCTAGTGACCCTCTACGATTACTCTACGAACAGTGACTGTTGTAACCACCCATTCTAACCTTCCTTCTTCTTCTTCATCTCTTCCAAAAATAGTTGTGCTTTGATCTCTGAAGTGAATATCCAAGGCTTACCCCTCACTACCACTTTAAGTCTGGCTGGGAACATGAGGTAAGCCTCCGCCCCTAGGGTCTGAAAAGGGGAGATCATCTCCCGAAGTTTCCATCTCCTTTCTATCGTGGCATGGCAAAAATCAGGCCTGGCGAAGAAAGTTACGCCTTCGAATGTCCTCCTATTGTCTGGTCTAGCCTTACTAATAATCTCCTCTCTGAGCAAAAAATTTCCTACATTTATCAGGATAGCTCTTGGGAGGTTTCTCTGCCCAGCGGCTCCTTCTCCCACTACACCCCCGGGCCAAGGATTTTCTTTGCTGTAAATGGGAACCTATGTGCCCTCTGAATCTCCCTATCCCACTGCCACTGGGATTCTGGGAAAGGCCCCTTAGTAGGTTAACCACAAATTGCCTGATGTCCTGCTCTTCTGTCCCCTCTGCCACACCCAGCAGCCTGACGTTATTCCTCCTCTGCCTGTTTTCGAAGTCTTCCATTTTCCAGCACATGTCCACTGATAGCTTCTCCTGTTCTGTTTTAAATGTCTGCCAGGTTCCAACATCGTCTTCCAATCTTCCTGTGCGTTCCTCCACTTCCGTTACTCTTTCCGCTCTCCCCTCATAGAGTTTGTTAACTTTCCTCAAAGTATTCTGTATTTTCTTTGTAGCCTGTCTTGCTCTTCGTGATTCTATCCTGGCCTCCCCTTGCATCTGTTTGAGAATGCTGTACAAGTTTCCAAAGGAGTCCTGCTTGGGTGATGGGCCTGTAGCTCCTTCATCGCACATTGTTGCATTGGTGTTTCCCTTATCTTTAGTATTTTCCTTGTCCTCCTCTTGGTATACCTGTGAAGTTGCTGAATAGTCCCATATCAGCTTTTCCTCCATGCGCTCAGAATGTCCGGTCTTCTGACTCCTTAGCTTCCTTAGCATCCCTCGTTTTTTCCTCGCTGTAGATTCCCTTCCTGAGGTGGTATAGTCTGTGCCAGACAAATCCTCATCTTCCGCCTCGGAACTAGTATCTGTAGATACAGCTGACTCAGAGTCCTCATTTACTGAGTAAAATTCTGGCTCCACAGAGGTATTGTCGCCTCCAGCCGCAGATTGACTGCTTTGTGTAATAATATTAGCATCCAAACTAGCTCTGCTACCCCAAGTGCTGTCCCGCTGTTATAATGTATTCATTTCCTCCTCAACTCTTAACAGAGCCCCAAGCATATCAGCTGTCGTATCTGGCGTTTCTATATCCAAATTATTGGGGCCCCCTCTGATATTCACTACGGGACCTTCAAGGCTCTCACCTCTGATTTGTGTGCAGTTCTCTTCGCGGGCCTCAGAAGCCTCGGGGGTGATGGTTTGCTCTGTGCTCTCAGCCGAGACTGATCGTTGCTCGGCAACCATCAGCGCCGCGTCTCCGAGGTCTGCCACGTCCATTGCGTCCTCGAGGACGTTACTGTGTTGGGCCGATGGATCGGCTAGATCGGCTGAGCTCCTCTGCGGTGTGCGCAGCTCCGCGCTTTTCCCTGCCAGCACCTGTGCCAAGGTAGGCTGTCTCAAAACTGCCTCTCGATTCTTGCTGATATTATCCTTAGGGCGCATCTCACCCCTGGCTGGAAAGCTCTCCTCCATCGCCTGTCCACTCATAGTTTTAGCTCCTACGTTCGACTTTCCCCGCAGCTCTCCTTTCTTCCCCCTGCCCTTGTCGAGCGCAGGAGGGGGTAATATCTTCCTTACTGCCCCGGCACTCTTCCCGGCGGGGGAATCCAGTTTCATGTTCGCATTTAAACCCGCTTTAGCTGTGGAAAGCTCCGGCGCCTTCTTACTTCTCTCGTGTGCTTTTTCCCGAGGGGGTATCTTCGGTGCCATAGTACGGCCGATATGTAGGTTTGCCGCTCTAAGCTTAACCCAAGTCCAGGCCACCCGTAATCGGAGCAGACGCTTCTGTATAAACTTAGTTGCTGCAGACCTGTTCAACCACTCCGGCCCCATTAGTTACCATTTCGGTAGAAAGTCGGGGTTGATTCTGCAGTACAGCGTCCTTTACATGAGTCTTTTGGTTAAAGCAAGAGAGGGATTAGTGCGACCTCTCAGCACAACGCTGTAGTGGCCATCTTGCCCCCCCTGAGCACCAGCTTAATAATGTGTTTTCTAATGCTTTTGAATATTACGTTAGCTTGTGTGGGTTGGGTTTTCTATGCCACACAATTGCCGCATACATCTACCTCCCAACCTACTCTTTCTTTTTCTACTGTTTCTCCACATGAGTTTCATACTTTGCCTGAACATGAACAGACACGAAGATCAGAATTTGTGAACAACTCGTTTATACAGATTGAACAGCAGGTACTGTGCACACGTATAATAAGTCAGTATCAAGTGATACAATGGTTCTAGACAAAGATAGGCATGAAATAATGTTGTAGAAATGAAAATAGTCTGTTGATCAGTGAAGTGTTGAACTTTATTTCTTTGTCTTGTTATATAGACACCAGCCGACACGTGTTTCATCAACAGGGTGAATACCTGTGACTCATCACGGCTGTAAGTGGCGCAAACAGAATCAATAGATGGTCTCCACCATTCACTGCCAAACACGGCCAGGAGCGTTCTTACCACCAACCAGGACGACCCGCCGCAGAATTACCTCACTGCCCGGCGGCGCAACATCAGCATTCACTTGTGCTGACTTTCTTACTACTTACGTTCGTGCACCATCTATTGATTCTGTTTGCGCCACTTACAGCCCCCCAATAGCATGTCTTGTTTTTTTGTCCCTCAGTACTTAAGGCATAAAGCCACGCGACACAGCAATGCTTCAAAGTCTAGGTTACACAATAGACAAAACTTGTTTTTGGACTTGTGCCTTTTCTGGTTTTGCCTAATGGCAAAAATAATATCAAGTTATTAAAACTGAATTTTCATGAGAGAAAGAAAAAATGGTGGCTTTAAGCCAGACCTCGCACATTTTATGTGAGCAGCAGTGGTGGGCGGTGACTCTCAACACTGGAGGGGCGTTGTGGCGACCAAGAGCCAAACCCAGTGGAACCCAAAAAGATTTTTTTTAATAAAAAATGTACTTACCCATAATTCGCTCTTCACATGAAAAACCCCACAATGGAATGTTCGGAATAGTCAGTGTGTGTGGCTCGTGCACACACAAAATGAAGGAAGGACAAGGGACGAGATAAAAGGTAAGGGAAACCTTTCACACAATAAATAAATAAATAGTTCTCATAAGATAAGCATTACAAAGAAAGATATGTAAATAAAAAAATAAAAAACAGCTCCTCGCATCCGCCGTGACCGTCTCTCCTCCGTCGCGTCTTCTTCTCCTCAGCTTTGGCAGAAGCAGGAAGCACACAGGCGCCCCTAAGTCAATCACAACGTTGTGATTGGTCTGAGCGCCGTGGTTCAGCGCCCACACGAGGACAGGGAGCCTGTGTTAAAAGTGTGCATGACTGTTTGGTCGGCCTAAGACGGCCAGCCAAAAAGTAATGCGCACTTGGAGTGTGCAAACCACTCCTCCTCCTGTGCCACAAGCCCCGCTTTGCCCTAACCCAGCTCCTTAGCAAAGAAAAATAAAATTATAATAATGATGTCATTATCATTTTATTTTTCCTGCTCTGCAGAGTGGACGCCCCTGCACACCAAATACTTAAAACCTATGTATCTGCACTTTGGCCATCATGTAAACATCAGACTAGCAGAGAGTGGTTATCCCCATTCTCATTGTCACAGTCTACATGTTTGTGTCTGCTCAGAGGCCAAACTTGTACATTTTTGGAGTGCCCTCTATGTTGTGACACACACGTCACATTACTTGATACATCATTCAATGACACAACTGTGAGGCTACGCATTTTGATTTTTAAGTGTACATGCATTGAAAGTCAGTTGAATGTTGCTGAAACCTCTGCTCACAGTCTTGCTGCTGCTCGGGTGCCAACAGCTGGGTGTGTAGGTCTGCACATGAGGACATACCTCAGTTCATCCCAGGATAAGTGTTAACGTATGTCACAAGGGTCATACATGAGACAGGCCAAAACAAGCGACCACACATTGTTTTTTAGGGGAGCTCCATGAAATCCTGGTTCCAACAGTAAATGCTCCAAACAACATCTGGATAGGGGGTCAGAAAGAATCTTCAACAGACCTTCAACTGGCGGTAGTCAGATACATTTTTTCCTGAACCAGAACCATCCTGGAAGGACAGAGTACTGTGTCACTGTTTGAGCAGACCACATTCAGGCATTATCTCACATAACTGATCCTGTAAACAAGGTGGTGTGGACTCCACTCCACGACCCAAGAAAATCCAACTAGACTTGGGCCTACAGCTCAGGGAGATGACATGTAACACTTGTTATAGCCCTCACAGGCGGGCTATAGTGCTATGTTAGTCACAATCGCATTTGGTGAAAAGACTCCAGGGCATATTTACAAGCCCCTATCACCACCAGAACGTCCCTTTCAGTGACATTCCTGTGGCGATATGTACGTCGCCTTATTTCCTAGGCAGAGCTAACCGCTTGCGTGCGGCAGGAATTCCAGCCCTGTGCTGGACATTACAATCACGGGCGTGGTCGTGACGGAACCATTCCGTTATCAGCACAGCCCAACCGTGACTCATGACGGAATGGTTCCGTCACGAGCATGGAAGGGGTTGAGCCACTTAATGTGGATGAACGTCACCTTGTGAATAAGGGACCCTTTCACACTAACCTTGGCGTGAAAGGGGAGGGCAATGGGTGTTGCGGTAGGCGTTACACCTCAACACCCATTGATTTTGATGCAGGGCAGCTCCAAAATTAAGACCAGGGAAAACCTGGTCTTAAACAGGCGCAACTGGGAGAAATATTTCATTTCTACTAGTTTTTGCTGTTTCCATGTGTGCTGTGTTGTGCACCACACATAGAAACAGAAAAAGGTCATTGATTGTTTATGTAACCTTCCTGCACATAAATAAACAATTTAAAAAAATGACGTTTTGCACCTTCTAGCACACAATGTAGTTACAAAATGGCATTTAGAGATTGGGGACACCTTCCTGCACATAAACAATCTTCCCCTACAATGTAGGCACCCTTGCAAGGGTGTCTGCGTTGGCGCTAGACAGCTAAAATTAGTTCCAGCATAGGGGGAAACGCAGGGCTGCACTGTATCCTTGTAAATACGGTGCAGCCCTGCGTTTTGGAAGTGGTGGAGCGCGGCGTTAAGCCAAGAGTGGCTAACTCCCCTACGCGCCACTTCCTAGTAAATATGCCCCTCAGTGTAGTGGAAAAATCTTTTACTCAGGTCTACTTTTCCATGTAAGTAATTATTAAAAAGCTGTTTTTTTTATAGAGTATCTCTTATACCACATCCTTCACAGGATGTTGAAGAACAAATTGCCTCATGGTAAAGATCTGACCAGAACCGGTGTAATTGGAGGACATAAAACATAACTGTGAACAGTAGTGCCGTGTGTGTAGGAAGCAGGAAGGCATGTTTACTGAATTCTCGCACAATAAGTAATGATCTTTAATTTGCATGTTTTGGCTGGTGGGCGTTCTGTCAGACTAGTTTGTATAAAAAGCAATTAACACTTTTTTTCGCTCTATAATAAAAGGTATTTCGTCGAAAACATCTTTTAACAGACTCATCAAAACAACACCTACACTTTAATTATCATAAGCGACTATTTATTTATGAATGTAAATGAGAGCACGGCCATGACTCATGAAGTTGTGATTATTATAGTGCCAAAAATAGATATGAAATCTGAAAGTAACTGCACGAACAAGCATATAAAATGCACTTATTCAAGCATCATGTGAGTATCTACTGACTGACTGACTGACTGAATTATTTTTAGAGCGCTCTTATGCCGAGGCGTCTTGGCGCTGTGGGACGGAGAGAGAGAAGTTGGAATTAGGACAGCACAAAAAGCAAGGTCTTCAGTGCCTTTCTGAACTTAGCTATGCTCTTTTCGGAACGAAGCAAAGATGGTAAACTGTTCCAGAGCTTTGGGACTTGATGGGAGAAGGATCTGCCGCCCCAACGGACTCTCTTAGTCCTAGGAATGCACAGTAGATTTTGGGAACTGGATCTAAGTGAACGCTCAGGTATGTACGGGGAAAGGAGATTAGAGAGCTGTTTGGAGGTCTGCCCATAGAGGGATTTGTGGGCCAGGCACATGACCTTGAATTGAATTCTTCTCCTGACCGGAAGCCAATGGAGTTCACTGATTGCTTTAGAAGTGGGATGTCGTTTAGGGAGGTTAAGCAGTACTCTGGCCGCAGCATTTTGGATTGACTGGAGTCGGTTAAGTTGTTTTTCGCCGGCCCCTATGTACAGGGCGTTACAGTAATCTACCCTGGACATGATCAGAGCTGCCACTACTGTTTTCCTCAGGGGGAAAGGGATGTAGGGCAGGATTTTTCGAAGGACCTTAAGTGTAAAGAAGCAGGCCGAGGTGACCTGGTTTATTTGGGCTGTACAGGAAAGGTCCTTGTCCATTATGAAACCAAGGTTTCTGACCTTGTTGGCCGGAGTCGGGCAGGTGCCAGCTTCAGAGGGCCACCAAAGATCGCTCCAAATGGAGGGTTTTTGGCCAAACTCGATCACCTCCATTTTTTCAGTGTTAAGTTTGAGGAAGTGAGCGTTCATCCATGACTTAACATCTGATAGACAGTTCCTGAAACTGGTGGCGGTGGCTTCTACTGTCTGCGCCAGTGAGACCACCAGTTGGGTGTCGTCGGCGTAAGAGACTAAATGCAGGCCATGGGTTTTTATCAGTGCAGCTAGGGGAGTGACATAAAGATTAAAAAGGGTTGGTGACAAAGCCGAACCCTGAGGGACTCCACATGGTAGAAGGAACTCCTTAGAAAGGAGACCATCCCAGTGAATTTGATGAATGCGTGCCTCTAGAAAGGAATGAAGCAATTTTAGGGCGGTGTGTGTGATGCCCATCATTGTTAGTCTATTTATAAGGACGTCATGATTAACGGTGTCAAACGCCGCTGTCAGATCCAATAAGATCAGAGCGGCTCTGCCTCCCTTGTCCATGGTTTGACGAATGTCATCAGATGCTATAATCAAAGCAGTTTCCGTTGAGTGACAGGCCCTGAAGCCATGTTGTGTGAGGTCTAATAGGTGGTTGTCTTCAAGGTGTTTGGTTAGTTCCTGATTCATTGCAGTTGTTGTTTTTTCCATACAATGACACACACACTTCCATATTTGCAAAGGTAAGAGGGAAAGGCATTGGTGGGCCCATTTGATCACATGTGGAAATATGAAGCCATGCACAGTTACTAATGGTTCCTTTCTGCGTGCATGGGCAGGGCCGGACTGGCCGTAGTGAGCACCGGGCGTTTCCCTGGTGGGTCGCCAGGCTGGGGGATGATTTTGGGGCCCTGGGGGGCTTTTTTTTGTTACCGGGGCAGGCAATAGCTTCCCCGGTAACAAAATTGGCCAGAACCGGTCCTAGCAAACAGCCCGGCTGTGCACCTAAACCCCCCATGGGTGGGGCCTGCCAAGCAGTTTGCCAGGGCCGGTTTTGGTTCCCAGTCTGGCCCTGTGCATGGGAGCAAATTTGCATTTCATGCATGCTCATCTGACACAATGCCTAAATTGCACAATGCATAATGGGTATTATGTGATGTGAAAGAGCAAAACTTTGACCCTCTGTTTAAACCAGGGCACTCTTTACGCTGCTCCCCTTTCTGTGTCTGGAAGCGCCATACATCAGAATCTGCCTGAAACGGCATTTAGACCATACAGTGCTAAACACAGGCAGTCTTATGAACTGCATGGGGCTAACTGTTATTGACCCAAGGATATGCCACTCATGGTGACACTGTTCACTTTGCTATCATGATGTTGCTTACATCGCGTCAAGCCCAATTTTCTTGTATTGGCTCATTTGAGACCACTTTTGTGTGGAGAGGTTCACGCTACACACCAGGCAGTAAAGCATCATCACCCTTGGCTTGGGGACACCTCCATTTGGCACTCGTCGTCCTCCTCCTGGAGTTTTGGACCATTATCCTGAGGATGTGATAATTCGTGCTAATTTCTGCATTATCCCAAGGTCCATTTTTTACTCATGAATCCCGGGCTCTGTTATATCTGGAGTCCTGATGATGATCCTGTCATCTCCTTAGGGATCGAAACGTCGACTGAAATCGTCGACCATTTTATATATTGTTGTTGATAAGCCGAGAACAGGCTGCAGTATTCTTGTTGTTAGATACACACTTTTGATCACTATTGCACTATTATCACATGTGTGTATCTCTGATGAGAGGGCACTGAATATGTTTTACATTCACACCCACGGCACCGTTATACCAATTTTTTGTAAAGAAATTTCCTCCTGATTATTGTTTGGATTAGCTAACGATTTGGTTGGTAGCATTGTTGCATTCCTATGTCTTGGGGCCAGTTTTGTATTACAGTGTTTAACCAAGGTCCCTGACAACTCTCGGGCTCCATCATTATATAGAACTATTGTCATACCCAAGCATTAAGTAGCATTACTTGAAGAGGGGTTAGCCCCATTTCAGGTCACATTATTCCCCTTCAGGAGGGACTTTTCCCAGATGTTGATGACTTAATGTGGAAATATAGTATTCTGCCAAGTCCTATTTTTGAATGCAGTTTTGTCCATCTGCAGCCCTATACGGGTTATTTACTGTGCCTATGTTTTTATAACTCAATAAAAATGTGGTAAAAAAATACATTAAGTAGCATTACTTGATGAAGAAACATACTATTAGCCTCACATCGCCAATGTGAGTCAGTACTCTTCGACCATGTAAGGACACTCAACACTTTAATTTTTTTTAACTTTTAATAGAATGTCTGTGAAGAGATGGGCACCTCAGGGTTACATGAGTGGCATACATCACATTCTCACAAAATATGAGCTACATAAGTATCAGAGCTTAATTAACTGCAGCATTGGTTACGTAGAGTCAACCATGCTATGCCTTACACCATTGCTACTTTGAAAACTCACCAACGGCAACAAGGGGTCACTCACATAAAACTCAGGGTTCTCTATATTAATATAGGCATAATATAGGGAACTCAAGGTTCCTTATATTATCCATCTAGTGTATTATGAACAATGCTCTCCCTTCTTGGTCTAAATATTGGACAACTACAGACCTACCTGTGGCCTAGGTTAAGCTCACAAGCTTCTGCTTTAGGTGCCCAAAACAAAATGAAATTCATCAGAGGTCACTACCTTGATTATGGTGGCTTGAAACTCTGAAACATGTTATCTTTGTCCACACAAGAGACAGCCTGAGATGCGACTATCTGTGGAGTGACCCCATTGAGTGTAGCTGCAAGGCCTGGCGGAGCCCCGCCGCTACTGTACGGACATTTGCCTTGTAAGGATCCGGGTTGGGATTTTGGAACTGTGGCAAGGTTCCTAGGCCTCACTGCAGCTTCCAGGGGGGTGCCCTATTTATTCTTTGATTTCATTGTTGTACTTCGTTTGCCTGCCCCTCCAACTTTTATTCACCTACCTGGACTCAGGATTCATTTCTGTCAGTTTTCTTGGCACTTGGACATTTCATCCCATTCTGAATTTCCACTTCAATCCCCAGATTACCTGTTGCTCATCTCATATTTCTTTTTTTTTTTTTTTCTTTTTTTTTTTTTTTATTGGGGTACCAATCTCAGAAAACAAACATAGTTCATTAACAATCAGTAAGAAATCAAGAACTGTGGTTAATACCCCAAATCTTTTTCCGATATTTTCTCCCCCCACCCCAGCAGATCCAACCCCTAACAAACCAGCTCTTCGGAAAAAGAAAGGAATGAACACAAGAGAAAGAAAAATACATATATGTCATGTCTATGTATTAAGCCAATTAGTCAGAGGAAGCCAGAGCTTCTCCCCTCTCTCTCTCGCCCGTCTTCCCTTCCTCCTCACCACCGCCATCTCCCAATTATATATAGATAAAAGTTTGTTGAACCAGACATATTCGGTTGGAGGAGCTGCATCAAGCCATACAGTAGCTATACATAAGCGATAAACAGCCGTAGCGACAAACCCAAGTTTACTATAATTTTCATCCATTGCTTGATTGGAAATTCCCAGCATTATTGTCAGCGGGGTGAGTGTCAAAGTAAAACCCAGTATTGCCCTCAACCTGTGTTCTATTTTAGGTAATATTTGGGAGAGTTCCAGGCAAGTCGCAAACATATGGGTGCTATCCGCAGCCTCCATCCCACAACGCGGGCAGTGAATTCCAGTGATGCCGCCCTCATCTATGAATACGAGCGGGGGTTACATACAAATTGCACCAGGTTTTAAAACAATGTACTTGTAAATTTGCAGATATGCATGATGTTTGGCGGAAGTACAGAGAATCTTCACAGTCCCCCTGGCCGGGGCCTGTAACAGTATTTGCCACCTGTCAAAATGTTTGATTAAATCATCCCCCATTTTCTCCGTGATGGCTTTGTAGATGGCGGTAGTTTGTGGTAAATTGTTCTTAAACGTTTCTAAAAATGAAATTCGGTTCCGGTTCTGACATTTCTTCTCAAGGAAATCCCGAATTTGTAAAAATTTAAAGAAATCATTATTCCCTAAACCGAATCGATCTTTAAGGGCATCAAAAGAAAGTAAACAATCACCCGACAAAAGATCCCCGATACAATAACTCCCTTTATCCCCCCATCTACGAAAATAGGCATCATAAAAAATTTCCGAACATATAATAGTATTAATAACAAGGGGGAATACGTATGCAACCGGGGAATTCTGACCTTTTTCCTGACTGCGGTCCACATTTTATAAGCTCCTATCAGAACCTTGAACTTAACCCTCTTATAATAAGCAAAATCTATGTGTCGTAATAAGAGACCCCTAGCTTCTGACCCACAAAAAAGTTGGAAAACAGAAATTGCAGAGTTGTCCAGATTTGGTCCATTTATCAATTTGGCTGAGTACTTCAAGGTGGTGGCCCAGTAATAGGTCTGGAAATTAGGTACAGACCATCCCCCCCCCCGATCCCTGGGTAGTGTCATGAACCTTAATGCCCGTCTTGGGCGCTGCCCCCCCATAAAAACCAAGAAATGACCTGGTCAAATTTCCGAAACCATAACTTATTGAACTCAAGAGGGATGGCTCTAAATTAGTAAAGAATCTTGGGTAGAAAAATCATTTTAATGACGTTGCTCCGACCCATAAGCGTCAAATAAAGATTGCTCATTCTTTTAGTTTCGGATTTCATTTTGACTAATAGTGGCGCAAGATTTAGATCCACTATAGCGGTTGGGGCAGAGCTTATCTCAACCCCTAGATACCTTGCACTCACTACAATCTGTGAGTCAACGATATCTAACTTCTCGTTAATAACTATTTGGGTTTTGGTTTCGTTCATATGATACCCGGAAACTTTACCAAATCGAGATGTTAGCACCCCCAGCTCAACTAGAGTCTCCTGTGGAGCCAATGTAACTATTGCTAGATCGTCAGCATACCCTAGAACTTTTACCTCCCCTCCTTGAGCAGATACTGGTTGAATTGCCTGGCTCTCTTATATTAGTCTAATTAGCGGGTCAATATAAATTGCAAATAGCAAGGGAGAGCAGGGACAACCTTGTTTGGTGCCCCGCTCTATACTGATCTCCCCTGAGTATGCTCTCATCAGAGCTAGCTTGGAAACAGGATCTAAATACATACTTTTAATAGCCCGGATCAAGCCTTCCCCTATTCCGTAATGTTTCATGACCGCCCATAAAAAAGGCCAGGAGACCCTATCAAAGGCCTTTTCGGCGCCCAATAAAATTAACGCCATAGGGTCTCCTGTCACCTTGGTGTATTACTCTACGGATATGGTCTATGGTTTCCCGGCCGGGGACGAAGCCATGTTGACTGTGGGATACCATTTTTTCAATAACTGATGCCACTCTCTTCACCAAAATCTTTGAGTACATTTTTACGTCATTATTAATCAAGGTGATTGGCTGATATGCCCCTATATCTGTGGCCGGCTTACCTTTCTTTAAAAAGATGACAATTTTAGCAAATCTCCACGAGTCCGGTGGAGGGTCCCCCCCTGGATCAGACTGAATAACTCCAACAAAATTGGGGCGAGCTGTGTTAAGATTTTTTTTAAGAATTCTCCAGGCAAAAAGTTAAGCCCTGCAGATTTGCCCGATGGAACTGCTTCTAGTACATTACTGACTTCACCTAAAGTAATCGGTGCTTCCAACATTTCCCTGTTTGCCACGGGCAGTGAATCTATTCTAACCCTGTCCAAAAATCCCGCTATCTCTTCCTGTATTGTTAAAATATTCCTCCTTTCAATTTCTGATACATTTTTCAGAAGCTACAAGGATAGCATCTGGGTCATTCACAAACCCAATATCTGGGTCAATAACTCCCATGATCCGAGCTTGAACAATTGGAGCATAAAAAGCTTAGAAAATGACAAATAATTCCGCATGTGGTTTTGAAATACAAATGGAATGACCAGAGTTCAACCCAAAAAGATTATTGAGAAAATGGTTTACAATGTTTAAGCGATGAAAAAGGACTAAATACAAGACTGCCACGTTGGCGCCTTCAGCTGTGCAACGGGCAGGGGCACAGAGAACGCCTCATCCCTATACTTGTGTTTGCTCAGTGTTGTTTGGGCAAAGGCACTCATGCCAGTTTGCACGCACTCTTTGATCACAGGATAATGTGTGGACAAATATAAAAAGATAGGTGTGCACCCCTATCCTATTTGATGTTGGCAGTCATCCTTGCACCATGGTGCAAGGGTGCCAGCGCTTGGCAGCTGTTTGTGCGCCAGCGCAGGGGAGAGCACAGGAATGTAACATATTCTTGTAAATATGTCGCATTCCTGTGCTCTGAAAGTGCTGCAGCGTGGCGCAGCCAAAGGACTTGCGGTGCACCACTGCGGCACTTTCTTGTAGATCTGCCCCCCAATATTTTCTACTTAGTGCTTCAGGCAAGATTCCTTAGTGCTTCTAAGCATGATGATAATATATAATGCTATTGCCCAAACCAATATTGCACAATAGATCAATCTTCGAAGGATGAACGTGCTCCCCTCACCCTCCCAGGCTTCTGCACTGCCCGCACAAACACCTCTGAACTGAGCTATCCTAACCAGGGACATACCCTTGTTTGCCCTGGAAGACTTGACGGTACTGTCTTGTAAATTCCATACATTCAGCAGATTCCTGTTATCTCTGTGCACCCTAAGGATTCAGACAACAAGCAAGTTCTTTTGCAGCAATACTGAATTCTACAGGGAATTCTGGGCCCTCCTGCTGTTTGTGTGGAAGTTGTTGACTGAACCTGCTAGGAGGTCGATGGCACTAAATAAACAGGAGATGAATTACCAAGAACTCTGAAAGCTGCTCGGTATTTGAGATGCATGCCATGCCAGGCGTGCTGCTATCGATGGTGCAGCGACACCGGGGCTCATAGGCCCTACTTATCACTGCATTTTGAGAGCCATGTCACTCTTTCTACACAGGTGTACCTCTCATCTGCTTCTGAAGTTAGTCACCGCAGGCAACACTGCAGAGGTATACTTGATTATAACAAGCTATGTTAATGATTTTGAGCCTGCCCACCCTCTTCAAAGGTCCCCCATTGGGTCTCAGCTACAGACAGCCTTAGGGTCTGTAGGCAGACCCATTGTTACCCTGCATAAGATAAAACTTGGAGTTGATTTAGGGTCACTCCTTGCTCATTATTGGATGGCTTTGTTGTCAGTCTGGGGTGTCTGCTCTTGATTTGATGGTTTTACTCCCTATTGTGTTTGCAACTCCCAGGAACAATTCGATCTCACAGTGGTCTGACTGGAGGAATAGTATCCTTCCACTGCTAACCTAAGGGGACTTTTTTTTTACCATCCAGCACTTCATGTGAGTGTATGTATTTATTACTCCCTCCCCAGCTTGTTCCTGTGCCCCCATGCTTCTCTACTTAATCCCCTTCCCGCGTACTGATGTTCCACATTTTAATGTTTTTTTAAATGTATCTAACTTTAATAGACAACCAAATGCAAGGTCGCCAACCATGTGTCATGATGCATGTATTTGCATGCAGAGGGCAATTACAAAACACATTTGCAAAACCATCACCTCTGCCTTTAAGAGTCTAGGCCCATTCGTTTGGTCAGTTCTTGCTCTTGTCATGCCACACAACAGTAATCGCCTGTGATTTAGGCTCCACGTGACATGACTTCCTGCGATATCATCACGTGAAAAAGGCCACGTGATGTTATTTCTGGTGTTGCCATCATTATGTAAAACTGTGACTTTATTCTCAAACCGGGAATAACGTACAGAATGCTGCCAATTATATACTATGCACTTTACATCTTAATTCAATCCTGGAGTTCATGAATAGTGAGACAAATTGAAACATTTCTATTAAGGTAAATATTCAGGTGTGTGCGCACACCCAAGTATGGCTTACCCTGTGTTTTCCCATGAAGAGAAGCCGCTGCCACCCCTCTCCCCAGATGGACGCTCTGTTTATTCCTACCACTCAGGGGGAGCCATGTTGTCGGTCCTGCTCTGCCCTTCTTGCCCTCTGACCTCTAAAGATGGCGGCCTCCGCAGACTGGTTTCGGACAACAATAGGAATGCAGGCTACTTCAGGAGTATTCCATTACTCACTATGTAAGCTGGGATTAGGGTTTAGTAAAGATAGTGATTGTACCGGTTTAGCATGGGGAACAGAACAAAAAGCAGTGGGAAATATGTAAGTATAACCACTGCTGAGTAAACCAGAAAGAAGGCAAAAGGTTAAGACGTTGTTTCTTCAGCTACATGTCTGTCATTATCCTGGCGTGAAGGAGAGGCTATTGAAGAACAGCTTTCTTTCTGACAAACCTCTGGCAGTCCGTTTTGTTTTCTTTGGATTAAGCATGTTTTTCGAAACTATTTGAATAATACGGTGTTTTCTGGTGTTAAACACAGTTCTTGAAATTCAGGTTATTGCAAACATAACATGTTTAAACTCTGCGTAGGCAAGCAGCCCCTGCTATTCACCGCCTGATTAAGCACCGTGACCTTCATTTCTCGAAGACCGACAAGGCACATATTTACAAGTCCCTATCGCCACCACAAACCCACTTTTTTTGACCTTGTGGTGGCGATAGGGGCTTCGCCTTATTCACAAAGTGACCTTAATGCACTTAACGTGGCTTAATGCCACCTTGTGAATAAGGCCCCCTTCCACACTATGCTTAGGGTGAAATTGGTGGGCAGTGGGTGTTGTGGTGGTGTTACCTCGCAACACCCATTGATTTTGAAACTGCCCATATTTACGAGGGTGGTGTAAATATGGGTCTGCGCCAAAATTAAGACCAGGGAAAACCTGGTCTTACCCTGGTGCAACGAGGAGAATTTCACAAGGTGGCGTCAAGCCCTATCGCCACCACAGCACAGAGAAAGGTGACGTTGTGGTGGTGATAAGGACTTGCAAATTTGCACTTTGTTGGTCTTCTCCTCGTCATGTTCGTTCCTCTGAGAGTGTACGCGCTCATCCTGAAGACAGGCAACCTATTTTCCTACATTAAATAGATAATTGTTTACTTAGAATTAGAAAAAAAAATCTTGCCCTCTTCCTGTATCCTTATTTTTATAAGTTAAGTATTGTCCCCTTATTGGCTATAAAATGCCAGGTACCAATCTTCAGGTGCCTGGTAGGAGGTTAATAGTAAAAAGACGAGGTCGAGGAGGGGGTGCAGAAAGACAGGGTGAAGGAATAGAGGGTGTAGGTGTGCTGCAGTGCATCGAGCATGGCATGTTTTGATGCAGTAGATTTCACACTGACTCACTGCCGCACTGTGCATTGTCGCCTTGCTTCGTAAGTAACTCATGTAGCTATTGTCCCACTGCTGAGTGAATTGCTGGAGACAGTGGACACTACGCAGTTATAGGCATGTATGGGTTAACTCAAGCTTGTGCTCTTTATCATTCTTGTTCATATTTATGTCCACTTCAGGGGATAACAATATCTTTGTTGAACAACATTCAGTGAATCGTTGACGGGCCATCTTGGAATTCTGGTCATGCTGGATTTGTAATCAGCTTTTCAATTGTTGATCATGTGTCACTTTTCGAGTGACTGGGGTTAAGTAGAAATGGACATCCAAGCCATGAACATCTCTGAGCAGATCAGTTGACGTAACATGAAACCATTTGAACAGCAACTTCAAATATGTGGGAATTTGCCAATCCTGATTTGAGTGGCTTGAAGGGATAAGAG
The DNA here is from genome assembly GCF_964261635.1 of Lissotriton helveticus. NCBI lineage: Eukaryota > Metazoa > Chordata > Amphibia > Caudata > Salamandridae > Lissotriton > Lissotriton helveticus. Next base: position 289,797,156 of record NC_136063.1, on the reverse strand, counting down.
TTCTTGTTGAATAAACATTCCAAAAACTCTTAGATCGAACCACTGTTAATATAGCACGGAGTCAAAGTGCTAACTTTTTTGTTCAATAGTGCCACGACTGTGTTTTATCCTACTAAACAAACCAGCTTTATAATCCTGGAGATATCTATGCAGCGGTAGGAACTGCGGCACGTTAGGTGTTCCTACTCTGAACTTCATTGCATGAAAATCTGGACTCCTCCCCTGAAAAAAATAATCCTGAATGCTCAATCAACAGGATACAAGGGCAGACATGAACTAGGGTGTAAAAAATACCACAACACATTCCTTTTCGTTGTTGACAACATAGCCCTACTCCAGAAAAGACATCAAAACCAAGCTCAGCTGTGGTTCACAGAAGCGTTACAGAAAAAAGGAGAGAAATAAGCAATCCTGAACATGCCTGACGAAAATCAAAATAACTCATAATATACACCAAACTAAAAGTTTTCAAAAGAGAAGATAAACAATCAATCCATGTCTGCAAGGCCAACTATATCCAAGAACAAATCAATACCTCCTCAAGGCTGGTTCACATCCTTTATTTCAAATAATTACAAACCGATGAAGATTGGAAACAGAACATCTGAAAGAACTACAATGCAATGTGGTGATCCACAGGGTCTGATCCTAGCATACTCACTCTTCAATCAATGACTTGAACCTCGGAACCTATTTGAGCAGCAAGGGTCTCAATACAGCAATTTGCAGATGACTCACAAATCTGTTTGAAAATGTCTTTCGTTAACAACATTATAATTTACCGTTCCTGTTTGTCTGAACTTCAAGGGTGGATGATAAACTATTCCGTGATGCGGATTCCACTAAATACAGAGGGGCATATTCACAAGTCCCTTGCGTCGCCGCAGCGCCACTTTCTTTGACGGCCCGATGGCGCAGTGTACTGACTGGCCCATATTTGCAAGGACACACGAAGCCACCGTGCATGGCTTTTTATGGCCTTTTAAATATGTGCAGCTTCCCTGCCTGTCAGCCCTGAAGGGTGCCCTGGTAGAAACAGCACATGATAGAGACCCTCAGAATCTGGTGAATCCCCATTCATAGGTGTGCAGGGATAAACACGGGGCACTGCGGGGGATTACAAGGGGTTATTTGTGTACACTAGCAAAGATATTGTTTGGGGTTCCCATAGTGATCTGGTGTGCAGTGTCACAGACACCATCTAACTTTCTCGGGACATAGGGACTCTCCAGAGAGTCCTCCAGCCTACTGTGCTTCCTGTGATCTCAGAAGGGGCGACAGGGGCTATGCTTTGATGTGGGGGTCCTACTGCCAACCTTCAGCCCTCCCAGGCTATGTGAAAATCAGGTGGGTAATACCGCCTTCTGATTCTTGAACTAGGGGAGGTTGGTGGACGACTGGTAGTGGCTGATGGAAGGGTATTGCCATCTGACTGGCATTATCCCTGGCTCCTACTTCCAGTATGCACCACAAGGATGGGGAACACTCAGTGTTGTGTAAAATACCCCTCACACACCAACAGGCCCCTTGGTGTCATGCTTCATCATCGGGGTCTTCGCACCCCGCTAAAGGGATGCGGCACGCTACGACCTGCGACTACGCGGGAGCGTTAACAAGAAATGACTATGTGTGGTGTGTGTTGAGTGCATGTGAGGGGATTAATGTGAGTGAAGGGTGTAGTGGAAAATTAAAAAGTACCTGGCTAGTGGGTGGTGTGAAAAAAACTTTATTCCATACCCCTAGCTGGTGCTATTAAAAAGGTGTGCAAAAAACGAGGTTAGTTGTCTTAATTAGGGACAAAACCTCTGGTGTGCGTCGACATGTTTCGGAACTGGTGTTCCTTCTTCAGGACGGGGCACAACTTCCCAACCCTACTCACGTATTCCTATAAAAATGTGTTATTCTAATTATCTTTTTAACAAAAAGTGATAACAATCTCACGGAGGCTAACAATGTGCCTACAGCGGTATCTTCGGATCATGCAATTGCATGCCCTGAAAAAAAGAAAAATTTACTTTAGTTTGGTTGCCTTGTAGGACTGGCTCAGACAGGTGCAGTCACCTGGAGCCCCAAACAGTCAAATTGACCTGTAAAAAAGAGGGACATACATAACACACAACATATAAGACACACTTGAAGGTTTTTTATATATATTTTTTCTTTTGGACATACTCATAGTCACTGTTGTAAATTGCGTCATGAGCATATCCAGAAACATCAGGGTAGGTAGGTGGATCCACAATCTGTGAGGGTAAAGAAGTAGTTTCAGTACTGTTACTCCTTTTACTCACTGTTGGACTCCACGCTAGATCTGGATATCTGAGAGTTGTTTTCGTGTTTCATATATACTCACGAAATCCGCCTAAATTGGCCTCCTTCTACCACCCTGTGCTGCTCCGCCGTGAATGCGTTAGCGAGCAACATTGCGGTATATATTGGGGATGTAGGTGTTGTCTCATTCGTTAATTAGCGGATATCGGAAGATGGCCATAAAAGGGACATCCGTGTGCCCGCCTATCATGTACCTTCACACGCTCTCAGTGTAACATGTATCCTTTTATCATTGGTTAATTGCCGGGTTTCTTGGCAGACCAAATATGGAGTGTCCGCTTCCCTGCCTATTGCGAGCCCGGACATCAGTACTTGTCGACAAAAGTCCTACTGCGCATGCCTTGTTATTGAACTCTTTCAAACAGGGCGCGCATGCGCCTATTGTTTTTGTTGTGCCCTTGATATGCTAGTTATCAGCGCATGCGCGGATGTGTGAGTCGCACTGATCGTGCGGTGTATCGGAAATACTATTACTTTTCACAAACTTGGAATACTGTTTTTACTTCAATTCCGGGTGCCCCATCTGGCCATCGTCTTTCCAAAAAGCATGCGCATGCGTATTTCGTGTTTGCTGCGCCCTGGTTTTCCTAGTTACACGCGCATGCGTGGATGTGTGAATCGCACTGATCTCGTGCGGTGTATCGGAAAAACTTTTGCTTTACACGAACTTTGAATACTATTTACTTCAAATCCGGGGCATCCCATAGGGGCATCATTAAATCTGTTTGTCTTGATGGGAAAAATGGCTGAACACAAAAATTTACTAGTACTGTCCTAGTCCATTTGTGTGCGTGTTTTTTTTAAAAAAAAGGCTTTCCATGATTATTTATATCATTCTTTGGGTGAAAGACACATCAGGATAATTTCTTATTTACCCAACCCAAAAGAAAAATGAAATTGATGACGTTGTGGTGTATCAGTTATGGTCCAGTAATTTTGCTCCACGGAATGTCATCATTAAGACCTGCAATATGGGTTCCCAAGCGAAATACCCACCGTTGTTCTTTCTGGAAAAGGCCTGTATCAGAAGTTAGACGTTCAATAACCTTCCAACGAAAATCATTGATGCAATGCTGAAGTTCCAAAAAATGTGACGCCATCTTAGTGGTCGTTTTTTTGCAACGTATGTTGCTTTTATGTTCTCCTATCCTCACTTTGACAGGCCGAGTGGTCATGCCTATGTATTCTAGACCGCATGGGCACGTTATCATGTAGACCACGTTCTTCGTGTTACAATTAGAGAACTGGCGTTGTTCCCATGATGTGCCATTCCTAAAGGTTAGGGTTTTGCTTTTTTGGGTTTGATGACAGCAGCTGCAATCGCCACAGGGGAAATGTCCTTGAACCCCAGTCACATTCTGTCTTCCTGTGAGGTTTTGTCGTGGTCTGGTATGTACCAGCATGTCTTTGATGTTTCTGCCCCTCCGGTGTGCATGCATTGGTTTCTCGAAATCCAGGTCCCCACAGTTCAGTATTCCCCAATGTTTATTTATGACTTTTGATACCTGGTTTGATATAGATGTATATGTCGTAACACAAATTGGTCTTTTGTTTGATCCCTTGTCTTTTGGATTGTTTTCTAGAAGTGCCTCCCTGTGGTTGTTCCTTGCGCGTTTCATCGCCTTATCAATGGTTTTGACAGGGTATTGTCTTTGTATCAGTTTGGTTTTCAAATCTTTTGCTTGTTTGTTGAATTGGTTCACTTCTGTGCAGTTTCTTCTGAGTCGTAGGAATTGACCATACGGTAGATTCTCCCTAAGGTGTCTGGGATGGAAACTATCGTATCGCAACAAACAGTTTCTGGAGGTAGGTTTAAAATGGGTGGTACTTTTCAGCCTTCCCTCCTCCGTGTATATATTCAAATCCAGGAAGACCATTGATGTGTTGGAAATAGTACTGGTAAATTTCAGGTACTCATTCTGGTTGTTGAGCCAGGTTACAAAATTGGTGGCACTATTTATATCCCCATTCCATATGATGAAGATATCATCTATGTACCGTTTCCAGGTGTCAATCTGGGAACGGTATGGGTTATCTTCATGTAGGATCTTATGCTGTTCCAAATGGTGGACGTATAGTCCCGCTAGACTTGGGGCAAAAGTGCTACCCATGCTCGTTCCATGGGTCTGCAGGTATAGGGTCTCCTTGTATTTGAAAAAATTGTCTTTCAAAGCCATGGCGATGCATTCTAGGACCAGACTTCTTGGTGTTTGGTATTTCCATGTGTTACTGAAGAGCACTTCCTCTATGATCTGTAGTGTCTCCTCATGAGGCAAGCTCGTATATAGGCTCTCCACGTCGAGGCTTAGTAGGAGCTGTGTGGATGGATCAAATTCCTTCTCTTCCAGTAGCTGTAAGACCGCTTTGGTGTCTTTCAAATATGTGTTTGTGGATTGTACCATTGGTCTGAGGAAAGCGTCCGAGAATTTGGACAAAGGCTCCAGAATGGACCCGATCCCGGAAACAATGGGTCTTCCCGGTGGACTTTCGATGTTTTTATGTATCTTCGGGATACAATAGAAATATGGTATTTTTGGAGTAGATTGTTGAAGGAAATCCGCTTCCTTCTTCCTGAGCCAGTCATGGGCTAAGCCTTCCTCTACCATGCCGCCGATCCGGATCCGAAGTTCTTCCGTTGGATCTCTTTCCAACATTTTGTAGTTCCGTTCATCCGATAGTAAACGCTGGCACTCTTTGTCATATGCCTCAAAGGTTTGCAATACTATCGCTCCCCCTTTATCTGCTGGTTTTATAACGAGCTCATTGTTGGTTGTCAGTTCTCTTAGGGCTTGTTGTTCATCACCACTTGTGTTATGGAAGACGTTCTTCCCTTTCCTATTCAGTTGGTTGACCTCAGTGGTCACTGCCTTTTCAAAGGTTAGGATTTCTACGGGAATTGTAGAGTCTGGTGGGGTGAAGGTTGATTTCAACTTCAATCCTGTGTCTGTTTTATCTTCTGGTAAGGGCTTGTCTTTGAAGAAAGCCTGTAGCTTTAGTTTCCTGAAAAAGTCCTGTAACTCTTTGTTGAGTTTGAAGATATCTGGTTTCTGAGTTGGTACAAACCCCAAGCCTTTGTTTAAAACAGTCTTCTGTGTTGCTGTTAGTGTCATGGGTGTGAGGTTCACAACTAAGTCCCTCTCTTGCTGGTTGACGGTTGGTTCGGAAGCGATCCCGTCATGCTCCGGGTTGTCCGGGCATTGGGCTGCTCCTGGTCTTCCCAAGCAACTGTGTTGCCTTTCCGGTTCCTGCCTCGTGCGTTCTGGCGTGCCCCTAAAAAAGGTTGTTGTTGCCCTCCATAAGGTTGTTGATGGCCATAGTAACCATCGCTATATTCTTGATTCCATATTGGTCCAAACTGAAACGGGTTGAATTGTGGTGGGCCCATGAATTGTGGGAATTGATTTTGTGGTTGGTACCCACGCCATCCCCTTTGTCTAGGGAACTGCTGTCTCCTTTGTCTCCAACCTCCTCTGCGTTGTCTGTTTCCTCGATTTCCGCTCGAATTAGAACCTGAGGACCCATTATCAGAAGTGTCGCTATCTGCGTCACTATAGGTGCTCTTGGAGACATAATCCACCTTTGTGTATGGATATGCATTCTCGGGGGTAAACTTTGCCACATCTTTAGTTAATTTATTGGTTTTACTCTGTTTCAGAGTGAACTCGAAGTCAGTCATTTGTTGGTTTAATTCCTCGAGTCTAGTTTTCAACTCTTCTGGTGGAATGTATGTTTTCAGTTGGACCTCTATTTTGTTTATTTCAATTTTCAGTTCTTGTGTAATCCTGGTAGCTGTCTTAATTATGAGAACTAACCAGTCTCTTGAACAGTGCCAAGAAATCAATGACCACTCTTTCTTGAAAATTAGGTCATTTTGGAAAATGAGTGGTTCATTTTTAACAATTAGGCCAGGTGGTGCCATTTTGTTACGAAGGTACTGAGTCATGAATAGCCCGTGTAAGGCTGCTTTGATTTGGTTACGTCTAAGGTTCAGCAACTCATTCCAGTCATTTGTTTGTGGGCCTGTTTCCTGGTTACATAGGCCTTCGAAAAGGTTGGTCAAGATCCTATCTGATACCAACCAAATCAAAGCAGCCTTACACGGGCTATTCATGACTCAGTACCTTCGTAACAAAATGGCACCACCTGGCCTAATTGTTAAAAATGAACCACTCATTTTCCAAAATGACCTAATTTTGGAGAAAGAGTGGTCATTGATTTCTTGGCACTGTTCAAGAGACTGGTTAGTTCTCATAATTAAGACAGCTACCAGGATTACACAAGAACTGAAAATTGAAATAAACAAAATAGAGGTCCAACTGAAAACATACATTCCACCAGAAGAGTTGAAAACTAGACTCGAGGAATTAAACCAACAAATGACTGACTTCGAGTTCACTCTGAAACAGAGTAAAACCAATAAATTAACTAAAGATGTGGCAAAGTTTACCCCCGAGAATGCATATCCATACACAAAGGTGGATTATGTCTCCAAGAGCACCTATAGTGACGCAGATAGCGACACTTCTGATAATGGGTCCTCAGGTTCTAATTCGAGCGGAAATCGAGGAAACAGACAACGCAGAGGAGGTTGGAGACAAAGGAGACAGCAGTTCCCTAGACAAAGGGGATGGCGTGGGTACCAACCACAAAATCAATTCCCACAATTCATGGGCCCACCACAATTCAACCCGTTTCAGTTTGGACCAATATGGAATCAAGAATATAGCGATGGTTACTATGGCCATCAACAACCTTATGGAGGGCAACAACAACCTTTTTTAGGGGCACGCCAGAACGCACGAGGCAGGAACCGGAAAGGCAACACAGTTGCTTGGGAAGACCAGGAGCAGCCCAATGCCCGGACAACCCGGAGCATGACGGGATCGCTTCCGAACCAACCGTCAACCAGCAAGAGAGGGACTTAGTTGTGAACCTCACACCCATGACACTAACAGCAACACAGAAGACTGTTTTAAACAAAGGCTTGGGGTTTGTACCAACTCAGAAACCAGATATCTTCAAACTCAACAAAGAGTTACAGGACTTTTTCAGGAAACTAAAGCTACAGGCTTTCTTCAAAGACAAGCCCTTACCAGAAGATACAACAGACACAGGATTGAAGTTGAAATCAACCTTCACCCCACCAGACTCTACAATTCCCGTAGAAATCCTAATCTTTGAAAAGGCAGTGACCACTGAGGTCAACCAACTGAATACGAAAGGGAAGAACGTCTTCCATAACACAAGTGGTGATGAACAACAAGCCCTAAGAGAACTGACAACCAACGATGAGCTCGTTATAAAACCAGCAGACAAAGGGGGAGCGATAGTATTGCAAACCTTTGAGGCATATGACAAAGAGTGCCAGCGTTTACTATCGGATGAACGGAACTACAAAATGTTGGAAAGAGATCCAACGGAAGAACTTCGGATCCGGATCGGCGGCATGGTAGAGGAAGGCTTAGCCCATGACTGGCTCAGCAAGAAGGAAGCGGATTTCCTATAACAATCTACTCCAAAAATACCATATTTCTATTGTATCCCGAAGATACATAAAAACATCGAAAGTCCACCGGGAAGACCCATTGTTTCCGGGATCGGGTCCATTCTGGAGCCTTTGTCCAAATTCTCGGACGCTTTCCTCAGACCAATGGTACAATCCACAAACACATATTTGAAAGACACCAAAGCGGTCTTACAGCTACTGGAAGAGAAGGAATTTGATCCATCCACACAGCTCCTACTAAGCCTCGACGTGGAGAGCCTATATACGAGCTTGCCTCATGAGGAGACACTACAGATCATAGAGGAAGTGCTCTTCAGTAACACATGGAAATACCAAACACCAAGAAGTCTGGTCCTAGAATGCATCGCCATGGCTTTGAAAGACAATTTTTTCAAATACAAGGAGACCCTATACCTGCAGACCCATGGAACGAGCATGGGTAGCACTTTTGCCCCAAGTCTAGCGGGACTATACGTCCACCATTTGGAACAGCATAAGATCCTACATGAAGATAACCCATACCGTTCCCAGATTGACACCTGGAAACGGTACATAGATGATATCTTCATCATATGGAATGGGGATATAAATAGTGCCACCAATTTTGTAACCTGGCTCAACAACCAGAATGAGTACCTGAAATTTACCAGTACTATTTCCAACACATCAATGGTCTTCCTGGATTTGAATATATACACGGAGGAGGGAAGGCTGAAAAGTACCACCCATTTTAAACCTACCTCCAGAAACTGTTTGTTGCGATACGATAGTTTCCATCCCAGACACCTTAGGGAGAATCTACCGTATGGTCAATTCCTACGACTCAGAAGAAACTGCACAGAAGTGAACCAATTCAACAAACAGGCAAAAGATTTGAAAACCAAACTGATACAAAGACAATACCCTGTCAAAACCATTGATAAGGCGATGAAACGCGCAAGGAACAACCACAGGGAGGCACTTCTAGAAAACAATCCAAAAGACAAGGGATCAAACAAAAGACCAATTTGTGTTACGACATATACATCTATATCAAACCAGGTATCAAAAGTCATAAATAAACATTGGGGAATACTGAACTGTGGGGACCTGGATTTCGAGAAACCAATGCATGCACACCGGAGGGGCAGAAACATCAAAGACATGCTGGTACATACCAGACCACGACAAAACCTCACAGGAAGACAGAATGTGACTGGGGTTCAAGGACATTTCCCCTGTGGCGATTGCAGCTGCTGTCATCAAACCCAAAAAAGCAAAACCCTAACCTTTAGGAATGGCACATCATGGGAACAACGCCAGTTCTCTAATTGTAACACGAAGAACGTGGTCTACATGATAACGTGCCCATGCGGTCTAGAATACATAGGCATGACCACTCGGCCTGTCAAAGTGAGGATAGGAGAACATAAAAGCAACATACGTTGCAAAAAAACGACCACTAAGATGGCGTCACATTTTTTGGAACTTCAGCATTGCATCAATGATTTACGTTGGACGGTTATTGAACGTCTAACTTCTGATACAGGCCTTTTCCAGAAAGAACAACGGTGGGTATTTCGCTTGGGAACCCATATTGCAGGTCTTAATGATGACATTCCGTGGAGCCAAATTACTGGACCATAACTGATACACCACAACGTCATCAATTTCATTTTTCTTTTGGGTTGGGTAAATAAGAAATTATCCTGATGTGTCTTTCACCCAAAGAATGATATAAATAATCATGGAAAGCCTTTTTTTTAAAAAAAACACGCACACAAATGGACTAGGACAGTACTAGTAAATTTTTGTGTTCAGCCATTTTTCCCATCATGACAAACAGATTTAATGATGCCCCTATGGGATGCCCCGGATTTGAAGTAAATAGTATTCAAAGTTCGTGTAAAGCAAAAGTTTTTCCGATACACCGCACGAGATCAGTGCAATTCACACATCCACGCATGCGCGGGTAACTAGGAAAACCAGGGCGCAGCAAACACGAAATACGCATGCGCATGCTTTTTGGAAAGACGATGGCCAGATGGGATGACCCGGAATTGAAGTAAAAACAGTATTCCAAGTTTGTGAAAAGTAATAGTATTTCCGATACACCGCACGATCAGTGCGACTCACACATCCGCGCATGCGCTGATAACTAGCATATCAAGGGCACAACAAAAACAATAGGCGCATGCGCGCCCTGTTTGAAAGAGTTCAATAACAAGGCATGCGTAGTAGGACTTTTGTCGACAAGTACTGATGTCCGGGCTCGCAATAGGCAGGGAAGCGGACACTCCATATTTGGTCTGCCAAGAAACCCGGCAATTAACCAATGATAAAAGGATACATGTTACACTGAGAGCGTGTGAAGGTACATGATAGGCGGGCACACGGATGTCCCTTTTATGGCCATCTTCCGATATCCGCTAATTAACGAATGAGACAACACCTACATCCCCAATATATACCGCAATGTTGCTCGCTAACGCATTCACGGCGGAGCAGCACAGGGTGGTAGAAGGAGGCCAATTTAGGCGGATTTCGTGAGTATATATGAAACACGAAAACAACTCTCAGATATCCAGATCTAGCGTGGAGTCCAACAGTGAGTAAAAGGAGTAACAGTACTGAAACTACTTCTTTACCCTCACAGATTGTGGATCCACCTACCTACCCTGATGTTTCTGGATATGCTCATGACGCAATTTACAACAGTGACTATGAGTATGTCCAAAAGAAAAAATATATATAAAAAACCTTCAAGTGTGTCTTATATGTTGTGTGTTATGTATGTCCCTCTTTTTTACAGGTCAATTTGACTGTTTGGGGCTCCAGGTGACTGCACCTGTCTGAGCCAGTCCTACAAGGCAACCAAACTAAAGTAAATTTTTCTTTTTTTCAGGGCATGCAATTGCATGATCCGAAGATACCGCTGTAGGCACATTGTTAGCCTCCGTGAGATTGTTATCACTTTTTGTTAAAAAGATAATTAGAATAACACATTTTTATAGGAATACGTGAGTAGGGTTGGGAAGTTGTGCCCCGTCCTGAAGAAGGAACACCAGTTCCGAAACATGTCGACGCACACCAGAGGTTTTGTCCCTAATTAAGACAACTAACCTCGTTTTTTGCACACCTTTTTAATAGCACCAGCTAGGGGTATGGAATAAAGTTTTTTTCACACCACCCACTAGCCAGGTACTTTTTAATTTTCCACTACACCCTTCACTCACATTAATCCCCTCACATGCACTCAACACACACCACACATAGTCATTTCTTGTTAACGCTCCCGCGTAGTCGCAGGTCGTAGCGTGCCGCATCCCTTTAGCGGGGTGCGAAGACCCCGATGATGAAGCATGACACCAAGGGGCCTGTTGGTGTGTGAGGGGTATTTTACACAACACTGAGTGTTCCCCATCCTTGTGGTGCACACTGGAAGTAGGATTCTTCTTGTTTATTTATCAGTGCCTGTGGAGTAGGAATCCTACCTTTTCACTCTACCTCCCTTTATTGTTATTTTATCCCTGGCTCCACCATGTTGGCTGCTGGGTGATGATTGGTAGTGACTTGGAGGGTGAATGTAAATGCTACCCTATGCCAGCGCTAAAATTGGAGATAAAATTTCAGTGGCGTATGACGAATATCTCAAGCTCTTTTTTACAACACAAAGATACCTCCATGTTTGGATAGATTTGAAGGGCTTCAAGAATGTAGTTTATATTTGAAAATATTGATTATAGATCCAGTGATACCCTTAAAACCCCTCTAACTCTTCATCCTCATGAGGTCTCATACACCACTTCCACACGCCATTTGCCGCATCATGTTTTTAGCTGGGTGCACCATGTTGATTGTCAGGAAATCTCAGGCTCTCACCCTCCTAATCTTATTGACCTAGATACAAAGTTTCTGCACTGGTTACTCATGGACAACAGCATTACATTTACAATTGAGAGCCTGGTTTATAGAGCAATTTATCTAAGGTATCTTCCTAACTTGCTCTCCATCTCAGAATGTCAAAAAGTACTAAGAAGCAAATACTCTTTTTTCCCAAAAATCCTAAAGTTGAAAACATCACAAGCAAAAATCTACACCTTCTCATGGGTGGCCTGGAACGCGCTGCTCTCTGAGTTAAAAACCTAACCGACTCTTACTTTAGGAAGTGTTTTTAGGTTATACCTGAAATACTCATGGCTAGCTTTCGCATTATATTTTTGATTTATCTATGTATCTCAACCTACAGCGTTAAAGCTACTACAGTATTCTGTTTTTGTTTACTTTGTTCTTATGTATCCTTCTTATGGTCTAATAGCTCTTATGGTCTTATGTATCCTTCTTATGGTCTAACACAGTAATGCCAATAAGGTACAGCAGTGCCATATAGGACCACTAAATAAGTAGCCAAGAATCAGATGTATGAACACATTTTCCCATGGACACAGAATGGGTAAATCTGTTTGCTACATCTGGCCCTAAATACATAAATTAAAGTCTTATGGGTAAGATATACTGAGGAGAATGCAATACGTGTCTTGGTCAGTATATGAGTTTGCTAGTTATACAAATAAACTAGCCAATCTGCTAAACGTAGGGACATTTGACATATAGATAGGAGGCCTGCTCCGCCTTAGCTCCCATAGTTGTGAAATAGGTCAATCTTGCAACCAAGTTGAATATTTGCCCACTGATGTATGGCAGAACATTGCTGACTGAAGAGTTAAGGTCACAAGCTTCGGACTTCAGTAGTGGCGCGTTGATACACTGTCTCATTAAAGAATATCAAATGAGGAGCTTAAGAAACTTCTCAATCCGTCAAAAGTGGCAGTAGTTCAGTTCGAGTTTTGATGAGCAGACTGTGGTGAAAAGTTCCCAAGTGATCTGTTTACAATGTTTTAGATGGACCAGCAAAAAGTCAATTTCCATTTCTTTTTTGCAAGCAGGTAGGTTGCATTTGTTTAGCTTAAACGAAGAGTTGAGAAGTTAGAGTGTGATTGAAAGCCATGGCACAATTTCTCAGGTTTTGTTATCCACACATGGGTGAAGATGCCAAAGTTATCACTCTTTGTCTGCATTGGAGACCATAACATGAGGAAAGGTAGCTCATAAGAGAGGTATTCATTGATTGTACTGATCCTAGCATGCCTCTCACGGCACATGCAGGAAAGACGAATTTCAATAGGGTTGCTGGTTAAGGTAGTGTTTTGTACATGTGGTTGGTAGAGGTGCAAGGTGTTCGGTATGATGGCAAAAGCTGCTGAGTCTGAGGTTGAAAGTCCCTGGCACAGTATCCCTGTATGAGTCTGCTCCTTATTTTAGCCTTTCCACTGACCTTACATGTTTTCTTTCACAGGCAACTCATATCCTTAGTCCCCTGGCAGGCTCTCTCTATGTTTTAGAACAGGCTCCTTAACAACAATGTACTAGAGGCTGCTGGAGGAGCGGGGCCCTCCCAAAGCGAATTACTTACAGCAAGAGTGACAACTATCCCAGTGTTGACGCCACGATGGAACAGTTGGCACCATTCTGATTTATAGTCATCGGCTGTGGCCAATTTTAGCTGAACAATTTGGGGATGCTGTCTACTGGCACACCCGAGAACATCTTTGCTCTGTATGACTGCTTCGCTAGTAGTTTGAAATGTGTGTCTATGCGCGTCATTGTAAACGTTTGTGGTGTACAAGAAGATTTGCAGCACCCCAGGTAGGAAGTTGTCAAGGCCTGTTGCCATGTTAAACAGCATGGGGCAGATTTACAATTACTGGCGCATCCCTGCATATCAGCAGGGATGCGCCAGTTATTGTGCGCTGCAGCTCTGCCACCCTGGATGCGCCGCATTTACAATGCGGCGCACCATGGGGCAAAAATGGCACAGATGCGTCACGGTGCTATGTAAAGCAATGCGATACCCAATTCGGGTCAAGTTCGCGCTATATAAAACTCTGTAAAAAAAAAACTACTCACAGTGCCGGTCACTTATACAAACACCTACTTGCACAGCCACATACTCACCCAAACAGCCACTCATACAAACAGTCACTCACCCATACAGCTACTCACATACACACGTATTCAGCCATATAGCGACACACACACACACACACATTCACCACCCACAAAGCCTCTCACAGAGCCACTCACTCACCCATACAACCACTCACACATCCACTCACTCAGCCATACAGTCACTCACACAGACATTCACTCTCCAATATAGCTACTCATAAACCACTCACGTACCCATACACCCACTCACTCATCCATACAGCCACTTACACATCCAGACACTCTCCCATACAGCCACTCAAACAGCCATTCCGTCACCCATACAGGTACTCAAAACACTCACTAACCCACCTATACAGCCACTCACTGACACATATAGCAAATCACACACCCACTCACTCACCAAAACAGCCATTCACACAGCCGCTCACTCACCCATACAACTACTCACATATCCACTTATTAACCTATACAGTCACTCACACATCCATCCATACTGCCACTCAGACACCCACTCACACAGGGTTACTGACAGTCATTCAGCCACTCACATAATATATGTTAGATAAATAATTAGTGATTAGTAGTACACAAAGTATACTAATTTAACATATGTAGTTGCATAGTATATATGTGTAACACTCATAAACATTTAGAAGACACTGGATGATGTCATGAGTGATGTCATTTGAGATGTCATGAGTGATGCCACTGACCATGTCATGAGTGATGTAATATGTGAGGACAAAGGTAGTGCATTGCGGGCGTATAAGCTGTTGTTACCTCAGGTAACTGGTGAATTTCTGTAGTTTTGTACATGTGAACTCTGAGCCTAACTATATACATATATATTTATGTATGTAAATAAATATATATATATATATATATATATATATATATATATATATATATATATATATATATATATATATATATATATATACATATGCGGGCTTGCTGGGTGTTGATTTTCTCAATGGAATAAAGCACTGAATTTTTGCACCAGAATTGGGTTTGGCTTGTTCGTCTTTGAAACAGTCCGAGTACTAGGATTGTAGACGTGTGGGCGTCGGACGAAGCAATTTGATATATATACATATATGCACATATATGCATATATATATATATTTATATATATATATATATAATTACACAGGCGGTGCTCCTTCCGACTTCCTGCTGCCCTGAGGGAATTGGCGTACACACCCGGCGGAGCACGCCGGTAGTAATTCTTTAAAGTCTATAAAGGCACTCCAATACGCTCTCAGTAAGCATCCACGAGTCAACTCATAATCCAAGGGTGTTTATTCCAAAAGAAACAACATGTTTCGGCTTACCAAAAGCCTTGCTCACGTCAATTGGAATCGTGCTCACACTGTGTTAATAAAGCATTTGGCCATGAATACAGTCACATGTAAAGTATAAACATGGAAAAGAGACTAAAAATACAGAAGGTTCTGAATGAGAACACTTCGCCATGTTGGAACGGGCAAAATTTGCTTGTTGCATTCACATAAGTGTGCTCTATAATTACATTGATTTGATACTTATACGAATTAAACTCAAAATTGCGAGATATCGTATATATATTTGTCAGCATGTTAATAATCATATCAGTTCCCCAATGTCTATATTTCTGACGTATAGAAAATAAAATAAAGTTATACAGTTTATACTTCAAGGTTATTTGCTAAACTCGTCAATCGTTCATTGTATGTAAATTAATAGCCTTAACCACAAGTAATGAAAACTCAACAGCAAAGATACCATTATAATCAAGCATGTTAAATACACATATGCGCTTGCTGCACATCTCTGCTGGGCATCCACTATTATCATTTTATATACTTGTATCAATCACTAAGTAACCAGTAACTATGTTAAATACACATAGATTGTCCTTTTATCAATGTTAGACACCACTCTTGTGTCACAGCATTTATTGCCAAATGTTCATCATAAAACGCTGTGCTCAGTGATGAAGAATAGACACTAATGGTCCGTGCTCAAAATTATGGTGAATGGACCAAATCATTCTCCCTGTAGAGAAAAGAAAACAGTAGCTATAACCAACGTAAAGTGCAATAAAATACAACAATTCTCATACATACACTGTACATGGAGGAATCATATAATAGAAAGAGCATGAATATTAATCGCGC
The DNA here is from genome assembly GCF_964261635.1 of Lissotriton helveticus. NCBI lineage: Eukaryota > Metazoa > Chordata > Amphibia > Caudata > Salamandridae > Lissotriton > Lissotriton helveticus. Next base: position 289,781,169 of record NC_136063.1, on the reverse strand, counting down.
ATGGTAGATGATTCAACAACAGAAGCGCTGTTACTAAAACAATAAAACATATTAGAAGGCAGTTATTATAATACGATTGACAACTGTGTAGATTATGTAAGGAGATTAAAACAGAGTTGTAACAGATGCAGCTGGCCTATTCTATTCTCTAAGACGAATTGCAAGTTCTTCATCCTGGTTCAACCCCCCAGGTTCTTTAGACTGAAACTCAACTATGTATTTCGATTCTCTTTGTCTAAGTTTCAAGACTCTGTTACCTCCTCTGGGATTTCTCAGGATTTGTTCTAAAATGAAGAATTTCACCTTAGAGGTGTCAGAAAAATGTTTGTCCCTATAGTGTCGCGCAACTGGGTATTTCTCATCGTTGTTTTTTTATGGCCCTTAGATGTTCTAGGATTAGTTTCTTAAACACCCTTGGATTATGAGTTGACTCGTGGTTGCTTACTGAGAGCGTATTGGAGTGCCTTTATAGACTATATATATATATATATATATATATATATATATATATTACCTACTGGTTGCCAGTAGGTAGTTATAGTTAGGATTGTTTTCCATAGGGAAATCGCAACATTCTATTGGGAATAACTTTGGCGCCGGTTGAGGAATCTGCCTGAAATTTTTCTCAACTTTGCCTCGCGGCGAAAACTTGGCAAAATTGTAGGGACTGGTAGCCCGATGTGCCTTTGCTATGTCTCAAGATATATGCTCCAGAGGATTTTGAGTAATTTAGGTTAAAAAAATATATATATCTATAGCCGCGCCCCGGTACGCGCACCGGGGAGCGCTCCGGGCGCGCCACGCGACTTGCGCACGGAAAGCTGATTGGCTCTCGGGTGTCTGTAAACATTCCAAACAGTCCGGAGGGGCCGCCATCTTGTGTCTCGGTAGGATCGAGACACAAGAGGTGGCAAAAACAAAGGGGGAAATAACCAAAAGGGGGCAGGGTAGACCCCCCCTGACCCCCTAGGTTTGATGTGGGGGCCATAAAAGGGTCCCACGGGTGAACATTTTTTTAACTTTTTTTCCGATTTTCGTGGGGGGAGCGCCCGGTACGCACACCGGGGAGCGTACCGGGGAGCGTACTTTGGTGAAAAATAGTGAAAATAGTAGTGTAAAAAAATCATTTTGAGTGATTAGAGGTAGGGTAGCTCTGAAAAGAGCTTTTGGGTTCTGTGGCTGTTTTAGGTACCTACAAGTACGTCCCATACACACCCACACGCACACAACCCCACACCCCCACAGCCACACATTCCCCACACATACCTTACACACGCACACCTCCACCCACACCCAAACACCCCACACCACCACACCGACACCTTACACACCCACACCCACACACCCCACACACCCACACACACACCTCACACCCCCAACACTCACACACACACACACCCTTATGATGTTTTAAAATTGCACAGTATACTGTAAGTTTCACTTTATACTACAATATAAACATAATCATTTTGGTAGTGAGTGAGCTCCTAAAAGTCCCAAGACGAATTAAAGCATTTTAAGGAAGAACATGGCGGAGGCAAGCTAGCTCGCCGCAGTGCTCCGTGTTGATCCCCTTACAGGATCGTCTCCCGCTTCACGCTGAGGAGTGCCTCCACATGGAGGCTTGAGGGAACGTTTTGTGCATACATGAGCGCCTTCTTGGACAAATCTCTGTTTAATTAGAAAAGATAAACACGGACTTTCCTTCTCTCGGACCGATGGTGGTTTCCTGGCAGAGCAGCTGGCGGTGCACGGGAGTCCTCTCTCTGTCTCTATGGCTTTCTGGTCTCGGTCAGAGTGAGTGCGGAGACGAAGACGGCTGCAGACACGGCTACGGAGGTAGCGGGCGATGCGGGGGGACGGTATAATTTCTTCTGCTGCACGTAAGTTGGATATTAATGTTTCAAGCTCTGGGCTCTATTACATTCAGAGTGATTTCGATTTGGTAAGCGCAGTTGAAGCGTGTAGCATTTCTAGCATTTCTACTGCTCGTCTTGGGAGCAGCACCTTAGCCCCTCCTTCCCCCCCGTGGAAAAGCGCTTAGGGTACCAGCCACTCTATCTAGTCCGAGGATTTGCATAGCTGCCCTGGAGCTTAGGAAGGGCAAAAGATTGAGAAATCTCTTTTCTCCCTGTAGGGTTATAGAGTCAGAGTCAGAACCTGAGAGACACACAGATAAAGGTACTGACATAAGTTTGGTCTCAGTCTTCAAGAGAGGTGTACAAGAGCAGCCCCAATATTTACAAGCCCCCGCCTCTGTTTCTGCTGTGGAGGGGTCTGTTGGGCATGAATTGGCTAATACTAGCTTTATAGACCAGTCATTGATAGAAAACACCTTCATTCTGTCTGATTTTGACATTAATGCTGTCAGGGTCGAGGAGCAGTTACAGGCCCCCTCAGACAAGAATACTCCAGGTACTTTTGGTGCATTTAATATCACTGACAGCTTACCTAATACTCCCAAAAGTGGGTCTAAACGAGGCCGAGGTCGCGGACGAAAAAAGAAAACAGATCTAAATAAGGTCGGAATTCTAGAAGCGAGAATAGAAGTTGGGAAAGGCGCCAATATATCATCCAAGACGAAACCTTCCTCTTTTTTAAACACTGAATTCAAGCCCAAAACCCCAAGTGTGAAGAGCAAAACTAAAGTGAAGACCAAGGACTCTAAAGCGCTACTCCCTGCAGGCTCCAAACTTACACCCTCACTCCGCACCTATTTTAAAGCCATTCCACAGATTCTACATCTTCCTGAAGGCTTAAACGGTCAAGACATGGCGTCGACCTCAGAGGGTAATTCTATATCTTTTGACCAACCTGCCATATCATTGGATACATCGTTATCCGGGGGGGTCAGATCATGCTGGAAAATGCCCTGGTCAAATAATAGAATCGGCTGCAATTACTGATGTAGAAGCTAGCCCGCAAAGCCCGCAAAGATTGCTAGATCCAGGAAGAGAGCTAGGTCAATCTCAGTTTCAGTCTTCATCTACGCAGCAATTGAGTGAACCTCAAGATCCTACGGCAGTTTATTCTGAAGAGGCTGAAGAATCAGATCCTACTGCCTTGCGTGGTGCGTCTGGGGGTCTAGATGAAGATAATTGTGTAAATTCTGTTCAACCTGATATTAACTCTGTACTGGTCCCTTCCTCAGCCTCTCAAGTTCCGATGACGGCAGCCTCTGTTCTAGAGATGTTTTCAGCTCTTACTCTGGAGATAAGGAAAGGATTTGCCGAATCATCTGCCAATCAACTAGAGTTTAAAAATTATTGTGAATCACTTGACAATAAAATCGAAGGTCTCACTATAAGAACTGGAGTGTTAGAAGAAACGGTTGGCAGAGGTTGATATGTAACAATCTAGGCAATCATAAAAAACAAATCCACTCTCAGTAATAATAGAATCAAGGAAATTAAGCTACAACAAATTTATAAAGTTACAGTATTTTATTAATGATTAGACATGAGATCATATTTCAAGACCTTTAAAATTCATATTAAAAAAATCAACAATTAGAAAGGTGACATAATAATGAAAACATTTCACATATTAAAACATTCTTATTGTTGAACAAAAAGTAAAAGGGAAATAAGTGGCAGGTTGGTACTCTACGCGCGTTTCGGCGACCAGCGCCTTCTTCTGGAGCAGCCACAGATAATTCTACAAAATAAAATTAATACACAAGACAAAGAATTACCAAATATACTAGATAAAAAAATCTTGAAAAACTATTTTTACAATTTCTTTTGTAGCCTAAAACCTTGCCAGTTTACTGGATGTTTAACATGTCATAGTACATTCATATTCACATTTTCATTTCCTTGCGACACTGACCATTATCGTTTATCTCCAAAGGTGCAATGACCCATGAGTAATCGAAAGGGATACCAAATTGGGAAAGGGGGCCACAATTTTGTGGTTGAAGGAAATTACGGAGCAGGTGCTTCCAAAGGGCTCAATCAATTATTACTGCTAACAACTAAAAATTGTTAGTTTTGAGGCACTTACATGATCAAGATATATTTTGGTGTGTAGATCAATTGGTTGGGATAAAATAGAAGCAGCGTCGATGTCTTGTATTTATACTGAAAATTACAAAAAGTACAAAGAGTAGAGTAAGTAAGCCTTATAGATGTAAGGATCAAATTACAGAAATCTTATTGTTGTACATGGCTTTTATTAATTTATACCTAGGATGTCCAAGTGACTTCGCACTTTCTGTCTTTGTAGATGGATATTATTAATCTGATTCTTACTGTATACAGGGGGTAATCTGATTCTTACTGTATACAGGGGGTCCTTGTTACATATACACTAAAGAAACGGTTGGCATTCACTCAGTTTATCTGGATCAGGCAAGACAGGATATTAACAAACTTACAAAGGAAGATCTGGCTCTTAGCGAGAGGATGGAGTCCCTTGAAAATAATTCGAGAAGGGGAAATATCCACATTTTTAATGTTCCTGAAGGCTCTGAAGGCTCGGACATTAAACAATACATCGTCTCATTACTGAAGGAAGCATTGTCATTAGAATACACTCCCGCAGAACTCTCAGTTGATATTCAGAGGGTACATAGAGACCCTTTCAAACTGAATCCACAGAGATCTAAACCGCGCAAAATTTTGGTCAATATTCACACTTACGTCCTAAAGGAACGCATCTTAAATATGGCCTTGAAACAAAAGTCTTGTCTGGGAAAGGCTTTACTTTCTTGATAAGATCAGACCTGTCCCGAACAACACTCGAAAAGCAATGGGAACTTGGGAAGCGCCTGGACGCTTTTAGAAGATTGGGCGCAACAGCTCAGCTGATGTTTCCGGCAGCTCTTAAAGTAATGCACAATAATAAGATGTATAACATCAGGTCGGTGCAAGCAGCAGATGAGTTGTTAATGGATCTGGGTAAATCAGCCTGTTAGGTTCAATGTTAGACCCGCGTAACCAGTGAATGAGCCACTAATGATTTTGGACAAAGAGAGCCGCAGGCTTTAATGTTAGGGGCCTTTTTCTTTCTTTTTCCCTAATCTGCCTAAATAAGTCCTGTTGTTTCATTTTTTCATATTCCCAATTTGAATATCAAGGGGCAGAGGCACATATATTTAAATGCATTATATATGCACTAAATAATCATTAGTTAAAGGTCTTATGGCTTTATTTAAATTTTCTAGAAATTTCTTCATTCACTTAGGTCTACACACTCGAAATAGATAGCGGTTAGACTTTTCTGTAGGGGATTAACCGGTGGGGCACTATCTACTGGACTTTGTTCCGGTTAGATAATGCAAGGGTTCTTCAGGGGGGGGGGCTCTCACCTTGAGTGGGTGAGTGCACAGGGGTGGCAAAAACGTAAAAAAGTCCTCAATAACCAGTATAGAAGTTTTTGGAATGGTTATTCATATCTCATAAATCTCACATACAATCGCTGGACGCAAACATTTAATAGTATCATAATTATCTCTTCTGGTATAACACTAATCATGGTGCTCTATCGGCTAAGAGATGAGTAGTATAGGTCTCCTTTCCTGGAACGTCAACGGCCTCCGCACAAAACCCCGAGCTAGTAGAATTCTGCAATATCTGAAAGACTTGGATGCGCAGGTCATGGTGTTGCAGGAAACCCACCTTACACATTCTGAACTGTCGGTAATAATTAAAAAGAATAGATGGATTGACTTTATGGTCTCTACCACACAAACTTCTCATACAAGAGGGGTTGCGATCATTTTCAAAAAAGGAGCTAAAGCTAAGTTAATCTCACAGGTCGTAGATTATTCTGGCAGATGGGCTATAGCCTCAGTTCTTATGGTTGGGTTTTCAATTACAATAGTCGGCTATTATGGTCCGAATCAGGACGACCCTTCTTCATTGGAAACAATCTTTTTGCAGTTACTTTCTATTTCTGGACCTATAATTTTAGCCGGCGACTTTAACATTGTGTTGGACCCCATCTTGGACAAGTCCCCTAATAATCGTTCCATGGTTTTGTCTAAAACTAGATCTTTTTTACTAGACGCTATGAGACAGCATGGGTTTGTCGACGTTTGGCGACAAAGGTCAGGAAACCAACAGGGGGTTTCTTATAGGAATTTTAAATATCACCATAAGTCAAGGATTGACTATATTTTGACTACTCAAAGATTGGTCGATTCTGTCAAAACGATAGAATATCTCCCTTCGCATCTTTCAGATCACTCTGCTGTTAAATTGGTGGTGGGACTTGGTAGCAAAAAAACCCCGACTGTTTGGTCTTTTGATCGTTCCCTACTCACTAATGAGGAGGATATCTTGTTCCTAAAGACAGAGTCACACAACTTCTTTCTGTCCAATAATGGTACAGCCTCTGATAGAATTATTTGGGATTCATTTAAGGCAACATTGAGAGGGTTGGTTGTTGCCAAAGTCGCCTTTCGGAGAAAGAGTTATAAAGAAATGATTTCTTCTATAGATCAGATATGGCTTGTGTTCAACATGAGATCGACCTAAATAGTACATCTTCGAGGTCTATATTAGATCCTCTTCACAACAAATTGGCGACTCTGAAGGGTAGTCTGGCATCGACCTTGAATCTGAGGGTCCAACAGAGATGGGAAGCCAGCAAGTTAGCCCACTTCGAATATAGTGAAGGCGCAGGCAAACTGCTGGCTTGGAAGACCAAAGTAGATCAGGTCCGGAACAACATTGCATCTATAAAAATAGGTAACATCAATCTCTATTCAGATGATGATATCAGGAAGGCATTTAGGGAATTCTTCCAGGTAATATACAAAGAAGACAAAGTGATACCGGTTGAGGCTATCAAGAGTTGGTTGAATAATATTACTCTACCCTCCCTTTCCCTTGAACAATCCCAACACTTGGATAGCCCCATTACAGAGACTGAGGTGATATCTGCTATTAAGAAATCTAAGAAGGGAAAGGCGTCGGTACCCGATGGCCTTCCGGCTGAGTTATACAAGATCTTAGACTCAGAGATCGCTCCTTTCCTCACAAAGCTGTTTAATCGAATACTTTTAGAAGGAATGTCTCCCCCAGCATCTTGGGATAGTGCCTCTATTACCCTCATTTTAAAACCAGGTAAACCTAAGGAAGAGTGTGGGTCGTATAGGCCAATATCCATTCTGAATGTGGATTATAAAATCTTTACCACAGTTTTATCATCAAGATTGGCCGAAATCGCACCTTCTGTCCTTCATTTGGATCAAAAGGGGTTCTTAAAGGGCAGACAATTATATGAATTGACCTTCGATCTAATTGGTGCCATAGATGTCGCAACAGCTAATAAGCTTCCATTAGCGGCCCTAACGCTGGACGCAACCAAGGCTTTCGACAGGGTCAATTGGGTGTACCTGTCGGAGGCCTTGGCCAAGTTTGGTGTGGGGGAAAGTTTTCGTAGGGCGATTGGCCTGTTGTACACTAACCCGTCTGCATCTCTTCTTGTTAATGGAGATTTATCAAGCCCTTTTTCTATCACTAGGGGAACCCGACAGGGGTGCCCGCTCTCCCTCTTGCTTTTCGATTTTTACATCGAGCCTTTTGCGCAATATCTAAGGGAGGAGGTCTCCATCAAACCTTTCCATTATCAAGGCTGGACGAGGAAGGTGGCATTATATGCCGACGACGTACTTATTTTAACATCAGATGCAGCTACGGCTCTTCCGGCTATAGTTAAATTGGCTCATGCTTTTGGACAAGTGTCGGGGTATGAAATAAACGCAGCCAAAACGGAAATGCTTATTTGGAACGATGAGAACCCTCCTATAGAACTCCATCCTGGCACTTCAATGCGTTATTTAGGTTTGACAATTATAAAAGATATCAACAAAATAGTCCAAGTTAATTTATCCACAGTACTGAAAGATTGCCGTAAGCTTCTCCAATCCTGGTCACATCTCCCCCTGTCATTAATAGGTAGGGTCAATCTTATCAAAATGTCTATTCTGCAAAAAATTTATTTTTTATTTAATACCATTCCTTTATACTTTGATCAAAATATCTTAGCCAAATTTCAATCAAACGTTTCATCTTTTATCTGGCACAATCATCTTCCACGTATCGCCTGGAATAAACTAAGACGGCGACGTGATAAGGGTGGGTTGGCGGCTCCAGATCTAAAAATCTATGCTTGGCCCTTTCAATTATCCCACTCAAGGATGTTGTTGAAGAATCCCGAAGCCTCGGGGGTGGGCTTGATGTATGCAGCTATGTTGGAGGGGGAAAATATCAATCATTCTAGTTTTCTTTTTAAGTTTGGAAATCCTAAGTTTAAAAAAAAAATTAAACTGAAGACTCTACAGGGTTTTGCTCGAACATGGGCTGAAATCATGAAATCCATAAAAGTAAACTACTTTTGCGAAAAAAACTCCGTTGTGGGACTTGCCTGAAAGTCCTGCCTGGCTTGATGACATTTTGGCAGTTCCTCTGAGAGAAGCAGGTATGGAAGTTTGGGGGGACCTTTTCTATGAGGGAGATTTATTCTCATGGGAACATCTGCAAGCCAAGGTTGGCCCTAATTTTTCACGCTTCAAATATATTCAGATTTATAGTTGGACAGCAGCTTATAAAGCATCTCCTGCCAATAAAAATAAGTTTAAACTTGGAGGACATAGCCCATTTATCTCCGACTTACTAAACAGAGGTCCAGAAAAGAAAGAAATATCTAAATGGTATAACTTTATTATGGAGGAGGCAGATGGAGACTTTGTCTTGCCAGAGTCATTATGGGGTTCTGTTCTGGTGGATCTGAACTTACAAATTCTTTGGAAGTCTTCTTTCGAGCTTCTGTAGAGCATTGTCAAGCCATCTTGGCTTCGCAGAAACCATATTTTCACCCTCTATAGGGCGTACTACTCCCCCTTAAGACTCTCTAAATTTGCAGGAGGACAGTCAGTGTCTTGTACTAAATGTGGTTTGATTGCTGCCTCGGATACTCATATGTTTTTGGAATGCCCGGTACTAACAGCATTTTGGCAGGATATCAGCAATTGCCTTACAGAGTCTCTAGGAAGACCTGTCATAATGGATTTGTCTCTGATAATCTTTGGAGTCCTAGAAGGAGTACTACACCTACCCAGATGTTTAGTTTTTTATTCCATCCTGCTTGCAAGAAGAGAGATCTTCAGGAAATGGAAGGACCCCTCACCTACCTCCTTTAGAGATTGGCAAAACTCAGTATTGCAGACTTCAGTTACAGATTTGGCCAGACCCGGTAATCGCAGAAAAAGGGCATTTTGGCATCTACTAACGTGGCCTCATTGATGTATTCAGGGTTTTTTTTTTCCCCGAGTCCAATGATTGATCTCCTAAGGTGCTCCTTTATTTTGCACCATTGGAACAGCCGCTACCCGGTTCATGCCCGGCCCCCATTTGGCTGCTAAAACTACCCCAAGATTTGCTACGGGATGGCAAATTAAGGACTTAGCGCCTCTTTGGATCACGGTGGAAGACTGTGGGACAGTCGGCCTCCATAAGATATGCGTCCCCTCCAGTTTTCCAGTTAAACTGAGACAGTTATTCTCCGTTGATTCCTCTTGGCACTTTGTCTAAATGGTGGTTATGAGGACAAAAAAAAAAAAATCATTTTGGTAGTACTTCATGAATTAGATATAAAAATGAATAATGTGATTAAATATTAATTTATTATTCTGAATTTTCATAATTTAATAACACTTGCAACATTTCATTATCCGAAATCTCCTCCAAATTTGTACTGCATGATTCCATATTATCTAAACAGTCTATGAATTGTTGGTCAAGAGACTCATCCAGGAAGTCAAATAAATCTTCTTCAACAATCTCTTCATCAGTTATTTCGAAATGAATCTGCTCATCAGTTATTTCGAAAGAAATATTGTTGGTCTGTGGTGTATCTTCCATTTCCTTGCTGTAAATTGCATAAAAAATAACTATATCAGTAGAGTTAGGGAACTGTTGGGTTTAAATTCAGACAGGTAGTTCAGATTTTTTAACAGTGAAGTTAACTTTGGGCAGTGTATGGTAACAGGCAGGAAGTAGAAATATAAAAAAGTGCCTGTGAAGAAGCGTAAGTAAATTCATAATTATAGCAGAGAAGCCTAAGTCAATCCATAAATATAACAGAGGAGCCTATCTCTATATATAACTATAGCAGAGGGACAGTAAATAACTATCAGAAAACGTTTTTACAAATTAACTTAAAGTGCCCCTTACAAATTATCAACTTACTTTAAAGAGAGGTGAAGAAGAAAAAATGCGAAAATCCTTTCAAGATGTACCTCAGGTAGTTGTAGTCAAAATGGCCGTGTTTCCCTCTCATTTTTCATTTACAATCATTGACATAACCAATCAAATGTCAGGAAAAAAAGTAGAAAATGAAAGTAACATTTTTATTGGTTGTAAATTCTAACACTTTAGATGTGTTTTTGTCATGTAATTTACCTCAGGATATTTAGACAATGCTACAGCTCAAATGGCTCAATGGAATTCCACCAAATTTGGGAAAATGGTAGGGATTGGTATGTAGTAGGGCCTATTCTATATTTGGTGAAAGTGTCTCCAGTGGTTTTTATGTAAATTAACGTTTAAAATTTTTTGGGAGCGCTTCCCGGTGCGCGCCCCGGTACGCGTACCGGCAGCGCTACGGGAGTCCTCCATCTTGTGTTTCGGTAGATTTGAGACACAAGATGGAGGACAAACAACGTTGGGAATGGGTAAAAGGGGGCACGTTAGACACTCCCTGACCCCCTAGGTTTTCTGAGGGGGGCTTAGGAGGCCCATATAGGCCCCAAAAAACCATTTTTTTAAAAAATTTCGCGGGGGGGAGCGCCCGGTAAGTGCACCGGGAAGCGTACCGGGGAGCGTACTTTAGTGAAAAACAGTGAAAAAAGTTAGAAAAAGATAATCATTTGGAGTGATCAGAGGTAGGGTAGCTCTGAAAAGAGCTTTTGGGTTCTGTGGCTGATTTAGGTACCTACAAGTAGGTTCCAATGCACAGTCTTATAATCAGGAGGAATATTCTATTCCCCTCATCTGAGAAGTGCACACCATCTCCTCTGTAGATATCTTGCATGTTGTAACGCAAGTTGTTGTTGTATATTGAACCCATTCCATAGTCTCTCATGTAAGCAGAAACAGATTTATTCACATGTTTCCGTGCTTTCTCAAATTGTGGACAAAATTGGTTGGACCACTTCCATTTCTGTCTTTGGCATATATTGGAATATACCAAGGCAGTTTGAGGAAAAAGTGCCATCAATTGCTCAAAGGTGTCCTTTAAAAGCATTTCCAGATCTACCCCAGTCAAAGTGCCTAAGTCATTTCCACCACAGTGCAGAATTATGAGGTTAGAGTGTGGCAGATGCAAAAAGGTTTTCACCAATGGTATCAATTGATGACATCTCAATCCTCTTTGGCCAATCCATTTTATGTCTACATTTGGTAAGTCAAGGTTGTGAAAATTACTGGTAGCTGCATACCTTTGAGCCCAGTGGATGTAGCTATGTCCAATAATCCATACAGAATACATGGTAAGAGGAGGTTCTGGTGCAGTCAGATGAAGTGTGGGAATGAAATGGCAGTTGGAACAGTATGAGTTTGCAAAAAAAAAAAACTGTGGAGTTTCAGTGCTCTTCAATCACAAGCAATGATTGGTGGATTCAGATAGTTGAAAACTGGAAGTTAGAGTCCATGGTTCTGTTCTGTGGAAGAAGCAATTTGAATGGTTAAGAAAAAGTCATTTAAAGAAAGATTGCAGCGGATAAGCTGGTGTATTGAGAGGTCTAACATCCTTGCTTAGTTCATTTGCAACATTGTAGAATAAACTTTTAACCCTGAGAGCTCAGTGAGGAGGGAGTTGCTATGGTAACAGGTAGAAAAGGCTGAGGGGGGAAGGGTGTTGGCTTGAAAATAGAGAGGGAAGAGTTTTGATTGGTTACCATGAGGAATATGTGTGTAGAATTAGAGGTTCTCTGTGTCATTCATGGTTGCAGTGCCTGGAGTACATACCTTTTGCTCTGCTAAAGAAATATTGGTGTGTGTGTCTCACACTATTCTCAATCTCCTAAAGCATTTGTAAAGGTGAGTAATGTTTCATTTAATATACATAGAGACTTGTATACTCTATGGAGAAGATTTGGAAGCAAATTGTGGTTTTTTAATGTTGCTTTGTGTCATGCTTTTTGATAATGCTTGGTAAAAAGTTTTTACTGCATAGAGGAATTGTATTTTGTAAAATTGTGAAGTTTCAGTAGTGACATGGAATGCTTGTACATAGGACCTGTGCTGTTTTTCTTAAATGTGATGTCAAAAACGATTTTGGGAAAAATGAATGGCTTTTACATTTTTTAGAAGGAATAAATAATGTGTGCATGTTTAAAGAAATAAATTTGACTCTTTACAATGATGTTACCTGTGTTAACTCAGTGTAGGAAGCACATTGAGTTTCTTTGCATAGAGGAATTGTATTTTGTAAAATTGTGAAGTTTCAGTAGTGACATGGAATGCTTGTACATAGGACCTGTGCTGTGTTTCTTAAATGTGATGTTAAAAACGATTTTGGGGAAAATGAATGGCTTTTACATTTTTGAGAAGGAATAAAGAGTGTTTGCATGCTTAAAGAAATAAATTTGCCCCTTTCACAATGATGTCACCTGTGTTACCTCAGATTAGGAAGTAGATTGGGCAGATGAGGTGAGGCATGTCCAGATGTACAGAGGGGGTGAGGCCTTTGTTCAAGACTGTAGTGGGAGAGAGGGCTTTCCTGGGGAGCATAGGTGGTGAGGCTTGTGTCTAAGAGTGCAGTGGACTAGGCTTCATGAAGCCTATCCCCGACTGCACTCTTAGACACAGGCGTCAATTTGACTCTTTACAATGATGTTACCTGTGTTAACTCAGTGTAGGAAGCATATTGAGTTTGTTTGCATACAGGAATTGTATTTTGTAAAATAGTGAGGTTTCAGTAATTACATGGAATGCTTGTACATAGGACCTGTGCTGTGTTTCTTAAATGTGAAGTCAAAAACGATTTTGGGGAAAATGAATGGCTTTTACATTTTTGAGTAGGAATAAATAGTGTTTGCATGCTGAAAGAAATAAATTTGACCTTTTCAGAATGATGTTACCTGTGTTAACTCAGTGTAGGAAGCACATTGAGTTTGTTTGCATAGAGGAATTGTATTTTGTAAAATTGTGAACTTTTAGTAGTGCCATGGAATGCTTGTACATAGGTGCTGTGCTGTGTTTCTTAAATGTGATGTCAAAAACGATTTTGGGGAACATTAATGGCTTTTACATTTTTGAGAAGGAATAAAGAGTGTCTGCATGCTTAAAGAAATATATTTGCCCCTTTCACAATGATGTTACCTGTGTTACCTCAGATTAGGAAGTAGATTGTGCAGATGAGGTGAGGCATGTCCAGAGGTACGGAGGAGGTGAGGCCTTTGGTCAGGACTGTAGTGGGAGAAAGGGCTTTCCTGGGGAGCATAGGTGGTGAGGCTTGTGTCTAAGAGTGCAGTGGACTAGGCTTTATGAAGCCTATCCTCGACTGCACTCTTAGACAGGGGCGTCAATTTGACTCTTTACAATGATGTTACCTGTGTTAACTCAGTGTAGGAAGCACATTGAGTTTGTTTGCATAGAGGAATTGTATTTTGTAAAATAGTGCGGTTTCAGTAATGACATGGAATGCTTGTACATAGGACCTGTGCTGTGTTTCTTAAATGTGAAGTCAAAAACGATTTTGGGGAAAATGAATGGCTTTTACATTTTTGAGATGGAATAAATAGTGTTTGCATGCTGAAAGAAATAAATTTGACCTTTTCAGAATGATGTTACCTATGTTAACTCAGTGTAGGAAGCACATTGAGTTTGTTTGCATAGAGGAATTGTATTTTGTAAAATTGTGAACTTTTAGTAGTGACATGGAATGCTTGTCCATAGGTGCTGTGCTGTGTTTCTTAAATGTGATGTCAAAAACGATTTGGGGGAAAATGAATGGCTTTTAGATTTTTGAGAAGGAATAAATAGTGTCTGCATGATTAAATAAATATATTTCAACCTTTGACAATAATGTCACCTGTGCTACTTAAGATTAGGAAGTAGATTGTGCAGTTGGGGTGAGGCATGTCCAGAGGGACAGAGGAGGTGAGGTCTGTGTTCAAGACTGTAGTGGGAGAGAGGCCTTTCCTGGGGAGTATAGGTGGTGAGGCCTGTGTTTAAGAGTGCAGTGGACTAGACTTTATGAAGCCTATCCCCCACTGCACTCTTAAACACAGGTCTCACCTTCTTTGTACCCGTGGACAGACCTCTCTTCCACTACACTCTTCAATACAGACCTCACCTCTCCTGCACCCCTAGACAATCCTCACCTCATCTGCAACCCTGAATAGACTTCAACTAATCCGTATCCTTAGACAGGCCTCACCTTATTTACACCCTTGGACATGCGTCACCTCATCTGCACCCAGTTACCATCATTTATACTCAATACATTGAGGCCTCTCCAGAGGACACAGATGAGGTAAGGCTTGTCCAAGGGTGAGAGGAGGTCAGTCCTCTCCACTGTACTCATGGACACTGAATGCTTGTACATAGGACCTGCAGTGTGTGTCTAAAATGTTATTTAAAAAACGATTTTGGTGCAAATCAATGAGTTTTAGATTTTGAGAAGGAATAAATAATGTCTGCATGATTAAATACATATATTTCATCCTTTCACAATAATGTCACCTGTGTTACTTCAGATTAGGAAGTAGATTGTGCAGATGAGGTGAGGCATGTCCAGAGGGACAGAGGAGGTGAGGCCTATGTTCAAGACTGTAGTGGGAGAGAGGCCTTTCCTGGGAAGCATAGGTGGTGAAGCCTGTGTGTAAGAGTGCAGTGGACTAGACTTCATGAAGCCTATCCCCTACTGCACTCTTAGACACAGGTCTCATCTTCTTTGTACCTGTGGACAGAGTTGTCTTCCACTACACTCTTCAATACAGGCCTCACCTCTTCTGCACCCCTGGAGAATCCTCACCTGATCTGTAACCCTGAATAGACCGTTTGCTTTTTGTCATTGCTTTGTTGTTTGGTAATAGTGGTCTATAATGTGCTATTTGTTTCTTTAACACAGATTGAAATCAAGATTTCAAGAGTAAGGAAAGATGCCCTCAAGGCAAAGGAGAAGAAAACATGATAACCGCAAAAAAACAAAAACAGCAACGGAATTACAGCACTCTTCCACAACAAATACTTCAAAAAACAGGAACAAAGCTCCTGGTAAGACAACTAAGTCTTTCTTACGGAACATATGTAGATAAAAAAAAAATGTTGGACAGCATGTAGAAAAAGAGAATGAGAGAGTAAATTTGAAAAGGAAGGAGAGACCCTCCAAAAATCCTACAACTGGAGCAGGAGAGAATAATATGTATAGGAATAGAAGGCAGAATCAGTTTAGAGACATTCGTAAACGAATGTTTCGCAATAGGGTGGTTTTAAATGTGTTAAAAAACATTAGGAAAGGTAAACAGAGAGCTGCTTTTTTTAAGAAAAAGAAAAGTGTAGAGAAGATTGTTGATCAGGCTTTTGAAGTTAAGAAAAAATTATTTATTTTAATAATCAATAGAATTAGGACACTTAACAAGACAATTGATGTTTTCAAATCAAACAGTAGATGGAAAAGAGTAATTAATCGGACTAATTTTTGTAAAGTTTTTTCAGGAGAATGGATGCAAAGTTCAAGTTGTGAGCCATTTTTTAATGAGGAGAGTTACTTCCAGGAGAATGATTTAGTACATGCAGTTGACACCAGTGGTCGAGCGTATGAAGTGAAAGACGGTTGTCCGATTGAAAAAGAGAAACTTGTGCCTAGAGAACCAGAAGAGGTGTTAACTGATGAAGTTTTAGGGAGACGTACTAAGGGTCCAGTGTACACTTGGAAGTATAGTCGTATTTGTAGTGTGCGACAGGAATCAATTGATTTGTTTTGTAATTTCTTACATACATATAGTAAGAAAAGTCTAAAGCAGAAAGTAAAGTTGTTGCAAGACTTAGATCCTTGCAGAGTGAGAGAAAACTCAGGTTTGCAAGGGCATTCACTGGCTTGTCTTTCTAGAAAAGTCTGTCAGAGTGTTTTTCATCATTTTAGGATGTTAGCAGTGCATCATACCAAAATGAGGAAATTAGTGAGAATGTTGTATTATGCAAAAAGTCCAGCACTTAAGCTTAAACAATTAAACAGTGCTCTTTTGCATGGAACTGAATTAGATGTGAAGAAGGTTTGTGAAGAAATTGAGATTTGTTATTTTGGTGAAAAAGAGGACAGTGTAGAAATTGACACAGCAATTCAAGGTAATGTGGAAGACAATGTACAGATTTCAAGTACAGAAAAGTTTGAGCAGGAAATTACCAGGTTTAAGGTGAAATCAAGTGAAAGGCCGAATTTTACTTGTGTGTGTTGTCGACGAAGTCATTATAAGCATCAAACTAGATTAGTTGATTTATACGTAAAAAGTGAAAAGATAAATAATTATGAGTGGAAGGATTTTGCAACTTATTTGTGGGTGGAGAATTGTTTTGATTTGAGTTCTGATCAGCGTATTTGTAAATATTGTTATGATAAATTAAATCAAAACAGAATGCCTGCTAGAGCTGTTCATAATAATCTGGAGTTGGTAGACATTCCCCGTGAATTGATGGATTTAAATACATATGAGTCTATTTTGATTCAATGTGTCCATCCTTTTCAGGCAATTGTTCGCATGGAGCCTAAGATAGGGACATTGCCTCCTACAGATTTGCAGAGAGGATTAAAGGGAAGAGTTGTTTATTTGCCTCTAGATTTCAAAAAAATATTGATACAATTGGTATAGAAAAAGTAGAAGAGGAACCTTTAGTTATTTTAGTTAATGGGGTTACGACAAAGAGTAAGAAAATCTGGCAAGATTTAGTGGATGTTAAGAAAGTCAAAAAGGCAACGTTGTATTTAGTCAAAAACAATGAGTATTACAAAGATGTATGTGTTGCAGCAGAGGAAACAGCTGCAGATGAAGACAGTGATTGTTCAGGCGGCCAAATTGAAAAAGTTGATGTGTCTAGAAGTGAAGAAATATATGAACATTATACTGTTCATCCTTTGCATTCCAAAGAAGTAATGGGAAATGCAATTGAATTGTTTCAAATGAAAGCAGCAAAAGGAAGTCCCATTAGTGTATGGGAAGAAAGTTTGGAAGCTCGTTGTTTTCCACAGCTATTTCCAACAGGTCGAGGTGGACGATATGACGATCGACCACTTCAAATTCCTGCATCTGAATATCAAACTGTAAGATTATATGCTGAAGATCCAAAGTTTCGTCAATGCATTCCCTATTTGTTTCATTTACTGTATGAAAGTGACTTGTCTGGGCTTTCTTATGCAGTAAACCATATACTGAAAAGTGGAGCACATCTGCAAAATGTTTCGGCGAGGGACTTTATGGAGAAAGTGAATCTGCAAGATAATATTTTGGAATCTCATTTAATCAATCTCATGGCATGTCAGCATGGTACAAACGAGTATTGGTACCGTCGTCATGGGGAATTGAAATGTATGCTAAGAAACTTAGGAACTCCTACATGGTTCCTCACTCTTAGCTGTGCCGAGTATGCATGGGACGACTTACTTCAATTTCTACGAGAGGCAAATGCAAATATACAAAATATAGAATTCAAAACACCTGGAGAACTGTGTTCTTTGGATCCAGTGAATGTATGCAGATATTTCAATCATAGATTTGAAGCTATGATGTCTTTTATTACCAACAAGAAAAATCCTCCCCTTGGAGAGGTTTTGGATTTCTTTTGGAGAAAGGAGTATCAAGCGAGAGGTGCTCCTCACATACATATGTTGTTGTGGATTAAAGATGCACCCAAATTTGGAACAGATTCGGATGAGACAGTGATGAGCTTCATTGAAGAGTATTCAACATGTGCTGTTCCGAAAACTACTGAAGAAAACAGTTTAAGGCAACAAGTTTTACGCTTTCAATCCAATCGTTGTGGAAAGTACTGTCGTCGAAAATTCAGAAACAAGGACAAGTTCTACACAAAATGTCGTTTCAGCTTTCCACGACCAGTGATTTCTAAAGGAAGAGTAAATAATTTGATGTCTTCTCTGCGACATACTGTGACGAGGAAATCACCAAAAAACACATACAATTTAAAAAGAAACGAAGAGTCCAAGTACATCAACGACTACAACCCAGTGATTTTGTCCATGTGGAATGCTAACATGGATATTCAATTCGTTGCTGACAACTCTATTGCTGTGGCTCGATATGTGACGTCTTACATCACAAAAAAAGAAAAGACAGAACTGAAGGAAATGTGGGAGGACATTTCACATGAAAAGAGTCTAAGCAAGAAATTATACAGTTACAGTCTGAAGATGTTGTCGCATCAAGAAATTGGAGCATATGAATGTTCTGATCGATTGTCATCAGCAAGTCTCTATGCCAAATCTAGAACCATCATTTGGGTGAGTCTAGGTCTTGCTGCAACACGGAATCGAGTTTTGAAATCTGTACAAGAAATAGAGTATTTGGCGGAGAAAGAACCAGAAAGTACAGATATTTTGAAGACAAACATGTTGGATACATACTATCCAAATAGAAGTAGTCATCTTGAGAACAGTTGTTTGTATGAAGTTCTGCAAAACTATATTTATAAGAGAACCATCAGAGAAGATATCAACAATGGAATATATGCTATCATTGGGTGTGAAGGATGTCTAGTGAGACAGAAAAAAGGCCATTTGATTAATCATCGAAAATTGAGTTGCAAAAATCCAAAGAAAAGGGAATTTTACTATTTAGCTCTTTTGCAACTCTTTAAGCCATGGCGTACAGAAGGGGAACTACTTGGAGATTTTCTCTGTTACGAAGATTCTTTTAATGCAACCAAGGATACCATAGAATGTCCTGTTTTTCCAAATTATCTGCAAATGTTGAACGAAGAAATAGAGCAAGAAGCCACAATTGCTGCAGAGATTGCTAGAGACAGTTCTCAAGACAGTCAGAGTTCTGCTTCATTGAGTCAGGATCCACTTGGAGGACCAATTATTCAAAATGAAGCTGCCACTGCCATGGATGAGGTGGAAAGAGCTATGGAACAAGCTCAAGATGATGTAGTTAACTTAGAAGATTTGGTGAAACAACTAAACCTTGAGCAGAAACAGATATATGACGAAGTCACAGAACAGATTGAACATGGATTCACTCATAAGAAAAAAGAGTGCTCATGTACATCATTTAAACCAGTCCAACTGTACGTAAGTGGAGAAGCGGGAACTGGAAAAAGTTTTCTGATTAAAGCAATTGCAACTTATCTGCAGAAAAGGACTGAATCACCGCTATCTTGTGTTGTTACAGCTCCAACTGGGCTGGCAGCACATAATATTAAAGGGATTACTTTACATCGTTTACTGATGCTGCCAGTGGAGCATGATAACAAATTGCAATATCACAAGCTATCTGGAGATGCGTGTTCCGAAGTTTCGAGAGTCCTGAAGAAAAGGAAACTTCTTATCATTGATGAAGTAAGCATGGTGTCAAATATAATGCTTGCTTTTGTGCATTTGAGAATGCAAGAAATTCTTAGAACAGACTATGATGTCTTATTTGGAGGAAAACATATTATTGTTTTTGGAGATCTACTGCAGTTGACTCCAGTGAAAGGACAACCTGTGTTCAAAATGCTCACGCATGAAGATACCAGGAAGTGCCTAGGAAGCATTGGAAACGTTAATATATGGTTAAACTTCAAATATGCAGAACTGCTTCAAAATATGCAGCAGGCAAAGGATGAAGATTATAAAAATATTCTACAAGATGTAAGAATCGGAAAAGTAAGTCAGCAAGGGAAAGAAGCTTTACATGGACGATTAATTTCAAATTTGTACCCAAATGAAAACATTCTTCCAGAGAATATTTTTAAGAAAATTAACGAGAAGAAATCTGGCATATGTTTGATGCCAACTCTGAAAGAATGTTCCATGTTCAACAACAAAATGTTAAAGTTAGAAAATGAAGAGATAGTGAAACTGGAAGCTATAGATAAAATTGAACATATGGGAGCAACAATTATTTTTCAGTTCAACACTGATGCATAAAGTTCCCCTAGGGGATGGGTGTGTGTGAGTGATCGATCCACCTCTCTCCAGGGGTGGTTGTATGCGGGAGACAGGGACAGTTGCCCCTTATCGGAATTAGGGAAACCTCACACAACAGGTCGGTTCTACGGCTACTGTCATATTACCAACCGATTGTATCGTGTCATCATCAGCTTCCTGCTCCTACGTCAGGCCGGCGCTGCAATGCCTGACGGGTAGCACTAAGTGCTACTCTTTTGTGGAGATCTTTTATTCCTGGCTGATGTGTGAGTGAGTGTGAGGGGCCCAAGTGTATGAGTAGTGAGCGTGGGGTGTGGTTTAAAAAAAGTCAGTATAGTCTACTCTGGGCAATTTTATTCTTGTAGCTAACTGCTTTCTTGTATGGGGAATCAACCAAGCTATGTGTGGGACAACCCGTTCAACCCTCAGAAGTGGTCAGGTCGACATGTTTCATGCCATCACGGCAATTCATCAGGACCTAAAAGTGCTCATATACTAGGACGGAGCCCAAGGTGGGCCGCACTGTGTAAAGGATACAACCTGAGGGGTCACAAACTGAAACAGGAGGAGTTCCTGTGTTGTAGTCCGCCCTATAGGGGAGAGAAAACATATAGTTATGTCTGTTCTCCAAACGGTTATCATACAGTCCTGTGATCATGGTGAGAACCGCTGTGTTTATACATTCACCCAGATTGTGGATAACTAAAGAAGTGGAGAGAAGTGGAATAACGCTTAAGACCATACTGGTTGTGATTTGGTAGAGCATGCCATATAAGATTGCCATCATATAAATTCCCAGTTTGTAGGAGTAGGCATTCAAAGTTGGATAGCAGTTTGAGGGATTGTATGCCAAAGAGGGTCTCTTACATATCACCAGTCGGAGAGGGAGGCCTCTTCCTCGGACTTACCCTCAGTAGTTGTTGACGGTCCCCGCAGACTGCTCAAGCGGGACCAGTGTTATCGACTGTGAGTCTGGGAGGGTAGGGGATAGAAAAGAGATTCTAAGTGAATAAAGACTGAGCGGTAGTTAAGCTCAAGGCAAGGCGATTCATTGCCAGTGCCTTACATAACAGATAGTCGGTCATGGAATGGTTTGGCTACCCATCCGGTAACAGCGACGGAGGTGTCCCGTGCAGAGTGAGTTGCAGTCAAACCAGGAGCCCCGCTGAGTGGCGGAGTCTGGGTGGACACAGCATCCACTGCGCCTCCCCGGCGAGGGTCCGTGGTGTCTTCGGGGTGACACGCCTAAATGGTCCAACTAAGCCTGACACCAGAGTCTCAAAATTGAGTAGATGGAGGTGCCCGGTCTGCCAGTCCAAAAACGGCCCCCGGGGATGGCAGCCATGGCGGCCAGGAGTCCCAGCACCCTAGTATGGAGGCCCCGGCCTGGCGCTTACATCTCAATTGTGGGACACTCCCCCTGCCGTTTACCTGTCGGCAGAAAATCCGTAATCCATAGACGCGGTCTATCGTTGATCAGACCCCCAACCCGTACTGGAGTTAGTGTCAAGCCCGGTTAGCCCCCTTACCTTGATGGCGTGAGGAAGTTACCTCAAAACCTAGGTCCGCAAGACCGGCATCGCTCGGTCGTGGAGCAGCTGGTAATGAGCGGCGCATCTTGGCGCACTTTTAACTCGTAGTTGGTGGTTGTCCTAGGGGCGTGTCGGTAATGTCGATCGCTAGGCGACCCATCCTCACGCATGCGCAGGGGTCTAGCGTGTAAGGATGACGGCGTGTGTCCGTCATCGTATTAGTCTGGGCGCCATCTTGGGATGGGATGGAACATAATGTACTAAGTGGTGAATGGGATGAACGTGTCTGTGGGAGTCAGAAGCGCACGGAAGCTTAGATACCGTTCACAGCACTGTGGGTTTGTGACAATAGTATGAAGGGTGGAGGGGGTTCAATACAAGGCTGGACATTTACCCAAGTGAAGTATCAGTTTTCTTGTGGATGGACGTCACGTCGCCGAACACGCACAGTGGCATAGTTGAAGGAGGTGATGGTCGTCATTAGAACAACCAGAGCGCCAACTGGGTGTGAATAGGTATGGTGTATCTCTTAAAAATAATGTATGCAGGAAATGTCTAATGCTGCCAGAGTGGCAGGGTCTCCACTGTGCCGGTCAACCAGAACAGGTGACAAAGCAGGGATTTATCGAGTCAGTGTGTTCCAGGGGACGGAATCATTCAGTCCCTCCGTGTCTAAATGTAAGCGATGCACCCATCGCTGTTCAATTTTGAACAGGGTCTGTTGGTTTGATGAAGGATGCCACTCCAGTACTACCCACCGCATGTCCTCTGCTACATGGCTCCGTTGCTTACAGTGCTCATACAGGCGGGTATGGGTCTTCTGGCAGCGGATATTGCTGTTATGTTCCATGATGCGGGTCTTCACTGTGCGTGTCGTCATCCCGATATATTTCAGATCGTAGGGGCATGTCAACATGTAGACGCATTTGCTGCTATTGCAATTCGTATGTCTGTTTAAGTGCCAAATAAAAGTATCTGAAAGTTGAACAGTTTTGGTCTGGATGGTTTGGGGGCAAACGACACAATTGCCACAGCGATAATGCCACGTTACTGGGGGCAGATCCCAAAGAGTGTTATGGGGTCGGGTGCTTGTCTGTTTCGGACGGGTGTGGACCAAATGGTCCTTCAGATTCGAGGTTCTTTTGAACGCAAAGCGTGGGCGAGGGATGTCCAGATTAACTGAGTTCAATATGCCCCAATGAGAGTTCACTGTTTTTTTGATAAAGGAGGAATTCTTAGTGTAGGATGTTACGCACGTGATCAGGTCCTCCTTCTCTTTAGTATTGGTTTCTAACAGGGATTCCCTGTTGTTGTTCAAGGCTCTTTTTGCTGAGCGTCGCAGTAATCTAGTTGGATATCCCCTTTCCTGGAGCTTGTGTTGAAGGAGGTTTGCTTCCTGTTGGTAATCAGAAGTAGTGGTACAGTTCCTGCGGAGCCTAAGAAATTGTCCAAAAGGGAGATTGTCCCTCAGTGCTCTGGTATGGTGACTGTTATAAAGCAGCAGGCTATATCTGTCTGTCTCTTTTTTGTAGATGGTGGTCGAAATCTCCGAAGGTCCCAGTATAATGGAGAGATCCAAGAAAGGTATAGAGTGATGCGAGATAGTACCTGTGAATTTCAAATGAGGATCTTGATGGTTGATCCATGTACAGAACAACTCACAACTGGTCCGATCCCCTTTCCAAAAGATCAGGATGTCGTCAATGTAACGACGCCACAAGGTGAGGTTCTCACGGAAGGGGTTGTGTTCTGGAGGGTAGATATATGCTTTTTCGAAAGCAGCCATGTAGATACATGCTACACTCGGCGCAAAGGTAGACCCCATAGAAGTTCCACGAATCTGGTGGAAAAGTTCTGATTCGTACTTAAAAAAGTTTTCTGTGAGGGCTATGTTGGCTAACTCCATGATGAAGGAGATTGGGGTGGGGGATGTCCATTCTTCCAGTCTCAGGGTGGATTCCACTGCCTCCAGGGTTGATTGTTGGGGAATGTTCGTGTAAAGAGCTTCCACGTCTAATGTTAGTAGGAGATCAACATCTGTTCTTCCGTCCACGTCGTTTATCAACCGCAGGACATCCCTGGTATCCTGGAGGTAGGATGGAATCTTTTTCACTACTGGTTGTAGGAAGGCATCACAAAATTGGGACAGGGGTTCCAGGAGGGATCCAATGCCGGAGACAATTGGTCTGCCTGGCATGGGAAAGCAACAATTATTTTGTCTGAAAATTTGAAATCAAAATTGGATTCATTAGAGAAGACTATATCTAAAACTGCTGGTTTTGAAAAGACTCTGAATGTGTGTTTAAATTGTCGTATCATTTTGAGAAGGAATTTAAATGTTGAAAGAGGTCTGGTAAATGGAGCAATGGGTCATGTTGTTGGTTTTGTGAATTACAAAAATAGAGATGGAATTGAAATTTTAAAAATTAAATTTGATGGCATTGATGAAATAGAATAAATTTGTCGTTGCTCAGCTAGATTTTTGCTTGTGAAAGACTTATATGTTCGCCGAAAACAGTTTCCTATTTGTTTGGCATATGCGGTGACAATTCATAATAAATCTCAAGGTTTAAGTGTAGATAGCGCTTTGGTGAACATTGGAAGTTCTGTGTTTAAAGAGGGTATGGCATATGTAGCATTATCACGAGTCAGAACTTTATCAGGATTGTACTTGATTGAGTGTGATGAAACAAAGATTTGTGCAGATCTACATTGCGTTAAAGAATACAATAGGTTAAGAAGAGAGTATGCTCCACATTTGCCTCAATATCCTCTGTTTGAAAAACGTGTGGTAAGCCGAAAAAGAAGAAATGAGAATAATTGCAGTGAGGTAGTAGCAAAAAGACAAAAAGTAGATGAAACTGTAATTGTAAGGAGAAAGAAAAAGGATTCTGTTGAAGATGTTGTTGGATTTCAGTTTGAAAACAGTTCTGGTGTCAACTGCTTTGCTAATGTAGTGGTTAATGTTGTTTTTTTTCTTCAAAATATACAAGAACAGATTGTTGAAAATCGGGATCAAAGATTCTGTTGTTTGTTGAATTCCGTGTTTGAGAAATGTAGCAGTGATAGAGCAAAAATAGAAAGTGTTTCAGAAATTCGAAATCTTCTAGACATATGTTCTGGTCAAAATGAATTTTCACAGAATATTCAGCAGGATTGTCAGGAATTTTTAATGTATATGTTTGATGTATTGGAAGATGAAGGTGTAGATATAAAAAATCTTTTTAGCCTTTCTTATCAATGGCAGCATGACTGCGACAACTGTACTTTATCAAGTACTACTAGAATAGACACTGAAAGATTTATATATTTGACTTTACCAGACTGCAAATCAGTGCCTTTTAATTATCTAGTTAAAGCAGCGGATCACAATATGGTGTGTACCCAATGTAAGTCTGCAATGCTGTCCACATTATTTCTACAAAATTATGGTCAGTATGTCATTTTAATGTTCCAACGATGTAGACCTGATGGAACTAAATTGACAACTTCTATTAAAAATGTTGTGGCTTCTCAGTTATCAATATCAGGAAGAACCTTTGCAACTGTAGCTATTATTTATCATGACGGTCCTTCTACAACATCAGGGCATTACACATGCTATTTAAAAAGTTGTAAAGGTTGGACCCACTGTAACGACACTCATTTGACTTTCAAACAACGTTTGCCTTTTGGCTTAAAAAATTCATATCTCGTGTTTTTACAACCAAAATTTAAGTAAAGGTAATTGGCCTATGAAGACGGGAGCAGTTAATAAAGGTTATTTTGCTGTTTAAAAATATATTCTGAGTAAAAGTGATCCAGGTAATATAAAAAATTGACTTGTCATATAGGTACTGTAAGTGGATCTCATAGTAAGTGATATTAGTATTATACAAAATGATGAACATGAGTGAGTCAGAGATGGTTTTACAAATACTTAAATATTGTGAAAATGTTGTATGAGCCTTTCTTTCAGAACGTCGGAAAAAAGGTAATTTCAGAGTTTCTTAGAATTAATTTGAAAATATACTCATACATCTGACACTATTTGGCCAAAAGGAAAGGTACAGGAATGAGTAAAGAGTCATGACTGAAAAAAAGGAGTATATGAAAATAATGAAAATATTTCAGATGTTCTTGGAGCTTTTCTTCTAGAAAGTCGATGAAATGTATTTTTTAGTGAACAGCAGAGTACTTTGCAACGAGAAAAGGACCTCCATGATATACTATTTGGCCTCAAGGAAAAGTAAGTCAATCAAAGATTAGTGTACATTTGTCATTTGTCAGTATCTAAGGTTTTTTTAAAACACAATCTTTTAGATTGTGATTTTTTTTCCCGCTGTCATATGATGAGTAATTTGAACTCACTGTTTTAAGTGAAATTCAATATATTCTGAGAACAGCAAAAATAAACTATGTAACATGTTGTACAAGTTATTCTATACTTTGGATTGTGTAAATTAAATTGTATTCCCATTCTCTGACACTCACTTTTCTTTTTCCATCCTCTTTCAGCTCTTTTTACTCACTTATAATGTCTTTCTCTCACTCTCTATAAGCCCCGTTCCTTTACTCCACTTCTTTGACAACCCCTCATTCTCATTTCAACTGTCTGCATCCCCTCTCTCCCTTGCATAACTTTTCAGCTTTCAGTCTCCATGCTTTACTTCCCTTTTCCGTATTTTCCTCCTTTGCTCTTTAAGTAATTCCTGTTTACTCACTCAGCAGTATTATCGCACTCTATCACTATAAATCACCCACTCTCCCTCGCTTATCTTTGTTTGCTCCTTTCTTTTGACCTCTTCTCTCTATTTTTCGTTCACTACCTCTATGTCCTCAGTGCCTCACTCTCCTTGTGTTATGTTCACTTGTGTTTATCTACCTTCTATCATTTCTTTTACAGCAACTTCACTGCTCCTCTCTCATCGTTCTTCATCCCATTTCTTTTACTCTGGTTCCATTACTATCCCTCATTTCCTTTCTTTCAATGTCCTTCTCTTTACTTTCATCACCAAATTATTTTCTCTCAGTACCACTGTTTTAGTCGTCTTCTCCTCTCTTTCCTTTTTTTGCTCCCTTACTCATTTCCTTTTCTCACTCATTGTACTCCACCTCACTCAGTTTTTCTCTTAGTGTGTCTGTCTACTAACTTCCTCACTCCATTTCCCTCAATCGTTGTATATTATCCTCTCTCCCTTCATCCCTTCACTCTATGACTGTTCTTCACTTACTCTCAGTTATCTTCTATTCCTCATTCTTCTAAATGCATCCTTAATTAGACTGTTTTCTGTCTCAGTCATTATCTTTTTACTTACTACTGTTTCCTGATTTAGTTTTGCTAACTCACATTGTTTTAGTATCTTTCTTACCTTCAGTTCATTTCTATGTTCTTCTCTTCCTCTCTGTCAGTGAATCTATATTCCTTACTCTTAGTAATTTGCTCTCCTCCTATTTCTTTTTCTCTCTTTTTGTCCTTCTACCTTACTTTATTTCCCTTTCTGTGTCCTTCACTCTTACTTTATTTCTAAATACACTGTTATGATTTTTAACCTCTTCATTTGTATCTTTTAATTTAAAATACATATTTTACTAATTATAACTTATTTTTTCTTCTCTCTTTCACAGATACAAAGTGTAGTAAAAACATGTAATTAAGTTTACATTAATTATATGGTAAGTGTGACTAAAAAAATGTAGTTTGTCATCACCCTTTGCTTTAACCTCACTAATATTTTCTCAACGAACCTCACTCCTGTTTCTTTACTCTGCTTCCCTCACTTATTCTCCATGTTTACTCCCCTTTCCCTATTTCCCCTCTCATATTCAACTTCTTTCAGTTCCCATTCTTTACTTCACTTACCCTCTGTTCCCTTCCTTTACTTCTTCACTCATTCTCTTTTTCTTAATTATTTACTTCACTCCTACACACACACCTCATCCCCCTCCCAACACATACACACACCTCTGACATACACCCCACACACACACCACACACACACCTCATACACACACACGCCCCCCCACACACACTCTTCACACACACACACACATTCCATACACACACATACATCCCACACACATACCCCCCACACCCACACACCCCTCACAGATATCTCACACACCCTCACCTCCACCCACACCGAAACACCCCACACACCCACACCCACAGACACACCTTACACACACATACCCCGACCTACACCCACTGACTCCCTATAAGTCACACACACTGCATGACTTACCTTTCTTTGCTGTTTCACTCAACCCATTCAGGCACTCTTTCCTTTACTCTCTTTGTCCTTTCTCTTTGTCATTCCCCATGTCTTATCCTAATTCAATTTTTCACCCTCTTTCACCCCTCTTTACTTACACTAACTGGTCTTTTCTCACCCTCCTTCACCGTTCTTCATTTATCCCGGTTCCGCCACTACCCTTCAGTCTCCATTTTTTACTGTCCTTTCTTTTTCTTTCAACACCCACTCACATTCTCCCACTATCTCTACTTTAGTCTTCCTCCTCTCTCTTCCTTTCTTTCGCTCCTTTAGTCATTTTACTTTTCTCACTTTCACCCTATTACACCTTCTCTGTTTTTTACTATGTAATAAACAATCCCTCTGTGTTTCTCCCTGTAGCTCTCTTTCTCTTAACATTACTCTCTCTGTGTTCTTCCCTCATGCTAACTCCTTCATTAATTTTTTTTCTTTTTTTTTGGGTGCGCGCCCCGGTACGCGTACTCTAAGGAAAACAAATTGACAGAGATTCTTTAAAAATATAGGTTTATTTTTATAAATTAAAGGAAGTTCTAAAAAGAACTGTTTTTTTTCTTCTTTTTGTTGTTTTATATTTTTTTATTGTTTTTTTGATTTTTTTTTACTTTTTTTGGCTTTTCAAAACAGTTTTATATTTTTTTTGTATTTTTTATGGGGAGAAACAAAAAAAAGGGAATTGAAAATGGCTCAACTGGAGCAAAAAACAAAAAACGGAAAAAAATTAGGGTTTTTTGCGGCATTTGTGATTGTCACCAGCAAGGACGACGAGCTTTACGCTCTTTTCACCATAGGAGATGAGCTTGCCACAATGAATACATGTGATTCGGAAATCCTCAAATCTTTGTTGAATGCAAGGCATCGTCTCCGTTGTTTCTGGTCCCGATGGAGTGGGTTGCTTTCTTTTGGAGGTGGTCCTTGAAGACTGGGGGAGGTTATTGGCCAGTTCCCTGAGCTCTGCACGAGAATAGTTGTTTGGATGCTTGCGGGTCATATGTCTAATCATGGTATTATTACCAAAAGAATATTTTTTGTTTGGGTTGCGCCTTGAGAGTTCCATGCCACAGATTAGGCAAGTTACCTTGGCCGCATTGACTTTTTTCTTGCCCTCTGGGATTGAAAAAAACTCCCATACAATGTGTGACCTTGGCTTGTATGGGGTATTGTCTTCAGACAGCCATCTTCTCCCCTCCTCCTCTTCCTCTTCCTCCTCCTCCTCTTCTTGACCACCAATGTACTGTTGTGGTGGTCCTCTTGGTGGTGGTGGTGGTGGTGGTGGTGCAGATGCTCCAGCTGTTGCTGCTACAGTAGCCATTTGAAAGTACAAAATAATTCTCTTTATTGTTGAAACAGGTCTTCCTCAGTCAAAGGACAAAGTCAGAATAAGGAAAAAAGGTGGGGTCTTGCATCATTTGGAAAAACAAAACTGTCCTGAACCAATGAAAAGTGTTATTTTCAGATCACATGACCCGGGCTTTCATCATTTGGAAACCAAAACTGTTCTGCACCAATGAAAAGTGTTATTTTCAGATCACATGACCCGATGCGCTTATCCCACGCGCCCCGGGGCACGCCCGTAGTCGCGCTCCGGGGCGCGCCCGGGGGTGTGTAGCGTAAGCGCGTCAGGACGTTGCACGATCGTATGCGCGATCGTATGCGCTCGTGTGCTTCTGGGTGCGCTTACGCAGTGCGTCATATGACGCATCACACGGTTACGCTAAACGTCACAATGTTGTTTTCGTTCGCGAGAATAGCGCTAACGGGGCGCTCCCCGGTACGCGCCCCGGGGCGCGCCATAACATTGTGCTTACCCGTGCGTTCACCGGTACGCGCCCCGGGATCGCCCCAGGGCAAAAAAATCAAATAAAATCATAATAATAATTACATAATTATACAATATTAAATTCGTTATACATTTTTTTACTTTTTATACCTATAGAGATTTGCTATTAAAAAACCTGTGAAATTCACTGAAAAAACCATAGGTTTCACACCAGTTATAGTTAGGAATTAGCACTTAAAAAACCTATTAAATTCACTGAAAAAACCATAGGTTTCACACCAGTTATAGTTAGCTGGAAATTTTACTCGCATAAAACCATTGAAATTCCCACGTTATAGTTAGTTGGACTCACTATAACTTGCGCGTGCAATGCACTGCTGATGACGTCACATATTACATCACTCATGACATGGTCAGTGACATCACTCATGACATCACTGATGACACCATTCTTGTGACAGAGTGACAGACCTCCTTTCACTGTAATGTAACCCTTGAAACACATATTCAATAATAGAAACTAAAATTATCAAAAAAATGGAGATACCCATACCAGTTACAACAACCAATTCAATAATTCCACCATCTATATACACATCCACTCATTCACCAACAGTTCTATATAGTCACTCTTACATATACTCACTCATCATATGTAGTGATACACCTATACATCCTGTTACACACCGACAGTCATCCAAAAGATACTCTCACACATACTCACACATGCAAATAAACTATTTAACATCCATTTATTTGCATATACAGCTATACACACACTACCACCTTACTTCTAAGGAAACTTACACATACTTACTCTCTTAAACAATCACTTATAGAAACACATACTTATTTAAACAGGAACTCTTACAATCTCTCACTCTCACATATACTCACTTATATACATCAATATTCACATATACTAGATTAAAACATATGTAGTTACTGAAAAAGACATTAGTGAGACAGTCATTCACTCACTAACACACACATATACACACTCATCCACCCATACAGTCCTGCACATATGCTGTCTTCAAAACACATACAAAGGGAGAGTCAGTCATTCATACATCTATGTGCTAAGTAATACCCCCACCAAACCATGCAAACACTCATACTGATACTAAGAAAAAAATCTAATTACCCATATATATACACATGTAGCTACTCACCAACCCATGCAGCCACTTATACACAAAGTGAAACACTAATACATATATTTAAATATTTAAACATTACTCTCTAATATATGTATTCACTAAGATACACTTAATAAACCAGTTAACCAATCAATTTAAAAACAAACAAACATCCAAGTAAACACTTATTTAAACATTTATTCTTCCATCAACTTTTACATATACATATATAACACATTTATTTTTCAGAAAGACACACATTCACTGGATGGTGTCATCAGTGATGTCATGAGTGATGTCACTGACCATGTCATGAGTGATGTAATATGTGACGTCATCAGCAGTGCATTGCACGCGCAAGTTATAGTGAGTCCAACTAACTATAACGTGGGAATTTCAATGGTTTTATGCAAGTAAAATTTCCAGCTAACTATAACTGGTGTGAAACCTATGGTTTTTTCAGTGAATATATATATATATAAATGCCAAACAATTTCAACCACTTCCGACCACTTCCGTGTTACGGCGAAGAAGGAACTCAGACCACCACAGCTGTTCAGGCAAGGTACGATTTTATTTTGTTACTTCTATATATATAAAAATAAATAGATATATGTATATATTTAGGCTCAGAGTTCACATGTACAAAACCACAGTATATATATATTTATACAATTGCACATGCTGCACAATTCATAGCTACTCATCCCTGTATATTTAACTGGAGAAGCCAATACCTCCTATTTTGAATTTACTATCCCTGAATAAGACATAACATGCCAAATTGGTGTTTACCACCCCAATTCCCAAGGTTTGCCTTTTTGCCTGGCTATTGTCCCTTGATAGATTTCAGCCGGTTGCGCCTCACAAAATTTGTCAGGAGAAAATTATGGCAGTGTGTTATTTACTACATGTCCTAAATACATCAAACTAAGTTACATACCCCATGCATTAACTTCTACACAAATCAGTATTTAAATCCCTGCACACACATGCCTATTTGTGTAGACACCTGTATGTATCCCTCTAGACATAATCATGGCCTTGTTTTGCACATAGGGTAAAGATTTATTATGCATTGTTAATTAAAACCATTGCAATACATGTACAAAAGATGCTTAAGACGTCATTATTTAAAACCATTAAAATAAAACATAAAATTGGAAGTTCATTACTATTTACACCAAAGATAACTCAATGCGGCTGCTCATAACACACTTTTTACATTGAGTGGTGAGCAATTCTGGTCCCCGTGTTGGATTGTTCCCGTCCTGGCTCATCCATGTGCTATTTTTTTTCGCTAGCGTTTTGCTTTCTGCAAGGATGACCCTCTGGTACTAGACGGGCATGTGCAGTGAGTTTGTCCTTGCGTACTGTTATCCGTCTGTTGTTGGCCCGAGTCTAAGGTATTGTCCCCCGATTTTGGCAGTCTTGGCATTCTTTGCTCGGCCGTTGCGAGAAATTTCACATATCTGCAGTTTAGTTTGGTGTTTAATGGGTTCAGGCAGGCGAGCACCGCTTGCCTTCTGGTGCTGATCCCTTTTTGCTTGAATTGATCTTTAAGAAGCAGTTGGCGTGCTTGTTGTAGTTCTATGCATAAGCAGGTAACGTGGAGAATATCGCCATTCTTTGAGTTGCATAGCATGCAAGCTTAATTTCCGTCTTTCCTAAGCCATGGCGGTAGGTGCTCTGTGCTTAGGAGAATCCCTAGTCTGTATTTTAAGAACTTCATTTTTGTGGCTTTCGGATAACCCTGGTTAAAATATATTTGTGGTGTTAGAGATTTATAAGAATTGAGGGTCATCCATGCGTGCGATCTTTTAGAGAATAGTGCCTTATCCTCCAGTAAGGAGAGTGATTTAACATTTTTCCAGACTAGTTTCTTAAAAGTGTTGTGCTCAAGTTGTGTGTCCCAGAGCGCTGAAAGTTTGGTAGCTTCCTTTTTGTTTTTAAATTTTTTTTTTTATTGCTTACAAGCAGACAAGGCAAAAAGGAAGAAAGTTTGGTAGCTTCCAATGCTGCCTGCAAGTAAGTTCTTGCCTGAGAAGCATCCCTGCCTTGTATGTCCTGCCATAGCAGAGAGTTTAGTGTATCTGTAGTGGCGCTTTTACGTTTGTGCCAGCAAATGATGTATGCCCCGTTCCTGGCTAAATCTTGCTTTTGCAGGCCGAACTCCAGTCTTATTTGAGCCGGAGAGGTGTAGTGTGGAAGCGAGAACATTGTTCTGCAAGCTTTGACATGTGTGCTATCCAAGTCTTTGGAGTCTCTTCCCCGCATAGCCTCGCTGCCATAAGTAATCGTGGGAAGCAGCTTCGCCTGGATTTCTTTCAAGAAGTGGGTCAGAGTTGGACCCATTAATTGGGTTGCTAGGTTTTTCATCGTCAAAGCAATCAGTGCTCCTCTCCTTTTTATTTCCTGCTTCTGCTGCGCAAAAGCGCAAAGCGCCTTCTCTGTCAAAGATGACTCCCAGGTATTTGTACATGCCTCAGGCACTCGTCAAAGAGACAGGAAAAGGGTGAGCAAGAGCAGCAGTACTAATAAGAGGGCCATGCGGTCCCTCATAAAGGGTGATATCTCCAGGAAGTCTGGTTTTCCTTTTGACTCCTGGCTAAAATATTTAAAGAAGCTTGCTGCAGGGAGAAAAACAACCAGAATAAAACCCAGATTATTTTTTGGCAACAGTGCTCCCATGAGATAATGAATTTGAAGTGCCATGTTTCATTGAACTTTTGAGATTTGAAATATTGTCTCATGCATTGCACTGCAAGTCCGCTGTAGGAGGAGTACTGATGCACCAAACAGCCAGAGCTTGAGATGAAGTACTCTAATGGGTATAGCCAATGCCCACCACATGTATAGTTTCAGAAATTGTTACCAATAGGTGCCATACAGCGGCGCTGTCAGACAAGAACTAAATGTATCCTCTCAGGCAATCATAGTCCCCTCTCCTGAGTCAGTGGAAAGACAAGATGCTTCTTCTGGCTGTGGAATGCCCGAGGAGCAAGAGGGCTCCCCACAAGTGAACTACCTCAACTTGAAATGAAAATTGCAAGTGTGAATTTCTTTTATATTTCATAAAATGTGACATAAACGAAGAGTACCTACCAATATCAGGCACATCTTTAAAACCAATGGATAAAGTTTAGCTTATATTTATTGTGATCTATATTAGAAGAGCCATAGATCTTTAAAACAACTCAGAACGGGGGGCGTGGTCTCGCGCCGCAGGATGATGGCGGCTCTACCGTAGGCTGTGTGCTAACGCATAGCTCCGTTGGAGATTTCAGCCCGCATTCGGCACCGCCAGGAACTAAAATGACGGATTGCATCAAATGAAAGGTTGGAGCGGAGATTGGCACCGCTCTGGTCGCGTTAACTTCTTACAGTGAACCTGCGGCAGCGGCGGTGATTTCCCTCATCATAATGTGAGCGGCGGTCGCCATTTTGCATCGGCTGCTCGTCTCACACAGCCTCCAGGTAAAACGGCATTTATCAATAACGCGTGGCAACGTGTTTTTTTTTATCTTCTTTTTTTCCCTCTCGTATTCCAATCGTTTCTACTTTTGACACCAGTAGGTCAAATCTTCATGAGTGCTGTCAGTGCTGGCTATACTACGTATTTTGTGCCAAACTAATGAACTTATGCTGTTCATTACTTTTTTACCTCAAATTTTTCTAGACTCACACTTTTTTCCTTCTGCCACCTCAAAAGATGCTGCATTTCTTGAGCATTTGACTTTTGGACTAAGTATGTGCCCGTTTTAATATCCTTATTTTCAACATTGTGATCACACCTCCTAGCCTCTTCATAATTTGGCGCTTGTTTTTAATATTTGCCACGTCGTCGTCGGTTCATTAGCTGATAGCGAATAATTGAGTGCTGATGGAGGTTGACGTAATTTTGTTGGTATATTATTCTCTGGAACCTCCTTGATTTGTGATGTGTCTTTAATATGCTTATGGGCAGACTGAAATCGCTATTAAAAATCACTTCTCGCCCTCCTCATCATTTCAAGATGGCTAATTAATCTCCAATTTCGGTCAGAGCTTCATCTACAGGTACCAAACCCAAGAGAGCCAAAAATGATCTTCCTTCTCCCATTTTAGCCTCTCAAAACCCTATTCTTGTTACTATTTTGGACGAAGTGAGAGGTCTTAAGTCCTTTGTGACCACGACTAATGAGAAGCTTCAACAAATAGAGGATAGATGGATTAATATGGAAGCCAAGGTGTTAGATATGGAGCAACGTATCAGTGATATACATAATCTTTCTATTAAAATTCTGATTTTGGAACAGGAAATACAACGTCTAAAGCTTCACACAGAGGACCTTGAAAATCGAAAAGACGCAACAATTTACGCCTTTATGGTCTGCCGGAAAATCTTGAAGGTCCAAATATGCTTCTCTTCCTAAAGAAATTATTGTCAGAACCTTTAGACTTCCACCTGAGCCTTCATTAAATATTCAACGTGCCCATAGACTTGGTCGTATTCAACCTCATGCTTCCAAACCTAGAGGAATAATAATGTTGTTTCTGGAATTCACTGACTTGATGCGAGTTCTATCTGCAGCCAAAGTGAAAAGTCATCTCAAATGGTCTGGTGACAACATCTTTATATCGCAAGATTTATCCAACGCTACTAATGCTAGAAGAAAATAATTCTTGGCTCTACGTCCGCAAATGAGACAATTGAATATTCTATATGGCATCCTTCACCCGTGTTTATGTAAAATCACTCATGATGGCTCTACAAGCACGTTTGATGATCCTGTTAAATTGAGGTCTTTTCTCCAGGGCATCTCTACAAATTCTGCAGCTAGTTCTTCTGCCCGTCCTTAGTAACTTTACTGTTTGCATCTTTTTTTTTTTGTCGCTTCATCTCTCGCTGGTGCAGTTATGCCCCATGCATCTGTTGTTATTCCTTTCTCATAGATCTCGACTTTTTTCCTTGATCTATCTTCTCTTTTTTCTATTTCTATTTCCTTTTTCTTTTTTGTTCTCTTCCGTGTTTTTGTTTATCTGTTCCTTTTTCTTGATGACAATTAATTTGTTGCAGGTGTCCAGTAGTGAGGTTTATTGTTTTGTAGCATATTTCCTCTATTCACCTGACATGTGGTGTTTTTTTCTTTTTAGATGTATCCCTGAAGTGTTTCAACTCCTTACGTGTATTGCCTCCCACCCCTCTATCATGTGTAATTTTGTCACGTGGAATGTTCGTTGACTAGGACACCCTGTCAAAAGACAAAAGGTATTATCCCATCTATCCAAACTAAATTCGCAGGTATCTTTCATTCAAGAAACACATTGTACTGAAGCAGAATCGCTTAAGTTAAAGAGACAGTGGGTGTGTCAAGTTGTTTACTCTCCTGCTTCTAACAAAAAAGGGAGTGTTGAGATACTGTTTCATAAGTCATTGTCTGTACAAATTGTATCTACACAAAATGATGATGATGGACATTGGGTAATGGCCAAAGTTGTTATACAAAACACAAATCTGGTCTTGTTGAACATTTACGGTCCAGTCAAACCAGATCCCAAATTTTGGACTGACATTAAGATTTTACTTTCCTCCATTGATCACCCCAATATTATTATTGCTGGTGATTTTAACCAATGGATTAACCCCTTTTCTGACAGACAATCTAAGTGTAAATTTAATCCAGATAAATCTCACAAAGCATTACAATCGGCCATTACATCTCGTTCATTGTATGATGTTTGGAAAACTTGTAATCCTGATTCTCTTGAATTTACTTTTTTTTCCAATGTTCATCAAACACGTTCCAGGATTGATTACATTTTGGTCAGTAAATCCCTACTTCCATCTATTTAATCATCTGAAATTGGGTCTATTTTCATCTCCGACCATGCACCAGTCCATACTGTTTTGGACCTCTCCTTAACCACTTGGCTGCTAAGGGTCCTCGACGAGCTCCATTGACTTTCCATTGAAATCAATGGAAAGTCCATGACGAGTTACCCTTGTCATTAGCGCTGAAGTGGTTAAGCTCCCCAAAATTCAGCCGTTGGAAACTTAATAATTTTTTATTATCTGATACTATTTTCATTAATGAAGCCACTTCTTTTATTGATGAGTTTTTCGAGTTCAATAATCCATTAGACGCTTCTATTTCCAATAATTGGGATGCCTTTAAGGCCTCTTTCCGTGCCTTTACTATCTTATATGTTTCAAGAAAAAAGAAATCTATTCGGAAAAAGTATACAGACCTTCTACAACAGCTTAAATTATTGGACCATAATTATTTCACTTCCAAATCGTCCTCAACTCTTCATGAGTTGATTAAGGCCAAATCTGAACTTAACAAACTTGCAAAAGTTGAAGCTTGTAACACTCGTCTTAAAATCAAATCTAAATAGCATGGAGGCCAAAATAACGCTGGTAAGATGTTAGCCAATTATTTGAAAATCAAATCTGAACGTAAAAATACTGGTCCTATTTTAAATGAACCCACTAAAACTTTAGCATCCTCAGATAAAGATATTGCCAATGTTTTTCATGAATACTATCAATCACTTTATTCTGATGACACAAATCCCTCTTATGAAAATCTGGATTTTGTTTTATGGGTCCTCCCTCCCCCCTTCCTTGCCCGATTAATTCAATTCATTAGAGGGAGAAGTTACTGTACAAGAGATAAGTAATGCCATCAAATCCTTAAAAATATCAAAAGCACCTGGACCTGATGGCCTCTCTGTTGAATGTTATTCTACTTTTGCCTCCAAGTTTGTCCCCAAGCTTCTGACACTTTTTAAATCTTTTATTGACGAGGCTAAAGTCTCTGGTTCCTTTATGGATGCCTTAATAATTCTTATCCCTAAACCTGACAAAGACCATTCCCTTTGTAAAAATGATCGTCCTATATCATTAAGCAACTATGATTGTAAAATATTTGCTAAAATTCTTTCATCTTGTTTCGAAAATAATGTTCCATTATTGGTTAAGGCTGATTACGTTGGATTTGTAAAAGGCAGGTTGGCAGAGGATAATGCTCAAATGTTTGCAAATATTATTTCCTATGAAAAAAAATGTGAAGCCCCTCTTGCAGTGCTGTCTTTAGATGCCGAAAAGGCCTTTGACCGTATTATTTGGCATTTTATGCTCAGAACTCTACAGTGGTTTTGTTTTGGACCTACGTTCATTTCATATATAAAATTATTGTATTCTTGCCCACGTGCCAGTATTTTTGTAAATAATCACTTTTGCAGATTTATTTCTTTATCTAGAGGTACACGCCAAGGATGACCCCTCTCCCCCTTGTTATTTGTCTTATGTCTTGAACCCTTCCTTGAATGCATCCGTGTTAATACTCGTATTTCTGGTTTCACACATAATTCTATAGAAACCAAATTATCAGCATATGCTGATGACAGTTTAATTTACATGTCCTGTCCTCATACTTCCCTCCTTCCATTTCTGGACGAGGTTTGGTTATACTCCAGTATTTCTAGATATAAGTTAAACCTCTCTAAGACAGACACTAATTTTACATGGTGCCCCACAAAAATCAAATACCTTGGTATTTGGTTTTCTGCCTCTTTGTCTACCACAATTAGATATACGTTTAATGCATTAATTACTAAAATTCTATCATTTCTTCTTACTTGGACCCCCCTCTATCTTTCCTGGTGGGGTAGGTTAGATACTAATAAAATGATGATTGTACCCCATGTCCCTATTCACTATCTATGTTGCCCATTTGAATCCCCATCTCATATGTTTCTCAAATTAACTCCATTTGTACAAAATTTTTATGGAATAAGAAACACCCACGAATTGCCCTAACAAAACTTACACATCCTAAATCTGAGGGTGGCGTAAGTTTTCCAGCGCACCATTCGGCCTTTTTGATTAAACAGTCCTTTGCTTTATCTTATGATTTTGCTGATATCCCTATTCCCAGATGGATTGTTTTTGAACGCTCATTATTAAAGGAGTTTTCTTTTCAGAATGTAATATATATGTCTAATTGTACTTTCATATCTAATAATCCTATTTTAAAGTACTCACAGAATTTATTATATAATACATTCACCAATGGTCTATCTCCATTTCAATGTTTTTTATCCCCAATTATCCGGTACAATAAATTTCTCAAATATAAAGGTAAATCATTCTATTACAAACACTGGAAGGAGAAGGGAATTATCTTTGTACACCACAACTCTGTTATTCCATTTATCGAATTACAATCTCATTTTCATTTACCTAACACTTCCCTTAATGAATACACCATAATTTCAACTGCTTTACAATTACAGTTAGCTTCTTTTGATCCTCTAGATCAGTGGTTCCCAAACTCCTGAGGACCCCCATTGAGTCACCACTGGAAGCCGGGGACCCCCAAGCAATTTGTATGAGTTAAATTTCAAACATTAAAACAGTCATTCGAAAAAAATACACACATATGCACACAAAACAAATACTCAAAGTACTAAGGATTTTGGGGCCAGATGTACGACCATTTCATTTAGCGCCTCGCAATTGGCGACACATTGCGAGTGGCAAATTGTGAGTCGCTAAATGAAATGTACAACAGTGTGTTTAACACTGTTTGGGATTCCCAATGGGGTCGCAAATTGCGAGGTTCATTAATATTAATGAGTCTCTCGCAATTTGCGAGCCCATTGGGAATGTCAGCCCTCCCAGCGATGGTGGCCTGCTGGGCTCTGCAGGCCACCATGTCTCGGACTGCTTTTAAATAAAGCAGTTTTTTTGAAAAAAATGCAGCCTGTTTACCATGCATTTAAAAAAAAAAGAAAATGAAATGTATTTGTTTCATTCTCTAAGGGCAGGCAGAGGTCCCTGGGACCACTGCCTGCCCTTAAAAAATAATTTTGCATGCATTTGCAAAGGGGAAGGGGTCCCCTGGGGCCCCCTTCCCATTTGGGAATGCATTACCATCTACTTGAAGTAGGTGGTAATTGTGACTGTTTTGCGACCGCAAAACATTTCTACATGGTTTTGAGACTCGCTATTTGGAAGGGAATGCCCCTTCCAAATAGCAAGTTGCAAAACCTATTTAGAGAGTCGCAAACAAATTGTGACTCGTGAAATAGGCTATGTACATGGCCCAATAGGTTTTTGCATGCGCAAACGGGGTTGCGAACCCGTTTGCACATATAAAAACAGATCGTACATCTGGCCCTTTTTTTTATTATTGAAGTAATAGCCCCTCTGTCACATGTATTTCATTTTTTTATAGCATCTCTCATACCATTGGAGGATGTCAGAGCACTTTACATCACACATATAGAGACATTGAATCATACATGTAAATCAGTGTGTATATATAATGTTTAAAGACTGCTTGGTCTGGAAACGCACAAACGCAGGATTCAGAACATAATACAGTGGCTAGCATTGACTTTAACATTAAAAATGTATTTTCACCCAAATATATGTTTTTAGCAGCATCAGGGTAATTAATAACTGGGACAAAATATAAGTTACTAACTGGTACCATGCAGTTTGCAAGCAGCTCTTTGATGACAGTTTATAGGTCCCTCTGCTAGATTACGATTGTCACTTATGAAGTGCACAGTAACAAAAGAAACTCTGCGACAAAAGCAGTCACCACGAACCTAGGCACATAAAATACTGCTTTTTAAGATGCATGTTACACGTTCTTTGCAGTAGGCACATTAACCCTCTGTGCTACATTAGTTAAATCAAAGCTGCCACTGAACAAAACTCTCCTTGCTCTCCAGCAGGTACATTAATCACTGGCATTCTCATGACACTTTTATTGTTGCTGGAAAGCTGCTAATTATACAAGAAACGTTTCTGTGCTTTTAAAACTGTTGCCTACGGACCCCCTGGGAATGTGTCACGGACCCCTGGGGGTCCGCGGACCCCAGTTAGGGAAACACTGCTCTAGATGATGCACCCTCTCTTACTCCACCTACTCCATTATATAGTCTATTTCAGATGCACAGACCTGAAGCCGCTCTTGTATATAAACTATTTTCGTTACATGTTACTGAAAGACCTAAATCTCCTATTGAAATTGCGAGGGAAACAGATTTGTCCTTTACATTTTCTATTCTAATGTGGGACAAATTATGGTCTAAGGGCCAGACGTAGGTGGCCATTTACCGGCCGGTAACGGCCGATTTTGGCCGTTACCGACCGGTAAATGGTTTTTTGGGATGTAGGGGGCCAATTATATCGATTCGGTAAATTTACCGAATCGGTAAATTTACCGAATCGGTAAAATACCGATTCGGTATTTTTACCGATTTGGTAACTTCTAGATGTAGGTGGGACTCTTCTGAGTCCCAAAGGCCTTTCAGATTCTGTATTTTACCACCCAATCCAATTGGGTGGTAAAATACCGAATCCTGGTGTGCTTGCACATGTGTGCATGCACACCTATGCCATGTGACAGACAGACATGCCCTTAGGGCATGTCTGTGTGCCACATGGCACACATGCCTGTATTTGGGGTGCTAGAGGATGTCAAAGTGACACCCCCTGCACCCTTGCTGGAATCGGTATTTACCGAATCTGTAAATACCGATTCGGTAATGCCCATTGATTCCTATGGGCTTCAATGCCCATAGGAATCAATGGGCATTACCAAATCGGTATTTAAAGAATCGGTAAATACCGAATCTTAACGATTCCGTATTTACCGAATCTGTAATACCTACATCCCCCCCCCTATTTTACTACTTCTTAAATACCGAATCGGTAACATTCGGTATTTAAGAAGTGGTAAAATAAAATTACCTACATCTAGGCCTAAGTTATTTTAAGTTTCTGCTGCCGCTCGTATAACCCAATCTTTGTATTTTATTTACAATCAAGCTGTTATTACACCTGCTTGCATTTCCAAGTTTTCCCCCTCCTCCTCTCCATTATGCTGG
Source organism: Lissotriton helveticus (assembly GCF_964261635.1). Classification (NCBI taxonomy): domain Eukaryota; kingdom Metazoa; phylum Chordata; class Amphibia; order Caudata; family Salamandridae; genus Lissotriton; species Lissotriton helveticus. Next base: position 289,739,471 of record NC_136063.1, on the reverse strand, counting down.
TCCTCTTCTAATGCTACTGGCACTATGAGACATCTACTTTATGATTGTTCAAATGTATTGACATTTTGGAAATTTGTTTGGACTACTTGCATGAACATTTTTAATTGTAATCTTACATTATCATTACAAAATGTTTTTCTAGGTTCAATCTCACCTGATGTTGATGACTCATCTTCTATCTCCTTAATATTTGACCTTTTTATTGCATTAGCATTCAAAGTTATTTCATCATCTTGGAAAGATAATTCCAAATTATCTTCATTGACCTGGTGGAACTTTATTTGTGATGAACATAGAATTGCTACTGTTTCTTCTTCCATTCTTCCTCAAAAAATTAAAGTTGATCTCCTCTGTCTACCATTTACAACTTATCTCTCTACACATGCTCCTAAGCATTAATTCTCTTTTCCTTTTTAATATAATATAAAGTTTCAGATCTTTTTATGTTTTCTTTTCTTCTTTTTCTCTCTTTTTCCTTTATTTTCTTTTTCTTCTCCTTCTCTTTTCTTTTTCTCTCTATTGTTTTTCATATTCTGCTTTTATATATTACGTGCTCATTTATAATTCTTATTATGGTTCGTAATTTGTGAATACTTATGCATTTCTATTTGTTTCTCTTGAAAACTCAATAAAATTCTTAAACAAAAAAAAAAACTCAGAACAGTGCGGGAAAAAAAAGAAATAGGGGGCATATTTACAAGCCCCATTGTGTCGCTTTTGCACCACGCAATATGGTGCAAGAGCGACAAAACTAAAAAACGAGGAGGCATATTTACACTGTTGATGATGCTGCGGTGGCGCAATGACCTGCTTCATATGTATAATGCTGCGCTAAACCACTTTACATTGCATAACACTGCATTGTAAATATAGTACTCTATTACGCAGTTTTCTGCACCAAAGGACCGTCCAATGGGTGCTTCTGTGAGCATTCCACTGCAACCCCCATTGCTTTTGATGCTGCCCTAGATTTACAAGGATGTAAATCCGAGACAGCTCCAAAAACTAACGCCACTGAAAAGCAGGCGTCAGAGTGGTGCAACAAGCAGAATTGCTTTTATTTCTCCTCGCTTTTAGCTCTTCTGCAGCACACATGGAATGAGCATAATGCCTTAAATGATTGTTTATGTGCAGGAAGGAACATAACCAATCATTAAAGGCATTTTGCTTCGCAGACACCCTTGCAACATGGGGAAAGGGTGTCTGGTTTGGTGTGAGGACGCTTTTTGAGCACCATCACAAGGGAAAACACAGGTGTGCGGTGTATTCTTGTGAATACGGCGCGTCCCTGCATTTCTTAAATAACGCAGTTCGGCACTGCTGAATTGCTTGCAGCGCTGCGCTGTGTCATTTGTTTTTAAATAAGCCCCTAGATTTATAAATATTCCCCTAAATGTTATTGATTATGACTGAAATGATCTATTTATTCAGACAGCCTCCTTCAGTTCTTTAATAAAATATGCTTGCCGTCTTATTACTGATAACAAATGCCATTCTTACCTCTACTTCCAACATTTTGCAACTGTTGCACTTTCTTTATTTTTTTGTTATTTCCTCTAATTCTTTTCGATTCTCCCTCTTTTTCAGTGACTTCGATCTCTTTTAAACTTAATTTCTCTTATAAGAAATGTTTCTATATTGCACATTCAGGCGTGCTGTTGCATCGCAGCGCTATTGATAAAGAGCAGTATTCACTTTCACCATTTTAAGGCACTTTTTTCGCGTGCTTCCAAGCAAGATAGGCTGAGGTGGTTCTAAGCAATACTCTTATGCGTGGGGGGAGTCACCAGTGGAGAGGCCCACTCATGCCAGTGAAAGCAACAAAGCTGACCCATCTAAGAGGCAGGGACAAAATATCACTTTTCATAGGGGTGAAAATCCTACCCGGGCATGTACATTTATCATAAATCTGTGTACATTTTTCGTATCTGTGCCTTCCTCTTGGCTTCTGTCGGGTTTTCTCTCTCTCTGTCCCCGTCCTCTTTCTGTCGATGCAGCTAAGCAGTAAAACCTGCCCTTTGAGTTTTTCACGGTGGAGAAAGCAGGCCACCGAGAGTTTTGTTCGTGCACTGACTTTGCCGCCAGGGCAGCTAGTGTAATGATCTGATGCAATCTGACAGATGCTGGAAAAGCAGCCATTTTATACCTTGTAGGTTCTGAAAACAAGAGACAGCTCGAGCCGAATGTTCTGCAGAAGCGAGAGGGGGAGGAAGCTGTAGTGAAGGTGGGTAAGACTTGCAGGGTATTTAACCCTGCCTGCTTAGAGGTGAATTGCGATTCTCCTATTAACATGACTAGAGAATCTGAATTTCATTAAAGACACGGAGGCTATCATTATGCATATTACTTTGTAATGCAGAACCAAGCAGCTGCATACATCATAAAGTAAACTCTTAAAATAGAACGTTATAAAGCAGACAAAGGACAAGATCACTAGGCAATCCTCCTCTTTTAAATGTGGTGAGAAGTAAGGGAAGGAAATGTCCAATAGACTCCAAAGAAAGGATCAAAGGCTTCAATCAAGGCTTTAAACTTGAGGAGGGCTGAAAGATGAACAAAGCATCCAGAAACAAGACCACAAAGTCATGAAAGATTATCTGAAAAGAAAAAAAGGTGTTAATAATTCCAGAAATAAAAAATAAAATAGCAGACCTGAAAGAAATAAAGACAAGTTTAAAGCGAAGTTAAACATTCAGATATACAAATTGAAGAATAAAAAACAGTAACAGTAGAAAATCAACCACCCAGGGAAAGGGTGGGGGGATAATGATAGCCTCCGTGTCTTTAATGAAATCCAGATTCTCTAGTCATGTTAATAGGAGAATCGCAATTTCATTACAAGACCGGAGGCTACATTATGCATGTTGGTAGCCATGTAAAACAACATCAGACATATGAGAAACAGGTTTACAATAATTGTGGAAAAGTAAATTTTGCCATGTTGTATGTGCCTACGTGTTCCCCATCTTATGTTATATGTGCATGATCGATATGCATGTATTCCCTATGATCGATTACAGACGCAATTACAGTTGTGTCCATCTCTAGTATGCCAGTTTTCAGTCTTCGTGAAAGCAACGAATATCAGGCCTATGTAAATCTACGTTGCCACATTTCACAGTGTGCACGTTAATTCATTGAATTGTCCCCGTTTCTAGGCCTCAAAAGGGCCCGGACTCAGATTCAGCTCCTGTCTCCTGAACCCTCTCCGAGGAGCGATACAGCCCCCACCTGCATCCCTGACCCTTAGCTTACTTCATGCCTCGCAGTGCCCGGCCCAGCCTGGCTCTGCCTCTCAGTCTGCCAAGAGTATGTTATGCTTCTAGTTATCAGTCCAACCCTCCTTCTCTGCATTCCTAAGCTACTGAATCGCATCAATAGTTTCCGTCATGGTCTAGCCTTTATGTCTCCATATAAGAGAAATACTGTATTAATATTCATAGAATACTCCTCGCACACGCACTACATATAGAATATTGCATGCACCAGTCTTAAAGTCTATTAGCCTTTGCCCTGATAACTTTTGGATTCTATCAACATGTACTCTAAACACCAGATACTAGATATGCTTGGGTACATGTCGCTCTGACACTCCAGACTTTAGTCTCCTCTTCTAGCGCAGAAGTCATAGCCCCCAGTTCTCCCTGGTAACACGTCATTGCCAATTTGCGCGCACCACTAGGTTAGAGGTCCCAGCTGCTCAGGTAGGCCCCTCCATGTTTCCGCCCCTTTTATGACATATTCTGTTACGTTTACATCACATGTCTATGTATACGCCCTGTACACGCCTTCTTGTTACATCATTTTACCCTTATCTTTCGCGACTGTTACGAACCACGCCTACTGCTACGCCTACTGTATTGAATGTAATGTATTTTGTTTAACTATATATATTGTGCACTGTTATTAAAAGTTAGCCTATTCCTGCCCCCGGCAGCTGCCATCCTATTCCCGTACAGGCTGTCCTGTTCCTGTCCTTTATGCCTATTAAAGCCTGTAAACTCCAGCTACCTCGAATCTTGACTCTTATTTATTGAGCTACCCGTTTATTGATTATTCTGAAAAATAGATCCGGTAATAAATTATTTATTTACCACATAATGGCGCCCGAATAGGGACTTGCCCTTTCCCCACGCGCCGGAGAAGCCACGCAGGCCCCCTGATCCTCTGCAGCCGTGACGGAACCATACCGTGCACGTGCAGATATTTCTGCTTCAAGTATCCCTCAGGCCCACGGAGGAGACGGAGGTTGCGGTCCAGCGTCCAGACGAGGCGGTAGAGGAACGCGGCGAGTCCCGACCAGAGCCCAAGCCGAGAGTCCAAGGTCCGAGGTATCCAGAGGCCCACCTGTAACTGAAGTCCGAAGTTCGTCCGTCCGTCGTCGTAGCAGTCCAGTCCAGTCCGAGGCCTTCCGTTCTTGCTGCCCGGTGAGTACCGTTGCTGGGGTAGTATCTAGACAGGGTCAATTAATTTGTCTCTGGTCCGTGGGTTTGGGTACACAGATCCAACACGAAGTGTTCACCTAGGTGGACGTGGGTCCTGACGTGTCTCTTTATGGGACCGGTAAGTTTCGTACTGTTTTAGCAGTGCATCTAGTCATTCTAGTAAGTTTCTGTTCCAGTAAGTTCTGTTCTCGAGAAATTCATGTGGTCTGTTTTCAGTATTTCAGGTAGTATTCTGTCCGAACTGTTATTATAAATGTTATTCCATGTGTTTTCAATGTCGTGGTATGAATGATTTGTGTTCTTAGTTATTACTGTGTTTATTGTGTATTGTATTGTGTCCAGACTCCAGCCTAAATTATGCCTTTGTTCTTGAAATTACGTCAGTTAAAAACTAGAAAAGGTCTGCTCGAGGAAGCAGTTCCTGTCCCGCCTAGGGACAGTCCAGGTCATTTCATGTATCATAAGCATGGCATAAGTGCCATATTATATCTAGACTTATGGGTGGAGTACACCAAGGAATTAGAAGAGAAATATAGATGGCCCGTATCAGGTACGTGGGATGCCGAGTGCATCATGCGAGTAGAAGAAGCATTATGGAAAAAGAAAGCCAGACAGTCCCAGAAAGATGCCATCGAGTTATGGCGCAAAGAATCTCATAAAAGAACCGAAAAAGAAATCAGAAAGACAGAATTAAGTAGGGAATCCTCAGAAAGAGCCCAAGAAAGGGAATTAATCGAAATAGGTGAACGAGTTAAAGCCTAACAGTCAGACAGACAGAGAAATGCTCTTATTAAGGGTATGTATCCTCTTCTTGCCGAGGGCTTGCCGAAAGCAACCCCGGAAGCACCATGTAATTTTCCGCCGCCATTAGTTCCGATTAAGCTACGTCACAAACCGACCGCAGCTGATATTTTTCTCTCGTCCTATTTGGACGACACAGTCCCAGAATACGCAAATCCTGTTCCGCCAGCTCCTGTAAATAATGTAATTCCTGTTCCTCCAGCCACCGGGGCACCCGTTACAGCACCTGTTACAGTACCCCCGGTCCAGCCCACAGTACAAGTACCCGCTACATCAGTCACTCTGCCAGCCCGTACGATACCCGTCGACGATTCCAGTTTAGGAGCCGCGGGGGGGGGAAGTCCTCCTTGTACCCCGCCGCAACACAAACGTCCGTCATTTCTCGAGTTACATGAACGTGCGTTACAGCGTACGCCCAGACCCCAGTCCGTTGCAGATATCAAGCGAGCTCTTACCGAATGCCGTTATGATCCAGTCCCAGGTGATGATGATATGGTCATATATTCATTGCGTGTAAGACGGGTGACCGAATATTTGGACACCCTACCGAATATGAAAGAAGATCTAGACAGAATATATCGTTTCATCCGTACAGGAGACGATCCAGGAAGTATTGGCGAAGCCATGTCTCAAAGGAAAGCTGAGACTCAGCTCATGCTTTTAAAGTTTCTAATTAATTGTTTAATAAGGGAACAAGATTATCCAGATAAAGATCCGACCGAAATGAAAGTCCTGACAAGGTGGAGTGACCATATAGCCGAGGGAAGACACAAGACACTAGGTAGTATAGAGAGTATGTACAAGAAAATTCGTAAGGAAATAATAAGGTTACACGAGAAACGCAAAGCAGCACAAGTAAGCGAGAAGGAAGACGACTCTCCTACCGAAGAGGTAGACGACGAGAATCCCACCAGAATAGCGTATGTAGGTAGAACTAGACTTCCCGACCGACATTCACGCCTAGAACACAAGAAAGTTTTTCCTCTTTCAGCACCAGAACAAGGTTCTCTTGAACAAGTATTTCAAGCCACCGATTTCATTCTGAAATCACGAATCGGTTATAGTGAACTTAGTACCATGCATGAACAAGAACTAGCCCGATCAGCGGTCCGATGGACTACTGATTCTACCACTTTTCCAGACGAGATAGTGGCACAAATGTTTCTGAAACTGCCCCCAGCTGAGCAGCGACTGGTGGGTATGTATATGATCCAGCACCTCATTACACTGTATGAGGGACAACATTCTGATCCAGGTCCGTTACATGATGTTCTGAACGAGTTACTCCAGTACAGATGGAGAGGTTTAGGTACCGATTTAATTAGTATCATTCTAGAACAGCGCCACAAATATAGAACGTTTCTGAATCCGCATTTTGTTCATGTCTCACCTCCAGAAAGTAAATCATTTTACATAGATAGACAGCATCCGTTACGAGAGGTACACCCAGTTAGGACAGCGGGTGGTGAAATGCAACGAGTATTTGTTTACACCCCTATCACAAAGATGGAACTCTTAGAGATGAAGAAATTAATTCCCTGTCACGACAAAGATCCAGCAGGGTTCCATCGAGAATTAAAAGACATGCTCCGTATGGGAGAATACACATATCCTGATATCATTAAAATGTTAAAGGTCCTGTTGCCCGCAGGGGTATATGAAAAACTCAAGGAAAAAGAATGGGAGGTGGGAGAGAAAAAGATTGATTGGACAGCTCTAGAAGCTGAAGATAATATACGAGTACCAGGTACCGGTCTTGGGGCCAAATGTCAAGAATTGCCCGAGTTATTGATACAGGTCTTGCCAAGGTTACTAGCCACGAAAAAGGAAGATTGGGATGCAATCTCAGCATGTAAACAGAAACAGGATGAAGACACTAGTGATTTTTATTCTAGATTTGAAAAATGTTTTATTATTAACAGTGGTTTGAAGACGAGTAGCGAGTCGTACCCTCATCTTTTTGTTACCAAACTAGTCGAGAATTCAAGTCCACAAGTTAAAAATCGAGTATTGAAAGTCGAAAGTACCTGGCAAGCTAATACTCCGTCACAAATGCTCCAGATGCTCCAGTATCACCAGAATAGAATCAGGGAAGAGCAAGAACACGAAAGGAGACGTATGAAAGACACGAAAATGAAAGTATTAGTTGCACAATCTGTTCCACAAGACAGTCAGAAGAGGGGTCCGAATCAAGCCAGTCATCCTGCAGCTCCCGTTAAAGGGACTTGCAATTATTGTAAACAGCCAGGTCATTTTATAAACGAGTGTGCAGTTCTGAAACACAACATAGCAACTGGTAAGACTAAAGAAAGACCACGTCCGCCTAGACAAGAACAAGTTCCACAGACTTCTCAGTCACCACAGAACGCACAACAGACAGTTCCAGCACCGCAGCCCATCGCTGCAACACAGCATGTTACACAGCAGATGTACCAGTATGCTCAGTCAGAGTATCCAGAGTATCAACAGTATTCATGAAACAGCCTAGAGAGGGAGGTAGGCTTGCCTCTCATCGAGATACCTGTAGATCAAGAGGGTCCCTATGTACACAGTCAAGTATTAGGGAAAGACAGAAAGTTTCTGATTGATACAGGGGCAAGTAGGACTACTATCAGTCATGACGAGGTTCCAGGGGCTCCGCTCTCAGGCTCTAAAAATGTTTCCCTTGGATTTTCAGGAAAGCCTATTGTTAATGAAATTTCGAAACCAGTTTCCCTAGAAGTTGGTCCATTGTCCCGAACTACCGATTTGTTACTTACGAAATCATGTCCAGAAAATTTGTTAGGCATTAAAACACTGAAAGAATTAGGTGCAGTAATTAGCTGCTCCCCAGAAGGAGTCCGATTGTTTTTACGTGACTTTAAAGGTCACTATGTATTACGTGATTTTGATCCCAGATTACGGAATGTCCCGCAGCATTTATGGGCGCAAGGTCCAACTGATGTAGGATGTATGCACATCACACCCCATCGTGTGACTCTCAAACAAGGTATAGTTTTGCCACGAATCAGACAGTACAGATTGCCACCTGAGGCTGTAGCAGCCTTATCCAAAATTATTGACGAGCTTATTGCTCAAGGAGTGGTTGTAGAAACTGACTCCAATGTATGTAATTCTCCTATCATTCCGGTCCTGAAACGTACTGATCCAAATGCACCTCCAGTATATCGATTAGTAATTGACCTTCGAGAGCTTAATAAATGTATCATACCCCAGTATCCAGTAGTCCCAGATATTTCTTCCCTATTAACAGCAATTGATTCTGAAGCTACATTTTTCACTGTTATCGACCTCAAGAATGCATTTTTCAGTGTCCCCATTCATCCAGACAGCCAGTACCTTTTTGGTTTTTGTTTAAATGGAAGGAGCTATAAATTCACACGAGCTCCTCAAGGTTTCACAGAAAGTCCTAGTATTTACAGTCAAGCACTTAAGAGACAACTAGACAATATTCACATGCCAACTGACACTGCCCTGCTCCAGTATGTCGATGATCTACTGATCACAGCCCGTTCTGAACGTGACTGCGAGCGAGCGTCACTTACAGTCCTGTATTTCCTGGCCGAGCAGGGGCACAAGGTGTCCCCTTCCAAATTACAATTCTGTGTCCAGCAAGTGATCTACTTAGGCCACTTACTGTCCAAGTGGGGTAGGCAGTTGACACCAGATCGTATCCAGTTAATAGCGAGTCTTCCACAGCCCAAGACACAGAAGGAGGTACGAGCTTTTATTGGCCTCACTTCTTATTGCAGACAATGGATTCCTCAGTATGCATTTCTAGCTAAGCCACTGATACAGTTAACGACACAGGAGGCAGCCGTATCGACTGTCCTCCCTTGGACATCTGAACATACACTTGTTTTCAATGAATTAAAAAAAGCCTTATGCCAAGCACCTGTTCTAGCAACACCGAACTACAGTAAGCCTTTTACACTTTTTGTCACAGAACGTGATGGTACTGCATTATCTGTTCTCACACAAGATCAAGCAGGACAGTACAAGCCCTGTGCTTATTTTTCGAGCACATTAGATCCAGGGGCCCAGGCTTTGCCTGCGTGCCTCAAGTCAGTTGCAGCCACAGCTCTAGCTATCAGACAAAGTGATTCCATAGTGTTAGGACACTCCCTGACAGTACAAGTTCCACACTCCGTGGAAGTTCTTTTAAACCGAACCCAGACTCAGCACTTGACCATTGCACGTTTAACAGGTTATGAACTGACACTGTTCCAGCCACACATAGAAATCAGACGCTGCAACGTTCTAAATCCTGCTACACTGTTACCGTCAGTTACTTCGAATCCTGCCGCACATGACTGTGTGGAAGTTGTTAACACCATGACAAAGCCAAGACAAGACCTGACAGACATTGCATTACCTGATCCCGACCTGACACTTTATGTGGATGGTTCATGTATGAGAACAAGTACAGGAGATCTAGTAGCCGCGTATGCAGTAACTACTGAAACTGAAGTTATAGAAACACATCGTATTGACACCCTGTCTGCTCAAGCAGCAGAGCTAGTTGCTCTGACCCAAGCCTGCATACGTGCCAAGAACCTGAAAGTAAACATATACACAGATTCACGTTACGCATTCGGAGTCGTACACGACTTCGGAGTGCTCTGGCAGGAGAGAGGTTTCATGACTTCTCATGGAACCAAGATTCAGCATGGTCTCTTCATTCAAGCTCTGTTAGATGCAATACATTTACCGACAGCTATTGCTATCATGAAGTGCAAAGCACATACGAAAGTTACTGACATCATTTCCCAAGGTAACGATCTAGCAGATCGAACAGCCAAGCTTACAGCTCAGACTCCAGACATTCCAGTTAACACGACACAGACACTCACTCTAGATCAGACTACTTGTATGACAGTTAAGGACCCTACACAAGATGTCATAGACATACAGTTACATGCTACTCCCGAAGAAATCAAGAAATGGTCCGAACAAGGAGGGGTCCAGACAGATCAAGGATGGTTGACGAAGGGAAAAGCCACATGGTTTCTCCCCGACTCTATGGTTCAAGTCATTATTAATACCGCACATAGTCCAGCACATCTAGGAGAAAAAGCTATGTTAGACAGTATTCAGAACCTTTGGTTCAACAAACACTTACGAGCTGCAGCCAAGCAGAAAGTCCGTACCTGTATGATATGTTGCCAGTTCAATCCAGGTAAAAGTGTTCCGGTGGAACAAGGTGGATTCCAACCTCCTGACCACCCTTTTGAAGTCCTCCAGATGGATTATATTCAGATGGAGCGATGTCGAGGTTTCAAGTATGTTCTCGTAGTTGTATGCGCTTTGTCCAGGTGGACAGAAGCATATCCAGTTCCAGATTACACAGCCGCGACCACTGCCAAGCAGTTGGTTCGTGAATTCTTTCCCCGCTATGGACTCCCTAGGGTCGTGTATTCTGATAACGGCCAGCCATTCTCATCTGAACTCATGAAACATGTTTCCCTTCTGTTAGGGTACCAGTGGAAGTTCCATTGTGTGCGCCATCCTGAAGCAGCCGGTCTCGTAGAGAGACATAATCAGACCCTGAAAATTCGTATTGCCAAGATATGTAAAGAGAAAGGTGTAGACTGGCTAGTTGCCTTGCCAGTAGCCTTATTTTATATGCGGATGGTTGCACATTCCAGATCAGGTCTGTCCCCGTATGAGGTCGTATTCGGCCGCCCCCCAAACATGTGGGGTACACCTAGACCCCGCAGTATTACAGATGTTTCCAGTAATATGCTGACAGATTACCTAGCTTCCTTGATGTCTGCCCTACACTCTTGTCGTTTACAGGTTGCCTCCGCATTTCCCGACAACACCGAGGTGAAACCGCATGAAGTCATTCCAGGAAGACTCGTGTTGGTCCGGAATTTTGATCGTTCAAGTCCGCTGGAACCCCGTTGGAAGGAGCCTCGCCTGGTCTTATTAACTACAAGGACCGCAGTGAAGTTAGAAGGCAGGAAGGGATGGGTCCACCTGTCCCATGTCAAAAAATTCCATGGACTTCGTAAAAAATCTTTTTCAAAGGACTATTCCATTTCTAAAGACTGCCTAAAAACAGACTCTGAACTTGATTCTGAACCCAAGCCTCCCCTGTTAGAGAAAACTCCGCAGCAGGAGTATAAAAAGAAACTCCGGTCTAGTAAAATAAGTCAGCCAGTTTAATTGTCTAAGTCCCTCTCGGGTGAAACGGTTAGACAGGTTTCTGACATGTATGAGATAGACCCCCATAGTGAGAGAGTTAGTCAAAACTCTATCAGATGTATCGTTTTTCTAAGTTTTATATTGTTTCTGAGCCTAATGGTTACCTGCACAAGTTATGCATTACATTTATGTTTTCCAAGTTCACATGTAAACAAGTTTTCTAATGCTACAGTAGAGCACACATTTAGTGATCTGCCTCCTCACGAGCTATCCTATCGTCTTGCTATGCGAAATAATACATTCATTAGAATGTTACACTATTCACACCAGACCAGCAATGCCACTAATTGTTGGGTGTGTGGTCGACTCCCCCCTTTCCAGACACCGAAGGGAGTTCTGCCACTCTTTCCTTATCCGTTTTCACATAATGGTTCGTGTGGAGCATGGTCCACGTTAACGTCATCCTCCAATGATATGTCCCTTCTGAATAGAACATGCTTCCCAGACAAGCAAGGTCTCTCCCATAGAACAGGGTTAGATCTAGAAAATGAAGTATATGATTTGGGTAATTATTCTTCGAATTTTATGGTCCTGAATGTTCAGTCTGATACTACTCCAGATTTGCCTGCTATTTCAGTACTACCAGTCAAAGGCGAATTATGTGTCAGAAAGAATGGTTCCGCACATATAGGACATAGTGATTGTACTACTACTGTCGAGTATAGTGACAGTGGGAAATCTATTTTCAAAGCCTCACGTCATTCTTATTTTGTTTGTGGTCAGACCGTATATGTTCGTCTGCCCCCCGATTGGGATGGAACATGTTACATTGCCTTCCTACTGCCACCAGTTTTTCTAGCCCCATCCGATTATCACAGAAACACACATCTAGTACACGTCAGACCTAGAAGGGAGATCGAGTCCCCAATTGTCGATCAAACTGAAACTACTCTAGAACAATATCAAGACTTTAATAAAGGTTTCTTCTTCTTTATAGGACCTGTCCAGAATAGTAAGTTAATACGTAGGTTAACCAGAACCCTTGAAGCAGTAGTGAATGAGACTACTTCTGCTCTAGGTAACTTAACTGAAGAGCAATCTGCTATGAGATTTGTCGTGCTCCAAAATCGTCTCGTTCTTGACGTCATACTGGCCGATAGAGGAGGAGCATGTAGAGTCATCGGATCTAGTTGCTGCATTTTCATTCCTGATAACGCGCCGTCTGTTTATTCAGCTATAACCAGACTTCACAAAATTGCCCATCAGTTACACCAGAATCCAGGCACCTGGACATGGTCCGGTTGGCTCTGGAGTATCATATCTGCCTGGGGATGGAAAGTATTGTCATTCCTAGGTATTGCAGTAATGATCATATTCAGTTGCTGCCTCTGTATACAATGTGGCCCTGCGATTTGCGGCATTTGTGCTACCTCTTGTATTCCCAGTCCTAAATCCCGTTCCAAGACAATTCGAGACGAGCAAATGATGCTATATGAAATGATAGATGGTATCATGAATATTGATGTTTCCTGATGGAAACGTAGGGCACAAGGAGGGAATGTGGAAAAGTAAATTTTGCCATGTTGTATGTGCCTACGTGTTCCCCATCTTATGTTATATGTGCATGATCGATATGCATGTATTCCCTATGATCGATTACAGACGCAATTACAGTTGTGTCCATCTCTAGTATGCCAGTTTTCAGTCTTCGTGAAAGCAACGAATATCAGGCCTATGTAAATCTACGTTGCCACATTTCACAGTGTGCACGTTAATTCATTGAATTGTCCCCGTTTCTAGGCCTCAAAAGGGCCCGGACTCAGATTCAGCTCCTGTCTCCTGAACCCTCTCAGAGGAGCGATACAGCCCCCACCTGCATCCCTGACCCTTAGCTTACTTCATGCCTCGCAGTGCCCGGCCCGGCCTGGCTCTGCCTCTCACTCTGCCAAGAGTATGTTATGCTTCTAGTTATCAGTCCAACCCTCCTTCTCTGCATTCCTAAGCTACTGAATCGCATCAATAGTTTCCGTCATGGTCTAGCCTTTATGTCTCCATATAAGAGAAATACTGTATTAATATTCATAGAATACTCCTCGCACACGCACTACATATAGAATAATGCATGCACCAGTCTTAAAGTCTATTAGCCTTTGCCCTGATAACTTTTGGATTCTATCAACATGTACTCTAAACACCAGATACTAGATATGCTTGGGTACATGTCGCTCTGACACTCCAGACTTTAGTCTCCTCTTCTAGCGCAGAAGTCATAGCCCCCAGTTCTCCCTGGTAACACGTCATTGCCAATTTGCGCGCACCACTAGGTTAGAGGTCCCAGCTGCTCAGGTAGCCCCCTCCATGTTTCCACCCCTTTTATGACATATTCTGTTACGTTTACATCACATGTCTATGTATACGCCCTGTACACGCCTTCTTGTTACATCATTTTACCCTTATCTTTCGCGACTGTTACGAACCACGCCTACTGCTACGCCTACTGTATTGAATGTAATGTATTTTGTTTAACTATATATATTGTGCACTGTTATTAAAAGTTAGCCTATTCCTGCCCCCGGCAGCTGCCATCCTATTCCCGTACAGGCTGTCCTGTTCCTGTCCTTTATGCCTATTAAAGCCTGTAAACTCCAGCTACCTCGAATTTTGACTCTTATTTATTGAGCTACCCGTTTATTGATTATTCTGAAAAATAGATCCGGTAATAAATTATTTATTTACCACATAATGATGAGCAAAAGTCCTGGAATTAGACCAAACAGCAGCCTTGAGGATATCATCCAACTTACCACCTGACCAGAAAGACTTACTGGCCATTGCGCCTCTGATAGAATGCGGTTTGAAGATACTCAGATCAACACCAGCAAGTTCCATGACAATTTTAACCCATCTTGCAATAGAGACAGAAGAAACACTTTTGTGAGGTTTAACAAAGGAAATAAGTAATTGACTTACACCAGAAGGACGAAGAGAGCCCATTCTCAAATCGTATTCTTTCATACAGTTGACGACACAAAGCTTATTGCAAGTATCAAAGCGTGGGTAAAAAATAGAATCAGACATAGTCTTGGTTCTTCTATGCAGTTCAAATTTAACACCAAACATATCATAAGATCTATATGAAATATCTAAAGCTTTAACATCAGAGACCCTACGACAAGAAATTAAGCAAAGAAGAGTAGCTGGTTTGATAGAAAGGTTCTTCCTGCTCAAAAGAGTGTTGTCTGGCCAACTACAGAAAAGATCAAGAATTAATTTAACATCCCAAAGAGATTGATATCTAGGTCTAGGAGGTCTTCTAAGTCTAATACTCTTAAGTATCCTACAAATAATAACATGTTTACCTACCGTCTTACCATCGATTAGGGAATGGCCAGCAGATCTATAACAGTTGATAGATCTGTAACTCAGACCTCTATCAAATTGTTCACCAAGAAAATTAACTATATTAACAACAGGTGCCTCCACGGGATCCAGGTCCCTTTCCAAGCACCAACGTAACCAAGTTTTCCAAATGTAGTTGTATCGGTAGTGTGTACCGGGGGCCCATGATTCTCCAAGGAGAGATGAAGCTGTGGACGAAAGTCCTGTGAGATCGTTGGATCTCCTGACACTCTCCAGGCAAGAAGGTTCAAATTCCCTGTTTGAACGAGAGGGTGAATCTGACCGCCTACGTCTGTAAGAATGTCTATCAGGGAAGGGATTAGGAGGGGAAGATCGTAGGTCAGTTTTAGAGCAGTAGGGAACCACGCTTGGGATGGCCAAAAGGGAGTAATCAGGACAATTGAGGTCCGTTGGTGCCTCACTTTCTGAAGGACTCTCTGAATCATGGCGAAGGGGGGAAAGGCATATGCATTGATCCCTTCCCAAGACTGGAGAAATGCATTCACTGCTAGAGCACCCGGATCGGGCATCCAGCTGTAATAATTCCCCAACTGAAAAGTTAGTCTGCTCGCGAATAAATCTACTTCGAAGGGACCCCAACATTTGTTGAGGGAGCTGAACACAGAGGTGTTCAGCTTCCAGTCGGAGTGATCCAAGAGGAATCTTGAGTTCCAATCCGCACAAAGGTTGGATTTCCCAGGAAGATATTCTGGTCTCAGAGAGATTTTGTGTTCTAGGCAGAACATCCAGAGTTTTCTGGCCATATTCGAGAGGTCCACAGATTTGGTACATCCTAGACGATTTATGTAAGCTACTGCGGACATGTTGTCCATTTTTAGAATAACAGATCTGCCCTGAAGGGAGTGTTTGAAACTCATCAATGCATAAAGACCTGTGGTGAGTTCCAGGAAATTTATGTGGTGTAAAGATTCTTCCTGAGACCAAACTCCCTCAGTGTTCTGATCTAGGAGACAGGCATCCCAGCCATGAAGGCTCGCATCCGATTCCAAGACAAAGTCCGGTGCAGAACCAAATATCGCTCTGCCGTTCCAAGTATCCAGGTTCTCTAACCACCAGGTCAGTTCCACTATGGCTTCTTGGTTGAGGGAGACACGGTCTCCGTACCACAGTCCTGATCTCAATGCGTTTGCTTTTATCCTTTGAAGGGCACGATAATTTAGGGGGCCCGGAAAGATGGCTTGGATAGAAGAAGAAAGAAGACCCAGGAGCCTGGCTAGTTCCCTTAGGGAAAGATTCTGATGTTTCAGAACATGTTTTATCTCTTTCTTGATTTTGGAAATCTTCTTTGGTGGAAGAAGAAGATGACAATTGGAGGTGTCTACTGTGAAACCCAGAAACTCCATGGACTTTGAAGGGGAAAGTAATGACTTTTCTTTGTTTACGATAAATCCCAGATTCTCCAAAAGGTCAACCGCAGTATTGAGATCTTGAAAAATTTGAGAATAATCTTGGGACATGATAAGGATGTCATCTAAGTAAATGATCATGCGAATACCCTTCTCCCTTAGGGATGAAGCAACTGATCTCCTTATCTTGGTGAAACCCCAAGGGGCTGATGAGAGGCCGAAAGGGAGGACTTGGAACTGAAACAGACGGTTCTTCCAAATGAACTGTAGGAAGGGCTGATATTCCTTGGCCATAGGAATGGTAAAGCAAGTGTCCTTCAGGTCTAACTTGACCACCCAGTCTCCTTCTAGCAACAAATCCATGAGAAGATGGATGCCTTCCATCTTGAAGTGTCTGTAGACAAGGTATTTGTTGAGTTCTCTCAAATTTATAACAAGTCTCCAACCCTTGTCTTTTTTCCCCACATGGAAGAGTGTACTTATAAATGTCAGGAAATGCATGGGGACTTCTAAGATTGCACCTTTCAGAAGCATTGAGGATATCTCCACCTCTATTATTTGCTCTTGAGCTAAGGTAAGTGGAATTTCCCTGGGTAGCGAGGTTTATACAGGAGTCTCTGTAAAATCTATAGTAAACCCATTTACGGTATTTAGAACCCAAGGATCTTGAGTAATAAGTTTCCAGTTTTGGCCAAAAAATCTTAACCTGCCTCCCACTTTTGGGGAAGAAAGGGGAACAGAATAAGGAATTGTAGTACTCACTCTGAGGGTTGGTGTCATTAGTAGCTCCTCTTGCTCTGAAGCCTTGGGACCGTAAACCTCTTCCTCTTGAAGGGAAGAATTGTGCTTGATTGGAGGGTTGGAAGCCTCTTCCACCGAAACCCCTGGACCTGGGGTAGGGTCTGCAGTTAAAGTAGCAGGAAGATTGGCCCCTTCTTCCGGCCCTGCCAAAAAGGTTGTTGGAATTGAAAACAGGTTTCATGTTTTGGGGGGCTTTATCCAGAGCGGTAAAAGTTGAAACGTATTTACCCAATGTTTTTATCAGATACTCACCAAAGAGTAGGCCCTTCGGATTGAGTGAGGGCTCTTTATCAGCTAGGTCACTTAGTTTAGGGCTAATTTTAGAAAGCACAACTCTTCTTCTTTCTGAGTTGAGCCCGGCATTAGCGTTGCCCAATAAAACTAAAGCCCTTTGGCTCCAGCCACAGATAGTATCGGTGTCAAGGGGAGAACCAGTAATATAGCTATCCTCTGCAGCATTAATGATCTTGGCCAGGGGTCCCAAGACATAAAGGAGGCAGTCCTGACAAATTTTAAGGGACCTCTCCATCCCCTTCCTGGGATCTCTTCCGAGTTTAAAAAGGTATTTAAAAAGCTCAGGGTCAAGGTTTGGGGTATTGCATACCTTGCCTTCAATAGATGGTCTCGAGCATTCTGCTCTTAGGAGGTTTCGGGTGTCTCTTTCTCAAGGGTTTCTTAACCACTTTGTAATGAATTTACTAACATGATCTTGAGGGACCCATTCTGAGCTGCGAGGATGTCTAATGTTAAGAGGGGAAAACATCTCCTCACCTAAAGGATCTAAAATATTATCTTTGGAAGAGGAAGGAGCATTATCATCAAATAGATGTGAGTCAAATTCCTGGTTGTCTTTGTCCAGGTCGAGGATGTACTCATCAGGGAATTCAGAATTATTATCATCATGATCAAAATCATCATGAAAGAATTCGAGATCGTTGTCTTGAGCATTACGATAATTTGTGCCGCGAGGGACACCTTTAAACATTGTGCCGCGAGGGACACCTTTAAGTGTTGTGCTGCTAAGGACACCCGAAGCATCTGAGGAGTGAGGCTCTCCCATCAAGCTTGAGGTACTATGACCTGTTGTAGTGCTCCTCGGAGTATAATCTATGTTATTTCTTTTTCTGGATTTTTTACCCCTTATTTCAATCACTTTGTCATCATTTGTAAGGTTATCTTGAATTAGTGCAGCGTTATCCTCCCCGGAGGAAGGAGGCCTCTTTGACGCCACAACCCTAGAAAGTGTTGAAAACATGCATGATCTCATTTCCCTGTAATTCATACTTCTAATTGTCTCATCCTCCATATTGTTTAGGGGGTATTGCCTTCATCTGAGTCCATATCGGACATTTCTCAATAAAAGGATAAGGCAAGGTAAGTAAATAATATTATATATTTACAATATTTTTATACAATATTTCTAAAACTCCTCTTCTCTCTTCCCCCTTTTTTTTATCTTCTAAATATCTTTTAAGGGATTAATAATAACAATATTAACTCTAATTCCTTTTTTTTTATAGGAAAAACGAACAAGGCTCAAAGGGGATAATAATATAGAGAGAAAACGCCAAAAAATAGCGAAATAAGGGCTCAAAAGAGATAAGGAAGCAGCTGGAGTGGAAAAAGCAACTGTGGCGAACTGAAAATCAGCCGATTGCACTGGAAACTGCTCGATTCCACGAGCGCGATCAGCTGTTACAGGGGAAATCCGGTAAATAGAGGAAGGGCCCCTGGCAACCACACGACGTTGCGTGTGTGTTGCCAAGGTCCCGTCCTCCAGCTCAAAGAAGGCAGACAGTAGGGCAGCCGTCGAACCTACACGAGCGGGGAGCGAGGCAGCCTCAGGAGCGAGGGAGCCTTTGAGCGCGAGTGAAGAGGAGAGCGAGCGCTGAGCGTTGCGAGACCAGACCTCAGCGCAACTCGACTTCAAAAAGAAACAAGGCACAAGGTACAGAGGGAGGGTTAGAGGGAGTGCGCCGGCCTCCATAAATTGGTGGTCGGAAGACCGAACACGAAGGAGGGTGGGGGGGAACCACAACCATCGAAGGAAGCGATAGAAAAACAGTCAATCGGATTTGTATTTGACAATTGTAAAAGTAACAACATCTAACTAACGTCACTAAAGCAGTGTTAAAGGCAATCAATCATCAAAAAAACAACAAGGTTACAAAACGACTGTAAATAAAATAAGCAGTAACAATGCCATTCATACAATCAGATGTTTTCAGTAAACAAGGAGAAGTAAAATAAAAGTTAGGACAATAAATATAAAAGCTATCAATAAGAACTAGAGAGAGGATAAAAGATGAACTTATCTGCTTGGAGCCGCATTTAAAAGAGGAGGATTGCCTAGTGATCTTGTCCTTTGTCTGGTTTATAACGTTCTATTTTGGAAGTTTATGTAGTATGTTAGTTTATTATTTATTATTTAGCTGTAAGTATCTATTTCCCTTTAAGACTTTTGTATCCTTTGAATGCTGTCATGTTCCACGTTCTAGACATGTTGTCATTGAATGTTCTTGTTCTGAATATGACTGTTGGTCAGTTTCCTGCTGGCTGAGGATCTATCCAGACGTGCTTCTTTACCTGAGAATAAATCTTCTGGAAACCATTTATTATCGGATTAATTTCTTTATACAAATACTACATTTTATTGGCGACGATCGGGATACGAAAAAGCTTCTCCATTTGCTCAGATTTTTTTTGGGATTTCTTCCTAACAACGAACCTACGTTTCATGAACTGAACCTCTACCTGATGGATAAAGCGGCACTTTCCTTATACTTCAAAGCGTAAAACTGTGAGTTTACTATCAAACTTTACTTCATTCGTACTTGTTCTTACGCGCATAAGGTGTTTACCTTTGAACGCGTCTCCCGTTGCTCCCGCGTGCATGCGCTCGCTTCAACTCTCGAGCCTGACGCTTAGCAACGCTTCACGGATTATTTACTCGCGCTACACGTCATTGGTCAATCAACGTGACCCGACGTAACGCGTACGTGCCGCCATCTTTGATTTCCAGATTAAGCACGTCTGGCTTCATTGCTTCTTTCGAGTTCCCTTGGAAAGGGAATTTTCTACTCGCAAAGCGAACTTTTTCAGAAGTAAGATTATATTTATCTGTTCTTCTATTTTGACATTTTCAAAGTACTGCATTTTTTTTGTGTTAATCTCTTAACATGAGTGTTGAGCAATCTACCTCCAGCAATGCTTCTCCAACTTCATCTTCATGTATTAACATTAACATCGGTAACCCTAAGGAGTTTTTAATTTCTCCAGGTGATCCTATAATTAAGTGGGATGAATGGAAAAATTACTTTTTGAATTACATTGCCACTTTGGAGGATAATGTTGGTGCTTTGTCGTCTGACAGAAAAATGCGAATGCTACTTCACAGTCTTGGTCCGGAGGGTCTCAGGGTATATGATCAAATGCAAAAACCCGAAAGATCAGGTGATTTTGACAAATTTAAAGCAGCAATATCAGACTTAACTGAGCACTATTCACCTACTGTTTGCATTGGTGTAACAAGACGCGCGTTTTTCAAACGCAAACAACTCCAGAACGAATCTGTTGAAGAGTATGTGTCTCAACTGAAAATTTTAGCTGCACAGTGCAAATTCGGTGTTTTACACGATGAATTGATCAGAGATCAAGTTGTTGTTTGTACTAAAAACAAGAGTATTCAAGACAGACTTTGGATCGAAGGAGAATCTAGCCTCAAGGATGTCATTACCTTGCTAAAAAGGCTGAATTATCAGATAGGAGTTCTAAAGCACTATCTAATCAATCAGAATCTTCTTCTACACCTACTGTGAACAATATTTCTGACAACAAGAAGAAAAATGTTTACGCAAAAAAGAGTGCCAGCAAGAAATTCCAAACGAACAAGAATTCTTCTTCTTCATCTAGCAAGAAAACTTTTAACAAGAACAAACCCAATCGGGGTAGTTCGTTTTCTTTTGCATGTTACCGTTGTGGTGATAAAAATCATAATGCAAGCTCTGAAAATTGTCCTGCTAGATCCGCAAAGTGCTCCAATTGTGGTATAGTTGGTCATTATGCTAAAGTATGCAACAAAAAGTCCTACCAACATACCAAAGTAGCTTGTATCACTGATACTTCTTCTGATTATGACTCTGACATAAACTTGTCTTCTTCCAATTCTTCTACAAATGCACAATGTAATATTGTTTTAGTTGTTGGTGAGGATGAGAGAAGCAAACCCTTATGTATTGTGAAATTTGGGGGTATTCCTGTACAGGTTGCTGCCGACTCTGGGTCTCCCTACACTATTGTCAACAAAAAAGTTTGGGAGAGAGAATTGGTGAGTGAGTTGGGTCCTCATTTAGATCCCAGTGATATTCTTACTGAAAGCTTTACTGGTAACACTATAGAAATGTTGGGTTTTCGTGCTTTGATTTTTGAATTCAAACATCGTACAGCATTTTGTAAATTATACATCGCCATAGATGGTCCTTCTGTTTTAGGCTGGAGAGATCAAAGATCTTTACACATTGTTCTTGATCCCAACAGCATTGAACAGGTTCTGGTTACTGGTGTAAGTGAAGATACCAAGAATTGGGTTCTTACAGAGTTTCCGAACGTATTTTCAGGTAAGATCGGAAAGTTCAAAGGGTTCTCTCACCGCATAAGATTAAAGAGCAACGCTGTTCCAATAGTTCATAAGGTACGGAACATACCGCTTATTGTTAGGGACGAGGTAAAAAATGATTTGTTAAAATTACAAGAAAGTGGTATCATAGAACCCATAGAATCGTCTGAGTGGATTTCTCCATTGGTGGTTGCTAGACGGGCCAATGGAAAAATCCGCTTATGTGTTGATTTGAGAAACTTGAATAATAATATAATTGTGGATCAGTATCCTTTACCCAGGATCGATGAAATGTTGTCTCTGACTCGTGGTGCAAATTTTTTTTCTACGCTTGATTTATCTTCAGCGTATCACCAGATCACCTTACATCATTCCAGCCGTGATCTTACTGCATTTTGTACTCCTTTTGGCTGTTTCCGTTTTCGCCGCATGCCATTTGGTTTGGCTTCTGCGGCTGCAGTTTTTCAGCGCCTTATGTCACAATTGTTTGGTGATATGGCTGGTGTCATTTTCTTCCAAGATGATATCCTCGTTCTAGGTAAGAATGCACCACAGCATGATTCTAGACTGAGAAAAGTTATGAAAGTTCTTGATGAAAGATGTCTCACTGCTGAAATTTCTAAGTGTACTTTTTCTGAAGACAAAGTTGTGTATCTTGGCCATGAGATTAGTGCTCAGGGTATAAGACCTAAGACTAAACTTGTAAGAGCTATTTTAGATGCTCCTGCTCCTAAATCCAAGGATGACCTAAGGTCATTTCTGGGTTTAGCTGAGTTTTATTCTAAATTTGTATCTAACGTTAGTGAGAAAACTTTTCCCATGCGCGGTCTTTTGAAAAATAAAATCCCTTTCGTTTGGTCCCAGGAATGTCAACAAGCCTTTGAAAGCTATTTGTTGTGCTCCCAACTTACAAGGTTTTGATCCCACTGCTACTACATTCGTTACTACTGATGCTAGTTCTAAAGGGTTAGGGGCAGTCTTAACTCAACTATCTGAGTTTAATCAAGAAGTGGTAATCGCTTTTGCCTCAAGCTCCCTTACGCCTACTGAGGAAAAATACTCGGTAATCGAGAGGGAAACCCTTGCTGTTGTGTGGGGGTTAGAACACTTCAGGAAGTTCATTTGGGGAAAGTCATTCTGTGTGAGGACTGACCATAAACCCCTTACAAAGTTATTGACCACACAAGGTTTGTTCAAAGCCACTGCTAGAATTGCAAGACTGTCCATGCGCTTGCAAGATTTCTTATTCGTTATTACCTATGTTCCTGGAGCAAAAAATATAATTGCAGATTTTTTAAGCAGATTTTCTTTACCAATTTTTGTGGCTGACCGTAATTCTTGGAATGATTTTTCCGTGGCTAGTGTTGCTGCTGTTTGCAACATTTTTGATAGTTTTTCTAAAGACCAATGGCTCAAAGCTGATTCTGAAGATAAAGTTCTGACTGAGGTTAAGTCTAGAGTTGTGGTGGGTTGGAAAGATTTTCATAAAAAAGATCTTAATGATTCTTTGAGAGGTTTTTGGGAAGTTCGTGACGAACTTTCTATTTCTGAGTTATTTTTATTAAGAAGTGACAAAATAATTCCTCCTGTGTCAGTTAGAGCTCACATTATGCAGTTATCCCATGAAGGTCATCCGGGCATCTCTCGTACTAAGTCTAGAGTAAGAGATCAGTATTGGTGGCCAGGGATGGATAATGATATTGAAAAGCTTGTTAGATCTTGCATAAATTGTGAAGTTTCAGACAAATCAAAAAAAACCTTCAATCCACCTTTGCGAAGTGTTACTTCTCCTAATTTTCCTTGGGAAGATTTAGCCATGGACATTATGGGTCCTGTCAACTGGTTTGATGATAATGTGAAATTTATCATTGTTATTGTTGATTTATTTTCTAAATGGTTCGAAATGAAAGTGGTTGAGAAAGCTAACTCTGTTATTATTATTGAATTCTTGGAATGTGTGTTTATCCAAGAAGGTTGCCCTTCATCTGTTCTGACTGACAATGGTCCTCAATTTAAGTCCAAAGAAATACAATTATTTTTTACTTCAAAAGGAATTGATCATATGTTGACACCATTATATCATCCTTCTTGTAATGGTGTTGTAGAAAGACTTAACAGGGTCATCAAAAATACCATACAATTGTGTATTAAGTCAAAACTTGTGTGGGAGTGTGAGTGTAAGAAAATGTTGTGGGCGTATAGGATAACTCCACATCCCTCTTCTGGAAAATGTCCATTCTCTTTGATGAGATGTCGTATTCCATTTTCAAAAACTAATCCAGGTTGGATGAAAAGGAATGATATGATATTTTACGATACTGATGCAATTAAATCTAAATTGTCTTCTTCTCATGCAAAAAACAGAATTTATCATGACAGTAAACATGGTTCAAAACCTGCCAAACTACAAGTAGGAGATTCTGTTTGTATTAAGAGTGCCAGAAAGGTACCTAAGGGTCAAAGCAAATTTAGTTCGCCTAAAAAAGTTGTGAAGATTCATGAAAATTCTGTTACGTTAGAGAATGGTGAAAAATGGCATTTAAGTCGTTTAGCTCCAGCACAGCATCAGCATGAACAAGTTTCTTTGGATAACACAAAGAAATCTTATGGGCATTTTTGGTGTTTTGATGATATTCATTCTGATTTCTCAGATTCTGTTCTGAATCCCATTGACGATTCTAATGAGAATAGTGATTGCATTCATGATGAACCTTCTTCTGCAAATGTTAATGATAATTGTATTCCTGTTAATCAAGATCCTGTCTCTGTTCAGAAGTCTTCTTTTGGTAGATCTGTCAAAAGACCTGGGAAGTACAAAGAATTTTTGGTGTATAAGTAATTTTTTTTGTTGTTTAAAAAAAAAACAAAGAGGGGAAGATATGTAGTATGTTAGTTTATTATTTATTATTTAGCTGTAAGTATCTATTTCCCTTTAAGACTTTTGTATCCTTTGAATGCTGTCATGTTCCACGTTCTAGACATGTTGTCATTGAATGTTCTTGTTCTGAATATGACTGTTGGTCAGTTTCCTGCTGGCTGAGGATCTATCCAGACGTGCTTCTTTACCTTAGAATAAATCTTCTGGAAACCATTTATTATCGGATTCATTTCTTTATACAAATACTACAGTTTACTTTATGATGTATGCGGCTGCTTGGTTCTGCATTAAAAAGTAATATGCATAATGTAGCCTCCGGTCTTGTAATGAAATCTTAGAAAGGCAAACTGCTACTGAAAGTCACTGGACCTGTCAGGCAGGGTACTCTGACCTGGGGCCTGTGTATACATGGTGCCCTGGTTAAGCAAAGGGCATGTGCGCCCGCTTTGTGCTCGTATGTGGCACAATGGTCTTACAGAAGGGTCCGTAGACGCTTGTGCGTCCCCTTCTGTAATACTGATAGTGCTTTTACACATGTAGCATCAACACTATCATGAAAGGGCATTCCCTCATTTTCATAGGGGCGTGGTCCCATGTAAATTCGGTACTCTCTTTGCATTTGCGCCATATTATAGATGCAGGCGCAAACAGATCCTTTGGACAAGCACTCTCACAAAAAGGTGGCACACTGTCAGTGCTTAGAGGCAGCCCACAGGAGGGTGAAATGGGGGTCCCATGGACCCCACAGACATCCCCTTGAAGGGGGGTGCAGTCACCCTTTCCATAATACGGGCCCTGGTCTGTGCTGTGGCGGCGGGAGCCCACGCTTTAAAAATTCCAAGGAGTACCCAATTTCGAATACATTTATACCCGCCAACCAATACACAATCCACTGTAATTGGCCTACTATACAATACGTCTTAAAATCAGGTGCCCCCATGCCCCCGCTGCACTAGGGAGCTGCAGCTTCAACAGCGCCAAAGGATGTCTGCCCGCCCCCCCATATCAAGGATGTTAATAGCATATCAAGTAAAATCCAAGCCGGCAGGACCATGGGTAAATTCACAAAGTAATAAAGGAGGCGGGGTATCATAACCATTTTCGACACCGCTACGCGGCCCACCACTGTCGATGATAACGAATTCCAAAAGGCAATCTGTGAGCGCAGCGAATTAATGGTGCGAACTACATTACCATCTATGGTATCGGCGTTTGATCTATAGATATTAATCCCCAAGTATTTAAAAGTGACAGGCTCAACTCGGAAGCATATTTGACCAAATTGTAGAGTGGGAGACGCATAAGTATCATAGAAGGCGAAGGCAACTGATTTAGAAGCATTAAAACCCAAGCCCGATATTTCCCCAAATCTCGCTAAGGCAGCAGCTATCATGCATTTATCAACATCCAAATCACGAAAATATAACAGCATGTCATCCGCGTATAAGGACACTGATTGGACACTGATTGGATCACCCCCCGTAACGGGATGCCATAAGAAATCCTAATCTGATGCAGGTGCTGAGCAAGAGGCTCAAGGGCCAGCATAAAAAGAATGGGGATAAGGGGCAGCCCTGGCGTGTACCGCGGGAAATTAAATAAGAAGAAGAGATGGTCCTACCCGTCTTAGCGCGCGCCGTAGGGCTAGCATACAGCAAGTTAATCCATTCACAATAGGACTGGGGCAGGCCAAATTTAGACAACACTGCTAGCATATACGGCCAGCTGGGAGTATCAAAAGCCTGGCGCACATCTAACGACAAGCAACCAGCAAGAGGGGAAGAGTCGAACGCCGCGTGTATTAATTCAATGGAGCCGGCTGATATTCAATGAGGTACTGTGTTGGGGTATGAATCCACATTGGTCCGTATGGATCAAACGGGGAAGGAGTGGAAGGAGGCGCTACGCCAAGACCTTACTAAGTATCTTATATTCTGTATTCAGAATAGAAAGTGGCCTACAAGAGAGAAGATCAGTAGGTACCTTGTCTGGTTTCAATAAGGACGTGACTATTGCCTCCCTGGTAGTAGGAGGCAAGATTCCACTCTCCAGGGAAGTAGTATAAAGTTGTAACAACCTCGGAATTAACCTATCAACAAATGTGGAATAAAACTCCACAGGGAGACCATCGGAGCCTGGTGTCTTGTTGCGGGCCAACGCCTTTATCGCCACCCAAATTTCGGCTGCAGTAATCGGAGCAGCCAGATGGCCATCAAATCAGAAACCACGGGAAGCTGGACTTCGTACAAGAAGGAAAGAGTGGGAGCCAAGACATCTATACACAGGGCGGCATACAAACGAGTATAATAATACTGAAACGCAGCATTAATCTCACCCTGAGACATAACCAATACATTAGTAACCGTATTCACAGCCAAAACGAAAATGAAAATGAAGTAACAACTCTGACTACAAAAGTGATATAGATGTCAGAGTGTGATTGCGTTTCGACTACTGTATTTATCTCATAACAATAGGATCCATTTATTCCTTATTTTTTGTCTCTCACTTTTGTGTTTTTATATTTGTGCGATTTTATTTTGTATAAATTGTATATTTTTATCAATTAACTATGTATTGATGATGGGATATTCTGTGTTTTTAATATTTACTTGAATAAATTGTATATCTTCTATGAAGTTAATGTTATATTTCCTCTTTGCTCCTTTCTGAGTGTATTGGTGTGTTTAAAAGTATAGATGGTATAGCATTTCACCCAAAGGGGAATTTCTGTTTTGACATTTGTCTTCTTGTTACCCTATCCCTTTTTGCCGTTAGGTCCCTCTCTTTTATTAGAGATCCCGTACCTGGGAAGCCATGGTGTCTTCTCAGCCAATTTCTTATGATCATCTTTCAACAAGTTGAGATTCACCGAGATGATACCCAGCTGCGCTTCCAATACAGAACGGGAATCGCGAATCTCTTGTAAAATCATGTCCAGCTTGTCCCCCGATGTGTTGGTCTCCACAGCTCCCTCCGTCTGGTGGGACAGGGCCAGGGCCGGACTAGGAACCAAAACCGGCCCTGGAAAAGTGCTCGGCCGGCCCCCCTCCCCACTCGGGGGGGGGGGGGGGTTGGAGGTGCCGCCGAGCGCTTTGCTAGGGCCGGATTTCGGCCGATTTTGTTGCAGGGCCGATTTTGCAGCATAGCTGCAAAATCGGTCCTCTAACAAAATCGGCCTCCAGGGGCTCAAAAACCGGCCCCCACCCTTGCGGCGCACCGGGGGATTGCCCGGTGCCCGCTATAGCCAGTCCGGGCCTGGACAGGGCGGAAGAATGTCCCGAAGTCAGAGAGAGAGAACCCGCTCTCCCAGACCTTGTTGGCACCCTAGATCTTCCCTTGGCCATAGCCGGCGGCGTGGTAGGGCCGGGTAGCAAGCCCCCAGCAACAGTAATTGGAAAGTGACAACTACACCACAGCCAGCGAAGAGCCGCACCAGAAAGCAATCGACCACCACCAGTCAACAGCACCAGGCAGTAAGAAGGAGTCCACTCAGTTCAATTGCAAGGGCAACCCAGATACCCCGACAGGTTATGGCAGCCGCCATCATGTGTGACCGCAGACCCCTCCAGCTCACCGCATTGAGAATAGTGGAAAGGTGTCCAGAAGGTTTACATGTAGCTTTCGTGTCGCCAAGTCCAAGCTTCTCAGGTAGGCCTCTGCGCAGCCGGGTGCTCCCAGAGTCTATACACCAATGCAGGGCACCAACCGCTGGCTCATGTCAGTCCCAGCTCACCCCTGATCTCAACTCCGCGCCAGGCACCACCAGTCCGGGCAAGGCACCGTCGCAGCCCTGTGGTTTGATAGGGCTCCCTCAGGTATAGATTTGCCGTCCTTCCATAACACCCAGCTTATGAGGCAGGATAAGGGGGGCCACACCAACCAGCTCCGACAGTCCACACCACTGCAGCTTCACCAGTAGGCTGGGAAGGATCTCCATACACCACCTTGCACAGGGAATGGGGGGCACAGGATAAAAGGCACAGTGCTTACCCATAGCGCTCGCCACGATCACACCTCAGCACTAGGGGGGGCACTACTCCAACACTCCCAGCCTCTCCTCAGATCCGCAGTGCCAAGCGAGTGCAGCCGGGGTCTGCTGTGAAGCCGCCACCAATCTGTGACGCAGCGTGGCCCCACAGCCGCTCGGAGCTTCTTCAGGGGAGCCTCCCCCAGAAACAGGCACAGCAACACCAGTACTCCAACACGCACCCGTCTCCTCAGGTGGCACCAGGAACCTTACGCCCCCAGCACGTCTGGGCAGAGCACCACTTCAAGAGACTCAGCCGCTGCGATGAATTCTGGGCCCAAAGCCGGGGTCTTGCGTAGGCACTGACGCTAGGATCAGGCGCCCGCAGTCCCGCCAGTCCACAGGACAGCTCGCGGCTCCCGGCTCCCAGCAGGCCTCAGGAAGGTCAGAAATCTCCGCCGCTTATAGGATCATTCCAAGGGGCACCAGGCGTCCGCAAAACACCGTCGAGGCAGCCCTGCCGTCTGGGTATATCAGCCCCCTCCCTTTCCACCGTCTGACAAGGTTGGGAGAATCGGAATATTGCTCGAATTTGAAGCCCCGGCCCGGAGCTCGTCGCTTAAGCGACCACCATCTTGGGCTGCAGACCACCCCCCCCGGGAGGACTGGTATTAACATGTCAGCAGTGTGTCTCACCCATGGAAACTGTTACAAGATACTCCTAGAGGATAACAGTTGTATGAAAAGCCACAGGGGTACACCTGAGCTTCTGGATGAATTTACTAGAGAAACTTGAAAGCAGCATGTCAAGAACTTCCAATAATGGACTGCTCTCTGTTGCAGAATGCAACAGAGAGCAGTCCACACACACGTAAGGAGATGTCCCCCACTGGTAATGCTTATCTCATAGTTGGTGGCAAATACTGAGTATAAGTTTGCGAACTGCATTTACACAATGCACTGGACGTACAATTGCTAACATTCTAGCATGTTGCTATCACCTGATGAATATGACTCATAAAGGTACCTCTAAAAAGGCACAGCATGCTCATTTTTTAAGTTATGGTCTTGTCTACTTTGTGAACGTTCATGTTATCCTCAGTGCAAGTCCTTGGCAACGCCTTTGACACTCTCTCGTTCATGTTTACACCCCTTCCAGCTCCCACCCTTTCATAACTTATCACATCTTACTCAAAGGTAAGTAGTTAATGAGTAACGTGGACGATATTGACTTTATTCTGAAACGTTTTAGCCATGTGAATTACAAGTGAGTTATGCGTGCTTAAGTCCCACATGTTTTGAAGAATAAATCATGCATTTTCAAGAAAGAATAAGTTTCCCATCTTTAGTAGTGCTCTTTCTGTTGGATACGTTATCTTCTCTAATACCACAATGCAGAGCAACATGGGAAACCAACTACTTATATCATCCATTCATAGACTCTAATACAATAAATACCTAGGATCTCAAAATAGTATACTGTCCCTGGCAAAACTACCACTAGTGACTACTCATTCACCCCCAGCAATCTGTAGAACTGCTAACAAACAATCCCTTTAATCAATTTAACAAGTACAGTGACCGTTTAACTGTGATGTTTGGGGTGATCTCACCCGTTGCTTGGGAGACCCGAACCAGTTGACATCTGCATCACCAGCTATCATGATTGGACCACGTGCAAGCTGAAGAGAGATAAACATGTAGAAGAGAAATCACAGGTCTTTACAGCTCCTTATATCTGAAGGTATTCACAACACCAAACTCCCATGCTGGTGGTGTAGTCTACAATGTAGAACAACCTGGCTGACTCAAACACAGGACCAATTTCTTTTTTTAAAAATACATTTTATTTATTGTTTTTTTTTTCTTTTCTTTTGTAAAACATTACAAACATGTAGAAAATAAAAGACCATAGGGGAAAAATAGAAGGTTGGGGAGGAAAAGTTCAGGACCAATTTTTAACATCCAGGCGCAACTTAACAGAATAAGAGCGTGTAAAGTGTTTTTTACCACTATTGCATTGATTAGTCCCTTCCAGAAGGCTAAAAAAGTATAACAGACGAGTACACTGACCAGACTCCAAGCTCTACATGTTTCTGTGTCACCTACGCACCGTCTAGCTCATTCATCATAACCAGTGTTGAGTATTACAACTCATCAACTTGTTTGTAATGCAAAGCATGACGGAGGTGTTCATTAATCAAAACATCACCAGAAAACATCCGTGAAAGAACACTATCCTTACTATGACAAACGTCCTGTACCACTCCCTAGGCAGCACAAAGAAAGATATTCAAGAAAGCTTTCTACAGTAACATACAAATCATGTGTAGCAAATCACATGACACCCCAAGCGACACACAATGACGTACAAGCTGCTCACTCGCCAAACTAGTACAATGCCCAATAACAACCAACTAGTTAGCGTAATTTGTGGAGACACTATCTTCAATATAAATGTCTTACCAGTAATTACCTCTACACTTGAATAATTTAAAAAAAACATACACGAGTCTCATAGTGGTACAAAAATATGAAACATGGAAGAGAAAATGATGATCTGATTCTTAGCCTAGTTTGAAGAAAGTGCATGTGGTGAACAAGCCTCAGAGGTGCAAGAAGTTCACAATGGTAATGTAATTAAGTGGATGGGAAGCTTGTGTGGTCCACATCTACTGCTAGATAAACAACACCCTCACCTCTGCGGGGTAGGGTCAGCCTACACTCTGTCCAGAACTACCCCACTAAACTGAAGATGCTGAGATTGTATCATTGAGGATTCTTTTATTCAGTGAGACCCCAAAAAATGCATTCTTCAAGGCTTGTATAGGTAAATTCCCAGGAAAGGGGGGAAATCCAATGTTTGTTTAATTACTCTGCCTCGATCATAAAAGAATATGTGCACAACTGAGTGTCTCCCTAATATCAAATGTATCATTCTAGAAAGCAATCATTATTCAGAATCAGGGAACTAACACAAGCCAACTCCTAAAAATAAGTCCTAAATACAAAAGACCCATGTGCAACTAGTCCTCTTTAAATAAAATAAACAGAAGTTCACTTTGTTCTGACAAGAGCAAACAGAAAAGAATAACAATGTGATCAATGTCTCTCTAAAATACAAATTATAGCTCTTCAATTATGTGAAAAGCTGCAATGCAAACTGTAAGTATCTATGTAGTCAAACATGTCTGAAAATCTAAGACAAAATGTCTAAATATTTAAACCAAAAATCAAACACTCATAATGGCCTAATGATGGCAGATTTTGTATAATGTCTTAGACAAAGACAGTACACAGTTTCGTGGCATGACATTACGTAAATGTGGTACTAAAATGTTACCTGCACAGCAAACTAATCAAACGACCTACTTGCAAATGATTTCCACTGGATAAACGATGAGAAATGCAACATAATGCAATGGGCTGTTCTGCACATTCATTACAATATAGCAATAGATGTTTAGCACATTAACCTTCAGACTGGTTCGAATACATACCCTCGGCTAAATGTAAGAGATGTTTCTGATTCATAAATAATGGCTGCTTAGTATCATAAATATTTTGCATCAAACACAACATCATTACATTCTATAGAACTATGTTGTTGTAAAGTTGGCCAAACTAGGAATGACTTGATATTACATATGACTTTGTTTTTATTTCTTCTCTCACCACACCAGCAAATTAGTCAGTGATGACACGTTTTTCTTAGTGAATTCCA
The DNA here is from genome assembly GCF_964261635.1 of Lissotriton helveticus. NCBI lineage: Eukaryota > Metazoa > Chordata > Amphibia > Caudata > Salamandridae > Lissotriton > Lissotriton helveticus. The sequence continues at coordinate 289,707,321 of NC_136063.1, read as the reverse complement.
GAACAAGATTTCCTCCTAAATGTTACTGTTCAGGGGACTTTCTTTTATATCTCTTTAGGTGTATTCATTTCATAAGTGTGCTATTGGTTGGTGTATAACTAGATTTGTACTGCGACATCCTGTGACAAAGTGGATTAGTTAGGGTGGACTGTAGTCCACCACAAGTAATAATGTCACTATTCTTGTTAGGTTCAGTAAAGTTTCAGCACTTTAAACCTGAGCTCAACCCCTGATAGCTATGGGACAGAGCAGACAAGTTTAACTTAAGAAAATGTGTAAAGCATTTCGAAGTACCAAAACAGTTAAAAAGTAAAATAAAACACAGGATAATTAAAATGTATGAAAATGGAGAATATTTTAATTAACAAAAAAAGTCCAAAATGGCAAAAATACAATGGGGGACCTAGAGATTTGAATTTCAGAAGTTTTAAATAAAAATAGAACCAAAAAGCGTTAAGGAACAACCGCAATCATCTGGTTCTGCAAGACCAGTACCTAGGCATGAGTTACTGCCGACAATGATGGAACGCATGTCAGATATAGAGACCAGGTTGTCCGGGTCAGAAGTTTTATCTTGTGACTTAGTTTCTGAAATGGGAGTCAGAACTCCTCAGTGGGGCAAGGCAGCAGGCTGTGGTTGAGATTGGTTCCATGAGGCTGAATAGCTATTGGATGAAGTCCTGGTGAAGCTGTTGACTTTTGGCGGGAGTACTCAAGAGAACTCAGAGAGGAAGAAATCCAAAATTCCCACCCAAGAAAGGTCCCTCTGCAGCAAGATACTTTTGACACCTTCAGCTGGTGCTTGGGTTTTCCAGCAGGGCAAGGCTGCAAGCTGTAGGTGAACAGGGCTCCATAAGGCCAGACACTTCCTCTGTGATGTCCCACTGAAATGGATTTGCTGCAACAGAAAAGCTCTGAGTGGGTGCAACCTGAATCTTTGTCCCAGTGGCAATACTTCTTCATCTGGTTGACTTTGGCAGGGTTGTCCCTGCGTACTCAGTCTGCAAGGGCAGTCCTGGAAACATGCTTTGCATTGTCACTGTAGTGGTGGCACCATAACTAGGGATGCATTGATAAGTTAAATATGCCAATCAGGAGTGTAGCTAATTTCAACATGCTTTATGGATCAGGGCACATGCCTGTTTAGCAGTGTCCCAGTGTGAAGTGTCAGAATACCAGCAGCATCTGTCCATAATAAATGGGGGTGGCCATGCAAAAAGATGCAGTTCCCTACACTTCTAATGACATTAGGTCAATAATTGACGAATTAGTATTTTTATGGGGGGATGGTATTAGGATGATGGTGGGTATTGTTACATTTTATTCTACAGTCTGATTTGCTGAGCTTCCGTAATATTTTTCTCAGCTTATGTTGACTAATTTGTTACTGTGTATTTTACAAAAAAGATGGCTCATTTTGTAGAAGATACTTATTTATTTTCTGAGGTCTAGCATAATATCAAACCTCCTGTTGTATTTGGCTGTGCCGTATGCTAATTCCCTAGCTCTGATTTATTATACATTTGACTAATTTTGCCTTCTTTAATGCACTTTAAATCTTTCAATAAACCTTCATGGTTTCTAACTTTGATCTTGTCTCTTGAAGGCTTGTTTCAATGACTACACTATTTGTTTTATTGCCAATTTTGACTTTGTTATGGGAAAATTACCTCAAATATTCTTGAGGTAAACACAGCCCCCAATTCTGTGTAGCCACTTTATCATTAATATTATCAGATTATCAAATATACCATCAACATAAGAAAGAAAAAAATGATACTTTTAGGGATTCAGAGACTCTGTGGCTGTAGCTGAATTTCATTGTTTTGTGGAAAAGGAAATGAAAAGAAATGCTTGTGCAAACCATTTACACATATACTTTCATTGATGTGGCCTAGTGCAGCCTGATTATGCTAACTAACCAAACATATATTAAGAATTATTTCCTATGGTAAACAATTTTCAACAATTCCTCCTCTGATTATTGAAAATTCTCATACCACCAAACTATTACAACTTAGTCATTATTCTTCATCTTGAAGGAACTTCCCTTTGCAATCAGATTGTCGTAGACCTGTATTTTTCTTTCACCAAAAGCAACTTCTTCTTCCCTCAATCGTCTCATCTTCTTCTTCTTGTTCCTGCAATTACATCTAAAACAACTCTAATACAAACTGACCACAAAACTAAAATATTAAAGAAACACTCATTGTACCTATAAATATTATTGCTATTAAACGTCATTCTTCATGAATAAATCCTTTCCTATCCCACCCATCCATGAATATATCTTTTCTCAGATTCTAGGTTCTCCTCACAGAGGGAATCTCAATCACACAATTAGTCCTATTATCATAAGTGGGTACAAATGTAACAATCACATCTATATAAGAATTATCCTCAAGATCTTTCCCACAACTATTTCTATGTTTCAGATTATGATGACTAGTATAGCCTTCTTACAAAAATTAAATCTTCAAAAGCAAAATGGCAAAGTTTGAAAAAGTATTCAGTAATCCAAGTAATTAGCAGGTACTCTCTCAAATAACCAAACCAAATAATAAGAAAAATTCTAAAAAGAAAAGACAGCCTTTCAAAAATTCAGGACAATGGGTTATTTTTTCATCAGTGAACGTATTCAGCATTAATCATTTCTCAGTCCATTTACTTTGCACAGTGGTTCTTGGGACACAACCCAATCCTTCAGGTACAAGGCTTTTCATATCATATGTTTAACCACAATACCTCAGGGGATACCTGAGGGGGGAAATAGAGGCACGGGGTGCTAGGAGTAGACAGCCTCCAATGTATACTGTTTAACACAAAAAGAGCCGCTCCTAGTGCGATGACCTAAGTGCTAAGTGTTAAGTGCTAAGGTGTGTAACGATCAGTTTGTGAGTGTGGGCATCTCACAAAAAGTGAAGGACTGGTCTCACACTCCACCTGGTGACATGCTTCATCATTGACCAGTCCTTGTCCTCTAAAAACTTGGTTTGATAGAGGGCGGGCCACCACCTTGAGACAGGGATGCACTTCTAAAGCTAAGTGGGGGCCCTTACAGAAAAGTGATATTAAAAAGATGCCATACTTATTATAATGTAACTGGAAGCTCTATGGTGATTAAAATCAGTATCGGTGTGTTGGGGATTCTATTGTCCCCCACCGTGTTATAGAAGGTCAACATGTTTCTGCCTGCTGGCCCCTAGGGGTCTGTGGCATTCATCAGGACCTATGTTGAAAATCGGGCTCCGCCCTTACCGTGCTACGCTGGTGAGGGATCCACTGGGTGGGGTGAACACTTTCACACTCCACCGTGTGTGCAGTTAAAGTTAACACCCTAACTGATGGGCCCTACTAGCCCCACATTTCAAATCATAGCCAGAGTCAAACGCTGAAGAGTTATTTCTTCTGGATTTGTTCAAGTACGGCATATTCAAAATGGATCCACTTTTCGTACCTGGAACTATTTAGCATAACATGTGGGGAATCTTCTTGATGGTGTCCTTCATGACACTGTATTGAATCATCTGTTGTAACTGTCTGGATGAGTTTCGGGGATGGAGTACCCCATGTTCTCACCATTGCTGAATGGGAGAACGTGCCTGCATTCAAAACACAGAGATAAGGCCATTGTGTATGCTACTGATACCCCCAAGTCCTCAAAGTTGAAACTATTGTGGAGGCCACTGGTCTTACAGTAATATTCCTCTTTTTTATTTTTGTTTGTGTCTCAAAAAGGCCTAAACCTTTTATATTGTGGCAAAAAAAATTGGGGATAGTAAAACAAGTGTTTTTACAGTTTCCTTACTCTGCGTTAAAATGTAAGGAGCTCAGTCTGACTTATTTCTAGAGAGATGGTCCACATACTATGTGTGGTATGGTATGCTCATCAATTTGATCACTTGGTTTTGGGGAAACCCATAGACCTTATTTAGGTGTGATCTTTGCGGACCACTTTTGAGCCACATCAACAATATCTACTCCCACATGTAAAAGATGCTTGGAGGGCTCCATGCTACAGGCAACTGCTATCTAACTGCATGGTACAAATGATCCGGCCAAATCTTGCAGTTTCATTAACCATCTTCTACAAGGAGCAGCATTAACAAGCCAACAGGCAGATGACATTTTCGTAACAAAAACTCTGTGTCCTAAAAGAATTCAGGAAAAACCAGGACTGGCTAAGGGAACGACATCAGTCTACCCCCTGCACTAAGGAAAGGGACATGAGGAAGCCACAAGGTCTGAGGGATTGTTCGTCCTCCGCCCTAGCACAGAGTCATCAGTCACACTTGTACTTTAAGGAATCCTCCCAAGTCTGGATGAAGCACCAGGGAATAATTCAACCTCTTCTTTTTCTTCTTTCTCTAAATGCTGCTGGGTCACATAACCTGTGTCACAAAGGGACAACGGCTAAGTTTCTCAAACAGGTAAGTGACGAGCCAGGGAGGTCTTTTCACAGGATGATGTAAAGCTGAAATACCTTCCAGCTCCCTTTCCCTAACGGACCCAGGGTGCATACTACTGCAAAGCTTGCAGACTCCGAAATCACAGACAGGGACCAAGCAGGGTCCGACAGGGATACCAGCAGTTTTCACATCCTTGCAAGACTAAACCCTGTAATGGTTATAATAAAAAGAACAAGAAGGGAAAAAAGAGAAATAAATGAAAAAAGAAATGGAAACATTTACATTGCTTCTGATACATCGTGCCTCTCGCATGTGAAACAATATATAACAGTTTCCGTGGGCATAGATGATGACTTTATGAAGCCTTTATCACATCTTTTGCATACATGCTAACATCTTTCAATAGGGAAGAGGGGGATTTTGAAAAAAACATATATGGAGACTGTAGTATCCCCATGAACTTTATTTAAAGCAGAGGCAATTCCAGATAGGAGGATGCTAAAATAAAACCACTTTTGGCTTCAAAACTCAGGAGTCTCCTGCCTGACTCGGGTTTATTGGCATGTATGCTCCTGGATAGCAAAGCTTAAATGATTTTCGGGATCCACCCTGACACTTGCAGAAATCACTTATGATCAGGGATCTATGGAGTGACAAAGCTACTGCAAAATGAACTGTGAATTGGACACTACTATATGAAGGTTCTGTTTGGGAATATGTAAAAAAAAGCCATCCTTCTAAATTTCAGATTCCTCACCTTTTCAATTTCATAAGCCATTGCTCTATATATCACAACATAGTACCATGAAGGCCTTCAGAATATACACCCCTTCTACTTCTAGATGTGCATTTTAACCTAACCTAACATGGCCTAACGTAGATTGCATATATAATAATCTTTTTTCAGTTTAATATCCTCGATTACCAAATGTGCATTCGGTCACAGTGCAAAGAGCAGCAAATAGTCCCCTTCTCTGGGTCCCTACCAGAGGAAGGACTGAACAGAGGGGAGGATACATCCATGTCCGTTGGCCAGTTTCATGCCAGAGCAGAAGCCAAAGGCTCCCAGAACTAGTTCCAACTGGAGTATGCAAGGAATGAACCAAATGTGCCCTTCAAAGCAGTCTGGAAGCACTGGCAAGTGCCCCCACCCTAGCCCAATTCACTAAGTCCTTCTGGGAGGTGGTCACACCTTCTTCCGATAGGAATCCTACTGTTCTGCCTTCCCCTGCTCGAGAATAGGGCAGCAGCAGGAGGGCAGAATAGGGTCTGTGGTCGGCAGCTGCACTAGCTTGCTGTCAGACCCTGAAAGGCTGTTATTGGTGGTACAGCGGGGTTCTACCCCAAGGGAGCCCCCGTACATGGGATCATAATACTTCCAACACTGGAATCGGTTTTGTAGTATGATTCCAACATGTTTGATTCCAAACATGACCGGGTTATAATATTTGAGTTCAGTGACCTCAGATATATACCTTCCATGCACTTATGTATCTATATATTTTTTACTTTTATTTTAATTCAGCATATCCAATACACTACACTATTTATCACTCTATACCACTCTCAACATATCCTCTACCTCAACTCTCTTGCTCATCTCAAACCTCATTCAACTACTCTTTCCGATGCATTACCCTTTTTCTCTCCCAATACCTCTATCAATAGATCCTCTACCTCTACTCTCTCATTCAACCCTTAAAACTATTATGATCCCCAAAATAACCCATTCTAGACACTTCCCTCCCCTACCCCGCCTTGCATCATCTCATACCTCTTTTAGTATTCAGATCTCCCAAACAAGCCTTTCTAAACTCTTACTTCTCTCTCCACGTCCCTTTTACTCATCCCAACCCCACTCCTGCTGCTATGGCCTAAAAAAAAAAGATTCTAGGCCCTTCCCTCTTATATCCCTCCTTCCCTCTTCTATTTTACTCTATCCCTCTATTATTCCTTTTCAATCCTAAAAACAGAATAACATGTCGACCACTCAAAGTAATTTCATATTTCCCTATACTTACTCCCCTTCACCTCCCCTTTACTCACCCCAAACTCCATTCTATGGCTGCAAACTCCCACCCCAAATTTTTTAGACCCTTCCCTCTTCCTTCTCAATCCAAATAACTGACTAACATATCCACCACTCAAATTACTTTCATATTTCACTATACTAATTCTTTATGGGTCTTGGAGTAGCATCCTACTCGCCGAAAAAAGAGCTTCAACACCTCATCAGGGGTAGCAAGCGCCACATAAATGCAAAGCTTTTTCCCTCTTCTATTCCTAAACTATCCTTCTTAATCCAAAAACTGACTAACATATCCACCCCTCAATTTTCATATTCCACTATACTAATTCACCACTAATCCTTTATGGGTTCAGGAGTATTCTGCTAATTGCCAAAAAAGCACTTTGACGCCTCGTAAGGGGTAGTAAGCACTATATAAATGCAATTACAATACAATACAATACAATAGTAACAATATGTGATATGAACAAGAGATACCACAAATAAACACACACATCAGACTTTTAAACCTTAATGATTTTTTATTTAATAACCATAATGCATCTTAAATATTATTTAAACATTTCATGCTTCTGAGGTAGAACAAGTGAGCGCTAATTCATAAAATGTGAACATTCTCCATACATTTAATTGCACTCGGTAATAAGTAGCCTAAAAAATATAGAAAATATTTAGTACAATATGTTTTAGAACTGCTACCCCTGTGTAAAATCCCGGCCCACCACCCAAACTTGGAATTGCAGTTTCATTATTTATTCATGATTGCCCTTCATGTGTTTTACAGTGCTTTCTCCCAGACGTTCATCCTTCTTCTGTGTGAACAAGGACACCAAGGGCTGTAAAATCTTGAGAAACATCATAGATTGAAATACATCACATTTTCAAAATATTACATGTAGACCTTTCTCCCTGTTGGCCTGTAGGAGATAAGACTGACACGGTACTCTTTTCAGCTCACTTTGCTATTGTGTTGATCATCAGACCAGTTGGTACACCATCTTCTTGATGTAAACAAGTGACTTAAATCATGCCTTACGTAGCTCACTCTTTAAACTCTCTTCTAAGCGTGTCAGCAGCTTTTGCACGCTACGGAAACGGAGGCACAGACAGCTACTGTTCTTGAGACCAGACAATGTGAGTGCTTAATTGGTGCTGGTGTTTGCAGACCATGGGCACTTGCACTAATGTTTCGGTACCAGCACTTACTTATTTTTCATCATCAGATTCTGACAGAGAGCAAGAGCGAGAAAGACAGAAATGGAAGAATAAAGGAGGAAGAGAAAAAATGGAAAACAGTGACAAAGATTAACACAGAGATCAAAATGAACCTGAAAGAGTGATGAACAAAAAGAGAGTGTAGAGTGGTGAAAGAAATACAATAAATAAATTTTTTTTAAACTCAGCTACCTCGAAGGAGGCGTACCAGTGCTAGCAGAAAGGATATCCAGAAAAAATAGCCTTAATAAATGTTAATACAATAATCAAAGAGTAGGGGTTTTAAACCTTTCCTGAATTAGTTTCAGAAGGACTGCATCTGAGAACAAGAGGAAGTGCATTCCGCAGCCTGTTTGCCAAGAAGGGCAGGATCTACCTCCTCTTCTGGCCTTGCATATGCGGGGAAGTTGAAAAGGTTTAAGGTTGTTAGATCGAAGGATCTCACTTGGGTGTAAAGCTTGAACCGGCACCTAAGTTCTAAAGGGCCTTTATGATTATATACCATAAATGCAAAGGAGAGAGCCTTAAACTGGATCCTTTTATTCACTGGAAGCCAGAGAAGATGGCTCAAAGGTCCTGATACCAAAACCTGGGAAGGGATTTTAAGAATCAGCCGGGCAGCAGCGTTTGTGAATAGTTTAGACACTGAATGAGGAAGGCCGGAAGCCCTAAGCACAAGCTGTTAGAATAATACAACTTCGAGGTAACCAAGGCATGAACTATCATTTTGAGATGTTCCACAGGAATGAGGTGCAGCATCCTTTTCAGGACCTCAGAGTGAAAAAACAGGAGGCAGACAGCCCCTTAATTTGGTACTCGAAGGAGAGGTCTGAGTCAAATTTCACCCTCAGGTTTCTTACCACCGAAAGAGGCATGAAGCAGAATCAAGAAGAGGCAGCGTAGGTATTCAGAACATTGGCATTTTGCTTCGACTGCAGGCATATTTATGAGAGGTTTGCGTCATGTTAGCACCATGCAAAGTGGTACATGCATAATGCAAGCCTCTAAGTCAGATTTACGACGCCATGTAGAGCAACTTTGCGTGGCTTAAAAAATCGGGAGCACAGTAATGGAGCGCAAATTGAAGAGTTGCCTTATTCTGCGGATGGGAGGCGCTCCACAGGCGTTGAGGTGGGTGTTCCCATGGTTTTTCACACATTCCTAGATTTAGAAGGACTTGTAAACCTGGGAATGTGCCAAAATCTTACACCTCTCCAGGTGAGACATAACGAGGAGAAATAACTTTATTTCTCCTCGTTTTTTCCTCTTTCTACGTGTGCTGCATTCTGCGGGACAAGTAGAAAGTGGTAAAGCATCTCAGCATTGTTTTTGTGCAAGAAGGTGCCCCTTACTGCACAAAAACAATACTGCATGCGTGCAAGGGTGCCTGCGTTGGCGCTAGTCTGCCAAATCGGCACCAGTGCAAGGGGAAAGGACAGGAATGTGCGGTGTTGGATAAATACAGCACATTCCTGCCCTTTCCCAGTGATGCAGGGCAGCGCAGCAAGGTGCTTTGCTGCGCTGCCTATGCCACTATTTCCTAAATATGCCCCTAAATCCCTGCACTTATTGTTTTACAAATTAAGCACTGGAGATTGTTGACTAGTTTTCCAACTCATTCTTTGTTCAAGTGAGGACCTTATGTGACAGCCAGTGTATAGGTTAAGATAACTCGGATCAAGTTCACTACTAGGAATTGTAATTATATCTTGGTCCCATTTCACAAATAAAATTGTAAAAGTGTGGGTGAAGTGCTACAACACCGCCTGAACATACTTTGACAGTTTTGTACCATTTACAAAACAGGTGTAATATAATGCCTAGAAATGAACATGCATACTGTTGCACCTGTGATGTGACTGTTTTTAAGGCTGTATGTTTCCATATTTCCCTGTGCAAATTTGTACATACCATACAATTCCTTAAGTGGGAAGGACAGCTGAGCGTGCAAAATATTTTTTTTTGCTTTCTATTCCCCTGTGGAGGATTCATTTTTCCCACAGAGGAAATCTGTTTCCCCTATACCTGGGGAAAATCTGGTTGTGGGGCTACATGTATCAAAATTGTAAATTGCGAATATCTAATTGTGAATTTCTGAGAATCGCAATTAGGTAATCACAATTTACAATGTATGAAACTCAGAGTTTCAGATAGCAATTCCTGGTCAGCAGACCACCATCTCCGTGATTGCTGTTAAATAAAGCAATCTATTTTTTTTGTACCGCAGCCCGTTTTCCTTACAGAAAAACGAGATGCTTTACAAAAAGTAAAATGAAAAGTTTTCTTTTCATTTCTTAAGACCAGGCAGCGGTCTGTGGGACCACTGCCTGCTCCTAAAAATGCTTTTACAAACATTCATGGGTTCCCATCAACTTGAAGTAGTTGGTAATATGCAAATGTTGTGCGAGCGCATTCACGGTCACAAAACATTCATACATACTGTTAGGATTCGGAATTTGGAAGGGACGCCCTAAACGCACCTATTCCAAACACCGAATTGCGAACCCATTTTGCGATTCGGTAACAGGTTACTAAATCGCAAATTAGGGCTTGATACATGCCAAGAGCATTTTTTGCATTTGCAAACGGGCTAATTCTGAGAATCAGCCCGTTTGCAAATCAAAAACTCTTGATACTTGGGGCCTGTGAACTGTTTGCTTTCTCATCCTGGAATAGAAGTTACTAATAATCTGATCATTTCCATGGTAGGAATGTGTTAAACTTCAGTTTGTGAATGCCCACAAACGTACTTGTTTGTGGGTGTTTCCAAACTTCCATGGCAGACCACGCCTTGTGCCGCCCTCTTCTCACCTCCTGCATGACGAGGAAATCTGCAGTAGTAAAACAATGATGCCATCAGGAATCCCTTTGTGAATTCATGGCAGGAGTAAATGGAGATATTTTCAGAAGTAAGTGGATATTTACAACCCAAAACACCTTCGTGACTTGGATCCCTTGTGGTTATCTAGACGCAGATTTTGATGACTTCTCAGGGAAGCAAAAGTTCACATCAAAAACAATGCAGGGTCTGGTCATTTTGCAACTTTGAGCAGAGGAAGGCAATCCGGTAAACTGTTGAATGTATGAGACATTGTACATTGCTAAACAGAATTGTAACAGCAGCCCGCTGTCTCTTGGGAATATTCGCAGCATCTTATAGTTGAGGTCCGTGAAGAAGCTGAAGAGATGATTGTTATGACGGTGAAGCACTCACAGAGTAGATATGTTCGTAGACATACATGTGTAAACTCACAGACACAAGCAGGCACATATGCATTGACAAAAATGCAAACTCAAATATCCAGCGGGCTTCACGGCTTCGGTAATGGCGTTCTTCTTTAGGCTAAAAAACAAAACACACAAACAGATTGTAAAAGCATTCCTTTGATAAAAAAATATAGCCGTCCCCAAAACACTGCAGGCCTATAGAAGGTCAGTGAAAAATAAAAGGCTATTTGTCTGATATGTAAAGAGTGTAACCTCAATAAATACATTCAAAAGACACACATGCTACAGATGCTCCTCATCTTTATTTGTTTTAGAACACAATATCCCCATCCTCTCAGACAATGATCGCTGCTGTGCAAATACATATATATATATTTTTTTAAACCTTTATTTGCATCAACAGGATAGACATGCGTGGGCCCACAACCAATCCGGCCGGCCACAATTCAAAAATGATCAAAAGTCAAAATAAGCAACACAAGGCCAGCTGGCAGGCAGGCAAACATATTTAAAACAATGCTAAGGAAAGGACAAGCGACATTAACGGCCCAATATCAGGATCAATGAGGTCCATTTTATAATAGGGGACAAGGCTCATGGCAGATTCATAAAATACGGAAAAAAACAATAAACAGAAATACACCCACGCCAAAATGGGAAGAGGAGGGGGAAGGGAGGGGGGACATGAAGACACGATTCGGTCGTAGCACAAAACAAACGCAAAATATAGTAGATAAGCATACAAGTACTACCAGCATCTCATGCCCCCCACCCAATAACATGCTAACGAAGGCAAGGGGAGCAGATAAACTGCACGATCGAAACCTACTCGCCATACGAGCCTGGGGAAAAAAAGGGGGGGGGGAGGGAAGGGGAGGGGGGAGGGAAAGGGGGAAAAATAGGGGGGAAACAGAGGGGAGGAAACCAATAAGGGCAAGAACAGGGAAAGGGGAAGAAGGAGGAACAAAGAAAAAGAAATATAAAAGGAGAAACACAATCGTGCAAGATGGGCGCCACCCCGGGCCAGGCATCCCGCGGCTAATAATACAGAAGAAAGTAGAGAGCTGGCGAGAAGAAGGGTATGGCAGTCGCGACGGAGCATCGAAACAGATAAAAGTGGCATAGCGACAGACCCCAACCCACTCATGCCAGAGAAGCGAGGACAGAAGCGGCACCGCTATAAAGGGATAGAAAAGGGCCATAGAACCAAAAAAGAAACATCTGAAAGACCCCACCCACCCGTCCCACCCCGCACCCCTGCAGAAGGCTACGGCCTACCCTCCAAACAGCGTGCCTGTCGCCCTAATCCGAAACCCGAAATATAGTAAAGAAAGAAAGTAGAATAAGGAGACAAAAAGAAGGAGGAAAGGGAATATGAAACAAAAATAAGATGTGAAGGAGGAGCCAGAGGATATGAACGAACACACTCGGCTACGACCCTCCCCCGACCAGCAAATGAATAATTATCAAATCAGTGCTACACCTTCACATACAGCAAAAACCCGCAGGGGGGGGGAGGGGGAAATTTTAACGTTTCACAATGTCGAGAGTACAAGCATCAGTGCAACGGACAGGTAAACCAGCAGTCTATCAGTGTCGTGCAACTTACCCCCAGCCCTTCCTAATCACGAAACCAACCCAATAAAGGATAACATGGAGCGGACCACCCAGCACAGAATAATCGTAATGTTGACCAGGGTTACGGCAGTGATGTAGATTAGGGAGAGCCACCATACTAATGGAATACAAAAAGTCAATGAAGCAAGTCAATTGTAGCAGCAACGACAGGGCAAGCAAAAGCAAGCCGGAGTCCAGTTTCGCAGTTCGACAATGCAAAGGTACCCCACCAGGACAAAAGCTCGAATCCATCGAAGCGGGAGCAAACAGCGGTCCACCATAGTTCCCAATTGTCCGGGAAGGAGCAGATCTCCGCGTCGTGTGCAAGTCCTCGAAGTCCGGGCGGTGAGAAAGCGGAGGTTCAAAAGCCACCGGTCCATCAAGCGGCCGAAGAACAGCGGCAGCAACTCCTGGCGCAGCCGGAGGGGGCAAAGCAATGGAGGCATCAGGACGATAGGGGTGCATGAAAGAGCGACGACCCAAAATGGCGGCGGGCCGCATGGGGTCGGTAGAAGCACCGGGGGCCAAGACAGCGTACAAGGACATCAAGGCGTCCAGGACATCTCCGAGCGTGGGCGCTCGAGCACACGCCCAGGCCTCCGCGCAATCCGGCCAGCAAGGTTCGTCGGTGCAGAGCGGATCACCCCCCACGTTGTTGGTAGCCATTTTGTGAGTTTCGCCGCCCCGCACTCCACCGTGGGCCCCCAAACAGTTCCCAAATGTAGGACTTTACAGACCTCCGGAGGTTCCCAACAATGGCCTCACCGGCACAGAACGGGCAGGCGCTCAATGGGGGGGGGGGGCCCCTCCGAACAGTGGCGGGCCCCACAAGCGAGGGCCAGGCGCGGGGTCCAGGGCTGCCGGACAGAACAAAGGCGAAAGGACCCCTTCACACAGTCAGCCCCCGACACATCTCGTCCCCCTCCAGCCGCACGGTCCACAAATCGGGGCCGGTTCAGGATCGCCGGGGCATACACACAACGGCTCCCACCAGTGGATCACTCTCGCGGCCCCAAAATCTGTAGTGAAGTATCGTCGCAGTACAGGATATATTGCAGGATATTCGAGGTTGGCCGGAGGGCCGACGGAGCCGAGCTAAAAGGCGGCCATTACGCTCTCGAGCTAGGCTCCTCCCCCGCAAATACATATATTGAGAGCTAACAACAATCCTATTTCAGGGTTACCATGGGTTTGTCTGGATTACTCAGAAAAGGAGTCAAGAATGCAAGCATACAAAAGTTTGGAACAGGACTGCGCGTCAGGCACAAGTGAGTGACTTTCGTGCTGCACCTCTTCGTAAAAGTCTCCACTGGTGATGCAGGAAATAAAGCAGAGATAATTTCGAAACCTCCTTTCTCGTGCAAGGCCCGGGGGTCTTGCTCTGGTGTGGACTAAGCTAGCTTAGAAGCGTTGAAGCTGACATGTCACTGACCTGTGCTAATTTAACTGTTGTCCCCTTAGCAGTGATTTCTGGAGCTCAGTAGTTATAAATAGTTTACCCCTGCTCACTTGTTCATGAGAGCAGGTAACAAAATCCATCAATTAATTATCTCAAATATTAGAAAAGTCACTGAAGTTCATTCAAGTACATACATATAATATAGTATACGACAGCTTGCAATCTATGTGTAAAATCCCTTCTCTTGATTCCTTATTACAGAGGACTTGCGAATTCTCTGATCGGCTGTAACAATGAAATGCAGCAGCTGCTCAACTGTAATAAGTTATTATAGTTGAGTTCAGATATCACATCAAGATCACAATGCTTCCTCTCTTCCAGGCAGGTCACAATCCTAAACACAGCCACGTTTTAAACAATGAACCGGGGAGCTCGCTTTTCCTTCTTCTGATATGCTTTTTTTAGGTCTCGCCCATATATCCCACAAGGGATAATAGACGAGAGTATAGTGGGCAAACCAAGGTCTGAAACCATCGCGGATTTCGTACAGTTCGTGTGGTGCACTCGTGCGTAAAGCGTGTCCACATCAAAGCCATCAGCCTCCCTCCCACAGGCATCTGAAGCTTCCCCCAGCGTGCGCTCGGCCTAAGGCATTTCTCCTCCCCCCTAATTATTCACCCCTGCTGTTGCTGTCCACGGCCGTACTTTCACTTTCACGGCCGCCAGGCCGTGTCTCTTTCAACATCCTCCCCCCTCCCAGTGTACTTTTATTTTTATTTTTGATCCTCTTTACTATTCTTCTCATCATCCTTATGCACAAGAGGCACACTGCTTTTCCCAAAATTACTTCCCGGGTTAAATATCACTTTGCATGTTAAATTAATCCTTCGAATGCGTGTTCCAAAAAACGCTGTCCCAAAAAACGCTGTTCCTTCTTTCATTTAATGTGATACCGTGATTTACACGCTCTTCCGGTCCAGCATTCTCTGCTCAAATGGAAGAATCTTGCAAACAGGTTACTCTCTTAGATCTAGAATCCGAAACCAATTGCCGAAACGCCATTCGTGGGATTTATGCCAAACTTCAACTTAATTAGCCGTGCGTATGTTGACACAACATCAGGAAGTTACGAGATGCGAAACGTCAGTCGCTGATGGATAGTCTCTGATCGCAAAGCCAGTTGACATTGACAAGCCACCATGTTATCGATCCCTCGTTTTCCTCTTCGACAGCACGCACTCTGCAGCTCTTAGGTGTGCCATGTGTGTTTATTTTCTCTGAACTGCTCGGTAATGCACGCCAAGGAGCTAGTTTACTTTACTAACAATCTACCCTTTTCCAACAGGAATGGCCTGGTGGCTATGTACAGTATTTTTGAGTCTCCCCATCTACACATGAGGCACACTGCTTTTCCCATAATTACTTCCCGGGTTAAATATCAATTTGCATGTTAAATTAATCCTTTGAATGAGTGTTCCAAAAAACACTGTCCAAGCCATCAGCCTCCCTCCCACAGGTATCTGAAGCTTCCCCCAGCATGCGCTCGGCCTCAGGCATTTCCCCTCCCCCCTAATTATTCACCCCTGCTGTTGCTGCCCACGGCCGTACTTTCACTTTCACGGCCGCCAGGCCGTGTCTCTTTCAACATCCTCCCCTCTCCCAGTGTACTTTTATTTTTATTTTTGATCCTCTTTACTATTCTTCTCATCATCCTTATGCACACGAGGCACACTGCTTTTCCCATAATTACTTTCCGGGTTAAATATCACTTTGCATGTTAAATTAATCCTTCGAATGCGTGTTCCAAAAAACACTGTCCCTTCTTCATTTAATGTGATACCGTGTTTTACGCCCTCTTCCGATCCAGCATGCTCTGCTCAAATGGAAGAATCTTGCAAACAGGTTACTCTCTTAGATCTAGAATCCGAAACCAATTGCCGAAACGCCATCCGTGGGATTTATGCCAAACTTCAACTTAATTAGCCGTGCGTATGTTGACACAGCATCAGGAAGTTACGAGATGCAAAACGTCAGTCGCTGATGGATAGTCTCTGATCACAAAGCCAGCTGACGCTGACAAGCCACCATGTTATCGATCCCTCGTTTTCCTCTTCGACAGCACGCACTCTGCAGCTCTTAGGTGTGCTATGTGTGTTTATTTTCTCTGAACTGCTCGGTAATGCACGACAAGGAGCTAGTTTACTTTACTAAAAATCTACCCTTTTCCATCGGGAATGGCCTGGTGGCTATGTACAGTATTTTTGAGTCTCCCCATCTACACACGAGGCACACTGCTTTTCCCATAATTACTTCCCGGGTTAAATATCACTTTGCATGTTAAATTAATCCTTCAAATGCGTGTTCCAAAAAACACTGTCCCTTATTTCATTTAATGTGATACCGTGATTTAGGCGCTCTTCCGGTCACAGCACACAGCACCACTCAGCACCACCACATTATCACTCAGCACCACCACAGCACCACTCAGCACCACCACAGCATCACTCAGTACCACCACAGCACCACTCAGCACCACCACAGCACCACTCAGCACCACCACAGCACCACTCAGCACCACCACATTATCACTCAGCACCACCACATTATCACTCAGCACACCACAGCACCATTCAGCACCACCACAGCATCACTCAGCACTACCACAGCATCACTCAGCACCACCACATTATCACTCAGCACCACCACAGCATCACTCAGCACCACGACAGCATCACTCAGCACCACCACATTATCACTCAGCACCACCACATTATCACTCAGCACCACCACAGCACCACTCAGCACCACCACAGCACCACTCAGCGCCACCCCAGCATCAATCAGCGCCACCACAGCATCACTCAGCGCCACCACAGCATCACTCAGCACCACCACAGCACCACTCCACAGCACCACTCAGCACCACCACAGCACCACTCAGCACCACCACAGCATCACTCAGCACCACCACAGCATCACTCAGCGCCACCCCAGCACCACTCAGCATCACCACATCATCACTCAGCGCTACCCCAGCATCACTCAGCACCACCACATTATCAATCAGCACCACCACATTATCACTCAGCACAACCACAGCACCACTCAGCACCACCACAGCACCACTCAGCACCACCACAGCATCACTCAGCACCACCACAGCATCACTCAGCACCACCACAGCACCACTCAGCACCACCACATTATCACTCAGCACAACCACATTATCACTCAGCACCACCACAGCACCACTCAGCACCACCACAGCATCACTCAGCACCACCACAGCACCACTCAGCACCACCATAGCTTAACTCAGCACCTCACAGCACCACTCAGAACCACCACAGCATCACTCAGCACCACCACAGCATCAGTACGGCCGTGGGCAGCAACAGCAGGGGTGAATAATTAGGTGTCACATTTGCGAAAGCTATAACTATTGGCATTGTAAATGACAAAGCTATTAATTTAGCTATTTTCAAAACCAACACATAAATAAAAAAATTGTCATTTACAAGACCAATAGCTCAAACTTTCATAATGCAAGACCTATTGCATTGCAAATGCTTGTTTTAAAAAAGTGATCAGCAGAAAGTAAATATTTATGGCATCGTGTTTATTTTTTAATGTAAAAAAGTTTCGACCTTTTCTGAGCAACAGTGTCTTTTAAAGTTAACTTAAATTAAACTGATTCTAATATCTTTTTGCAACCAGTAACTAAATGCATTTTTCGGGTGTTTACTTTTGCACTAAGAATTCTACTTTTATTCTTAACGTACAGAAGCATCCCACCTCTTTCATTTGAAAGAGCAACACACAAAGGATTTAAGTGGTTTTATATAAGGAATAATGTACCACTTGCTATACATTATAAGGTTATATAGCAAGTCACCTCGGTGTTCCATGTTTTATTTATTTATTTATTTAAAATGTTTTATATAGCGCTGCTGGACCCGAGAGTATCAGAGCGCTTTACTTGAAATAAAATGAAATGAATGAAATGAAATTGGGTTTATAAAGCGCATGGCTGCCCTAGAGCGTCCCAGCGCTGTTAAAATAATAAATAATAATGGTAATAGCAGAGAACTCAAAAAGGGAAAAGATCTAGGATGTATTAGGGGAAAGAAAGGTTTTGAGTGCTTTTCTAAATTTCGGATAGGAGGCTTCCATCCGGAGCTCCCTGGGAAGTGCATTCCATTTTTTTGCCGCATTCAACGAGAACCGGCGGCCTCCTGAACGTGCTTTCCTCACTCTGGGAGTGATGGCCAGGTTTTCTCCATCAGACCGCAGGGTTCGGGCTGATTTATAGGGGCGAATCATGCCTCTCAAGGCCGGAGGGCCTTTGCCTTGCAGTGTTTTATGAGCGATGCAGAGTGATTTAAAGGAGATTCGCTCCTGAATTGGGAGCCAGTGGAGGGCTCTTAACAGTGGTTTGGCTGAGGCCCGCCTCGGTGCCCCCATGAGCAGCCGGGCTGCGGCATTCTGTACTCGTTGGAGAGTATTGATGGAGGCCTGGGGTGCAGCCAAGAAGAGGGCGTTACCATAATCCAATCTAGATAGGATTAAGCCCTGGATTAGTAACTTTCTTGATTGGAAGGGCAGGAGGGGGAGTACCTTCCGCACTGCTCGGAGAAGGCCAAAGCAACCTCCGGCGACTTTCTGTTCATGGGTCTTAAACGTTAATTGAGGTTCAACCAGACCCCAAGACTTTTAATTTTTTCCTTGGGTGGGGGGAGTTCACCCATGCAGGGGGGCCAGAGCTCAGCGGGCAAGGATGTCGCTTGGTTACCCAGGAGCATGATCTCCGTCTTAGCTCCATTTAATTTGAGCTTAGAATCGGTCATCCAGGCGGAGACTGCAGTTAGACATTTGAAGAGATCATCTGGGCATCCCCCTTGGTGTGCCAGCGAGACGACAAGTTGTGTGTCGTCAGCGTAGCTGATGGATTTGATCCCAAAGGGGGCTATTACCTCCTCTAACGGGGCCATATAGACATTAAACAGTGTGGGGCTCAGGAAGGAGCCCTGAGGAACCCCACACTGAAGAGGAGTGGATTTGGACATGGAACCATTTTCCCATATCCTGAAGGATCGTTTTTCCAGGAAGGATTCCAGCCATTTGAGGGCAGATCCTGTGATGCCCAAGTTGGCGAGACGTTTGGACAGGGTTACATGGTCCACGGTGTCGAATGCAGCGCTTAGATCCAGAAGGATCAGAGCCGCTGATCCCCCTGAATCCAAGATGCATCTGGCCTCCTCTGTCACTGCTATAAGGGCAGTATCGGTGCCCTGGCCTGGGCGAAAGCCCGTTTCAGAGTTGCTCAATAGACTATTCGTCTCTAGAAAATCAGAGAGCTGCCTATTCGCCAGCTTTTCGGCCACTTTGCCCAGTCCCGGGAGCAGGGAGATAGGGCGAAAGTTGGCCAAATCCGAGGTATCTAAACCCGGTTTCTTTAAGAGCGCTTTGATTTTGGCCTGTTTCCAGCTCGGTGGGACAATGCCTGTGGTAAATGAAATGTTTAGCAGCTCTGTGGCCATAGGGGCTATGGTACTCACAATCTGTTTGAGGATGTGCATCGGGGCAGGGTCGGAGGGAGAACCACTTTTTATGTTTGAAAGAGTGGTGCAGAAGTCTTCCCTAGTTATAGCGCTAAACGCTTTGAGTTGAAGGCTAGTAGAAGCGGAGGAAGGGGCTTCGATAGACGGTGTTGCAGGAGATTGAGGGAGGCTGTCAAGAATTTTCTGTATCTTTCCATCGAAGAAGTCTGCTAGTTTATCGCATCTTGCTTCGGGATCATTATGCGAGATGATTGGGGCTGGAATTTTAAGAAGCTGGTTAACGATTTTGAACGTTTCCCTAGAGGAGTTGGCTGACAGTCTGATTTTCTCCTCAAAGAAAGCTGCCTTCGATTTCTGTCGTGCGGCTTTATAGAGCCTCAGGGCTGCCTGATAGGAGGCCTTGCTGTTAGGTGCCCAATCTTTCCTCCACGTGCGTTCAGATTTTTTACAGGCCTTTCTGAGCTCTCTTAATTTGGTCGTAAACCAGGGGTATTTAAAAGTACTGCTCTTTTTTATAATTAATTTGAGGGGCAGAACCGTGTCCAAAGAATTCGTGAGCCAGTTATGGAAATTTGTGTCTGCTTGCAGGACATCGGATCCAACTTCGGGAATGGAATGTTCGAGGGCAGTTTTCAGGCTTTCCACCGAAAGCCTCGGCCAGGCTCTTTGAAGTATACGGGGATGTGAAGCCTTGACCTTTTCGGGAAAGATTTCCCAGAAAAAAGGCACGGCGAAGTGGTCCGACCATGGTAGGGGCAGAGGAGACTTGAGTTCAAGCTGGGAGTTGTTTGAAAAGATAGGGTCCAACAGATGGCCTTTGTTATGGGTGGCTTCCTTGTTTAAGAGCTCAAGTTCAAAGGTTTTAAAGTTTGAAATTAGATCTGAGGCTGGTCTATCCTTGAGATCATCAAAATGCAGATTTAGGTCTCCTAACACCATAAAGTTGGAGGCCCGGGCTGCTGCTGCTAAGGTGGCTTCTAATAGGGAGTCAGAAAAATGTCTAAGACTTCCCGGAGGGCGATAGATGAGGAGGCCTGAGAGGGAAAGGGTGGGTGAGATTTGGATATTGAAACAGGCACTTTCTGCATCTGAAATTCCACCTTCCTCGAGTCTGCAGGTCAGGGAGTCTTTATAAATTATAGCAAGACCTCCGCCCTTCCCTTGCTCTCTATTCTGATGCTGAATATTAAAGCCGCTTGGAAGTGTGGAGATAATATCAAAATCAGTGTTAGAGGATAGACATGTCTCCGTGAGAAATAGCACGTCCAGGTTACAGTCTTCAATAAGCAGACTGATCTCTACCGAATGCTTTGGCAGAGATCTGCAGTTGAGTAGCGCCATCTCCACTAATCGCCCTGCCTTCTTATCGTTAGACTCCTTCGGGTCTGGGCAGACTTGGCAACGACAGAAAGGGGCGTCACTCCGGGCGTGTTGATGGCAGCCCGGTTCCCCAAGATGCTGAAGTGCCAAGAGCTCCTCCCGCGAGAGTCGCGAAGGCCCCGAAGGAAACACGGGCATAGTGGCTGGCCCTAGGCCCTGTCTGGCCCGGACGGGCCCAGACGGGCTTGCCTCTGGCGTGCCATCGGCGCGCCCGCTGCGCGGACGGGAAATGGGCTTCATTTTAAGGCGCCCGGGCCGTGATTCGCCCGAACGCTAGAGCGCTAACCGGGCTTTCCCTCCAAGATGGCGGCCAAAGTCGTCGCCCTCGGGGAAGCCCGTCTAAGTCCGAGTATGGCCCTGAATCGGCCCTCGGTGTACCTGAGGCGGGTACAGTAGCGCGCCCCAACTGTCCCTGGCCAAATTAGTGCTCCTGTGCAATTATACGATAAACAACAACAGTTTTAAAAGCAGTCTAAAAACAAGTAAGTGTGCAAAATGTGGCAATTAAAATGAGTTCTGTGGCCTAACTCCCGGCTTTCCGCCTCAGGAGTGCTCTGTTATCAAGTTGAAATTACTAATGCCTCGTTTGACTGTGCTTTTTAAGGCGCCGGGCCGTGATTCGCCCGAACGCTAGAGCGCTAACCGGGCTTTCCCTCCAAGATGTACGCGATGACACATGAACAGAATTAGCGATGACACATGAACAGAGCAAGTACTTATTAAGTAAAATATACAAGATGAAATGAGCAGGAGAAATTGAAGGAAAAATAAAAATAAAATAAAATGTACAAAGTGGTAAGTTAGTGAAAGGGGTCAGTAGAGCAGAGTAGAGGCGGTGCAGGGGGAGTTGAAGATAGCGCTAAAGAAGAGGTTGAGGAGGGGGTGGGTGAGATGGAAGGGGGAGAATGTTGGGTGACAGAGAGAGAGTGATAGAAGGGTGATGAGGAAGTTCAAGATCAATAAAAATTAAGAACCTCAGTATTTATTGAGGAGAAGAGTTTTGAGTCTCCTTTTGAAGAGAGGATAGGAGGGGTTGCAACGAAGGTCTTTGGGTAGTGCATTCCAGATAGTGGGGGCATTACCAGAGAATGAACGAGATTGGGTCTTTTTGCATTTAAGTTTGGGAGGGATAAGGACAAGGGAGTTTGTACTTCTCAGGGATATAGTGCTCCCTGCTTTTTGTAGTTTGCTTGACAGGTAAG
Organism: Lissotriton helveticus; assembly: GCF_964261635.1. Classification (NCBI taxonomy): domain Eukaryota; kingdom Metazoa; phylum Chordata; class Amphibia; order Caudata; family Salamandridae; genus Lissotriton; species Lissotriton helveticus. Next base: position 289,685,281 of record NC_136063.1, on the reverse strand, counting down.
AGGGGGTGTCTTGGTGAAGAGCTTTATGGGTAATGCAAGCAATCTTGTAGGTGGATCGACCTTCGATTGGGAGCCAGTTCAGGTTTTTGAGGACAGGGGAAATTTGGTCGAATTTTCGACAGTCAGAAATAAGTTTGGCGGCTATGTTGAGGACAGATTTAATTGGAGCCAGGTGGACTTTGGGTGTGCCTGCCAGAGTGGCGTTACCATAGTCAATCCTGGATAGGACAAGAGATTGTACGACGATTTTGAAATCATCCGCTGAAATGAAAGGTTTAACTTATTTGAGGTGGTGTAGGGTGGAGAGAGCACTTCTTGCTGTATTTTTGAAGTGGGGGATGAGAGTAAGGTTCTGATCAATGCTGATACCCAGGGATTTGACTGTATTGGAGGTGGAGAGGGAGCAATTAAGGGCTGTGATATCTTTAGTCCAGAGTTGAATGGGTAGGGAGTTGAATTTAGGGGTGAAAAGGATAATTTCGTTTTTTTAGGATTGAGTTTGAGATGATTAAGGTGGAACCAGGCTTGGACTTTCAACAGAGTGTCATTGAGGTGAAGGATGTCATTGTGGGTTTTAATCTTGTAGTATAGTTGGGTATCATCGGCATATAGGTGGTAACTGATTTTGGCTTGTTTGAGAATGAGAGTGAGGGGTTCCATAAAGGGATGGAGAGAGGTTAGACCCTTGGGGGACTCCGAGAGCGACAGGTTGAGGTTTAGACAGGCAGTGACTGAGTTTGATTTGTTGGGATCTGTTCTGGAGGAAGTAGGTGAACCATTGGAGTACAATGCCTTTAAAACCAAAACAAACTTTTAGGGTGTTCAACAGGGTGGGATGGTGTACCGTATCAAACGCCACCGAGAGATCCAGGAGGATTAGCAAGGAGGATTCGCCCTTGTCAAGAGAGCAATGAATGTCATCAGTAATATTGAGCATGGCTGTTTCTGTGCTGCATCCCTTTCTAAACCCAGATTGGAAGATGTCAAGTAGGTTGAAGGAGGATATATGGTTGTCTAGGTGAGACAGAACACACTTTTCGAGGGCTTTAGAGAGGAAGGGAAGGTTGGAGATAGGGCGCAGATTGTTCAGATCATTAGGGTCGGCAATGGGGTTTTGTAGAATAGGGGAGATTTGACCTAGCTGAAGGGAGGCAGGAATGCAGCCAGAAGAAAGTGAGGAGTTGATGATAGCGGTCCAGATTGGGGCAATGGTGTATTTGAGTTCTTGAACTAAGTGGGCGGGGAGGGGGTCTTTAGAATGTGAGGACGGTTTGAGTTTACAGATGATGTTGATGATAGTGGTTTCAGAGGTTGGATTAAATACACTCCATGAAGCGTTATTTTCAGGAAGGGAAAAGGTAGAGGATGAATCCGGCAGGATGAGAGAATGGAGGGGTTGGGTGGGGTCGTGGTGCGGGGGGTGGGGGAAATAAATGAATTGGGAGTGTTGGGGAAGGAGATTTGAATGGGGGAGGGTGATAGGTGAGAGGAGAGAGGGAGGAGGAAGGAGGTGAATTGGGCATATTTGGTAAGGTGGGTTGGATGGAGGGAGGTTGGGGAGAGAGAGGAGGGGAAGAGAAGGATAGTTCAATGGAGTTGACTTTGTTAGAAAAGAAACTGGCAATTTCTTCGCATCTATCTACAGAGGCTGCAAGTTTAGGAAGGCCAGAGGAAGTTTGTTTTTTAACAATGTTAAACAGTTCTCTGGGACGGTTTCTGGCCTGGTCAAGTTGAGACCGGAGGAAGGTGGCTTTTTCGTTAAAGATATGTTTTTTGTAATGTGCTCTGTTGGATCTCAGTAGGGCCAGGTTTTCAGAGGAGGGATGATTCCTCCAGGCGCGTTCAGATTGTCTGAGGGTCCGCCTTTTGTTATTGAGGTCAGCGTTGAACCAGGACTTGGGAGGGATGTTTTTTGTTTTTTGAGTTTAATGGGGGCAATTAAGTCAAGGGCATCAAGAATGGAATTGTTATACTGATCTGTGAGATCATTGGTGCTAAGAGAGGGGCGGTGGAGGAGTAGGCGAGTTTTAATTGCCGATTCCAGTTCGTCAGGTGGGATGAGGTTGAGGTTACGAGTGGGTTTCATGGGAAGAGTGCTTATTGGGGCAGGGGGAGTGGAGGGGCTGTTCAGGGTGAAGAGGATGAGGTGGTGATCAGACCGATCAACAGGTGTTATATTCGAGAGAGAATTCATATCTTGTTCGTCAGGATAGCATCTAGGGTGGCGCCTTTGATGTGCGTGGGGGCCAGGCAGAGTTGGGTCAGGTCAGTGATGTCAAGGGTTTCATTGAAACGGGAGACCGCAGGGTCATCTTTTTTGTTCCAGTGGATGTTGTAGTCACCCAGGAAGAGATTTTTGGGGTGAGAGATTGAAGCTTGGATAATAAGATCCAAGCTTCTGTGAAGGGGTGGCAATTTCCTGGGGGGTGGTAGATGGTGTGTAGCTGAATGGTGGGAAAGCCAGGAAAAGAGAGGTCGGCGCAGAGGTATTCAAAAGACGAAGGGTCTTGGAGTAGGACGGGTGATATGTCGAGTTTCTCCTTAAAGATAAGGGCAAGTCCTACTCCTAGTTGTTTGATTCTGTCCTTCCTGATAATAGAGAAGCCTGGAGGGATAAGCAGGTCGAGGATAGGGGTGGAGTGGGCGGTGAGCCAGGTTTCAGTAAGGAAAGCGATGTCAATATTTTCACTGAGAATGGTTTCAGAAATCTCAGTAGAGTGGTAGGAGGCGGATCTACAGTTTATCAACATGCAGCGAAGGGGAGAGGGGACAGGAGGAGGGGTGGGGGGTCAGGGGGGATAGATCTAAGTAGTTGGGGGGGTCTAGGAGATGTCGGTTGAGGGGGGAGTCTGTTCCTGTTTAAGAGAACAGGTATTGTGGATGAGCAGGGGATGGTAGGTGAGGATGGAGAAGGGGAGTCAGGGGAGTTAATAAGAGAGTTGGTTCCCAATATTACGTTGCGAGTATCACGATGAGGTGGAGAGGAAGTGTTACAGTTGCTGGGTGGGGTGCTTAAGGGGTAATCATTATGCTTAGCTCGGGTAGTGAATTTACAGGGGAGGAGAGGGGTGTCGGTGAAGGTCGATACAATAGGAGGTCTGTTAGGGGGTGGTTTGAGAAGAGTGTCATCTTGCGACGGGACGGTGCAATCTGACGTCAAAGAGGTGTGGTCAGAAACAGACGGGTTAGCTTTAAGGAGGAGAGAGATATCATTTCTGAATGAGGAGAGTTCTAAGACGAGGGACGAAAGTAAAAGTTCGACTTTAAGGAGTGATTGGGTTGGAATTGAGGCGTAAAGTGTATCGGATAAATTAGAGAGATTGGTAGGGTACGGGTTATCAAGGTGGGGGGAAGCATGGGGCGGAAGGGGGGGAAAGCCTGGACGGGGAGGGGAATATAGTGAGGTGGTCGAACATTAATAGAGGTAGGGGATATATCAGAAGTAGGCGTAAGGGGGGAATTCAATTTACTATGGTTGTTAATAGAGGTGGTGGGTATATCGGAGGTAGGCATAGGATGACCGGCTTTCAGAGGACCGATAGGTGAGTGAGGTGGAAAGTCAGTAAGGGGTGGTGTGCATGGGGAAAAGTGGGGAAAAAGGAGGGGACAGGGGAGGGTGCATGGTGGGCGTCGATGGGGGAGGAGGTAAGGAGGTGAGGGAGGAGTTTGGGGGATAGGAGATGAGGCGCATCAAAGGGTGAGGGAGAGTGGGAGTTGGTTGGGGGGAGGGTGTTGGGGGAGAGCGAAGTATTAGAAAAGGGGGATGATAGAGGGTAGTTAGGTGAAACTGGAGGAGTAGATGCGGGATTGGATAAGGTTGAGGATGTGGGGGGAATGGTTGAGAGGAGATCGTCAGGCAGAGCGGGAGGGGGTGTGTATAGGAAGTAAGGGGTTAGGGAGAGAGCCTGAGTACCCTTGAATGAAGAACAGGAGGTACTTTATCCCAAATAAACACTATGATGCAGCAAATCCTATGGCGAATGGTGATGGACATTACAATTACTTATTAGTGTTTTTATTACATGCGTCCCTTGCCTCTTATGAAATGCTAACAAATACAGAAAACACTGCTGTTGACCCAAACTCTTCAAAGGGTAGGCTAGTCAGATTAGTCACTTGAAGACCAGATGTTATCAATGCCAGGTCGAATGTAGTTATTTTTTCAAGGAAAAAGGGGCTTGGCCATTCCTTCCTTGGGCTGGTTACAGTTCACACTGGTTGTTGCCAAATGCATCCTTTGACAGGGTCGCCTTTAGGATCTTTTTGCCAGCTGGGAGAAAGTTTATCTTATCACAACCCGACTCAAGCATAGGGTTAATTTCTCTCTTGGCATGCATACAACATGGAAACACAGTATGAAGGCATTAACCGTAAACGGTGAGCTACCACTCATCTATGGCAAGTGCTTCTTTTCACTGTGATGCCAGCTAGACAGCAGACTCCACTGTACAGTAGCTATCATTTATTTATTCATTCATGTCATTCAGGTAGTAACGTCTAATGATTGCTGCAGTGGGCTTCAGTGCCAGTCTGTTTTAATGATCTCCTGTGCCAAAAAGCTTGTTTTAATGTACTTAACCTCCTTTAGGATTTGGTAAACTCTCTCTGAATCATAAGAACTACTTACTCACTTTTGGTAATGCCTTTTCTGGTAAAGACTCTATCTAAACCGCAGATTCTTCACTTTTTAAATACCCTCAGGTGTCAGACTGGATCTGGAACATTTTGCATAGCAATTCCCCTGAAAGTCAGCAGTTGATGTCTGTGACTTCATGCTCCCTCAGGCCGTTTTGTCTCGTGTGGACGTGACGTCGGGATCAGTTTATATCCATCACCTGGCATCAGTTTCTTTTTGTACTCTGTCCGTGCCAACAGATGTTGAGTTTTAAGAAACCATCATTAAATAGTGTGCAAACTTTCAGTATTGGAATTGTATTATTTATAGGTTGTTATGAGACTACTCCAGAGGACGAGAGGTGGGGTTGGGGGGGCAGGTATGGAACCTCTGGTTAAAGTCTCTACCAGAAAAGATGCTACTGAAGGTAAGTAAATTCATCTTCTTCTGATAGACACTTCCAACTACAGGTTCCTCACCTTTTCAATAGATACCAGGACCGAATTAGAGAAATGCCCATCCCACCGGACTTGGATATGTAGCCAGTAGTGTTTAGTGAACGTGTGGATGAATGTCCACGTAGCAGTCTGGCAGATTTCCATGACTGGCACACCACCCCCCAACACTGCGGTAGTAGCCTTCATTCTGGTAAAATGACCATGCAAGCCAACTGGAGGCTCCTTCTTGGCTACCCCACACCAGATTTGTATCCATGAAACAATCCATCTTGAAATGGTCCTCTTCTGCACCATCATGCCCTTTTTCCCTCCAAAGAAACCAATAAACAGCTAGCCATCTGATGGAATGTATGGATTCTCTCTATATAAAAACTGAGAGCGCTTTTAGGATCAAGACGATGTAAGTACTCTTCTTTCTTTGAGGGGTGAGATGGCACATAAAAGGAGCATAAAGTGATGGATAGACCTGCATATAAAGGTGTAACCACCTTAGGAGGAATGCTGTGTTTGTAACAAGAACAAACTTGTCTGGAAAGGAGACATAAGAAGGTACTGCTGATAGAGCCTGAAATTCACTCACCCATCTTACTACTGTAATGGCGATGAGGAAAACAGTTTTTAGATTAAGCAACTGCAAAAACAATTGTGCATTAGCGCAAAGGGCAAACATATCAGGTAGGTTAAGACCAGGTTCAGCCCTATTATGGCATTACAAATGGGATAGGTGGAAACGTGTCAACCCTTTCAAAAAACGCTTCACAACAGGTGAGTTCAGTGGCAGTAGGACAGTACGACTGGTGCAGCCGCACTGGGTGCTGACCTGGGGACGGGGGCGCTGACCTCAGGGGGAGGTGCTGTGGTTACCAATAACTTACGATTTAAAAACACCATGGCAGAGTTCCTTGTACATCCAGTTTTAAGGCAGCATTAATATTTCATGATAGCTCTTGTAATTTATGTACCTGCTAGAGATATCAGAGTTTTGTCTAGTAGCAGTTTTGACTCACCATAAATTAGCACAAAGGGTTAATGTGCCTGCTAGAAAGAACGTTTACAGCATAGATCACAGGTCTATAGTTTATATGGATAGCTGAGTGGATTACTGTTTTTGTCACAGAGATCTTTTTGTTACTGCAGTTCATAAGATACAACCCTACTATAGAACAGTGATTGTTACGAACTGTCTTCAAAGCGCTGCATGTCAACTGCATAAATAGGTTAGGAAGCTATGTATTTTTCCCCAGTCTTTCATGATCTATTCCAAATGTTGCTGAATAGGTTTTGTTTGGGTAGCTACACATTCCTATTAGTAAAGTCAGCCTTTACCAGTGTTTTAAAACAAATTAAATGTATGTTAGAGAGGGTCTATGGAGTGATGAGGGGCACTTTTGTCTGGTGGTAGTGAGGGAATCCGAGGAGGAGGCCGTGGGAGACGGGGCACCAAAATGAATTTCCACGGGTGCCAAATGCACTAAAGCTGGCCCTGGGTGAGTTAAAGAGAGACGGTTGATCTGGTAAATGTAGAAAGGCCAAAATAGCCGGTAAGTAACCTTTAATTGCAGCCACAGCAAGGCTGTGCTGGGCCAATGAAAAACTGAACAAAAGAATACCACAATACAAACTTCTCACAGCATCCTGCATAAACAGTTTTGGTAGAAGGAAGCCTGGATGCTGTGATAGCACTAACTACGTTAAGAGGGAGATTAAAAGCCATCAACTGTTGCAGTTCAATCTTCACGTCTGGAGGGGTAAGTTGTGGAAACACGAGTGCAGAACGCGATCCTATTGCTGAGATAGAAGGTCCTCTCAAAGAAATAGCTGAATTGGAGGGTAGATGATCATGGCTAGACTATCTGGATACCAAACTCTCCTCGCCCAGCCTGGAGCCACTAGGATGACCTGGGCCCATTCTTTCTTGATCTTTTTGAACATTCTGGGCAGGAGAGAAAAGGCGAAAAGTTTTATAGGAGTCCTGACCCACAATGCAGGTGGAAGGTGTTTCTTAGAGAAAACTACCTTAGAAACGTCAATGGCCAAAAGATGTGACATTGAGCTTTCTGTGCAGTGGCAAATAAATCAATATAGGGTTCTCTCCTTTGTTAGAAGACTCGCTGTGACACCTCCCTTTGTGATCCACTAAGCAACAACAACTGATTTTGTCTAACCAGGCATTTAAAGAACCTTTCTCGTGTTGTACGATCAGAGAATGCCATGGAGCATTCAGCCACTTACAGAGGCATAGAGCTTCATGGCACAGGGACCACGACTCCACTCTGCATTGTTTGCTGCAATACCACATGGGGGTTGTGTTGTCGGTGAACAACTGCACCCTTCTCCCCTTGATGGACAGGAGGAAGGCCTTCAGTGCTAGGGGTATCACTCGCAACTCCAACAAGTTGATGTGGAGGCGAGCCTTCGCTGGAGACTCTCTACCTCTCCCAGATTACTTCACCAACCTGTTATGATACATTGGTCACAACTGTAAGCTCCGGATGGTGTAGGGAGAGGGATCTGCCATCAGTCCAATTCCAGTCAAGCAGCCACCACTTTTACAGTCTTCTGCAACACCTGTATGGAATCTCACAAATTTCCTTGGTGCTAAGTCCACTAAGATTTAACATTCTACTGCAGAGCTAACATGTGCCCTCTGGTGTGGTCCACAAACAGGATGTAGGATGCCAAGAGCCCAAGAAGCCTCAGGGTTGATCTCACTGAGAGACAAACTGCATGTTGAAACATCAGGATCAAAGCCCGAATGCCCTGGACTCACTGAGGTGAAGGAATAGCTCTGAAGAGCACCGTATCCAGGATGGCTCCTATGAAAAGAAACCATTGTAAAGGAGTTAGGTGTGACTTCGGTACACTGATGGAGAAAACCAACAATGTCTACAGGATGGTTGTCGTCTGCAGATGGCTTGCAACTGTTTTTTTTTTAAATTAATTTATTTATTGGCATTTCAGAAAAGCAGACACAAAGGACAATGGCATCAACTCAGGGCATTGGAGCATACAAACAGCGTTTAGTACAAGAGCAAACCATCTACATATGGTATCATCCCATAAACACAATTAGAATGTAGACCACCCCAGTGTGACAGCGTAAATCCTAAAGAGACCAGTATATTTCAGCTAACCGTCCAGGTGATCCCCTCTCCATCGGTCTGTGACATAACCCCACCCGGGGCGGGTTCCTCCATCCTCCACGTATGTGACTTGACCGGAAAGCGTGCGTGTCCCAGAGTGGTGACCCTCCAAAAGGAGAGTTATGTGGCAGCAGCTAAACCACCCTACCCCCCATGCGTGTCTGCACTCCCCTCATCTAACGTATCCTGTGTGGGCCACCTGTCCAGGAATAAAGTTCTTAGGTCTGTTACGTGGGGGCAACAATTCGCTATATAATTCTGTCTGCGTGCTACAATATAGCATTTAGTTAGTCCATTGCGTTAACGTCGGCGTAGGGCCTCGCATCCAAGAGAGAGCAACACACCTCCTGGCTTGGAGGAAGGCCGTATCGACCAACCTTCAAGGGTCCTTCTGAAGGGGTTTAGAGTAGCCCAGAATAGCCAGGAGTGGGTCCAGAGACAGTGTTAGGTCAGTGACCCGGTTCACTTCCTCATATACCTTGAACCAAAAAGATGCAATCCCCGGGCAAGACCAGGCCACATGGAGAAAATTGGCCACCATCGCTCCGCATATCTCAGATTGGGGGCTCTCTCGAAGTCCGTACCTATGGAGCCTTCCAGGGGTATAATACACCCTGTTCAGGAATTTAAAATGTATCAGCCGGTGTCGTCCGTTGAGCGATATTCGCTGAGTGCTCGAGCAGCAGTATTGATGGTTTGCAACTGTTTGAGGTAAACTCGTCTTCAGTAACCAGTAGTCGAGATAGGGGAAGACTGGTATTCCCAACCTCCGCAGATGGGCTACTACCTCCACCATCACCTTTGTGAACACCCGAGATGCACTAATCAAACCAAGGGAGAGCACAGAGAACTGAAAGTCCTCTTCATCTACCTAAAACCTCGGGTAACAACGGTGGGATTACCGGATGGGAATGTGAAAGTATGCATCACACAAGTTCAGAAAAACTTGGGCCACGTCTTTCTTTGGAATCAGAATGTAACCGTAGCAAAACCAGTCCTGATTTCTAAAACCGGCACTCTATTGCTCCTTGTGGCCAAGAGACCTGGAACGTCTCCTCTGAGTATGGACAGGTGATCAACTGATAACTTTAAACTGTAAAACAAAGAATGTAGTTTATGGAATAGTAAATCCACCAACGAATAATACAGCAAAATCCAGGATTCGACATAAAGTCATGTTGGCTCCGCTCGTTAATCATTTTGAAGACTAAAAGCATACAGAAAATAATTTCCAATTAACTATCTTATCAATTATCCATCCTGATCCGAGAGAATGTGATTTGAAGCATAATTTAATCAGAATCGCGGCAAATGTGATCTTGTAATTTAACACAAAAATGGATGGTCTTAGTAAAATGTCAGAGTTACAAAAACATCTATACATCCTGTTTAACGCTAATAAACTTTTATTCCAATTCTCCTCGCTGAAATTTAAGCCAGCGGAGCTGCTCATGTCATATTTCATTGCTTGTTGTTACCAAATAGTACAAAGAAAGCAAATACTATTTATTTGCTTTCTTTGTAATATTTGGTAACAACATGCAATTAAATCTGTTTGTTTATGTGAATTATGGTATTTTATAACTATATGACCATTGAGACAAATGTATAATGTTTTTATAACATATTACAGGATTGTATTTAGTGAGTGAATTAAGTGAAATTTATACAGCATCTCATCACTTTAATCACTCACTAAATACAATAGTCTATTATTTAAAAAAAAATATCTATTGGTCTCAATGGTCAAATAGTTCAGAAATACCATAATTCACACAAACAAGCAGATTTCTTTGAACATTGTTATCAAATAGTACAAAGAAAGCAAATAATATTTAAAGTGACTAAGTCCAAATGTAGAAATCTTCTTTGCAAGTTCATCCACCGTCTCCCTGACGACAATGCTCCCTCCTCGCACACCACCTGCAGCCTTGCCCCGCTGAACTTTGCCTTCTCAGAACATTTTTGACTGCATTTCTTCTAAGTCCGGGCCCCCTTCTCTGTTCCCAACCAGCGCTTTTTTTTTTTACTTTGACCCGGTCTCTCGCACCTAGATGTCCTCAGTTGCGCTTCGATCTTTTAGGTGCTAGATTTTACTTAAAACTTTAAAAATTCATAACTCTAGATCTTCTAATTGGATTTTGTATTTTTAGTGTCAATTTATTAAAATGTACTCTATTTTTCTAAATTGGTGTGGGATTTTACATGTGTTGTGTGTTCACTTTATTACTGTTTGTGTGCTGCATAAATACTTACCACACATTGGCTCTAAGTTAAGCCTTACTGCTTTTGTGCTAAGCTACCGGAAGGTTAAGCACACGTTATTTAGTTACTTTTGTGGTTTACTGTGACTAGAATTGTGGCTGTTGCTTGAAGGGGGGGTCAATCCCCATTCAACCAACAACCCAATTTCTCACAATATGTGTATAGCATAATGAACATTACATTGTAAGTATTCACTTCTTAAAGGCAATTGGTCTGTTATGAAAGATCGCTTTAGAGCTAAACTAATAGAAATAGTTTGTTTTGAAATAAATCTTGTATGCACTTTATGACTTTCTAATTTTTCTAATTTTCTCCTCATTTTAAGTAAAATTCCAGAAATGTTTTTCACAATGCAGTGCAGAAATGATTGTAATTTTCCTTCTGTGGGTTTTCATGGATTCACAGTCAACCCTTGATTGTAAATGTTTATTTAAATGAAGGCTTGTATTCAATTTGCTTATTGCACCATTATTCATTGTCTTGGACCACACATCAATAAAGCTTTGAGGAGACGGCACAGCAGCTCTCAGCCCACATGCATTAATCTCCCCTGCCCCAATACAGTAATATCCAATAAGTAAGAAGGCCCTTTAGTGGTGGAGGGTGGAAAGACTCATCAGCATTTAGAGTAAACGAAGGACAGTGCAGCAGACACATAGCGCTTCAAACCAATTCTATCACATGGACCGATATGCCTTTTACTGCTATGTTATGCACATAGTTTATTTGCAAAAGGGAAATTGTGCACTATACAGTCAGGCAGGCTAGGTTAGCTTGGTTCAGCTTATTTTAGCTCGTTTAGTTTACCCTAGTTTATTATAGGGTAGGTTATGGCATGTTATGGTAGGTATACCATGTTACTTAGTCTAAGAATTCTGGGCATTCGATGTTGTTATTGTCTCATAGATATGAATGAGCGAGGGTCGTAGGGCACTGGGAATACTTAAAATGGACTAGTACTGACTTTGGTTCTATGTTACACAATGTGGTTTGGTTGGGGAGGTGTTGGAGGTGATATTGGTCTGCATAAGTAAGGCGGAGATAAAAGCATGTGCACATGGGTTATTTTTAGGTAATATGAAAAGAAACTCTGTGCCTTTTCTAAATGTACGGATCACAGTGCACAATTTCAGAATAACCACCAAGAAAAAATGTAAACGCAGAAACTTTTTCAAAGTTTATCGAATAGCGTTTACTCCATCAGAATGGTGGAGTACAATTTTGCACTGTCATGGTGGTTCCTGTCAATGTAGGAAGTGTTTGACAGATGGCACTGTCAGCCATGATGGTCAGCTGGAAAACTTTTCTCAAGCTTTTTGTATTTCAAAAACAAACTCCCAATTGGGAGATGTTTTTAAAAAACATAAAACAAATGGCCTTACCAAGCCGGTGAATTTTCTAGTAGGGTGGAGGTCATTATTGTTTTTTTCTTAACCCTTACCGCTTGTTTTTTTTTGTCGGTGACAGACATGGAAAAAAGACTTTACACTGTTCTCCCTACATAGGGCGTACAGTGTAAAGTCCTTCATCAGACGACCCCTTCTCTGTCGTGCCTTATTAGGAAGTATTCCCTCTACAGAGCCAATGGGGTCTCCATTAACTGAATACTTACAGTCTGTGGAACTCCAAATGAGGTAGGTGGACCAAGCTTTTGATGGAAAGGGTACATGTTGGACTTTGCCTCTCTGCACGCTCATCCCCAAACCTTTTGCATGCACCTCTCCTGTTTTGTTCAATTTGTTTTTGTTGGCCTTAGGACTCTGTGCACTTTACCTTAGCTAACAAGTGCTAAAGTTCTTGTGCTTTCTCCTATAAACATGGTAACATTGGGTTACACTCAATTGGCACATTTTATTTACTTATGAGTCCCTAATAAATATATACTACATGTACTCAGTGCCTGTATGTAAATTAAATGCTACTAATGGGCCTGCAGCACCTATTGTGCAACCCACGTAAGTAGCCTTTTTATATATGTCCCAAGCCTGCCATTTCAGCCTGTGACCAGTTGTAACTGCATTTGACTTGGCAAAACTAAAAATAGTAAATACTATTTTTTTCATATTTTTGACTTGGCAAAATAACCCCCATGGCAGGCCGAAAACTCCCTTTTTAATACATATGTCACCCCTAGGTGTGTGAGTCAAATCGGGGCCCCTCTTGGACCCGTGGGGCCCAAAGGCACTACAGACGGGTCCGGCCCACCAAAGATGAGGTGCAGGGCCTCATACAATTGCTTTAGTTGGGTGGATGTTGCTCTGGGAAATTTGGGGAGGTATGGAGTGGACCCAGGCTCAGGCTCCACAGGGACAGCATTGCAGCAGGGCCTTGATTGTTGGTGTTGTTTCCATGTATTGTCCAATGACTTGGACCAGCATGGAGAAGGTGAAGAATGATTTGACTTGTTGTACTTTTTTTGTGGGTTTTACCAAATGAAGCCCGGGATTGAGATGATGACTGATGCGAGCAACACCGAGTGTGTTCCCAGGACCTCCCTCGCAACCGGAATCTGGAGCAGTGCAGAGCCGCATGTTGAGCTGCCAGGAGCTTCATGGCCACTCTCAAATTGACTTCCAATTGATGGTCCTGCAATCCAAGCATGCCCTGGAATTGTGGCCCAGCTCCAAGTACCAAAGGCAGACCAAGTGGGGATCTGTCACAGATATTTGCCTGTGACAGGCACCACAAGACTTAAAACCAGTAAAAAAAAATTAGGAGTCTTAGTCCAAAAATGATGGTAAAATGATACACTGGTTTAAATTTTTCAACAAAAAGTCAAAGAAATCCAGTAAAAAACATGACTGAGGTGAGGAAGGTCTGCGCTGATGGCGCAGAAAAGACAGAATTGAGGTCAGACTGCTGGGGTGGTGCCTATACAGGCAATGTGAATGTCACTTCCGGCGTGGACAATGCTGATGACACCATGCGGAGACGAATGACGCAACCTACCAGTGTGCAAGGAACTGCTCATAAAATGTTTTCAGATCCCGTCTGACACCTGGGGAATATTCTAAGGTAAGGACTCTGTGGTTAGAATTCTCTATCAGATGTGTAAAGCTATTGGAGAATGTGCATCCTCTTTTTTTTTATTGCATTTAGATGTTCCTTCCATCTTTCCTTTAGACATCTTTTGTTAAACCCACATTGTGTTTGTGCAGTTACAGGCTAGTAGATAGATGTAATATTTAGAGTTACAGTAGATGAAATGTCTGAGTTCAAATTCTTTAGATTTGTCACAATTCTAAAAAGTTTTAGCCTTGTCCTGACAAATTTACAATATACATAGTTGTGACATCTAAACCAATTCTTTGGTTTCTCAGATACCCAATTATTTTTCCTATCATCTACCAAATATCTAACAACAGCACTAGGGCTCAATATGTTTCTGAGTGTCTCTGCTCTGCTAAAAGTTATTTTCGTTTTAATGGATTGATGTTGTGAAAACTGTCATGCAGCTGTGACTCAGCTTGATGATACTAAATCTGAGTGTAGGGAATTTAAAATTATTATGAACTGTGCATTAAGCCATGGTTTTGAGAAATAGTTTTCTAACATGTTAATAAAACCCACATAGGTATGATATACAAATAGTTGTACTAGTATTTGAGTAGAACAAAACTTTGTTTTGTTCTACTGCGCATACCAGACGGATTTATGGGAATCTCTGGGCAGAAACAGGCAGAGCCATTAAGGCCATCTAAATCTGAGCTGATAGTGCGTGTATACAATATATATCGCAAGCACAAAGTTTAAAGAAAAGTGACAACCAAAAAATGTACTTGAAGCAGTATAGAAATTAGTTATTAGGAACAGAGGAGTAGGGCAAAATTAAATACCCCCCACTTTTAACTATATTCCTAATTGCATCCAGTGACGGGATTGAGTGTGCCGAATCTAGATGTGCTATGTAGAGGCTGAGGTAGTTCTTCCTGCAAGAATACGAAAAAAGGACAATAATGCATTTTTTTTCTCAAAATTCTCTTTATTTTCCGATAAAGTCAAAATACAAAAGGCCGATAGGGCACCTCATGTCAAAGTGGGAGTGTTATTTCCAGAAGTACAGTAATCATCAGTATAGAGGTGGCCATGGGCTAGTCATAAACAAGTTGGCCAATATTGCAACATACCAACAAAGTCCCCCTCCCAAACAAAGCAAGTTCCATAACCTATCCCCCTCCCCCTTACAAACCCAGGAAATAGAAGAAAAGTTCAGTACGTGAGAGTTTCAAAAATACCAGTGAAGGAATGCTACTTGCAGGGGATTCTCGATAATATTGGTTCAGGACAGGAGCTTGCACGGACTCCCCGAGGCAGTAGGTGTTCAAAATTGGAACAGGTGCAGGGCCCTTGTTCTGGTAGGACAGGCACACAGGGGCAAGCCCTTTGAGAGATAGGTCACCAAGGGACCCAAAATATACTCAAAGTTTTTATAAGAGTCTAGTAGGACATCCGCCATACATTTCATCATGATCGCCCTTCATAGCCTTGCATGCCATTGCGTCAGGGAGGGGGACTTTGCTTTCTTCTATGCTGCTGCCACCGCCATTTTGGCTACCCCCAGGCAGAGTCACATGACCAATTTGTCCCCATTTATCTGATATTGAAGAGAATCATGCCTCAGCCCCAAAAGGACAAATCCAGGGTCATCTGGAAGCGGGTACCCCAGGATTCCTCTGAGTTGTGCCAATATTCCAGACCAAAAAGGGCGGATCTTAGGGCAGTCCCACCAGATGTGTTTGAAATCATCAAACAGCCCGCTGCCCCTCCAGCACAGGTCAGAGGTGGCCTGGAGGAATATTGTCTTAAGCTTGGTGGAATAAAGGGTATACAGACATATTATCGAGTCAAAAATATAGAATAGCGCTAATATCGAAGTCAAAATATAGAATGGACAAAATATCGAATGGACAGAGTATAGTGGTGAAAAATATCGAATTGAAGGTAAGTAATGCAATATCGATTTTTAAAATATAGAAAGTTTAAATATCGAAGTATATAATATAGGTATTAAAATATATCGAATTTTTAATGATATCAAATTTTTTTAAGTGTTTTTTATGTTATTTAATTTTTGCGTAATTTAATTCTGTAGCGGGTTGTTGGTTTATAGGGGAATAGGGTGGGAAGTAATTTAATTGTAATTAATTAAACATGTTAATTTATTTATTGGTATTCCTTTTGAATTAATTGTTAATTAATTTTTAATTGTATTTTAATTAATTTTGAATTGGTAATTAATTTAGAATTGGTAATTAATTTTTATTAATTGATTAATTGATAATTATGTTAATTTCATTAATTTATTTTCCGTAGCAGGTTGTGGGTTTATAGGGGAATAGGGTGGGAAGTAATTTAATTGTAATTAATTAAATATGTTAATTTATTTATTGTATTCATTTTGAATTAATTGTTAATTAATTTTCAATTGGTAATTAATTAATATTTAATTGGCAACTCATTTTTATTAACTGATTAATTGATAATTATGTTAATTTAATTAATTTATTTTCCATAGCGGGTTGTGGGTTTATAGGGGAATAGGGTGGGAAGTAATTTAATTGTAAGTAATTTGGGGCCAGATGTAGGTAATCTCGATTTACCTACTCTTAAATACCGAATCATACCGATTCGGTATTCAAGAGTAGGTAAATAGGATGTAGGTAATTTCTCTTTT
This sequence comes from Lissotriton helveticus, assembly GCF_964261635.1. Taxonomy (NCBI): domain Eukaryota; kingdom Metazoa; phylum Chordata; class Amphibia; order Caudata; family Salamandridae; genus Lissotriton; species Lissotriton helveticus. The sequence goes on along the minus strand of NC_136063.1, from coordinate 289,669,126 downwards.
TAGATTACCGAATCGGTAAGATTCGGTAATTACCGAATCGGTATTTACCGATTCGGTAATTGCCATTCATTCCTATGGGCCTCTATGGAGGCCCATAGGGATGAATGGCAATTACCGAATCGGTAATTGGGGGAAACATTGAAGGGTGGCAGGGTGTCACTTTGACACCCTGTTGCACCCCTCAATCGTGTATGGGTGCACATGTTGCAGACATACATGCCCTAAGGGTATGTTTGTCTGCAACATGGCAGCGTTTGAAAAGCAAAAAAAAAATGCTTCTTCAAGGCTTTTCATTATTTACCACCAACTTCTATATAAGGAATTCTTAAAGCCCTGTAGCACTGATTACAGTGCTACCTACATCTCATAATACAGATTCGGTAATTTTACCGAATCGGTAATTTTACCGAATCTGTAAAATTACCTATTCTATAAAATTACCGAATCTGTATTTTAGGTGGCCCGACATCTCAGTATCCAAATACCGGTTGGCTAACGCCCGAAAATCGGTATTTTCGGGCGTTACCGACTGGTATTAGGATACCTACATCTGGCCCTAAATATGTTAATTTGTTGGTATTTATTTTGAATTAATTGGTAATTAATTATTAATTGGTAATTAATCAATTGTTAATTTGGTAATTGAACTTTTATTAATATGAAATTAACTTTAATAACTAATATGTATTTGTATTTTTAATTGATTAATTATTACATAATATTACATTGGTAATTTATTTTAATACTTTTTTTATTGGTATTGATATTTAATTTATTTTTATTAATATATTAAATCTTTACTTTTCCTACTGTTAAACTCACTAGAGTGGGAATAGTAATTTGTATCCCAACGCTATCCAACGCTTTCCCTACTGTTGCACTCTCTGGAGTGGGAATAGTAATTTTTACCCCTACGCTATCCAACGCTTTCCCTACTGTTGCACTCTTTGAAGTGGGAATAGTAATTTTTACCCCTACGCTATCCAACTCTTTCCCTACTGTTGCACTCTCTGGAATGGGAATAGTAATTTTTACACCTACGGTATCCAACGCTTTCTCTACTGTTGCACTCTCTGGAGTGGGAGTAGTAATTTTTACCCCTACGCTATCCAACGCTTTCCCTACTGTTGCACTCTCTGGAGTGGGAATAGTCATTTTTTCCCCTACGCTATCCAACGCTTTCCCTACTGTTGCACTCTCTGGAGTGGGAATAGTAATTTTTACCCCTACGCTATCCAACGCTTTCTCTACTGTTGCACTCTCTGGAGTGGTAATAGTAATTTTTACCCTCCCGCTATCCAACGCTTTCCCTACTGTTGCACTCTCTGGGGTAGGAATAGTAATTTTTATCCTGTCGCTATCCAACGCTTTCCCTACTGTTGCATTCACTGGAGTGAGAATAGTAATTTTTACCCCTACGCTATCCAACGCTTTCCCTACTGTTGCACTCACTGGAGTGGGAATAGTAATTTTTACCCTCTCGCTATCCAACGCTTTCTCTACTGTTGCACTCACTAAAGTGGGAGGTGTAATTTTTACCCCTACGCTATCCAACGCTTTCCCTACTGTTGCACTCACTGGAGTGGGAATAGTAATTTTTACCCTCCCGCTATCCAAAGCTTTCCCTACTGTAGCACTCACTGGAGTAGGAATAGTAATTTTTACCCTTACGCTATATAACGCTTTCCCTACTGTTGCACTCACTGGAGTGGTAATAGTAAATTTTACCCTCCCGCTATCCTACGGTAAAAATATTGTATATTTTTTTAATAATATTATGCTAATATATATATATATATATATATATATATATGTGTTAAAAAATTTAATTGTATGTTTTTTTTACTTAAATTAATTATTTAATCATTTTAAGGTTATTTAAGTATTTTTAAGTAGGTTTTAGTTAATTATATTTATTATTTCATTAATTTTGAATTACTTTTAAAACATTTTAAAAAATTCGATATTTTGACTAACTATATTTTTTTAAACAATATTTTTGATTCGCTATTTTGGAACTTACCTGTTTGTAGATAGGACTTTGATATTTTTGCATTCTATATTTTGTCATCAATATTTTGGGTATTCTATATTTTTGTATTCAATATTTTGTCAGTGATCCGGAATAAAGATACCAATCGATTAACAGTTTGTAATGAGACTCACTGAGTTCCATTGAGTGATTAAACTTAGGTATGTCCCTCACCATTCCAGACCATTGACCGTCCGTAATGGGACCCTCTAATACACCGTCCCAGGGTTCTATATGTCAGGGTCTGGGGGTGCATAAAGTACCCAACAATAGATTGTAGAGGAAGGAGTTGGTGCCCCTCGTACCGCTGCCCCTTGCGCAAAGCGCTCAATTGGTTTTAGAGCCCTAGTGGCTGACTCTAATAGGTCGAGTTGTGATAACCAATGTTTTAGCCGATTATATCGGAAGTGTTCAGTGGGTGGGGCTTGGAAATCTCATGCACAGTTTTTGAAGGTGCGGATGTCGGAGTTATGGAACAGGTCCAAAACAGTGAGACACCCCCCCCCCCCCGCCTCCATGCCTCAAACAGTCCTAGATACAGCGCAGGAGGAAATGCTGGATTAAAATGTATAGAAGTGAGAGGAGAAGGAAGAGTCGTCCAAGATTCTGATTTGGTTACCTCATCCCATACCTTAAGAGCTGTCTGTGTGGGTGTTCTCAAGTATGCATTCTTGGTTTCCTTTGGGTTTCCATAATAAATCCCAGATATATTTCCCAATAACAGCTCTATCCACGTGGAGCCAGTGTTTGTCTGACTCACGGGCGAACCATTCCAGGATTACTCTCAACTGTGTGGCCTTGTAATACAGGTTTAAGTCCAGTGATGCTAAACCCTCCCCCGCGGAATTGGGTAAACATAACGCTTTATAGGGGAGACAAGCTCTCCCCTTTTAACATATACAGCAGATCACCATGGAACTCAGTAAAGAGAAGTAACCACAGTCTACTTCTATTGGAAGTCCCTGGAATAAATAAAACAGTTTCAACAGGACTGTCATTTTAATGGCATGTATTCTTCCCTACCAGGATAAGTACATGGGCGCCCACCTCTTTAAGTCCAGTCTCAGTTGCTGCCATAAGGGCCGATAGTTAGCTCAGGATAGGTCTTTCAGCTTGGGGGTAATCTAAACACCTAATTACGTGATATCATGGGTTGCCCATTTAAAATGTGTCGACTTATCCAGTCTTTCTACATATGGGAGGCCAGGGATAGCAGGATGTTATCTGCAAATAGTGAAATGTTATGTTCCTCTTCATCGAATGGGATTCCCTAGATCCGCAGATTCTGGTGTATCATGGCCGCCAGTGGTTTGATACTTAAGTCAGACAACAGAAGGGAAAGGGGGCACCCCTGCCGCGTTCCCCTCGCAAGAGAAAACACTCTGGGGCTAATCCCATTGACCAGCACCCTCGCAGTGTGAGTCAAGTAGTTGGCTTTGATCATGGTCAGGAATATTTCGCAGAAGACAAACTTTCTCAGAGTGTGGAAGAGAAAGGACCAGTCCACCCGGTCAAACGCCTTCTCAGCGTTTAGCGCTAAGACGATAACCGATACTGATTTTTTGGAGACTTTTTCGATCAGGTGACCTATTCTTCTGATGTTGTCATGTGTCTGTCAGCCCTTAATAAATACAGATTGGTCAGGGTGGATCAAGTTTGGGAGTAGATTGTCCAGTCGGGTGGCTAGGATTTTGGAATATAATTTAGTGTCTGGGTTCAACAGGTACCAAACTACAAAATAAAAGGAATCCCATAATATAAACAAAACAATGAACTTTCTTCCCCCAAAACAGCATTGTTAACACTAGGATACCTTTCTGCAGGCATCTCAGTCTGAACACGCTAAGGCATTCATGATAAAAATAGCAAAAGAGCTGGAAATTAAGCAAAATAGAAAGACATAATAAAGCGCTAGAGAAGTAAAAAGAACTTGTGGGAGCAGAGTCTCATTTGGACCTAGTCGTCCCAAATGGAGCCCCCATGGCAGTTAAAGTCTATTAGCTGTCCAGTCTGTCAGTGCGGTATGCTGTGCCTCCACTCCCCAATTGGGGAGCTGTCCGAGAATTCCATGACTCAGCCGTTTAGTGTAGGGGTGCGACTTGTGAGTGTTTCTTATGCATCTTCTAATGGTGCTGGGTCCCCCATTGTCTCTCCTTGGTGGGGCCCGGCAAGGAATCCACAAATCTACCACTCTCATTGTTCGTGGCCCACTCTGACTGGGGTGGGAGGCCGAGAATCTGCATCGCTTCCAGGAAATCAGTGACATGATGGAGCTTGTTGTGGAACTCAAACACCAGACCAAAGGGATATGTCTATCTGTACTTGATGTTGTCCTGCCTGACCTTGTAAGTAATGGGCCGGAATTGAATACATCTCGCCAGCATAGCTGGGGCAATATCCTGGAAAATGGAGCATGACATGCCTTCGAAGGAGACTTCATTGGTTTTCCGTGCTGCTTGGCTTGGAGGATTGTTTCTTTCAACTTGAAGGAGTGTAGCTTAACCAGTACATCTGGAGGAAGGCGTTTTTCATCCGGTGTGGGGGGTTCACCCTATGTACTCTCTCAATCTTCACCTTCAGGCAGATCTACCTGAGCAGCTCAACGAAGAGACCCTGGACAAAGGCCTCTAGGTTTGGCCTCTCCGCCCCCTCCTGCAAATTCTGAATCCGCACGGTCTTTTCGTAATCTATTTTCCAAGCACAGCTCCTTGTGTCAAATGTTATAAGAGGACTTTTGTCCCCTTGAATATTCAGGGGCACAGGCCTCCACTGCTGCTATTAGGGGCTCGTGCACATTGCCTGACCCACAAGCCGCCATCTTCAGGTCAGGCGTCTGCCGATTGCTCACACAACTCTCCTGCCGTAGGAACAACCAGTCACGAGATCCCGCCTCAAGACCCGCACTCACCACTTGCCAGGGTAGGGAGATGGCGTGTGGAGGTCCATCCCAGCCCGGAGTGCTTCCAGCTTGAGCCGCGATCAGCAGGGAGCAGCGTCGCACCTGCGTAGCTCAGGACGCCACAGCAGCAGTTCACTGTCCTTGCAAGGGCTAATATGCTTGTTCCTCCGTAATCCCCGCACCCCCTCAGGAGCACATCGGGTCACACTGGGCATCTGCCTGTCCCCGCTGAACTGCAGGCTTCCTCAATACTTGGAGCAGGCTGTTCACCACTAGCGAGGCGCCTGTGTCATCCGCTCCGTGGGGTCCACCGGTCTTCAGCTCATCAGTCCAGCAAGCCCCGTCTCGCTCACCATCCGACCACATCGAAGGGCATCCTCCTCCACAAACACTCTGCTCCCCATCGGTAGGAAGTCCGCTTATTTCAACTTTGTCTCCAGCGATCCCCTTTTAGGCATTTATCCATCTCTGTTTTTGTAAATGATGCAGAGCCCTTGTGGATCACGTCCACACTGCCATCATGGTTGGCCACGCCCACAATTGTGCATTTTTACTGCACAATGTTTAAAGAATTTGGCTGTTAGAAATGGGGGTCTCTAGTCGGCAGGTTGTTACCCTGTCCAAGTAGGGACCCTTCTCCCTAGTCAAGGTAAGGGGGATACTACTGAAATGACCCCTGCTCACCCTCTCAGAGGCAGTATGTAAAGCATTTGCACATAACATACAGTAATACAGAGACAACACTACAAAAGGACACCACACCAGTTTTTGAAAAATATCCAATATTCTAACTGTGCAAAACAAGACTAAAAATGATAACAATCCCAGATACAGTTCTCAGAAATAGCACAAAGTAAATATAGACTTACAATACAGTTCCTTGAAGTCGATAGGTCCATGTGGGGCTATCACAGCATCGTGAACAACAAATCAAAACAGTTCTAGCTGACTGAGGCATCGCGGCCCATCTACGGTGTCGGGAAGACCCGCAAAACATTACCTTTAGAAATGCAGAGTGACAGTAGCCTCTCGTTGAGCTTCGAAGAGCCGGCTTCGGTTCTGGAGGTTGGTGCAGGAGTCGTCAGGCCCTTGAAGTCACACGTGTTGCAGATCGAACTCCTCTGTGTTGGCGCTGCGGTGCCAAGTGTAGCACTACTGCGTATGGTGCCCTCAGGTTGCGGTGCAGGCAGAGGCTCGGTGATTGTCGTCCAGTGGCGTCAGTCAAACCAGGACTGCTGTGCGAAGTGATGCAATGCTCATCGCGGTGATGGCAGGTCATGGTTAAAGCAGCGTCGTTGCTGAAGCGCTATCATCGGCTGATGAACTGGAGTCAATGGCACCGGCGTCGGGTAGGCCAAGGCTGTGGTGCGGTATGAGGGCAGTGCATCGTGTTACTTCTGAGCGGTGCCTTCGAACCCCCGTGCAAGCAGGGGTGTCGATGTCAGCGTGGAGCGGGCCATCAAGGATACCAGGGCAACAGCGTGAAGCGAGGCGGTGCAAAGTGCGGGCCCACAGGTTGTGGTGCAAGCAGCAGCTCGGTGGTGGCGTAAGGCATCATCGTCAGTGAGACCAGGATTGCGGTGCAAAGTGCGGCGTGCCCTCAACACACACAGCTGGCAGCGGTATCGGTGACAGCGTCAGGTTGATTTCTCATCTGTTGCAGCACAAAACACACAGTTCCCAGTGCTGGCAGCAGATGCACTTGAAGTATTTGCTGTTCCAGGGGGCAAGCTCTACCTCAAGCTCATGGAGAAACTAAAACAAAGAAGTTGCAGAAAGTTCAGTCCAGTCCCTTCTCTGCCCCACACAGAAGGAGCCACTGTAGGCCAACACAGCAAAGTGGTAGTTCCCCCTCATAGCTTCTTCAGCTCGTTTTCTTGGCAGGTTTCTGAGTCCAAAAGAGTTCTAAACTTCTGGGGTCTGAGCCCCAATATTTATACCACATTTCCCTTTTTTTCTCTTGTGGCAGAGAGTCTATGTGCTTAGTCCAAACCAGTTCTGTCCTCCCTGGCCCAGCTTCCTGGCAGGAGGTGGAGACAGCATTGTGTAAGGCAGATCAGGCCTATTCAGATGCAAGGAAATCTCCTCCCACTACTCTAAATGCAGCCCAGGTCTATTCAGCCCAATCGTGACGCATCCAGGAAAGGCAACACACACACCTCCACCCCCCCCCCCCCCCCCAGTGGCTGTCCACAGTGAATGCACATCCCCAGCCCCTGTCACTCCAAAGCCAGACAGCCAATCCAGAACCCAGCAGAGGCACACAGGATGGTAAAGCAAGAAAACGCCTACTTTCTAAAAGTGTCATTTTCAAACACATAACTCAAAAACCATCTTTACTAAAAGATGGGTTATTAAATTCTGAGTTCAGAGAGCCACAACTCCATCCTCAATCTTGTCCCAATGAGAAGATATACTTGTAAGATGTTACAACGTATCTCCTATTCTATCCTATGGGACAGATAGCCTTTCAGTAGTGAAAAACTAAATACACCGTATTTCACTACAAGGACATGTCACACACACCAGTACATGTCATAACTTTCACATACACTGCACCCTGATTATGGGGATACCTTGGGCCTACCTTGAGCATTTAATAGCAGTGGTAAAGTGCCCAGAGTACTAAAACCAACAAAAACAGGGCCAAAAACAGGTGGCCAAAAAGCAAAAAGTCTGGGGGTAAACCTGCTGAAAAAACCAAGTCTAACTCAAATGCAGGACAGGACACTTGTAACTATGTTACATTAGGTTTCTTTAATAACCCTCATAAACGCTATGTTAGTTGTTGTTGCGGTTTATATCGTTTTTCCGCCCCACATAAGCGTTGTGGCATTGATCATTGGGTCATCTAGTGTGCTATATGCCAGCCTCAAGCCTGAAGCAACCTCTGGTGTGGCGTAGTAGTGTCCAGAGATGTGCACAAATACCCCCTTAGTGAAGGTTTATACATAAAAAAACAAACCTGCATCCAAAAAACGACCTTTATTACAATAGGGTGCGGTTTGTTATTAAAATAGATGGGTATGTTCTTGGATCAAGTTACTGGATCTTCACATATCACTTTATTCACAGAGTCAACATGTTTCTGCTCCTTGTGGCCCAGCCGGGTCTGTGGAGCATTCGTCAGGACAAAACACAATAAAATTCTACTCACACCTTTTGTGCAGTATCCAGTGGTCTATTTGATACCCACTTAGATTCAAAATGTTCAATTCACCTGTAATACAAATCAGATGTAAAGCATTTTTTCAATTTTTCAATAGCTGAAAATTCCTTATCGGAAGACTAAGCATTCATTTATGCGTATTTTATTCACATTTTAAGTCACTATGGGGACTATCATGGCGAATCACAGTGGGAGCTTTCAGGAGCAAGATCATCTTTTTAACTTTTTCCGACAGGTAGTGTCTGGTGTAAACACCCCTTCTTTTTTCATCAAGTCGGATACTTCTCATGTTTCAAATTATTCCTTCATTAAGAGTTTTTTTTTAATTACGTCATGTTTTTTCCTTATTCACATAGGGTTTATACACCATTAGGCTATCTTATATGTGACAATGGTGTTAGTACTATAACCACGCAACTATTAAAGCACGTAAGTCTATATTGCTGGGCTGCGTTTTAGCCAGAAAAAGGGGGGGGGCACTGTTGTTATTCCTGAACATTTAATTTATACTTTTAGTATTTACACAATAATAGGTTATCCATTAGTACGTTGTCTATTAAGGAAATGTTAGTGCATTTTTTACCTCCAACCAACCCGTACGATTTTTTACCTTAATAGTATGAATTTTTCTCGTCCTCAGGGGAGCTGGACTCGAAGTCCCAGGCTGCGGGAAAAGGAGGCAAGAGACAAACTTCTTATAACGTTACCGTATGGACACCACGAGGTCTGTGTATTTTCAATGCCGCCATTCTCACGCGGACAGAAAGGCGAATTCCGCGTCTAGTGCTGGCTCTGCCCCTGGACGCGGAATCGTCGTCACCGCCCCGCTTTTCAGTCTCCAGAATGTTAGAGATAGAAAGGGGACAAATTGCGTCTATTTTTACTCTTGGGTGTAAATGCCGATATTATTAGACTTTCAAGTATGTCATTATTTAAACGCACTCCAGATGAATGTTTGTCTTTATTAATAGGTGTTTCGATGTTTTCGTGTATACATTCGTCATGACGGTGAATGCTTGTTATATTCATATGGTAACTTCAGGAATTGATTGTTATGTTGCAACGCGGTCCATGAGTGTATATACGTGCTTTTGGTCATTAATCTGGGTTCTCTATATGTTTTTCGTTTATCGTAAAAACTTAAGTTCCTCATGAAAATAGAGAGAGGACTGACAGTTGTATTCAGTGTCTCTATGTACAGATTCATTTATGATGTTCATACTCATCTAATAGCTGGCAATCATATTTTTGGTTATGCACATTGACATCAGAGCACTTCATGGTGTATATACGTGCTGGGTTCTCTATGTGTTTGTCGTTATCTTGAAAACATGAGTTTATCATGGACATAGAGATAAGACTAACAGTGGTATTCAATTCTCTATATACAAGCTCATTTAGAATGAAGTTTGTACTCTTATAGTAGCTGGCAATCAATCTGGTGGTTATGCAAAGTGATGCTACGGAATATTGTCATTTAGGCCCAGTTGGTGGGTTTTTAATCTGTCCACCCATCTTTGTTCCTTCTCATATAGAATTTTTTCTGCATTGCTGGTTTTTTCTTCCAATATTTCGATCACAGTCCACTTGAGTTCTTCTGCTTTGTGGCTGGATTAGACGAAATGGGTGCAAAGTTTTGTTGTATTTTTCTTCAGTTTGATATTACTTTTATGTTCCCCTATTCTTAATTTTACTTTTCTGCAGGTCATTCCTATGTATTTCTTTCCACAGGGGCACGTTATCATATAGCTGACATGTGTCGAATTACAGTTCGTATGCTGCCTTTGAGTCCAGGTCAATGATTCTGTCAATTGTAATATCGAGCCTGACCAAGGCTCTGACAATGAATCAGGAGGATGGAATTCTTCAGATGGTTCAGATAGTGGCTCAGATGATTCAACCGCAAGAGGGAGGAACAATTTATGCTATCAGTGCCAGAAGAGAGGAAATAGGTGGCCAAGACAAAATTTTGACGGACACCAAATACCATTTTTTCAGCCATATATGTCACCATACGCAGGATGGATGAATCCCTATAATCAAGGGATGCAACAAATGCCTCACATGATGGGTTTATCGATGCCTGGAACGGAAAACCAAAATCAACAGAGGACGACGAAAAACTTTAACATGGCAAGATCAACAAAGAAACATACTGACCCGGAGTATGACCGCGGAAAAAACAGGTACCAGCAAGAACAATCATTGATTGTAAATTTAACTGATTTTGTCCTGTCCGAAGACCAAACTAAAATCCTAAATAAAGGACTTGGATTCGTCCCCGCCCCGATTTTGGATACATTTAAACTCAAGTGTGAATTGGCCGAATTTTGCCGAACATTGAAACTAAAATCATATTTTGCAGGATCAGAACCAATGGAGAATAAAGGAGATACGAATTTGAAAAGGAAGTCGACTTTCAATCCACCCAACAGTTTGGTCCCAATAGAAATCCAGACTTTTGAACAAGCTCTGATTAAGGGCGTAGATGAGATGCGCAATGAAGTTAAACCACCATTTCAAAATCTAACAAAGAAGGAGCGAAAAGCCCTAGAAGAATTGCAAAAAAACGATCAAATTATCATAAAGCCCGCGGATAAGGGCGGGGGCGTGGTGATCCTATGGAAGGAAGGGTATAAACAACAGTGTCTGGACCTCCTTGCCGATGACAAATTCTACATAAAAATTGTTTCTGATCCAACAACAAGACTACAGAACTCCATTGCCATGATGGTCTATGAAGCAGAAACAAATGCATGGATTACAAAAAAGGAAGCAGAATACTTGATTCCAAGAGAACCAAAGACCCCGTTTTTCTATTCCTTACCAAAAATACATAAAAACAGATCTCCACCACCGGGACGCCCTATAGTCTCGGGGATAGGTTCAATATTAGAACCTTTGTCAAAGTTCACAGATCAGTTTTTAAAGCCTTTGGTTAAAAAAACACCAACTTACCTAAAGGACACTCGGGATCTCCTTAATCAAATTTCAGATATGCCTTTTGACCAAGAGACTATGCTATTGGTTGGATTAGATGTAGAATCACTCTACAACAGTTTACCACAGAAAGAAACATTACAAATGCTAGAGGACGTACTATTCATGGAAGAATGGAATTACCGGACACCAAGACATTTCGTATTAGAATGTTGGCGGTTGGCCCTTACAGGAAACTTTTTCGAATTTGATGGGAGCCTCTTCTTGCAAAGCCATGGCACTTCCATGGGGAGTGCTTTTTCCCCTTCAGTAGCAGGCCTTTATGTCAGCAATTTTGAAACCAGCAATGTACTTACTGACACAAATCCTTTCGTTTCCAGTATATTATACTGGAAACGATACATAGATGATATCTTGATGATTTGGAAGAATGACAAAGATCTAAACCTATTTATTGAATGGCTAAACACAAGAGATAAATGGATAACACCAGCATAGACTTTTTGGACTTGACGATTTTCATAAAAAAGGGACAGGTCGAAACAAAAACGTTCTATAAACCAACGTCAAAAAACAGCCTCTTGTCCTACAGTCAATTTCTGAGGCTCAAAAGAAACTGCAGTCAGGAAATTGATTATAGAAAACAAGCACAAGAGCTAAGTAAAAAATTGAAAAATCGGGATTACAAACAGTCAACGATATCGAAATGCCGCAAGAGGGCAAAAAATCAACCGAGGGAATGCCTCCCTGAGACAAATGTGAAGGAACCCATACTAGATCTAGTGACATGTGTTACAACATATTGTCCAGCAACATACAATGTACAGAAGCTAATCAATAAGAATTGGCGGACACTAACAACTGGCAATTTCAACTGGCCAAAACCTAGATTCACGAACAGACGAACGCGGAATCTAAGAGACATACTTGTACACACACGTCCTAAGAAACATCGTACAAGTGGACAAGTAAGGAACACTGAATTGGCCCCAGTAACAGGACACTATCCATGTGGGACTTGCCTTGTATGTAAATTGACAACTACGACCAAGATATTACAATTGACAGAATCATTGACCTGGACTCAAAGGCAGCATACGAACTGTAATTCGACACATGTCATCTATATGATAACGTGCCCCTGTGGAAAGAAATACATAGGAATGACCTGCAGAAAAGTAAAATTAAGAATAGGGGGACATAAAAGTAATATCAAACTGAAGAAAAATACAACAAAACTTTGCACCCATTTCGTCGAATCCGGCCACAAAGCAGAAGAACTCAAGTGGACTGAGATCGAAATGTTGGAAGAAAAAAACAGCAATGCAGAAAAAATTCTATATGAGAAGGAACAAAGATGGGTGGACAGATTAAAAACCCACCAACTGGGCCTATGTGACAATATTCCGTGGCATCAATTTGCATAACCACCAGATTGATTGCCAGCTACTATAAGAGTACAAACTTCATTCTAAATGAGCTTGTATATAGAGAATTGAATACCACTGTTAGTCTTATCTCTATGTCCATGATAAACTCATGTTTTCACGATAACGATAAACACATAGAGAACCCAGTACGTATATACACCATGAAGCGCTCTGATGTCAATGTGCATAACCAAAAATATGATTGCCAGCTATTAGATGAGTATGAACATCATAAATGAATCTGTACATAGAGACACTGAATACAACTGTCAGTCCTCTCTCTATTTTCATGAGGAACTCAAGTTTTTGCGATAAACGAAAAACATATAGAGAACCCAGATTAATGACCAAAAGCACGTATATACACCCATGGACCGCGTTGCAACATAACAATTAATTCCTGAAGTTACCATATGAATATAACAAGCATTCACCGTCATGACGAATGTATACACGAAAACATCGAAACACCTATTAATAAAGACAAACATTCATCTGGAGTGCGTTTAAATAATGACATACTTGAAAGTCTAATAATATCGGCATTTACACCCAAGAGTAAAAATAGACGCAATTTGTCCCCTTTCTATCGCTAACATTCTGGAGACTGAAAAGCAGGGCGGTGACGACGATTTCGCGTCCAGGGGCAGAGCCAGCACTAGACGCGGAATTCGCCTTTCTGTGCGGGTGAGAATGGCGGCATTGAAAATACACAGACCTCGTGGCGTCCATACGGTAACATTATAAGAAGTTTGTCTCTTGCCTCCTTTTCCCGCAGCCTGGGACTTCGAGTCCAGCTCCGCTGAGGACGAGAAAAATGAATACTATTAAGGTAACAAATTGTACGGGTTGGTTGGAGGTAAAATATGCACTAACGTTTCCTTAATAGACAACGTACTAATGGATAACCTATTATTGTGTAAATACTAAAAGTATAATTTAAATGTTCAGGAATAACAACAGTGGGGTCCCCCCCCCCTTTCTGGTTAAAACGCAGCCCAGCAATATAGAATTACGTGCTTTAATAGTTGTGTGGTTATAGTACTAACACTATTATCACATATAAGATAGCCTAATGGTGTATAAACCCTATGTGAATAAGGAAAGAACATGACGTAATTAAAAAAAAACACTTAATGAAGGAATAATTTGACACATGAGAAGTATCCGACTTGATAAAAAAAGAAGGGGTGTTTACACCAGACACTACCTGTCGGAAAAAGTTAAAAAGATGATCTTGCTCCTGAAAGCTCCCACTGTGATTCGCCATGATAGTCCCCATAGTGACTTAAAATGCGAATAAAATACGCATAACTGAATGCTGAATCTTCCGATAAGGAATTTTTATAAAATATGCCATGGTATACCCCCGCTATTGAAAAATTGAAAAAATGCTTTACATCTGATTTGTATTACAGGTGAATTGAACATTTTGAATCTAAGTGGGTATCAAATAGACCACTGGATACTGCACAAAAGGTGTGAGTAGAATTTTATTGTGTTTGTCCTGACGAATGCTCCACAGACCCGGCTGGGCCACAAGGAGCAGAAACATGTAGACTCTGTGAATAAAGTGATATGTGAAGATCCAGTAACTTGATCTAAGAACATACCCATCTATTTTAATAACAAACCGCACCCTATTGTAATAAAGGGAGTTTTTTGGATGCAGGTTTGTTTTTTATGTATAAACCTTCACTAAGGGGGTATTTGTGCACATCTCTGGACACTACTACGCCACACCAGAGGTTGCCTCAGGCTTGAGGCTGTCATATAGCACACTAGATCACCCAATGATCAATGCCACAACGCTTATGTGGGGCGGAAAAACAATATAAACCGCAACAACAACTAACATAGCGTTTATGAGGGTTATCTAAAGAAACCTAATGTAACGTAGTTACAAGTGTCCTGTCCTGCATTTGATTTAGATATCTTACCTGGGGAACTGATTGGACACCAATTCCTCCTCCCTATTCTGATTAGAAGTATAGAAAAAACCAAGTCTACCATTGGCAAAAAAGCCAAACTTTTCCCAAGCAGATCTGGAGTACCAGTCATGAAGTAAACGAGGAATGTTTTAAAACAATGAGGCCAAACTGAGCATGTCACAGAATATTTTTTAAATAAATTGACTAAATGCCTGATCTTTTACAAGCGATTCTAGGCACTCATGAAACATTGCAATACTCTCATGGTGGGCCAGATAAATCGGATCCTTACTAAGAGCAATGGGTATCAGGGGTTCTGTTGACTTTCTTAAAATGTTGCCTAAAAGGGGACAGGAGGGAAATAAATAATTCCACACATCTCATAGTGTCAGGAAGTAAACTACAGAGTTATCTCAGGTTAGGAAGATCTCACTGGCCTGCCTCAGACACCAGAGCAATGGCTCAGATTGCAGAGATTTGACAGGTTCTGACAGCAATCCTACTGATACCATCCAACATCAACCGACAGGTTGTGGCTTCAGACAGCAGCATTGATGAGTTTCATAAAACGCTTTAATGCTTTATCAATGCAAGTACAGAAATACCGCCACCAGAGTTCTGAAACACTAAAGTGGTCACTAGATGAGTGGCAATCCACTCCTTTAAATCCCAATCGCTGACTATAGGAGAGGATTTACTCATGTGTAATATTAAATCAAACTGGCGTGTAGGGCGCTTGGCTCCATCCCATCATGAGCACTAAGCCACGTTTTATAAATCAGAAAAGTGAATCTGCACTCATGAATCTCGCTAATTAGGCATCTATGTTTTTACATGTGCAAATTGATTTGTGAATTGGGCCCACAATAACAAAGCAAGTGTCTCACTAAATTAGAAACATCTCAACAAAAGTGAAAAGAAGGCATGCTGCAAGTATATAGTTGCTATTGAGCATCAATGTAGAGGCCTTACAGGAACATGCAAAGCTGTACAGGTCTCACAGGTTCCCCAGCCAGGCAGCAACAACTATAATTGTCAGTGGTGGAACTTTCCTATAAACCTTCCAAAAAACTCACAAACTGCACAGTTTTCTCTGCTCCAATCTAAGATCCACCATATATCAAGCAATTGAACCATGAATCAGAACCAGACCCCAGCAGTTAGGACGGGGCCTTGTCTGCCTGAGCTGTTTTTTTCTTGGCTTGGATTGTTTGCTGGATTGCACATTTTGACTGCAAAGTTTTCTTAACCTGCTATCTCGCTTGCATTGAAAATTTTTTTGCTTCTCATGGTATACGATTTTCTGTCAGACAAAATGAAAAGGCTCATGCACAGGAGCTGTTCCCTGCAGTTTCAAATTGCTTTTAGATGTGGACTAGAGACAGCTTTCGTTGTCTCACCAGCCTCGGGTAATCATGAAAATTCATAAATAAAAAATGCATATGTATCTACATACATAGAGTGGCTTTTGGTCGGTCCTCTTCATCCATTTGTCTGCTTGAATATTATTCACTATTTGTTTCCACCCACAACACATGGCATGGGCCAATAGGTGCGCTCGCTTCAGCAACTGGCTCTTCTGCACTGTGAGGGGTGGTGTTTTTGCCTGTTCATATGTGCACAAAAGCCTAAAAAAGTGCACTCTGTGGTAGACATTCTGGTGGGCGAATACTTTTTCGTTCCAATCTTTATCTGTTTATATGTTTTAGTCATCCGTGTGTCTTTAAACTATACATTCAGGTTACAGTAATTCAAACTCAATTGTAACTTTTGTTTGAGACAATAAGAATCAAAGACCAAACAATGGTTTCTAAACCTGTTCTAAGAAATCTTGCTTCCTACGAAGATCCCAAACTGTTCTATAAAAATTATAGGCAAGTATTACTTTTTTTTTTATTGTACATTTTTGTTGCTAGCATATTGCCACCACGTCTACGCAACATGTTTCCATTTTTCTTTATAACTGTGGCATATCCTTGGAATAAAATAAAGAAAATAGTCAACCATTGCACCAGCTTGCCAAATTCAGACATGTTGCTCGTTTAGTTTTGGGAAAGTCAGTGCAGGGTGGTGTTTACCAGGCCACCACATGGATAGCATCAAGTCAGATGAGCTTCAACCTGAGCTGGAGTGTTGGTCAAGTGAGCCAATTGTGGGGTCAGGACATAAATTATGAACCTAGAGATTTGTAGGCGGCAGAGCCTGGAATCAGTAGTGTACTTTCTTCACGCAGTGTTCAAATAAAGCAGGAAATCACTCCAAAGGAGGGGGATATAAAATGAATTATGTGGGGATGGTAAATTAGTATAGTACAGGGTACTGCAAAGTCGACAGTATTCCTGAAACTATATTCAAGGTTGTTTTTTTGCCACAGTGGAAATACGACCTTTGTTTGATCAAATTTATTTTAAATGTGTGTGTCTATTTGTCACTGTAGGGTCAATGGCCCAAAACTCAAACCCACTTTGTAAAATACCCAGACAAGTTTCTTTAAATAAATATAGGATCAAGTTTAATTGTAAACAGAGCTGTGTATAGGAGTAGCATTCCCGTGATCCCGCATTGGTACTGATTGTTCTATTGACCCGTACAGGTTGGTTGCTTAATTACAGAGTTTTTTTTTTTGATAAACAAATTTTTATTGATAGGACAGAAAGTACCAGCCATTCATCACGGCACCATGATAACACAGGAAAATAGTCAACGTTCTGATTAACTCATTTAACAGGGAAGGATGGATACAAAGCGATATACATTTGAACATTCCCGGTGAGACTAAACCATTCCCCCCAACCACTTCCCCCAGACCCTTTGGTATTTCTTAGGACACCCACGTGCCTCGTACATGTTATTTTCCTCTGTGGTGCACCAGTCGACCCCAGATCGCCATCGCCCAACGTTTGGGGGGTCAGGGCACTTTCAGGAGGCAGCTATATCCCTTTTAGCCACCACCATTGCCGTAGTAAAAAACAATTTCTCGTTTGTAGACCCATTTAGTCCGTCTGTGATGCCTAGAATCGTATGTTTCGGATCATGTGGGATTTCCCACCCCTGTATTTTGGTGAGTTCCTCCTCAATGTCCCCCCAGAACCGCGCCAAGCATGGAAAGGCCAATGCCATATGAAAGAAATCATCTGGTTCGTGTGGTTTTTTTTTTAATGATCACGGTCTGTTTAATAAGTAATACTATTATTCCAATGAGTCTTACAATTTAGTTATCACGCTCTGTTTGTGCAAAGTGCTTAAATCCTCTTCTTTAGGGTAAATAATAACTTTTTTAATTTGTTTACATTTGAGTTTGCATTAAAAAGCCAGACGTTGTTAAATGCCCCCGAAAAACGTAATTGGATGGGCTCGGTTTCTTTGACTGCCTATACTAGGCCTTTGCAGCAATTCCTTGTGGTTTGATTTTCACCTTGATTTTTTTTTTAGAAGGAATTGTGCTTTAGGTGTTTAAATAGGTCTTAATTGGCCTCCAATAAATTCTGACTCCTTTTTGTCGAGGAACAGATGATCAGAAAACCTTTGGTTACTTTTGCCCCCTGCCAGCTTAGTCTTTTAACAGGTGGCACAGAGTTCCTCATAATTTGGACTTCAGTATTCTAATTGACAGGGAATTAATTCACTCCTAGAGATGGTACAGTGCTATCGGAGATGTTATTCTATGTTAATGATAAAGTTTGACCTGCAGGTTTTTAAAATCACCATTTATAGACC
The DNA here is from genome assembly GCF_964261635.1 of Lissotriton helveticus. Classification (NCBI taxonomy): domain Eukaryota; kingdom Metazoa; phylum Chordata; class Amphibia; order Caudata; family Salamandridae; genus Lissotriton; species Lissotriton helveticus. The sequence goes on along the minus strand of NC_136063.1, from coordinate 289,651,008 downwards.
AGTCCCAATGGGGAGAGTGAGCGTACCAGGGGTGATTACAGATATGATACCAAGGAATAATACGTGGTCCGAGCAGTGCACTTTAGTGGGGCTGAGGTGGTTTAGTTTGGTCATATCACATACGATTAAGCTAAGTAGCTTGCCTTTTTGTGGGTAGAGGCTTTTGATGGTTGTTGTAAGTTGTATATCGCAAGGAGCTTCTTGACAGCTGTAGCAGAGATGTAGGATGCATTGTTCCTTTTGCATTTTATGACTCTTAGGTAGATGCTATGTCCGTTCAACATTTGCAATTCTGTGACATAGTGATTGAAACCATCAATAAAGCTCTTGAGCGACCTCTGTGGATTGTAAATCATACGGAAGTATGTGATATAACTGGCGGATGACTTCTAGAACGCTTTCCAGGATTTCAAAGAATCATACTTGAATTTAGATGTTTGAGCACAATAGGTTGTTCCGGCAGATTAACTCCACCCCAGCACCAATGCTTTTTCCTTCAGTTTTTTATTTATCAGCTGTAATAATATAGCCTGACTGGACCAATGAATCAATAATGGCTTGCAATTTAATGTCTAGCCATCACTGTGATAAAGAGAAAGCCTACATTATTGTTTGGAGTGGTGTGACTGATAAACATTTGGTGTGCATTGGCAGACACACATTGTGGAGACCCTTTTTGATTGGTTTGTAAGCAGTGAGTGTGAATGGGCAATCGTCTGGTCTTTGGGGATTGCTTTACGGTTAAAGAAGCTTCGGCCTCTCGTGGGGTGTGATTTGGAGCAGACGTCAAAGTTTAAAGCATCTAGTTGTCTGTACTCATGAAGGCACATTAGGATTGGAGGAGCTCAACTGGTATAACCAAGTGGTCTTAATGAGAGGACTTGAGTGTTGGCCCTTTGGTGAATGGATAAACTAGTCTTTCTTTCAATACAACGGCAAAGTGAGTCAAGCCGTTACAGGTAACGCGTTCAAGCGGGATGAGTGATTTGTGTAAAACCAGGCAGGGGATGTGATTTTTTTTTTATTGTGTTAGTAAAAATGGAAGGTGTATCAGTGTTTTTATTTGGCAGAGTGTCCTGCTAGTCGAAGAAGCTCCAGGACTTTCTGTGGGGCATAGAGTATTCTTGAACAGCAGTGCAGGTCATGGCACAGAAGACAACTGCAGCTCTGGAGAAAGGAGACACTGCACTAGAAGGGCATGAAGAAGGTTATACCGGCCTCAGAAGACTGGCTGTTTCTTCAAATGCAACAAGGGAGGTCATCGAATAACAGTTTGATAAATGCAGCACAGAGGTATTTGTGGGAGACAAAGAGAATACATTCCCAGGAGGTTACTTTGGTGAGTTCAGTCTGACCAGCCTAGTTTAGTGAACCTTATTTAACTCGTAGAACTTCAAAGTGGCGTCCAGGTGGATACCAGGTGAAGAGCACGAGTTAGCTGTACAGAGCCCGGGTGCATTTAGGACGAGGGGCTCTTTATATTTCAATTTTCCTTTTATTCCGCTCATTTCACTTTCTTTGGACTTATTTACATTCCACCTTCTTTCAAGTTCTGTGCATTTCACTTCATTTAAGACTCTTCATTCATTTGCTGACTTTTACATATCGTTTTCCTTATTCCCTAGTAAAAACCACTTATTATTCCAATGTTTTTTATCCATATAATTAATATAACCCGAATAAGTAACTGGGTAAATACGAGATGCTTTGTCTGAAGAGTAATCCGTCATTAGCCGTGTTTTTATTCCTATTAAATTGCTTAAAAATATTAATCATTAAAGCTACAACCTCTAAATAAATAGATGTGGGAACGAGCAAAGGTATTCTAAGGCTCAGATTGCAATGACACCTACTCGTTCTCTCATTTATGATCTTTTCTTGATCACATCTGCCTCGAAAAGTGCCTTATCTTTCTAGATCCGCAGTTACATATTGGCACCTGAGCTAGCATGGCAAGGAGGTTTAAGGGTAAGGGCAGCTTATGCCCTAAGATTGTTGGTTGAGAGACTTTTGTAGAATCCGGAAGTGCAGAGTTTCTGTAACAGCGGGTGACATTTCTCAGGAATCGGAGAGCACTTCAAAGCGAAGTTGTAAGCTCTCTGCCAAAGAAGTTTATCAAACTAGTGAGCGATGGTGCATATTACAGCGTGATGGCCCAGAGCACTTTGTGAACGCTTTATGGGATTTAAAAAGCACTTCCTCGGTGGTCCTGGGGACTCTTACCACCTGTCTCCGCCTTTTCAAACGTCCCATAAGCAATGAATGTCGACAAGACTGATTTTCAAGCGGTGAATTCCAAGTACATCAGGACATATCTCATCAGACGTCCTTCTCATTAATGCACTGACCCGCCTGCTTTCACCCAGGGCTTTTATCGATCCTCTTAGTGTAAATCTGTCAAGGTGGCTGAATGAGTTAAGAACCCCCTTTATAATCTGCAGGACCAATAACCCAGCCTTTTCTTTTCCCTCTGTGGGGGAAATGTGTTCCATTGATGAGGGTGATGTTATTTACGGTGCTGTACATCTTTGATGGGGGGTGATGTATAGAGAAGAATATAAGTATTTGTTTGTGTATGGTGGTAAAGGAAGGGAGACTAGTAAATGTTTGTTTTAAGCCTGAAAAGGAGACTTGAATAAAGAGAACTGCGATTGGTGATGAAACCATACATTTCTCAGACATTTCTTAAAACTGACAGACTTGGCCTCTCTTAAAACCCCACCTTTCAAGATTAGCAGAATGTGACACCTCTGAGGACATTTGCAGATAATTATATCTACTTTGATCCCCAGTCTTACTTGTTCCACCTGGACATCACAGGTGGTTGCTGCACTCTCACTCTCACTCTCAGTGACAGCAACACTCCAAGATCAGTGTGTCATCAGGGAGGGGGGGAGGCTTTACCTGTTTGGACGGAATAAAGGGGGATCGACCACCCACCTGCAATCAAAGCAATGCCTTTGTGCAGCTTTGGAGTCTACAGGTTGCCTAAGGTCCTCCAGGGGAGTTCCTTTGGTTTTACCACATTCGAGCTTAAACTCTTCATGCATGAATGGACACGAAACAGCAAGAGAACCCTAAGTCCATAAATTATTGATAGAGGATGACCTACTTTTTAACATTTGACAAAAGAAAGAAAAGCACAAGAGAGCGTTGGCCTATTTCAGAGCCATTTATGAATATGAGAGGTAGTTCCAAATTGGTACTCTTTTACGTACCCTCACATGCTTCAGTGAATAAGCCCAAAAGGTACAACTCTCTATAGGTAAAGTGGAAAGAGGGCACAGTCCTTTCCATTTGTACTAGTTGTGTATTAATATGCCTTGAATATTCCCATTTTAGATGTCTTGGTTTCAAGCCACAAAGGCTTCTGTGAATATATGAAAGAGTACTGCAGGAGAAATTACAGAAGAACATACTTAGCTGCATCCCGGCCATCTTGACTGATTTGAGCTACTTTAGCAAGGAATTATTTCAGGACTACCTGTATGATCTCAGTCCCATAAAGCATGGGAGTACCTGCCTAGCAAGCAGCTGGTGTTGACAGAATGACGGAAGAGGCTAGTGAAGAAAAAACATCCTCTTCCCAACTGCCTCATTTCTTTTTGATTCTCTGTCCAGGTGGTTAGTCAGGAAATGTTAGACTTGGCCCTTTTTGCAGGGTTATCCCTAAACTTTGTGCTTCTTCTCCTATTTTTTCCTGACCTGTTATTGTTCGCTTTAGGACTCTGGGCACTTTACCACTGCTAATCATGGCTAAAGTGTGCATGCTCTCTGTATAAATTGTGTTTATGGATTGGTGTTTCCATGATAGGCATATATGATTTACTGGTAAGCCCCTAGTAAAGTCCACTGTGTGTGCCCAGGGTCTGTAAATCAAACACTACTAGTGGGCCTGCAGCACTGATTGTGCCAACCACATGAGTAGCCCTGAAAAGTTATCTCAGACCTGCCACGGCAGTGTGTGTGCAGTTTGTTAATTGCTATGTCGATTTGGCAAGTGCATCCACTTGCCAGGCCCTAATCTTCCCTTTTCCCATATGTAAGGCACCCTTATGGTAGGCCCAAGCTACCGCCCTGGGCAGGGTGCAGTGTATGTGAAAGGTAGGACATGTACTGGTGTGTGTGAGACATGTCCTGATAGTGAAAGGCGATCTTGCCCATATGATAAAATGGGAAATGCTTTGTACCATCTTACAAGCATAACTTCCCATTAGTACAAGATAGAGAAATAACGTTTAGGCTCTCTGAACTCAGATTCTAATAACCCATCTTTTAGTAAAGATGTTTTTTAAATTGTGTGTTTGAAAATGCCACTTTTAGAATGTAGGCATTTTCTTATTTAACCTTTCTATGCGCCTCTGCCTGTTTGTGCACTGACTGTCTGGTTTTGGAGTGACTTGGGCTGGGGATATGCATTCTCTCAGACATCCACTGGGGGGTGGTCATGTGTGCCTGGCCCTTCCTGGATGACTCGGAGCTTAGCTGAATAGACCTTGGCTGAATTTAGAGTAGTGGGAGGTGATTTCTTTGCACTTGAAGAGGGCCTGTCTCCCTTGCACAATGCTGTCTTCACCCCCTATGGTCATACTGCACCAGTGAAGGCAGAACTGGTTTGGACTGGGCTCAGAGACCCTTGTACAAAGAGAACAAAGACATTTTGGGGTATTAGTATGAGACCTAAAACCCCTGAGCTTTAGACTACTTTTGGAATCAAGAAGAACCTTTGCCAAGGAGAAGAGCTGGAGAAACTGATGAGAAGTACTGCCCCTCTGCTGTGTGCTCTCTGGGGTTGTCCTGCAGTAGCTGTTTCTGCCAAGGAATGGAGAAGTATGTTGCTGTGTGCTGTGTCCCCCTGCTTGAGGAAGATCTCCAAGGGCTTGAGTAAAGCTTGCCTCCTGTTCTGAATCCTTAGGGACACAAAGAATTCACCCCCAGCTCCCTTGAACTCCCTTGCTGGGAGTTCTGACCTGCCAAGAGGTGCCTGTGACTGTGTTGGGCATCTGGAGGTTGTCCCTGCTGGTGGGAGCTGGAAAAGCAATGCAACTACAAGAAAATCAATGCATCGCTCTTGCAGCAAATTTCCTGAGGCAGCACCGCATTGCGAGAAGAACCTCCACACATCGCTGTACCGCTGCCGAAACCGACGCAGCGCCTTTCGCTGTTGCAAGAACCAACGCACCAAGAGATCGCAGCTGAAGAAACCAATGCAGCGCTGCTTGACGCTGATGCATTGATCGCTGAATCATCCTGGATTTCCACGCATCGTACCTATGTGTCAAGATTTCTGATGCATCACGCGTGGACCAGAATCATCTTGGAGTCAACACATCACTTCCCCCTACAGACCGGATTTGACGCATCACGCCTCCTGGGTGTAGCAAAACTGTTGCATCGCCTCCCCAGGGTCTCAGGAACTGACGCATCTCTTTGTTTTTCAACACTTCCCAATCTGCAGCTGTTTGGCCTTGTGAATTTTGTGGGTGGAGGCCTGTACCACCAGGTTTTCAGGTGTAGGTATTGTATAAGAAAAGCAGGGTCATTCAGAGTGGGCCTCTGTCTGTTTACTGGTGGACCAGAACAGGGTTTGTTCCAAGTACAAATGAGGGTTCTGTTAAGCCTTGTTGAAGGGCAGTAAGGGTTCTGATGAGAAGTGTCCAGACTCTAACACCCATGTGAAGACATTGTTTTTGTACCTCAACAGAAGGTAACTATAGATCCAAAACTTCTGCTGCCTGTCTGATGGCCATGGCGAGTGAAGCAGATTCCTTGGTGGAAGAGCCAGGGGGGAGACCGACCATGTGTCCGGCTATGTATCCAGTCTACTGGCCTCTTGTAGGTCCATATAAAAATTGTTGACATCATATTAGGGGACAAACTCATGCCCCTCATCACCATCATTGCCAACAGGTGGTTGGCTCTAGTCAGAGTCCAACCTGAAAAGCTGGTGGGTCACTGAAGAGCACCTCCTCAGCAACGGTAGTATTTTGTCAGAGTCAGAATGTATTAGAGCCGGGCCACGCTGGAACAGTGCCAGTATGCAGCTTTGGCCTAGGTAAGATGAGTTCAGTTTGGAGTCAGACAGAGCAATAAGATTGATGTGCATCGCTTGTGTCAGTGGCACTGGTGCCGGCATTGACAAGGTAGGAACTGGGAAATAATCATGGTGGCAGGTGTAGAGTTGGTTCAGAATTTTGAGCTGATCCTGAAGTGGATTTGGGAACCATAGACGGGGCCTAGGGCAGACCCCCAAGGTAACATGACTGGAGACCTTCACAGATACGTGGGGCCCAAATGCATGCCAGAGGGGGCTGGTAGAGTGCCAAAGATGTGAAGCATAGCATCCTTTAATGCCTCACTCTGTTGTGGCGTTGCCGATAAACTCAGGAATTCGGGGTGCATCGGTAAACAGCTACAGAATCGTCTCCTCAGTACGGGACTGGAAGCTAGACCAAGGGGCACCATGAGTTGTCAGAGGGAGAGTGTTGAGGCTGCGATGAGCCCTGCTTGGACTTCTTGTGACTTTTTGACTTGGGTTTTCTCAAAGACTTGGATCACCACAATGGAATGGCACGTCACGGGACCCGCTCTGAGAGCGGGAACAAGACTGTTTCCTTGACTTCGAGCAAAAACAGGCCTTATGTGGCTTGATGTGGTTTTCAGTGCCTTACAACTTGGCTTTATGGTCATAAATCACCTTCAGGTTCAACAGAGGACACTCCATGCACTACTTGGAGTCATGGTCCAAACCCAGGCACCAGTGGCATACCTCGCCTGGATCTGTCAGAGATATCTTTTTACAACAGTCCCTACAAACCTTAAACCCTGTAATTTTAGGAGGGGACAAGCTCCCTTGCAAACAGGAAATACATTTTTTTTAAAAGCTTGTCAACTGGCAAGAAAAATAGGAGCTAGCTCCATTTCTGCATACAAATGGCAGAGATGAAAGGAAGAAAGTGACCATATATGGCCCAGCCATCACTTCCAGGACGAGCAGAGTAGATGTGGAGCCGCACGATGCCATTTACTGCTGCACAGGGGCTAACTGAAACATCTTCCAGAAACAATCTGATATTCTAAAGGTGAGGAATCTGCGGTCAGAGGAAACAATCACAACTTTCATGCTACAATGTGTTTGACATACACTGTGAAGCCAAACGTTTGCTTCCATAACCTCTGTCATCAGACTTCGGAGGAAACAGTTTTTTCTTTAGCAAGTGGACAGTCAATACCCATACCACTTTCCCATAGCAACATTAATATGCACTACACACCCACAGTTTCTGTCCGCATCCCTCATACAATGCTCCCTTCAAGCGGCTTTAAGAAGGGTCCAGTTCCTGCTTCCTCATTGCATCTCTGATCCTTCTGGACGGGAGACAGCCATGACAACGCGGGCTTTACACCGCGCTGCCATTACGACGCTGCCATTACAACGCAAGTCGTTACAACGACTTGCGCTGGATGGCGCTAGAGACTAAGGAGTAGTAGATTTACTATTCCAACACCTTCCCTACTGTTGCGTAGGCTGGAGTTGGAATAGTAAATCATACTATTCCAAAATCCAGCGCCTACAGCGCAAGTCGTTGTAACGACTTGCGTTGTAATGGATGCGTCATAATGGCAGCGCGGTGTAAAAGCCTGCATTGTCATGACGTACATCCCTTCTGGACAGTCTATCGAAATAGGATTTTTCTTCTTAAGCGAACAATTTAATACTAATAAAAGGAAGGCCATGGCTGTCCTGTGTGACTATGAAAAACGTAAATAGCCTGCCAAAGACCAAATTAGTTTGCCTTCTTCCCTTTGAAATATCTGTACTGGACCCATCATCTCGATAAAGCAATGCTGAATCTTTTCGCACAAAGCCAGCTGCAGAAACAAATAATAGGAAACACAGAGGACCTCTCTCATGATCAGTCCTCCCAAACTCCAACTTGCAAGTGCCTCTCCCACATTCACCTGACTTCCCCTTCCAATCCCCTGCACACCTGATTTCCTCATTGAACCTCAAAGCCATCACATTATGCATTGCACTGACTATCCCTTCATGCTCTTAATTTGCTCACTCCGTGTGGCTTACATGTCCCACCTCTACTTTCCCTGCCGTGCGGGTTCCTGCTCTGTGCTCTGCCCTCTGGTGCATTATCTTGACTCCATGCCTGTCCTACTGTGCTCCTGATTTCCTGTCTGCCCTTCCCCTTTGCCTTGAACCTCCATTTATTTGTTTATTTATTTATTTGAAAGTTTTATAGAGCGCGAACAAGAACCTTGCGGGTATCAGAGCGCTTTACAGTAAAAAAAAAAGTGTATAGGCAAAACAAACAATAAAAATAAGCAGGACCGTAAGTATAACATCAGAAGGCTTAATAAAAAGCAAAAGGACATATCTGACATTTAAGGATAAGCAGGGCCAGAAAGGAGGGCAGCAAGGACAATCAACAGATAGAAGGGAAAGTCAGATAAGGTGCAAAACAATATCGGTTGGTTTTGAAGGATGATGGTAATACATTGATGGTAAAAACGACAACAATAAATGGAACAAAGCTATACAAATAAGAGCCAAGCAATAAATGGGTGGGAAGGAAGAATGGAATAGGGGTTCTCAACAGTCATGTGAGGCAAAGTTTATGTAAATTTAGCCATAAGGATGCCTTTTACTTCCAGTTTGAAAGAAGACGAGGAGGGGTTCAGCCTTATTTCTGGTGGTAAGGCATTCCAAATCCTAGGTGCCATTCCTGAGAAGGAGCGATGGGTTACTTAGATAATAATAACTAGAAACAGTCAAGCCTTACCAGCCCTGTGTTATACACACACTATGAAAAAATGGTAATCTGCATACACATTTTTGCACATAATTTGGATTTTCAGTACAGTCTGATTTTATATCAGCGTGTTTTCCAGTGCATTTTGTTCGACAGAAAAGTATTTTCGGATTTATACCTAAGATTATTAGAAACAGTTCTGATGTACTGCTTTTCACATGTATTATAATCGTTCATAGAATAACAATATTTCTTTTCCGAAGAACTTCTTTAAAAGATGTGCTGTACCGATTATGGTTGGTCAAAGGAGACTTAATGCCTGGTTTAAAGATATGTGAATGGGTTGATATAAAATCTACTGTTTTCCATCGGATGAGACGATTCTGCCATCCAAGGTACAACGCCCTGCACAATTACAGCTGACATACCACAACCTGATGGTGGTAATTCTGGCACACTATTGGCAGATTTTACAATAGTCCCCTTCTCTAGTTCAGAGCCGTAATGCATAAATTCTTTGCACAAAGTTATCATTAGTGGTATTATTTGTTCTTAGGTCATAACACTGTACCATCACTGTCTCGAGGCATGGGCCTTGTTCTTCCTACTATGTCCACCGTAACATGGGCACTAGGTTCTGGATTGTGATCCGCAGTATCAGCTGACACTCGACTGCGCCTGAAGAAGGAAAAGAAAAGGGCGAAACGTTACTAAAGTGTGAGTTCACTGTGCCTTCCATTAAATTTATATTCCATTTCCTTGCCTTCCTCTGACATGCAAACACACATACAGTTTCTTTAGTACTGCGCTGAAGCACAGTGAGGCAGGGGCACAGGAATGGCAGCAATGTGTGTTGGCAAGGTCCAGGCATGTACAGCAAATATAGCCAGAGCATGGAATAGCAACTGAGGGGCATAGAGGCTTAACCCATAACCACCTCTCTGAAACCAAAGCCTTATCTTTGAACTTTTCTGTGTACTTTCACAGAGCAGAAATGTGAACTATCCGAGCTCGCTGTATGATGTATATGCATAGGTTTATATATAGTGAGCACTGAGCCGGCCTGATGGACCCCTGCCGTGGGACAGCTGCGGACGGAAGCCTGCTGCGGACAAGAAACATTTCAGAATGTATTTCTGAGAATGTTATTTGATGCCGGGAAGAGCGTCGCGTGTTTTTTTCACACAACATTCTGAATTAGCGTCCTCATAATAACCCTGCGGGCTATGCAGCATGCTTGTGTTGGAAGAACATTGAGCTCTTACGTAAATATCTGAATTATGACTGCAGGGTACGCGTTCACATTCATTGGTGGTATCTAGAAACCGCAGAAGGAGCGGTGCTGACAGAGCGTATTGTAGGTAGTGGGGGGCAAAGTGTCAGAGAAAACGATGACGCCTTATGTTGTGTTTCGAATGCACCCACATTGACTAAATCAAAATGTAATACGTTTTAATACTTTGTACAGGCTGCAGGTTCAAATGACTACACCGGGGGTTTCATTTTCTCCTCATCTATAGGCGCCTACGCTCGTTTCGGAGACTACGAATGCTCGTGTGAAATATTATTAAAATGCACAGCTCAGCTGATTCTGATTGTAGCATTCAAAGGGATGGGCGGTCTTCACGGACATCCATTCACAAAAAAAGTCCGTGATGGAGGAAATGACATCATACACGTCCCTGGCTTGAGATCTTGCCCCACCTCTTAGCCTTTCAAGGGCCTCCTATTTGACACTAAACGTTGTGCAGGGAGTGGAATGCAGGGTTATCCCCACCTCTGCACCCCAAAAACCCCGCGCTATACGGCCTGTATCCTAGTAGCGAGAAAATATGCTGAGGGCAAGCTTTTCCTATGGGCCAGCCACTAGGTGGCGCTGTATCTTACCAAAGCAAAGCCTTTAACCATCAAGCAATGGAAGAACACAGGGACAGCCTCGGGAACAGTCAGAGACACCTGTGGGTCCAAACCTGCTTTTCATAGTATCTGCTACTATCTGGATGAGCCTGGGTATTCAGGTCGGGGCTTCTCAGGACTGCCGGTCTCCTATGCCTGGAGAGTGCCCTCCGAAACCTGGGCCTATGGGACAACTTCCTTGAGGGTGAGACCGTCCTGCTTCGGGACAGATCCTCTGCACAGCCCAGGGGTTCTACCGGGCAGAGGGCGGTAGAGTGGAATACAAAGAAAAAAAGAGACAATAATGGGTGTTGGTGTCCAGGAAACAGGGACTGTGTGAGCATGGCTCCTGTGTGTGTGTGCCTGTGTGTGGTGCTTAGTGACGCCCTTTGACTGCTGCTGGGGGAGTAAAATACAGCAATGGTCAGGGTTCGATGGCCTCCTAATTGTTCTGGGCCTGGTGCCGCTTCACCTGCTGCTCTGGTGTGTGAGTGAGACGTGGTGCAGCTGTCTGAAGGAAGCTTGTACTCTTGCTGCTCAAGCTGTCCCTGTCTGAAGGAAGCTTGCACTCTTGCTGCTCAAGCTGTCCCTGTCTGAGCGACACTTGCCGGGCTGCTGCATGCTCTGTTCTCTGTAGGTGGCGACAGCCTGCCTGCTACTGCTGGAGCCTTGAGTCACTGAAAGGATAAGATACTAACCCAGGCCTGTATTTTAAACGTTATGTTCTCATGCATAAAGTCCTGCATGTAACATGAAACGTGAAAACAAAACTACAAGTGCCACAATCAAGTAAACGACAGCACTGGGCGATCGAATCCCAGCTGACACGGGGGCCAGCTCTTCTGTGTGAGAGAAGCTTGCGCTGCTACTCCCCGTGCAGTGGGGACACTGTGACTGCACTATTACTAACTTTGATGTGTTTTGTCTATGTCCACACTTTTTGGAGCTGGTATTGCTGCTACCGCAAGTTCTTTCTTTCTTTTATGCAAATAAAGAAGAATGGGGGTTACACTGGTATGTTGTACGTGATCTATGTGAGGGATGCTCGTGTTGGAACATTCATTGCTGCGCTCTCACTTTTTAGGTCGAAGTCTACCAGACAGCCTAGCAGTCTGGTAGCAAAGGCATATTAGGGACATATTGAAAGCTTCCTAAGGAATGCATTGTGCACATTACCTCCTCGTCCAGTCTTCTCGTCCCATTCCTTATCAGTGAGCAGCTAGTCTGCTCCCCAGAACCCTATACCTAGCAGAACTTTTTTAGCACTTCCCCCAATATGGCGCCACCAATCAGGCGAGCATACAGGGGGAAGTGCGTCACAACACTTCCTGAGAATACCAAAGAAACCCAGAAAAGAAGAAAAACAATCACCCCACAAGCAAAACCCAGGGAGGGAGAGAAGGGCTCAGGAATGGGACGGGAAGACCAGGACTCGGAGTAATTAATATTACCAGTGAGTAACCGGGCATTGCTTACCATTGGCTTTTTGTTTTGTAACTTACATTGCTTGCTTTCTGGTTGCTGGTTTTATTTCTTTTAGGCTGTTCAGCATATCTTTATCCCTCCCGTGGAGCATAGCGTGTTTACTACCTCTCTGACTGGCTCCTTGTATTCTTCCATGACTTCTCGCTTTCTGGGAGCATTTTTTTTCTGTTGCATGAGGCGCTCCACAAGAGTACACGTTTTTGTAATTGTCTTCGTTTTATGCTTTCTCAAAGCATTATATGTGCTGTATTTCTTTGAAAAGTTTCCCACCTCCTACCTTTCTGCTTGACTGATTCTACTTATCCCTGCGACTACCAGTTCATTAATCTTGCATGCATGTGAGGAGCAATGTACTGTCTACGAACTTATTTATTTTGATCCCCACCACTCCACGACATTTACTCCACTATATTCCACTCCTCTCTAGGTCACTCTACGCCACTACTCCCCTCAGTGCCACTGTTGTACTCTACGACACTCTCCGCCACTTCACTCTACAATACTCTATTCCACTCTACAACAGTCCAATCTACTACACTCTACGCCACTCTAAGCCACTCCACTCTACTCCACTCTATGCCACTTCACTCCACTCTGCTCCACTCTACACCACTTTACTGTACTTTACAACATTCCATTCTGCTCTACGATACTCCACTCCACTTTCCTCTATGCCCCACATTTTTAGCTATGCTGAACAGCAGCCACACTGGTGTACAACACGGAGAAAAGATTGGCAACGTCAATGCTCGTTTCCTTGTCTGTGTGCGCGTAACGGAGGCTGCTCTAATGCTTCCCACACTGAAGTACGTATGTATGTAAGGAAACCCTGCCTTGCTGCTGGCCTGAAAGGTGCAGCGCCTGCTGTGTGTGAGGAAGGTGCCACCTTGTTCCTGTGCTGTATGTGGTCGGTGTGAGGACTCACGTGCACTACATTTGCTGTACCTGCTTCGTCACTGGGGAAGTTTGTCATAGGATATCCAGTTTTGTAATTGATTTATCTCCCATGGAATACCCTTTTGGGCTTAAATATGCACAATTCTAGTAATTCATTCTATGGCGCCTTGGATAGGAACCATGCCCGAGGCCACTCTTAACCGGACACCACAAAAGCTTTGCAGAAGTCTCTTGCCATCTGCAGTCGGGTTTCTGCCATTGGTGTTCTCTTAATGACCCCTGAGATCAGGGATAGTAAAGGCAGTGGCAGGAGAAGCAACTGCTACCCCTAATTGACATTAGTACGGCTGGGCCTGGAGTCTGGTCCGTGTTCCTTGTCTGTACGGATGCATTTGATGCATTTACTATAAGTGCAGCATTCATAACAGGACACTCCCCACAGGCCAGCATCTTCTGGCTTCATGCAAACACGTTAGCTTCTCAGTACACAGTAACATTGCTTCCCTCCGCGGTTTTCAGCGTGACAGGGCCGGGCGGGTCAGGGCCGTGTTTGCATTTGTAATTACTGTTTGTTTTCCGTTCCCAGCGCAGCTAGAGAAAGTTGTGTGTTTTAGGGCAGCGTCCTCTAAAACGCAAACACCCGGGTGAGCATAGTTTGCGTTGTTTTTCATTTTACCATGGCACCCCCGTGCACATGTAGATGAGCCCGGATCCGAGGGGCAAGGCTGGCTGTGAAGGGGGCGCAGAGAGGGCAGTGGACTCACAGTCATACATCTGTCAGTCAGAGGGTCCCTGCTGTGGACAACATCGTGGCTTTAGAGGAGATGGGAGTTTATCTAATGTGTACATCGCTTGCAAGAGGAGTTAAAAACACACAAAGAACACTCTACGGGTGTGCATCTGAAAGGAATTCAAAATACATATTATTCACGGCTCTGCGCTGGCCATACAGTTACTTGGCACTAAACACAACCTCTGTGAGTACAACTTCAGACAGAGAGCACCTGTGACTGAACCCGGCCACACCCAACTCCCAGCATCACACCCCTCCACGCCCCTTGATTCACAGGGAATGGGACCCACACGAGCAATGATGGCCACTCCCAAATCCATACATATCCGTGGAGAAATCAGTGAAGAAGCCTGGAAAATGGACATTTATGGCCAACGAGACCTGGAGACCAGCTGCCAACCACAAACCGACACTTTAATTTCGGATAAAAGGCCCAGAGGTATGGAAAAGTCAGAGCACTGCAGCTCCCTGTCTGCAGGTCAATTTCAATTCAATTCAATTCAATTAGTCTTTATTTCGAATGATAAGAATTCATAAAAGACAATATACAACCATATGCAATATAAAAATCACTAGGAATCCCTAGGACTAAAAAAGCACACTACACAAACAGTATACATAAAATACATCTAGATAGGACGATCAATGCGAAGGTGCACTCAGTCTCTTCATTCGAATCAGCCAGGACCATCCCAGGAATTTAGCAACACAAACCACCACAATTTCCGATCTTACAACTTGCAATTTCCTGAGTGCCTCACGATAACCACTACAATTCAGGGATGCACATATGGGTTTTAGCCATTTGTTTCTAGGTTCACAATAAACAGGACAACCAAAGAAAAGATGACCAATACTTTCTTCCTGGTCAGAACACCAGGGACATTTGCTTCCTGTCTTCACATCCCATTTAGCAGTAAAGGAATTGACAGGCAAGGTGCCGGTACGGAACTGATGATAAAGCTTACGATCTAACACCTTGGGTATCAAATCCCAATACTGCTCTAATAGGGGAGTAACCTTGTGCAATAAAAATAATCCTGTTAAATTAGTGTCCAGAGATTGGGTTACTAAAATGGATTTTTTCCATGCCCAGAAGAGCGCCTTAAACTCGGGTTTGGATGGGAAAGTAGTCCCCCCTGGGTTTGACCAAAGCTCTGGAAGGCCCATCATATGTAGGATATTTCGGACTTCCCTAAACCAGTGTATTTTTTGTGCACCCCATAGTGATTTTACCTCGTCAAGTTCCCGAGCAAAAAGACTAAGCTCGGGAGTGGACCAAAGGCGACGCCAGAGTGACACTATGTGATACTGGGCCAAATCATTAATTGGTCTACAACCTAGATCGAGTAACAAAGGTTTGATGGGTGCAGACTGCGGAAGACCTACCAGGTTCCGTAGGAACCGATTTTGTGCCACAGCCAAGCATGAAAGATCTTTGTGGCTCCAGACTTCGGCTCCATATAGGGTTGCAGAAAGGACCTTAGCCTCATAGATCTTAAGGGCTGGGGTAATACGTTTTGTAAACGAGTTCTTTTGCTCAAGAAACAAACAACCAGCCAACCTATTAAACTTCAATTTGGATGTCTCCAATTGGGAGTTCCAGTCGAGATGATGATCAAGAGTCACACCAAGATATGTCATGACCTTGACCTGCTCTAGTTGGACCCCATTTAGAGACACAGAGCAGATCGGAGGGGGTTTTCTTACAAAAAACCATAAATTTGGTCTTTTCAACATTTATTTGTAAGTCGTTTGTATTACAAAACTCAGAAAATCTATTCAAGGCAACCTGGAGCCCACCTCTTGTTTTCGAAAGGAGGAGGGTATCGTCTGCAAAAATAAGCATAGGATATTTGCGACCACCCAACATTGGTGCATCGGACTGTGTATTGTTAAAATATTGGGCCACCTGGTTAATAAACAAGAGGAACAAAGTGGGGGCCAGGACACAGCCTTGACGCACCCCACGCTGTACGGAAAAGCATTCGGTCACCTGCCCCTGGCTACCCCATCTTACCTGAGCAAAATTATCCTCATGTAAGCGCTGGACAAAGCTCAAAAGCTCTAAAGGAAGACCCATTGATCTAAGAGCTTCCCATAGCTTCTTCCTTGGCACTAAATCAAAAGCCGACTTAAGGTCGACAAACGCGGCGTATATTACGCCGCCGCCCAAAAAAACCACTTTCCAAAAAAGTAGTGAAAACCGGAGAACCTGGTCGATAGTACTGGTGCCAATCCTAAACCCTGCCTGCATGGGAGAAAGTATGTTATTAGTATCGATCCATTCCTGGATTCTTACTAGAGTCATCCTAGACACAATTTTCTGAATCGCATCGATCAGACTAATTGGCCGATAATTATTTGGGACGGAGCGATCACCCTTCTTATATACTGGCAGGATTTCCGCACCTTTCCAAGATTTCGGAATCTCTGCGCCTGCAGCTATATTGTTTTCCAATATTGTAATATATGGAACCCATAAGTCAGGATTAAGCTTGAAAAGGTCCGCGGGGATGACATCCAGGCCAGGAGCTTTTCCCGACTGGACTGACTCAAGAGCTTGTATAGTATCAGTTTCCAGAAAGGTAAGTCTATCTCCTATTGGTTGTAGGGAGCTCGGTAGGAAGGTAGCTATAGTTTGATCCAGAGCTATACTAGGGTCGTTAAATTGTGCCGAAAAGAATTCCACCCAAGATTGTGCTGACACGTGATTGTCGGGTGTTTGGGCGACTGAAGCCCTTCCCCTCCTAACGATCAGCCAAAATTCAGTTGAATTGGAGGACTCACAGGCTCTAAGGAGGGCGAGCCAATAGGAGTCGTCCCAGTCCCGCTTGGCCGCCCAGAGGGTAGATTTATAACACTGCCTAGCAACCCTAATGTCTACAATGTTCCTGGTCTTAACAGCAGCTACTAAGCTGCTGTGAGCTACTCTGCAACTCTTGTTGTACCATTTTTTATACGCCTTAGTGGAGGCAGGCTTAGAGGGCTTAGTAAGGAGGTTTTTGAGACTCGAAAAACACTCCTCATGGAGATTGGTGATAATTGGATCAGCGAGACCAGAAGGGGATAATGGAAGCATCCTACTCCTCACGCTCCGAACCTTCTCCTCAATTTTGGCGATAAGCGCTAGATCATCTAACACCCTGGTCCATTTTACACGACGTCTATTGTCGCACAAAAGTACGTCTGACGTCAAGCAATTAGTTCCACTGTCTTGGGCACCCAGGCCGGAGACCAAGATCTCGAGTGAAAGAGGATTGTGATCGCTCTCTGGACGGGGCTCTACCACCATATCTCGCACAATAGACCAACATTCGATATTGATCAGTATGTAGTCGATACGGCTAGAGCTTAGACCATTGTCAAAGCTGTTTGTCCCTAATCTGTCGGAGCGTGTACGCCCGTTAACAGCCCGGAAGCCCCATTCCAAACAAAAGCCCAGCCAATGCAAGGCTGCCTCAGTACCCCTAACTCCCCTAGAGATGGTTAACGGGGGAATGTTCCATGCTGTATCCTCCTCCGCACCCACGTCCTCTGCCAAGGTAAGTATGGGCTCAAAGGAGGTGTTCATATCGCCCGCTACCATAACAATCTGATCGGCTGTATGATTCTTCAGTACCCGATCAAGGTCGTTCAACACGGTTTGCTTTTTCCCACCCTGGCAGCCGCGGGCATAGACATTAACCAAAAAAAGATCAATGGCGTTGACTTTACTCAGAATAATGCACAGAAGATCCACACTCTCTACCAATATTTCCTTGCCATGAAAGCCCAGATTATTTTTAATCCAGATGGTTAAACCACCTGAGGCCCTACCCTTAAGACTCTGGATGGCGGGTTTTGAGAAATTAAGATAACCCACCCTATATAAGGGGACTGTTGACCATGTTTCCTGGAAAATAATGATGTCATATAGGTCGATAAAGTTGATCCAATCGACATTGTCCAGACGACCCCGTAGCCCTGCAATGTTCCAGGATGCCACTCTCAATGGATGATCCGTACCATTTGCTCGGGGAGTTGGAGCCAGGCCCTGCGCATCTAACCCAGACATAACCAGAACATCGCTAGGGTCCGGAGTTGGGCACAGATTTCCAGGCGAAGTGAGGCCAATACAAGGCGATGTTAAGGTAGTAGGTGGGACTGTCTCCCTGGAGTAAGGAGAGTTCGTCAGATTTCTAGACGGGGTTACGTCGATACTAGGCTTTATAGAGGTAGTATACGAAACTATCTCCCTAGTATGAGGAAAATTCCTTAATGGCAATATGTCAACAGACCCCCCATGTCAATCGACATCCTCCAGACAGCCAAACATATTCGATGTCGGTGCCCCCTGCCACCAATTATGCTGGGTGTATCCATCAACCATGTGAGTTGGCCGTCTGGCGTGCTGAACATTTAACCATGAGCCCTCCTGCGTAGGTTGATGTCTAGGAGGGTAGAAAAAAGTAAGTGGCCTCACAACTATAGTAGAATTAACTCCGTAAGGTGGCCGTGCACAAAGATGCTGGGCTGTGTGGGGGTCAGCAAAAGATACAACAACACAGTCACCAGCTATAGACTTGTGCGTGGGGCCTATCCAAGGCACTCTCCGTACCATTAAAACACTACTTCTATGCTGACCGGGGAGCTGTTTATTAGAATTAAGCCAATGAATGACCTTATTTTTTAAGGAAAGATCATTCTCCTGAAAATGTGGGTCCAGCTCCGGAACACCAGCTAATATAATTACATAGGGCCCAGCTTCAGGAGGTAGATCAATAAACCCTCCACGGAAGTTAGGGCGGATAGCCTGTCGTAGAGGGTATTTCATGCGTTCAGGCCTTAAGGGGTGATGGGCTGCTGCTCTTGGGACAAAATTCTGTCTATTAACAGGTGTTTGCGAGGGGAGAGATAATGGTACATCTAAGCAAGGGGTAGGTACTATAGGATTGGCAGTAGTGGTGCGGGGCTTTGGTATTGGTTTTGGTGCTGACAAAGTCACAGGAATACTTTCAGATACATGCGGAGGAGGTGGTATAGGAACAGGTGCCTTAGGTTGGGGAATAGAATCAGTTACACATGGGAGCTTGGCTTCCATGTCTTTTAAACTCAGACTAGCCAGGGTGACTATAGTCCTATCCATTTCCAGCAAATTGTTCTCTATGCGGGAAAGTCTTAATTCCAAAGGGGATAGTAATTGCTTAAGCGTACCCCAAACTATCTTAAGGAATTCTTCATCCCCCTCCCTTTCATTCACGGGACTGCTCAGCCGACCCTCCGGATTAATCACACTATTCTTCCCTGGGGAGGTGGTGAGGATGTTGTCTTTCACCATGCTAGATAGGCCGGGAGCAGATTCCCCCCCCAGAACGCTGGAAGTCATTTCAGAACTATCATCTTTCGCCCCAAGAGAGCCCATGGCCCGTCTACTGTTAAAAAACTGGGATCTTGCAATTCTAGCTTTTTTCCGAGCATAAATAGACCTCGCGAGACATTTCTTTTTATAGGTTGCTACTTTCTTGGCACTACACGATCTCGTGATTAAATTAATTTTGGGAAAAGGGATGGAGCCTATACCATTAGTTAGCGGGACAGGGACTTTACTTTGTTGCACTAGAGTTGGAATGGAGATAGGAGGCGAATTTAAAAGAGTAGTTAGCGGTGCGGGATGAATAGCTGCCGTTGTTATTAAGGGCCGGGGAGCTACGGTACGATCGGGGGTACGGGCAGATGCGATATTCCCCAAGGAGGATTTTTTTGTGTTGGCTATATGCTCTGACAGCCTTCTTGCAGCATCAAGTTCTAAGGAGACCTTGTGCTGCATTTTGCTGATTTCCTCGTCAATGGCCAAGTTCGTTTTGACCAGGAAATCATCGAGGGTTCTATTGGAATTGCTAGCAGCCATGAGGGTTTTGCTCCGACTACCCCGTGAGCACATTTTACAGAATACAAGTGAATAAATTACAATACAAACAACAATAAAACTGTATAATGTACCAACAAGGGGGGGTGGCCCAGCCCAGCCCTCTTAGTCCTCGAACGGCCTCAAACGGCCCGCTCTTTGCCCGGTCTTCGCCCCGGGCTGCGTCCCGCGCTGCGGGAGTGCTAGGTCAATAAGTAGGTGGCCGAGTAAAACAGGGGGCGTGGCAGCAGGGAGAGCGGACCGGAAGTTGGAGAATGGTCTTGCAGGGACTCCTGGGCAATGGAGTCCCCTGCACGCTCGCAGCCCCGCTGACCGCACTCACCCGGTAGCCTGCTCGCAGTCCCTCACCAAGTGTCCCGAAGTCCAAAGGGACGAAGCGGCACCCGCGGAGCGGGTGCGGCGAGTTGTGGTGCAAAGTTCTGGAAATGCCGCTGTGGTTTGATAAGGTCAACGACCAAAGTGCCTCCGTGCGCAGAAATGCGTCCCGCTGATAAGGTGATTAGAAGGGTTTTTAAGACTGCTGAGAGGCGGGGGGCGGCAGCAGGGAGAGCGGACCGGAAGTTGGAGAATGGTCTTGCAGGGACTCCTGGGCAATGGAGTCCCCTGCACGCTCGCAGCCCCGCTGACCGCACTCACCCGGTAGCCTGCTCGCAGTCCCTCACCAAGTGTCCCGAAGTCCAAAGGGACGAAGCGGCACCCGCGGAGCGGGTGCAGCGAGTTGTGGTGCAAAGTTCTGGAAATGCCGCTGTGGTTTGATAAGGTCAACGACCAAAGTGCCTCCGTGCGCAGAAATGCGTCCCGCTGATAAGGTGATTAGAAGGGTTTTTAAGACTGCTGAGAGGCGGGGGGCGGCAGCAGGGAGAGCGGACCGGAAGTTGGAGAATGGTCTTGCAGGGACTCCTGGGCAATGGAGTCCCCTGCACGCTCGCAGCCCCGCTGACCGCACTCACCCGGTAGCCTGCTCGCAGTCCCTCACCAAGTGTCCCGAAGTCCAAAGGGACGAAGCGGCACCCGCGGAGCGGGTGCGGCGAGTTGTGGTGCAAAGTTCTGGAAATGCCGCTGTGGTTTGATAAGGTCAACGACCAAAGTGCCTCCGTGCGCAGAAATGCGTCCCGCTGATAAGGTGATTAGAAGGGTTTTTAAGACTGCTGAGAGGCGGGGGGCGGCAGCAGGGAGAGCGGACCGGAAGTTGGAGAATGGTCTTGCAGGGACTCCTGGGCAATGGAGTCCCCTGCACGCTCGCAGCCCCGCTGACCGCACTCACCCGGTAGCCTGCTCGCAGTCCCTCACCAAGTGTCCCGAAGTCCAAAGGGACGAAGCGGCACCCGCGGAGCGGGTGCGGCGAGTTGTGGTGCAAAGTTCTGGAAATGCCGCTGTGGTTTGATAAGGTCAACGACCAAAGTGCCTCCGTGCGCAGAAATGCGTCTGCAGGTCAATAACAAATCTTACAGACACTTCAGCCAGGGTGGTGTCCGCTCAAAGTAGAGGCAGCTGTACACAACACACGCGCGCCCGCACACACACACACACACACACACCCCCAGAAGACACAAACTCCTGAACTTTCTGACCACCTAGAAGTGGCTGTTTGAATAACCTCAGGTGTGTGATGTGTTAAATCTGTACATTTCTTGCTCAGGTGCAGAATGAGTTTGGGGTTCTTCAAGAAAAGTGTGACTTTGAGACTGTGTTCATTGTGAAAAGGGGTAGCCTGGGGACCCTGCATGCCTTCATCCTATAAAAACGAGGTTTGAGGTGAACTTGAATCCGTGAATAATGGAAATTAACAGGATATATTAATCAAGTAAACAGAGGAAAAGGCAACTCAATGAAATGTATCCCTGGTTGATGAGCCACTCTCAGCACAATGCTTTCGATGAGGTTCATGATCAAGGAGTTTGGTAGCTCCCTAATGTGATGAGCAGAAGTTGCTGGAACCAGAAATAGGAGCTTGGAAGACAGGACTTACCAAGGAAACCTCTGCTACCGGAGCAATGGAGTCTTTTTTAGAGAGACTGAAGAATCAATGGCACATCTCATGCTATTAAGTGAGATTGTCGGGCAGCCCTACTGAGATCTACGCAATTAACATTTGGGAAAGTATGTTGTTCTCCAACGCACAAATACATGGTCAGGGCTGCCCAAAGCAATGGCTACCATGGGCAAAACACTTGTGAAGGAACAGAGGATGGGAGAGAGGATATTCTGCAGAAGTATTGTCCATTGCCATGCTGCTGCATTGGGGAAGATCCCTCAGAGAGAGAGAGTGGGTTCTGCCCTGGTGCTTACCTTCACTGACTGTTTATTTAAAATCAAAACAGCCTGACATGCCACAGTAGGTACAAACTACTAAAGGCTGGGGCAGCAGTTCCTCACTTCAGTTCAGTGTGCTAAGTGCTCTGATTTCTGATAAAGACGGTCTGCACTCTAGCTCTTTCACTAACCGATACTTCATTAATGTATTTCACCTTTACTAGAGCCATTGTTCTAAGATTAGCCAATGATTTTCCAGATTCTTAAATGAATTCTTTTGATCACCTAAGTGCTCTATAAAACTCTTGAATTCTCAATATACCTCTTGTTTTGAAAAATGTCTACAAATCAACATTTAATTTCAGAGTTGACTTTAACTACCGATCACATTTTACAAAGAGATGGACTCACACCAGGCTCCCACGATGAGCACTCTAAGAACACATGAATGTAGGTCGCGCGGAGAGATGTGATGCCAGAATCTACGATCATGAATTAGGTTAGGGCTTTAGATCTACAGAGGAGTGCAGTACACTGTCAAGGCGCTCTTTGCCAGGGCCTTAGACGGCTGCGATCTTTTAGAGCTCGCCTGAGCCCCCATTCGCATGTTTGTCTGCTCGCTCCTGGGCGATGCAGCTGGTGAGCTGTGAATGATCCGAGAGCTCACTGACGCATGTAAAGTGAAAACTGGCTGCGGCAAAAGATGGAGGCAGAGGACCGTTGTGCTCCCTCTGGCTTGTTTCTGGTCCATGATGGCGAGTGCAGTGGCTGGAGAAGAAGGTGCCGCTTCCCCAAGTAGGAGACAGGGAGCCGCTTAGTGATTGCTAGGCTCTTCTAAGGGTGCTGTAGCATAGCCAGAGCATTGGCAGATACCACTGGGACCAGGAGGAGGCCGTGGGTGGCAAACAAACCTGAGGAATGTTTCTTCTTCCCAACACCTGACAGGCTGCAGCACACACTACACCAGGGCAGGTGCTCAAGCCTGGTACAAAGCATCGAAGAAACAACCTAGATGGCAGCCGTAGGTTGTTCTTCTCACTCCAAGTAACTGACTAATATCCACCACTGAAATTACTTCATATTTCACCATATTAATTCACCACTAATCCTTTATAGGCTTCCTGAATAGCGTGCGTCAACAAGCGCTATATAAATACAAACCTTTGTCCTCCTCTATCCTTCTGCTATCATTCCACATCTAAATAACTGACTAACCTATCCACCACTTAAAATGTACTTGCATGTTTCACTATACTAATTCAACACTAATCCTCTACGGGTCCCGGAGTAGCGTGCTACTCACCGAAAAAGCGATTTGACGCCTCGTCATGGGTAGTAAGCGCTATATAAATGCAATTACAATACAATACAATACATTCTTCCTATGGAACCAACACCAATCCATCATGGCTGCTGAACAGCCTGCTCTTTCCTGTCTGGTTATTCCTGTCTCATTGCTGCTAAAACACCCATGAGCTGTTGCTAATCGAGTGACAATTCCCCCTCTTTACTTTTCTGTATGGTGGTTTATTTGTGCCGGGACTCTTTCTTGCAACGCTTTCTTTGCTTTACAGTCTGCCTCTACCTCCATCTTGGTTTGGGCTGCTCCGGGCATACTTTATCATTTGTTGTCGCTCTAGTTCCGTAGCTTCTTATATGATCAAATACATGTATCTCTTGCCACTACACTGCGACGCGTGACAGGTATTGAGCTGTGTCTCGTGAACTGTTAACCCATATTACAGTCTGTCAAGTGCTGTCTTTCATTACTCCGAAGGGGATATTGGCCGTGAATGCATTCTCAATAATTGGATCAGCAATGCAGAAGTATAATCATTGAAATGTCAGGTTCTCTCAAGTTATTGGCCATAACCACTATTTTGCATTTCTTAGAGCTTATTGCATTTGTAGGTTGAAAGGTAGCATGTATTATTTGTGTTGCTTGTAATAATTCACTTCAAAGCTCTGGACCCATTTCAAATAATTAAATTAGGTCTCCAAGTGAGCGGGACATTTTCTTTATTATAGTTTAAAGCACCTGAGTTATGTTTGGCCCATTGAAGGTATAATGTAAGGTTTCCAATGTTTCAATGTGCCTAGCCTAAGGCCAATCAACAGAGTGGAAGCACCATACGTTTATTAAAAAAAAAGATTTTTAGTCTACATGCAATTACTTGCTGTAACATAGAGCATGCAATTTATTAAAGGGCCCAGCAGTCTACAATTTGACAATAAACAGGATCGGCCCACCCTCCTGTTTTTCCTAGATTGCAGATATTAAAACCTTGCATTCAGTAAAAGATTGTATCACTAATTAAAACATGAAATTCATATATATATAAACAAGACACCAGCAGGTTTGCAAACGTGTGCCTGTATAACGGCCATCAGACCATATCCATCCAGGCCAATCATTATTTTGCCAGAAAGATGCCAATTTAAAATGCTAAAACACACAATTTTCAACAGGCATCGTTCTCCACAGCTGAATGGTGGAATGACTCACAGGTTCGGGGGCATGTTGCTAGGCGCACCTCCCATCTGGCGCGTGTCAGCGGACGTTCCTGGTCCTGAAAAATAAAAGAAGTCACTGTTGGGTAGTCATGTGCCAGGTGGTGCTTGCATGTCTTTCTATGTCTGCTTCTTTCATTCATCTACTTTGACATATTTAGACAATTTGGTTTTATTTTTAGAAGGCATCTGCAATCTACATCCACGTCAAACGCAAAACAAGAACACTGTACTATGACAGTTTTTTGAGGCACATGTGAGGTCTCTGTAAGGTAAACTTCCACCAAGAGGAACGAGCTGTAGAAAGAGCAGATGCTCTTGCTGCATAAAGACAGGCAGATCACTTATTGAAGATGGCATTCCGAGACAGGTTTTGCATGTCGAATCATCAGTCCCCCATTTCCCTGTGCTATCAACTCCACAACCCCAATTTCTCTTAATCAGTCCTACAATAGTCCCTGGATGGACCCTCGTGCTTTCTCATCAGAGTCCCTTGTCTTCATTTTTTCCTACGGCCTACATTTTCCAATTTGCTCCTTATGTTCCCCATCAGATGAGCATCGCTCATTCAAGAGCCTTTGTCTCTTTATCAGGGCACACTCCTCCATTTCTCTGTAACCTCCCCGCTTCTCTTCAGTGACCCCCCTAGTGTATTTTCCTCTGGCCCGATATCTCAGCCTCCCCATGTAGCACCCTTCGCCTTCAGGATCCCACTGAGGTGGGCTTACACCACCGCACAAATATTACAAAGTCATAAAGGTTCTCCAGTGCAGGCCATCTCAGTGTCCCTTATGCAGCAGGCCGCCATGATCAATGTCACTTTCCCTGATGATAACAGAAATTGTTAGTAGACTATATAAAGGTGCAGCTAGAATATCCAAATCTACTTTCCATTGTGACTGTTTTGTCCACGTACCCGACATCCCCACGGACTTCTCCAGAGTCTAGGAATGGGTTTGGAATCCTCAGTGGATTCTTGGAGGTTGTTTCAAACCAAGAGTGACCACTATCCGAAGTGAGATATTTAACATAATATCTTAGCGATTGACTTCTTCCCCCATTATGAATTCCACCATTAAAACTGTAGACTTCTCAGCTTTAGTCTGGAGTATTTTGCACCACCGAAATCAGAACAGACGTTTATACTTTAAACTTCAGCAAATGTTCTAGATGTCATTTTGATCAGCTTCATCCAAAGCACTGAATTTGCTGAATCCAATACAAAACGTTAATATTTAGATGTTTATGTAGGCACCAGCAAGTCAACTTCCTGCTTATTTCAGGGTATGAACCTCAAAGAAGCTCACACGTGCAGTAGTGACAGCAAAACCAATGCATTCTACATTTAACCCCTTCCACGCTGATGACGAGCTGGGCTCGTCATGAGGTAGCCTCCTGCTACGCTGATGACGAGCCCAGCTCGTCACGTAACATGCGCTTTTAAAAATCTCCGCGTACGAGCGGAATTCCGCCCGCACGCATGCGGTTAATTGGACACAGCATGCCATACCTATATCATGCTCTACTGAAAAACTACACAGTTCTAGCAGTACATGGAAACCATAAGTGACTGTCAGATTTGAATTAGGCGGCAGATGGGCGGAACCGAATTAGATGTAGACAATCTATGCAGAAGTCAAGATCAAAGTGGAGTGGAATCCCTCTCCTTTTAGACCTTTCTGTAACTTTCACAATCGGGCGATGGAATGTTTTTTGCACGAAATTGGGTGATTGCCTGTTGGTTTAACTATGTAGGAGTTTAGACACTGATTCACAAACCATTGTGATTATTAAACTATGGTTTTCACCTTCTGCATTTGAGTGAGGGCTTGTTTTCAAATATGGTTGTATTATGTTTGCAGACACATCTGTTGGTTCTTATCATGTGACTTCATAAAGAAGGTATTTTACCGAAACGCGCGTAGAAAATGTGAGAAAATTTAACAAAAAGCCACAAGAAGATTTATATTATATATCTATTGTAGTGTGCTTCTTTTTTGATTAGTTCAATATCACTGTTATTTTTTGATAGGAACATTATCAAGTTCAATTAATGTATTCTGTTGATTCATGGGAGGGTGTGATAGACTAAATGAATGAGGATGCGTGCTGTGAATTCATGATACTTAGTCTGAATCTATTGATTGCATAGTTTATATATAACTGTTTACTATAAAATAATGAATTGAATGTTAATCAGGTGCGGCCAGTTGATGAGACGCGCAGACGGAACAAGACGTCTTTGCGGTTAGCTAGAGCATTCGCCACAGCGACCACGCCCTCCATGATCTTCCCACCGGCTGGTGTTGAAGATTAAAAGAAAGACTAAAGAATTTTGTGCAAATTATGCTGCTGGAATTAGTTGGCTGACAATCTCCACCACTAAGTTGAAGAAGCTTTACAAGACACACCTACTACTATTGAGGCTGTCCTATCACATTCCAATCCTGATGAAGACCCGCCATAGATGCTCATAAATCAGCGCATCACTTCTAGGGTCGAAACGTCGACGTTCTGTCTATATATCCGTCTACACAAAGTCCCCAGGAACTAAAGAAATGATTTAAGCCTCCTGGGTCTATTGCAAATAAGAGTGTATATATATTTTTTATGTACTGTTTGTTCTAACTGTATGATTTGGCCTGTATTCTGTTCAACCATTTTGTCATTAAGTCACCAGTCACGACTCACTCACTTAATGTAATTTTAGTTTTTGTATTGTCTTGTTCTGGACAGCTTGCCCAATGCAATTCTGACGATTTAAATACTAAACATTTACCTTCTCGTCTATTGTGGTCAGTGTCCATTTGTTGTCTGATTTAGAAGTAACGGAAGTACTTTTTCCGTATATGTATTCAATACGTTTTTCAATTCTATTGTGTCCCCAACAGAACCAACTTTGTTGTTTATAGTGCAGGTAAGAGTGGCGGGGTGGGTGGGAGTCGACAGACGACGATGAGATAAACTTAGATTTAAAGAAAAAAAACACTTTCCTTGAGATCGCCGCATTGCCAACTCGGCGATAAGTTTATCTCGTCGATTGTTATCTGTGCCCTCTATCTTGTGTTGTGAATTTTAGATATGGATTTGACTTGTTAAATGCTTTAGTTGCCTGAGATCTTTATATACGGTGCGCGTGCAAACCTGCAGGGCAGGGGGTTGCTTTTTGGCAAATGTGTAGAAAATATGGATGCAGAGAACTATCCATTGCAAGATGGTTCACTACTGTACCGCCTTTCCTTTCTTGGCTCCAACATGCCCTACGAAGAGTTGTTTGCCACCCAGAACTCACAATCAAGGTAGAATGACAATGCTCTTTTTGTGTCCAGTCGGTGGCATCTCTCCTCTTCTTTAGACTGAGGAGATATACCCCACCGACCCTGTTTGGTGCATGGTGGTAGTGTTGTCCATGAACACCGGTACCAGCCTTCCTCTGATTGAAGGAAGAAAGGCTTTCAATGCTAACTAGTTCGCCCGAAGCTCCAACAGACTGATGTGGAGCCCAAATTCTGCCAGAGACCAGAGTCTTCGATCTCCACCTCTCCCAGATGGCTGCCCCAGACCAGGAGGGATGCATCTGTCATTACAGTCAGCTCTGGTTGGGGAAGAGAGAGGGGTCTGCCACTGACCCAATCGCAGTTCGTCAGCCACCATTGCAGGTCTTCTGCAGTTCTCTTTGAGATCTGGACCATGTCAAAGAGATTCCCCTGATGCTGTGACCACTGGACCTTCAGATCCCACAGATGCTAACGGACATGTCTCACAAGCAGGATGCAGGAAGCCATGATGCCCATCAGCCTCAATGTTAATTTCACTGAAATCCAAGATAGAGGCTGAAACATCGGAATTATAGCCCAAATATCCTGGAGTCGCTGCTCAGGAGGATAGGCCCGACTGCACTGTGTCTAGAACAACTCCGATGAAAGAGAGCATCTGGTGTGACTTCAGCACATTGATAGTAAACCCCAGTGACTGAAGAAGGTTCACCGTAGTCTGGAGGTGGGAAACAACTGCCTGTGGTAAGCCCGCATGCAAGAGCCAATTGTCGAGGTAGGGGAAGACTGGAAACCCTGACGATAGAGGTGTGCTGCAAACACCACCAAGACATTGGTGAATACCTGAGGGGCGCTGGGTAGACAAATGGAATAACAGGAAACTGAAAATGATTTTGGCCCATTGTGAACAGCAGGTAGTGTCTGTGTGCAGGCATGACGAGAATGTGGAAATATGCTTCTTGCACGTCCAACGCTACCATCCAGTCTCCTAGGCCCAGGGCCGACAGAACTTGTATGAGTGTGAGCAACTTGAATTTCTCCTTTTTCAGGAAGAAGTTGAGAATGCACAGGTCTAGAATAGGACAAAAGCCTCCGTTCTTCTTGAGCACTAGAAAGTAGTGGGAAAAAACAACCATGACCTACTTCTGATGTCAGCACTCTCTCTATAGCTTCAAGAGAGCTACCACTTCCTGATGGAGCAAGGAGAGGTAGTCCTATGTCAGCTTGTCGTACGTAGGTGGCATAGGAGGAGGGATGGACACAAAAGGGAGGGAATAGCCTCTCTGGACGAGTTGCAAAACCCAACGGTCAGATGTTATTGACCTCAAGTGGTGCATGTGATGGCTTACTCTGTCCCCCACTGGATGCCCATACGATCAAAGGGCAACCTAAAGAGGTTTGGAGCTGCTGCCAGGGGTGGGGGAGGTGGTAGACTGACCCAACTTCAGACTACCTGTCCCACGTGGTCTGTGGGAACCAAGTCATCAGCCACTAAAAGATTGCTAAACGTGCTGGCCGTAAAGCTAACAGTCCCTCTATACCCCCATCTCAAACACTATGTAATGACATAGCAAATCATTGGCACTGGTGGAGGTCATGGATACGATCAGGATGTCAGTGGACAGAGGGACGCCCACCTTGCTAGTGCTCCTTGATCTATCGGCAGCCTTTGACACCATCTCTCATCGGGTCCTGTTGGACAGGTTGCAGGAGATTGGTGTTGAAGGCTTGGCATGGACGTGGCTGCAGAGCTTTCTTAACAAGAGAGCACAATGTGTCCAATTAGACACATTAGTCTCTCAGACCACCACAGTAGACAATGGGGTCACGCAGGTGCTCCATCAAAAGCCCCACTTTATTCAACATCTATATGGCACCACTGGCCACCGTCATAAGATCTTGCTGTTTTGAGACAATCTCGTATGCGGATGACACGCAGGTGATAAAATCCCCATCGAGACAGACCCAGCGGAAGCCAGAGCAAAGTTTAAAGCCTGCATGCTGAAAATTGCCGCTTAGATGAGCAAGAATTTTCTGCAGCTCAATTCCAACAAGACGGAGATCCTTCTGTTTGGAAAGGCGACGGAATTATGGTCGTCGGACTGGTGGCCGGAGGAATTGGGAGAGGCACCCAAACCAACCACTTAGGCACAGAACAGATGGGAGCCACCAAAGGGCATGTCTATGAGCAAATCCAGTGATTATCAACCAGGCACGGTGCCTATGGGCCAGAGACAATGAAATTGCTCTACCTTGCAAGTCTGTTGTGTCCCAAAAAAATTGCGATTTCTACAGCTTCCTTATTTGCGATTAGCAAATTGCTAATCGCAAATAAGGAATAACTCCCCATTCATTCCTATGGGCCTAAAGGCCCATAGGAATGAATGGGGAGACATTACTTATTTGCGATTAGCAATTTGCTAATCGCAAATAAGGATGCGATTTCAAGGGTGCCAGGGGTGTCCAAAGGACACCCTGTAGCACCCCGGAAATGTAAATGTAGACTGATGTTGCGCATACACATGTCCAAAGGACATGTGTGTGTGTAACATACAACTTAGAAAAATGCACTAAAGTGCATTTTCTAAGTTTTTGCTATTTACCACCAAGTCAGACTTCGCGGTAAATAGCGGCCAAAAATTGCGAATTCGCAATTCTAAATTGGTTCTTAAATTGCATTTAAGGAATCTCAAATAGAGATTCCTTAAATGCAATTCCTCGCAATTTAGCGATTTTAAAATTAGCGATTTTTGCATTTGGGATGATGAATCCCAAATGCAAAAGAAGCGCCCCCAAAGGGCCAGATTCGAAGAATCTGGCCCTTTGCAAGCCGTTTCTTGTTTCATTAATCTGGCTGTAAGGCTTTAGGAAGCCCAGAGGTCTACATTTAAAATTCCAGTTTGCAAACAATCGGCTAGCCAGTGGTTGTTGATATGGAAGCACTAAACACAGATCAACTGGAGACCAGTTACATCTACAGTTCCAAAGTAGCATTGAAGCAGGGGGAGCTGTTGATCCCAGAAATATACTAGCACCCACATTAGGGCCCCAGGTATACAAACTTCAGTTGCCTATATCTGAAGAATGGCTTGTTATGATAAAGATTTTACATTGACTCCCGGTTTGCACATGCATTTGTGTACCTGGGATTGAGAATTGAAGTCCAGGTGAGTCTTTAAATCATGATTTTACAGTGGTTGTATGACAGAACACTGCATGCATTTACTACGCATGCCTTTACACCGCAGTCAGTATCCCGACTGCTATGTTATGTTATGTTATGTAAAAATTCTTATACCGCGCACGTTCACCGAACGGTTTCTTGGCGCTCATAACAGACACAGCGAGCACGGGCCAGTGATTACTCGAAGGCAGCCTTGAAAAGGGAAGTCTTTAATGTCTTGCGGAAACATTCATAGGAGGGGCAGTGACGAAAAGAGGGGGGGAGGGAGTTCCAGAAAGAGGGGCCTAAGAAGGAAAAGCGTAGGCCGC
The DNA here is from genome assembly GCF_964261635.1 of Lissotriton helveticus. NCBI lineage: Eukaryota > Metazoa > Chordata > Amphibia > Caudata > Salamandridae > Lissotriton > Lissotriton helveticus. The sequence continues at coordinate 289,619,733 of NC_136063.1, read as the reverse complement.
CGAGTTTTTTACGGCGGAATTTAGGGATGCACAGAAGATTATCAGAAGAAGAGCGTAAGCTCCGTATTGGTAGATAACGCTTTAAATTGGCGGAGATAAAAGCAGGTGCCAGATTGTAGAGGGCTTTAAAGATAGTGCATCCGAGTTTAAAGGTGCACCGTTTGGCCACTGGAAGCCAGTGAAGGCTCCTCAGCAGTGGAGAAACGTGTTGGTGCTTGGGCTGGCGGTACACCAGGCGGGCAGCCTGGTTTTGTATCAGTTGGAGCCTCTGAAGCTGGTAAGCGGGAATCCCCGCATATAGGATGTTTGCAAAGTCAACCCTGGAGATGACTAAAGCCAAGATAGCTAAAATGAGTGCCTCTCTGGTGAGAAATCGACAGATCTTGCGTATCCTGCGCAGATGGAAGAAGCAGGATGATGTAACTGCCGAGATCTGGGATTTCATAGACAAATCACCAGAGATGACAACTCCGAGGCTTTTCACAGAGCTGACAGGGAGGGGGGGGGGCGCCAAGAGAGAGGGGCCAGTAATTGTCATTCCACGGATTGGTCGGTCCACCCACCAGGACAAGTTCTGTCTTGGTGGGATTTAACTTGAGCTGGCTGTGGGCCATCCAATCGGAGATATGAAGCATGGTGGTTTGAAAATTAGTAAGAGAGGAGGAAGAAGAATCAAGAGGGAAAATCAGCTGCAGATCATCTGCATAATTATAAATTGTTGCAGAGGAGTGCCGAAGAGAGACCATAAGGGGTTGCATATATAAATTAAAAAGAAGAGGAGATAGGGCCGAGCCCTGAGGGACTCCGCAAGAGAGGGAAGAAAGAGGAGCAGAGAAGGTGGAGAGGTGAACTGCTTGAGAGCGCCCATCCAGGAAAGAGCGGACCCAATCAGGGGCAACACCCTGGATGCCGGCGTTAGTGACACGGTCGATCAATATAGAGTGATCGACCGTGTCAAAAGCCGCCGACAGATCCAGCAGGACGAGGGCTTGGGAGATGTTATTATCCGCCCCCGTTCTTAGAGTATCCATGACGGCCGCAATGACCGCCTCAGTAGAATGAAGAGGGCGAAAGCCAGCCTGTTGAGGGTCCAAAAAAGATGAGCTCTCAATGAAAGTGCTCAAACATCGAGTCACATGGGTCTCTAAGATCTTTCCCAGGTAGGGGAGTAAAGAGATAGGCCTATAATTACTCAAAACCGCGGGGTCAGCATTAGCCTTCTTTAAGATTGGCAACACCACTGCCTGTTTGAAGGGGTCTGGAACTACTCCTGTGGCTAACGAGGTGTTAAGAAGAGCCAGGGCGGGGTCAGGGCAGGTCAAGAAAATTTCTTTGAGGATATGGGGGGGGCAGCAATCGTTGGGAGACCCGGAGCTGACTTTGTGCAGGAGGCTCTGGAACTCAGTGATGGAGATAGGGGGGAAAGTATCCAGTTGCTGGGAGTTTTTAAGGGGTAATAAGAATGAGTGGGACGAAGTGGGTGAAGAGATATTATTTTTAATGGTGTGAATTTTATCCTGAAAGTAGGTGTTAAGCTCATCACACAGAGCCTGAGTGGGCACAGAGGGAAGAGTGACACGATCGGGAAGGGAAAGCTCATTGACGATTGAAAAAATATCTTTTGCTTTGGAAGCCGATTCTATGATTTTCCGGGAGAAATAAGATGTTTTAGCCTCTAAGATAGAGGATTTGTAATTTTTTAAAAGAGTTGTAAATTCACTTTTAAGAAGGGGATCATACTTGTGGCGCCATCGGCGTTCGGCTTGGCGAAGAGCCAGTTTATCGAGTTTTAGTTGGTCAGTAAACCATCGCTGGGCGTCATGAGGGCGCACAGCTTTTATGGTTTTTAATGGGGCTACTGCATTGGAAGCCGCCACAAGCCATTGTTCGAGTGTGGAAGCTTGATAAGTGGCTGAGCCAGAGGGCAAAGGGACTGAAACTGCCAATAGAGAGTGTAGTTCAGTTAAGTTGGCTTTCTTCCAGTTGCCGGCCAAGAAATTAGTTGTAAGAGGGGGGCGGAGAGGGATGGAGAGGTCTACTGAGAAGGAGATAAAACAATGGTCTGACCATGAACAGGGGGTTACCAATGGGGGCGAGATGTCTAGGTTTGCTGTCCAAACCTGGTCCAATATGTGGCCCTTACAGTGGGTAGGCGTAGAAATGAATTGGCGACAGTTCATGCTGGTTAAAAGTTCTGAGAATTGCTCGGAAGTCGACTTTCCCGGGGGTCGGAGGGCCAATAGTTAAAGTCACCTATGATGATGACTCTAGCATGGTTAATGATTATTTGAGAAATGAGATCCCCAGCTTGTTGAGGGAAAGAGGGCATGTGAGTGGGCGGTCTATACATAAGAAAACAAACAAGGGAGGACCTAGTAGAATGAAGTTTAATGACAAGGGTTTGGGTATTGGGGATAGGAGTGCAGGCCAGGGTGGAGAAGATATGCTCTTTACGAATGATTGCTGCAACCCCACCACCAACTTGTCCCCCTGGGCGATTAGACTGCATAATATAGTAGCCATTTGGGATGGCGGCAAGAATGTCAGGAACAGAATCATCCGTGAGCCAGGTCTCTGAAAGAAGAAGAATATCCACGGCACTATCATCTAGCAGACGATATATTTCCAGTTGGTGTTTCACCATAGATCGAGTGTTGAGGTAGAGGATCGTTAAGGGACGCATCTCTGGTAGTAGAGAGGTGGAAAGCGGGGGCCCAGAATTATGAATACGGAAGGAGGGATTGGGGGTCCTTGAGGCAGGGGCAGTCGAAATACAACACTCCTGGGCCATCCTAACGGCACAAGGCGGTGGAGGCACCGTCCGCCGTAGGGCGTGTAGATCGGCAGATGAATAGGTAAGGGTGTGGGCAGAGTGTATGGGCGCTGGACGCGGTGTTCCTTTACCACCCAAGGCATTAAAATAACTTGCCTTAGGGTGGCGTTGGACTTTGGAATAATATAAATTAATATTCCTACTCCAGTCAGTGGATCAGTAGGGAATTGTTGAACTTGATATCCAACACCAGTCCAACACCGCGCTCTAAAGCAAGTCGTTGTAACCACTTGCAGGGTAAAGGAGCGCGTGGGAACGTCGTGGTCGGGGTAGTGACTGCGTTGTAAAGTCGGTCGTGGTTCTGCCTTTGTGGTAAAGGATGTTTCCCTTTTTCTGTAACTGTAGAGAAAAGAGAGATTCATTCTGGTTCTGCGTTTAAAGGTTAAACTGGTTATATTTAACTGTCTAACAAGACGGGCCAAACAAGGCAAAGGCTTTGCCCACAGACATTAAGGTAAATAAAAATAAGTTTTGCGATGTTGAAATAAAATCCATCCCTTACGTCTGCGAGTGGACGAGGTTACCTGCTGAAACCATTTAACCTCAATTCCATTCCAGCAATTATAAGCGAGGATTTCACTCCCAAGGCCTTTCCTTCAATGCCCTGAAATAGCATAAGCAGAGCACTGCTTTCCACTATCTCTACAGTAAACAACAGGCACAGTGAAAACAGACACGGTGGTCATAAGCAAGGAGGCCTCATCTCATTTGGCCGCCTAAATATTGACTTAGAGTTCACTTGTAACCCGGCTGGAAAGGGCTCGAGCGATCTTTGGCTCTGTGACAGCTATTTGCATAGCTGGTACCGTGTTGCATGCTGGGAAAAGGAGACAGACACAACAGCGATGCGCACATCTGCTGCTAAGCCTCAAAAGCTCAATGCAGCAAACCATTAAATCACGCGACATGACTTAAATGACAAACACCCATTCTGAAGGAAATGCTATGTCTTTTATTGCTTTATGTAATTTATAGCACTCGATTGGGATTTAAAGCGAACTGATGCTATTTCGCTTTGGTTTCCTTCAATGTATATGAGGGCAAAACACATTGATGCAACTGCACCAAGTGGAACGTCAATCAGAGCAAGCAAGGTTAGGAGCACCAAAAGCTCCTTCGAATGGAAATTCTACGTCTGATTTACAGAATCCGCAACGACGAAGCATGTGTTGGAGGTTAGAGTTCTGATGATGAATTTGTGTACCAAGTACATGATACAAAAAATCCTGTGAATAAAGCATGAGAAGATTTTTTTTTCATAACCAAATTGTATTCATTTTAGTATCACAAAGTATCATACACCAATGAGAAGGCAATATCGTCACACGTGTGTTGGCCATCATATAATCCCAATCATGAATATCAACATCATTATCCCAGTGGTAGTCCATGGCATGCCCATCACCCACCCCATTTCTTTTTGTGTTATTGATGGCAGCGTCGTGTCTTGTATGTTGGTTTCTCCTGCGTGCACACCAGTCAACATCCTTCCTCCAGACCACATGAGAGGGGTGTCTGGCCATTTCCAGGTGTGGGCGATGTACCTTTTAGCAACTAAGGAAACCACTCCTATAAAGATTCTTTCAGCCCTTGGCCAATCAACTCCCTCCAGAATGCCCAGTAGTGTCACCCAGGGACCCAAGTCTATGTGGCGACCCAGCACCTCGGAGACCTCACGCCCCACCATGTTCCAGAAGGACCTGGCCACATGAAAGAAGTCAGCAGCAGGCAAAGAGAATCTCGTGCTTGTGACTTGAAACTTGTGGTCAATCCACTGCAACTGCTGAGGGGTCAGGTATGTCGCATGGAGATAGTTAATTTGGATCACTCCCAGACACAAGGGAATCCCCAATTCTCTTGGGGCCAAGCAGGCTTCACTATAGTCATCGTCATCAAGCTCCCCCACCCAGTCCTCACACCCACCAGAGAAGGAGAAAATTATCTGGGGCGTTGATCAAGAGAGATCGATAGATCGTTGATAAAGCTCCCTTACCTAATCTTTTGATCAATATCTTGGCTTCAAGGGGACTGTATTTGAGGATCTGGGTGTCAACCTGGAGGTGGACCAATAAAGTGGGATGTAATTGGAAATACCTAAAGAACTGTGTATGGGAAAGGCTATTGATCCCAAATTTCCTGATAGCATATCAATCTTCCACCTCGGCGAATGTCCCCTAGGTATGTGATCCTAATGCTGTCCCATCTGGCAAACACCAGAAGACCTGACACCTGTTTGAGGCAGGTACCCTGCCACAGTAGTGCAATGTCTGTGAGGCGGCGGTTCCAACCAGTAAAACGTAAAGCCACTCTCCAACAAAGTAGTGTCACCCGGGTACAGGAGGAAGTTGTTAGAGGTATCGGTTTGCCATAAAGTTGGCCACGGATACCCTCGAGAACAACAAGATGCAGCTCGAGTTGTATGGCTGATCATCCCATCCCCCTGTGAACCACTCACTGACCTGGACCAGATGCGACACAAGCTAGTAGTTGTAGATGTCAGGCATGCCCAGGCCGCCACTGAATGGGTATTGTCGTGCAGATGCATAGGCCACGTGTTGTTGCCAACCCCGCCCCCAAAGAAGGCCGTCATTTTCAAAGTCAGGGATCTAGCCCACATCCAAGGGACTGGATGGCAGAAATTTGTCAGAATATAGAGTTATCGGGGGAGACACGTCATCTTGAAGATAGCGATGCCTCCCATTGGATTAAACGGCAGACTCCTCCACAAGTGCAAATCTCTATCCAAAGCCGATACCAGAGAGCGAATGTTGAAGGACCAGGCAAAATCCGGGTGGTAGGAGATATGGATAACAATGTACTTATAGGTAGCTTGCATCGCACTGGTATTTTAGGGCACCAGTGTGGCCCAGTGGCATCCCCCGACATAAAGATAGAGGATATCAAGGCACCTAGGGCCTTAGGACTGTGGAATGCCTTGGAAGACCAGGACATAGTCTACATAAAGAGCAATGTGGTTCTCTACTCCACCCTCCCACCACCATTCCCGAACACACGAGCATCACACTGCATCAAGCATGCCAAAGGCTCAATTGCGAGAGCAAACAGTAGGGGGACTAGGGGACAACCCTGACGAGTGCCTCTGCAAACCAGGAAGGGCTGAGAAAGGACACCCTTGATGTGGACCTGGGCGGTAGGGGTGTTGTAGAGAAGACCCACAAGTCTGCGGAAGGTGGGGCCAAAGCCAGCCTGTTGGAGAATGGCTGCCAAGAACGGCCATAAAACTGTGTTGGAGGAGGGCCAGGGGTAGTTTAGTCAGCTTGATTGTGAGAGAGCTAATTACATCCTCCTGATAAAGCATGAGAAGATTTAATAAAATTTCAAACTTTTGACTCATCTGGAGAGCTCGAGGATTATATGTAAAGTTTGCTTTTAGTTCCATGACAACTCCCTATATGCTCACCCTGAACATTGTATCTACTTGTTCTAAGCACAGCAGGTGGCCTTAGGCAACTTCTGCTCATCAACTCATGCTATTATGTGGGGAATTCTCCATCGTTCTAAACAGAGCCTTTTTCTGTGAAAAGTCTATGTTAAGCCACTGGCTGCATATATTTCTCTGTTTTATCTACAGCGTTTTTACTTATAGTAGCAACACTCAGATTGTTCACTTTTTTGTTTTAATAAGTTTGAACCTGTAACTATAGCCAAACTGGTCTCCTGCCTTACCGCAGATCTCTTGCGGATACTTCAGAACCTTTTAAACGTGAATGGCAGCAAGACAAAAGTGCTGACATTTTGGCAAGAAGACTTACTGGTGGGGGGCGTGGCCAAGTAATTTGGCTGAGCAGATGTTACTCTCGGCGCTCCCGCCGCCATAGGAACAATCCTGCTTGTATCCTGCACAATCCTGGAGGGACTCTTCCATGGACAGGTTCCGGCTGCTATAGCCCTTCCTTGTGATGTGCTCGGGGCTCCCTGCCAGGACTCTGGGCTGCTCACCGGTCAAAGAGTGGATGCAGACCTAATGGCATGGACCAGCACCATTTTCTTGCTGGGGGATGAGCAGGCCAGGTGAGCAGAGAATTAATGGCCTTGGCGGACTCCGACGCAGTGATCAGGAGCCTCAGCCAACTCAAGCCCCTGGGGAGTGACCAGTGAGGGACACCAGAGAAGCTAGACACCCGGGGCATTGACAGTGAGGAGATCTGTGATTGGGAAGCGAGTGATGCGAGGGAGGTGCGCTCGTCTGAGGGGATACGGTGGCACCAGTGGACCATGGTGAGGAATCTGGGGCCTTCCGAGACCCTGGAGAATGCTACCGAAGTGGGGCTAAATAACTGCGGTGACTCCCTGCATTGGCCCGAAGACTGGCTACGAGGAGTCCAATGGGCGGGGTGGTGAGTGATGCGGGAGGGGTGCGCTAATCCCTGTCTGAGGCGAGGAGCCCTAATTGAAAGGAAAGGCGCAGACTGTGTAGACCCCTACTGATACGGGACCAGGGGGAGAGATCCAGCAGTGCAACGGAGTGGCTGGCTGAGTCGTGCAGTGAGCAGCAGGGAGGAGGTCTGTGACTAAGGAGGCCAACGCTGCAAAGGGAGGGTGCACGTCCTCATCTGTGGAGTGGCAGTGTTCCTGGGGAGCCTAGTGTGCATAGACTGGAAGACCCATCAATCTGAACCTCTGAGAAAGGGCCCATGCAGGCAAGGCAGAGGAGGAAAGACAGTCAACTCGAACTCGGCAGCATTTGGAGGTGAGGGGGTCTGTGCACAAGGACGTGGGCGTCACAAGAGGGGTGCGCCTCTCCCCATCCAACACCCGTAATACCCAGCTGCTGACTCGTATGGGGGACGGGCTGGGCCCCATGAACTGCACCATCCCGAATTGGAGTCCCCTATGGCAAATGCTCTAGGACCTGGTGGGTGTGAATAGTGTGATGCAACGAGGAATGTGTGCTGCAAACGTGACCATGCGTGGTTGGCCACAGTGGTAGTACTGGACCCAGCGGGGATCCCTGCAATGCACCTCCATAAGGCTCGAGGGCCTCTAGGACTGATCTGAGAGGCCTGGGATTGGGGGCTGTGTGACCTCTTCTGGAGATCAAGATGTTCTGTTCGGTTTATGGGCCCCCTGTGTTGTGACGTGGTCCTGTGAAGCCCTCGTTTGGTAGTTGGGGAGCAGTGATCAACCGGGACTCTTGGACAGGGTCCTCTCTGGTCTATACCGGTGTCCTGTGGTTGCTGCTCTACCGGGCCCCATGATGGTGAAGGAGAAGGGGATGAGGGTGGCCCAGACTAATACAATACTCAATTACGCGCAGTCAGTGCTTTTGGAGGGCCAAGCCCAAGGGGTGGCCCAGGCTGGAGGAGGGGAGACACTGGTATGGGAGGAAGACTCCTCCCTAGCAGATTTGTTAGTGGCAATCCAGAATTCACGAGACATGATGGTCCATAAGATTGACTCTTTCGCTATAGATGTTGATCTGTTGCGTTCTGATCTGTACAGGGTATCGGAGCGAGTGACTAACTCAGAACAAAATGCGAGTGCCCTGCAAGTGGAAGTCAGTACTCTCCACGACACTGTCATCTGTCTACAGACACAAGCGGTCCGCTTAGATGATCGGATGGAAGCCTTGGAGGCAGCTGTGGACCGTGCAGGTAACAGCCGTGGGGCCGCATGTGGGCGGGGTTTCCGAAGGATGATGATGAGGGAAAATTAATTATTTATTCAATTTCCCCTCAGCATCGTCCTTCGAAACCCCACCCACCCAGCCCCACCGCCCCACAGCTGATACCTGCACGGACCGCTGCTGCTCTGAGGGGATATGCAGCAGGAACAATCTGCAATTTGTGGGGTTCTCGGAGGGAGCAGAAGGTCAATCCACTAAACTCTTCTTGGAAGACTGGATCACTATCATTCTGGCGCTTAAGAGACTCAAACTTTTTCACAAATGAAAAATGCATTGAGCCCTTGCCCTGCCACCAAAACCTGGCCCTCCACGTTGAGCAATTGCAGCCTGTTTGTTCAATTTCCAAGATAGGCATGCTATCCTGCAAACCATCCGCATCCAAGGACCTTTGTTGTTCGAGGGACATCTATATCCATTTGTCCTGCCTATACCCAGAGGGTATAGGACCAGCCAGAGGTAAACTTTTCTGTCAGTAAAAAGGTGACTCTGAGATCTCAACTTCACATATAGACTCCTGTTCCAAGCAAATTTGAGAGTCAAGCACAAAGGGGAAGAGCTGTTCTTCACAGCAACGGAGGCCAGTGACTGGTTGCATCCCACTGGGAGCTCCTCCGACCAGCTTGTCTCCTTGACAGGGTCATCCCAGCCACAGCACCGGGCCGGTCTGGGTGCACCTGGCGACGACAGGGACGCTGGAAGAGCCGAGAGGCTAGCAGAGGACTGGAGAGGATTATGGTCTGCCCTGATGGTACTTTGCAGGTTACTGACATGGTCCTTGATTCAGATGTGGCCTCCCAGGAGCAGCATGAGGACTGGACCAGACTGGGGATGGCTCGGTCTGACCGTGAGGACCAGTTGATGGCTACCTTGCTGTGGATGAGCGGGGGTTTCTGGGCCTAAGCTCATCGCTGTTCTTTTGTCCTTGCCTCTGGTTCTGGGGTGCAAATACAACATTTACTGTAAGCTATATTCTTATAAGATGCAAGTATGATGGGAAGCTGTTTAACACTTACGTTTTCCTTTCACAGGTATTTAGCCTGTGTCAGCGGGAGTGACTACACCCTAGGGGCTGATAGCCACAGGGAGGGAGCTGGAGTGCTTCTGCCTTGACCCTCCGCGACTTTCTAGCCTCTCACGAAGCACAAGTTTGTAGGGGGTGGTGGGAGTATTGTTTCACTCTATTTTGATCTCTTTTTTGATCTTAAATGGTGTGATATGGGGCGGCATTTGCTGACTCACGGCTTTTCTAGCTGGGGAGACGTGAGATGATAGTACTTCCCACAGGAAAGGGTGAGTTGAGGGAGGGATATGACTCTCAAGTTGTGGTGCTGTTGGATATGTTGCTTCTACTTTTTTGTCAATGGTCCATGCATGTTGAGCTGACTAGGCCCGTCGGTGGGTAGCGTGAATGCAAGCCTGTTAGGACCGTGGGAAGAGGTGGGCACCTGATCTGTGATGTATGAATGACAACATTGATTATCTGGAATGTCCGGGTAATAGGCCACTTTGAGAAGCGCAGGCATTTGTTTGCTTATTAGAAGCAATATGGAGTGGCTGTGACTTTCCTTCAGGAAACACATGTCTGGGGCGATTGCATTCCCTGCCGGAGAAAACGATGGAGGGGGAAACCTTATGCTACTTCCTACTTCGGCTATGTGCATGGAGCACTTATTTGGGTGGCACCTGGGGTCCGCTCTTGCCATGAGAACCATGTTGTAGACCCGGAGGGGCGGTATGTTATCCTATAGGGGACTCTTGATGGTCGGGACGTTTGTTTTATCAATGTCTATGCCCCAAACACTGACTGTCCGGACTTCTTTCCTGGGATATTGGCAGTGGCGTTTCCTTATTTGGACGCTGTGTTGGTGGCAGGGTATTTAACTGTTCTGAATGGGATACTGGATTGAGAACCTCCCTGGGCCCACACTAAACCATGCCTCACTGGGATGCTCTGGGAAGTGCTGGATGGTTTTCACCTATGCGATATCTGGCGGAAGCGCCACCCTGGGCAGCGCCTGTTTTCTTATCATACACCGGTAACGGGCAAATGTAGTTGATTGGACTATTGCTTTATTTCTGCTGAAGTAGCTCTCATGGTCCTGGATGTCACCTATTTAACCAGGTACCTCTTGGACCACTCTCTGGTCTTGCTCAGCCTCGGGGGAACGCCTGACTGGCCAGCAATTCCTCTGTGATACCTTACGGACCCCTGTTACAGCGACAGTCCACGACACTCAGGTACACTACTTTGATGAGAATTGGGGATCTGCGTCTTGTAGGGCACTCGACAGAGAGGTAATGAAGGTCGTTCTTCAGGGGGTGTGTATTAAAACATCTTACGGGTTCCAACACCAGTTGGAATGGGACATCTGGGCCTAGGAACTCAAACTGGGCAAGCTGGAGGCCACGCCCCCGTCTTCACCCCCATAGGTTGCCAGATAGGTATGCAACAAAAGAGACATTACTGGATGACTGGGATAGGCTTCAGAAACATATTTACACAGCCTATCAGCAAAGGCTTCATATGGAGGGTGATCGGATGGGAGCCCTCCTGGCCCGCTGGTCCGGCGGGAGTCCCCTGAATCCCCTATCCTGCAGTTTCGCACTGACACAGGAGGATTGGTACACATACAATGAGCAATAAATAAGGTGTTCTATGCCCATAGCAAGGTATATACAGAACAGGGCATCCCCCGTCAGAGGATCTGCAGAATTTTCTGGCGGACGTTACACTCCTAAGTCTCGACCCAAAATCAGAGAGGCTTTAGATGCACAGCTTACTAGAAAAGAGATCCTCTTGACAATTTGACACCTTAAGACTGTGAAAACCTTGAATAGTGATGGATTGCCGGCGGAACTTTACCACAAATTTGCGGCTGTGGTGTCTGACTGCCTCCTGGAGGTCTACAACGGGTCCCTAGACACTGGCTCTCTGCCAGCCTCCGTGTGGGAGACGCTAGTGGTCATGATACTGAAGCCAGGCAGAGAACCTTTGCCCGCTTTTGTGTACAGGTCGATATTGCTCCTAAATATAGATATGAAAGTGTGTTGGTGGTGCATCTCCTTCCACAGTTGGCCCTCCTCATACATCCAGATCCCTTGGGCTTCATCCCGAAGCTCAGCACTATCCATATTTGTAACAATTTCGCCCATGTTCATAATGCCCCACAGCTCTTGACGGATGATTTTGATTTCACACTCCTTGATATAGAGCAAGTATTCGAGTCCCTAAATTGGACATACATATGGCACGTGCTCCGGAAAATAGGTTTGGGCCCTGGGTTTATCCAGTGGGTTAGCCTGCTCTACTCTGTCCATCTGCTAGGATGTGCTAGGTGTAGGGTGGGGGGTGATCTCTGAGCCCTTTACGCAGAATAGGGGTACTTGATATAGGTGCCCTCTCTCGCCGTTCCTGTTAGCGATCGCCATGGAGCTGTCGGCTCTATGCGCAATGGGACAGAGGGGTATATCCTTAGGAGAGACCAATCATGTGGTCTCCCTCTACGCCAATGATACACTGGTATATCTTCGGCAGCTAGCCTATTCAGCTTCTATTCTACTTAAGGTTATGCAGGCCTTTTGGGAAATCTTGGGTTTGTGCATCAACCCAGACAAATCTAAGTTGTACCCACTGGGGAGATTGTTGGGTGTGCTGGCTGATCTGACGTCCGTTATCTGGGGGTTCGTCTGGCTCAAGCGACCCTGACAAACCTGGAACTTAATGTTGGGAGAATGGTGGAGGGAGTGTGGCCCTTGGTCAGGTTTTGGAGGAATCTGCCCTTGTCCCATAGGGTCAGGATTGCTATAATGAAAATGATAATATTACTGCACTGCCTCTACACCCTACAGAGTACCTTCTATGGGATTCCCAGGAATTATTTTTTAACCCTGGACAGCTTGATAGTGGACCTCCTTTGGGGATCCAAAAGCAGACAAACTGAACTTGCCACTGTGCAGAGAATGCAGAGTCAGGTAGGACTTGAAGTTCCCCACCTGGAACTTTATTATGTGGCGGCTCAGCTACAGCATGTAATCCATTGGCTGGATGTTGCTGACAATTGGGAGAAACAGCTCCTACTGGACACTCACGGCAGGAAATCCCTGCCAGTTCTTCTAATGTCTGGCTCCCCAGTCTCCTCCTCATTTCCTTATATTATTCAACAAGTGGCTGCAGTCTGGGAGGGTGCAGCCTGGCGAGTCATCTAGCAGACTCCATGTGCACCAGATATGCCCCTCTTCTGCATTACCGAATAGATGTTGGTGCAGCGCTGGAGGGATGGGAGTGTGAACTTATGGGAGACCTCTATATTGAGCAGAATTTCATTACACAGGAGAAAGCTGTGGCTGCTTTTTCTCTGGGCATCGGGCAATATCGTCAATATATGAAGATTCCGAGCACAGCTTGTAAGATGTGGCCGTACTTTCCTGAGGAGCAGCTCAAATCCTGTATTCTAAAGGTAATGCTTGAAATGGCCCCGGGCCGGCGGCTGATATCCCATCTTAATCGAGCTCTACACGACGACCTGTCATGGCGATGCTTCCTATACAGACCAAGTGTGGCACTCTATTGGGGGAACAAGACATGGTGAACATCCATGAGGAAGTAGGGACGGTCAGTTCCAATGCATACTTTAAGCTCCTATTATTAAATATGGTGCACCAGACTTACCTCACTCTGCGGACACTACATGCTATTTGCGACGCGCACCTGGATGACTGTGCACGTTGCAGGGCCCCAATGGCGCATTTTTTACATATGGTGTGGAATTGCCCAACCCTGGCCTCTTACTGGCAAGATATTCTTGTCAATCTCAATGAAGCCTCGGGTTGGGATGTCCAGATGGAGACCCGACAGGTACTGCTGGGACTACTCCCATCCCCTGCAAAGAAACGATTAAGCAGGAAGTTTATCCTCCTTGGACTAGTCCTAGCGAAGAGGATCATTGCCATAGCTTGGCTCAGTCCGGCACCCCCCACGTATACGGTATGGTGGAGGGATGTTTGTGAGGGGGCGATTGCGAACAGGAGGTGCTGATGCAACATATTCGTAGGGACAATAAACTTGAGGATGATTTGCCAGCCTGGTCGGCCATGTTATCTGTGTTACGGGAACAGTGGGTCTTGCCCGCGTCTGGAGGGGAGTCTGCATGCTAAACTTCTCCAGTTCAAGAGTCATGGGTTCGGTGGAGAAATGGATATGAGTACTGGTTAGGAGTCCCACAGGTAACCATGGGCCAATTAAAATGTTTTGCTATTCCCTGTTATTTTACAAGCCTAACACGAAAGCAAATTGAGGGGGGGGCAATTGTTATGTATTGGTTTGAGAATTACATAGATGCATTTCCCTTCCTAATGTTGTATTTTCGGTGAGGTTTATTTTTTATGATCGTTTGGGACTCTAATGGTTTCCATAGACCTTAGACTTGAGAAATGTGTATACCCTTTGCATTTTCCTTCACAGGGTTGATCTATAATCACCGCATATGTATTGATATTTGTGATGCCTATATGGGTGCTGACAGGGACTGTGAGAAGTCGAGATACTTGAGATGGACTCTTTGTGTCATGTGTTGGCTATGTGATATCCCTTTCAACCAATAACGTTCATTTTAAAAAAAGGGGACTCCATGGGGATGAAGGCCAAACACAAGTCCAAAAAATAAAAGAAAACGTACTGGACCTTGGATGTCTGGTCAGAAATTCTGAGCATCAATTCACAATCTATCCCAGTTGTACGGGACGTAAGATTATGACTGATGAAAAACGTTCTTTCATGCTTCAGATTAGTAGCCTGAAAAGGAATGTTACTTTAAATTGCAAGTCCACGTTGACTCCAGTATTGAAATGCCATGTTGTGGTTGGAGCAGAGATCTTCTCTTATCATAGATTGGATCTTTGTAATGGCCTCCATCTAGAATTACCAAGAATGCTATTTAGCTAGCTCCTGTATTGTATTGTAATTGCATTTATATACCGCTCACTACCCCTGACGAGGCGCTGATGCACTTTTTCAGCGAGTAGCACGCTAATCCGGAACCCATAAAGGATTAGTGTTGAATTAGTATAGTGAAATATAAAAGTAATTTGAGTGGTGGATAGGTTAGTCAGTTATTTGAATTCAGAAGGATAGGGGAGGAATAAAAGAGGGAAAAACGTTTGCATTTATATAGCGCTTGTTACCCCTGATGGGGTGTTGAAGGGCTTTTTTCGGTGAGTAGCACGCTACTCCGGAACCCATAAAGGATTCGTGGTGAATTAGTTTAGTGAAATATGAAAGTAATTTGAATGGTGGATATTAGTCAGTTATTTGGATTGAAAAAGATAGCGTAAGGATAGAAGATGGAAAAAGGTTTTCATTTATAAATCGCTTGTTACCCCTAATGGGGTGATGAAGCACTTTTTTGGCGAGTAGCACGCTACTCCGGAACCTATTAGGATTAGTGGTGAATTAGTTTAGTGAAATATGACAGTAATTTGATTGGTGGATATTAGTCAGTTAATTGGACTGCGAAGGATAGCGGAGGGATACAAGAGGGAAAAAAAAGGTTTGCATTTATATAGTACTTGCTACCCCATATGAGGTGTTAAGGCGTTTTTGTCAGGGAGTAGCACGCTACTCTGGAACCCATAAAGGATTAGTTGTGAAGTAGTATAGTAAAACATGACATTTGAGAAGTGGACATGTTAGTCTGTTATTTTTAATTCAAAAGGATAGTGGAGGGATGGAAGAGTGAAGTATTTAGACTTCTTTTTTTTGGAGGTCATAGCTGTAGTAGGAGGCTTGGGATGAGTTAACATGGATGTGGAGGGGAAGAATCAGAGGGAAGAGTTTAGAAAGGCTTGTTTTGGGGGATCAGTATAGTAAGAGAGGTATTGGATGGTGCAAGGAGGGGCAGCGTAAAGGAGAATCTAGATAGGGCTATTTTGGGGATCATAGTAGTGGTATGGGGTTTGAGATGAATGAGAGAGTGGATGTAGAGGATACATTGATAGAGGTATAGGGTGAGAAATAGGGTAGTTAATTAGAAAGAGTAGTAGAAAGAGGTTTGAAATGAGTCAGAGAGTTGAGGTAGAAGATATATTGCGAGAGAAATAGGGTGAGAAATAGGGCAGTGCATTGGATATAATGAATTAAAAGAAAGTAATACATATATAGATCCATAAGTACAAGGAACATTGATAGATGCATAAAGGAAGTAAGTATATGTAGATTAAAGATGTCTGCAGAATAGGACAGCACAACATGTCACAAACACAAGTCGATGGGAACATATAACTTCTGTTTTAGTTAGTTAGAAATTAGGTCTCTAATTGGCAGTGGTTTGCACCCTGTCCAAGTAGGGACCCTCACTCTAGTCAGGGTAAGTAGATTACACACCTAAAATAACCTCTGCTCACCTCCTGGGTAGCTTCGCACAGAGCAGTCAGGCTTATCCCAGAGGTAATGCGTAAAGTATTTGTACACACACAGTAACACAGTGAAAACACTACAACATGACACCACACCTATTTAGAAAAAAAGCCAATATTTATCTGAATACAACAAGACCAAAATGACAATAATCCAACATACACAAGTCAAGATCTGAATTTTCAAAGATTAAATAAAGTTCTGTTCTTAAAAATCGATGGTTGCGCATGATCAGGACAAAGTAATGAGATGCGTCAAAAATCAAAGATAATGCAAGGCGCAGGTGAGATGAGGTGAGGTGCAGAAAAAGCAGTTGATACATCGGGTCCTTACTACTACAGGGGAGGGGAGGCGTTGGTTTCTTACTGCTAGACAGGGGAGGTGATGCGTTGGTTCCTAACTGTCACAGGGGTGGTGATGCACCGTTTTCGGACAGACGGCCTCGGTTCCTTACTTCGGTGCAGTGGTGAAAAAAATGGCGCCCAGACACAATGCGTTGATAATGTGTCGAAATTCAAGTCGCGTGGCGTTGATTCCACAGCATTGAAGCAGGCACTGTGTTGGATTCGGGGTGATGCGTCATGGACTTCGGTGATGCAGTGCACGTGAATCACATAGCAGCAGTACTTCAGAGGCACAGTAACAAAAAACTGGGACCTGTGTTGTAAGCCACGGTGCTGGCAGCGGCGATGCATTGAGTTCTGGCGCTGATTCCGAATGACGCTTGGAGTCGATGCATGGATTATTCTTCTTGTTGCACCAGAATTCACTTCCAATGGCCCAGGACCTGAATTTGGCACCACTCGGACCCTCAGCAAGAGAGCTCAGGTGCTGGTAGATGAATTATTTGATGGCCCTGAGACTTCTTAACAGGGGGCAACCTCAACTCGAGCCCTTGGAGAACTTTGGAAGTAAAATGTAGAAAGCAAAGTCCAGTCCTTTCACTCCCAGTTCAGAAGCAGCAAGCAACAGGCCAACACAGTGGCAGTCCTTCCTGTCAGCTTCTCCACCTCTTCTTACTGGCAGAATGTCCTCAAACCAGAAGTGTTCTGAGCATATGATGTCACGGGTCCCCAATGTTGGAATTTAGCAGTTTATGTACTTTCATTTGCATTGTGTTAGGTTAGCATTTATAAGGCTATGTTAGTCACAGCCGCAACACCTAATGTACCCCACTAAGTTTTCCTTATAATAGAAGCTTAAGTTAGCGCTTGCGGCTCCATTTTGTAGTTCATAGGCCATGTTACACTGTGACTGGATTAAGATCCAATTGCTTGCTTCAGACTGTGTTCAGCTACTTTTTCTCTCTCGTGTTCATGCTGGGTTTCGATTTACTAATGAATAGGCCATTCTGCCTCTCCTTCTCCGTAGCCCTGCTCCCACGTTAGGAGGAGCCGAGCCCTAGCGAGGCAACCTTAAGATAGTGATAGTGTGTACCCATCTGGCAGGTGGTAGCCATCCTTCTGTGCCTTCTTTGTTCATGTACGGCTCAAGCCAGTAACTTTCCTTGGGGGCATGGTTGGGGGTTTGCGGAAGAATGATTATGCGTTACCAAGTGTTGGGGAGCCAGTCCCCTCGACAGCCATCCCTGGATGCTGGTCAGATTGGGCTATGCTACAGTGTATTTTACTAATAAATGATTGTTTGTATTCTCTACTGTATGACCCACTCTTCACTTGTTTGGAAGGCTATGAGATGGTCATAAGTGACCCTGGTGACCCTAATCGGGTCATTTCCTTCACCAATACCGGCTGGCACAGGTAAGAGCGGTGCTTCGGTGGGGTGGGATGGGGCAGGGTGGTTAGGCGTTGGGGAAGACAACAAACGACGGGATAAGTAACATTAAATACAAATTATAATAAAAATTAATATAACCACTTATCTTGCGCTCGCCACATCACCGATGTGGCGAGCACCACGTAAGTGGTTTTAGTTCTTTTTTATTTAATGTTACTTATCCTGTCGCCTATCGTCTTCCCCGCCGCCTACCTCACCACTCTTACCTGTGCCGGCCGCTACTGCAGGTGCTGTATTTATATCCATTTCAGCCTTTGAAGTAGGAACATTTCATAGGAAAGTCTTTGTAGTGCACAATACCTTGCCTTTCCCTGCCCTGGCGCCAGACACAATACAGAGGGGTGGGGTGGATACTTCTTTGTATGAGGACAGGCACAGCCCTACTCAGGTGTCAGTGCTCCTCCTGCCACTATAGCTCAGGAAGGCCCATCAGCCTGGTGATGGCCCATCAGGATGGGCAGGGCACAACTCAGCTCCCTTTGTGTGACTGTCTAGAGTGAATGCACAAACACCCCAACTGTCATCCTGACCCAGACATGTATTCAGAGGCAGGCAGAGGCACAGAATGGTTAAAGTAACTAAATGCCAACTTTCTAAAAGTAATATACAATAGAAAAACGCCAATGCTGCCGTTACAACTTAACCACAACTTTACACTTCTCACAATTGACCGAAACAAAAAGTGAGGGGGTCTAATTCTCTTGAATGAATCTGTAGTTGTATTCTATTTTAACTTCTGTTTGATTGTTTGATCATTTTTTAAGCACAAAATTTTTTTGATTCAAAAACAACATATAACATACAATATTTGAAAAAACATTCTATACATTAAAACACTCCCCTTTCTACACTCACACTGCTACTCATTATTGAATCACTCTCACACACTCTCTCCCATACTCAATTTTATACAATTAATATTTACAATAGTTGAAAATCCACTGTTTCTTCAATAATGCCACAGGTTTATGTTTCACATCTATTAGTAATTCTATATACAGCAAAGTCATGTATTGAATAATGTCCTTATGGCATAACAAACAAAAAGGTCTTATGTTTCACATCTATTAGTAATTCTATATACAGCAAAGTCATGTATTGAATAATGTCCTTATGGCATAACAAACAAAAAGGTCTACGCGTTTCGAACTCTTTTCAGTATAGAGTTCTCATCAGGACCACACTCACTTATAGCAACAATTCAATTTATCCTCAAAATCACGGCGCTGGACAACCAGTGAATCTTGCTGTGTCCTCTTATAAATCTTAAAATTGTTTGTGTTGGTGGAATGGTCTCAAAGTTGTCCCTCACATAGGGGACGCCATTGCGGGGAGCCGACTCGGAGTCCTTAGTTTGGAGCTGCCATCACCAAACGTCGGCTCCTGGGGTTCTGTTTTAGACGCGACCAGTCGTGCTCAACTTTCTAAAAGTGGCATTTTCAGACCAGCAATTTAAAAAAAAAACTTTACTAAAAGACAGATTTTGTAAGTTGCGAGTCCGGAGACATCCAACTCCAATTTTCTATCAGTTCCCAATTGGCAGATACACATGTAAGATGTTACAAGGCAGCGCCAATGCTAACATATGGGAGAGATAGGCCTTGATGTGGTGAAAAACGAAATTAGCAGTATTTCACTACCAGGACATGCAAAACACAACAGTACATGTCCTACCTGTTAAATACACTGCACCCTGCCCCTGGGGATACCTGGTGCCTACATTAGGGGTGCCTTACATGTAATAAAAGGAAAGGTTTGGGCCTGGCACGTGGGTGCACTTGCCAGGTCGACATGGCAGTTTAAAAATGAACCCACAGACACTGCAGTAGCAGGTCTGAGACATGTTTGCAGGGCCACTGATGTGGGTGGCACACTGTGTTCTGCAGGCCCACTAGTAGCATTTGATTTCCAGGCCTTGGGCACAAACAGTGCACTCTATTAGGGACTTGCTAGTAAATCAAGTATGCCAATCATGGGGAAAACAAATACCAGTACATTTTAGATCGGGAGCACTTGCACGTTAGCACTGCTCAGCAGTGGTAAAGTGCCCTGAGTCCTAAGACCAGCAAAAAAAAATGCAGCACACAGTCAAAAACAGGAGGTCAGAGACAAAAAAGCCTGGGGAAACCACGCCAAAAGAGGCCAGGTCTAACATAGTTCAACTTCACTGGTTGCCAATTTATCAACATATTAAGTGTAAGGCCCGCCTTGTACTCTGTTCACAAAGCACAGCTTGGGATTGGACCTGGTTTTCTTGCCGACTTGCTGATATGCTACCTCCAGACACCCCATTCTGCAAAGAATCATCCAATGTGTAGACAACCCTTTTGCACTACTCACGTTAGGCAACTTCTCTTTGAAATGCTCTCTCGCTTCCCCCAGTGTCCAGAACAATCACGTATCATTAAGAAGATGCTGCAAACCATACATTTAGGTGTCACTGTGCTCACCGAATTATGAAACAGCAAAACTTACCACCAGTTATACTACAACAGGATTCATTCATACGGAAATCTGAGCATACCAACTCAGACAGGCTCTTTACTGGCAATTAAAGAACTGAACCGCATTTGGTTGCATCAAATAACTACTATTACTAACTACTAATATGTTTATTTTAAATCTGCTAAGTGACAGGTATATGTGACACCCAGGGACATTAGTATATAATGTATGCTACTGTCCTCGGGTCTCACAGATCAAATCCACAAAACATGAGTTTTAACACAATCCTCCACATTCACACACCACATTCTCATGCACCGCTGACCACACATCTCCAAAAGCCGTGTCAAATTCTGGTCCGAACCACTTTGAAACGTGCTCTCATGCCATACTAATCTCAGACTGTACACTATACAAACAACCAGAAACCATAACAACGTCAGTTGTGCCACAAACCCTCAGGGTTTGGTTGAACTCTACAAATGAATAAAATAAATAAATAAGAATTGCCAGGCAAATGCAAACCTTTTGAAGGGAAGACAGACTTAGAAGCGGACACTGCCATCCTGCGATGTGCTGGAAGAGGCTCAACACATGGCTGTACAGTATGTTGCTTCGTACAAGCACTTTTTATTTATATTTAAAGCAATCCCATGTCCTGCCCTATGCACAATTTCTTTTACTAGAATTATAGAGGATGTATACAGTTATTGCCCTGTGACTCCTTGTAAAGGGAGACAAAGACATCCCTTCCTTTACAGACCTACTATCCTAAAAATCCTTTAGTGCGAAGCAAGCCTGGCCTCTGCTCCACCAATCACAATAGAAAAGTGTGTTTGATCGACTCTTTCTCTGCAGTCAATGAATGAGACCAGAATGATGATACACAGCTGATTTTTTCATAAAAGAAAGGGGATGACGTTCATGGGTGGGTAATCAGATCCTTCTTCACCAATGTTTTTAAATGGTTGAAGCAGAATCAGCTTAAGTGTAATCCCGATAAAACCGAGATTATATTCTTCGGCCAACCTGTGGAGAACAATAGGGCTCAGTGGTGGCCTTCCGATCTCTCTTCTCCCAGCAGTGCCCAATCGATAGTGAAAAACCTACGGATCCACATTGGAAACTTGCTATCGATGCGGACCCAAGTTCATGCCCTAGACCTGTTTCGGAGTACTACGGATGCTCAAGAAATTTCTACTGCTTCTCCCCCTGGATTCCAGGAAGACAGTGGTTCAGGCTCTGATCACGTCCAGACTGGACTATGCTAATGCCCTCTATCTGGGTTTGCTGGACTACCTGTTACAGCGTCTTCAGGTAGTGCAGAATTGAGCAGCAAGAGCTGTTCTTAAACTGAAACCTAGATCACACATGACCCCCCATCAGAGGTACTTACATTGGTTCCCAATTAGGGAGAGAATACAATTCAAGGACCTGGTAATTTTTTTCAAAGCCTTCCATGGAACAGGTGCCTCCTATCTTAGAAAAAGAGTCAGCCGCTATGTGCCCACCAGGACACTCAGATCGTCCAATGACGACCTGGCGTGCAGCCCCAAAGCTCATCTGGCACGCAGAGGAGGCAGATCCTTTGGCTTTTTGGGAGCCCACATTTGAAATAGACTACTGGCAGCTCTGAGATCTTTGACAGTGGTCTCCTACTTTAAAAAACTTTAAAGGTGGCTATTACAAAAATCTAAGCTGCGTACGATGTGCACTTGTTAATTGTCAGCGCAGGGACACTCTCGAAGGAGTAGCTGTGCGCTATACAAATACGGGTCATCCTTTCATTCATTCATTCAGTGGAGCTCGGCCAACAGACCACATAGGGGCCAGGTTTTTTGCCAACCCGAGGGATCGGAATTGTGAGTATAGCAGTTATTCGCACCTGGTTGTTACTGGGTAAATTATATTCCACACGCACCAATTTTCCCCACAGGCATTTCTGCAGGCCATAACCTGCTGAAATATAAAGGAGCAAACGACTAGAAAATACAGAGACGTGGATTTCGGTGCAGAAAGCACCAGGATCAGCATTTTCTGTCCGATTTTTAAGGCAAAATTCATAATAGACGGAATCCATTGGATGCAATAAATTCTAATCCCTGGAGTATTGCATAATATCGGGTGCGATAAATATTGAATACCTCTCAGGGGCACGTGCACTCGTGCCATACATAGTCAAAATAAAAAGGAGACGGCAGTGCAAAGGTCCGACAAAGGGACGCTTTCCTCTCAGAGCTGTCAGACTCGCTAATAAGTTACTTACAACAAGCCATTGAGGGGGCAGGACCAATCTTTCATTCATAAAACGCCTAAGTGATGCTGTGGTGGTTTCCATGGCAAAGGACTGTGGTGTATCATTTAAAAAGATGTGTGTTTGAGCCACGTCTGGCTCGCCTGTCATATCTGCTGTGCACTTGTTGTGTTTGGACACTGGTGTGTTTATGCGAGGGAGACAGCTCATCAGATTGTCTTCTTGGTCTGTGGTTTGTGTTTGGTCAATAGATTCCTATGCTAGTTGTGTTGACCTAACCAGGCACAATAAGCCATAGACACATATAGGCCTTTGGAGCCGTCACAGGGCGGCTGGTTACCAGGCGGTGGCAGGAGCTGTCGAATCAGCGCTTCCACATTTTCTAACTTCTGGTTCAGCTGAGATATTTCAGATTTTTGTTCCTGTTGACTTCTCATCACATTTGTCATCATTATGAAACTGTCTTGCTGAGCGATGGTTTCTCTGTGAAAACAAATGACAGAATATTTCATTTCAAAAGAGATGCAGAACAAGAAATAAAGCCATGTGTGCACTTTGCACCGCCAAACTCATCTTGAAACTTATTTTAAAATGCAATTTCAGGTTTTAAATTGTAGTGGTATTATCAATTAATGCCATAGTGATAACAGATTATGGTACAGATAATGGCAGTGCTTTCTAGCCAAAACAGTGCCGTTTTTACAGGATTAATGCTACTGACTCAACGGACTATTCTGGCCACAGTGTATAAAAACTCTGCCGAGACACAACCCACACACAGCACAACAAAGACTCAAAATAGCTACACGGTGGCGTTCTCACACTGCATAACTCAATTCCTTCAGCCTGCTTTATCAGAAAAGCGTCAGCAGTGCCAGGTCTGGATGCTTCCTTCGTGCAAAGCTGTGATATTAAACAATTATAACTCCAAAGTGCCTCTTTTTAACCTGTCCTTTTTATGTTTTCTTTAATATACTGATATGTTTATCATGGCAATGTTTTTATTTATGATCATACACGCTTTTCTGGTAGAAAACTATTTAAGATCTCATGTCAGCTTTGTTATATATAAGAATTTAAAAATATCCTATTGTGTAAATGATGATCCATAAACTGTGACGTTAAATGTGTTTGAGCCAGGGTTTGTCAGGCTAGTGCAGGTTCATGTGGCCTGAAATAAATGACCTATGTTGTCCCACACTGAAGTATTATATAGTTATCTCGGACCTGCATCCATCTTGTGAATTGGTGTGCGCCTTGGAACTTGGTAGGAACTACCCAAATTGTAAACTCATTGACAAAGTCAATAGATTTGGATTTTGTGTATTGTATGTGCACATTACATGCTTGCATACACAAAACATTCATACATGAAAACACTCAGGAAGAACAACAGAGCTATAGGCATCCCTTGTACACACAGATCAATACAGCTACAGACACCTGTGTATACAAGTCAACAAACATGTAAGTACCATAGTCCAAATGCCAACACATGAACAAGCACCAAGGCACATTGTACGAGAGGTGCAGGAAGGGCAACAGACACACCCACACTTAAGTACAGAAATGCGCAACCCTGCACAACAAAGGCCCAGGGTTACATGCAGATGGGACAAGGGGTTATCTGCACCAGGAGGGCTTAGTGGCAAGAAGAGAGTGATGTGCATCAGAGGTACACACAGCAATGGGTATCCGGGGAACACAGTGTGATTTGCATACAACATGAATCGGGAGTACTAAGCAATGACTTTTAAGGGAATACTGTGTGATGAGAAGTTCAGGGTACAGGAGTGTGTGTGCACAGCAGGTCAGAGGGTAGTGTGCAGAAGGGAAGACAGGTTGACAACTTAATATGCATCAGGGGATCAGATTGCTATGTAGCGGGGGCATGCATCGGAGCTAAGGCTTACACGCAGCAAGTGTGTAGAGTGATGTACAAGAGGCACAGTGTGTTGTGCAGTTGGGAGTAAATCTTATTTTGTGTCCTAAGTGCGTCGTGCATGCGAAGAAGTGGGTCCCGGGCTCACTGTGCCACTGGATTCAAGCTAGCCTGGCTGATGAGGGGTGATGCCCCGAAACCAGTCCCAGGATGCTTGTTTCCGGTCCAGGGAGGGTCTGGCTTGGCAGTTCAGGATGGACTGTTCCCATGAGGCACAGGGTCAATAATGATATGCATATGGCCGGGTGTGGACTGGGTTGGCATGGTGAGCAAAAGAACAATGGTTTTGACCCAGATCTCTTGACTGGGGTGAATGTTTGATTAGCTCTGCATTCCGTCCATCATCTGTGTGTCTTTTGCTTTCTCGCCCTAAGTGCACCGGGTATGGCCAGACGTGGGTTCCGGGATTACTGTGCCACCTGATTCAAGCTAGCCTGGCTGATGAGGGGTGATGCCCCGAAACCGGTCCCTGGATGTTGATTTCCGGTCACCATGTCTGTGACTGCTTTTTCCATAAAGCAGTTTTTTTTGTTGAAATGCAGACAGTTTTCCTCAATAGGAAAATGGGATGCATTAAAAAAATAAAAATGAAACATTTCGGCTTCATATTTTATGTGCAGGCAGTGGTCCCTGGGACCACTGCCTGCTCTTAAAAAACATCTTTGCTGCTAATCACAAAGTGGAAAGGGTTCCCTGGAGATCCCTCTCCGTTTCTGACTGGGTTACTGCCAATTTGAAATTGGTGGTAAATGCAATTGTTTTGCAAATGCATTTAAAAAACAATCTTACATTCCCCTGTGACTCGCTTTTAGGAAGGACGCCCTTTGCATGCCCCTTCCTAATATCGACTCGCAGAGCTATTTTGCGAGAGAGTATCAGGTTACCAACTTGCAAAATAGGTTTGGAACATGCTACAACCCTTAGCGGTTGCAAACGGGCCAATTTCCCATTTGCGACCAAAAAAACAATTGTATATCTGACTCTTGGGGCTAGATGTACAACCATTTGATTTTTAGAGTCTCTAATTGCGAATTTTTGCGACTCGCAATTAGAGAATCGCAAAATCAAATGTACTAATGTGTCTGGGACACACTTAGCGATTTCTAGATGGGTCACAAATGAACCTGCGCCACATGGCACTTTGAAAAATGCAGTTTTGTGCATTTTTCAAAGTATGCACATGGTTAACATCAACTTCAAATTGATGTTAATTAGTGTTTCCTAAATGCACAGTTTGCATTTAGGAAAGGCTTCTTGCATGTACATTAGGGAATCGCAAACTGTGATTCCCTATTTGCATTTGCACTTTACGTAATCTCAAGATATTGTGATTACCTAAATTGCGACTTCAAAAACTTTCATGCATAGCAAAAGGCTATTTTGCGATTGTGAACGGCCGATTTTTGCGAATTCGCACTGTTTGCGATCCCAAAATTGCATGATGCATGTGCCCCTAAGTTATGAAATGACTTTTCTCTTCATGCCCTGATTTGGAAAGGAAGAGGAACTTTGCTTTATTTTTTAATTTAAGAAACAAATTTAGCTACTGTTGACCCACTCCAATGAGAAGCAGAGAGCTTTACAATGAATTAACAGGAAATACAATGAAGACAATAGGTAGTCATACTATCTATACTGTAACAAAGTGACAACCCTCCACAATTAGTGTAGATGACCAAGGGAGGTAGTAGAGTTATGCTAATGAGAGTTAATGAAGAGAACGTACACTCTTCCGATAGGACTTAAAAAATAGGTCTTCCGATTGCTCCTGAGTGAAAGCAGGGATTAATTTGACCTGTAATCTTCAAGTAGAGAGTTCCAGAATCTAGGTAACCATTGGAAAAGGCCCTTTGTAGGGTGTTTTTCCTCAACTTTTTGCTTTTCTCCTTCTCATTTTTCTGTTGCTCTAGATGCTAGCCTTAGGACTTGGGGGCATTTGGCGCTGCTGTACAGTGTCAAAGCTCTGTGTTCATCGTGTACATACTGCAGAGCGGTGTAAATTTGATTGGTTGATTCAAGAGTTAGCTGTTTGTCCCTTGACTTGGGGTAAGACCTATACCAGGGGCATGTATCTCAAATGTGCCTCCTTGGGCCCGCTGTACTGGTTGTGCCATCCGTGCAGATAGCTCATCGATTGTGCCACAGGTTACTGTTACTCGACTTGGCAGTTACAAAGTTGTATGCCAAGGTTTTGCAAGTCATCCTGCTATATCAGAGTTCTCCCTGGTGATGGGGTACATAGTTGGGAAGAGGTTGGGCAGGTGTGCGTATGTATTACTGGCAAAAGTCATGAATGACACTGGGTAGTGTGTTCGGTACGATGGGGTCTGCTTCTCGCCCTGGATTAGCATGAGGGGATGTAAAGAAAGGCTGTCTGGCATTATTTACCATGGGCAGAATAGTAACAGTACGACTTTTGGTATTGATGAGTTTGTAATGGGGTGTCCTCTCTGGTAGTGGGAGTGGGTTTGACATTACAGTGATGGAAATGTCACTTTGGGAAAGTGGGCATTTCGATGTGCACGGCTCTGTGTGCCTGGAGGCCTGTCTCCTAATTCACAACTGGGTGTTAGGGGAGACAGCCACATCTGTGCATTCCTGAGAGAGGACCATAAAATAGGGTATCACAGGAAAATGCTGACCTCTGTCTCTGAGGGGCCTTTCTGGGATAGTTACGTTCGGGTGGAATTGGGGCCTGCTTTCCACGGGGAGGAGTCTTGGCCTCACTAAAGATTGTGATCAAACCTCTCAGGGTAGGATGGCAGGCAAGACAAAATTTAGAGTGGGCCTGTGCATTTCAAAGATGGCCTTTAGAATTGATTGTATCTTCAAAGGCCATGGTAGGTATAACTACTGGGGCTTCGGCCACCAGAAGAAGAGACACTTTTGCATTTGGAACCATACTACGCTGGTTCGATAGTGGGATATTGACATGAGTAATCATTAAGGCAGGAGGGACTGCAACTGGACTATACACAGACTTGTGGTGGCCTGGAGCTTGTCATTCTCCAAGAAGAGGACTATCACTTGGTGGATTTTGCATGGATGTTGCTGGCCTACAATTAGTGGCAACTGTCATTGCCTAGGTCTCTAAGTACTTTCTGAGGGCTAGTGAGAGGGCCTCCTGTCCATGAGATCCCAGGGACACAAAGGACCTCACTAACTCCAAAACATTGAAAGGACCGCACTGGGTGCGGCGGAGATAAGTGGAAGTGAGTGTGGTTGGGACAGGGACTGTCCGGACATACACCACCATCTCATTGTGCAAGAGGAGTGTGTGCACAAAGATCAGCAGCCATCTGAGGTGCAGAGACATGAGGAGTAAGAGGAGGGCAGGGTCCGAGGGACCTGTTCTTTCTTGTGCTCCAGAGCGTGTGGTGTTCGAGGGGTACTGGGGGAAACTGAGCCTGGGGCTGAGACTGTCTTCGGCCTGCAGATCAGGAGGATGACAGTGCCTGACATTGCGGCCTCTATTCAAGGCTGTTGGCTCCCTCTCCCTGGACAGCTTTGTTTTGGAAAAGATTGTGATGAGATCCAAGGGGTTTCATGTGTCTTGTGGGTACTTGCAGCTGAATGCTGGGGGTCTACGTCAGGTCACACCTACGTTTAAGGGGAAGACATTTCTCCAGATGGAGAGTGCACCAGCATCCTGGGTCACCGCCTTTTGTCTGCAGGGGATAGCGATCCCACCCTGGCGCAGGAGCCGTCGGGCACCTGGAGGTTTAATCTGGATGGACGAAACCAAGTTACAGTTTTTTTCTGTTTTTAGGTGGTTCCGACTGTCTAGTCAACAGGGCGCTAGCAGGGGCAACGTGCATTGCTGGCCGATATAGTTGTAAGACTGAGGGGCTGGGCCACAAGGCGTAGTCAGAGGCTAGTAACTGTTTGACCTTCCTTCAATGGACACGAGGTGAGCAGCGGTTAGGAGGTCTCTACGGAGACTTGCTGCACGAAAACCAATGGAACAGGAAGCCAAACATGGACATATATTGTGCTGCACCCAGACAGACTAAATTGAAGAATGAATAGAGCCTGCTGACTCAAATCGTGATCTAGAGCCCTGATGATGTCTGCTTGGCCGAAACGCGTTGGCTGGGGTGAGCTGACTACTTGTGATGAATAATATTGATAGAATAAATATTCGAAATAAAATGAAACACAAGAACCCCAAGTGTTTATGTGAATGGAATAAGTTATTGAATAAAAATTACTATTCTTGGAATCTTGGAAAGAAAAACTAAGGATTGATTGGGACATGCTCCTTTTCTTCGAAAGTAGTACTGAACAAGAGAAAATCTGGTCAAGTGCTTATTTTTCCTTACTTTTCTGAGCTCCTGCATCAGTTGAGATTTATTGATTGTGCTTCTTCCTTTCTTCTCCTCTGAATAACAATTTTTCCTTAAATTAGGCGATTCGGCTGAAAGCAAAGGGCTTTATAGATTGAGCATGTTGTCTTAAAAAGGATTCTGTCTCCCAGGGGGGATCAGTGGAAATGTCAGACAGGTAGTGGGTCCTATATTAAGATTTCTTTGCCCCTCTGATGACATCAGGTTATTCATCATTGCGCACTAGTTCCATGCAATGTGCTATAACAAGGCTCATGATCGTACGTCTTCAGTATCAGAGGAGGATGGAAGGTGCGCAGGATCTGGGGAACTGCTTAGAAAAAAACTCGCTTCTTAGAAGGGTGCATTTTGTGACTAAAGACAAAGACTACCTTTCCGATGAGCCCACAGGACTTTCACATGATCTGCGGAAGGTGGCGACCATCTTGAAGCACAGAGTATAAGTTCCTCGTTTTTCACAGAATTCTTGCTAAGCAGTTGTGACACATAGTTGTAGCAGCCGAG
The DNA here is from genome assembly GCF_964261635.1 of Lissotriton helveticus. Lineage (NCBI taxonomy): Eukaryota > Metazoa > Chordata > Amphibia > Caudata > Salamandridae > Lissotriton > Lissotriton helveticus. Next base: position 289,590,554 of record NC_136063.1, on the reverse strand, counting down.
CTTGTTGTTGGAATCCTATTATCTGTTCTTCTATGACTTTGACCAGTCATCTGGAAAGTAGAGGAGTATCATGCAAGAATGAACATGCTTATTTATTTCACAAGGAGCCATGCAAATGACTGTGAACTCAATAGGACCTGTTTGTTTCACAAGAGTCATCTAGGCTTATGAAGCCTAGCGCAGTGCTTACTCCACAAGGAATCAGTTGTGTGGGCTATGATCTATTACAAACTCATATGAAAGTGTATTACAACTGTAAGAAATTGGATTATTATTTGGGGTGGGTCACATCAAGGAATAATCAGGGTGAAACCTCAAAGTCACTTAATTAACCTGAGCTCAACCCCCAAGCAGTTTTGCTACACAGAAGACAGCCTTAACTTAGGGTACGTCTGTAATTTTTTGCTCTGAGCCCTCCCTTCACCAGCAAAATATTTTGAAGCTGAGTCCACCCCTTCCTCCAAAGCTTTATGACAAGGATTGGGAGAGACAGGGGCAGGGCGGCTGAGCACAGGAGTTGGGCTGTATGAGATACTATTTAGGTACTTATTCTATAGTTCATAACCTATATTAAATGTAAGAGTTGGACAAGTTACTTACCTTCGGTAATGCCTTATCTGGTAGAGACATGATCTAGCCGCAAATTCCTTATATTTGAATTTCCCAGGCGTCAGACTGGATCTGGAAGGTTTTTCTCCGAGTAGTACCCTTGCGTGCCGGTCTGCTACACGTGATGTCTGCATCGTCTCCACCGTTGTGACTTCTGCGCCACCTATATAGGCACCACCTCGGTGCGCTGCCATCAGTTAATTTCAGGACTTTCCACTCCAGAAGCACGAAGCCATGAAGTGCATTGACATTGGTGTGTTTTGAATTATGGCCCTGAAAGGTAACAGCCCTGACCCTAAAAACCTGTCCTCATTGCGGGAAGGATGGGTGGGTTGGTAAAGAATCTGTGAGTTCTCCAAAGAGGTCCCCATTCTTTCTGTATACATCCACACCGCATCATGGATTTGGCAAATTGTAGAAAATAGCCTTGCCTCAGAAGCATTTGGATTTCCAGGTTTGTGCATTATGACAATCAAGTCACACAGCTGCTTGAAGGATGGCTCTGAGTAGGCTGGAGCATTTTTTGTTAGAACTGTGAGTAGACCTCACATAGGTGTGAGAGACCAGTGCTTGTACAGTGGCACTGAAACATACATGCAGATACATGGTTTCAGTTTCCTCGGAAAGTAGAACAGATATTGGCCACTTTGAGGATGTGCGTTGCTATGGTGATATTCTCATCAATAGTGAAACGTGAAAGCACAAGGAACCAAGATTGTAATAAGGACCATGTCATTTAGAGCTAGAAACCAGTCCTGGACATGGGATGGAGTGTGATTTGTGAGTGAATATCGCTGAGAATACAGCGATATTCACGCATTAGCGACAAAATGCTCTTAGCCATGTTATCCACCTCCCATTGGATAACATGGCTGAGAACTGGTCAGAGCAGGCGTTAGTTTTTGGCGATAGCGGGAATATTTCCATCGCTACGCCTGCCTTGCTAATAGGCGATAGCGACGTTAGCGACTGCTTTCAGTCGCTAACAGGTTGGGTACGCCCACTTTGCATGGCATTAGCGATAAATATCGCTGACATGCAAAGCGGGACCCAAACCGCTCGCTATCGCCTAAAGCTGTCGCTAACTGCTGTCAGTGACAGCTTGCTAATAGAGCGATAGAATTATCGCCGCTTAGCGACCGAAAACGGCCGCTAAAGCGCCGATAATTGCCTATCGCCCTGCTTGATAATATGCCCCACAGAGCCCAGACCAACAAAAGAGCAGAGAACAATGTGCACAAGATGATCCTAAAGGGAAACTCTGAGCTAATGTGAACTCCTTAAAGTCCCTGAGCCCGTGGTTACCCATGATGAACAGAAGTGTATGTAGCTCACAGATTTCTTTCATACGAAAATTGAGAAGATTTTAAAGACCCTGCCTCAGCCCCGGCTGCCTCATTACACGTATAAGCTAAACATGGCAACTCAGCCTAGTGAGGCATCTATCCATTTAGACACCTTCGGCCCAGTAGTAGTGGCTGAAGTTTCGAAGGCCCTTGGATCCATGAAAAGTGGCTCCCCCATGGACCCGGTCCCTATGAAGTTTCTTAAACCAGCAGCAGCTTCCATCGTGGCTCCCATCACTGATCTAATGAATGCCTCCTTTGCCCTGGGTTCGGTGCCACCGAGCTGGAAAACAGCAGTTGTAAAGGCACTCCTAAAGAAGCCGAGTCTAGACCCGTTAGACATGGCAAACTTTAGGCCCATCTCTCTGTTGCCGGGTCTAGGCAAAATTGCGGAAAGGCTGGTGAATCAACAACTGTCGGGCTTCTTGGAGTCTAATGGACTGCTTCGAGATTCTCAAACCGGATTCCGTCCAGGTCAGGGCACTGACACTGCCCTCTTGGCAGTTGTTGATGAAACTAGACGCATTTTGGATTCAGGAGGGTCAGTGGCAGTGATCCTCCTGGACCTCAGTGCGGCGTTCGACACCGTGAACCACCAGGTGTTGATTCAGCGGCTGTCAGAGGTGGGCGTGTCAGGGGATGCCCTGAAGTGGTTGAGGTCATTTCTTACCGGACGTACATACCAGGTTTGGGAAGGCAGCCATCGGTCTACATCTATCCCCCTCCAGTGCGGAGTGCCACAGGGCTCGTCTCTCAGCCCGACATTGTTTAATGTTTATATGGCCCCCCTGGAGGCTGTGGTGGCTCCTTATGACATTAAGATCGTCAGTTATGCGGATGATACGCAGTTGGTGGTCACCCTATCCCAACTGGTAGAGAATCCCGACCTACTGCACTCCTGCCTGTCGGAAGTTCACACTTGGATGACTGAGTCAGCTCTTAAGCTGAATGGCTCGAAGACAGAGATAATGCTGCTAGGGAGTAAAATTCCCGTGCTCCCCGTGACCAGCTGGCCGTGCTGCATGGGAGACTTCCCAAGCTCGAAAAAGGTGATCAAGAGCTTGGGGGTCTGGTTAGACCAAGATTTGGCGTTTAGGACCCATGCTAAGAAAACCGCAGGAGTGTGTTTTGCCCTGCAACGGTCAGCTCGCAAAATGTTCCCTCTTCTGCCTGTAACATCAAGGAAGCTGTTAATCCAGGGCCTGATTACATCTAGACTGGATTACAGTAATGCAATCTTTCTGGGCGCCCCGGAATCCACTTTGAACAAACTCCAGCAGGTCCAAAATGCGGCAGCAAGGCTGCTCATGGGCATCCCGAGGCAACAGTCTGCCAGACCTGCTCTAAAGGCGTTGCACTGGTTGCCAGTGCGGGAAAGAGTCCAATTTAAAGCACTCTGTACAGCCCACAAAATCCTTCTGGGGAAGGGCCCCCCAATATTGAGGAATTTAGTGGTTCCATATAAAGCGAGTAGAACGTTGCGTTCGGATCAAAAACACTTTCTCTTAGTCCCCAGAGTTAAAAGGGCTCGTACTGGCGGGAGAAGGTTTTCAGTTAACACAGCGAAGCTGTGGAACTCGCTTCCTTTTGAACTGCGCGCTGAGACCTGCACACTGCGATTCCGCAAGTGTCTTAAAACCCACTTGTTTCCTGCTTGACTGCACTAATCTTGCCGTTTTTTCTATCTGATGGTGTCCGGAAAAAGCGCCGGGACGCCCAAGGGTAACTGCGCGCTATATAAAATTTTAAAATAAATAAATAAATAAATAAAACAAAATGTGGTTTTGTCTAAAGTACAGAAAATCAGAGTAGTTTAGAGCATTCACCTAAGTTAAAGCCAAGTGCAAATCCATTCACATGGGTATCAGTTTTGGATCTGAGAGTCTTTTCTTATACCTAGTTTACCTTTCTCACTGGCACCTGAGCCACTCCTGGACTGAATCTGCCCACCAAGAAGTAGAAGCCAAAACCCAATTCACATTTGGGACTAATTTGTTGTCTTCTCTGCCTACTGCTGATGCTCCAAGTGCCAAGGACATTGTGTGTAGCCAGAGATGTACAAACTAGCCAGCCTCTGTAAGGTCATCTGTGTGATGCTGTGTGACTCACTGTCTGTAGAAGGGATGTGAAAGACCAATTGCGCCCACCAGATTTGTGGTGTGCCTGGATATGGCCAATAGGGCATGAGAAACCCTGAAGAAGCTTGGATCTGCCAGCTGTGACGTCTGCTTGTCTTGTTTCCAGTGTCTGTTCCTTAGGCTGCCAGCTTCCCTGACCTCTAATGAATGCAAGATGGCCTACAACTATACACTAATGTAGCTCAGGTACTGTGTGGGTTTGACTCATTGTGCCAGCTTCACTTGGGAGCAAAACAACCATTTACATAAGTTTCTGTGTACATTGGCTGAAGTACCTGCACACAGATTTGAAAGTATACAGTGGCCGTAAACCCTATCCCCCCTCGCCCCTTGGCGTCTTTCTCTATCTCTTGGTCATTTCCTGGGTGAACATTCTAGGTCAATGGAGGCAGAGTTTTGTTAACTTTTACATTTTAAAAAAGTAAATGGTTAGTGAATTTATATCACAATAAACTAATTTCATGTTTTTTTTTGTGCATGTTATTATTCTTAAATACCCTCTTAGGTTCTTCCCCATTGTAGATCTTTTTTCTTGGCACGTGAATAGGGAGCAGTTTTGTTGGTCCACCGAAGTAGTTCCTTTGCTCTTAATTGAACAGACTGTGTCAAAAGTACTAGAATGGGGCTTTGCCTTGTGTAACCAAGTGACAAATACAGCAAGAAGGGTTTTGCATTGTGAACTTTCAGACAGATGCAACACAAAGGGGTTTTACATTTTCAATTCTCTGACACACATCGGCAAGGAGATTTCCTTTTAAAATACAAGGCACTGAATGGTCAAGGATGTATTAAATGTCACTGTGAGCTTTGTTCTGGGTTTCAAAGCCACACCACCTCCCAGAGTAAGCCCTGGATTGCTCTGAATCATTTCCCTGGCGTCCAATGCTAAAGCGGTATACTTGGTGCTCAGTTTGGGTCCAGTAGTAAGGTGGCTCCAGCTCTTTGGTTTCACCCATTTGTTGAAGAATTCTTTACAGGCATTTCATTGGACCGTAGTTGTGTTAGCCTCCCTATGAAGTAGTTCCGTTGCTCATAGCAGTAAGAGACATTGTTAATGCAGGCCCTGTGTCAATGTCAGGTCTCAAGGAAGCAAGGGCAAACAATAGAACACCACCACTAACCTCAGCCTCCCAGGTATATTTGCCCCTGGCACTGGCTACAACAATGCCCAGGACCTCGGGTAATATGGGAACAAAACAAGACAAGGACATGGGAACTGGTATTAGTTTTCCTTCCTGAGTGGAGATGCGGAAGTGTAGGAAAATCACTGGTTATTTTAAACACTATATGGCTTAATTATATTAAACACAAGTCTACCGAACCACATGGTGGCAAGGAACCAAAGAGATATTGTCTTCAGAGGGCAGATTAACACCAAGTCATTAACAAAAATCTTAAGGCACACCGAAGAAAACTAACAGAGGGGAAATCCCCACAAAACTGGAAACTGATGATGAAAGTGAAGAAGACAACAAAGGTGGACAAAGAGGGGAAAGGCTGACTGTGAAATATTTGTCAAGCAATAAAACTGACTGAACGTGCACCCCTGCTTATTACACGGTCTCAGCCTCCCAAGACCGGAAAGAGGAAGCAAGCCTATTTTCCATATTCTCAATAGCTTTGCCGACGGCCATATTGGAGTGGTGGGAGAACACATTATGACATATTCTCATGGATATCAACATGTGCAGCTTAAGATGACCTCCTACTTGAGATTTAGCACCTGTATACCCAGTTCTGTGTTTACCATGCCACCAAAAGATAATGGCTGTTGAGCCAACCGCCACCTTAAGGTCTGCTGTTGGGTAGTGAGTTTAGCCTAACTGCTGAGATGACCCTTTGGGTGTGACATAAAGGAAGTCTTTGAGGCCCTAGTGTTAAATATTGGAGGGATTTGTTTTGATGAGCTGAAAACCATTTTGTATTTCTGGCAGCCATCTTGTTTGCATGTGCTGCCATGTGCTCGCCATGTGCTCTGTCCTCCCTCAGTGTTGACTGCTCTTGTAATCTGCCTAGAAACGAACTATATTTAGCATCTTCCACCTTTGCACATGCCCAGAAGGGCCTAGCTAGTAGAATGCACCTGCTTCTCTAGTATAACTGTCAGGCTATTTTTGCTGCTGTATGGAGAAGTAACTCTCCTCCCACTTTGTTGAGCAAGCAGGTCTTGTATGCCCATCTTAGTCATTTTTGTATGCTTACATGTGCCAGGACTGCCCCTTGGTCTTATGATGACTATGTAACCCTAAGCATATATAAGGCCTCTGTTTTGTGCACTGCTCAAGCTGCCTCATTCAGTTGCTAACGCTTCTGTGTGACGTAGTCTCACTCATTTGAGGTTAATAAAGATGTTCTTTTATATTTCAGCTTCTGTGCCATTTTCTTCTTAGTTGGTTTAAAAGAACCAAGTATCAGTGGGAGCCCTGAGAAGGTTTCTATTTTCTACACTAGATGTCAAGAGTCATTAACCTAGGTTTCTGATCTGCTGCCGTAGCCAGCCATGACAAGAGCACTTCTAGTCCCCAGGTTTGTCGTCAGTCACTCACAAAGGAATTAACGTGGGCGACCACGCGGCAACAAAGAGAAGGGAAAAGGAGGGTTGAGCGAGACTGGCAGAACACCTGCTGTATCTACTCCTACTGTGGTGTCTTTTGTTTTGTCTTGTGAGAGATCTGATCTAATCCTTTACACTTTGAGACACATGCTCCAAAATTTTTAATGATCATCTTTCTGTTCTCTCATGGCTATTCTCTGGGTAGAAGGGGGTTGGGAGCACACTGCTTCACCTCCCAGCACAGTTCGCCCCTTTGCATCCTGGTAAATGCAGTTCAATTTAAATGCTTACTTGAAATTTTGCAGAGTGTTTCACCAAAGTTGGTGCAGGTTAGTGCTGTTAATCTCTAGACACATGTGTTTCTGGATTATATCCTTCATCAGTAGATATAAAACAAATTTCTTCTGGGGTTTGCTGAGAAAGCTGCCACAATCGAGCTTTGGAGATGCACCTGTGTGCCTGTGAGTAGTACTGTGACCTTAGAGGAATTGGGCAGCATTTCCAGCAACCCCAGATGATTTTTCTTTGCTCTCTAATAATGCTGCTCTCTACTGATGACGGGCTCAACCCAGAAACACGTGTCTAGAGATATACAGCAATGTCTGCACCAACTTTGGTGAAAAACTCCAGCTAATTTTGAAGTAAGTTTGAACTGTGTACTGCATTTACCAGGATGCAAAGGGGCGAACTGTGCTGGGACTGTGAGGCAGTGTGCTCCCAACCCCCTTTCTGTTTAAAAGGCTCCCTTGAGCCAGCCAGCTGACGAGCTTTGGAGATGCACCTGTGTGCCTGTGAGTGGTACTGTGACCTGAAAGGAATTGGGCAGCATTTCCAGCAACCCCAGATGATTTTTCTTTGCTCTCTAATACTGCTGCTCTCTACTGATGATGGGCTCAACCCAGAAACACGTGTCTAGAGATATACAGCAATGTCTGCACCAACTTTGGTGAAAAACTCCAGCTAATTTTGTAATAAGTTTGAACTGTGTACTGCATTTACCAGGATGCAAAGGGGCGAACTGTGCTGGGACTGTGAGGCAGTGTGCTCCCAACCCCCTTTCTATTCTCTGGGTATTTGACACTGGAGAGAATTTGTCTTAAAACTGATTTCTTGGAGTCTCTTGTTCTCTCTCTCTTCACAGAGCTTTAGCCAAACCAATTCCTATGGTCTTCGCTGGTAACAGTTCTGATTATATTTTCTGTTTAAGTGTATGGATCAAAATTGTTCGCAAGTTTGTGAATCACAAGATATCCTGTTTTTCTTCCAAGGCTGTTCCTGTTCCAAAGTCAACTTGCTCACTCCTGTAGAGTTCACTCTAGCTCTACACTACACTACACTTTTACTTCAAACTCAGTACTCTTCCTATGGGTATAGGATGCACGCAGTGCCCAAAGCACTGACCTGATTATTGATTACATGGTCTCTTTTCTGGAATTTCTGCTGCTGGCGACGATCCTTGAATGCTGTCCCCTGATCTTGGATGGGTACTTTAGTTGGTATTTGACTTCCTTGCTGATGTGAAGGTCGTTTCCCAGCTGATAATTCTGCTCCTTGTGCTCTCACTCTGGAGGCAAGCAAAGAGTCAAGCTTGACTGTGATTTTTAATAAGGCTACTTCCTAAGCATCAGTTGTACTTTTCGAGCGCCCAAGATCTGTGGTACACAGCAAACCTCAGAAGTAGACTTATGACCACGATGTAAATACTTGAAGATGGACACTAAAGGATATGGGAAAGTGGTAAGGGCACATAATGGAGGTACCACAGAAAACCACAACTAGGTGGTAATGCTCGGAAAACACTGTGGGCCCTACAGCCGGACACAGGGTCAACAGGAGAGTAGAGCTGTACACTATTGAAAAAACACTGTGGGAACAGTTACCAGGCTGGGTGGGACACCAGCTATGACACAGTGGCATAACTCTGAATGATACAGTATAAAAGGGGTTTACATACTAAACTCTAACAAATGCAATACACAGGAATCTTACATTGTGAACTCTGACACATACAATATGAATGTGTTTTATGTGGTGAACTCTCTTGCAAACAGAAGAGGGGCTTTATATTGGTACAAATTTAGGGTTATAGAGGTCAGTTTTTCATTTTTTACATATGCAATTTTATATTTACTATTTCGTTGTGTGTGAATGAAAGTAGTTTTTATTTCTAAAAAGAAAAACTGCTGGTTTTACATTGATATATATTAATTGTCATTAGGTGCTTTGTTGAGTTCTAATTTTCTAATCAACACCACCAAAAACATTACGTATCTATACCCAGGGTTAACAGTGCCACTGCTTACCTGTCTCGTCCAACGAGCAGGCATGTCCAACTTCTTGGGTTGCACCAGCTGGTACCTGGTATGGGGACCACTTAAGCAGTTAGAAGCCTATTTTGTCTGTTTTGGGTCATGTGGAGTGCCTTTCTCCTGCATTTTGTAAGGTGTTTTGTGAGTTAGGTCCAAGATCTACACTGGGAACCTTTGGAAACAGTTCAGTTGACTGTACGTGGCCTACCCTCAACAGAAACACTACGTGGACCAGCAGCCCCCTCCTTCTGATGCTAAGTCAGAAAAAGATTTAGCTTTTAGGGATCCTCGCCATATTTACGCATTTTAGCCCATCAAAACACCGCAATCATAACCTAAGGTAAAATGTGTTGGTTCCTTATCAACTGGTGTTTGAGACTAAGTATGAACACAGCCCTGTTTTACTGAGTGAATACGCCACCACATAGCTAGTTCCAGTTTGATATGATGTTGACTCCCTTTGGAGAATGGACCACTTAGTTATTCATTTATTTGTCCTCAGTGACAAAGATATAACACATAGTCAAGAAAGGTACTCTTTGAGTTGTACTGAACCCTAAAGCTTTGAAATGGTTAACCCTTTACGCTGTAGGATAGTGTCCATCATTACTTAGAAATAGTTTTGTACATTTTCATAAATTTCTCCATCCAGTCAGTCACTTTTGCATCCTTTGTCCTGGTTTCATTCTTTTAATATATTTAAATGCTGTTTGATTTAATTATAATAGGGCTACATCAATGCAGTTCTCTACTAATTTAGTTGAGTTAACATATTTTCTGAAGGGAGCGATTATCCTCACCTGTTGTCAACATTATGAGATTTGCTAACTTCAGGGAAGCCAGTGCTGTAATTTGTTCATATTTTATGTGAGTCAGACTTTGGCAGGAGTCCAGAGCTAACAAAAATACGCTCTGATACAATGAGGTTTCTGAGCAGGTACAATAAAGACACCTATTCACTCTTCAGGTTCAGGTATCTTCAGAAGCAGGTACATGTTCCACAGCTCATCACAGCTTGTCAGCTCAGTCCATCTACTGACAAACTCAAGCTGTCATTGGAGTAACATTCAACGGACTAGAACATTACCATCACATAATACATTCTATACATTGAGCACTGCAGGATTAAGCATTTCCACGCAGACCACACAGAATGCACACACAGCACTCTGGCACTAAAAGAGATGACTTCTTACTCATTTGATGTAACCTACTATTCCTCCTTTAATCACTACTGCAGAATAACATATTGTTGAGCTTGTGTAAGACCTTTCAATACAATAGATCTGGTTTGTCTCTGCCACGTCTACGCTGAATACCACAAAGCGCGACTGTAAAAGATTTGGGCCTCCACAATGTTCAAAGCTGATGTGTGAACCACTTTTCTAACAAGCACTGGCTATGCCAATAGCTGTTGCCTATGGAAGAGCAATTGGCTTTGCCAATTCAATACCAATGAACTTTTTAACATCGTTAAGGAATTCTCCAACTCGATTGCCAGCAAAAACATCATCATACCCTCACAGAAGCTCTGCGACTACCTTGTCCACATCTTCCACAACAAGATTGCAACCATATACAGAAAAATCGAACCCCAACCCACACCTATGGACTTCCTCAACAGATACACCACCACCGTAACCAACACGAACCATACACTGACCATCTGGAACATCCTCTCTACCCAGGACACCATCTCCATCATGAAATCCACGCACCTATGGCCCATCAATTCAATGGAATTCCGAATGGTCCTCAAAGACCTGGCTGTTCGAAAAAGCCTTGGAAAAAGCCTTGGGGCCATAAAGCGACTGGATACTCTATTGGATGATTAGCAGAGCTTTAAAAATCTTGATTGAATGATTGACTATGTTTTAGCAATGCCGCTGGTCAGTATGGCTAAAAAGTAGGGGGGTAAAGGAGAGTGGCGTGGAGGAGAGTGGCTTGGAGTGGCGTACAGTAGAGTTGAGCGGTGTGGAGAGGAGTGAAGTGGAGTGTCATTGAGTAGTGTACAGTTTTGTAGAGTGTCGAGGAGGGAGTGGAGTGTTCATAGAGTGGAAAGGCATAGAGATGAGTGGCATAGAGTGGAGTACAGTGTCAGAGTTGAGTAGAGTGTCGTAGAGTGGAGTGGTGTAGAGTAGAGTAGAATGGAGTAGTATGTCATAGAATAGAGTGGTGTGGCATGGAGTTGCATAGAGAGAGTTGTGTTGAGTACAGCAGCAGCCCGTGCAGGTAAGGGCGGTGGGGAGGTGCGGCCGGGATTTCGACAGACAACAACAAGGGAAAATCGTTTATTTATTTAATTGCCCCTCGTGGTCATCTGTTGAATCCACCCCCCAACCCAGCCCCATCGTCCCATCGTTCTTACCTGCACGGGCTGCTGCTGGTAGAGCGGAGTAGTGTCCTAGAATGGTATAGAGTGGACGCGTTGTTCAATTCCTACCTGCTGTTATTCACTGGACCTGCTGTTGCTGCCCTAGAGGAGTCCGCTGTAGCCCTAAAAGGAGACCATTGCTGCTAACGCGGATTCGCCGCTCTTGCCACCCTTGCTGTTACTGGGACTACATTACCCAGAACCCTCCCGGGCGCAGGACTAGCGCGTCATAGAAAGCGCCAGGAGGTGCTCAAAAACACCAGAGCCTTCACGCGGCGTGGGTCGCGTTGTTCAATTCCTACCTGCTCTTATTCACTGGACCTGCTATTGCTGCCTTAGAGGAGTCCGCTGTAGCCCTAAAAGGAGACCGTTGCTGCTAACGCGGATTCATCGCTCTTGCCACCCTTGCTGTTACTGGGACTACATTACCCAGAACCCTCCCGGGCGAAGGACTAGCGCGTCATAGAAAGTGCCAGGAGCTGCTCAAAAACACCGGAGCACTCGCGCGGGACGCGCGCGGGCGAAGCCCTGGCCACGGGCAGGCCCGTCCGCGCCCTTCAGAGCCCAAAAGAGGCCGGGCTGGGCCATACCACTAACATCTTCTGTGGGGAATTGTAAGCCTGCAACTATTTTATTGGGGTTATTATAACCTGTTCTTCAATTTTGGAAACTTGCCTGGGTGCACCATTTGTGTGTCCCTTTAACTTTGTGTCCAGTCCAATATGAGTAAAAGGAAGGTCGGGGACAGGGTGGTGGGTACACTTGATGCCTTTTTAAATAGAGCTGAATCAGTTTTAATCCACGAGATCCAGGCAACTGAACGGAACCAGCTCCAGTTAGGGGAGGCTCTTTGTCCAGTGGCCAGGTACCCCTGTCACTGACGAGTATTGAAGTGGATCCTTCTTGTGACACAACACCACCTAGCTCGATATGTGAGGTGTCTATGCCCCCTATTTTGGGTACTTCGTTACCCCAGTGTATTACACAGAGTCCGGCTATGGTTAAGACTAGGGGGAAGAAAGCAATAGGGGGGTTAGGGGTCGAACCACCTACAAAAAAAAGGAAAGGTCGCTGCCCAGCTAAACAAACCTCATCGGAGGCCATCAATGAAACCAGTGAGGTATATGTTTTCGGGAAACCAGGTGTTAATGCTTCAGAAGCTAATCCCATTGTTGGCACTAAAACTCAGTTCAATCAAGAAGATTTGTGTACACTAGTTAAAAACCAATTAACCGCCCTTATTGCCCCCATTCTTAAAAGACTTGACTCAGTAGATGATAGGCTCAAAAAAATCGAACAATGCCTATCCTGTAGTAAGTAAAAGAATCCTACCCAATCTACCTTACAGGATAATGGGGGGGACCATTGTAAAACCCCAGGGGTAGTAACCATCGTGCAACCTGATAATATACCAAACGCCGAATTATGTACTGATCGGGCTCAACAGGTGTTGAGTCCTGCATGCCCTGCTCCGTTAAAACCAAACAGTGGAAATGTGGCCCCACTAGTACAGCGGAGAGAGGTAGAAGGTAATAGGAGGTGGGACGAAGATGGGTTAGAAGGGGGCTCTAATATGCTTCCTAGTCTCCATCTTCACCCTGAAGCCACGCCTTATACAGTAATTTTAGCTAATGTGCCTCCACTTCCATCGGGTACTCGTGAACACTGGTCAACCCTCAAAAACAAAGATTTCTACTTCTTGCGGAAAAAGATTGGTATTAGCAATGCATTATTTGATGAATTTAAAATGGTGCGGTGAATCAACTGGGTTGGCCACTCACATAAATCTATGATGGGCGATTGTGTGGTATTGAGCTTCAGGTATAGAGTGGAGCAGAGTGTCAGTGGAGCAGAGTTTAATGGAGTAGAGCATCAGAGTGGAGTATTGTGGAGTAGAGTGTCACAGACTGAAGTGGAGTAGAGTGCCTAGAGCGAAGTGTCGTAAAGTACAGTGGTGTGGAGTAGACTGACGAAGAGTGCATTGGTTTTGAGCAACATTGTGTAGAGTGCATTTCCATAGAGTGCAGTGATGTGGAGTAGTGTATAGTGCAGTGGAACAGAGTATAGCAGTGCAGAGTAGATTGCAGTGGGGTAGAGTGCAATGGTGTGGAGTGGCGCAGAGTAAAATGAAGTGCTATAGAGTGGAGTGCTGTAGAGTAGAGTGGGGAAGTGCAGGGTAAAGTGCAGAGGAGAAGAGTGCAGTGGCATAGAGTGCAGTAGAGTGGCATAGAGTTGAGTGGTGCAGAGTAGAGTGCAGTGGCATTGAGTGCAGGGGCATAGAGTGCAGTCATGCACAGTAGAGTGTCAGAGTACAGGGTTATAAAGTGCAAGGTCATAGTGTGGTGCAGCGCAGAATAGAGTGGCATAAAGTGCAGTGTCATAGAATAGACTTTCAGAGTAGAATGAAGTGGCATAGAGTGGAGTGGTCTAAAGTAATGGGGTAGACTGCAGTGGCAGAGTAGATTGGTTCAGAGTAGACTGAGTACAGTATTGTAGAGTGTAGATTAGAGTAGCAGGAGTGGATTGGTGTAGAGTTTAGTGGTGTAGAGTGGTATAAAGCAGATTGGCAGAGAGTGCAGTGTTGCAGAGTATACTGCCGCAGAGTGCAGTCTTGTATAGTAGAGTGGCGTGGAGTGCATTGCATAGAGTGCAGTGGTGCAGAGTATAGTGGCGCAGGGTGCAGTGGCGTAGAGTACAGTGGTGCAGAGTAGTTTGTCCCAGAGTGCATTGGTTTGAGTAAAGTGGTGTAGCGTGCAGTGGTATACAGGACAGTGTTGCAGAATAGGATCGCATAGAGTAGCGTGGCGTGGAGTGGTCTAGAGTGCAGGGGCGAAGGCTGCAGTGGTACATAGTAGAGTAGTGTGGGGTAGAGTGCATTGGCACAGAGTGGAAAGGTGCAGGGAGGCGCAGAGTAGAGTGGTGCAGAGTTGAGTGTAGCAACGCAGTGTGGAGTGAAGTGGAGTGACGCAGAGTAGAGTGCAGTGGGGTAATGTGGAGAACGCATGGTATAGTAGTGTACTGCTATTACAGACAACACATCTTCAATTGAAATGACAATTACATTTGCCCTCACATACAATTTTACTGATACAAGTATACAGCGCACAAACGATAATGTGTGGAAATGTCATCAACCAATGTATTGATATGACTGTCAGCACAGTTAATTTACAGACAATTACATTTTGTTGTGTGCTAGAAAAAAATACCATGGTAAAGCTTTCCTCAAGCAGACCCCAGTAGCCAGCATGATTGTCAGATAAATCCTCTCATTTCGAAGTTAGAGAAAGAAAACTAAAGGACAAACTCCCTGGAAGACACAGCTTGACATTTGACCTCTGTCTTTGAATGCACAGCAAATGTGACACGAACACAAGAACAAGATTTAAAGGCCTGTTTACAGAAAGCGAGTTTGTGGAAGAATACAGTAAACAAGGTTTGGGCAACTAGAGGGCCAAACTCGAGCTGGACAGCCTGAAACAAATAAAGACAGCAAATAGAAAGTAAAAAAATGTGGGTTACAAACCACAAAGCGGATGGTAAGCAATTAACAGAATGCATTTGTAGGTCAACTTTCTGAATGTCCCCAGGATGTCTTTAGTAAACCAGATAGCTGTGCTGTCTGGTAGGCTGCAACCTAAACATGTTTATAAAAGCATTAGAGAGGACATAAGACATATACTGTCCAACACCTGCGACTCGTTTTTTTCAGGGGCAGTTAAACATAGGTCTAGAGTAATCCTTTAAAAATAAACAAGCAACAAAATCTCACACCCCATTGAGCCTGATTCTCCTTAAGGGAACAAATATTTATTGCACTTCCACCACAGTCCTAAATGTTGTCTTGAGAATGCTATTTTCAGTTCCATACTAGAACTACACTGGTTTTAATAACTAGGGGCCCGATTCACAAGAGTAATCTGAGACACTATCCTAACTTTACGACTTTCGGTATTCACAAAAGGCATTTAGCAGCAGTAAAGTTAGGATTCCTAACTTTACTACTCCTAAACTCAGACTAAAACCTAACTTTACGACTTTTGGAATTCCCAAAAGGCATGTAGGAGTAGTAAAGTTAAGATTAGGAGTAGTAAAGTTAGGAATTCTAACTTTACTACTCCTAAATGCCTTTTGTGAATACCGAAAGTCGTAAAGTTAGGATTTTGTCTCAGATTACTTTTGTGAATCAGGCCCAAGATTCGTAGGATGACTGTTAGCCCTGTAGCAGCTACCTCTTTCTTGGGTGCCTTTATAATGAAGATTCTGTTTTTACCTTTATGTGTTGTTATCATGCTCTTTACATCTTTACCGCTCTAAGTTAGCACACTTCTCAAAAGGACATTTAGCATCAATGATACATGTGCCCCATACGTTCACAATGTCAATGTAACAGAAGCATTACTATTAGTTACAATTATGAAGGGATCCAACACTCTTTAAGTGTATTGCACTACATGAAAACCAAGTTAATGGGAAAATCTGAACCCCATAATAGAGTCATTGCATTGAGGGCTTCATTTTGGAGGAGTATTTACATCTCAGGTGTTCTAATACATACCACCTTGGCCAAGACAAGAACGATTATCAAAATAGCAGGACAAAGGGTATTTTGACACTGAGACTGGAGAAGGTTGAGTCATATATTGGATGTAAGAATTTTCTCTGAACTGATGGCAATCACTGGATCTGCTTACAGAAGGTAGAATCTGGTGTATTATTAATGATTTTGATGAAAAAAATATTTCTTGTCTTAATATACTCCAAGCACTGCTCCCAGAGTAAAGTTCAATCAACAACGAGGTGCAATATGTTTCACCCATTCCACTTGTTAAATTCTGTTTCAAAAATAGTTCTTATTTAACCTTGCTTGTGTATCATACCGCAGCCATGCTAGCATAAGCAGGCACAAGCCACTGAACACAACATCACTGATATGCAGCGTCTTGACTTGCTTGTTGGAGGGGCATCTCACAGTGCATGAGGACCAATTAGCCTTTTAAGGACATCACAGTTAGCTCATCTCATTAATCACTGTTTTCTGCAGGAACAGATCCCCTTGCTTCTGGCCTTCACCACATCCACACCTCACTATGCAACATGTAGGACCTTGTGTTGTGAATGACAGACATGCACAAGAATCTCCTAGGAAACAAATATCCCCAACCACTATGCAGCAGGTAAATTGGAGCACTGTCAAGCTGAGCCCCTGAAATACGAGCCAGGTAAAGATGAACGGCTGACACAAGGTGGGAAACTGAGGCAGGATACTAATGAAATGACATCTGAAGTGTGAGAATGCAAACTGAAAGCCCACAAGATGAGGCACCAAGCCTTAGTCAGGAGTGGCAGACCCACAGAAGGAGGGCTGGCACACCCTGAAACTGAACAATGCATAAACTACTGGACAACCTGAACATTGCTTGCAAAGTGATAGTGCCAGGACACACTGTGAAAATTACAAAGATGGTACAGAAGGATTTGCCGGTTTGAAGTAGATTTAAGGAGGCAGTCAATCTGCGGATATCACAGGCTCTCAACTGGACGACCACGCCTCTGGCTAGAGACGTCAGGACCAGGATCAGACAAGTGACAATGATTTTTCCAACGACCAGCAGGCTTCCCAAGACTCTTAAAAACTGCCTAACGTCACTCCACAAACGTCCGACAACATTGTCTAACAAGCTGTATTAGATCATCGCTTATGCGACACGCCTTTGTCATCTGTTGGGGCCAGCGGACATGGCCTGCCCTACCTTGCACCGTTTAGTGCTGCAATCCCTAGGATCTTTGACACAGTTGCAGCCTGGCTGTGCCTTGAACACTGCTCCTACGATGGTCCTGGGGCTTCTCTCATTCCTTGAACTGCACACTCACTCGTTATCCCTGAGTTAGCATGGATCACCGGGCTGAGATGTCGCTCGGTGCGACGATCACCCCTTTATGATTGGCCGACAGTCGGGGAGCTCCCGAGAACTATTCAAGATACTTGCATATCCTTTGTTCATCACGTAGCGCTTAGCGCACCTCCCCTAAGTCATTGTGTGAATGTTGTCTTGGTTCAGTGTTTGGACGATTGCCTGTTGCAGATTCGCCCTTTTGGAATTACTTACTCTTTTTGAACTGTTTGCATCGCCATCTAACATGTGTGGAAGCTTAAATTTCAACCACTTAGGGCTAGGGGAGCCAATAATGTGACCATACTTATTGCTTGCGAAGTATACATGTTTATATGCTCTCTTTCTTGAGTTCACATTCCTTACACACTATGGCCTCCATTAAAATAGGCACATGGAACGTGCGGGGCATAAACGCTCCATCATGACGCTATCAAATATACTCTATCTCAAGCGACAACATACACAGATAGCGCTGTTACAAGATACCCATTTGTCCAAAACTGAGCTGCCACACCTACATCGCCAATGGCGGGGTCAGCTGTACGCCACAGGCTACTCAGCGTTTGCGCGAGGAGCATTAATATGGGTCAGACCGGGAGTCCCTTTTAAAGTTACGGATGTCAAAATAGACACTGAAGACAGTGTGGTGTGCACGGCACATTAGACGGCAGGCATGTAGTGCTTGCCTCGCTGTATGCCCCTAACACAGAACAAGGGGCGTTCCTTGATCATATCTCACAAATCCTAGCGCCCTGACATGATGTCCCTATGCTGCTGGGGGGTGATTACAATAGTGTATTAGATGCAGGGCGGGACCGGTCGTTCCCTCCTCCTCCAGGTACGAGCACAGCACACGCCATGAGAGCACTAGCCGGCTAGGCGTTACAATGGAACCTGATTGATGCATGGAGACACTCACACCCGACTGACAGAGTACACTCCTATTACTCGGGGGCCCAAAGGCTGCATGTTCGCCTTGACCACTTTCTGACGTCTGCCGCCTTGTTGCCTTATGTAGTCTTGGCACATTATTTGGGCCGAACCCACTCAGACCATAACCCCCACACCCTAGACCTGCAGTGGGCAGACGCCCGACCCCCGATCCCCACTTGGCGGCTGCAGCCTGATGTCTTGTTAGATGCGCCTTTCCATGGCGCCTTGGCCACCGCCATTGATCAATATTTTGATGACAATGCAGGCACAGCATCCGCCGCTCAAATAGAGTGGGATGCTTTCAAGGTGGTGATGCGTGGCCACTGCCTACACACACAAACGGGTATGCGCAAGCAGCTGGAGAAGGACTTGATCAGAATAGAACAGCGCTTAGCTATACTTAAACAGGGGTGGGACACCCTGTCCGACGTGCGGGAGGAACACTCCCGGCTTCTGGATAGGTTATGCTGTTTGAACTATGCGGCACACTCTGCAAAAACTCACCACCAGGGTGACAAGGCAGGCAGGCTACTCTCGTGGCTGATCCGACAGGATCTCCTGACTCCGCCGATCACATCCGTGCGTACTCCGCAGGATACTGTGGTGTACACCCAGGCAGCCATTCATGACGAGTTCACTTCTCACTACGCTCAGTTATACCTGTCCCAAGCACATCCACACCCGCTGACCTTCAGTCTGTCCTGGCAGGAGTCGAGTTACTGCAGCCCACCCCGAGCAACAAGAAGAGCTCAATGCTGCCCTCTTGCAGGAGGAAGTACGTGACAGCATTTTTTCACTATCTAATGGCAAATCACCGGGCCCTGATTGCTTGCCCGCAGAATTTTACAAGTCATATTCAGACATCTTGCTTCCACAGCTACTGACTCTGTACACAACTGCCATAAAAGACTCCTCGCTCACGACTACACAAAATGAGGCGACCCTTGTCTCCTTACTTAAGCAGGGTCGAGATACTCAACTCCTCGGCTCCTATCGCCCCCTGGCACTCCTCAATACAGATTACAAAATATTTGCTTCTGTGCTGGCAAAACGCTTAGCTCCATTGGTAAAGACACTGATTCACCTGACCAGAACAGCTTTGTCCCTACCAGAAGCACCTCCGTCAACATACAACGGGTATTTCGTGTGCACACGTATGCCCCCCATGTCTGCCCGCGATCCGGATGCCTAGTTCTCGATTTGGAGAAAGCTTTTGACTCCCTAGAATGGCCTTATCTTGCGGCGGTCTTGCGCAAATATGAACTGGGGACGATTACATACAGATGGTTGGCCTCCTTTATCAACGCCCTACGGGACTGTCAAGACAGGGAAGCTAATTTCCGATGCCTTGAGAATTATACGAGGGACACGGCAAGGTTGTCCGTTGTCTCCACTACTCTTTTCCCTAGCTATGGAACCCCTGGTGGCATTGCTCAGGGCCAGTGGCGATGATTGGGGTATACCGCTAGATGATGGGCTACATACGGTCTCGCTGTATGCGGATGATCTATTACTGTATGTTAGAGACCTGCGGATTATCTCAACGGTCCTAGCGGATGTCTTCCAACAATTTAAACGACTGTCAAAGTAAAGTGGTTGAAGTCCGGAGTTTATTCTTTTGTCAACGGGGTGACTGGCACAGCCATTACTATCAATGGAGCCACGTTGACTTGGTATCCATCCATGTTCAGGTACTTAGGCATATATATATATATATATATATATATATATATATATATATATATATATATATATATATATATATATATATATATATATATATATATATATATATATATATAGATATATATATATATATACAGATCCCCCACATACATCTTGGAGGGCAATTTGGTGCGAGCCATAACGGCAATCGGAGCACAAGTCCACCTCTGGAAGACACTCCCACTGAGCGAAATGGGCCGTGTCACCTTGACGAAAATGATAATTTTGCCACGACTGTTATATTATTTCTCAAACCTCCCAGTATATGTCCCAGTCAAGATTCTCCGGAACTTGGAGGCCACCCTTCGTGATTTGATTTGGAGCAAAGGGAGGCCGCGAATAGCGCTGAGCAAATTATACGAGCCCACGTGCAGCGTCGGCCTCGCAGTCCCAAACATGGAATTGTATTACCTGGTTTCCCAGCTGCAATGGGTGTCAAAATTGATGAGTGGGTATGAACTGACGGATACTGCAACCACGACGCCACCATGGCCACAGTCCCAGCTGTATTACTTTTTTCACCCAATAAATCGGCTCCCCTGTCCATCCCAGATCTACGAATGGCTGGCTCATGAATGCTTCAGGAGAAGCCTCTATCTGACCCATGACACACCTCTTTATGCTCCACTGTTACCATTAATAGGAACTCCCAGAGGCAGGGGGAAAGTGTCTGACCCTGAATTACAAGCGTGGCATGAGGAGGCCTAGACGCAGTGGGTGATTTATACGCGGAGGGCACTCTTCTCATGTTTGACACTCTATCCATGGAAAATGACATCCCTGCCGGCCAATTTCTCTTACACGCGGCAATAGGGTGCACCCAGACGGCGACCTGGGGAGAGACCACCACTGAGCCCCAAACGCATTTACTTGTACAATACCTGCACGTGATGGGAGAGGGCTCACATGTGGTACACTGGCTGACAGAGGCTCTCCTGAAACACACGCTGAAGCCACTGACGAGACTTCGCGAGAAGTGGGCTGCAGACAGAGGACGTTTGTGGGCTGACAAGGAGTGGGAGACAATAGTGGCTGGATCCACTTACATACCACGCAACTCAAGATACAAACTCATTCAGACATGCATAATTCATAAAGCGTACCTTTCCCCTGATAAGATTAATGACTACTTCCACCTTGAAGCCTCTGCTTGCCCCCGGTGTCACCTAATTGGCGCAAATCTGCTGCACATGTTGTGGTCTTGTGCTTCACTACGATCCTACTAGAACGCAGTTGTAGACGCATTGACAAGCTGCACCACGGACCCCTTACCGTTTACCTGGGAATCCTGTATCCTGGGGCTACATACACGGACGAAAAAGAATAGAGTAGCATCCAGATTCATAGACCTGGGCTTGATAATGGCAAAACGCCTCATCACGGAACGATGGAAGCACACTGACCCACCAGTGCCAGATAGCTGGGAGAAGTCCTTTACAATATGGGTGGAAGCTGAGAGCACTACGCTACATAAGGAGGAAGCTGCGGGGTTGCGCAAACATCCGATTGCACAGGCCTGGGATGAACTCCTCAAACACCTCAAACACCCAGATGCTGTGGAACGAGTCTCACAGTCCCCTGCCGTGACTGGTGCCGTCACACCATGATATGCTGCCCCTCTCTATTCCCCATCCCCCCTCCCCTCTTCGACAGAATGGTAGGGACCGCAACCATTCCAACAGGGCGGATCAGACACTATGGGCACCCATTGTGGACCCCCCACACATCATTAGCATCTCCCCAGACTTTGCCATCACCGCTCTTTTCACTCTTGCAAGGCATTGACCCTCACACTCCCCCACACTAACCCTACGGCGCAGTTTCCACACGCTACAGATGGCGCTCTTTTGAGTTTTATATTTATTTATTGTTAGTTACAGTTCACTTAAATGGACATCTTCAACAGACTCTTGGCATTGACATTACATATGGAGATAACGAGAAATGCTCACGAAGTCCTCGTAAAAGCGTTCCGGTAACAATGTTACTGTAACGCATACATCACTATGTCATATCTTGTCTTCTTCACAACTGCAATGCTGTTTGATATTCTCAATACTGTTATTACATTATTGATATGATGTACAATAACTGAATACTGTGCCGCTTGTATTAAAAGTAACATTTTCAATAAAAAGATGTTTAAAAAAAAGGAGGCAGTCAATGTGGTACACATATGTCTGTCAGAGGGATGGATACATTCACAAATGTGGCAGTCTCTGTTCTGGTAAGGGAACATGTAAGCTGAAGGTTCGGGAGACAATTGACCGAGGATGAAACCCCACTGCATTTTTTTAATCCTTTCTAGTTCCTAGTCCTTACATAAGGTGCCTTAGGAGGAGGAATTGCAGGTGAACACAAGTGTTCTATTTTTCAACAATGAGGGTTTGTTTACCATCGTAAACATGTAGACCACAAGAGACACATAGGTTCTGTACCTGCAAAGGGATATTCTTTCTTTAAAATATTTTTTGGCAGATTTCAAAATAGTTGAAGATATTACCAATATAATCTATGGTAGCATTAGAGCAGTGGATTATGGAGACATTCACAGCAAGGAGAAGACATGGGATCCAATGGATACCTTGGACACAGCACAATAAACTGGACTTTGCATATCACATCGTCCTACTCTCCCATACCCATTTGTAGATGCAAGGTAAGACCAACAATGTGGCAGCAACATCAGCACAACTTGGCTGCAACATCCACAGGGGATAAACCAAAATCCTGAAGGCTAACATGGCCAGCGTAAATGTGTCACTCCTGCAGGTCATGCTTTGGAAGAGGTTGAGCTCTTCACTTACCTGGGCAGGGTAATAGACAATCAGGATCGCTACGATGCCGATGTCAAGGCAAGAATTGGCAAAGCAAAGACTGCCTACATTCAGTTAACACCTTGGGTGCTCATAAGATCCCTCTGCTGTGCTGGGCCATAATGGAAATGGGTGTGGTCATGACGAGCTCAGCTCGTCATGAGCACACGAGAGGCATACCTCATGACGAGCTTAGCTCGTCATGAGCATCGAAGGGGTTAAAGTAGTTTGGAGCTCCATGGCCCTAATAATACAAACCAAGATCAGGATTTTTTAACACCAATGTAAAAATCGGTCCTTCTATATGGAGCAGAAACATGAACGACAACAGGGACCACCACCAACAAAGTCCAGACCTTCATCTGTAGTGTGTTTATCTAGGGACCTGTATCGATACTCCAATTTCTGACCCTTGTCCGGTTATAAATCACTAATATCCTTACAACGGCACAGAAACCAGTTTCATAAATTAGTCATAGCGCATGCTGTCACATTAAGCAAGCACTATTCCTCCAGCCCCCTAGAAAGCACATCGAGTTCTTAAACAAATCCAAGCCTCGAGCAACCTGGGAAATCCCCGCCTGCCATGTTTTGATTTAGTCCAAGAACTCCTTTAAAGCACTGCAAGAACTCTCAGTTCTTAGTGACATCTTTATTGACGTCTTATGTCCATCCTTACGTCAAACCCAGCACCTCTCAGGTATAAATATACCAATGCTGTCCTAAGTAAAGACACGGTGGTGATGAGCTTGGAGCAGCGACTACTTGCCGGAGAGCCCACGGACGCTGCCCCTCCCCTTTTGACGCGCTGAGGAAAAACGCTGCATTTCCTCTTGCCGAGGAATCCAGCCTCCAGCGTTTCCAGCTTGCCCTCGCGGGTAACTGGGATACCGAGTCCTGAGAAAGAGATACCAGCCCTCCTGCCTTCTAAATCCCAGGTACTGAACTGACTAACCCCTTACAGAGAATTCTTGAGTCAGACTCTTGGCAAAACAAACTTAACTTAAACTGCTACTTACTTACTCCCTCCCATGTATTAGGCTTAGGTCAGGTACACCGGGGTAGGCGTAGTTAGAAGCACCAGTTGAGTACGATTAGTCAATGTATATATGTACGTATATCTTTTATCCATTTTAAAGTATCATATGGCTAAGAAACCATATCAATGCTTTTACAGTATTATTTTATGATCCTGCTTTTACTGTATGCACTTTACTTTACTATAAGTATTACAATTGTAGCGATTCATTTCTCTGTACGAGAAAAGAGACTGATCAATAAATAACACCTTTTATTGAAAACGCCCGTCTCTTCTTTTCTCTACAATCTGGTGAAACTAAGTATGCACATATTGACTGAGTAAAATAGCTGTCTTTTGTTTTCACACGACTCTAGAGATATACTCTTGATCAGGGAGAGCAAAGTTGTCATGTTCTATGGTTGTCAGAAACTAAATCCCTTCTTGTCTATCCAGAGAGGTTAAACTCCTCCTCGCCTATTCGAGAAAGTTTCTAGTGAACTCTGAGCTAGCTGGCACACAAAACTTAAGTCTAATATCGTCAGTAGAAGACCTAGTTAACCTCTGTCCTACGTCTATACTATTGAAGATATTATTCCAATGCGCAGAGCCTATTGGGAATATAGGAACTACACTACACACCAACACCTGTCTGAGGAACATCATCCAAATCCACTGGCCAAACACCATCAGCAACAATGACCTATGGCATCATCCTTTTGAGCTACTTGCTCATGAAAACATGCTGGTGCTAGATAGGTCACACCCTCCACAAGCTCACATCAAACACCATCAAAGAGACCCTGACCTGGAACTCTCAAGGAAAAAGGAAAAGAGGAAGGCCAAAGAGAGGGGTTACACCTGTAGTCAGAATGAAAAAAAAAAGCCCAGGACAGAGATGGCTGGAGAGTCCTAGTTGATGGCTTATACCCCAAAAAGGGTAGTAGGTATACATAGGTAAGCATTAGAGCAGGATGCTGAACTTGATATTCCAATTTTCCAGACTATAACAGGTTGAAGCTTGAAGAACTGAACTTGTTTTGGAACTCTGTTATGAGGAAAGGGGGCAGAACATCAAGCGACAATTGGTAACTAAGTTGTAAACATGTTACTGAGGGGTTACTATCAGTTAATAATCGGAACCAAATGGAAAATGGTTTAGCCTTTAATCCTCACACTATGTAGCGTTTCTCCTTTGGACACTGTGAATGTGATTTTGCAGCTTCAACATCACCAAAGACAAGCAGACATCCTGACTTCGAGTAATACTTTTAGTTTCTGAGGGTAGGCCACCAACTACAGGGACACCAGATCCAGAAACACATTCAATGTTCCAGCAATTTCTTTCTCCTGTATCAGGACTGATATCTGGGAAAATCATTACTTTAGTACTAATACAAAATCAAGAATCTTTTCCCTCCCACCCTTACTACACAGTGTGACCAACAAAGTGCCCATGTATGTATG
The DNA here is from genome assembly GCF_964261635.1 of Lissotriton helveticus. Taxonomy (NCBI): domain Eukaryota; kingdom Metazoa; phylum Chordata; class Amphibia; order Caudata; family Salamandridae; genus Lissotriton; species Lissotriton helveticus. The sequence continues at coordinate 289,565,368 of NC_136063.1, read as the reverse complement.
CGGAATTTAAATAACGTGAACCTAGCAGAAAGGCAGCGGAACACTGTGCAGTCACAGACATAGTCAGCATGTGATAGGACGGGTAGCTGGATTATTACTGCATCATGATGTAGTCATTTTTAAAAAGGTGAACCTTCAGCTTGCTTCTAAATGGGAACAGGGTCCGGCAGTCCTGATGAATGGGGGGGGGGGTATAGATTTTGAAGGCCTATTGCCTTGTTTTTTTTTTCTTACACTTCTGCATTTCCAGACTGATGGTGTCCTGGCTGTAACCGTGCTATGAGTCACCAGTGACAGTCGGCTTTAGTCAGGTAGCCAGGCATGCTAGTTGCGATGGCTTTGTAGAAGATATAGTTAAATCTGAAGATAGTGTGTGGCGACAGGGGAAATAATGTAGTTCCATCAACATAGGAGTGATGTGATCATCTTTCTGTAGGCCCTTAATTTTGGAATACTACAGCATGTATGATGCCTTGAGAAGGGGCAGGGCAGAGTCTGAGAGACTGTGGAGCAGTGCATTGCAATTATCCATATGCAACAGTACAAGGGTTTAGGAGGAATGGTTTCACCTACTTAATTAGAGAAAGCTGGTGCCAGCCATCTTGGTTTTGTTGCTGATGTGTTCCTTGATGGTTAAATTGGTGTCGAGGATGAAGCTGAGTGACTTGACATTGAAGGCCCACGCTCTCCTTGGAATGTCTTATCTCGTAGTGGACGGTTTAATTGCATTCTTCAGAATTATGGGCATTGACCGTCTGAATTCAGTCCCTTATTCAAGCCAAGTCCATCTTGTGACTTGCCAGTTTGCATACTTCAGCCTCTCTACTCTGTCTTCTGGTTGAATGATGCATTTTACTGCACACTTCTGGAACACTACTGAGGAGTCCGCACTGAGCCTACCCTTGGTGTCACTAAGTTTCTGAACTTCCTAACTTATTTTCAATGTTTGTTTATTTATATTCCATTTGTTGTCTTTTTTTTAGTACGTGCTTTCAGTTAAGTCATTCCAGCCTTTTCACTTTTTGTGAGACCTTACATTTGTGTGCTGTAAACATCTAAGTAGTCTTTTCCTCGGCTCGCCCCATTACGAGTACTTGAGAGGAAGAAGTTCTCAGATAAATCCATGCATTTATTTATTTAGTTATTTATTTGCGGGTTTATAACGCGCTTGAATCCACTCCCCGAGGAGTATCTCTGTGCCCAATAAAGCACCAGTAGCAATAGGGGTGAGACTGCCAATCCAATAAGGAAATCCTAACCAGAAGAATTCAGAACAGGACTAAGGCCGGAATAAAAAGTTTTCAGCCTTTTTCTAAAGGTTAAATGGTCTGTACACTGCCTTAGCGGAAGAGGGAGCTTATTCCATAGTGTAGGGCCAACCACTGATAGGGCCTTACCACCCTGCCTGACCCGTCTAATCTTAGGCACATGAAGGAGCAGCTGGTTGCTTGACCTGAGGGTACGAGTAGGGACATACGGGACCAGTTTATCTGCCAGATAGGAGGGTCCAAGTCCATGTAGACCCTTATGTACCACACAACAGATCTTAAACTTCACTCTTTGGCGGACAGACAACCAGTGGAGTTTGTCCAAAAGAGGTTTGGAAGGGGATCTGGGCGGTGCATTAAGGACCAGTCTAGCAGCGGTGTTCTGCACCACCTGAAGTCTATCCAACACTTCTTCATTGGCAGACGCCAAAAGTCCATTGCAATAGTCAAGTCGACGAAGCACTAAGGCCTGTACCAGTGTTTTTCTGGTGGAGTTGGGGAGTAATGGGAATACTTTACGGAGGAGCCCTATCACATGGAAACAAGATCCTACTATAACATTTCCATGCTGTTCTAAAGATAATTCCTGATCTAGGCGTACCCCAAGATTCTTCACCACTTGTTTTGGTTCGGGAACCGGGCCTAAATCTAACGGCCACCAGTCTGGCGCCCATAACATCTTTGCCTCACTAAAAAGCATGACCTCTGTCTTCCCAACATTACATTGAAGAAAGTTAGAGGACATCCACTGGGAGACTGCCTTCATACCATCGGAGAAATTATTATTATTATTAAAACCATTTATTAAGCGCCTCGTTACCCAAAACAGTGTGTCCCCGCGCTGAACATTGCACAAAAAGCGAAGAGGACGAGGCAGAGGGAAACATAAGAGGAGCGGAAGAGGCACATGGGTTAGGCCTGAGGGAAGAGAAAAGTTTTAACTGAGATTGTTTAACCTCCGGAGTGAGGGATTTAAATGGAAACAGAAGCTGGGTATCGTCAGCATATGACACCGGGCTGAAACCGAAAGCTCTCATGATCCTGGCCAAGGGGGCCACATAGATGTTGAAAAGAGTAGGACTCAAACATGAGCCCTGTGGTACCCCCTTGGTGATCATAACCTCTGCTGATTGATACGCACCCATGTTTACACATTGTGTGCATTCAGAAAGGAAGCTCCTCAGCCATGCCAGTGCCATCTCTTTCAGCCCAATCTCTTCTAGGCGTCCAATTAAGATGGTATGTGATATAGTATCGAACGCTGCCGATAAATCCAATAGTACCAGGACTACAGAAACACCCTTGTCCTGGTACATGCGGAGATCATTCGTTACCGACAGCAGGGCCGATTCGGTACTATAATTAGGTCTAAAACCGGACTGAGAGTAGTCCAAGCTCCCAGACTGTTCAAGGAAATTAGAAAGATGTCTATTCACATGCATTCATTCTGCTTTTGTGGCATGTCCCATTGTGCTTGGGAAGCTTTTTTGCTTGGATGATCCATTTGCTTGAGAGGCTGAGTAAAAGCTTCACAGTGTTGGTTGATCTTACTGGCTGGCAAACATTACCTTATCGTCCCTCCCTCGCTTCCATTCCTTACGTAGTCGAGGCAACCCTGCTTCACCAGACACCCATACCACGTGATTTTATCATGCGGGGGCTATAAGTAGCCACCACCCCCCTCAAACCTCCTGTTTTTCTTTTGTCTCACCTGTTGAGACGCGCGTACCATGCGCTGGCCGTTAGCGGTGCTGCGGTCTTGTTTCTTCTTTGCTGGATTTCTTCTTGACTGGATTCCTTCGTGGGTGGATCTTCTCCCGCGATTTCTTCTGCCTGCGGGGCCTGGCGGTGCCGGCCTGGGCAGCACTGTGGCTTCCCTCGCCGTGTCTGGGGTTTGCGGTGGTTTGCGGTGCTCCCTTGGCGGTGCAGTGGGCGGGTCCAGCTGACGGAGTCACCGGCCCTGTGTGGCTGGGGCTGTCTTTCCGGGTCGGAGGCCGGAATGGGAAGCGGCGGCAGGGGAATTTCGTTTGGCTTCCTCGGCTGACTGTTTCTGCACATCTTTCAAGTTTTTTTATCGTTTCTCTTGTTTATTGATTAGTTTTTCTGTGTTTTTTAGGTGGGGGGGTTCCGCTTTTCTCTCTTTTTTTATTGGTTTTTGGCGTTCCCTCCTTGTTTTTGTGCTTCTTGATTGGTCCCTGCTGCAGGTCCACTCCCTATTTATGCTGCTTAGGCTGTGCTTCTGCTTTCTGGATTCATTATGTCGAAGCGTGCTTCCAAGCGCAGGCATGTTTTGTCCTCCTCTGACGATGATGAGCCGATGCCTGCTCGTCGGACGAGGTCCAAGTGTCCGGGGGACTCTGCGGCCCTGCTTTCTGCTTCTGAGGTCCAGGACATGGTAGAGGCGGCGGTGGCTCGTGCTCTGGAGTGCAGGGTTCCTGCCAAGCGCAAGTCTTCTCGTTCTGCGGTGGGTCCGGTGGACTCTCCCTCTGAGGACTCTTCTTCTTCAGGCGCTGCCATTCCTTCTACCTCCTCTGGGAAGTTTGTACATAGGGAGGAGGTTCCTGCGATTCTCCAGCACATTAGGGAGAACTTGGGGTTTTCCCCCTTCTCTGCACCTGAGGGGTCGGATGACATTTTTCCACAGTATGTTAAACCCCCTGTTCTCGCAATGCCATTTCATGGGCGCATCAAGGACTTGATTTCTGGGGAATGACGCGATTTGGAGCGCTCCTCGGTTCCTCGCTTTTTGCAGAAGCTGTACTCCTTGGAGGAGGGGGAGGTTTCTCTTCCTCACTCTGTCAAAGTGGTTGCCATGTTGGCCACCCTGATTGGTCATACAGCGATTAATCCTGAGGATTGTTCTCCGGCTGATGCTACTGATAAACAGGAGGATGGGGTGCTGAAGAAGGCCTTCTCTGCTGGTAACATGTCCATGCGTGCTGGCATTTATTCTGCTTATGCGGCTCAGTCGTTGGTGTCTGACTTTGGGAAACTGGCCACGGCTATCCAGGATGAGTCGGACTGCTCTGACTTGCTTGTCCACATGAAACAACAGGCCAAGCTCTTGGCTGACATCTCTTCGGATGTGCTTCGTTCTTCTGCCATGGCTTCTGGTTCCTTAGTTCTGGCTCGGAGGAACCTATGGATGCGGGACTGGAAGGCGGATTCTTCAGAGAAGTCTTCTCTCCTTAAGATCCTCTTTGACGGCAAGATGCTTTTTGGTGAGCAGCTGGACAGTATGATCACTAAGGCTTTTAAAGACCGTAAGCATGCTCTGCCTTACAAAGGCAAGCATTCTGCAGCTTGCTCTCCCCGCTTCTGGAATGCGGCGCCTCCCTCTGCCTCTTCTTTCCAGTCTTCACAGCAGTCCTCTAAGGCTTTTTCGGACCGTCGGCGTAAGTTCCAGCCCAAGAAGGCGGCTTCCGTGCCTGGTCCCAGGGGTCCCTAGGATGCCTTTAAGCGGAAGTCCTGACAACGAAGGCCGCCTTGAGACCTGTGGGCGGCAGGCTGTTGTTTTTCCTGGAGGCTTGGAATCTGGATGTGACGGATCGCTGGGCATTGAGTGTTATCATTTATCGACTTTGTCGTGATTCCTCCCGGCTGGGGCACCATCCGTACTCCTGTCCCCAAGTCCCAGGCGAAACGAATGGCACTTCTGGATGGTGTTCGGGATCTTCTGGAGAAGAGGGTGATCGTCCCTGTCCCCCTGGCTCAGCGGGGTCAGGGTTGTTATTTCATTTTGTTTCTGGTCCAGAAGGTGTCTGGGGGATTCCGGCCAGTTCTGGACCTCAAGAGGGTGAATGGTTGGGTTCGGACCGTTCGCTTCAAGATGGTGACCTTGCAGTCCATCATTCCTTTGGTGGGGGTCCGGGAGTTCATGACCTCTATCGATCTGTAGGATGCATATCTTCATGTTCCGGTGGCTCGGGGGCATCAGAGGTTTTTGCGTTTTGCGATCGGCGACTCTCACTTTCAGTTTGCGGTTTTGCTATTAGGGCTGAAGTCCTCTCCGCGGGTCTTCACCAAGCTTCTGGCTCCTTTGGTCGCTTTGGTCCATGCCCGGGGGATATTTCTCCATCCTTACCTAGACGATTGGTTGGTCCATGCTCCCTCATTTCGGTTGTCTCTCAGTCACACGGAGGTGGTCCTGGCCGTTTTGAGGGGACACGACTTTCTTATCAATGTGGGGAAATCCTTCCTTGTTCCGTCCCAAGATCGTCTCTTCATTGGGGCTCGATTTCGGACGGATTTGGGGGTGGTCACGCTGCCCGAGGCTCGGGTGGTCAAGATTCAGTCACACATCCTGTCTCTTCTGTCCGGTCCAGTTCAGGTGGCGGGTCATTGGTGCCAGGTGCAGGGGGACATGGCGGCCACTGTTTTTCTGGTTCTTGGGCCCGGTTTCATTTGCACACTCTGATGGCTCATGTTCTGGCGCATTGGTCTCCCCATTGCCTTCCCCTCTCTTCTCCGATTCCGGTGTCCCCTCTGATCAGGTCAGCTCTGGGTTGGTGGTTGGTTCGGGATCATCTGCTGAAGGGGGTCTCTCTCTCTCCTCCGGACCCCGTGGTGGTCACCACGGATGCCAGCCTCTCGGGGTGGGGGGCCTGGCTGGGGGTTCATCAGACCAGGGGCTTCTGGTCCCCCTCTCAGGGAAGGAGGTCTTCGAATTGGAGGGAGTTGGAGGCAGTCCGTCTGGCTCTGTTGGCCTTCTCCCGTTTTCTGCAGGGTTCAGTTGTTCTAGTTCGGACGGACAACGTCACTGCCATGGCTTACGTGAACAGACAGGGGGGACCCGGTCCTCGTCTTTGGCTCTGGTGGCATCTCAGTTGTTCGGTTGGGCGGAGTCTCATCTTGTGGCTCTCTCGGCTGTTCACATTCGGGGGGTGTCCAATTCCCTAGCGGATGCTCTCAGCAAGGCCATCCCATCCTCTGTGGATTTCTGCCTCCATCAGGAGTTGTTTGTGGATCTGACGGAGCATTGGGGTGTTACGGTGGTGAACCTCTTTGCTTGTCGGGGCAATGCCAAGGTGGCTTGGTTTGTGTCCCGTAGTCGGGAGAGTTTGGCCTGGGCGGTGGATGCTCTCTCTTGCCCCTGGCCTCGCGGGCTTCTATATGCTTTTCCTCCCTTCCCTCTTCTTCTCCGCTTCCTTCTTTGGGTCCGTTCCTTGGGGGCTCCGGTGATTCTGGTGGCTCCGGCTTGGCCTTGTGCCTCCTGGTTTCCTCTCCTGGTGGAGATGAGGTCGGAGGTGGAATGCTTGCTGCCTCTGTCTCCGTCCCCTTTGGTGTTCCCGGTGTTGCAGAGGGATGTTCTGGTCCGGATGCGCTTAGTAGCTTGGAGGTTGAACGCTTAGGTTTGCTGAGTAAGGGTGTGCCGGCTGGCTTGACCTCTACTCTGCAGGCGGCTAGGCGCCCGTCTACCAACAAGTCTTACCTGCGGCACTGGCGTTCTTTCAGTCGGTGGTGTCGTGGCCGGGGTTTGGACACTTCTTCCTCTTCCTTGTTTGAGGTGATGCTGTTTCTCCAGGAGGGTTCTGCTTTGGGCTTGAAGGTTTCTTCCCTTTGTTTGCAGTGGGCTGCGATTAGGGCATTTCGGAGCTCTTGGGGCAATCTCTCCGATCCTGATAGGTTGGTTAGTCGCCTTTTTAAGGGTTTAGGTAATGTTCTTCCTGCCCCTCTGTGGCATTTTCCCACCTGGGATCTGTCTCTGGTCCTGGACGCTCTAATGTCCTCTCACTTTGAGCCCTTGCCTTCTGTGGATCTCCGCCATTTGTCCTTCAAGACCTTCTTTTTGGTGGCCATTTCCTCTGCTGGCTGCCTGGGTGAGCTGGGCGCTCTCTCTTCCAAGCATCCTTTTTGTAGGATTTTTGTGGACAGGATTGTTTTGAGGCCTCGCCTTTCCTTTTGTCCCAAGGTGCATTCTCAGTTCCACTGGGATCAGGAGTTGATTCTTCCTTCCTTTTTTGATTCTCCTGTGTCGGAGTCTGAGGTGCGGCTGCACTCTTTGGATGTTCGGCGGGCTACCCTGGTATATTTGGAACGGGTTGCTCCTTTCCGTTTGTCTGATTCACTTTTCGTTAATTTTGGGTTTGCGTCCTTCTACTCCTTCCTTGAGTCATTGGGTTCAGTCTCTGATTTCTTTGGTGTACGAGGCGGCGGGGCGCCTTTCTCCTTTGGGGGTTCAGGGTCGTTCCACTCGGTCCATGGCGGCATCCTGTGCGGAAGTTCAAGGGGCTTCCATTTCGGAGATTTGTCGGGCTGCCACCTGGGCTTCGCCGTTGACTCTCATTACCGGATTGGCCAGGAGGTTGACCGTGCTGATATTTTAGGGTACAGGGTTCTTTCCGCTATGATTCCTGAATAGTGGTTTTTTCCCTGCTGTCTGTGTTTTTTAATAAACCTGTTTTTTGCATACCTTATTTGGTTGTCCTGTTTGGCTTTGTACTTCTCGACTACGTAAGGAATGGAAGCGAGGGAGGGACGATGAGGTAATGTCTCAATTACTTACCGGTAATTGCATTACTCTGAGTCCTACTCCCTTGCTTCCATTACTTACATCCCTTCCTCCCTCCCTGGTAGTCCGGGCCAACCAATTGGTATGGTTTCGGTCTCTGTGGTATTACAGGAGGCTTGAGGCGGGTGGGGGCTACTTATAGCCCCCGTGTGATGAAATCACGTGGCATGGGTGTCTGGTGAGGCAGGGTTGCCTCGACTACGTAAGTAATGGAAGCGAGGGAGTAGGACTCAGAGTAATGCAATTACCGGTAAGTAATTGAGACACTATGGACTCTGCCTGGAGTACCCATGTTAATTACTATAGGTGCAACCAAGGCAGAAACTCTGCACCTAATTGCTAGTAGGCAACTTAATAGGGGTTCACTATCTGTTCTACCAGGGCTGTTGAAAAGCACTGGACATGCTCTTCAGTCACACCAACATGCACTTGGAAAAAGGATACACCGCCACCAACCATCACCTGCCATCCTTTCCATTGCTCTGCTTGTGGCTCCAGAAGACCCAAACAACCTCAGATGGAACCTGAGGGTTTTGCACGCACAAAAAGAGTCTCTGTTATGAAAAGAACCAGGATGAGCAGAGTCCATCTTCCCCTCTTTTTGGTGTGGTCCTAGTCCATTTCATGACTTCAGAATTAACGTAGCTCTGTTAACTGTCTCTTGCCTCCAAGAAACACTGCTGACAGTGCCTGACTACACACAGGACTCAAGAGAATCCGGCATTTCGCAGCCTGCTCAGTCACAACTTCTACAGAATGTGTTAGATGTGTTTGAAATGGAAAAATAAGAGGCAAAATTCTATTCACAGCAAATCATAATCCAATCACGCGAAACAATGTGACCAAAACACTATTCAATCAAGACAACTTTATTTATTATTCACCGTCCAAAGACAACAATATATGAGTATGACATATATTCAATAAAACAGGTTATTGTGCAAATATGGAAAAGTGTGATGATGCAATAGAATCCTAACTTAAAATATCTTAAAGAACATTTAAAAAAAATATATATATATATACTGAAACACTATCTTTCATTTGTAGGAGATAGATTCAAGAATAGATTGGCACTGGCTTTGGACACATTACAATGACAAAAGGGCGGATTTAGATATGTGCACTACACTATCCAAGATAAATGATTGTGAAAACAATATTTTTCAAACCCTTTATTCCATTATTACAAAGTGGACATACATGTTGATCATTGGGGATGCCGCTCCGAACTCCTACTACTGCCATTGGAAATCTGTCTTCTCTTAATTAAACCATAGTTCTTCTAATACGATGTTCGGAGGCCGTCAATACGTATGGTTGCATCTTCCCCAAAATGGCCGTTGATAAAAGGGTTACAACTTTTCAAAGTAGTGAAATGTAATTAGTCCATCTTAAAACTAATAATGGAAACTAGTTTTTTTGCACAAATTTCAAGGGGCTTTAGTTGCACGTTTTTAAATAATCAAGTGGAATTTCCAAAGTGACTAGTGCTGTAATCCAATTATCTTTGAAAACACTAAAAATGATAATTTCCCCAAACATATTGGGGCATATTATCAAGGGATTTATCTCTGCTTTTTTGGCTTTAAAAGCCAAGAAAGCGTAGATAAAATTATCTCCCTATCAGCAACAGGGTGCTAACACGCAAATTCGCATGTTAGCACCCTTTTTCTCTAAGCTTCCCCTTGCATCTCTAATGAGATGCAAAGAGGGTGTTCCAGAGAAAAATAATAGGAGAAATGTTGTTAAGCGACATTTCTCCTATTATCAAGGATATCGCTAACCCTGTTCGTGATAAAAAAAAGCAGCGCTAACCGCGGTTAGCGCTGCTTTTTTTACACCTAGTATTTTCCTGACTTAGCCATGATATCCTATGGAAGGTGGATATCATGGCTAAGTTTGTGAGCCCCTATCATCAAGCTAACGCCAAACTTCGAGAGATTATCGTTGGTTTTCCAGCGATAATCTCTCATTTGGCAGTTAGCGCGAGGATGTTTATCACTTCTGAGATAAGCGTTGCTAATAGCACGCTATCTCAGTGATAAAAATCCACTCTACCCGGCGATAATTATCCTAGTGCTAAGTGCGCTTAGCGATAATTATCGCTGGGGCTTGATAAGATGCCCCTTAGGTCTTCAGAATCCACCCTTCTTAAACCCTCACTGAACTGCAGCAGCACAAAACAAGACATAAACACTGAAGCCCAAGTTTTAACTGCAACGCTTGAACTGGTATCTGATGCAGCGTAATAAATGAGCGATGTATATTTCCCTCCTTTTTCTGTACTAAATTCCAATATTTCTGAGGAATGTATTCTGTCCCATAGATCAGAGTTGGTGATATTTTGGCCATATAAAGTCTTATAAGATGTTTGAAATGCCTTTCATCAAATAATTTAGAAAAATGTATGGATGTCACCACTATGTACGAGGGTTTTGGAATAATAATGCGCAATATGAAATTTAATATCTAGGGGGCATGTTAGCAAGGGCGATATCGCCGCTTTAGCTGGACTTTTTCCCGCTAAAGCGGCAATATTTTTATCGTCCTATTAGCAAGCTGTCGCTAACAGCAATTAGCAACAGCTTATAGGCGATAGCTACAAGTTTGGGGCCCGCTTTGCATGTCAGAGATATTTATCGCTAATGACATGCAAAATGGGCGTACCCAACCTGTTAGCGACTGAAAGCAGTCGCTAACACAGCTATCGCCTATTAGCAAGGCAGGCGAAGCAATTAAAAAAATAGCGCTAAGTGCGATTATCGCTAGAACCTAACGCCTGCTCAGACCATGACTTAACCTGTATATCCAATGGGAGGTGGATATTCAGGTTAAGTCCCCATTGGCATTAATGCCTGAATATCGCTGGATTTCCAGCGATATTCACGCATTGAGCCACTATCGTCCGATATTTATTCGCTTTAGAGATAAACGTTGCTAATAGCACATTATCTCTGCGATAATATCCGGCGATAAAAAAAAATGCGCTAAGCACATTTAGCGATAATTATCGCTATTTGTTGCTAATATGCCTCTAGATTCTGTGAGAAGATTCTGCCAAAAACTTTACTTATATGCACTTAGGGCCAGATGTAGGTAATCCGATTTACCTACTCTTAAATACCGACTCATACCGAATCGGTATTTATGAGTAGGTAAATTGGAATTAGCCAGATGTAGGTAATTTTTCTTTTGCAATTACCGATTCTGTAAGATTCGGTATTTACCGATTCGGTAAATACCGAATCTGTATTTCCCATTGATTCCTATGGGCCTTGAAGCTCATAGGAATCAATGGGAAATACCGAATCGGTATTTACCAAATCGGTAGATACCGAATCCTGGCAGGGGGAACGGGGTGTCACTTTGAAGGTTCCATGTTTAAATATCGATAACAAAAATATAGTTTACAAAAATATAGATGTAAAAATATCGATTACAAAAATATCGACTCCCTATGCTTAAACAGGTAAGTACAATATTATCGACTCAAAAATATAGATGTAAAAAAAATAGATGTAAAAAATATCGACTTTAAAAAATATTATAACTTAAATTAAATAATTAAATATTAATATTATTAACAAAATAAATTACATTACATTTATATTTTAACTATTTATAACAAATAAACTTAATTTAATCAATATAAACTTAATACATGTGAACATATACATATATTTTCTTAAATACATTTTAATATTATCTTTATTTAATTGATAAACTTTAATAATTATATAAAAATAAAATAAAAACATATATGAAACATTTGGAATATAATACATTTTTCTATATTTAATCAACACATAAAAGTATTTAAAAATAATAATACATACATTTAATAACAAAATTAAAACATTAGTAGTTAAAACATTTGATAGCGAAGGGGTAAAAATTACTATTCCCACTCCAAAGGGTGCAACAGTAGGGAAAGCGCTGGATAGCGTAGGGGTAAAAATGACTATTCCCACTCCAGAGGGTGCAACAGTAGGGAAAGCGTTGGATAGCGTAGGGGTAAAAATCACTATTCCGACTCCAGTGAGTGCAAGAGTGGGGAAAGCGTTGGGTAGCGTAGTGGTAAAAATTACTATTCCCACTCCAAAGGGTGCAACAGTAGGGATAGCGCTGGATAGCGTAGGGGTAAAAATTACTATTACCACTCCAGAGGTTGCAACAGTAGGGAAAGCGTTGGATAGCGTTGGGGTAAAAATTACTATTCCCACTCCAAAGGGTGCAACAGTAGGGAAAGCGCTGTATAGCATTGGGGTAAAAATTACTATTCCCACACCAGAGGGTGCAACAGTAGGGAAAGCGTTAGATAGCGTAGAGGTAAAAAATACTATTCCCACTCCAGAGTGTGCAACAGTAGGGAAAGCGTTGGATAGCGTAGGGGTAAAAATTACTATTCCAACTCCAGTGAGTGCAACAGTAGGGAAAGCGTTGGATAGCATAGGGGTAAAAATTACTATTCCCACTCCAAAGGGTGCAACAGTAGGAAAAGCGCTGGATAGCGTAGGGGTAAAAATTACTATTGACACTCCAGAGGGTGCAACAGTAGGGAAAGCGTTGGATAGCGTAGGGGTAAAAATTACTATTCCCACTCCATAGGGTGCAACAGTAGGGAAAGCATTGGATAGCGTAGGGGTAAAAATTACTATGCCCACTCCAAAGGGTGCAACAGTAGGGAAAGCGTTGGATAGCGTAGGGGTAAAAATTACTATTCCCACTCCAGAGTGTGCAACAGTAGGGAAAGCGTTGGATAGCGTAGGGGTAAAAATTACTATTCCAACTCCAGTGAGTGCAACAGTAGGGAAAGCGTTGGATAGCGTTGGGGTAAAAATTACTATTCCCACTCCAAAGGGTGCAACAGTAGGGAAAGCGCTGGATAGCGTAGGGGTAAAAATTACTATTCCCACTCCAGAGGGTGCAACCGTAGGGAAAGCGTTGGACAGCATAGGAGTAAACATTATTATTCCCACTCCAGAGGGTGCAACAGTAGGGAAAGCGTTGGATAGCGCAGGGGTAAAAATTACTATTCCCACTCCAGTGAGTGCAACAGTAGGGAAAGCGTTGGATAGCGTAGGGGTAAAAATTACTATTCCCACTCCAGAGAGTGCAACAGTAGGGAAAGCGTTGGATAGCATAGGGGTGAAAATGACTATTCCCACTCCACAGGGTACAACAGTAGGGAAAGCGCTGGAACCCAAAACAATAAAAAAAAAATAAACAATCAAATTTTTTATTAAATTAAATTTCCAATATAAACATAATTAATATATACATTTAAATATATTATTATTAACAAAGATAATAACAAAATATTCAATTACACATTATTTAACACTATAATATCCACCACACACACCTAAAATTAATTACACATTTACATTTAATATTTACTAATTAATTAATGAAAATTAAAGTATTTTTCTAAATAATTAATTAATTAATTAATTGACAGCTTTCACACCATATACACTTATAAACACCACAACACAAACCTAAAATTAATTACACATTTACAATTAATAATTACTAATTAATTAATGGTAATTAATTAATAAAATATTTAATAATTAATCAATAATTTAATTACTTCACACCATTTACACATATAAACTCCACTACACACACCTAAAATTAATTAAACAATTAACATAATTAATTAACATAATTAATTAACATAATTAATTAATAAGTGACTAATTGAAATTAATTAACACATAATTATTAAACAAATATTAATAAATTAACACATTAATTATTCAATTAATCTTATATATTTAAATTACTTCCCACCCTATTCCCCTATAAACCCACAACCCGCTACGGAACTATTACGACAAAATTCAACATAATATACATTAATAACTAATTAAATTCTACAACATATAATAAAATGACAAACAATTCTCATTAAAAACACTAAAATACATAATATTATTAAAAAATCGATATTTTTGTAAACTATATTTTTGTAAACGATATTTATTACAACTATATTATTGTTATCGATATTACTTACCTGTCAGTCGATATTCTGGCATAGGTGTACATGCACAGATGTGCATGTACACTGGAATTCGGTATTTTACCACCCAATAGGATTGGTTTGTAAATACCGACTCCTAAAGGGCCTGTGGCACTCTTTGAGGTGCCAGCTACATCTGGATTTACCGAATCGGTACATATACCGATTCGGTAAATTTACCGATTCGGTAAATTTACTGATTCGGTAAAATTCGGGCCCCCTACATCTCAAAAACCAATTACAGGTCGGTAACGGCCGAAATCGTCCGTTACCGACCGGTAATTGGCGACCTACATCTGGCCCTTAGACATTTAGATAGAATTTCCAAGAATATTTGCAAAGTGCGTACACGTTTCTTTGTAAACCAATGGGGGTCAAATATAATACAATTTAAATATTGGCATACAAAAGTGAATGCCAGCTAAAATTTCCTAACTTAGGTGAGAAGTTATTAATAGAGGAGAGGTGGTTAAGTAGAAAGAAAAATGTAAGGGAGCCAAAATACAACCCTGTTTAGGCCATTTATAGTTGGAATTGGCTCAGAAAGTCCCGTCTCCCCAAACGCACTAAATATTTCAAACTAAACACAGGGTTTGTTAAGCTAGTTAGGGATTTGTAAAGGTTAACTTCAAGCCCTGTATATTTTTGTCGCATTATTGAAAATTCTACATGTATTTTGCAGAAAGAAGGATTCCACCACTTGCATGCCCCTTGGAAATAGACACGGCAGGTTTGGAAATCACATAATATTTATCTACTATGACCCTTTCCTTTTCAATCCATGTTTCTTTAAGGCGAATTATGTCCAGTTTGGAAGTAACTGCTATTTTTCAAGTTTAGTGAAAAGGACAGTCACGTTCTAGGACCATATATACAGATAAGAAAAATTGCTGTTGAGAACTAGGTAAACGATTCCTGAAATGTATTGCCTTTGCCACCCATGTTTAACAATTTGTCTCCTTCCCCTGTGAATCAAGTGGGGGCGGGGGTTACCTTCAATGTAAAACCGGTACATTTATTCCAACTACAGATGATAGTGAGAGGTATCATTCATTCCTTTCACAAAGATAATGGTCTACTGAAATGTAGGGTACCAGAGACAACCTAATATAATATTAGTCTACAATAAATAAGCTCCAAGAAAGGTGTGCTTTCAAACAATCCCAGAATGAGAGGCTTAACCAGTGTTTAATAAAAACAGGACACATTAAGTGCAAAGAAAAGTAGGATTAAAGGAAATACATTGAGATTAAATTATAAAGTTCAAGAGGGGTTCAAACTGAATCACCATTGGAGCAGCAAGCTGCACCACCGCCGCCTTCTACTTACCCCCAAACTCGGAGCGACAGATCATCTGACAATCTCGAGGTCCTTATTTCTAGCGGTGGAGGGTGTTACTTCTCCAACAGCTTTTTTGTAATAAAAAAGTATGAGTGCCCTACCACCCGGCTTCTGAGGCGGGAGGATCAATTTAAGGCTTACGCAGGGCTGTTGGTTAGTCAAATTAGCTGGCTCGATCTGTCGGCACAGAACGCTCTACCCTTAATCTCATTTACAGGCGCGACAACAACTAGGACCAGTATAGCCCTGAACCTGACTTTGGTGCTCTCCGACTTGAGCAGACACTCATTTAAGTTCAGTAGTAGGTGATATACATTCTAATAAGAATGGCAGACAAGGGTTGCAGGTTCAAAGCTTTACATAAAAAATTATAGGCAGGTTACTGAATTGAATTTACCAGCCACACATATAAGTCATAAGTACTACCAATTTGGTACAGTTCTAGGTGAAATCCGGCAAAGATTCACCTTATAAGAGTGGGGGAAAGTGATCTCTTCCCCATTAAAATGTATATCCTTTTATAGGACTTTCGACCAAGACAGTCAGACATTCTACAGGGGTATGCGTTTCTCAGGACATGCACCGATAGGGAACAAGCACTAAGAAACATTTTTACTAGAGAATGCATTTGAGGATTCTCTCCTGGTAGTACCACATTGAAAGTGTGGACATTCTCGCAGTTAGTTCGGCAGTCCAATGGAAGCATTGACTGCCCATAGCCTGGTACAGTTTAAGTGTCCTTGGTACATGGGCGACAGGTCTCTGGGAACAGCATCAGTGTATCAGTGTAAGTCTTACAATTTTTTATTTGGAATGAAGGAAACAACAATAACCTGTGATCTTGGTGACCTCAGTATAAAATGGAGGACATTGTAAACACAATTCAAGTTAGCATAAGCCTAAATTGCAATGCATTTACAGTGAAAGGATATCAGCTCCCACGACTCCTATTGGAACACCAATGAATTGGGCTCACTCCTGCAGCAAGGGTATTATGAAGTTGACCCCCGTCGATGTAAACTACAACGGTTACAGGCCAAAGACCGGACCTAGCAGCAAAAACAAATTCCAGTGAACTCCATCATTGATCCGAAAGTCCACAGTGATCCACATGGGGAACCGTGCAAGGTCAGGGTAAGGGAGCCTGATTGCGGCAGCGGCTTCTGCCGCTCGACGCACAGGCTGATGAGCAGAGTGAGCAACAATGCACATACAGCATTGCAGCTTGGGAGGAGAGGCATGGTGCCAATGTAAGTTAGAGTGCTCAGAAGTGCGATAACAAAAGATTGCTTGACCCAAATCTCACTGGGGATGGAAACGCAAATTTCTGAATGCACAAAGGTTTGCTGTTGGTTATCTGGTTCTATTTATTCAGTACTTGAATAGGATTGGAGGAATTTCTTAGCAACTGGGACTTGGTACAAGCTCATCAGTCAGGGACAAGAAAGGCACAGATTTATGTCATTAGATATTTGCTCAGAATAGTGGCTAAGAAACTGCACATAGCCATCAAATTACCCAAGCTGGTTTGGAAGACCTTTTATGGAAAATACTGTTGTTGTTGAAAAAATATGAAACGGGCTGTAGATTATTGGAATGTTGCACAAAAAAAGAGTAATAGGGACAGACTGAAGCTGCTCCTAGTCGAATTTCTATTGCAGTTCAGTGTAACACTAGGTCAAGTCTAGCCCTCTAGTTTCATTCAGAGATGTCTTCATGTTGTTAATTTTGGGACGGGAACGTCCAGGCTTTCCGAATGAACAAGGAGTAGGCAACGTCAAGATATTTAACATGGGATTGTTTGGTATGAAGAAATTACGAATTAAGAGCTGAAAACGGAGAGAGCCATGATGCTGACAAGGGTGAGCGGAGATGTTTAGTGATGGAGTTCCCATAGTTATGTTAAGTATTAGAATGCTGTTTACATCATTTTAGTTGGTTATGAGGGGAGTAATGTGTATGTGGTCCTCTCCAAGAGGGTTTTGGAGAAGCGGGCAGCCTCCCCTTTCCCTGAGGGCTTTAGGGCATGATAGACCCCACACAAGCAAGTGCAATATGCCTACTTGCCCACTTCAAATTGACTGGCGAAGGGCCACATGGGGCATGTGTCAATTAATAAATGCCAGCCCATTTTGAGATCATTACTCAAAATATGCGAGTCCTCTAACCCATATTTTATCCGCAAGTTGAACGTTTTACAGTACTGGGGCAACATGAATTTAGAAAAGATTCATGATGGACCTGGGTGGGAAATAATGGTTATAAAGGCCATCTGGGGGCCTTCCTTTAGTTATTGCACTTAGGGGGAGGCATGTCTCCCAGAAAACACCACTTTAGTGTGGCTTGGTAGGAATGGGGCCTTTGTAGTTACAGGATTGGAGAGAAGTTGGCCACAACTTCTACCGTGCACAGGTTGTTGTGTGCCATAGTGCAGAAACTGGTGTCTAAACCTAGACCTTTTGCTACTTTAAGGAGTTGTGAAAACTCCTGGACGCAACAGGAGGCATCGAGAAGTCAGTAAAGCTTTCAGAAGAGGAATATGTATGATGTGGAATGATGCTGTAGATATGCTTATATGTTTGAAAATTGTTGAAGGCCATACTTTATTAAGATAAAGGACAGAAGTTTTTATGCTATAAGTCAGGTCTGTGCATTCAATAAATGAGTATTTTCACACGCAAATGGCAGTCTTGGTGTGCATCATCCACTTCAAAGCGGGCACTGTAGAGTAGGCATAGTGCCCTTCCCAAGGCACCCATGCCATCGAACCCATTTCTGTGTCTGTGCACAGCTACATTCAGCGTGAGTGGGAAAGAACTTGAAAGGCTACGTTATAGAGTTAGTGTCTCTTCGGTAATCTGTCTGCACCTTCCAGTAGCACCTGATATGTAGGTCAACCCGCAGCACAGTGTATAGAAAAGATGCATGCCACTATCTGCAATTTTATTGCTGCCACAGGATAATTACCAGCAGAGTAAAAAGAGAAATACAAGGGGGGGCCAATAGGCCCCCACGCAAGCATGGCGGGGCCCGGTCCCTCCCACAACCCGTCCCCTTCGGGGCCGCGTTCCCCGCCCCCTCGCCCCGGAGGTACTGGTGTGCTTCCGGGGCGGGGGGGCGGGGTCGCGGCGGCGAAGGGGTTAAGAGCCTGGGGAGCGCGGGAAGCGGCCTCTTTGTGCCCGCGCTCCCAGGCTCGCTCCTCGCCCCGCCGTGGGGCCGTGTAATTTTCGTTGTTTATTTTGCAGGTTATCCCGCTAAAGGCACAGAGCAAGATCGAGCCCGACCGGAGAAGCCACCGTTGAAGTGTGGACCCACGTTCGAATTTCGACGCCCTCGTAATGCGGTGATGGGCTTGTCGGCGGAGAAGGCAATCGCCTCGGAGGATCAGCTGCGTCGGTCAGCTGCGGTGCGAGCGGCTGCCACCCACTTCGTCCTTGATTGATAGGCGTACATCGATGAGAAGCTGAGAAGAGGGCAGCCAGGACAGGACGGTCAGGGCGAGCATTCACCACGCGATGGGGGCGCTCCGGGGAGCAGCGAGACGTCGGGACGGAAACAGCGTTGCTGGTGCACATAAAGTTAAGTTGGGAGCAGAACACCATAGAATTGTCACAAGGGCTGTCCTACGAAAGTTATTGGATAAAGCGACCAGAGTGTGAATTAGACTTACTCTGTTGTTGAATGGGGGACAGCCCTGAATGTATGTGTGTTTCATAGGGTACAGTTCCCAGCACTGTCTCATGGAGGCACTGCGCTGTCGGCGCCATTATAATTCTTGCATGCCCCAGGGGCAAATAAGCATACCATTGATTCGCGCGCACAACGGTCTCGCATGTTTTTATGATCATGTAAGTTGGTGACAGGCTATCACACACACAACAGCCCTTCTACAAATGAGGCCTGCAGAGCCGCAGTTATGTTCTCGCATGCCGTACCCTCGTTCTGTATTTAGACATAAAGCGTTTTGATTCTGTGTGGTATACAGCGTTTTCATAAGGTCATAACACAGGCTGTGTTTTTCTAGTCGGTATAAAGCAAGCACAAATGTGCAATGGTAAAAGCTTGTGATGTTACTGCACAGACTATCGAGCCTAACAGTTTTCTGTGTCAAGGTACCAATGTGATATGCAATGTGCTACAGTACACATCGCATCACTTTATGAAGATGCTCACCTTTCTATTAGTCACATGTCCCAACGATAGATGGAGTTTTCTCCATGCGCGTGACAGAAAACAGTCCAGGTGCTGTGTAATAGTTAGTACCCCGCGCACTGCAGATGTTTTTAAGAACACCCAATCGATGTAGGAATGACATGAGAACGATAGATGGAGTTGTCTGCATGCACGTGTTTTTAAGATCTCTTTTCCGAAGGCCCAAGGGAGGGGGTCGGAGGATGACACGATTCTAAGGGGATACCGAACATTACACAACCCTGGTTTGAGCTATGGCTGGCAGTGCGTGCAGAGGCAGAGTACAAATGTGCCGGCCCGTGGGGAACTTGATTTTCTTTTGCACAGGCCTGGAAAATGAATTGGGATCGGATTGGGCTGCTTATGCTGCCATCTAGTGGTCATGATACGAATGTAGCGCCAACCAATATGTGCTGCGCTCGTAATTTAAGATGGCCTGCACGGCACTCTTCAAGATCCCCCCCCCCCCCCCCCTGCTGGTTCAGGTTCAATGCACTCCGCATAATACAGGTTAACCAAAGCATGAGTCGATTGACGACCCCCGTTGTTGGTTCGTACGATCTGCACAATAATGTGCTCCGCCAGTTTGGTTGTGTCGAAAGAAATAGATGAAGCAGCCAAGGCTACAACTCTCTTCCCCATGTGAAGTACAACTGTCAACTTTATTTTCCTGTTGTCCCACTCTCAAAAACGTTTTCGGTTACTGATAAAAATGTATTTTTCAAAATATGCGATATTGCAATGAAAGCAGCCGGTAGATATATTGTCTGGAATCGTGGCAGCACTCTCTGTACCAGCAGTGCAGCTGCGTTTTTGTCCTTTAGTGATTCGCATTGAACTAAGTAAAGTGTTTATGTTCCCCCTTTTCTGCAATATAAACCATATTAATTTTGATGGACAGTCGCCAGGTTCACATCGACCCTTAGGGCGTCCTTCAGATCCCTGTAAATGGCATTTTCTTAAAACACAGATGGGTAATCAGTTTCGCTTTCACATAATATGACGTGTATTTGTAATGCACACTTTTCCCCCAAGGGCAGGGATCTTCGAACTGGAAATAAATAGAAAGTGGAAATAAATACGTGTCAGTAAACCGCTCTGTAATGGGCCATCACTGTAACATCTATTTTCATTTCTATCCTAGCTGGGAATATGTGTGGGAAATGTTCGTCAATACCCCACTTTCTAATAATCACACTGTTAAGATTGAAAGATACGCCTTTTCGAACATTTTCCCTAGTTTCACCAAACAAGGTGGCAGCTGCAAGGAGTGCTTCCATGTATGCCAGGACAACAGGCATAAATCTAAACTTCATGTCTTGAAGCGATAGTTGGCAAATTTTTGTAATTACTTGTGTGACATTTCCATGGGTTCCGTGTACTTATGTGTAGTATCCCTACTGACTGGTGTGTGACACTGAGTGGTGATTTCTTTTAAGAGGAGGGAGGACGCCAGTAGTGAGTGCCATGCCAGTGATATCAAATTCACAAGTATAAAAACTGCCTTACTTATGTGTAGTATCCCTACTGACTGGTGTGTGACACTGACTGGTGATTTCTTTCAAGAGGAGGGAGGACGCCAGTAGTGAGTGCCATGCCAGTGATATCAAATTCACAAGTATAAAAACTGCCTTACAATAGTGCAATTTTTCTGGGGTACTTATGCGAGGGCAGTGTACCACCCTAATGACCAAGATACAAGAGTTTTCAGGCCAGGTCTATAGTTTCTGGATCTTGTATTTTATACCAGATATATACTTTGGCTACACCAAAGACAAGTGGGAACATCTGTGCCACTTTCTCAGGGGGATGACATCAGAGACAGGTAGCACAGGGAAACTTTGAAACACAGGGCAGGAAACCTTTATATCCAGGCAAAGAATGTTTGTGTGAGAAGTATGCTGTGTGGAAATATGGCATGTATGAGAGCCCTGGCCAGGCTTCATCCTTGCATTCAAGGTCTTTAGGCCTCTTGTTTATCACTCCATCTTTTCAGTCGTGCTCTAGCACTAGGACAAGTCCTTGTTCCCTACCTGATTTGAAAACAGTTTCTATCTCTGGTGGTTTTACTGACCTGAAGGGCAGTTCCGAGTGTAATTACAGGTAAGGGGGATGCCCAATTTCTTGGCTGTGATCTTCATGGCAACCACACCAGGTCTTTCCTTTGAGCCCCAAGCTGATTGTTCGCTCTATAGCGATAGCATTTAATTTTACTCCACCACGTCGAGAGCACCTCCAGCAATCTAGGAAGAGAGGAGTGGAGTGCTATGAATCCCTTCCATGAAGGTTGACTATTTGAAGTACGGTCTGGCTTTAGAAATGTTAACTATAATCCCGCGCTTCACAAAGCATGCCTCGTTTTATGTTTTATGGGCCTACACCCAGACATTTAACACAACAGACCGGCACCTAAAACATTGCTTACATTTGGTTTATAGTGGTACTCCTTTCTCTTTGAGATGCTCTGTAGGTGCTGCAAGGAATGCATAAAACATTGATCTACCCGGATCAGGTAGCGGGATCGATGCCCGCATTCTCCAGCTCTATTTACTCCTTTTCCTAGAGCTAATCTGAGATGGTTCAGAAGGCCTTAAACATTGATCTAGTCAGAGCAGGGAGCCATTGAGGTGCTTGTGAGTATAGTGGGAGAAGGTTGCCTGGCATATGCAGTCCGCTATTCTAGGGGGCACATGGCACCAGTCCAAACGACCCTTATTGATGGTAGGTTAAAGACAACCTTATTAGAAAGATACCCTAGTGGTAGCTGTGGGGAGCAGCCTTCAGGCTAAGTCTTGAAGGGATGTAGACCAGCTTGTTTTACCAGTCTATAATCTCATAAATGAGTAAATGAAAAGAGAACACAACAGGGGTATAACAAACACGCAAAAACTCACTAGAGTAGAGTGGATCTAAAGAGGAGGGTCGTGATCATACCTAAATCCCATCGCTGGTACTGCTGGTGCTCTTATATGGGCAGGTGGGCCAGACAGATTTGCAGATGAACAAGGCTGAACTGGGGGAGGCAGAATGGGTTGATGAACGGTAACACATTAAACCCTGATCTGTTGAAACTAATGGTGCATCATGTTTTACAATAGGTGGCGCTGTACTATCAATCGATTGGACACTCAAGGGTGGCAGGGGGGGGCCACCTGCTACTTGCAACTTGTTAGGGAAATGATGCTCAGTCTGGGAGCATGAGTATAATACATATAGGTTATGGTTGCCCCTCAGTTATATTACGCGTTACCACTGTCAGCCACGATCCAAGCCAACAGTCAGGCGCTAGGGGTTCGATACTTTGAACACGTATATCTCATCAAGTTGTGATTGGGTGGGTGCCAATACAAACGGACTGTCCCTTTTTAACTGTTATCCTAATCATCGTTAAGGAGTCATGAGGGCGTTATGGTATGCACTGGGGACTCCATGCTTTGTGGCAATACACTACACACTGGGTAGTATTTGTTAATGAAGGCCATTTTTTCAGGGTACTCTTCATAACACTAATACAGTCACGCTACAGGGGACACAAACTGAGGCTATGCTCAACACGTAGTCGGAAGTGTTTAGGAGTAGGCATCTGACGCTAATCGTATCTCAAACGTGGCAAGGGATGGCAATGTAAGACTAGCACATGTACTGCAGTTATCGCCAGAAACACTAATGGTTTGTGTTTATCTTTTCCATTTATGTATGGCCGGGTCCATGGTGGATATCTGGAGTGCTCCGCATCACAAAGCTGCTACAGGTGGACAGCCCAAGGGATGCTGACGTCAGGTAGAGGATGGCAAACAACAACGCAAGTGTGATGGTCGAGCGATTAAAAAACGCAGGAGGTGCCAACACAGAGTTGATTGTTTCGGTGTGTAAGCCCTTAAATGGGGCTGGCGGCAGTAACGTAGCAGGATGTGGCTTCACAAAAAATGGCAGTATTTGCCGTCACAGAAAAATGTATACCTTCAGTAACGGCGCCTGTGCACGCAGGGCCACCAGTGTCAGATATGCATAGATCACCAATTGGTAAGTGACAACGGTAGAGAAGGGACAGTACACAAGGGTAAGCAGTCCTAGCCTCGGCAACCCCAGGAAGGATAGGCCTATGCAACGCCTCGTTTCCCCGGTTCAGGAAGTGGGGACTTCCATGGTAAAAGTAGTATCATGCACTTAACACTTTCCAGGCGTAATGGCTGGGTGTGGATGGTTAGCAGACTGTACAGTATACCAGTGGGAAGGGTAGAATGTTAGTACCAGGATACCCCCGGTCATAGCATCTGCAGGGAGCCTCGAGAGGCGTGCCCCCCACACCCTCATTCATGTTAGGACATGGGGTAACGGTGATAGGACCAGGCTGCACGTAAAGGGGGGGGGGGGGACTAGGCGAGTGCAAGGAGTCACTCAGTGAAGAATCACTCGATAAAGAGGATCAACACTTGGTTTGGGAAACTATTTCATATCCCACAGGGGGTCATCGCAGGACCAAATAGACTAACAGTCGGCGGATAATGAGGAGTTGACGTTTATTAGAGGCTCTACTCACAGGGTGGGGGGTCCAGTGGACAGAGTCAGGGATGTCATGGGGGTAGGGAACAAAATAGCAGGGGTAGAGGGGTTTGGATTAGGAAGTTATGACCTTTCAGTTTAGGCGGTTGGGGGGGGGGCAGATAGTCGGTAAACTACCTGGCCTGTGGCGGTAAGGTCATTAATCGGTGAGCAGCATTTTAAGGTCCTTACGGGGGGGGCGGACCCATTCACGAAAGGGGCCGCCCGCGGGAGGGGCCATTGGTCTCTCTCAGAACTTCAGGGGCAGGATATGATATCCCGTTGTAAAGGGTGCGGGGGAGGGAGTCTACGCTTTCCTCAGGCTGGTAGCCACCCCTCACAACACTATGACGTCACTAAGGTGCGCGAGTGTCTGGGCCCTCCTGTTATGGTTAAATGGAGTTCCGGGAGCGCACGTGGGTGAAACGTGCCCTGGGTTGCGCATGCGCATCTTCAACGTGAGAGCGCAGCTGTAAAAGGATCTGACACCGGTTGGCGACCTTGCCGTAGGCCTTTATTAAAGTTATTAAACGTTATTAAAAAGTATTGGAAATATTAGAATGCAGTTTAATTTTCAGGATGATTAGATTACGTTAGGAGACACGCTGTATTAGCTATTTGTTAAGGTTAGCCCATCATACCATGTCGAAACGGATGTCAATCTAATATTCTGAAAAGTGTGCATTTTAATAATTGTCAGAAATGTTTATTTGATTAAAATTTTTGATTTGTTTTTATATTTTAATAAATACGGCCAGGGGGGGGGCCCCGTACCCCCCCTTGACTTCCAAAGACCCCCATGTGTTGACTGGTTGAATTGGGTAATTCAGTCGGTGTTCAAGGGGGGAGGTGGCCGGCAGTCCAAGACCATGATACAAGGGGGGGCCAATAGGCCCCCACGCAAGCATGGCGGGGCCCGGTCCCTCCCACAACCCGTCCCCTTCGGGGCCGCGTTCCCCGCCCCCTCGCCCCGGAGGTACTGGTGTGCTTCCGGGGCGGGGGGGCGGGGTCGCGGCGGCGAAGGGGTTAAGAGCCTGGGGAGCGCGGGAAGCGGCCTCTTTGTGCCCGCGCTCCCAGGCTCGCTCCTCGCCCCGCCGTGGGGCCGTGTAATTTTCCCTACCCTCCATCCCTTGTTAGCAGACCTTGGGGCCTGGCAAATGGTGAGAATCAGGTTGGTCAATGTGCCAGACTATAGGCTTAGGGGGTTTGATCCAGTAGGCCTTGAAGTTCCCGTCTACTGGAAGGTAGAACAGAAGTAAATATTTTGTGCAGTGCCATGATATTTAACTAATTCTCTCCTTAGGCCTTTTTCCCCGCTTACAGGAGTATCTGTATATGTATATGTTTTGTGCTTTGCTGTGTATTAACAATTTTCTCCTTAGGCCTTTTTTCCTTTTAGAATAGCAATGTCGTATTTATTATGTGTGTCTGGCGGTAAGGTCATTAATCGGTGAGCAGCATTTTAAGGTCCTTACGGGGGGGGCGGACCCATTCACGAAAGGGGCCGCCCGCGGGAGGGGCCATTGGTCTCTCTCAGAACTTCAGGGGCAGGATATGATATCCCGTTGTAAAGGGTGCGGGGGAGGGAGTCTACGCTTTCCTCAGGCTGGTAGCCACCCCTCACAACACTATGACGTCACTAAGGTGCGCGAGTGTCTGGGCCCTCCTGTTATGGTTAAATGGAGTTCCGGGAGCGCACGTGGGTGAAACGTGCCCTGGGTTGCGCATGCGCATCTTCAACGTGAGAGCGCAGCTGTAAAAGGATCTGACACCGGTTGGCGACCTTGCCGTAGGCCTTTATTAAAGTTATTAAACGTTATTAAAAAGTATTGGAAATATTAGAATGCAGTTTAATTTTCAGGATGATTAGATTACGTTAGGAGACACGCTGTATTAGCTATTTGTTAAGGTTAGCCCATCATACCATGTCGAAACGGATGTCAATCTAATATTCTGAAAAGTGTGCATTTTAATAATTGTCAGAAATGTTTATTTGATTAAAATTTTTGATTTGTTTTTATATTTTAATAAATACGGCCGGGGGGGGGCCCCGTACCCCCCCTTGACTTCCAAAGACCCCCATGTGTTGACTGGTTGAATTGGGTAATTCAGTCGGTGTTCAAGGGGGGAGGTGGCCGGCAGTCCAAGACCATGATCAAAATGCCTGTGCTAAATGAGATGACCACTGTGTACCTCTTTAGTTTTCACTGATTTAAGTTTTCATTATTTTACCTCTGGGGTGTCTTCCCCTTCCTTGATGTCTTGGGTTCGCCGGATTCTCTGCTCCCTTGAGCGCTTCCTCTCTCTCGGATGCCTGATAATTCATTCTTCGCTTCTTTTCCCCTTACCAAGTGCATAAGTTCATCCAGCTCTTCCTATAAATAGAAACAGTTTACTGTTGAGGCTGAGAAGGCAGTTGCCTGGAAACAGTAAAATAAAGCAAGACAACTCTACCCAGGTAAGAAGTCTATAAACAAATAGTATATCACATTTCCATAGCCCAGATGTCTGAAAGGCTACTTGCAGATGCAAAGAACAAAGCTACATTTCCGTACACAGCAGAAAGAGATCATGACATCCATAATAGCCGCCTCAGTGAGGAAAAAGTACTTGCAAAGGTACCAACTATGGGACAAATGTACTGAGAACATTTGCAAAACGTGGCCTCAAATTGCACACCGCCTTTTTGAGAACAAACTCTGATTTTGTGAAGCCACCTAATAGGTCATGACGCACTTTCACCATTTGCCGGGGGTCGCAGAAGAACCTGCCTAATAAAAGTGAGTTAAGCCGATCGATATTGCCAACACACAAGGGGGCATATTACCAACCTACAGCGATATTTATCGCTAAGTAGGGTTAGCGGTAATATTTATATCGCCGCCGTTCACCTGTTTTTATCGCTGAGATAACTTGCTATTAGCAAGGTTTATCTCAAAAGCGATAAAAATCAGGCGAAATAACTGAATATCGCTGTCAATACAGCGATATTCATGCATTACCGTGACAATGCTCTTAGCCATGTTATCCACCTCCCATCGGATAACATGGCTAAGAACTGGTCAGGGAAGGCGTTAGCTTTTGGAGATATTTGCGCTTAGCGCGAATATTTCCAAAACTACGCCTGTGTTGATCATAGGCGGTAGCGATGTTAGCGACTGTTTTCAGTCGCTAACATTTTGGCATGCCCACTTTGCATGTCATTAGCGATAAATATCGCAGACATGCAAAGCGGGCACCAAAATGCTCGCTATCTCCTACAAGCTGTCGCTAACTGGTGTTAGCGACAGCTTGGTAATTGGGCGAGAAAATTATCGCCACTGTAGCGGGAAAAAGTCCTGCTAAAGCGGCGATAAGGGCCCTTGGTAATATGCCCCAAGAATTGCGGCCAGCAAGGAACCGAAGACCAGCATCCCTGTGACTTAATTTAGAAAAATAAAAATAATAATTTGGGAAAACATCAGGGGGAGTAAGCAGGGGTCCTATGGACCACAGCCTTCGTTCCCCGAGGCTGCCAACATGATACACAGAGCAGAAGAGGTGACATGGAGACTCCATATCCTTTGCAAATCAGCTTCCACCTCTTTTGAGATGTCGGTAATTGTTCAAATATTTGCAACCAGAATTGAAGGCGAAAACCATTGTTACATTGCAGACCGAACTGTAATTTTCAAACTTGTAAAATGGCTTTTGGATATAGGAAATAGTAATTTTGCGGCATAAACCCAGTGATTTTGTCAATTGCAGGGGTTTCAATGGTAAAATTATATCTTACCTATGCCCTATAGTTCTTGAAAACGTGGTAAACTGATAAAAAACAGAGTGAAACAACTACAATACAAACCTGAAAGGGTGGTTTGTAGAGGCCCCAGACATGACACAACTACATACCGGAAATCTAAATTACTGAGCTTCCTTGTTATAGTCCTAGCCAACTATGGCTGAGCCCTGTTTGGCAACCTCACAGTCGTGCTGTCGCTTCTTCAAAAAGTGTGACACCCTGAAGTCTTCTTACAATGAAGTGTTAGTGAGATGGAGAGGGAATGTGGCTGCTAGTTAGTGTTTTGGCATAAAGGCACATTTACACCACAAGTAGAAAACTCATGGGGCCTTATTTATGAAGGCCTTGCGCCGCCGGTGCGTCACTTTTAACATGGGAAAAAGTGACGCACTTGCGGCGCAAGGCCTTCATAAATAAGGCCCATGGTTTGGGTATTCAAGCAATGACTGCATCCTATATTGACTCTCTACAAAGTACATCATTCTAAGGATGAGTGTAAAAAAGGACTTACTAATGCTCTTGGATACAGACTGCAGATTCATGTCACCTACAGGTCATTGACTGCTTTACCTCTCTCAATAATAGGTCTATCTTAATAAACACTTCACTAGCATAGATTCCCTTAAAAGGAACTTTGAACTTTTGGAAATTTGCCCTTTCTAAAGGGTCAACCTAGATTTGTTTTCCTTTTCTGCTGGCGCCCATTTTTTCAGGCTATAGAACTCTGTGCACCTTACCCCTGCTAATCAGTGGCAAAGTGCTTGTGCTCCTCCTTATAACAATGTAAGATTGATATACTCCTGATTGGCCCATTTCATTTACTCATAAGTCTCTAATATATGGCACAAAGTGCTCCAAGGCTTGTAAACTAAATGCTATTAGTGGCTGCAGTATTCATTGTGCAACCCAATGCAGTAGCACAGTAAAACATGTCTCGAGGATTAGCGTTGTAGCCTGGCTGTGCAATTTTAAAACTATAAATTAGAACTGTAACATTAACCCATTTTGACAAGCCTAAACCTTCCTTTTAAATATTAATTCATCACTCCTAACTAGGCCTCTTCGCCCATAACGCAGGGTGCATGGTATTTGAAAGTAGGACAAGTAAAAGTTTAATGTTAAACATGCCCTTACACTAAAATGGTACTCAAAGCAATTTTCTCCATAGCGGGGTCAGCTGTTCCGTAGGATAGCATTGGGATACAATATTAATAAATGTTATCTCCAGCTACGGCAAAGTTACACATTTAATTTTGGGACTTTCTGAAATGCTCATCCCAAGCCGAATGCACTGGTAATGTCTGATGTGTAAAAGAACATTTTGAAAAATTACTTTTCTAAAGTTATCTTTGCTCTTTCTGAAGTCCCTGGAAGCTAAATCTGCATTCTGCTCTGCCCCTTCTGCCAGCCAGTAACTGGCATTTAAATGGGTCTGAACTCGCTGCCAGGAGCAAACAAAAGGGGAAACTTGAATGGGCAGAGATGACCCATTTGAAACTGACAGAATATGCAGGGTGGGACTGGGGGGATCATTTGCGACATTAAGTTGTCAAATCCTGCTTGAATGTCACATCCTGCTTGACAGGTGTGCTGGGGTTTTTCAAATTTTAACACACAACAGTGGTCCTATGCATGATAGAATACACACAAATTAATGAATATAGACACAATAGAACTATATTGAGTGGCGTGATATGTCCAGCCGGACAGAGATCACAATTTTTACTATAAAGAGAATATACCAGAAAAATTCTCACATTCACAGAGAGTGAGACACAAGCCTGTGCCCTCGCGCTAACGAATTGGCAAGATAAGACAGATAGAAAAGAAGAAAAAAGAATGTTTAGGCAAAAGGTGACTGATTTCTGAAAAATGATAAATTACAGAAATTCAATTACATCATTATATGCATATCACATTCAGTATATTTCACATATATGATGTTACATCAAGTCGACGGCGTTTCGATCCCTTAAACACAATATGTAGGATCATCATCAGGACAAAAAGTAAATGCCTAAGAATTAAATTGGCCTAAGGAAAGAAGGAGAAATTGAAATAGATCAGCCGAGAGAAGTATAATAAAACGTATTAAGTGACTTCAGATATATAACGTGAGTGAAGGTTCTAAGGAGAACGTCTAAAATAAGCATGCGTGAAATCACGGTCACTAAGAGGTACGGCGAGTGTCTGTGGGGGAGCAGGGATAGAATTGTGCATTGATTAACCGGTGAGTTGAATAAAATCATTTCCATACACATGCAGCATATCCTTATGGCGGAACGTAAGAGTTAAGGACCATTAAGGAGGGTTGAAAGTATCATGCATAGCTCGTCAGTGTATGGGATACCTGTTTTCAGTGGCTCTGAGCGTCATTTGGAATACAGGGCTTTTTTCAGGACGCCAGTGTTTAGTATCCACAGCTGGGGAACAAGGAATGTATTAGTTATGGCCCTATCGTGAAGCTAAGTGGGAAGGGGTACAGTTCATGGGACTTACCCGGGTCGGTACCAAGGGGGATTACAATTCAAGACGGATGCGTGGCAGCTCCAATAAAAAGCTGATGGCAGTTCAATAGTTTGTTTGATAGATTCCAGAACCTAAGGGATGTATTAGGAAGGGCGGGTAAGTGATACATGCACAACATAGTGATGTGAAGAAGGGGTTTTTCAAATGACATTTGGGGCACACTACAAACAGGCTGCCATTGTCACAGGCACATGTTAACTGACAGGACCCTTCTTTTGTCCCCAATCTCAGTAGGCCTCTTTTTGACATTACAGTGTCAAATACTGTTTGACGTGTCTGCTGGGTTTGCAAAGAACATTTGTGGTTCCCTTCAAAGGCTGAAACAAATCATGTGTATCCTCTCTCTGATGACTAAAAACTCAGGGGCATAATATCAAGGGGGTTTATCTCCACTTTTTTGGCTTTAAAAGCCAAGAAAGCGGAGATAAAATGATCTCCCTATTACCTAGCTGTCGCTAACACCAGTTAGCGACAGCTAGTAGGAGATAGCGACCATCTTGGGCCCCACTTTGCATGTCAGTGATATTTATCACTAATGACATGCAAAGTGGGCGTACCAAGATGTTAGCGACTGGAAACAGTCGCTAACATCGCTATCTCCTTTTACCAACTTTTGGAGATATTCGCGCTAAGCACGAATATCTCCAAAAGCTAACACCTGCCTTGAGCAGTTCTTAGCCATGTTATCCAACGGGAGGTGGATAACATGGCTAAGAGCATTAGCTCGGTAATGCATGAATATCGCGGACTTTTCAGCGATATTCATGCATTGCGGCCGTTTTTTATCGCATTGCGATAAACCTTGGTAATACCAAGATTTATCTGCGATAAAAATCGCCGCAGCTCAGCAATAAAATTTTGTATCTAACCAAGCAATAGCGATAATTATCGCTATTGCTCGGTAATATGCCCCTCAATCCCCAGGGCCAATCCAACCACTAGCCTGTGCAAGGCATAAATGCCGTATCTCAAGGCACCCACTTCAGAACACTCCATGACCTGTGGACAATCAGAAGAAGACCTGAGAAGAGTCAAGATGACTGGACCTGCTCTCCCTATTGTGTCCAGAACAAAGAAGTGGACTCCAAGGTTTAAAAGGCTGACCTCCTGTTCAAGCTACATTGATACAACAAGCTACAAGAGGCCTTTAACAGCATCTACCTAGATGACCAGTTGCAACCGGATCTGGACTGGACTTTCATGTTGGCCTCTGCCTGCCATCTTGTGAGACTTTAAGTGCTTCCCCTGAGGTCCTCTGGGGGCTTTACAACCTTACTCCTTTGGTGGAGGGGGACTTAAAGGACTAAAGCCAGAAGGTAATATCTTTCCCTCTTGGCTAACCTTGTTGGTGTATCCGACCAGCGTCAAATTGCTCCTTTGTCCCATTCTACTGAAACCATTGTCTATCATTAGCACATTGTGCTTCTTGGGGCTATTTCTACTTAAACTTAAACAATGAATATCTCTATATTCTTGTCATGTTGGTGTAATATTGTTTATGAAATTGTACTCTATTTTTTAATTAGTTTTGGGATTTTTATTGTTTGCATTTCTACTTATTACTGTTTTAGTACTGCATGAATACTTTACATATTGCCTCTAAGTTAAGTCTGTCTCCTCTGTGCCATAGCTACCAGAGGGTTGAGCTCAGACTTATTTAGTGACTTTAGTGGTTCATCCTGACAAGAATTCTGATTATTGCTTGAGGTGGGCACTTACCCCACCTCCCCTGATAACCCAATTTCTTATTTGTGCAATCTTGCAACAAAGTGTCAATCAACATTTCACCATTTACATAAACTGTAGTAATTGTTATAATGGCATTTACCATCTTGTTTTCCAGGAAAATTTAGTTATTTAGCATTCTGATACAGAATTTAATTATTATGAACAAAGTTGTAAAAGTGGTGAGATACACGTTACGAGGAAAATTACTCATTTAATAATATTTTTTGTCCTGTAACTGCAATCAAGAACACATTTTGTTACACCCAGTGAGAAAGGAAAAATCAGGAAGCAAGTGGGTGATTCTACATACCCTTTTCTAGGCCTCTTCTACCATGGTAGCCAAAGCTGCTTTTAGACAATTGCATCATATCCTCGCCAGATGAGGAGTAGAAGGAAAATATCTCCTATTCTGTCTTTTCTTTGAGTACTATTGTGAGTACCTGTCCCTGCATGCAGATAGATTTCTTATTCTACTAGTGATAAGATTTACGTTTATGCTTTCCTCCAGACTGTCTCTAATCGGGATTCCGATGTTCTCCATGCTTGTTGTGTCAATCGCTGTGATCTAGTTTGAAAGCCCTGCCGCCATGACAGATGGATGACAGAGTCAAGCAGAGAAACTGGGGCCAGTGCATTCCCCCAACCCACAAACATTGCTCACCCCCCTGAGTGCAAATCAGAATCAGTACTTTTGCCAGCGCTATCAAAAGTAACATCAATGCCTGCCATTGCTAAAGGCTACACTTTGATGATTCGCTGCACGTCAGGGCACCCATACACATATTCCTGCAAGGAAAGAGCCTTTCACAGCGGTAACAATGGTTTACATTTCATCCTGTTAGTTGCCAACCTAAGCCCTCCTTTGTTATCCAATGACAAAAATACTTCAAGAAGCATAGCATAAACTCAAACAGCACATCAAAAAGCATGAATGGAGAAAAACAAAGGGTCATATTATCAAGACAGGCGATAAAAATATCGCTGTTTTAGCGGCAGAAAACTGCAGCTAAAACGGCGATAATGGGCTTGATAATATGCTCTATGGAATTCCAATTGAAGCCCATGTTAGATGTCCTTCACATCTAACATGATAATTTTATCGCCTGTCTTGATAATATGCCCCTAAATGCGTTTAAAATTCAATTAAGGGTATTATCTTTAAAATCAACTACAAATAACCTGAAGATTATTTATTTTAATCTTACACTCATGATTTCATATTGACCAGAGGCGTTGAATCATTCAACTGAGAATCTACATTTGGCTTGGTCGTTCAAACGTGCATGACTGTTTTTTGGGCATTGAGCAGAAAACAACATCCAGATGCAGCAAGGGTAAAAAAAGAGATTACATAAATTACACTTAGTACTACGTATAGCATTAGTCACGTAATACAAAATTTATCAAAAACGTACATAGTAGAATAAAAAACGTACATACAGAGACATCCACTTTTCCTATTTTTCTTTTAGGGGGAGTTCTTTGCCTTGTTTGTGGAAGTCTCCACACACTACATATATGCTTTTGCAGTAAATGTGAGAGATACCTAGAGGAGTGTCTGTAAAATGGGGAATATTTACTACTAAATGGGAGGGAATTTAATAGGGGTTAGAAGGGGTCTAGGACTGGGTAAGGAATGTTAGAAATTGGGTTTCTGGTTGAAGAGGTATGCACCCTGTCGAAGCAGGAACCACAATCCTATTCAGGGTAAGTGTAGTGCACACTAAACGTTTACCTGTGCTCACCCTCTGACAGCTTGGCACAAAGCGGTCAAGCTAAAATAAAGAGGCAATGTGTAAAGTATTTGTGCAAGCACACACACACACGGTAACATAGTGAAAACACCACAAATGTATTCTACACCAGTTTAGAAAAATATCCAATATTCATCTGAGTAAAACAAGATAAAAAAATGATAAAATCCAACATACAGAAGTTATGAATTTTGCAAGATTAAATCAAAATGCAGTGCTTCAAAATCAATAGCTTCAACTGGGGCAATCTGGCCGCACTTCACGGGGACAAATCCAAAAGTTCAGTACAACCATGAGGGATTACAGGCCAGATACAGGAGTCATGCAGACCTGCTGACAGGACCTTGGATGCATCGGAAATTGAAGACGATGCAAGGTGCAGTGGAGGTGAGGCGTCGTGGATGCAGAGGATGTGTTTGTTCCAAAAGGCGATACAAGGTCGCTCAGGGTTCAATGCTCGGAGAATATGCGGTGCATAGAGGTGGTGATGCGTCAGTTGATGGGGCATGGCCTTGGATCCAGTCAACGGCGCAACATCGATGTTCAGAGCGTGATGTGGCAATTCCTCAGTGTTGATGTAGAAGCGCTAGACTGAAGGCCCTGCGTCTATTGGAGCCACATTGGGCCGGGACTGAGTTGGAGTTGGAACGGTGTGTCACAGATTCGGTGAGTGGAGACCACGTTTTCAGTGCAGGCAGCGACAATGCGTCCATTTAGCAGGGAAACACTTGTTTCAAAGTGACGCTTTGGAGTCAATGCATGGGTTCTTGATTGCAGGACCAAAACTCACTTCCAAGGGCCCAGGACTGGATTTGGCACCATTTGGCAGAGCAGGACTCACAGCAGAGTAGCCCAAGTGCTGATAGCAAGATGCAGGTGAAGTCTTTGTTGTCCCTGAGACTTCAGCAACAGGAGGCAAGCCCAAACCTGCCCTTGAGAACCTTTAGATGCAGGATGTAGAGAGGAAAGTCCAGTCCTCTCATCTCCCAGTAAAGAAGCAGCAAGCAGCAGGCGAACACAGCAAAGCAAGCAGCAAAGTGGCAGTCCCTCCTGGCAGCACAACAGCTCTCTTTCCAGGCAGAAGGTCTGCAGTACAGAAGTGTTCTCAGTATATGGTGTCAGACATCCAGTCCATATACCCATTTTAGCCTTTGAAGTGGGGAGACTTAAAAGAATTGTCTTTGTAATGCACAGGACCCTGCCATTCCTGGCCCTGGCTTTGGATACACTATAGGGAAGTGCGCAGCTCTTTGTGTTGGGACAGACACAGCCCTAGTCAGGTGCAAGTGTAGCTTCTCCCATCACTCTGGTTCAGGAAGACACATCAGCCTGGAAAACAGTTAAGTATTCAAGGGATTGAGGCAATAAGCTACCCCACCTTCCATCACAGTACGGAGACAATTTGTTAAATACTTAGTATGGTGCACAGAACCAGAAGTTCAACCACTAATGGAGAAAACTCCAAAATTTGAGTGGATCTTTAGCGGTTCAACACCCTAAATTTAGACAAAGCTTTTCACTTATATTTGAATAGGAGTTCAGCAAAAATTCTCACAAATAATCAGCACATACAATACATATTCTTTGCAATACACAATAACCTTTAGACGTATATTGTTGAAAATTCTTTATTCATTTTCTTCCTTTGATAATGGACTTAAAACTGTAGCCAATGTGTTTCGTCCTCACGGGCTTCTACAGGGCTCTATTACAAAACCTTCCTCATTGGGCATACTATACTGCTGCCTCTGTGGTTCTTCCCTAATTTATTTGTAAACCCAACAGGAAAAGTCCTCAGTAATCCTTGTGTGAAGTCATACTTCCAGAATATTCTTAATTGTGTTCAAATGTCCAATGTTTGTACGACTGATGAAGTCCTATTGGTGAAGGACAGAGTTCATGTATTCCTAGTACAGGTAACGTCCCGCGTCTGGCTTAGAGTAATTCCGAATATTGGACATTTGGACACAATTAAGAATACTCTTGAAGTATGACTTCACACCTTCAACCTGTTGCACCGCCTCCTGAAAGAAACTAAGAAGAATGCCCTACCTGAATGTCAGATATTTCACTGTGCAGGAACCCGAAAATACTTATACAGAGTACAATGGGTGCTTTACTCTTCTTTATTTGGAATAATTAAAGTGCCAAAACAGTCTCTGTAAGGCTTTCTGTTCTTATCTCTATCTTCTTATTCAGGGTCTTCTATGGCAGTCCTGGCCAGCAACCTCCCTCAGAGAGAAGAAAGGCTCAGGTAAGTGTTTCTGGGTTTTATCAGCAATGTTCAGGGAAGGGTGTGAAGGATCACCAAAATCAAGAAAAGAAAAGGGAATTGACCAGCCCAAAATGTGATGGGGGGGTGGATGTGATGCACTGAGAAGGCAAAAAGTAAAAAGTTATGAGCGCGTTTTCAAAAGAACGCTTTGCTTCAGGCTTGTGTCCTTCCCCTCGGCCCCCCTTTCCCACTCGTTTCCCCATCTGCCTCACCCCGTAGGTAGCCTCGTAAACACCCACGCACCTGAAAGAGCCATGACCCTCCAGGGCCGTAGCGGGACTCTTCCGCTCATCTCTGGGGGCGGCTGGACTCCCTCGTCTGCTTCACTGGGTGGAACGCCCAGTCACCTCTCGTTGTTTTCCTTCCTTCCAGCGGGGCACTCCTACAATACACGAACCACCTCTCCTCCTTGTTCCTTGCTGTCCAAAGACTCCTACACCATCAAAGACATCTTCCAAAGGTACCTTATAAACGTCACGAACTGGATGAAGGACAACTGTCTGAAACTCAACAAGGATAAGACAGAAGTTCTCATCTTTAGGAACAACACCTTGCCATGGAACGACGTATGGTGGCCCGTGGAACTTGGACCACTCTCTGCCTTAACAAACCATGACAGCAACCTCGGCATCTTCCTGGCTAGCAAGCTAGCCATGAAGAAACTAGTCAACACAGTCTCCTCTGCCTGCTTTCACACCCTTTGCATGCTCAGGTAACTCCCACTCAACACCAGAAGGGCCATCACACAGGCCCTCGTTACCAGCAGACTGGACTATGGAAACACACTCTATGCCGGAATCACTGCACACCTCCTGAAGACTCATCCTAGACCTCCCAGGAGGACCCAGATCCAACCCCATCTCAAGACACCACACTGGCTCCCGATCCAGTAGAGATGCCAGTGCAAGATGCTGACCCATGCTTACCCACATTTATTTTAGACACATTAGATAAACTAATACTGGTAAAATATTTGATGCTGAAATTAAGACATTCAGCGCATTGGTTTACAGAACCCTTGAAGGAAAGAAAACCAACTATAGGAAGCTAGAAAGGCAATGGCGTAGGACCTATTCAGAAAAGGATATGTTACAGTTAAAAACTGCACTAAATAATTAGAAAAGGAAATTAGAAAAGCTAAAGAAAGCCACTCTACTAGGACCATCACTGAAGCTGCTAATAACTCAAAAAAAGTATTTGAGGAAGTGAAAGAGCTGGAGAATAAAAATTGTATAAAGCAAAAGGTAGAACCATCACAAGAACTGTGCAATAATATATCAGATATTTTAAATAAGAAAATGTAATTTATCATAAAGGTCATAAAAAGGACATTAATCTTCAGTTGGGAAATGACCGACTCGGACTCCGGTCAGGCCACTCTCGAACAGGGAGACATGGAGCAAAGTCGCTGGCTCTCCACTCTCTCGTGGGTGGAATCTCCTCCGGTGATAGGCCCCGCCCACAGGGAAAACTGGCTTTTGGAAAAGGAGGTCCTCCGGAGCTGCTCCCTCTGTGGTTGCTTAGCAACCGGGACTCTGGGCAGTCACACCTCCAACTCCTCAGACTGTACAACAGATAAGTAAAAAGGAAAAATAGGATGCTCCTTCTCTTTTTGTGGTCAGAATCAAGGAAAGGGGGAGCGCCTTTCAGGCCACACACAGAGATTCCCACACACTGCCCAAAAGCACACACTGGTGCCCCACCACAAAAGTGCTCAACACGCAATTGGCTTTCAAAAATAGAAGGGCGACGAACACTGCGCTCACCCTTCACCTCTGGGCTGAGAACAAAAGGGATCACACACGCTTCTTAGAGGAAGAACACTGGTAGCGCCAGCAACAGGGCGCAGGCAGGCAGACAAGCACAAGGGTTTCTGAAGCCAGAGTGGCAGTCCTTCCCTTAGCCCAAAAGGCAGCAGGTCAGCCCTTCAGCAATCCAGTCCAATGGTGGTTCATCCTGACAGTCCTCTGGCCAGGTGCAATCCACACAGTGTCTTTTTTTCATGGGGTCCCAGCCCCGGTACTTACAGTGCAAAACTCTTTGGTCTGGGGCACTTCACACACTTTTCAGAAGTGCACAACACCCATATTCACGTCCCAAGACCTGGCCCTAGACACACTACAGGGGGGTGGCGACAGCATTGGGAAAGTCAGGCACTTCCCTATTCACGTGCAGGTGCAACTCCCCCCACCACTCTAAATTTAGACCAGGCTTATTTAGGTGCAAGGGAAACTCCTCCCACCCATCTAAATGCAGCCAAGGTCTATTCAGCCTAGCAATAAGTCACCCAGGAAAGGCAGGACTCACATCAACCCCATTTGTGACTGTCTAGAGTGGATGCACATGCCCTTCTCCTGTCAGTCTAAACCAGACAGTGAATACACATCCTGGCAGGACACAAAGAGTCATAAGCACACAGAAATGCCTGTTTCTAAAAGTGGCATTTCTAAAATAGTAATAACACATCTGCTTTCACCAATAAGCAGGATGCATTACTACTATTCCAAAAATACCAATCATGATCAAGCTACCCCTCTCATATTAGAAATTACCACTGAAACATATATCAGGGAATCCCCAATGCAAACCTATGAGAGGGCAGCTTCACAGCAGTGAGAAACCAAATAGGCTGTTTGTCATTTCCAGGACACGCCACACAGTTAAGTCACATGTCCTACATTTTACCTACACAGCACCCTGCCATATGGCTAGCTAGGGCCTACCTTAGTAAAAAGGGAGTTTCAGACGTGGCAACCACTTAACGGGCCACGTCAGTGCACAGTAAACTGCGCATGCAGGCCTTGCAGCGGCAGAGCCCTGAGACAGGTTTTAGAGGCTACTTTGGTGAGTTAGGCAAGCAGTGCTGCAAGCCCACTAGTAGCATTTAATGTACAGGCCCTGGGTATATGGGATACCACTGTACAAGGGACTTGCAGGTACATTAAATATGCCAAACAGGTGTAGACCAAACTTACCAAGTTTATAAGAGTAAGCACAAGCACTTTAGCACTGAACAGCATTGGCAAAGTTCCCAGAGTCATAAAACCAACAAAAACAGTTCAGAAAAAATACAAGAGGAAATCAAAAAGTTTGGGGATAACGCTGCAAAAAGGGCCTATTCCAACAAGCAGTTAAAAACACGGTAGAGATTGGAAAAATACCTTTCATATGTTGAGTCAACAGGATTTAATTTCTTTAGTAATAATATTACCACCATTAATTAAAATCCAGTGAAAGTCAGTTTGTAGGGTAAAGTTCAAAATTCTGAGGATTGTAGGTGTTTCATCAACTCACTTCATCTTTACAGACACTGTTAGATCACTTTAAGCTTCATCTCCGAAAAACGCATGTTCTCAAATTTGCACAGGGACACTTCCTCTTATCTGATTTGGCTAATGCTGACAGCAATAGTACCTAGGAAGAGCACTTTCGTATTTTAGAAAAAGCTAGCCAGTTGTTTGCATGAGTAGG
Source organism: Lissotriton helveticus (assembly GCF_964261635.1). Taxonomy (NCBI): domain Eukaryota; kingdom Metazoa; phylum Chordata; class Amphibia; order Caudata; family Salamandridae; genus Lissotriton; species Lissotriton helveticus. The sequence goes on along the minus strand of NC_136063.1, from coordinate 289,525,943 downwards.
GATCTAGCAATCTTACACACCCTTTCTTCTGTTTTACCTTTCGTAGTTTGCTCCATCAATCCTGGCTCTTTCACATACATCTTGTAAGAGGTCTGCTCAATGTGCCGCATTTCCCCATGATTGTGAAGTGGTATTGACAACAACTTTTGACGGACACTTGATTTCACCAGTTTTAGTCAACTCAGCAAATAATAAGAATAATCAATGAATAATCAATAATTTCACGTGGGTAGGTGTGCACAAACATGCACATAGGAAATTCAATTCATACTCATCTTACATATCTTTTTATCGAGGTAAAACTCATGGAGAAACGAAGGGCGGCATTTGTTATTCACAGTTAGCGCTTTGCTTGTTCTCCACCGTGATCCTACTTGAGACGCGAAGGCTGGGGCTGTGCTAATAGTTTGCTAAGGTTCCGTGGCACACAGTCAACTCCTTCAGCAAAGGTTTGTGATTGAACTTATGAACATCCATGGGGCTTTGCATCTTTGGAGAGACGTGTTGGTCATTGTGGTGATGCCAGGTGACAGGGTCCTGATGTGGGCTTTACGCTGTGCCTTCCTCTGCCAGGAGGTTCGACAAGTTGATTGTTCCTGCTGGTTTGAGACCTGTGCGATGCTGTGTGTGGAGAACGACAAAAGGGATGATCGGCGTTTAGGCGGCAGTAAAGGAGATGTTTTTGGGTTGGCTTACATTAGCCCACATTCCCCTTTTAAACAGTAGTCTTTTGAGCTATAATCCACAATGCTGCGTGGATTTGATGCTAAAAGCACTGTATAGTGAATAAGATCTCAATGCACTTGAGTGATAATCTGCCGACATCACTCTCTGTTAATCCTAATGTGCACATCTTGTAAACATCTCATGAATATGCCTCTTAATTATAAAATGTTTGGTGAATGCAACCTGCTTGTTTTCGCTCAGTTCTGTCCCACATTACAATGGTGGGCTATTTTCCACACAGTTCTTTCCTTGGGCCATACCCCTTCCATACATAAGAAGGCATGGGCGACACAGAGCTGACAAATAATGGCCTAACACTAGATAGTAGCCTATGCTTTTTCTGGTCTTATTTTCTCAAGGACTTTCAAAGAGGTGTGGTGCAAGTGGAGAGGTGTGGTGCAAGTGGAGAGGTGTGGTGCAGCGGCCAGGGCAGCTGACTTCGCCCCACAGGGCTCACGGTTTGTTCCCCGGCTCCGGTAGCAGATCAGCTCAGCATTATGTGACTCTGGGCAATAGCTCACTTAATTTCCACAACGGCCCCCAGCGCCTTGAGACCCGTAAGGGTGAGTAGTCCGCGCTTTACAAATGAGGATTAAACAGCCCCGCCCACCCAATGCTCCATTCCTCCACCCTTAAGGAGAATAACAGATAACTGTGGGCAGACTAAAGCAACAGAGTGTAAAGATTTCACACCATGACCTTGGAGAGACACCTTGACTCGTGTTATTGGAGTTGTAAGGTTGGTTTTGTTTGACTAAGGCATGCTCATACCCCCCAGGACACACGGCCAAGCAGAAAACTGCAAGGCGAGCTGCCCTCATAAAGCATGCACACACCACCAGCACCGACCTGAGCAGCATATGCATTCTGCATGAGATGTGCAGTGACGTGGAACAGCATATGCATTCAGCCGGAGATGTGCATCGGCCTGGAACAGCACCCGCGTGCAGGATGAGAGGAGGAGGGAAGATGGCGCGTCCTGGACCGGCGCCTGAATTCAGAGTGCAACGTGGGAGAAGGATCTCTGCATCTCCGGCAGCCATAATAGGTATTATAATCCCATAAACTCACTCTGCATGCTGTTAAATGAATAGGTGACAAAAAGGTTTCGTTTTCTTATCATAAGCAGACGGTGTTCTCAAAATGAACAGCCGAGGCGTTTTGCTAATGAACACAAATGCTTGCCCGTCTTTCCTCTGCTGAGAGCTCAGCGGATACATAAATCCTAGTTTGTGCCAAAGTCCTCTTATGTCCACAGCCCTGTCATCATTTTATCCTCCCTAGGATGTCGATGCTCAAAAGAAGGGACTCAGCAGGTTAAAACACTGTTTTTAAATGATAACCATCTATGAGGGTTTCTAATGCACATTTTCAAAATGCACTCATTCATTCAAGAGAGCAAACGGACCCAGGGTTGCCCTCATTTGTACCCACGTACTTGTTTCACACTGTATAATAATGGTAACTTACTTACATTTCTATAGCTTCCATTTTAAGCGCTGTAAAAGCAGATAACAGTCCTACTGAATTAAAAGGTACCCAATTCTCCAACCTCAGAAGGATTAAATGCTGAGATTCGAACACTTGACAGTAACATCACAACAGGGCCAGGTCAATGGGAAGCGTCAAATCACTCAGTCATAGTACCAGCAATGACGTATTCTAAGGGTGAGCAATTTTGCTACAGCTCATATTTTTGCAGCAAAAAAACATTGTCTGTATAGTGAAAATAAAAACGCTGATTTGACTCTACCAGAGCAAAACAGAGCACGGCACCACAAAAACAAATAGTCCACATAGCACTCCTGTGCAATATGCAACACGCACCTTAGTGCAAACTGGCAGCACCAAGCCATTAAGTAAGGGCCCTGTACTTTTCCACTGAGGTGTGTTGTAGGGCAAGATGAACAAGTTTCTTACCTTCAGTAAAGCTTTACCTAGTGGAGACTCTATCTAGCTGTAAAATCCTTACCATAGAATATTCCCAGACGTCAGATTGGATTGTTTTCAGGAATCCCCCTTCCGGCCGGCAGGTGGCGTTGTTCAGCTCCGCAAGGCATCGTTGCCATCCTCCGCACCAGAAGCGGTGCTTATAAAGGCCCCACCCCAGGCGCTGACCCCAGTTCTTGACTATTTTTTCCAAATCAGAAGCATGGATTCAAGTTGAGGAGAAATGACTAGTGTGCTTGTGTTGTCCAAATGGATCTTTGCAGGCCCGGACTAGCCATAGCGGGCACCGGGCAATCCCCGGTGCGCCGCACTGATTGGGGCCGGTTTTGGGCCCCATGGGGCCGTTTTTGTTAAAGGACCGTTTTTGCAGCATAGCTGCAAAATCGGCCCTGTACCAAAATCGGTCGAAAACCAGCCCCGGCAAAGAGCTTGTGGAATTTTAGTTTATGTACTGAACATCATCTGCGCCATCTTGCAGACTCACGTATGAACATACACGTCAGCCATTCTAGGTATCATGGTCTCCCTGTTCACGATCGATCGTTGGCGCACTTCCCTGACCCTGTAAGCATCCCCCACGCACCCTGACTGCCCCCGCTCTCACATGCACAAGTCATAAGCCCTCCCCTCCCGCATGATTATGTCTCTGAGAATCACACCCCGCGCCTGACCAACACCTCCTTTCCTTCCATGAATACCCCTCCTTTGATGACCCCGACCTCTGAGCCTGATTGTCTGCACGGACCGCTGGTCATCCCTCAGCCTGAGGATACAGTTTATTGCCCACTACTGTATGCACTCGCCCCTCTTCAACGGAGCTACTATTGATCATGACCTCCCAACCCCATGAGATTCGATCAGGCGCACACATTCCAAAGGAATCGGCAGAACACTCAGCTGCGTGATAGCCCCCTCCTATTGTATGAGGGGTAAGGGCCTCTACTGTTGTCATATGTTGGAATGGGCCGGAACTGGGGGGGTGCCGGGGATGTCATCCTCATACTTCACAATGTCTTTGTTGTAATAAAGAGCGTTCACATGTCTTAAACCAGTGTATAAAAGACCAGGCCTCAGAGAGGCTGAGAGAGCACCTCGAGACGATACCTTGTTGTCCGATCTGACGTGTTCTGCTCCGTCGGAATAAAACGTGTTTCCTGTCTTCCTGTCTCCAGCGCCTGCCTCTTTATTGGATAACTTCGTTGGTATTAGAGGCGTTTAACGCCGGGCAAATTTAACTTAGGAAGCATCAACTAAATCGCCTGACCATTTTGTATTGATATTCATCAATTGGCGTCCCAAACGCGGGGCCCATCAGCGACACGTGGATCCAGTGGGAGAGGTCCCGACGACAGAGTGAACGACTGCAACGATCGGGAGAGCTCCTGTCCGATAGACCCTCGTCTGACAGCCGATCATCTGAACTTCACTGATTCCGAGCAGACCTCTCCCGAGTGATCTACGGTCCTGACTGGGAACCACCAGGAGTGCCGCGGTAGCAACAGAGAGTAGAGGACGATCGGGCGCTGGAAGCAGAAGACGAGAAACTGTCCATGCGGTCCGGGTAAGGTCGTGACACACGACGAATTGCGAAATTGATTGATTGTTTTTATTGATTGAAATACTAGTTTTTGCTTTGTCGCTCTCTGAGATATTCGCTGCCTGCAAACGGGGAGGAATAGGAATATTCTATCTCCCTTTGCGGATAGTGAAGGGTAGGTAACGCGGACTTTTGTCCCCCATTGTAATCTGCCGTGCCTATTTTTCTCCCCATTGATTGATTGTTTGATCGAGCATTGAATTGTTCGAAGTTGGTTCTCTTAAGGATCTTCTCTGCCTACAAACGGGGAAGAATAGGAATATTCTCTCTCCCTTTGTAGAAAGTAAAGGGTAGGTAACGCAGGCTTTTGCCCCCATTGTAACCCGTCGTGCCTATTTCATTCCTCATTGATTGATTGTTTGTCCAAACATTGACTGTTTGGAATTGGTTCTTTTTGGAGGTATTCTCTGTTTGCAAACAGCGTAGAATAGAATATTCTGTCCAGCCTTTGCAAGTAGTGAAAAGATAGGTAGTGCAGGCTTTTGCCCCCATTGTAATCCGTCATGCCTATCTTCTCCCCATTGGTTAGTAGTTGGGTCAACCCGGACCGCTTATTAGAGATGAACCATCCAGCTCCATTGGAAGGCACCCCTAATAAGGACATGTTCACTAAACAAGGACTAGTCGCTATAGCTTATAGTAAGTTATGGCATAAATATACCAAAAGGGACCCCGAAAGTCAGTGGCCACTGATAGGTTCTTTTGATGAAAATAGAATAAAAACGTTGGAAGCAGCTGTAAAAATAAATAAGGCAACGCCCACTATGCTCGATAGTATTGGCATGTGGCGCAAAGAAGCAGAACAGCGAAGGAAAAGAGAAGAAGCAAAAATAGTGAAAGAGTTACGAAAAGCAGCCCATCTGGCCGCAAAAGAACTAGATGAAGAAATAAGAAGAAAAGAGGAAGTTAAACAAACACAAGAATTAGGACTGGCAGGCCAATGCCCTGTCAGGACCCCCTCTACGCTCTACCCGGAGGTGCCCTCCAAACAACGGGCGAACGACGAATTACTGCTAGGCCCTCCGATTATCCACATGCCCCCTCCTTATGCCCCCTGCCTGCCTCTGGCACAGCACCTCCCAGCTCTGAGTGCGGCCAAGGGTGACCCTAGCGCTAGTGCCCCGGCTCTTACGGCCTTCGCACCAGCCACAGTGGTAACAACATCGGATGAACTCGAGACTGGCAAGCAGCTAACGGCCAGATCAAATAGGTTGAGCAAAGACGAGCGGGATGGGATTGACAAGATAGCAAAGACACTGGTAGAACGGAAGGAGAGCGAAGAATATACGATGAATATGCACAATTCACATGCCGGTAGTCACAGACGGCATTTCATTTTACGGTTCAGCTACCACACCCTGAACGCATATGAGGATAGGTATCAGAATAAGGGTCCCGCTAAGCTGACGGCTCTATATAGAAGGGTCGATGTTGGAGATGGGACTGAGAGCGATGTGACGGACCTCTTCATGCAAACCCTTGAAGTCTTCCGCCACCTTGTGGAACAGAAACCAGAGGTCAAGATCCCAGTCCCTGAGAGGGTTGAGCCCCCATTAGAAGCAGCCAACACTATGATGCCTATTAGAGAAGCTGCCCCCTACTGGGTTCCCCCAAGAGGTCAGGGAACAAACGATGATATCAACCACGCAGACGCAAAAGGGAGGGTTGTGTACAATTGGGTTTACCAACCATGGGATCGGCAAGATATTTTAACTTTTAGGCAGACCCTGCCTGATTTGAGAAAGAACCCGACAGCATTTTATACCGAACTAGGCACAGCCTTGGGCTCAACCATAATGACTCTATCGGACATTGATTTGTTTTTCGGGTTGTGTCTACCGGCCGATGTGTGGAAGCAAATCCGGAAGGCCGACCACACAGATCTGTTCGGACACACATGGAAGCAACTCATTGAACTAGATAGGCAGCGAGAGCCCGGAAAGAAACCTGTAAAAGACATACTGGAACTCCCCGACAAAATAGTGCAGAAGCTAAAAACGTTGATCCCAGAGAAGAAGGTAGACTGGTCGGTAGTCACGGCTTGCCGTCAGAAACCCCAGGAAGACGTATCAGAATATTTCTCCCGATTTGAAACGGTGTTCTCCGACTACAGTGGCCAAGACATGACCACCGCAACCGGACAACACCTATTCGTGCAAAACTACGTAAAGGGGCTATCACAAGAGGTCTCCCAAAAGTTACAGACGAGCGAGAGTAGTTGGGGAGCCTCCAAACCTGCAGCTATCCTTCAGATGGCTCAGTATTACGAACACCAAAAGAACGAGAACGAGAGGGCGACTGAGAGAAAGAAAAAGGACTTAAAGGAACGAGTGATGATTGCTCAATTGCAGGGAGTGACTACAGGAAGGGAACGGTATAGGGGAAACTACCAGTCGAATGCCCCTAGGAATCCGCCCCCTAGAGACCGCAACCCCACACCCGGTGCTCCACGAACTGACCTCGATGAGAACCTGTGTGCATTTTGTAAAGAATTTGGACATTGGAAGTCTCAATGCCTGGCCCTTCGGGAAATGATTAAAAATAAAGAGACAAGGGACATGACAAATGGCCCCAAAACTGGAGGGCAGGGGCGAGGGCAGACCCACGACACCACCAACGACCGACCTGGCAGACCAAACACATTTGACCGCCCCCGACAGAATCAGTGCCAACAGTTCGACTGCAACAATGCTCACGACTCTGCATAGGACGGCCAGGGGCAAGGGAGGAATCCAGTCGAGCTCTGTGTTGACCAGCAAGGCCCTTACATCACTGCTAAGGTCCTGGGTACAAAGTCTCCATTCTTGGTAGACACTGGAGCAACACGAAGTGTATTATCAAAGCGACTGATTCCAAGGGCACCCTTGTCTGGCTCACACATTACATCGATAGGTTTCGATGGAACGCCCTCCACTAATCCCCTGTCTGTACCTATCCCCTTTGACCTAGGAAACAATCCCACTGACACAACATTTCTACTCTCCTGCAACTCCCCTGACGCCATTATGGGTATTGATTTACTGAAACATTTCCGAGCTACTATTAGGTGTTCCCCAGACGGAGTACGAGTCATCCTATACGACAACCCGAGCATGTCCAGATCCCGCCCCGCATGACATATGTACTCTATAACTAATGCTGACCTATCCTTGCTCGAGACTCTACCCCTGTACCTATGGGCTAGAAACGACTCGGATGTAGGACGAATGATGATCGATCCTGTACACATAACTGTTCGACCAGATGCAATACTCCCGAAACTCCCGCAGTACCGGATATCGCCCGAAGGCGAGAAGGCATTGGTAGCGATTATTCAGTCCTTGGTAGATGCAGGAGTGGTAGAGGAAGTGGTTAGGAATGTCTGCAATAGCCCTATCCTACCCATTATTAAGAAGCAAGGTGAGGGAGATGAGAAAGCGTACCGCTTCATCATCGACCTACGAGAAGTCAACAAAATAGTGGTGCCACAGTACCCCGTGGTCTCAGACATCACCACCATTCTGACCCTCATCCCATCCACTGCCACCACCTTCACCGTTATTGATCTCAAGAACGCATTTTTCTCTATCCCCATCCATCCAGACAGCCGTTATCTCTTCGGCTTCACTTTAAAAAAACGTTTGTACCGATTTTGTAGAGCTCCCCAGGGCTATACTGAAAGTCCCAGCATTTATAGCCAGGCCCTCAAAAGACAGCTGGACGCTGTCCAGCTACCGGATGGAGTGGTGTTGATCCAATATGTCGATGATATCCTTTTGGCGGCCGACACCTCTCCACTTGCAATCACGGCCACTATCCAGCTCTTGCACTTTCTTGCGGAGAATGGCCACAAAGTCTCCAAAAAGAAACTACAGTTTTGCCAGCCCCAAGTGACATACCTAGGCCATCTCCTGTCCAAAGAAGGGAGGAAACTTACGCCCGACCGAATCCAAACCATCCTAGACACCCCCATCCCAAAAACACAGAAGCAAGTCCGTTCCTTGGTAGGCCTTACCTCTTTTTGCCGACAATGGTTACCAAATTTCAGTCTCATTATAAAACCCCTACTTTCCCTGTTGGCCAAAGATGTCCCTTTCCCACTCCCTTGGACCCCCGAATGCCAAGCGTCCTTTAAGGAGCTGCGGGATGCCCTTTGCTCGGCACCCGTCCTAGGAACGCCAGATTACTCCAAGCCCTTCTCCCTCTTCACTCACGAAAGGGAAGGATGCGCATTGTCTGTTCTAACTCAGCCCATCGGCGCCAAACAACGCCCTTGCGCCTACTTCTCTGCCACTCTTGACCCGGTCGCCATAGCTTTACCTGCCTGCCTTCGATCGGTAGCCGCTGCTGCTGTCTCTATCCGCCAGAGTGAGGGAATTGTACTTTCGAACTCTCTCACGGTATTAGTACCCCATGCAGTTGACACCCTCTTGAACCAGACCAAGACCCAACACCTGACTAGTGCACGACTGACAGGGTACGAATTGACTCTACTTGCCCCCCACATCACGTTGAAGAGATGCACGACATTGAATCCTGCTACACTGTTGCCCTTGCCTGAAAATGACCCCGATGTGCCCCCCACACACGACTGTGTGACCCTCACGGACGAACAGACTAGGAGTAGACTTGACCTCCGAGACATTGCTTTTACAGACCCTGATGGAGAACTATGGGTAGATGGCTCTTGTATCAAACTCCCAGATGGCACCACTTCAGCTGCCTATGCGGTGACGACAGCCCGAACCGTAGTTGAAACAGCCCGCATCCTGCAACGATCCGCACAGGCGGCAGAGCTAATTGCCCTCACACGAGCATGTATCATAGCAGCAGGAACCACGACAAACATTTACACGGACAGCCAGTATGCCTTCAGGGTGGTTCATCATTTTGGGCTCCTGTGGAGGGAAAGGGGATTCCTGACGTCCCACGGCACGCCCATCCTTCACGGAGATCTAGTCTCCGCCCTGATTGAAGCAGTTCTCCTCCCCAAACGATTAGCAGTAATCAAATGCCAGGCACACAAGAAGGTGACAGACCTAGTCGGACAGGGAAACGCACTAGCCGACATCACTGCCCGAACCACAGCTGAGAATAGGACGACGACATGCGTGTATGTGACCAGGTCGAAAGCAGAAAAATGGACCGACGCAAGGGAAACGATTAGGGACATCCAATCGGCCAGCACACCCCACGAACTGACTGAATGGGCACGGGTGGGTCTAAGGGACGATGAAGGCTGCTGGCGGACAAAAGACACAAACAAATGGTTGCTGCCTAACTCATACTTGATCCCCATACTGACAATGGCACACTCCCCTGCACACATAGGTTCTGCCCCCATGATTGAACTCATTTCCAAAGTCTGGCACAACCACAAGATCCCCGACTCAGCCAAACGCCTAGTCCAGCAGTGCCTCATCTGCCTACAACACAACCCCGGGAAAGGAACTGTGGTACCCCGGGGAGGGTTTGGGATCCCCGACCACCCCTTTGAGGTCCTCCAGATGGATTACATCCAGCTGGAGAGGTGCCAAGGCTTGAAGTACGTATTAGTCATTGTATGTGCCTTCAGTAAATGGGTGGAAGCCTATCCGACCCGTGATAACACTGCCATGACTACTGCCAAAGTACTACTGAAAGAGTTTTTCCCTCGCTGCGGCCTTTGTCGAATTTTATGGAGCGACAATGGCCCCCACTTCATAGCTGAAGTTATCCAACTAATCCTGAAGGGGTTGGGGGTAAAACAAAGGTTCCATGCAGTCTTCCACCCCCAATCCGCTGGCCTGGTTGAGCGACACAATGCTACACTGAAACTGAAACTGTCAAAGATAGTGGCCACCACAGGACTTAAGTGGCCAGATGCCCTCCCACTGGCATTACTATCGATGCGCTCCACTCCCACTAAGCACCACTTGACCCCCTACGAGGTTGTGTTTGGGCGACCAATGAACCTCTGGACTGCCCCTAAACCAACCTCCATTCACGACGTCCCCGACGTCCTACTGTCAGATTATTTATACAAGTTAACTAAAACGTTGTCTGTCATTCATCAACAGGTGCAGCAGGCTATCCCCGATGCTTCCAGGGGTCCCGGTCACGATATCCAACCGGGAGATTATGTTTTAATCCGAAACTTCCAACGGGCAAATAGTCTGGAACCCCGGTGGACGGGCCCCTGGCAAGTACTGATCACCACTCGGACGGCTCTTCGAGTAGAGGGGAAGAAGCACTGGCTGCACGCACACCACTGCAAGAAGGTCTCCTCGACCCTGGCCACAACAGACAACGTCAGCACCCAAAAAGAGCTCCTGGACAAAGACCGACCATCACTGAACTGCTATCCCGATACCGAGGCACTTGAACTTGCAAAGCACTCTGATCCCACTGTGCCATCCCGGGAAGGGTATTTCCTGCGTCGAAAGGAGGGAGCTTCGGCTAAGTAGGCCACTGACTAAGTTAAAAATCTCAGAACGGTGGCCCAAAGCAACCAAGGGTTACCCAGAGAGAAGCTAAACAAAGTCTGTGGTTCTGCCCACTACCGAGCACCTTGAAGATGAAGATGATGGAAGCGCCAGATAAGAAGATGATGGAAGCGCCAGATAAGAAGACGTCGGAAGCACCAGGAAATACCCACTACAGGAACCCAAAGACTGATAATTTGCACAAATCAAAGACAATCGCTTTCTTCATTGTCTTCCTCCTTTGCCTCCTCCTCATGACTTCCTTCTGGATCTTGGAGGAAAGCACACCTGCTCATCAGATGTTGCCGACCACTGCACAGCCAACCACCATGAAAGAGCACCACCTGATCACCCTTTCACCTCAGCTCCGAGAAAGGCGTAAGGAGTTCTGGAACAATTCCTTCGTGCAACTGTTGCACCAGCACAACCTTGCTGCAAATGCCACGAACTGCTGGATCTGCGGGTTGCTCCCGCATGCCACCGGACACTCCATCCCCTTCATCCCTTCTCCTTTCTCAGTTCACGGCTCCTGCCTCGCCTGGTTGATCCTCTTGCAGGAAAGCCACAAGGACAACGTCACTTCTGGTCAAACAGTGTCGCACTTCTACTATGGGTTCTGGCTGAACAAAACAGGAAGAACGTCTGCCCCCTTTTGCCCTGTGATTTCAGGTTCAACCTTCCTTATGAACATCCCTGCCAAAGAACGAGTTGAAATGCAAGTGCTCCACAATCCAGCTAGATCCGCCTTCTCCAACCTGCGGAAACGAACGGCTGCCACTCTGACTGTGGCCCTGTCTGTCATCAATGTCACAGGTCTCGTATGCCTCGAAGGCCAAGGAACACAGCTAGTGGGTCACAGTTCCTGCCGCATCACCAGAACATTGGTCTCAGTTGATCCCCCCTCCTTTGTTGCTTCTCCGAATATGTACTTTGTTTGTGGCACCAAAGCTTACACTTGGCTCTCGAAAGGCTGGGGGGTACGTGCTACATCGCCTTCATCCTTCCTCCCACGTATGTGGCTCCAGCCTACCATCACCGGCAAAAGCGCGCCGGAGACATTGGACAAGCCGACTCCACCGGAGCACAGTTCCTGGATGCGGCGAAGGGACTTGTTCCTCTGTGGGGCCCAATGGCAAATAGCCGCGCTATCCGACACCTGACTCAGGCAGTGGAAACAACCATTAACATCACGGCTGGCATCCTTGCTAACAACACGGCTGAGCTTCAGGCAGTCCGCCTGGTGGCTCTTCAAAACCGCCTTGTTCTAGATGTGGTTCTGGCCGACCGTGGAGGTGCATGCCGCATCATCGGCTCCAGCTGTTGCACCTACGTGCCAGATAACTCGCCTTCAGTCTACAAGGCAATCGAACACCTTCACAGACTGTCCACAGAGGTTCACCAGGAGCAGGAAGGATGGTCGCTTGGAGGCTGGTTCTGGGACACTTTGAAGGACTGGGGATGGAGATTGTTTACGTTTATATTGATACCAATCATGATACTGTGTGGGTGTTGCTTGGGTATTCAATGTTTGCCACCTTTGTGTTCACTCATTTCCAACTGTATGTGCCCTAAGACTCTGGACTTTAAAACTGAGCACATGAGTCCCCTCTACGAGATAGAGGTACGTGGTCTCATGGGGATCAATCCGAACTGACAAGCTGGCGAGACATGTTAAAAGGGAGGACTGTGGAATTTTAGTTTATGTACTGAACATCATCTGCGCCATCTTGCAGACTCACGTATGAACATACACGACAGCCATTCTAGGTATCATGGTCTCCCTGTTCACGATCGATCGTTGGCGCACTTCCCTGACTCTGTAAGCATCCCCCACGCACCCTGACTGCCCCCGCTCTCACATGCACAAGTCATAAGCCCTCCCCTCCCGCATGACTCTGTCTCTGAGAATCACACCCCGCGCCTGACCAACACCTCCTTTCCTTCCATGAATACCCCTCCTTTGATGACCCCGACCTCTGAGCCTGATTGTCTGCACGGACCGCTGGTCATCCCTCAGCCTGAGGATACAGTTTATTGCCCACTACTGTATGCACTCGCCCCTCTTCAACGGAGCTACTATTGATCATGACCTCCCCACCCCATGAGATTCGATCAGGCGCACACATTCCAAAGGAATCGGCAGAACACTCAGCTGCGTGATAGCCCCCTCCTATTGTATGAGGGGTAAGGGCCTCTACTGTTGTCATATGTTGGAATGGGCCGGAACTGGGGGGGTGCCGGGGATGTCATCCTCATACTTCACAATGTCTTTGTTGTAATAAAGAGCGTTCACATGTCTTAAACCAGTGTATAAAAGACCAGGCCTCAGAGAGGCTGAGAGAGCACCTCGAGACGATACCTTGTTGTCCGATCTGACGTGTTCTGCTCCGTCGGAATAAAACGTGTTTCCTGTCTTCCTGTCTCCAGCGCCTGCCTCTTTATTGGATAACTTCGTTGGTATTAGAGGCGTTTAACGCCGGGCAAATTTAACTTAGGAAGCATCAACTAAATCGCCTGACCATTTTGTATTGATATTCATCAAGCTCAGCGGCACCTCCAACCCCCCTGAGTGGGGAGGGGGGCCGGCCGAGCACTTTGCCAGGGTCGGTTGTGGTTCCCAGTCCGGCCCTGGATCTCTGAATGTGAAATGACAGTGCACAGAACAGGGAAGATGAGAGGGTCGGTAAGGAATCTGAGACTCAATAGAGTCTCTACCAGACAAAGCACTACAGAAGATAAGTAACTTGTTCATCTAATCCAGATTCTTTACAGTAAAATAGATACAAAAGCAATTTCTCCCCGAAGGTGGGCCTGCTAACTCTTTTAAACTAAGGTGTTCAGGACTGGGACTCTTCTATCCAATGCAGTGGTCGCGGCTCTAGCTTTTGCAGAATAAGCTCTTAAGCCCTCAGGGGGCTGTTTCTTGGCCACTGCGTAGCAGATCTTAATACATACCGAGGATAAGCCTTCAGGAGAAGGTTCTCTTCTGAACTGACTTTCCTTTCTTTGCCCTTGCAAATCCAACAAAGAGTTGATCGTCCACCCCAAATTCTTTGGTATAATCAATATAAAACAATAATGCTTTGATCCAGGCAGTGGAATCTCTCCCATTCTTTAGGATAGGGAAGGGGGGGGGGAAGGTAGGCAGGGTGATTCTCTGCCCAACATGAAAAGGTGTGACCATCTTTGGTAAAAAGGATACACGAGTTCTAAGCACCAGCTTGTCTGGGAAAAATGAGGTATACAAAGGTTTAACTGAAAGTACACGCAATTCGCTAACCCTCCTGGCAGATGTTATTGCCACAAGGAAGACAGATTTGATTGTTAGGAGCCGTAGAGAGCAGCTCTGCATCAGCTCAAAAAGAGGAACACATGAGGAAGGTATGAACTGAATTCAAGTCCCATGGGGCATCATAATTAAGGGCGTGGGAGGACACATATGCTACAAACCTTTAAGGAATCTAGACACCCTAGGTGTCTTAAACAGGGGAGGTTGATCGGGTAAGGCAGAAATGACAGACAGATATCCTTTCACTGTGCCCAAGGCAAAACCTTGCCGGGCTAAAGATAGAGTGAAAAGAAGAACCTCAGACAAGGGTGCAGAGGCTAAACTGACATACATGTACATCATACCACAAACATGTCCCACCAGCAGACGTAGATGGTTTTGGTAGAAGAACATCTGGTGGCCAGTATGACATCACATACTTCAGGAGGGAAATCAAACACCCTCACTTTTGCAGCTCAATCTCGAAGCATGAATGTGGAGAGTAGACAGGGTTGGGGTGCTGTATCCTGCCCTGTTGCTACAACAGATGATCATCATTAAGGGACAACCTGACTAAAGGACAGATGCTCATGCTCAGTAGTTCAGGATACCATACTCTCTGTGCCCAGTTTGGAGCCACTATGATGACTTAGGCATGGTCTTTTTTCATCTTCTTGAGAACTCTGGACAGGAGGGTTATCAGCAGATTCTTGAGCTCCACTCAAGACTAATGCTTCTTTGAGCGAGATATGCCTTGGAAACTCCAGCAAGCAGAAGTACTGATATTGTGTGTTCTCGGCAGTGGTGAATAGATCTTACCAAGGCTCTCCCAAATCTCGGAAGAGACCTTGCACCACCTCCAGATGAAGATGCCATTTGTGATGTGCTAGGAATTGACAGCTGAGTTTATCTGCACTCAGAGAGCCCACCAGATGTTGAACCACCAGGAAAATGCCCTGATGTTCCAGCCATGTTTATAGGTGCACAGTTTCCGGAAAACGGGTCCTCGACCCCACCCTGCCCCGTTTGTTGTAGTACCACATGGCGTGACGGTGGTGTTGTTCATAAACACTTGCACCAGCCTTCCTTTAGTAGAAGGAAGAAAGGCGTGCAATGCCAACTGGATGGCCCGGAGATTCAGCAGGTTGATGTGAAACCTGGACTCTGATGGATACCATAGTCTCCATAGATCTTTCCCTCTCCCAGATGGCTGCATCTGTCACCAATGTGAGCTCTGGGTGGGGAAGTGATAGAGGCCTGCCGTTGACTGAATTGTGGTCCATGAGTCACCACTGTAGGTCTTTTGTAATTCCCTTAGATATCTGGAACAGGCCGGATATGTTTTCCTGATGCTGTGCCCACTGGGTCTTTAAGTCCCACTGAAGAGCTTGCATATGCTAATGGACAAGGTTTACCAACAGGATGCATAAGGCAATGAGACACAGCATCCTCAGAGTCAGTCCCATCGAAATCCAGGATAGAGCCTGAAACATCAGAACCTTAGCCTGAATACCCTGGACTCTCTGTTCCAGAGGATAATCCAGAAACTGCACTGTATCCAGAACAGCTCCAATAAAAGGGAGCGTTTGGAAGGTGCCAGGATCAGGAAAATACTAAGCCTGAAGGCTGACACCATGCACACTGCACCAACAACTTTGTTCAGGGAGCAGCCCCTGAGGGAAAGGGGGTTGGGAAAGTGAAAAATAAGAGAGTCATCCAATTTCTTCTACGAATTGGGTGGGTGCTATCCGACTTCCTTGGTTACCGATCTTCAAGGTTACACAGATAGTGGACCTGAGGATCACTTCTGTTAAGAGGATATAGAAGAAATAATATACTCCCTATTACTCTTTCCCACCAGGTTCCACCCAGTTCCCACTTCCCGGTTGTGTACCTTGTCTCTATAAGGGATGGAGTGTTGGGCTTCTAATGACTTCTTTGTAGTGGTGTGTGATATATATATATATTTTTTATTATTTTGTTTTTTATTCTGACCAGCAGATACACATGTTACAAATTCGTATAGCAAATAGTGCAGTGTGGCAGGTTACATTCTTAAATCAAATTCGTATTGTACATAAAATGCAACATTTCGAAACACACATAACGGGGCATTTATCAACAATTGCATAATACAGCACCCAAACTCCTCCCTCACCCATCCAAACTCGGCTAATTGTCTCCTCCACAGATGGTGTCATATATGTATAGCCCCCCACGCCAGTGCAGGACCTGAACCTCAGTCATATATCGTGGTTACTCAGGGGTGTTCTGCAAGTATGACGTCAGCGGCTCCCAAAAATCTCTGGGTCTGGACGCCATTGGTAATTCCTCAGCATAGGCCTCTAGAGTCTTTTTGCAGTACGTCATGTCAGTTATCCATTCTTTTAACCTAGGCGGTCTCTTAGTACCCCATCTTATCTCTACTCTGCGTTTTGCCAGAAGCAGTGACACTGCCAGGAACTTCCTTTGTCTAGCTTGCTTGAGTTTCTTAATCCCAAAAGGCATATCTGTGGTGTGTTCTGGATATGTTCTCACAGCATAGTTTGCAGTGTTTCTGTAACTTTGCGCCAGTAATGCTGTAAGCCCGGGCAGGACCACGGCATGTGTAGAAAGTCTGCGCCAGGTGCATTGCATCGATAACAGGAGTCATTATCTCGAAGCCCTAATCTGTACAGTTTTGCGGGTGTGTAGTATACCTGGTGCAGGAATTTGAAGTGGATTATGCGGAGATTACCATTAGAAGTGAGGATTGTGAGCTGTGCGCAGCTATATTGCCAGTCCTGGTCATCTAGTGGTGTACCTAGCAGCCTCTCCCACCTGCATTTTGGTTGGGTATTCTCTGTGGCTTGTTCGTGTTGTGCCATGGTGTAGAGTCTTGTTACCAAGTGTGTTCGTGTCGGGCCATCAGCAGCACCTGTAGCGTCGCCAGTTGCTCCGGTTCGTTAGGGAATGTGGGGTACAGCGTCTTCATTGGCGCTCGAAAACGCAAATATGCGAAATTTTTCATAGGGGTCTGGTGTGCGCACAGGGCGGGGTCTGACCAACGGAGAAACGTGGCGTGTGGGAACGCTTGCCCCATAGTGCCGAAGCCCATTGCTTCCAGTAGAGCCTGTATTCTGGGTTCTTGCGTCACTGAGAGGTTAGGGTGCTTAGCCGTCGGTAGGGCTCTTGCGTATAATGGGGTTTTATTTGCCCTGCGCGCCAGTGTATGCCATGCTCTCGAGGTGTTGTTTGCAGTGTTTATTGTGTCTGTTGGTGTGTAGGCTATGGGTTCAGCCAGCAATGTCAGTAGCGGCGTCGGCAAGACGCTGTCATACTCCACTGCAACATGGGGTATAAATGCATGCGGTCTCGTCCAATAGTGCGCATGTTGGGCTTGTGCACAGATATAATATAATTGTAGATCTGGCGCCTCAAATCCTCCCAGGCGATACGGCTGGGTTAGGATCTTCCAGCTCACTCTGGCCTGCTTACCCGCCCAGGTCAATCTCTGAAGCACAGAATGTAGTTTATTAAAGAAAGCATCATATTGGCACATTCCAGAACAAATACAGGAACCTGGGTAGTATGATCATCTTTTGGAGGGCTATTCTGTCAGCCATGGAAAGAGGCAATTTTATCCATCTCTCCACTAGCTCCTCCAGTTTGGTCACTGCCGTTCCATAGTTTTCCCTTAGGACTATTTCCGGGTCTCTGTGAATCCATATCCCCAGATACTTGACTGGGTCAGTGCTCCACTTCAAGGGGTAGTCTAATTCCGGCTTCTCAGTTATTACAGTAAGCGGGATAATCACTGATTTTTCCCAATTGATGCTAAGACCGGCATATCGTTCATATTGTACATATTTCCTTATGAGCGGGTTAAGGTGTCTATTCAGGTGCGTGGTGTATAGCACCATGTCGTCAGCATATAGTGAGATGCTGATTGGTCTAAGAGTGAATTGCAGGGCCGTGTCGGAGTGTCTCTGCCTAATTTTGCAGGCCAAGGGTTCAAGTATCAAAGCAAATAACATAGGCGATAGAGGGCACCCTTGTCTTGTGCCTCTAGTAATTGATATTGGATCCGATGTTAGACCATTTATGCGTACTTTTGCTTTGGGCGCTGTGTACAAGAGTGAGATTTATTGCAGGAAGGGTTCCGGGGACCCCATTTTGCACAATGTAACGTTCATAAACCTCCAGTCCACAGAATCAAAGGCCTTTGCGGCGTCCATTAAGGCCTCCGCCGCCGGCACCTCCGGATCTAGCTGGTGAAAAAGTGAGAAGATTGTGCGTAGATTTTGAGCAGTAGATCTCGTTGGCATGAAGCTAGCCTGATCCGGCAGCACCAGGTTGCAAAGAAGTGGGTGTATTCTGTTTGCTATTATTTTCGCTAGGATCTTTGCATCCATGTTAATTAAGGATAGGGGTCTATAGGATTCACATTTCTGGGGATCTTTACCCGGCTTCGGAAGCGCTACCAATAAGGCTTCCGTTAGGGTGTCCGGCAGTGTACCCTCCTCATAAGCTTCTTTAAGCATTTCAGCAAAGTAGGGTATGAGTATTTCGCGATATTCCTTATAAAATTCTCCTGGGAGACCATCCAGGCCATGGGCTTTGTTGTTAGGTAGTGAATTAAAGGCCTCTATCAATTCGTCTTTGGATACTGGGAGACATAGGTATTTACGATGTGTGTCAGAGAGCCAAGCTAGGCCTATATCATCCAAATATTGCCATATATCTTGGTCCGGAGGCACTTCTCGGGCCGTGTACAATTGTGTGTAGAATTCAGTAAAGCTATTCAGTATAGACGGCGTATCATATACGGGCACGTCCGTCTCCGTCCTCAACTCAGTAATGTGTGCCGTTGTCTGTATGGGCTTAATTTTGAATGACAGTGCTCTCCCTGGCCATCCGCCCTCACCATAGGAGCGCGCTACATATCTGCGGGAAATGTATTTCACTTAGTCTGCAGCGAACTCGTCATATTTGTCTATTTGTTTCCGTATCTCTGCTAGAATGGAGTCAGATGGGTCCGCCGCAAATCTACTTTCTAATGCCTTAATGTCGTTTTCAATTTTCTCTAGTTGCCTCTGAATATCTTTCAAAATACCCGCATGTGCACTAATACAGTAGCCCCGGATGGTTACTTTAAAGGCTTCCCACAGAGTACGGGTGGTTGTAACTGAGCCAGCATTATTCTCAAAAAAACTCACTATGGCCTGCCTCAGTCCCTCCCGAAACACTTGGTCTAGCAGTGCCGTGGGTCTCAGCTTCCAGGTAAACTGTCTAGGCGTGTGTGTCAGCACTTCCAGCGTGACCATAACCGGGGCATGTCCTAGGCATGTGGGCCACCGCCGTAGTCCAGGTGCAAACGTCCTGTGTTACCAACCAGTAGTCCAGTCTAGACCACGTGAGGTGTGTGGATGAAAAGCATGTGCCCTCCAGTGTATCTGGGTGCCTCTGCCTCCATATATCTAACATATTCCATTCGGACATCCCTTCACGTAAGACCTTGGCCGAGCGTTTGCCGTATCTATCTTGTCCTGAGGATCTATCTAGTGTTGAGTCTAAGCAGGTGTTGAAATCGCCCCCCCAGATTATTGTGCCAGGCTGTGTGTCTCTCAATGTCGACCACAATTTGTCATAGAAGACGGGGTTATCAGTGTTTGGTCCATACACATTTATTATGGTCAAGATCGCGCCTCCAAAATTGCCTTGTAGTATCGCGAACTGTCCCTGGTCGTCACACACCGACTTGAGGTATGTAAAAGGGACAGCGCGCTTCACCCATATCAAGACCCCCCTGGCATAGGACGAATAGGAGGATGTCAACCGGTATGAGGACCAACGTTTGCCAATACTGTGTTCACGTGCGTCTGTGAGGTGTGTCTCTTGTAGGCAGGCGATATCAATCCATGTCTATCTAGGTATGCTATCATCCTGCGTATTTCCTGTAGGTTATGGAGCTCGCGCACATTCCAGGTGAGGAGTTTTAGCGGTCTGTAATCTTTAAGTGGTCCCCCCATGTCGTGTGTGTGTGTCTAGTATCAGCCCCCCATGTGTGCATTCTCTGAAACTATCAGCGCCAAATGTGTTGTCTGTTAATCTGCCAGTCAGAGTTTTCTGTGCCCCCCCTAGCACCCCCACCCACTCCACTGCCCCAACCTCATTGGAGACAGCCCCCAAAGTATACTGCAATACATCCTCCATACAACCTAAGAAAAAAACATCAAAAAATGATACAATGTCAGGAATTACGCGATTCACGCGAGGGGGTCAGAGCTGCCTACTCGTTTCTTGCAACTAATCGTTGCATGAGTCTGAGCCCGTTGCGAGATATTCATCCCAACACCTGCATCCCGCGAGTCTTTTCAGCTATGAAACCTAAAACACATTATAATGAACTGCATTACATTTCTAGCATTATACCCTTTGTATGGGCGATCAGTATGTGGATTATATGAAATATCTAAGCGAGTGTTCACTTATCTGGGCAAATCATTCGCTGTGATCAGGAGGCCCCGGTGCTCACTGTCAGCTGTAGCAAGGATAGCCAACACAGTTTAATCGCACCCTGCCCCCTTTTAGGCCCCAGTTTAATCATACATTAGTCATTCCACATCTGACATTGTCGGTTGTTCTCCTTGTTCACTTCTCGGTGATCTTCTCCTCGCACTGTACTTTTCTTTCTGTTTCAGGAATTTCTGCACCTCCGAAGCGTCATTAAAGATCTCAGAGCCAGATGTAGGTAACTTCTATTTACCGACTCATAAATACCGAATTTTACCGATTCGGTATTTATGAATCGGTAAAATTGAAGGAGGGAGATTTTTTTTTTAGAATTACCGAATCGGTAACATTCGGTAAATACCGAATCCTGCAAGGGTGCAGGGGGTGTCACTTTGATACCCTCTAGAACCCCAAGTACAGGCATGTGTGACATGTGGCACACATACATGCCCTAAGGTCATGTCTGTGTGTCACATGGCACAGATGTGCATGCACACCTGAATTCGGTATTTTACCACCCAATAGGATTGGGTGCTAAAATACCGACTCTTAAGGGCCTGTGGCACTCCTAGGAGTGTCACCTACATATGGATTTACCGAATCGGTAAAATTACCGATTCGGTATTTTACAGAGTCGGTAAATTTACCGAATCGGTAAATTTACAGATTCTGTAAAATAATGGCCCCTACATCTCAATCACCAAATACCGGTCGGTAACGGCCGAATTCGGCCGTTACCGACCGGTATTTTGTGACCTACATGTGGCCCTTAGACTTGCCCTCTACTGTGATCTTGAGTCTCGCGGGGTATAGCATTGCATAGGGTATTTGTAGCTCTCGTAGTTTCTGTTTGGATCCATAAACATTTTTTGCGCCTCTTGTACCATCGAGGTATTGTCTGAATATAATGAGATGGTCATGCCTTCGTGGGTTAGTGTGCCAAGTTCTCTTGCTTTCCGTAACGCCGCGTCACGGTCCCTGTAGTTTAGTAATATTGCTATTATAGGCCGCGGTCTGGAGCCCGTGGGCGGTCGTGGGGCCAGCGACCTGTGCGCTCTCTCCACTATGACTACTTCCGAGAAGGTATCACGTCCAAGCATAGTGATGAGCAGCTTCTCTATGTATTGTTCCAAGGGGGCCCGTGTTCGTGGTCCCTGCAACTCCCATCAGGCGTATGTTGCTCCTCCTAGACCTTGCCTTCAAATCCTCTGCCTTGGCCGCCATCGTCTCTAGCTGTTTTTCCATCTTGGTTTGTTTGGAGTCCATCCGTACCTGAGAGTCTTCGGCCTCGGAGATCCGTCTTGCCGTCATGTCTAGACGCTCCCTAGGCGTTTGGACATCCTGTCGACTCGGTTTGTTAGGGCATCTATTTTCCCATCTATATTTGTAAGTGAAGTCTGTATTGTCCGGAACATGGTTTGCACAGCATCATTTGTATTTGCCCCTGCCTCCAATGGTGGGGTAGCGGGGGGGGGGACCTGTGTCTCCGCGCCACCATCAGGTTGTTTTTTGGCCTGGTCGAATGTTATCTTGGGCTGGTTACGATCCAGCTTCCCCATTATCTTTCCTGTGTGAGCCGTAGACTATCAATAGAGAATGACAATGAGTGCTGTGCGGTCGTCTGGGTCACGTATGGGCAAGATGGCGTCTCTAGTTCGCTGGAAGGGCCGATGCAGTTAATGGCGGCGCCGCCACGCATGTGCAGCGCCGGCTATGAAGATCAGCAATCGTTTGCACTCCACCGGACTCAGTTTAATAATGTTCTGCTATCTTGGTGACCCAGCAGCGCTAATCCCAACCACCGTAGCAGCGTCGCCTCCAATCTGCAACAGAGCCTCCAATGTACCCGAATGCTAGTGTACAGTTATTTGCTCTCGTATGGTCTGGATCTCCGTATTCTGTACCTTATTTACCGGCCCACAGCTCCGGGGACAGGGCGTCGTGCTCAGCTTTAGCGCGGCCCACCAAAGGTCCCCAGCGGGAGCCCAGCGCAGCACTAGGCCGAGGGGGAAGCCTCACTCCTGCCCGCCACCTTTCACGAGTCATCCCTCCAGTCAATCGGCCTACCTCTCCCAGCCCGGTGGCCTGCCACTGATATCTCCATATCCAGAGCCTCTCTGGGTCCGCAAGACAGGGCACCCCAGGTCCCGGGGCCTCCGGCAGCGTCCACAGCCCGATTCCGACCTGCACTGTGCTCCGCGGCGGCGGCCGGGGTCTCACCTTCGGTTCGGCCGCCACCCCCTGCTCGCACCACGGGTCTCCACCGCACGCGAGGCTGCTGCTTCAGGCCTGTATCTGCGTCACTAGGCCTCAAAGCGCGCCTCCAGGGTCTCGGCGCCCAAGGATCTGCGGTCGGCGTTTTTCGGCGCTCCCGTCTGCACTCTGCAGTTTCGGTAGTGTATCGCTCGCGGTATTGCGGTGTCAGTGGGATATTAAGGATGTGTATTCAGGATTGTAAAGGGCTCAGGCGAGGAGCTCGCTCAGGCAGCGGCCATCTTGTCCCGTGGCTAGCTCCGCCCCCAGTGGTGTGTGATTAAATAGTGTGGCCGATAATCATGTATCCCCCTCCCAAATGAGGGTCTGTAGTTTTGTTATTCCCTAAAGACACAAGGAGTGAATTAGCCTCTGAGTTAGTTAATCAATACCATACAACTGTGTGTTCCTTATAAATCAGTTACCTTTTTTGTGGACTCTTTATTGTGTCTTGCCAGTTTTTAAAGTTCAGAGGGGCACCTTGCCTTCAAGGTCGTCTTAGTTCTTCTCTTCTGGTTTAATTGCTGTAGCCTTTTAGCTGTAAATGTTTTTGGCTGATGCTCTAACCTAAATACTGAAAAAAGAACTCTGCTTACAAATGTCCAATAAGCGTTTTTTCAGTTGCTGTGCCCTTTTTTCTCGGCTATCAAAATCCCATGGTAATTTGTTTTAAGGTGCAAGTAATGACTGTCTCTTTTGTTTTCCTGCAGGTGATTTTCTTGTGTAGTAAACATTGATTCCGGATGTCAGGGCAGAAGACAAATGCTACAAATTAGTCTGGTCTGACAAGCCTTGAAAAAACAAACTGAACCTCCGGGCAACCACACTCCCTTCTTGGGAAGTCTCAGAGACAAGCACTGGGCACATGCAGAGGCGCAGATTTTATACAAGACTGCACCCTTGATGGTCGCCACTCTCCAAGGCCATGTGAGTAGGAAGGGTTCCCAGGGGCTGTAGGAAGGAGGCCAAAATTAAAAAGGCAATGGCAGTGTCGAGTCATGGAAAGCTGTACATTAGGAGCAGGAGTATGCAGAGGTTCTAGATAAATGGGAGGGCGAGGGTGGACTGGTTCTGGGGTGACTGGGGACATAACCATGCAGCACAAACAGCACAGGCAGAGCAAAAGACAACAATTCTCCCCGCCAAAGGCCAATTTGCGGGCTTGGCGGGTTTCTGGCATGGAATTGACGGACCAGACGAGAGGCATGGACATGGTGCTGGGAACCTGCTGCCTAATTTTCAGGAGGCCCCCCTTTCCAGTCCAAAAGGTAAAACAGTCATCATTTGATGCGCTTGGAATCCAACATCCAGCACAACTTGTACTCGGGAGGACCATCCACAAGACAGGAGGGATTGCAGAACCAGAAGAATGATAGCGTTTGAGAACGGAGAAGTGAAACACTGGGGGCCTCCTTTATGAGAAGTGTTACATCGCTGCGTGAAAGCAGCAATGCAACACTTCTCAGTGCGCCCTCCTTGCGATATGATGGATGCGTCATATTTATTGTATGACACATCATGTCACAAAGAATGACAGATACATCAGTAATACTGGTGTCTCTATTGGCGCAAAAGTGGCGCATTGCTGGGGTGTGCCTGAAAAAAGATGCAACTCCAGCAATGTGTCCTTTCACATGGGGCAAGCCCCATGTGAAAGGGTCTGTGTCACCCTTATGCCTGCCATGAGGCAGGCGTAAGGTTTTGACCCATTGGCGTCCTAGAAGTGACACAGTGAAATCTTATAGATTTCACTGCTCCCACTACTACGACCCTTTTTTGAGGGGGAATGCCCACCCTGCATACATTATACCTGACGCAGGTATAATGTAGCGCAGGTGTTTACGAAGTGATGCATCTGCCTAGATGCGTCACTTTGTAAATGTGGCGCAACAGGGTGCATTATTTATACCGCACCTGCGTCACAAAAGGTGACGCAATGGTGGCGCAACAGTGATGCAGGGGCTTATAAATAAGCCCCTGAGTGTATTTGGTACTCATCAGGCAAGGTCAGCTTAGTAGAGACTCGGTTCAGGACTTGGGCGATTAGAAACAGACCTATAAAGCGAGGCTAAAGCTTCAGTGGGCCTAGTTGGCAGAGGTTCTTAGTTGCCAAACATATCTCCTATTGCATAGTCCAGTTTCTTGATATGTTTGCAGTCTGCTAGCACTTTCATGAATGTTTTGTAGTGTGTGAAATGTTCTCTTGCTGCAGACCAAATAAGTTTAAGATTATCATGATGTGATGTGATGTTCCTTGACTACAAGTATGGGAGCAGAATCATATGAGAGAAAGACTGGGAGGGATCGTAAGTGGCATCCCATATTACAAGAGAACGTGGAAACCCCAATAGCTGCACTTGTGTCATTGTTGTATTCAAATTCTGCTAAGCTATGGGCTTGGACCCAATCACTAGTGAGGGTTTGTAGTGTGCAACAAAGGAGCTGCACTAGGGACTCGTTTTTAGGATCTCTTTCTGTCCATCAGTGTGAGGATGGTATGCAGAGGAGAAACAGAGATCAATCCCCAAAGATGCACCCAATCTACACCAAAATCTGGTGATAAATTGGGGGCCCCAGTTTGAGTTTATGGGCGAAGAAATTGCATGTAAACAAACCACATGTTACAGAAATAAATTGGCTACTTCCATGGGCGTCAGTAGTTTCCGTAGAGTTATAAAGTAAGGTTGTTTAGTATACATATCCACAATTACAAGGATAGTGGTATACCCTTTTGTAGTAGGTATGTCGGTAATGAAAGCCATAATAAGCTTGTGCCTAGGAGCTCGTGTGATGGGTAATGGGCATAACAAGCCAGTAGGTTTTTGAGTACTACTCTTTTTTGGTATGCAGGTTGGATACTGTTGCTTAAAGGTTGTTAAGTATTTAGAGATCTCCTCCTGCCTGAACCAGCGCATGCAATTCTGTCTGCTTTTTGTCTCCCTAGGATGTCCTGCTAAGGAGTTGGCATGCTTCTAGTGTATAACTTCTTTTTGCAAGTCTGGAGTAGGGATATACAATAGTGCAGAATGGTAGAACCCTCCCTGTTGGATGGTATTGCCAGGCTTTTTTAAACAACCACTCGGATATATTTTGTCAAACTGTCCATGCAGTCAATCCCAAAAGTCATACAGAATATTAGCTCCTTCTATTATCTTAGAGGAGATAGACTAATGTCGGTGTATGGAGGTTGGGGGGCAGACTAATAGAACGGAATGCAGGATCAGAGGTATGGATATGAGACAAGGTATTGTCCTTGGCCACTTTTGTCCCCAGTTGGTAAGTCATCACAAAATCAAACTCACTAAAGAACAGGAATCAATCAACCAATGATTAGTTGTGTAGCTCGGCTGCATCGCCTGTGAGGGTCTTTAGGCCCTGGGAGAACATGCTGCCTGTTCTCCTATTGGTTGAACATCCATGTTTTGAGGTTCTTCCTGTACTGCTGGAGCCAACATATTTGACGGGGCATCAAGGCCTTGGAGAGCAAAAAACTGCAGATTCTTTTGATCAGAGTATATTGTTATGGTATGGCGAGCCCCTAATCACTAATGTCTCCATGTCTTGAAGGCCATTTTGATAACTAGGAGTTCATACTCAGCGATTGAGTAGTTTTGTTCTTCTGGTAATAATTTTCAGGAGAAATACACTATTGGATGAAATGTTTCTCTGTGCCCATTTCTTTAGGAAAGGACTTCAATGCTGACTAACTAAGCGCCCGTCTCCATGAAATATGATCAGGTTGGGTTCCTTTAGTACAGAAAAAAACATCATCTGTGGACCATTTGAAGGGATTTCCTTCTTCAATAGGTTAGCGATTGGAGTAACTCTGTGAGAAAAATGGGTAATAAAACTGTGGTAGAAGTTTGCAGAGCCTAACAGGCTCTGCACTTCTTTCACACAGGTTGGAGCTGGCCAGTTTAGAATCACTTCTATCTTGGTGTCATCCATCTGTGTCCCTGTGTACAAAATTATGAAGCCTAAGAGATCTATCTGTGTGATGTAAAAGGTTAATTTTTCCACTTTGGCATATAGATGATGCTCTTGAGTTCTTGCAGGACTGCCCTTACATCTCTTACATCGGGTTGGAGGTTTTTGGAGAAATTCTCACAATACCTCATTGATAAAGTACTGAAATGCCACAGGTGCGTTACAAAGCCCAAACTGCATTACACAGTGCTCATACAGGCTGTACTTGGTGTAGAGTGTAGTCTTCCAGTCACCCCCTTCCCACAGGCAGATGGGATTATATGCCCAGTGGAGATCCAACTTGGTATATATTGTGGATTGCCTCACTTGATCCAACACAAATAAAATGAGGGGAAGATGGTAGCAATCTTTTATTAGCACCTTATTTAAAGCACAGTAATCAATACATGTTCTTAACTTACTGTTCTTCTTTGACACAAAAAAGAGTGGAGACGAGACTGGGGAAGTTGAATGTCGAATAAAACCGTAGGACGGCAGCTCATCTAGGTACGGTTTAAGAATAAGGGTCGCAGTTTCAGAAAGGGCATATACTCAACCACAAGGTGGGGTAGCCCCTGGTTCAAGGCCTGTGTGGTAATCAAAATTCCTATGAGGAGTTAGGGTTGTTGCCATTTTCTTATTGAAAACATCCTGAAAGTCTTAATACTCCAGAGGGAACTCAGCTGCTATCTGAGCGCATGAAGAACTGGCAAAGGTTAAAGGTGCTATCCAGTCTGTAGCTAATCTGTAACAGGTGTGATGACAAAGCTGAGAATATAGGACTTTGTGGAGGGTCCAGTCTATGTTAGTATTATGGGTTTGTAACCAGGGGACTCCCAGAATCCTTCCATAAGTGGGGGTATCGATAAGGTAGAAGCTTAGATTTTCAGAATGACAGTTGTTGCAAGGAAGGTAGAGGGGCTTGGTTTGTAAGGTTACCAGCCCTAATGGCAATTTGGACCCATCCACTGCTCAAACTGACTCTGGGTTATTCTTTTCCACCATCTGTAGTCTGAGAGTCTCATAGCAAGAGTTAATTCAAGGAGGTTTGCAGTAGGTCTGTAGTCCGTCGGAACAGGGAGGGCTTTCCTAGCTTGAGGAGAGAAGATGGAAGTCACAGTGATCATTAGGTGTCTTGGGAGATTGGTTTGTAGGTTGGATAGGGGCAGGGAGACCTTATTGATACGAGTATTGTGGAGACCGGTTCCCAAGTTCCACGGGCAGTCTAGTTTTCCAAGTCAGAGGGTCGGACATCAGAGGCAAAAGCTATTTTCTTAGGGGCTGGTTTCTTGCGTTTAACTGGACATTCCCTGGTGAAATGTCCCCCCTTACCGCAATACAAACATAGATTATTTTTCCTTCTCTTGTCTTTTTCTTCTACGGAGATTGAGTCTCGAAGTCCTCTGATCTGCATGGGTTTTGTTGAGTCAGTACCTTTATTGTCAGACTCTTTCTTTTCTTCTCGAAAAATAATGACACTGTTGTCCGACTAAGAATTTTTCCCTTTACATTCTCCTAACCTGTGTTCCAACCTGACCACAAGATCAATAAAGATGGAACACTCCTCAGAGGGGTAAACAAATTGAGACAAAACTTCCTTCCACGCATCTGGAAGCTCTTGATAGAAAAAAGTGGGTCTCTTATTCTATGGCCACTGGGTTTCTGAAATCAATCTATTGAATGAGGAACTGAAGGAATTAAATCCTTAATGCCTTGTCTCAAATTCAAAAGCTCATTATCACTCGCCTGCATTGATGTGTGTTGAGCAAACAACTTTCTCCTAACCTCCTTAAAGCTAGCAAAACTGTAAAAGAGCGGATCATTATTCTTCACTAAGGGGACAGACCAGGTAGCTGCATTTCTGGCTAAATAGGAAATCATGAAGGCCACCTTAGAGGCATCTCTAGTGGGAAAGGCTGCGTGGATATCTATGACACCCTTGAATCCCTCAACCTTGAGCTGGGATCCTCTCCCTACCCTACCCATCCTTCTGTGGGGGGTCGGGCGGTGGACCCGCTCCTTGCCTCCTGAATTTCCCTCTCCTTACCTCTGAACGGATCAACCAGCTCCTCGATAATACCAAATCCGGTTCTCCTCTAGATCCCTGTCCGCTTAGGCTCCTGAAGGCTTGTAGGGAAGTGGTTATCCCTCCCCTTATGGAGGTGATGAATTCTGCAATTATGGAGGTAATCTTCCCTCTGTCATGGAAAATGGCGGCCGTCAAACCTCTTCTGAAGAAGGCGACTTTGGATCCCGGGGTTTTGAAAAATTTCCAGCCTATTTCTCGTTTACCTGCCCCTGCAAAAATACTTGAATCGCATCTTAATCACCACCTCAGTTCTTTTTTGGATGATTCCACCCTCCTAGACGCGTCTCAACATGGCTTCAGAAGATCACATAGCACAGAATCTGCCCTCACCGTGGTCATCAATAACATCCGCTCGAAGGTCGACAAGGGCTACACTACCCTCTTGGTCCAGCTTGACCTCACGGCGGCCTTCGATACCCTGTCTCCCTCTATCCTGGTCACTCGTCTTAGGGAGATAGGAGTCGGAGGTCCAGCACTGAGCCTTTTGGCCTCCTTTCTTAATCAAAGAGAACAAAGGGTGAAGTTGGGTGAGTTTCTTTCCCCCCAAAACCTGTGCAATGTGGGGTCCCCCAGGGCTCTTCATTGAGCCCCACACTCTTTAACATCTATGTGGCCCCACTTGCCAGGGTAGGGCTTGAGGTGTTGTCATATGCCGACGACACCCAAATCATGATTTCTCTCACCAAGTCCGTGAGGGACTCTGCCCTGAACTTCAGGAACTGTATGGAGGCAGTATCACAATGGATGATCCAGAACTTCCTGAAGTTAAATGGGGAGATGACGGAGGTCTTGATCTTCGGGGGTAATCAGGACATCTGGTCAAATGACTGGTGGCCAGTCTCCCTTGGGGACTGCCCTCCTCCCTGTCAATTCACCAGGAATCTAGGGGTTCTGATAGATACCTCACTTTCTTTTGGCCGTCAGGTCAGTAGGACTGTTTCCACCTGCTGCGGTATCATCAGGATCCTCAGAAGATCGCCCACTATCTCTCCCCCGATGCTCGGAAGCAAGCCACCGTGGCACTTGTCTCCTCAAGATGGACTACTGCAATGCACTTTATGTGGGTATCAACAAGAGCCTTATCCATCGCTTGCAGATAGTCCAGAATGTGGCGGCTAAGATGGTCCTCAATCTCCCAAGGCTCTCTTCAGCATCCTCGGCTAGAAGAAACCTGCACTGGTTGCCCATCCAGTCTAGGATCACTTTTAAGATCCTATGTCTTGCGCATGGGGCTCTGTACGGTACTGGCCCAGAGGGTATTAGGTCCCTCCTCCACCCTTACTCCCCCAGTAGAGTTCTCCGCTCATCCAATAAAAATCTCCTCCTGATTCCTAGATTTGCAAAAGCAACAAGGGGTGGTAGAGCGTTCTCTGCCGTTGCTCCCAGGCTATGGAACTCGCTTCCCCCTGAACTTGCAGGGCAACCCTCCCTTGCGCTTTTCCATAAAGCTTTAAAGACCAGGGGCCAGATGTAGGTAATTCTATTTTACCGACTCATAAATACCGAATTTTACCGATTCGGTATTTATGAATCGGTAAAATAGAAGTACCGAGATGTAGGTAAATCCAGATGTGGATTTACCGAATCTTTAAAAGTCGGTATTTACCGATTCGGTAAATACCGACCGGTAATGCTCCATTCCTTCCTATGGGCTTTGAAGCTCATAGGAAGGAATGGGGCATTACCGGTCGGTATTTACCGAATCGGTAAATACCGATTTTGACAAGGGTGCAGGGGGTGTCACTTTGACACCCTCTAGCACCCCCAAAAAAGGTACGGGGGCCATGTGGCAGGCATACCTGCCCTAAGGGCAGGTCTGCCTGTCATATGGCACAGGTGTGCATGCACACATGTGCATGCACACCTCAATCGGTATTTCACCATCAAATTGAATTTGATGGTAAAATACCGATTTCTTAGGCCTTGTGGGACTCATAAGAGTCCCACCTACATATCAATTTTACCGATTCTGTAAAAATACCGGTCGGTAAATTTACCGACCGGTATATTTACAGAATCGGTAAAATTACCGATTTGCCCAGTTTCTGTCCTCCTACATCTCGGTAGCCAAATACCGGTCGGTAACGGCCGAATTCGGCCGTTACCGACCGGTATTTGGCTACCTACATCTGGCCCCAGGTCCTTTACTGAGGCATACCCGTGATGGTGCGCTAGGGGAATTACAGACTGGATGACCTGTTTGGTGCCTTGATGCCCTTGGGCTAAGTTGCGCGGCATAAGTTTTCTTTCATTCATTCATTCAGGATGCGAAGGAAGTGTAGGTAGCACTGGCCCATTAACAAACAAAATGTAGCATTATCTCCCTAGAAACATGCAGGAGGAGCAATTGGAACTGGAGTTTGTGTTACTACTATTATATAAATATGGCTGACGGTACTGGGTTTGAGTCTGAGAGGAGAGAAGTCCCTCACAAAGGAGGTACTCCACTTGGAGCGAAGCATTGGGCTTACCACCTATAAAGGCATTATGGGTCAGGCTTCTGATCTCTCCTCCCAAGGAATTTTCATAGATTTTCATATATTTAGCTCTATCCTTAACATATGATTCTCTTGTCATACAGTGACTACCTCTGTCTGGAGAGTCAAAAGGGTGTTGCGGTTTCTTTCAAAAGTACCTGGTCAAGCACTAGGTCTCAAGGGCATATCAGGCGTCCATCTGCACCCTGTGCAAACCCCGTATTGGTGGGTTTGGCTTGCTGCCAGGACCAGGAAAGCACTAACCTGGATTGTTCTAGGAGTCTGCAGGAGCAAAGCCGATACCCTGAATACCCCTGAAGGCTGGCACACTGCAACAATTGTGTACAGGGAGCAACCAACAAGAGAAAAAGATAGTCAGCTGATTTCTTCTACAAACTGGGTGAGTGTTGTCTGACTTCCTTGGTCGCTGATCTCCAAGATCACACCATTAGTGGAGCTGACTATCCCTTCTGTTCAGAGGAAGTAGAGGAAAGGTTATACTCCCTAATTACCCTGTCCCATTAGGTTCCATCTAATCCTTACCTCCCAGTTGTGTACCATGTTTCCATGTTGGGCTCCTAATGGCTACTTCTGTGGTGGTGTGCCATTAAGTAGCATGGCTGATAATCATGTATTTCCCTCCCAAATAAGGGTCTGTGGTTTTGTTATTCCCTAAAGACATAAGGAGTGAATTAGCCTCAGGGTTAGTTAACCAATACCATAGTGTGTGTCCCCTTTCACAATTCAGTTGCCTCTTTTGTGGACTCTTCACCGCGTTTTGCCAGTTAATGAAGGTCAGAAGGGCGCCTTGCCTTCAGGGTCCTCTTAGTTCCTCTCTTCTGGCTTAATTGCTGCAGCCTTTTCATTGTGAATGTCTTTTGCTGCGCTGTAACCTAAATACCTAAAAACTAACTCAGCATACCATTGTCCAACAAGCCTTTTTTAGTTGCTGTTCTCTTTTTCCTGGCTAGCACAAGAGCACAGTAATTCACCTAACTGTGCAAGTAATGACTGTCTCTTTTGTTTTCTTGCATATATTTGCCTTGAGCAGAAAACACTGACTCTGGATGTCAAGACAGAAGGTAGATGCTACAACTAAGTCTAGTCCACATGATCAGGTAAGTTGTATCAAGCCTTGCAAAAATGAAAAGGTCTGAAAGCCAAGCAGTGGTGCCATGGAGCGCTTTACTTCAGGAGCAGGAGAATGGGAAGGTGAAAGGGTCAAGATAACAGGAGGAAGAGGGTGGACTGGATTTGAGGTGCGTAACCGTGCAAACAGTGCAGGCAGAGCGAGACACAACAAGATGTATTCAGGTGTTACTTTGGCATGCTGAATCCGAACCCAGGCAATTGCAGGAGGTCCCCCATAGTCTGGAGGTTGAAGATGACTACCTGGGGAAAGCTCACCTTCAACAGCCAATCATTGAGGTAGGAGATGACTGGAACCCTTGACATCCACAGATGTACTGCAACAATCGCCATCACCTTGGTGAACACCCGAGGGGCACTGGTAAGAATGGAGGGAAGTATAGCAAACTGATAATGCTCCTGGCCCACCATGAACAGCAGGTAGTGTCTGTGGACAGGCAGGATGGAAATGTGGAAATAAGCGTTTTGCATGTCCAAAGCTACCCTTCAGTCACCATGGTTGAGTACAGATAAGATCTGGGCCAGGATGACATCTTTAAGTATTTGAGAAAGCGCAGATCTAGGATAGGACAGACAATAAAAAGTTGCACGAATAGCAACCACAACCTACTTCTGATGATGGTGCTCTCTTGATGGCTCCTTTGGTACCAGTACTTCCTGTTTCAAGAGTGCAAGGTGGTCCTGTGTCAGCCGAGTGGGGGTGGGGTTTGTTGGAAAGGGAGGGCAGATCTGGAGCACCCAATTGTCTGTTGTTATGTCCTGCCATTGGTGCAGATGGTGTGGGATTCTGCAGCCATCTCTCTGCCATTGATGTATTGAGGACAAACTAAAGAGGCTTTGACTCTGTGGCTGCTGGGGGGTAGTGGAGTAGGTGGACCTCTGGTTGTGGGCCCGGCAAGGCTTGTGGGATCTGCGGGCATGAAAAAATTGAGCCAGCTGACTAAGAGGGAAAGGATGCATCTGATAGCCCCTAGCGTAGCCATGGCAGGAGCATACGTCACAATGCGGCTGTCAGGTGTCCACAGAGAGCCTTAACAACTTAGCAGTAGCCCTACAATCCAGAAATCTCTCCAAGACCAAATCTGTCTTGGCTCCAAAGAGATGGGTTCCATCAAAGGGCATGTCTATGAGCGAGGCTTGGACATCCCCATAAAAGCCAGTACTCCTCAATCAGGCATGTAGTCTAAGCACCACTAAAGAAGCAATGGCTCTGCCCAGTGAGTCGATCTTAACCAACCAGCAACGAATTGTGAAATTTACTGCATCTCGTGCGTCAGCAACAGCTTGCGGAGAATATTGCCTCAGCCTCTTCTGGGGCCAAAGGCAGCACTTGCCTGACTGTATCCCACACAGTATGGGAATAACGGTCCAATAAGCATGCAGTGTTCAGGGACACTAGTGCCAGCATGACAAAAGAGAAAATCCTCTTTCAGAAGGTTTTCAGCCTCTTGGATTCCATATTCCGTGGTGTGGTGTGGAACATGCCAAGATTGGTTCTCGAGGTTGAGGAATGGACTATTAGACTCTCAGGGGTAGGATGTTGGGAGAGGGAGGCTGGGCCCCAGGGAGTGGGGCAATGCAGTAAACAATGGTTCAGTGCACAAGAGTGCCTGTGCAGGGCTTGGCCCTGGCCCCAGGATATCAGTGAGGGCTTCATTGAAGGGCAGTAAGGGTTCTAATGAGGATATCACTGATTGAAGCACCTCTGTCAAAAATTAATTTTGTATTGAATTGTGGGCAGCTCTAGGTCCAAGAACTCAGCCTTCCTTTAGGCCACCATCAAAAAAGGAAGCCCCTTCTTAAGTAGCCACTGTGGGAGAAGTGAGGAGGCCAGTGTCTGGTGAGGTATCCAGACCACTGGCATCAGCCACGTCCTCATACTAGTTGTTTTCTGC
Source organism: Lissotriton helveticus (assembly GCF_964261635.1). Taxonomy (NCBI): domain Eukaryota; kingdom Metazoa; phylum Chordata; class Amphibia; order Caudata; family Salamandridae; genus Lissotriton; species Lissotriton helveticus. Next base: position 289,491,635 of record NC_136063.1, on the reverse strand, counting down.
CATTGACTCTGCTTTGGGGTGAGTGTAGGAATAGGGATCCTCAGATCCCCTCAATGTGTCTTCCTTAGTGAGCCCTTCAGTGAATTAGGGCTCTGTCTCCAGTTCAGGCTATGTTGGTCAGGTCAGCTCTGGAACCAATGTTGTGCAATGCCTGTACCGGAGTAGAGAATCATGATGGGTTCAGCGCCACCAAAGGGTGTTCGTGGCACCTGGAATAGCGCTACTGGAATGGTTTCTAGAGAAAGTCCCAAACTTGCTACCAGGGCTGATCCAGATCCTCCAACGGATTCTAAGGGGTCAAATGGCACCAATGGCAATCCTGCTAGCGGAGCTCCAGTCGAAGACCCTCCAGAACCCTTGGGACCCAAAGGTGCTCCAGAGGAGTACGTCCTCCCAAGCATGTGTCTCATTGCCTCATAATACTCTTGGAGCTGGGGGAGGGGGGACGTCCAGCAGGCTACAAAGCACTGAGCGGATCTAGCTTCCAATACTGGGTGCACAGGGGCAATCTGCGAGAAAGAGCAGGATTTGTGGCATAGTTCTCTCACATCGTCTGAAGATTGGAGTGATGTGAAAAAGTTGAAGAATACTTCGACTTTTTAAACTTCTTCTTGTGGGACTTACCAGAAGAAGTCTTGGAGGCAGATTAAGACCTACACGAGCGACGTCAGGGGCGATCCTAAGCCTTTCACACAAATGGGACTTAGTCCGGCACTGAGGGACATGATGAGCAGCAGCGGACGGCCTTAGGGTTCAAGGTCTTGCACTTCACCGAAGACTTGTGGTCCCTCTCAAGGCACAGCAGACATACCAAGTTGGGGATCTGTCACCAACATCTATCGATGACAGGCACCACAAAGTTTGAACCTGTGGTTTTCTTTCAGGGGCATCTCCGAAAAATGCAAAAAGGCACACTAGTTATAAAGAAAAAGCTCGAAGTCAGTCAAACAATGACTGAGAGGAGTGTTATTCGGATCCCTGCTGATGACGTAGAAAAGAAGGAAATAACCTCAGCACGCTGGGGTGAAGCCTATATGGCTATCATGCATGTCACTTCCGGCATGGACGACGCCAACAATGTCACGCGGAGAGGGACTTAGACTCCACCCATATTTTGGGAGCCAGGAGCACAAGCTTTAATTGGGCAGAAGTTGTGCACTTCATGTGAAAATATGCCTTTGTAGGACTACTATTAGATGTTTTACCTTCACCTATCATGGCCTCCGTGTTAAAAAGTCAAGGAAGCGTGCTGACACAGAGGCATGCAAGAGGCCCTCTGCACATGCCTAGTTTGTTAATTTTACCAAACCCCATCTATTGATTTGAGATAATATAGGGATAATCTAAGCTTCTTTTGGTAGGTCCTGACTTGTTACGGGCTTCTTTTCAACTTGGCGTTCCTCCAATCCACAACTGGGTGGAATAAAAATAAGATTAATACTCAAATTTGTAGAGCGAGGTTAATCACTCCTGAGGGTATCCAGGCGCTGTCCATAGGCATGGGGAGATTAAGTGATGTGTCCAGAATCACAGGATGTTGAACTGACGCTGAGACTCGAACCTGGGTCCCCAGTTCTAAAGTCGGCAGCTCTGGCAGTTACACCACATCTTCTCCGGTAGGATCTGAAGAACTGTCACTTGGTATAAGAGGTAAAGCTAGAAACATGCAGACTAAAATATCAACGTTCTCAGAGGTTGGGCTGAGTTGTAAGATACATTAATATTTGACTGTTATCCTGAACAGACTGGCACGAGGGGCCATGATTGCAAAGCTGAAGCTCGATCACAATGAATTCGAGGATAAGTTAAGCAGTAGTACAACAAACACTAAATGCCAAAGTTCACAATGGGGTTCGAGTGACAAGTTGCATTAATCACAAGAAATCCACTGCTTTTTGTCTGATTATTTGAACCTAGACCAAATGGGACGTGTGTTGCTGCACAAAGCAGCAGAAAACATTGCCTAAAAAGGAGGATTGGGACACCGACAGGTACATTTACAATAAGAACTCAGAGCAATATGTATGAACAAATGCAAAACAAAAACAGCAACATAGCTGAGTGAGGCTGAGAAGAGAAAAAAACAAATCTAAGATGATAGGAAGATTTTGAACAGGTGGTTTTGAGTCTTTGCTGAGTAGCGTTTCAGATCAAGCTAGTCTGAGTTGTAAAGAGAGGTGATTTCAGGGTCTTGGTCCATATGTAAACAAAGCCCTTTAGCGTGTGGATTACATATTAGGGCTTTAGGAATTTCAACTTGGACAGGGACGTCTGAGCACCACCAGATACATTGTGTTTTGAAGAAAGGTAGTCAGATGTGGTCAAGTGGAGTACCTTTATAGATCAGACAATAAACTTTAAAGTGGATGCTAACACAGCTAGCAGCCAATGCAGTTCTTTCAAGGTAGTGGAGATGTACTTCATCCTTCTTAGGTTCGTGATTACTTAAGCCGCTATGTCCAACATGAGGACATGATTTGAATGATGTCAATAAGGACTGGGGAGACCAGGGAGTAGTCTGTTGTTTCCATTGATGTGTGATAATACAAGGGCGTCAATTTTGAACCAGACATACATAAAAGTGAACAGGGCTGGATTTTGAGCAGTAAACTCACCTGGATCAATGCTATTTGCACTTTTATCTTGACATTATCTTTCAATGTCAAAAAGGAGTCTGTTGGAAAATCCAAGGAATTAAAACAGGATGAAGTGTGATAGACAAGACATCGAAGTTCAAAATGTTGGGTCTCTTCTGGAAGATGGACTCAGTGGTCCCTCCTTTTATGAGGGAACACTCAGCTACTGTTGGATGGAGTTTCATATACACTTGCAGCTATCCATGTTTCAATGATGTCCAGGGAAGGATCTGAGTTTAAGAATGCTATTACTTGGCAACACTTTAAGGCAAAGTTGTGTGCCTTGAGTATATTGAATTCAATGTTGGGCTAGCCAAGTAGTACTCCGATGCACTACATTTACAAGTTGAATATCTCGATAGTGTGAATGGACCCACATGAAACTCCAAAGGGATAGGAAATTATGGCGATATGGAGGATTCCATCTCTACAAAATGATGTCTGGAAGTATAATGTGAACCAAAGCATAACTGTGTTGGTGAAGCTCATGTTTATTGAGGTTAAGTTTAACAATAATACTTGGCGGAACAAGGTCATCCTTAATGAAGGTTATTTTTAGAGATTGCTTATTGGTATTCAATGATTGTGCTGTCAAGGATTTGAAGGAATAGGAAGTCGTATGTCATGGCAATATTTGAGATTTTGGATCATGGATGATGGAGTAGTTACCTCTGAATGACTCCATTAAAAAAAGTTTAAATACCAAGGGCTAGATTTAGGTAATTTGGATTTACCGATTCATAAATACCGAATTTTACCGATTCGGTATTTATGAATCGGTAAATCCAATGTAGGTAAAAATTCTGTAAAAAATACCAAATTGGTAGGATTCGGTATTTACCGAATCGGTATTTACCGATTCGGTATTTGCCATTGATTCCTATGGGCCTTGAAGCCCATAGGAATCAATGTCAAGTAAAATTACCGAATTGGCAAGGGGAACAGGGTGTCACCTTGACACCCTGTTGCACCCCTGATTGTGGCTTGTGTGCCATGTGACACACAGACATGCCCTTAGGGCATGTATGTGTGCCACTTGGCACAGGTGTACATGCACAGATGGGCATGTATACAGGAATTCGTTATTCACCATGAAATAGTATTTCATTGTAAATAACGAATTCTTAAGGGCCTGTGGCACTGTTTTCAGTGCCACCTACATCTAGATTTACCGATTCGGTAAATTTACCGAATCGGTAAATTTAAGGCCCCCTACATCTTAAACACCAAATACCGGTCAGTAACGGCCAAAATTCGGGATTTTTGGCCATTACCGACCGGTATTTGGTGTCCTACATTGGGCCCCAAGTTATTTTGACAATTATTCATGTGGACGCTGGTTAATATCGTTTGGATAACAATTAGAACTTTGTTCAGTTTTTTGTGTAAGTCTCATATGGTTTAAATGCAACTAGTGAGTGTTGCAAATTCAGAGTTCAATTTTGCAATTGAAAGAGAATGTACCCTGGTAAACCCACCAATAATATTCACAAACAAATAGATAAAGGTGTTGGTCCTTACTGATCTGTGTGACACATCCACTGCAATTTACATCCTCTACCACAAATACTTACGCATGGTCAATAATCAAAATAGCAGGAGGTCTTCCTGGGAGAATTAGCTCACCTGGCCTCTGTCACTTGTGGGGTGCCTGAGAGAAAATCCTCTCTCACAATCTCATCAAAATAACCATGAGATCAGTTTACAAACTCATTGAAACATCAGGAATAGGATACTACATAGATGCGTATCCGCCACCCCAGTTCAGACATGGCCATATGCAAATGAGTCTGACCCTGTGCCTCATGGGAACAGCCCAGCCCGAACTGCCAAGCCATGTCTTCCCTGGGCCGGAAACACGCACCCTGGGACCGGTTTCTGGCTAATCAGCTGTCATCAGCCAGGCTAGCTTGAATCCAGTGGCAAAGTGAGCAAGGGACGCACGTCTGGACATACCCTGCCAACTTAGGGCGAACAAAGCAAAACCAAAGGGGATGATGGACGGAGTGTTCAACATTGCACGCATTCACCCCCAGTCAACTGATCTGGGTTTAATCCATCATCATTCTTTAGCTCACTCCCCCACCCCAGTTCAGACATGGCTATATGCAAATCAATCTGACCATGTGTCTCATGGGAACAGTCCAGCCCGAACTGCCAAGCCATGTCTTCCCTGGCCCGGAAACAAGCATCCTGAGACTGGTTACTGGCTAATCAGCTGTCATCAGCCAGGCTAGCTTGAATCCAGTGGCAAAGTGAGCAAGGGACCCACGTCTGGGCATACCCTGCCAATTTAGGGCGAACAAAGCAAAACCAAAGGGGATGATGGACAGAGTGTTGAACATTGCAAACACTCACCCCCAGTCCACTGATCTGGGTTTTCTCCATCATCATTCTTTAGCTCACTCCCCCACCCCAGTTCAGACATGGCTATATGCAAATCAGTCTGACCGTGTGCCTCATGGGAACAGCCCAGCCCGAACTGCCAAGCCATGTCTTCCCTTGACTGGAAACAAGCATCCAGGGACCGGTTACTGGCTAATCAGCCGCCATCAGCCAGGCTAGCTTGAATCCAGTGGCAAAGTGAGCAAGGGACCCACATCTGGGCATACCCTGCCAACTTAGGGCGAACAAAGCAAAACCAAAGGGGATGATGGACGGAGTGTTGAACATTGCAAGCACTCAACCCCAGTCAACTGATCTGGGTTTAATCCATCATTATTCTTTAGCTCACTCCGCCACCAAAGTTCAGACATGGCCATATGCAAATCAGTCTGACCCTGTGCCTCATGGGAACAGTCCAGCGCAAACTGCCAAGTCATGTCTTTCCTGGACCGGAAACAAGCATCCTGGGACGTGTTTCTGGCTAATCAGCCGTCATCAGGCAGGCTAGCTTGAATCCAGTGGCAAAGTGAGCAAAGGACCCACATCTGGGCATACCCTGCCAACTTAGGGCGAACAAAGCAAAACCAAAGGGGATGATGGACGGAGTGTTGAACATTGCAAGCACTCAACCCCAGTCAACTGATCTGGTTTAATCCATCATCATTCGTTAGCTCACTCCGCCACCCCAGTTCAGACATGGCCATATGCAAATCAGTCTGTCCCTGTGACTCATGTGACCAGTCCAGCTCGAACTGCCAAGCCATGTCTTCCCTGTACCGGAAACAAGCATCCTGGGACCGGTTTCTGGCTAATCAGCCGTCATCAGCCAGGCTAGCTTGAATCCAGTGGCAAAGTGAGCAAGGGACCCACGTCTGGGCATACCCTGCCAACTTAGGGTGAACAAAGCAAAATCAAAGGGGATGATGAACAGAGTGTTGAACATTGCAAGCACTCACCCCCCCGTCAACAAATCTGGGTTTAATCCATCATCATTCTTTAGCTCACTCCCCCACCCCAGTTCAGACATGGCAATATGCAAATCAGTCTGACCCTGTGCCTCATGGGAACAGTCCAGTCCGAAATGCCAAGCCAGGTCTTCCCTGGACCGGAAGCAGAAACAAGCATGTATGACATTGTTTTGCATTATGTCCATTAACTGTTGTTTTTGCATTTGTCACTCCGAGTGGGACGGGTATGCTCAGACGTGTCTCGTGCTCTCCATGCCACTGGAATCAGGCTATCCTGGCTGATGAGGGCTCAAAGCCCGAAACCGGTTCTAGGATGCTTCTTTCCAGTCCAAGGAGGACCTGGTTTGGCAGTTCGGAGTGGTCTGTTCCAATGGGGCACAGGGTCAAGACTGATTTGCAGATGGCTGGGTTCAAAGTAAACTGGAATGGCATGGTGAGCAAAAAAATGATGGATTTAGGTGGGGTGGCGTGGGGTGGGATTTAGGTGGGGCGAATGTATGACATTGTTCTGCATTCTGTCCATCAACTGTTGGTCCTCAAAAAGCAGGCATGACAACTTGCAACATCTGTAAGTAAGTGAATAGAAGTAAACTTCACCTAAATTTGGAAAAAAACAATGTTCTTCACACCCTGTGCTCCCAAGCACCTTACCAGTCATCTTCTAAAATGCAGCAGACCTAAATAGAAGACTAAGAAATCCCAAACTTTAAAACACAAAAAAAGGCTTAAAATCATATTTGACCAGTCACTCTCAATGGAGCCACATTCCAGCAGGCTCACATAATCTCTTAGCATTCTGCTTCTTCCAAATTTCTCCCAAAATTAAACTCATCGGCTGCATCTATCCTCTTTGTCTCAGGAAAAACTGCTTACTGCTGTGCCCATAGGACCATATTGATGGAATGGTGGTGAGGTGGCTACATATCCTATACAATGTTTTTCAGACTACGTCCAGGGGCCACAGGTCACACTGGGGCTACTTGGCTGCAACTGTGAGAGTTTGCCATTGGAGTCCTGGGGTCCATCCTACTATGGCTCTGCAAATTGTGTCAAAAACAACCCTTACTATGCTTGACTTTCAGGGTAGTTAAGGAGAGCAGACACCGGATTCTTAAGGAGGTAGTGTGGGGGCCTAGAGCTAAGGACAGTCAGGCAGCAAATACAATAAAGCAAACACAAGGAGATGATGGACAGAGCACTGAAACTTTTCAGACACTCAACCCCAGGCACAGATCTGGGTTGAACTCATCATCATTCTTTAGCTCACTTCGCCACCTCAGTTTAGGCCCAGCTATTTGCAAATCAGTCTTGACCCTGTGCCTCATGGGAACAGTCCAGGCTGAACTGCCAAGCCAGGTCCTCCCTGAACCGGAAACAATCATCCTGTGACCGATTTCTGGGTAACACCCTTCATCAACCAGGCTAGTTTGAATCCAGTGGTAAAGTGAGCAAGGTACCCACATCTGGGCATGCCCTGCCAATTTAGGGCAAACAAAGCAAACACAAGGAGATGATTGACGGAGTACTGAAACCTTTCAGACACTCACCCCCAGACACAGATCTGAGTTTAATCCATCATTATTCTTTAGCTCACTTCGCCACCTCAGTTCAGACCCAGCTATATGCAAATCAGTCTTGACCCTGTGCCTCATGGGAACTGTTCAGCCCGAACTGCCAAGCCAGGTCTTCCCTGAACCGGAAACAAGCATCCTACAATACAATAAAATACAATACAATAATGAAATCTGCAGCCCAGCACTTACCTTTTATGGAAAATGATAGTTCTTTAATCATGCCAAAACATAGTACTATAGAAAAATATGGGAGAGTAGTATATGTTTGTAAGCAGTTGTGTCTGATAGTGCAGCACTACATCCCCTTCTCCCTATCAATCCTCTCCTTCCCACTATGGTTGAGTTTTTGTCTTTGAAGTTCCCAACTCTGTATGGGGTAAGTAGATATATCTGAGCAGTCTCACTTGTTAGCAGAGCAACTTGGTTCAATGTTTTTTCGAACCATGGTCAAACATTCTTAAGTGCACAGTGCCTTTGCACGTCGGTCTTTGACCCTTATGCAAGCTAAGACCTAAGTTTACCTGTTTTTGGTTGCATAGTGATTCAGGATGTACAATAAATGTATGACACACACTCACTCTTATTCTGCTGATCCTTCCTTTTTTATGGGTCCATGCAGTCTTGTTTGGGGCAGGGTTTGGGGAGCCAACTTGATGTGCAGGGATCCCATGCTTGCAGTATTTGTCACTTCTGGATTGCTCTCTATACATCAGCTTCCTCTGGGTGTCGAACATGCCAGGAATTGCTGGGCCTCTCCTCCTGCACAGTCTCTCCTTCTGAAGAGCCCAACACCCTCCTTCTATCTTTCAGCAGGCAAGCAGGCTACAAGGCTCTTTAGGCAGATCCTCTGCTCTTTTAGCAGAAAGTGCTGGCTTCAAGTGACATCTCCTCACTTCTGGCATACCGGCTTTCAGGAAGACACCAGCTCTGGTTACACAATAGTTCTTCAATTACTCCATTCCTTGGTCAAGAATAATTTGGGATTGGAACAAAGTAAGGTGGTTTGAACTCCACCTTTGCATACAGTTTCCAGATAGTAGATGTAGATCCAGTGTTTAAGACTCCAAAACTGGGTTGAGGTGGTTCTCTTTCTAATATCTTTTTTCAGGCAGCTTTCCAGACACAGTCTTTGTGCAAAATGATGTTTCTAACAGCAGGTAGAAATGGGGTTGGCTTCAAACAGGAGTACCAAAACACAGACACAATAATGTGTGAGATCTCAGCACCTGGCTGTCATCAGCCTTCCTGTAGTGGTAATCAGAGACAGACAAAAGGGATAGGCCTAATCTAGAAACGTAGACACCGTGCACAACAGATATTGCAGCCAACCCTACCCTTCTACCAATGACAGTGCTCAGGGAGAACTAATCAGCAGACCATTGCTATCGAGGCCCCCATAGAATTCCTAACGGTAGCACTTTCTCCATTCTCTTCACTTCAGGGACTGTGTTTCCAGCCTCCAGTCACAGGAATGCAGGCAACAAGTTTCCACTGTCTGGGGAAGCTATCCTTACCCTTTGTCTTGTGCCATGTTAAACAAAAGGTATCCAAAATGTATCCCACTGGCTTCAGCACTCAGACCCCCACACACAGAGAGTCCTACTATCATATCTGTCCTCCACACTACTACACATACATGCACACTTGACATGCATATGCAATATCAGAGCAAAGTTCTGGGTATCACCTTTGCTCAAGAGGGTTAGTGGACAGGCTGTCATTGAGACAGAGAAAACGGTCTAGTCTAGTCACATGAGAAACTCACAAAGCATGGGACGCTGCCACCACCGCTTTACGTGGCATATCTAGGGCAAAGACTGCAGTCCATTGCCTGTTATGAGGACACACTAGGTGTGCACCTCCTTGTCACATGACACGTTTTGGACCTCACATTGTCATGGACAGGCATAGGCCTCTGAGCACCCTCTACTTTAGCATGGCGCCGGGCCCAAACCAAAAGTCAGGATATCAGTTCACATGTAGCGAGGCACTCAGGACAAGGGAATGTGCCCTTCTACCATGCAGGGGATATTCCCATGCAAGAATGCTGCAGCCACACTGACACTGAAGACAAGGAAACTCGATTGCATATCGCTATCATATACTTCTAATGGCCAAAAAATGTAAGAAAATTGGCAACTTAAAATAGTCGCCCTTGTGCACAAAGACACAATAGTATGGAATTAAAATTCTTAGCCACCCTCCCTGACAACTACAAACTGCCTCGTGGGCAACTGTTAGTACTATTCACGTGACCATCAGCCATGATCAGCTGACAAGAAAATCTTAGTAGTTCCAAAGTTCGACTATGCCTTGTTGTAAGCAGGCATTTCCGAATAATAGGTCTAGAGTCTGTTTAACTCTCTCGCCCCAGTTTCAGAAACATCTATGCCATTAACTCCTGAGAAAGGCACTGAAAACCAGGCTGATTTGTCAAGTGTTCAAGACCCCACCTAAGGGGTGACCTGCCAGTTCATTCAGGCCGAATCTGTTGTCCTTTATTTTGCATCTCTTCCTCTTCTGTCAAATACCAACCTTAGTAGATGCCTCTAGTTTTACCTCTTTAACGACTTCAAGCTTAACACCAATCTACCCTTTGAATATAACAAAGAGCATATTTCCAAATTATTTTCTGCTAACTTAAATCATAGCTTATGTGCAACACAGCACTTTAAAGAGGAAGAAGATGTCATATTGGGCAAACTTATAGGCATGGAAAGAATAGAGTCATGGAGAGGTTAAATAGTTTTGGTGGGGATCTGGTGTAGTACACAGGTAAGAGAACCAGTTGAAAGAGATACAAAAAGTATATTTACAGGTATTTGCTTTATGTAATTGTATAATACCATTTATGAACCATACAATATTTAAGTTGTGGCAAATAAGGACCATGATAAAGACACACAGTGTACACTGCCCACTGCAGGCCATTATTGAGAGATTCAATGATCATTAAAGGCACCCACAAACGTTGTGGGTATGCAAATTATTAGCAAAGAACACCCACTGTAAGACTTATGAGTCCCAACAGAGGCGGGCCACTGTACCAATGAGGCTCTCAGTTAAAGGCAGGCGTATTCCTATGAAGGCGTTTCACCCCGACTGTCAACAAAACCAGTAGTGATTGAGACAATCAGCAAGGTTTCCTTAGATCCGCTCCAACATAGCTCCTAAGCATACTGTACCTTAATCTGAAAGGTGACTTTTTTCATTTCGTTATCCTGGTCACTCGTGAGGTCATCGTCGTAGAAGAGTGTTAGCGGGGAGCAGGCATCTCGAATGTGCCGGTGATAATGATCGAGGCTCTTTGTCGTGAGGTTCTCCTCTATCTCCAGCAGTGTGCTGGCCTGCTGCATGGCTGCATTCGCAGTAGCGTTGTCATAGACCCTGTAGTGACATGGAAAATGAAACATGCACGTATTCATAATCGTGTCTCATATATTTTAATATGATTGTGGACAGTAAACATCTCTAAATGAGCCAGACATTACTGTTCATGGCTTGACTTTGGCAGAAGAACCGATCTTAACATCCAACATTATTAGATGCCTCTTTTCATTATCAATACATCTCAATACACCTGGTCTAGCTGTAGAATGGTGGAACAGAATCACAAATTCTGATTACCAATAGCCAAGAAGATTACTTAAGCAGCAGTGTGTGACATGCTCCCAAAAGCAGTTATGGAATAGAGGAAGTGACTAGACATAGAAGAATTTCAATGAGGCAGGGATGAAATAGCAAACCTGTGGCTGCCCCTGATCTCACATCTAGCCTGTGGTGACGATCCCCAAACGCTAAGTGGCTTGGTATAGGTAAAGGCTGGGTTTTTAACAAAATACTTTTAAATTCCATCCAGGCATTTAAAAGCCAAACAGGAAGGGTTAAAATCCTCCCTGCATTTCACTGAGAGCCATCTTTGTTGACCGCCTCAAGATTCTGGCACCACCTTCCCGAAAAAATACACGCATTATTCATCTTTCACTGGCAAAGTTTTGTTTAGTTCTTTTTAGTTTTTTTTTCTGATACTGGATTACATGATATAGTTTTCAGGGCGCCACTGATCATTTAACCAGTGTACCTCAATTCTGAACCCCACACCCTCATGTGCTCAAGTTATTTCCATCCCCATCTCGCCTCTCCCTGTCACATTGCTGCTTTCCTTTACTATTCAGGTGTGGCCTACTTCTTGGCCCCCAACTGAGGAACACAGCTAGGGAGTGATACACTCTTTACGAAGAGAGGAAAAAGTGATCCAATCCGTGTTTGCTTTACAGGAGCGAGATATCACTTCTGTGCGGGCACAGGTGCATTGTAAGGGATTGCATTCGACTCTACCTCGTGTTTAACCTGTCCAGGAAATGAGCAAGGACTTAACTCCAATCTCCTAAAAAACTACAGATATCTGAACAAGTGTGCCAACACGGCTTGAGTTGCAATCTGTTCTACTGAAGAACAAATAAAGAGGTACATGTTAGGTGAAATAGGCCCTGCTATACCTTCTGAGCAATGGGGTGGCCCCACATCACTCACTTAAAACACACACACACATACCCATCAGGCCTACTAGTTCGACAGCAAACAACAGGTGTTGGATAGTTCGAGTGGGTTATCATCTTTTTACCTAGGGCTCTTCCACTCACTTGTCCCCATAGACTATTTCTGAGACCCTGCGAATTATCTACCTATGAGGATACCCACTAATTAAGGAAAATTAGATCATCCAATAGTTGAAAAGCGATCAGTGTTGCAGCATAGACAATTAAGCTCTGTTGACACTAGGGGAAATGCTTACCCCTCTACTATTTCCAGGAAAAAGGCAAAGGGAAAATTTCAACCCTTGGACCTCAAGTATGGTGCCTGGCAGAGTAACACTGCATTCTTCCCAACGTTTGAGCAAAGTCACATAAAGCACTATTTTAAGACTTCTAGGGGCATATTATCACATCTAACATGGGCTTCGATTGGAATTCATAGAGCATATTATCAAGCCCATTATCGACGCTTTATCGGCAGTTTCCTGCCGATAAAAGCGGCGATAATGTAACGCCCTTTCTTGATAATATGCCCCTTAGTTTTTCAAACGGCTATCACAACTGCGTGAGCACTAGAGCTGATCTACTGAAATCAGGGTTCTCCTTCTCCCCACTAGGAGAGGGACTGGTCAAACTGGGCCTCTTACTCTGGTACACCCGTGGAGTAGACACACCAGCTTGGCTCTGGAAAGGCTACTATGAAAGAAAGGCTAGCAGCTAGATCATTGTGTCTGTCAAGTTTGTCAAGTTGTTTCGTATTCCCTCTCCTCCTCCTACATTCCTCAGATAAGTGTAGGTTAATGTTCCTATAAAGTAAACTCCCTCTGCCCTCCTAATAAGAATACCAGCTACCCCAAAATAGCGGGAGCTAAATCACACTTCTTCTTGGGCTGTTCTGAAATTGATAACCTTCTGCTTCAAGTTGCCACAGTAAACAGAAGCCAAGCATAAGCAGTTTGGAGACTGCTAGGGGTTGAGGAAAGATAAGGAGCACTTTTGAATTCTGTTATTGCAGGCAACTATATCTTCTGGGCTTCAAGGGACAACTGACCGATCAGTACTCAATGTTAGAAGTGGGCTTAAATGTGTCACAATGGTTTGACTGACATGTGGCCGCTGCAGCCGCTGTCATGATTTAGAGTCTCTTATGTAGGTGAAGTGAGGCCCTGCTGCAGCCCACATATGACGTCTGGCTTGCGTACCTCTTGTGCACTATTTGTGCAGTATTACAATAAACTTACTTAAAAGCAAAATATGCCAACTCGAGTAAGTCAATTACTTACCATGTTTTAGGTGTCCGGGTTGATTAGCAGCCTATAAATGCCAGATTCATAATATGCCAGTGAAAAACAGTTCGAGGAACTACGCAAAAAAGTTGAGATATGTTACTTTTCCCACACCAAGTAGGTCATGTACAGCACTGACACCTGAGGAGAACAATGGCAGCAGGTACCCAGATGACATTGACACTCCCAATAATGATGTAAACATGAGGGACCTACACCCTCATTATCTAAGACGGCCACTATACCAAAATCATCAGCTGAACATTGGATGCACCACCTTCTGCTCTTGGGGTAACACCAATGAATAGTATGACCATTGAGTTAATATATTATTTATTAATTTGAGTTAGTTAAGATTCGCCTATAGCTTGGAGGTGTAGAAGTGAAAGGCAGTGCTAGACACTATTTTGATGGGAGACCCAGTAGAAGGTTTGTTCCAGGACAATGGCAACACTCCAACCAACCACAGTTTATGTGAGGAAGAAGCCTCCTTCTGTGAATGGTGAAACACAAGTTCTTCAGTATTTCCATGATAAGTTTATAATCAGCTTCTCTTTTTATTGTGTTCTCCATAAGCCAGGAGGTATTGCCTGGTAATGGCCATTACACATGCATGGTTGGAGTACTCTCCATTTAATAATAATAATAATAATAATAATAATAATAATAATAATAATAATAATAATAATAATAATAACAACAATAATAGAGTTACTTAATATGGCGCAAACAGCTACCTCAAACAGAGGCGTCCTGGCGCTTTGCGGCAGTAAGGAGTAGATAAGGGCATTAATTAACATAGCCAAAGAGCCACGTCTTCAGTTGCTTTCGGAACTCAGATTCAGAACCTGAGATCTGAATCTGAGTTCCCATCAGATTCAGTGCTGAGTTGCAGAGGTAGAGCATTCCATAGCATAGCTGTCCTGACCGAGAAGGCCATTCCTCCCTTTTTGGCCTTGACAAATCGGGGGACGCACAGTAGGAGTTTAGAGTTGGATCTCGGAGTGCCGACCGATTGTTATGGGTGCAGTCTCTTTCTGAGGTATCCCGGCCCTATGTTGTGCATTGCCCGAAAAGCTAGTGTCAAGGCCTTAAATTCAATGTATTTTGCAACAGGGAGCCAGTAGAGGTGCCTGATGTAAGGGGAAATGTGCTGGCGGAAAGGCACTCTGTGAATAAGCCTCACAGACGCGTTCTGGATCATCTGAAGTCTATGAATTAGATACCTGGGAAGACCTAGGAATAGACTGTTAGCATAGTCCAGATGGGATGTTACCTCTGCATGAACCACAGTCCTCCTGCTCTCCTTTGGCAAGAGGTACAGGAATTTTTGTAAAGTTGTTAATTTGCCAAATCAGATCGATGAGACATGGCGTATGTGGGTTTCGAAAGATAGATCTGAGTCCCACTTGACGCCTAGATTTCTGGCTCTATTTGCCAGGCAAGGTGGAGTGCCCAACTCAGCAGGCCCCCAAGGTCCTGCGGAAGGGGGGGAGGGCTGGCCAAAGAACATGATCTCCGTCTTGTCCGCATTTAGTTTCAGTTTGTTATTGTTCATCCAGCTAGTGATGTCTTTCAGGCAACTCATTAATCTGGCAAATGAGTGCTTTGACTGATCCTAAAAGGAGAATATCAGCTGGGTGTCGTCTGTATGCAAAACAGCCAGGTGTCAATGAGCTTGAAGAGTGCTACCAGGTAGACAGTGAAAAGCAAAGGGTTTAATGCCGAGCCCTGTGGGACCCCACACCTTAAAGGCTAAGAAGAAGATTTGTGTGAGGGGAGAAATACACTTTGAGTGCGGTTGTAAAGATAAGACTGAATCCACGCCAGGGCTGTGCCCTTGACACCAAACTGTTCAAGTCTATTAAGCAGTATGGGGTGAGCGGCTGTGTGGAAGGCCGCGGATAAATCCAACAGGATCAACATAGCTGACGTTCCTGCGTCCATTGACATTCTTATGGATTCTGACACCTCCACCAAGGCGGTTTCAGTGCTGTATCCTGTTCGGAATCCTGATTGAGTGTCGTGTAAGATGTCATGAGAGTCGACATATGTGGAGAGTTGGCGTTGCGCTAGATTTTCCAACATTTTCGCCAAAGCAGGTAGCAAAGAAATAGGACAGTAGTTCCCAAGTTCCTTTAGGTCGGCATTAGGATTTTTTCAAGAGCGGTAATTGGAGAACCTGGTTCCAGACATCAGGAAAGATGCCTGTGGACAGAGACACATTCCAGATATAATCCAATACTGGATTAATCCAGTGCGCAAGTGATCTGAAAATCTTCGGAGGACAAGGGTCAGCGGGAGAGCCCGACTTGCACCTCAAGATTTCAGCCAAAGATTCTTGCAAAGTTATATGGGCAAACTCTATAAAGGTGCCCTCAGATTTGCATGTTATTGGAGCCTGAGAAGCCAATAAGGGATATTCAGATGTGAAAGAGGAGTATACGATCTGAATCTTCTTCTCAAAGAAGTTGGATAGATTGGAACGTAAAGCCAAGGAGGGCATAATCTTTCCTTCGGCCACAGAAGGGTTGGTGAAGGATCTAACAATCCTAAAAATCTCTTTGCTTGAGTGCTCTGCACCCTCAATCTGTTTAACAGTGGTCTCACCTGGCTTTTGGATGCGATAACAAGATACAGGCAATTACCTCCTGGCTTATGTATCACACTATACAATAAAAAGAGAAGCTGATTATAAACTTATCATAAAAATACTGAAGAACTTGTGTTTGACCATTCATATTCGACTTATTATAAAATAGACGGTTGATGAGAACATCCCTGATGAAGTCATAGGTGTATGTACCTAACTGACGAAACACGCGTTTGATTCTGGAGTTACCGGAGTGACTATGAGGTGTATTGAGAACACCAAATGAAATGTGAAGAAGAAAGAAAATAAAAAACTAAGAACAAAGAAACTCTTTGTACTCATATATCACAGTTTTTGAATATTGACTGCTCGGGAGTTGCATTTACCTAATGGAATGGGTATTTGGTAACTACAATCCTGGGATGTGATCCTTCTGCCCAGGCATGAGATAGTCCAGCCAGGTCAAATGTATGGGGGGAATGATACACCTTTCCAGCAGCAAGTCTCAGTGTTCTCACCATTGAGACACACCCAAGCTAATCTAGTTTTAACCACTGGCAGACATACTTTGAGCAGCCATCAAAATCTTCCTGTTGAATGCAGAATTACCATGAAGATCCTTGCCTGATCTATAAGCATCCGTAAGCTGTTGTTCTACTCTCTCTTCGAAACAGATAGAGGTTTAACTTTATTCGTTGTACTTTACTGTCAGCTGGTCTGCATCTTGTAGAGGTTTCCACTCAATATTTTAAACTCATTAGAGACGGTAGATGGTCAATGTTGGGATCAAAGCTGTAGAATACTCTCCCATTTATCGGTTATTAGCTTTTCTCAATTGTTGCCTAACGGAAGGTGGTTAAAACTCTACTATTTCAAACCCTGTTATGTTCTTAGATCTGCTTTGCTCATGTGTTTCATGTTCCTGTGTCTGCTTGCAACATGTTCCTGGGTCAGCTTGTGAGATCCTAAGCAGTGCATTGTGGAGACGCAAGTTATAGGTAGCTAAGGTAACTATAACTGCTGGAATTGCTATGTTTTTGTATGACTGAACTCTGAGCCTAACTACAAAATTCCTGTAACCTTTGTATTTTTCATTGAATTTCGAGTTTTTTTTTTAATAATTCTTTTTATTTCATCAAACATAAGGGGAAGTCATCACCATCAGATAAACATTTGTTACATATGAGTCGTTGGAAAACACATTGGACACAGCAATTATTCGACAATAGGCATTTCGAAGCAGCATTAGGATAGCATCAATTTACAGTACAGTTACATCATCAATGGGCATGATACATGGGGGTTCACACAGGGTACCTCGATACTCATTCCAGTTGGTCCATACCGCCACCCATTTCCAGGGGCAGCCCGAGCCACATACACTGTCTTTTCTTGGAGCATGCACCAATCCATATCCTTTTTCCAGGAATTAAGAGTTGGAGGCGTCGCTGCCCCCCATTATTTCGAAGTTTTTTTAAATATTGTTTCCTAAGTATAACGTCCCTGTCAACTTTGTTTTTTTAAGTGAATTTCTAAGGTTTTATACATTTTATTTCCTAACTGAAAACTGTAACCTTTGAGAGTTAGTGTGTGAGTGATTGTGTGAGTGTCTGAGTGGGTCTGTGAGTGGCTGCATGATTGCCTCAGTGGGTCTGTGAGTGGGTGTGAGAGTGTCTGAGCAGATCGGTCAGTGGATGTATGAGTGCCTAAGTGTGTGAGTGGGTGTCTAAGTGTCTGTGTGGGTTTTCAGTAGCTGTGTGAGTGACTTGACTATAAAGGAACCAGACCTGCCCTTTTATCCAACAAGAGTCCACAGTTTTGCACAAAATATCTTCCCAAATTGGGAACTTTCTACCGGTTAATTCGTAAGTGCTACCTCCTTCGGTAAAAGTCCAGTATATATTCCACACTACAACTGCATAATGGAGCACAACGTAATGTCACCAGTGACCTTTTGTACTTTTTGGCAATGTGATTGTTCCTGGTGCGCCTTTATCCAGAAATATGTGATAACATTAATCCTCCTATAGAGAAGACATTGGGCCCGATTCACAGAAGTAACTTACGACAAAATCCGAAACTTACTACTTTTGGTATTCACAGAAGGCATTTAGTAGTCTTAAGTTAGGATTTTGTCTTAAGTTAGGATTTTGTCTTAAATTAAACTTAAGACAAACTTAAGTTAAACTCAATTTTAATTTAAGACAAAATCCTAACTTAAGACAAAATCCTAACTTAAGACAAAATCCTAATTTAAGACAAAATCCAAAATTAGGACAAAATCCTAACGTAAACAAAATCCTAATTTAAGACAAAATCCTAATTTAGGACAAAATCCTAACGTAGGACAAAATCCTAACTTAAGACAAAATCCTAACTTAAGACTACTAAGGGGCATATCATCAAGACAATGGTAGTAAGTTTAGGATTTTGTCGTATGTTAGTTCTGTGAATCGGCCCCATAGAGACTACAGAGAGGTAAATCTCCACCAAACAAAAGTCTTATCTATATGAAGTAAGTGCTTCTTTGCTTGCTGGAGATGTCCTCACATTCCTCAACACTAGGAACTCCTCACCAAAATCAGCTGGAAACACACTGGGGGGAGCTTGTTAAACTGCCCATTATCCTGGAAAATTCCACATTTGTATACTCGTACTAATTTAAATGGTGAACCATGAACTCTGCTCTCACCAGGACAGGACAAAGAAGAATCCACTTGTCACATTCACATACAGATTGCGCTTCAATAGATTACCAATGCAGTCACCTCCATAAAGGATTTCAGATCGTCTTTCAATATGGAATTGCTGAGAAACCACACATGCTTTGCCTTCACTAAGCCCAGGAATTAGGATCATTTGTCCTGTACAGATGTGCAGCTTCAATGGAGGTACCTGCTATTTGTATATCTGTAAATGCCTCCTGTTGAGGTTTAATTTCTGAAAATGTGCATCAAGGCCAAAACGGCACTGACAAAACCTAATGAGCACAGGCCCACCTTCTGGGCTGGTCTTGGCCCCGGGGACCCTATCTCTCACTAAGCCAAGACTTAATTGGGGACGGGAGCTGCACAGTCCCCCTGCATGGGCTCTTTAGGCAGTCACCAGTAGATAGTTATAGTAAGGACCTAGTTTCCATAGGAAAAGCGTTTTTTGACTTGCCTATATCTTTGGTGTCATTTGACGAATATTCATGAAATATGACAAAAAAAGTGTCAAGTTGGGTTTTGTTGTGCAAGGAAACTTTCAGGATGTCCTGTCAAGACGGGCCCGCGATAAAGGGAGGATGGTCAAAAAATGTGCATTTCCCAGGTTAATTCCCATAGAATTTTGAACATGACTATAGCAAGAATGACTACAGGACGAGCCCGCTTTTCCCATGGAAACTAGGTCCTAACTATAACTACCTAGTGGTGACCACCAGTAGGTTATATATGTGTATAATAGTCTATATATACCTGTGCAGCTCATATTTCACTCTGCCTTCCTGGTTCACTCCCGAATTTCAGCAATTTTCTCTTTTTTCAAAGTTCCACTAGTTCTTTATTTCACCCCTGATCCATCCGACCCACTCGCATTGTGTTTTGTCATTCTTCCACCATTTTCCTCTCTGTCTCCATTAGCATCTTTTTTTCTCCTTGTTCTTTGTTTTATTCCCTTGTCCATCTCTCGTTTATTGCCCCACGCTCTCTCTCCATTTTCATGTCCTCTCCCCTCTACCTGCCTCTGTTTCCTTCAGTTTCTCCTCGCCTTCTCAAGCTCCTTTCTATCATTATAATATCCTCTTTACCTATTCCTACACTAGACACATCTTTTCCCAATTTTCTCCACCGTCTCCTTTCACTTCTCTCTCCCCATTCTTTCACTCCTCTTCACTTTTTCCCTTCTCCTATTTCTGTCTGCCTTTGGGTCCTCCTCCCCTCTTTCCCTCCTTTACCCCTCTCTCATTATTTCTAACTGCCTCCCTCCACCCCCTTACTGTTGTCAGATAAGTAACACAAACTCAATCACGGCCCTCAACTTCTCCATTCCCAAGATTTCCCACACTTTGTGTAATCAGTCCTAATGCATGGGTATCTTGTCTGTCCCCCACCTAAAAGAAGGCAATTGAAGTTTGAAACATATTGCCTCTAATGTCAAGCTCGGTTGAAAGCAATCCCATTGTTGATAGTTACCCTGGTACAATTCTGCATGATCTATTTAAAACAAACCTTCTGATGAACCGGTATGTGTTTTCTAACAGATTTGCAATTTTGGAAAGATTTTCAAGAAAACATATGCTATTGGGACACGATTTAAAATTTCCACAGGACAATATTTATTTTCGAACGGACCTACATATACGGACACATTCATTTTTCAGCAGGAAGTCATCAAAACAATGAATGCATGGGATAAACCTGTATCACGAGCTCCCTTTGCCCTCTGAATCAAATTGCCTACTTTTAGTCATCTGTGTTGGAAAACAATTACACAGCCCTTTGATAACTTCCCATTAGCCCCAACAACTTTGCACATTGACCATGTCTTCCTTATGATTTGGCGTTAAGGAATTTATGCCTAATCTTATCATTGATGACCGGCACCTAAATGTTCCCAAACTGCATCTGAATATAACAACATTGCACACTATGTTCCCTTTTTATAATCATTTCAACATACAGATGTATTGATTTGTAATGGAAAACAAAAGAGTGATAGGGAGAATGCTTGGTAATCACTTGAGTCACACTCCCGAACATATTTTCTTGCCCTCTATGCTCTCGTACACAAACCAGTCATACATAAATGAGCCTATGTCCTGCTCCAGTAGGAACAGTCAAGCCCAAAATACCAATGCAGGTCATCTCTGAACAGGAAAGTAAGCAACACTAGACCAGTTTTTGCCTAATCAGGTCTTGTCAATTAAATATACCCTGCACCCTGTGGCACAGTGACTTACAAACGCGATTGAGTACCTTCAGGACCTATATAAGTGAATGAAATAAAATGAAAGGGCACTTATATTGAGCACTGATTCTCCAAGTAGTGTCCTGGCGCTTTGCACCTCTATTGTCTGTGGCCCAATATTGTCTTAACAGTTATTCCTGATTTAAAAGCCATGGTTTCAGTTTATTTCTTAACTGAGAGGTGGCTGTAGTTGTCTGTAGCTCAAGAGGCTATGATAGAAGCCCTAAAAAAGAGAAGGACATCCCTCCGACCCTAGACCACTGTGTCCTAGGTGTTTTAACTAAGAAGAAAAATTGGCTGATCGAAGTTAACTAGAAGGATAATAGAAACCGATCCTTGTCCTGAAGTACCCTGCAACCGTTTGATAAAAGGTCCTGTGCAAGGGTTTTAAAAGAATCCTCTTTTCAACCGGGAGCCAGTGCAAAGCCCACAGATGATGACAAATGTGTGCTCTCAGAGGCAAACCCAACAGAGTATGGGCTGCTTCGTTTTGGACCACCTGCAATTTAGTAATCCTATAATCAGGGAGACCCAAATATAAGGCATTACCGTAGTCTAGCCTTGATCTTATTAGAGCTTGAATGATCTGTTTCCTGGCTGTGAAAGAAAGAAAGTGAAGATACGTTCTTAAAACCAATGGCAGCCCAAAGCAAGTCCCCACCACCATATTCACCTGAGGTAGGAATGAGACACATTCATCAAATCTGATGCCTAGATTCTTCACTGATTTAGCATGACTCCCAGGAGGGGGGCATCCACAGGCCAAAAGGACTGCCAGGAAGCAGTGGCCTGTACCCCCAAGAAAACCAGCCCTGTCTTTTCTGCATTGCATTTCAGCTGATGGCAGTCAGGCAAGTTCTGATCATTTCACCAGGGATCCCTGTATCCTTATTCCATGAAAACAATAGCTGGGTGTCATCAGCATAGGAGATTATTTTAGTTCCCAAGGCCTCAGAAAGTATGGCAAGTGGTGTAAGGTAGGAATGTATGACGTTACAACGAAAACACTTACAACGCATGCCTTTACAACGCAGTTATTACATTGCAACATCCTTTACAATGCATGTTTTTACAACGCATGCCATCACAACGCATTTTTAGAAACTACATTTACAACGCATTCCATTACAACCAATACCATTACAACGCATACCATTACAACACATATTACTTTTAGTGCCACAGTAGGATAAGTGTTGGATAGTGTATTGGTAAAAAGTACTATTCCCACTCCAGTGGGTGCAACAGTAGGGTAAGTGTTGGATAGTGTAGGGGTATAAATTACTATTCCCACTCTAGTGAGTGCAACAGTAGGGTAAATGTTGGATAATGTAGGTGTACAAATTACTATTCTCCATTACTTACCTTATATTGTGTTGTAATGGCATGTGTTGTAGTGACATGCATTGTAATGACATGAGTTGTAGTGACAGGTGATGTAATGGCTGCGTTGTAATGGCTTTCGATGTAAAGGATGTTGCGTTGTAATGACTGTGTTGTAAAGGTAGTGCGTTGTAATGATTGCATTGTAAAGGTTGTTTCCCATAAGGTAGATTTTAAATAAAGTAAGGCTCAAGGCAGAGCTCTGTGGTACTCCAATTCGGAATTCATGAGACCCTGACAAGAATGGGGGGTGGGGAATCCAGCCTCTTGACCACACTCTTCAAGGAACAAAGCCAGCCTGTCCAGATCATGACCTACAATTCCAATGGACCGGATCCGGGCTAGGAGTGTGGCATGGGGTACCGTATCGAAGGCCGCTGAAAGATCTAACATGATCAGCACTGCCTTCTGCCACATCAACTACCGCCGTCAAATGAGACAAACACTTTCCACAAAGTTTCACTGTTGTCAAGTATGACTCACCTTATCGTTTCTGCTGTACTATAGCCCAGCTTTTCATTGCCCAGCACATTTTGAGAAACAGTACCTTCGAAATTGTTAATTATATTTCTACTTTTCTGTTCCCCTCAACACAATGGTTGTCGCTGCCAATTCACACATTTTGTATTGTTCCCACCTGATTAAATATTTTTTTGCAGCATCAATGACAAGATGAATATGTACCTTTGAAAGGCATCGGAAAGTAGAGCTATCAGTAAATTAATGCAGAGAATAGCTGACACTCCAAGGAAGGTTCCGCACAGTATGTAAGCCATAACTGGATCCTTATCGTACATGTCGTCAAAGCCGTAGTCATCCACCAGAGTGATACGAAAGACATTAAACATCAGCTGGGGGACTGTCTCCATTTTGGTTACGTTTCCTGTTTATAAGGAAAGATGTCACAAATTTAGGGAACCTCAAAGTTCAATTTTGTTACCATTAGCCAATTCAGGTATCATTGATAAGTTGAAAAGTGAAAGAAAAATATATTTGGAAGATCTCATATTGAGTCAAGGTATAGGGGAAGTATGTTTAATGCTTGCATAACAAGTGGACAGAGATGCTTCACTTCGCCGAAAGATGTGGACATTTGATACAGGATGGAAGGGGGGAGTCCCTAGAATGTGATTGAAGAATATACTATTTGCATTAGATGCATCACGAATAAATGCACTTTTAAAGCAAGAGATGAGAGGATTCGCTCACAATTAACATTTATTTGAAGTTCACATTGTTACACTAGGTATATGCAGAGTTTACGTTTTTTTCCCACCAATAAATGGCTTGTGGGTAGTATATATGATCTAGTCATTTGATGGCAGCCAGACTCTGCGACAAGTCAGTACACATTGGAAGAGGTGAGGCAAGGTTTGATGCAGGGACTGGCTTTTTCCCACTTGCTGCGTCCAGCGGCCACTGCGCACATCATAACACTGCGAGCAATGGGCACATAGTGCAAGGAACTGCGTAGGGCTGACCGCAGGCCAGACTGGCCCCATTTCCAGAACCTGTTGTAGAGCAATGTAGAATAGCAAGGGGAAATCCTGACCACTTACTGAAAAAACGTTGATTAAGACACGTTCTTATCACCTTTGTTCATTAGACGTTATTGGATTTTCGAACAAACCTCAAATATTCACTCAAAAACACAGCACAGTTTCAAAGCAAAACCTACAAACCATATCAATTCTCCAGTTATCGTATGGTACACAAACCACACATAGTGACCCTATCATTCACTGCTCATGACCTTCACACATAATATAACTGAAGACATCTCAAGTGCCATCATTGATGTCGTCATTCATGAAATCACATCAATTAAAAAATCACTGTACGAATAAGTACAATGACTGCAGAGTGTGTGAAAGTAAAGCAAGCACAAGAATGAATTAAAACAACATGGAACGCCTCTAAGAAAGGTAAAATAACCAACACCTCAGAGAGGGTTTGAGATCTTGGAGCATGCATGAGGAATACAGTGCTTGCATTACATGTTCTAGTCACAAATGGATACAATACAGGAGGTAAGGGTTAGGGCCTCATTTAGTAATTTAAATATGCACAAAGTGCATAATATGCACCTTGCACAAGTGTACTCTGCGTACACAAGATGTGGGAAGATAGTAAAACAAAGGACAATGGGTTCGAAATGTCTTTGTATTATGTACTAGACAGCACAAGAGTTTACGTGCTTTTCTATTGATTATATGGCCAAACATAGTTGACTCAACACTTTCTGCGGTCCAGTCTGTTGCGATTCATATCCTCACACTTCTCCACCTCAGCACATCTGTTGGGATGCAAAGCCCTCAGGTGCTTCCACTTCCCACTGGTTTCCACTGAATATTGTCTTGCACCTGGAGGCATAAAATGTACATAACCACCTGCACGCTTTTTGGACAGCTGCTACAACACTGATTCTTTCTCTAGCCTAGGTTGTTGTGGTTTAGCAGAAGTGGATTGAATTACAATAGTTTTTTTATCTTCTGATATTGCACATGTGATAGTCCTGGAGGATGAGGTGCTCGTGTATCCAGGTGTCCGTTTCTGTTCGAGGCCGTGATGGTCTGGGAATGCATTTAACCAAACTGCCTCTCTTAAACACTAATCGGGTAATGGTAGTCAGGGTAATCATATAAGGCAGTGGGCTTGTTTTTAGATAGGTGTTTCCTGAGTGCCCAATCAAATGGCTGCTTTTATTTTATTCATTTTTGACTTCTGATAGGTACCATAGTACTCACATAGGACCATACAGCCACCGAAAGAGTGCTGCAGGTTTTACTACTTGTTCTGGGTTCTGTGGGAGGACAGCGAGACCTGGAACTTGTACAATTTTACTTTTAAAGGATCATTTTATTTCAGCTTTGAGCCCAGGGGTTTCCTCGCAGGCACAAATAAGAAAGATCTCTTCCAGTTTTTTGCGAAATGTCTGCGTTTTAAGGTGTCCAGGGACCGCAATACCCTGAAATGATACCCCAGTACCTGTGACTCACAGTAGATCTTTTTGTGGTTGGTTGCTATCATCATCTTTGTTCATCTCCAACAAGTTCCTGTAGTGTCCTAATTAATAATACGAGGACACAGGAATGATTATCTATCATCACCTTTATTCTGCACGTCTTGTCTCTTCCAGGTCCCTACTCTAACTGCCCTCGTCTTGTCTAAACCCCTCCTCTTCCCTTGACTACGCTGACTCCGCCCACCCAACTACTAGACCACTTATCGTGTTACATCTCCCCCTTTCTTAATAAACAAAGAATTAACAAATTCACAGTTCTTCAATCAAACGCCTGGGCCGTTGAATGTTTCTTCGAGGTCTTGATGATATGTTTCCAGCTTCAGCCTCGGATTCCACTTGGGGATCATTTCCCGCCGCACCATTTTCTTGAGTTGGTCTTTCAAGCCTATCAGGCCTATCAGAGACCGTATTGTCTGTCAACTTTTCTAGAGACTCTCTCATGGCCTGTGAGCATTTCTGAAAGTGAGATGCATTTCTTGTGGTCCGGCGCTGGTCAGATTCTGCCGTAATCATCGTGCCCTTTTGTCGAGTAATCAGCAGCGGTTGCGGCCGGAACCGACAGTCTGTCTTGCGTTGCTGTTCTTGCTTCACAATCACGCAATCTCCTTCGTGCAGTGATGGCGACTTAGCTCTCCTTCTCGCATCCGCATATGCCTTCATTCTTTCTTTCCCATGACGATCTACATTTGCGACTTCTTGATGGACACGGAGAGGTGACACAGCCCTTAGTGCACCCTCCCAAGTCGGGATGCGAGTTCGTATTGGTCGCCCCAGCATCAGGGTGGCGGGACGTTTTCCAGTGGTGGCATGAGTTGTTCTGTATGTTCTGAGAACTTCGTTGAGTGCCACCTGTAGATCCTTTTTTTCCACAGTGGCCTGTTGATACATTTTCTTCAGTGTGGCCATAAACCTTTCAACCGTGCCATTTGCCTGTGGCCATAAGGGTGTGACCTTTCGATGCTTAAAGTTCAAATGTTTTGCGAAAGCATCAAACTCACGTCCATTGAAAGGAGGACCATTGTCTGTTTTTAATACTTTAGGCACTCCCCACGCTGCAAATACTTCATCCAGTACCATGAGAGTGCTGGAGGCACTTGTAGATGGCACAAACTGGGCAATGGGAATCGTGAATACTCATCTATAATCACCAGGACATATTTGCCTGTTTGAAGAGGTCCATAAAAATCCATGG
The DNA here is from genome assembly GCF_964261635.1 of Lissotriton helveticus. Classification (NCBI taxonomy): domain Eukaryota; kingdom Metazoa; phylum Chordata; class Amphibia; order Caudata; family Salamandridae; genus Lissotriton; species Lissotriton helveticus. Next base: position 289,465,108 of record NC_136063.1, on the reverse strand, counting down.
CAAGTTCCTGCCACACTCCTTCCGTTAGTGCGGTCATTTGAAGTGGAGCGGGAGGATCTCCATGACTGATCAACTGACATTGCGGGCAGTCTTTTAATGTCAGTTCCACAAGTTGGTCAAGAAGGGGCAACCATATACGTTCTCTCAAAGCCCTTTTAGTTGCCACTATTCCCCTATGGCCTTCATGGGCAAGATTAACAACGCCCTGGCGTAATTGACGTGGAACAACAATTCTCTGGTCCCTCAGCAACAGCCCTTCCTTGGTAGCTGAGAGCTCATCATACACATGTCGAAAGGCTTGTAGTTCCTGGCGAAGTGTCGGATCCGAAGATTCGTCATCACTGTCCTGCCTCCATCGGTTTGATTGTAACCGACACAGTACTTTTTGCAACACAACATCCTGAGCAGTGGCGTCTCGAATCACTTCCAAAGGGATTGCTGGAGGTTGAGCGTGATCCACTACAAAATGAATATATTCCTCAGCAATAGAAGGACTCGATGTAGATGATGGCTGGGGATGACGAGACATGTAATCAGCAGGGTTTTCTGACTTCCCCGGTTTATGTACGATAGTGAAGGTATATTCCTGCAGCCGCAGGCCCCACCGTTCTATCCGCGGGGGCATTTGGGATCTTGGATTCCCAAAGATGGAAACAAGAGCCTGATGATCAGTGATCATGGTGAAGTGTTTTCCGTAGATGAATACGTGAAAGTGTTCGCAGGCCACCACTACCGCTAAACTTTCTTTTTCAGGCTGCGAGTAAGCCTTTTCAGAATCAGACAGACTGCGACTCGCGTATGCCACAATACGTCTCTTGTCAATGTCATTTCCATATTGGGCCAGAATCGCACCAAGACCCACAGGACTGGCGTCCACTGTAATTTCTGTCTTCCGGCGAGGACTGAAGTATGCCAGGTTGTTGGCGGATTCAACCGCCTGTTTAATTTCCCGAAAGGCTTGTTCACACTGAGAAGACCAGACAAACGGCTGACCCTGTTTCGTGAGTAACCTGAGCGGATGGCTGATCGTGGCATAATTTTCAATGTAGCGGGCACAGTAACTGGCCATGCCCAGAAATGATCTCAGATCGCTGACGTCCTGAGGGCTCCTGGTTTCATTCAGCGCTGTTACTTTATCAGGGTCTGGCTTCATACCCGAACCGGAGAAGATGTGCCCAAAGAATTTGAGGGTTTCCTGATAAAATTTGCATTTGTCTTTATTAGGGGTTAAGTTGGCTTCCAGAAGTGCATGACACACCCGATCCAGCGCCTTGTCGTGTTCTTTCACGTCAGATCCATATACAAGAATGTCATCACTATAGTTCAAAGTGTTAGGGATATGGTGAATGATCCGACGGATGGACTCCTGAAAGATCTCAGCAGCCGAGGAGATGCCAAAACTCAGCCTTTTATATCTGAATAATCCCAGATGAGTTGCAAAGGTGGTGATGTACCTGGATTTGGCATGCAATTCGAGCTGATGGTAGCCCTTGTTTAAGTCCAGTTTCGAGAATACTCTTGCCCCATTTAATGCTGAGATCATGTCGCTTAGATGTGGTCCAGGCTGTCGCTCCCTTTCAATGGCAGTGTTGGGGAGCCGCATATCCACACACAGTATTACTTTACCAGCTGTTCCTTTCTTAGGTACAATCACTACTGGCGACACCCATGGTGTCGGTCCATCTGTCTTTTCAATGATGTCTGCAGAAAGGAGTTCTTGTAATTTATCTTCTACAGCCTGTTGGAGGTGAAATGGTACTCTTCGAGGGTGTTGGGCTACAGGTTTGATTTGTTCATTGATGTGAAGTTGAATCTGACACCCTTTCATTTTTCCAAGCCCACTGAACAATTTGGGGAATTTATGGATGATGTCGGGATCATCACTGACCCTGTACAGCCTCGGGGCCTTCAATCACATGGATGAATGCTGGTATAGACAGTGTCTTGTGTCGGAGAGTCGTTGGAAATTTTCCCAAACAGGGAAGGGGCTTCTTGGACATCCACGTAAAAACCCGGATGTGAGCTGGACTCAAAAGCGGTCTTGGCTCCATTTTTTTGTATTCTGTAACTGGGATGTAATTTAATGATGCTCCACTATCCAGAACAAATTTGGCAGCATGATCTCCCACGCTGATGTCTAGTCAAGGGTACCTTTTAAGTTGATCAGGGTCTGCGATCATATTTGCATATTCCACTGTATACTCAGATTCACGTGATGATGAGCGGGAACTTCTGGAACTTCTGGACGGTGATCGTCTCAGCCATTGAGACTTCCGCGAGTCTCGGCTGGAGTGTGATGACCCTGATGATGACTTCGGTCTGTCCTGAACCGCTCTGGCTTGATGTCGTCTCACGTTGAGTCGCGATGACCTGGAGGTCCTTGTCGCTTCGCTCCGTTTTCTGCTGTGGTAATCCCCACACATGGCCTCAAAATGGTTTGACCGACCACACTTGTGACATCGCTGACCCATGGCTGGGCAGGCATCCACATGTAGATACTCATATCCGCATCTATAGCACTTGCGTGATTGATCAGGCCTCCTGCCTCGTTTGCTTGAATCGCGTCTCCGCCGTTCTGTGTGTTGATAACGTGATATAGTTCTTGAACTCCCTTGTCTCTCCTTTGAGTTTCTCCGACTGCTGCTGGCTTGAACTCTGCACACCTGTTCCCTGCCGTCTGCTCGACCGGTCTCCATACTCTTGGCGTGCTCTTCCGCCTGATCATATACACGGGTCATTTCTTCTATGTCATCCAGTTCTTGACACTTTCTTAGCAGCCGCCTCCTGAGTGTTTCGGAGTAACAACCATCAATGATCTGTGATTTGATGGCAGCATCAGTTGAGAACGTGTCGAATTCACAGTGTCGAGACAGTCGGCGCAGTCGAGTAATGAAGGTGCTAATTGCTTCCTCTTTTCCTTGACGCGCTTTGTGGAATGCGTGCCGTTCATAGTCCACGTTCCTCTTATGAAGGAATTTCTTGTTTAGAGCATCTCGTACCTTGCCATAGTCTGCTGTGTCGGCTGGTGGAAGATCTTTGATTATTTTGCTAATTTCTCGTCCAGCCAGATTTCTTAAGGCTATCAGTTTCTCATCATCCTCATTCACCTTTGACCCTTTGATGTAATCTTCAAAGTCCTCAAACCACTCCTGCCACCGGGGACCCATGCTTCCTCCAGTGGTCACTGTTAGGGGCTCTGGTGGTCGCAGGTGAGACATTCTCGAAATTATTGGTTTAACCTCATTGCGCTGTGGGGAGTTGTTGGGAGTTGGCATGGTGTGTCCTTGTGTCTATCACTGTTTGTATATTTGTCCTTGACAAGGCTTGTTTATTTGTCAGTGTCAATGCTTATTCACCTCTTGGTGTCAATGCCCCTTTTATTTTAATTTTTTTTTGATTTTTTGAATGCCTGACTTCAAAATGGCCTCTTCAAAATTGCACAGGGATGTCCTTCCCAGCTGCCTGACTCCAAGATGGCCGCCCAATTACCACGAGGCTTGACTACATTCAGCTCGTCTCCACATGCAAATCTCCACTTGGACTCACCCAGGCCTTCCTTCTAGTCCTGCACCTTTCTTCTGGGGTTTTCTTCTCTCCACCACCAGGTAGGCTCGAGGTTTCAGTCCGACTCGATCTCCGGACACAGATGCGATAGCTCACGCATCGGGGTGAGGTTTTCCGACGGGGCGGCACAGTTTCTTTCAGCGGGACAGCGCTTCCTTTCTCGGTGCTCAATCAGTCCCCACATTCATTCATGCAGCATAGCAGGGTCGGGGTTGGGCTCCCGATCCCTTGCTTGATTTCCTTCGGCCTCACTTCAGCCCATACTCACTCGGGAGCTGGCAGTCTTTTGGCACGAACAGCGCTCGATTTGAAAAATCCCTCTCTGGCACTCGGGCAGCACTTCACTCAGCTACCCCAGGGGAACTCCACGCGATTTACAAATCGCAGAGTGCAGGTCTTGATCGCTGGTCGTTCCGACGGCGATCTTGGCGGGCTCGCGTGTCGCTACAGCGACTTGATCAGCGCGACACCCAGGGACCGGACCGTGCTTGCTTCTGGGGTCTTGGGATAGCGGACTGCTACATCCCACCCTCGTCGCCAGTTGTAGTGTCCTAATTAATAATATGAGGACACAGGAATGATTATCTATCATCACCTTTATTCTGCACGTCTTGTCTCTTCCAGGTCCCTACTCTAACTGCCCTCGTCCTGTCTAAACCCCTCCTCTTCCCTTGACTACGCTGACTCCGCCCACCCAACTACTAGACCACTTATCGTGTTACAGTTCCCACCTCATTACTCCCATCTAGTGTGCTCTGCTCTGTTTTTTTGGTCGTTTTTCATTGTTGGTAGCATTAAATATAATTAGAAGTTATTATGGCATTAAGAGGAGAATAAGGCAAAGATCAGGTGCATTCGAAAGAAGAAGAATGGGAGAGAACCACTACGCAATCTATTATGTGGAAGTCATTCTGTAACCCAAAGGAGAAAGGAAGGTAAATGCCACATTTGTAACTTGCAATTTATGTAAGAGATATTACTGTCAGATTTTTTCAGGACTTCCACAATGCTTAAACATGCATTCCTGCCAATTCAGCACAGTAAAAAGGGGACACAATGAAGAGGAGGGAACATCCACATCTTCTGCATCTCTCCGGAATCTTCAAGCTGGAAATGCTCTTCTAGCCAATGTTCTTGGTGTGTAAATGAGGGAAATAAACTGCGTCAACACAAGGCTGGACTGTGGGAAATGTATTGCCTGTCGGAGGGCAACAGATAGTGACTAACAGGTGCCTGAATATGAAGCCATTTTCAAAAACATATTTATTTACTCAAGTTGTTATACTGCTTTCTTCTTATTTTTCAGTTAATCCCTCAATATTTGGAAAGCTAAAAACACCCAAAGGTTCTTATGAGAACCATATATCTTGGTTAAAAGATATAAAAAATAGTTTTGTTTGTTGTAATTAATTAGGTTATTGGTTGAGGTGGTGAAGACCTTCCTCAAGCAACAACCACAATTCTCATCAGGGTCAACCACAAAAGCCACTAAATTAACCTGGGCTTAACTTATAGGTACTAAGTAATTATGCAGTACACAAACAGTAATAAAGTTACAACACCGCATAAGATAGAGCCCAAACCAATTTAGAAAAATAGAGTAAGTTCAGATTTTTTTTTATGTTTTAGTGAAAAATAGCTGTTAAAAGATCAAGTCGCTAACCACGGATATCTGGTTAGAAGAGACTAGGGCAAAGTCTCAAGTTAAGGTGGACCCCAATGGAGTGTGGGTAGGATACATGATGTGGATCTGGCCCATCTTGCTTACCTTCGGACTTAGCACCCACCCCCTTTCCTCCGCCCATCGGGTGTTCCAAGTAGGCATTATATCCTTGTGATATCCGGCACTTGAGGGACTTGATAGTCTGGCCTATCTGTTGCATGGCCTGAAGCACCCCTGGAGGTGGAGCATGTGGTCCTCCCAGCTGGAACGGAACACTGCAATGTCATCCAAGTTGGCAGCACTGAAATCCTCCATCCCAGCTAGGATCCTGGTAACCAACCTCTGGACCGTGGCAGGGGTATTCCTCAACCAAAAGGACATAGCCCTAAGGAAGTGGCCCTCTGGGGTTGAAAATACTAACATCTCCTTAGCCCCCTCGGTTAGGGTAACTGATGTTACGTCAAAAGTACTTAGGAAATTGGCAGCTCCAACCAATATATGAGTCATCAGCTGGGGAGATGGGGTGAGCATCAGTCTTTGTGAGTGGGTTGAGCCCCGTATAGTCCATACAGAACCACAGTCGTGGGGCAGCACCCAGTGGGGCAGCTTTGGGTACCAGCAGAACTGGGCTGGACTAAGGGCTACTGAAGTGCGCAATCACCGGTAAGTTCAGAAGGACACTTCCTCCTAGATGCTAGCTCTCACCTTGTCAAAAAGCCTTTTCATTTTATTTTTCAAAGGCATGCTGTTCTTAGTGTCAGTATTAAGCGCACATAGATTAGTGAGCCAAGGGGTCCCGTCCCTCCTTTACAAGACAGAGAGGTCCCCTAACAGGGTGGCCTTACAGGAGTTCAAAGGGACTGAACCAACATCCTTTCTGCAGCACCTCCCTATAGGAAAAAAGAAGGCATGGTAAGAGGATTTCCCATTTCTGCCTCAAAGGCTCTGACAGGCCTATAACCATGCATTTAAGGCTCTCATTGAACCTCTTAACAAGCTTATTGGTCTGAGGATGACAGGGTGTGGAGAACAGGTAAGTTACTCTACACTCATCCCACTCTGACTTCATGTAGGCTGACATGAATTTTGTGCCCCTGTATTACACTACTTTTGGGGAACCCCGCCTGGCTAAAAATCCCCATCAGGGCTATAGCCACTGCAGGTGTAGCCACAGAGGGCCGCAGGCAGCAGGCTAGGCAGAGCAAAGCAGAAGTCCAGCAGAGTGACAGTCCTTTCAACAACACAGCAATCCTTCTTCTTGGCAGAGTGTCCTGAGTTGGGGTGTCAGGGCTCCAGGACTCATACCCAGGTGTTTTTATAGTGGGGGAGACTTCAAAAAGAGGCCTTTGAAGTACACAAGGTCCCTGTCCTGGCTCCAGACTCACTACAGGGGGGTATGCAGCTCTTTGTGTGCAGACAGGCACATCCCTATTCAGGTGCAAGTGTCAGCTTCACCCTCCCATCCAGCCCAGGAAGACCATGGGTAATCAAGAAGTTGATGGCCCATCAAACACACCTGAGCTCCCTTTGAGTGTGAATGTCTAGAGGAATACCCAAAGTCCAGCTGTCACCTACCCCAGATGTGTATTCAGAGACAGGCAGAGACAAAGAAGGATTAAAGTAAGGAAATTGCTACATTTTAAAGGTTGAACAACATCCTTCTGGGAGAGTTGATTTACAGGAGATCTGCGAATACAAGTGCCAATGACCACCCTTTGTTCAAGTGGGCGAACCATTTCATGTAATAAAAGCCTTAAACTTTTCAATAACTACTGATGCCGATGGCAGCTGGCAACATTTCAAATCACTGCATTCTACACTTTTGATACACTGGTGTCCCATATTAAGAAGCGAGGAAGTACAATTACGTGCTTTACAAAGTTTCTATAAAGTAATTCTAGTCTGGTTCAGAGCGGCCCTCCTCTACAATGTAATGAGTACATAATTAGGCTTCATTGTTGGGAGACTTGGCTGCTATCTCGTAGTTTGCATGCATGCATGAACTGAGTGATTATATTTCTTACACACGCCAAACAGAGAATGCTTCTAAGTTCTTTCTGCTTCTAAGAGAATCTCTCTACGTTTTTGAAAATCTTCGTTTAGGCAGTCAACCCTTCATCAAAAATTATTTTTCAGCCAATTAATTCTTCCTGAAACAAAAGTGATTTGTTGATTCCTTATTTGAAACGATGGTGTCTAAAATCACAGTAAAGGCCAGATTCCCAAATACACTGCTTTCTTGGTTAGGCGGAATATCTTCGCAAGACTTTCCAGGCTGTGTTTCAAATGTAATTCGGTCGGTTTCCTTGGGGCTTGGTCACTCATCTTTGAAAAATCACCTGTCTCCTGACAGTTACGAGTTCAAGCTAATCAGCTTTGTGAGGTATGTCCAAATCCAACAGGTTGTCTTTTTGTGACTGCCCAACGGCATTATGGGACATGTAGACTGAAGTCAGTAATATCGAGAAAAAATGTTTCATCAGTTTCAAGGTGTTCCTTGAGCCTGTGTTTTTACAGAGGTTCAGGGGTGTGGGACCACTAAAACTGTAGTTGTAGCATGTTAAAAGTAGAAGACAGACTCAAGTACACAGTAAATCAAATGAACAATGCTTTATTAACAAAAAAACAATAATGCAATTACATTTGGTTTAAACAAGGTCATTAAAAAGGTTTCATTGATAAACACAAAGTTAGTAGTCAAGCAACACATTTTTTAAACGCTTTATTGACAACACAAAGGTTAACAGTGAGTCCTGATTGGCTTTAATGAATGTCATTGTAAAATGTTTCACCCCTATTGTTTTAAACAATGTTTTTGTTTTTGCTAATGTGGCCACACCCTGACAAATACCAAAGGCCTGCAAACTTGATAACAACACCCACTTATATTGTGTCTAGTGCGGGTGGGTTTATTGTGGTTACAGGTTTTAGGACGCACTATGGGTGTACCTTTATGAGAGGGTCTCCCTCGGTATTTTCATCTTAATGTTGGTAGAGATTTGTAGATTAATAGAAAGTAATCAGAAATGTGTGTGTGTGTGTGATAAAGCCAGCCAGTGTTTTACAAGAAATAAACATTGGCTGGATGATGATTTATGAGTGTTACTGTTCTTTATCAGCCACACTGGGATACTAGCCAACATCACCTCGCCTACGTAAGTATTGGACTGCACTCCTTTGGTACCCTGAGAGAATCAAGAGCCACAATGGGGCACTAGGTTCACTGTAAAGAGAAAGTTGCAGACTTATTACTTGTGAAGAAGTCACATGCTGTGCAACTTACAGTTTTTCAACCTCATGTCTTCTACTCATTTATGCTACTCATTTATCGCCCACCTGGTTAACATGCCCAGTTTTTTCAGCCTTTTCAGGCAATATTTCTATTCTAATGCTAGTCTCCATGCGAGTAATTTATCAATTGCTGGTGATTTTAAGATTAAGGCTGGTGATTCTCTGACACAACGGCTTCTCGTCGCATCACTCTGAAACTTTAATCCTATATATTGTGCTTCTTTCTACACTTATAACGAAGGACATGTTTATATTTTGGATCACATATTCACTACTTATCAGTTGGTTTCTAATATAAATAAATTCCCTGTATTTACGAATGTATATCAAGAATTCACAAACAGAATCGTGGGAGGCCCAAATGGATGTCATACTGTATATTTGTCTGTCATGGCAGAGAAATACTTAGTAGCAGATCCGACTAAAGAGGTGGGAAGTTGTTGAAACAGTGTGTGAGTCACATTATAAAAGGCACGCCCACCTACATCCGCCAGGTTTTAGCCTGTACTGCCATTCATCAAGTATTTCTATAAGTCTGAGGCATTGTTTTAATGTGCTTTTCACCTTTCACATTTTAACTAAAACTCCATGGCTCACTTATGACCCTAGATTGTCCTACTTCTCTTCATCCAGTGCTGTACCACGGTCTGCTCTCAACTTGGAGAATGGTTTGAAAGGTTTGGTAAGTCATGCTGGATCTACCAATAATTACTGCCCTCATTTTGTGTGTTTAATCAATGCCCGCTCCATGCCTAAATATGCCACAGACCTTTTAGATTTCATTTTATACTGAAAACTGTCCGAGTTAACTTTCTGGCCCCGATATTGCACTTGCTATTCCAAGTGGTGACTTGATTGTACATGTTGATCAGATGCATTAAACTGGTAGTGGGGTGACAAGTATTTAAAACTTCTCTTTACAACTTAACCAGCTTCTCACTCCAAACATTACAATTGCTGACTCTTTGTTTTTAGAAAAACATAAGCTTGGAGACGTGGCTTCAGTGCCACCTAAGATGGCCACCTGATTGTCGTCCTCTGCACTTCAGCCGAACCCTCGGGGCAGTTTATGCAATCACCTGCAGAATAATCACTAGGAAAATCACTGCCCTACCATGTGCACCTTCAAGGATCCAAACATGGCCAATCATTTCAACAAGTGAACGCTACTACACTCTTTATTTCCCCTGAGTTTTATATAGGTGGCACTTGACCCGAAGGTTTCAGGTATCAGAGCGCTTTACATGAGCACAAGTTGTGTGAAACAAGGACACATTTATTAGGTCTTGCCTAGCGAATGCAGCGCATGCTTTGCTTCGTCTTGGCGAGACTATTGTTGTCGGTTTGTTGTGCGAAGGGGACAAAACATGTGCGCGCCCGGACAGGCGATGTGCACGCGCACTGTGACAGGAGATGTGCCCTCCGTACGCGTGTACATCTTCTGTCCCCGTGTAGGGTTGGTGTTACACAGCGCGCGCATCGCACACTTTCGCTTTCCCTCTCCCCGTCGGCTCCACGGAGACAGCTTTTTGTAACTATACTCCTTCCCTGCCAGCACTTGTCCGCATTTTGTGGTAGAAATATATCAAATCCGACTAGCCCGCAGAAAGCCTGTGAACAGTTTGACGCCACATGTTTTCGTGCATTTTCTCGCTCTGCGAGGGACGGTTGTTGCACATAAGTATCTCTGGTAACAGCTCCTAGGTAAGAGCCTTCGGGTCTGTTCTGTGAGCTAGATAAAAATCGCTTGTTGATTTTACTTCATGTCACTTATAAGTTAGTGTATGTCTTTTTACCAGTCAGCTCCAAAAACAGTGAAAAGTGATGGAGTCCAATTATTGCTGCTATTTGTGACAGTTATTTTATTTAAGATAGAAGGTTAACATTGCTATTTATAGAGATCAAATTAATCCCTGTCACCAATGCAATAGCACCACAAAATCATAGAGGTACAGAGCATGCACTGAATAGCCTCTAGGCGCTGCTAACATCTGTTACTGTTGCTCTGATCTACAGCAGTTACTTCACCCACTGGATTTTTAATGTGTGAGCTGCAAGTTTGATCACATGTCTATAGAAGACGCTCAACCAACTGACCTATAGCGTCTAATTAGTTATTACATTTTTTCCAGCCAGTCCTTTCCTCAAGGCCAAACACCACCAACTCAGCCTGCCAGAAAGTCTGAAATATCATAAACTATGGTCAAATTGGAAGGGAAGGAGAGGCTGGTAAAATATTGCCAGGCTCCGTATTTTACATGTTGACACGTGGAGCTGGCTGAGCAATTGCTCCCTGCATACAGAGGAACTTCCACCACGCTTACGAGTTAGCCACAGCAGGTGCTTTAACCTCCTCCGCCTTGTGTACGAGAGGAGGGAGATGCCTCTGGCGATTACATCACCAGGCCTGGAACCAAGAAATGAATATTTATTCCATGACATTTGACAAAAATAAATGTGCGACCATTGTCAAGTCACTGTTTCTGGTGAACCCATTTCAGGTACCTGCTAACATTGGAGCAGCTTAGAGACGTCCATATTAACTATTAATGTTTGTATAAAAACATGCACAATTGCTTACATCATAAAAATGCAGATTTACATTTTTTAGCAATAGGCTCAGATGTGTACGGCTGTGTTAAGAAGCCCGTCTGATAAGAATGCCCCCCCGCATACTCTCATAATGTGGCACAGATCGGGTGAATACCGTCTGCTGGTCGACCATCCTTTATGTAGAGCACTGGCTAGCTGTTTCTAGGCTCTTGAGGGCATATCATCGGTCATGAGTCCAGAATCCACCCTTCTTTGTTTCCATTTGTTTTCAATCAGAACTACCAATGCTGGTCACACCCATGTGCCCACTGTACCACCCCTTAGGAAATGTCTTTCAGTCTCTTTTTATAAAGGCACATGAGTAAAGTCTTTAACAATTCAGCGTACGATTACGAAAGTAGTAATACCATGGTGCTCGGGCCATTCTTACAGCTTTGGATCACCTAGTATAGTCCCAATATTCGCATTTGTAGGATTGTAATGTAAAATAGGTGTTGTTGGTATAAGTATTTGGCAGCGCAACATGGACCCTAGAAGGTGGAAGATGCTGTGGCCTCCTAAAAATATCTTGGGCCCTGGCACTTCTTAATTTACAAATTAAGCACTGGAAGCCGCTGACATTTTAAAAGCCTAAACCAAGAAACATAGGGGCATTTTACCAGGGAGTGCCTTGGAAAACGCACAACGCACATTCCCATATCGCCGGCTATCGCCGGATTTCATCGCCGTTTTAGCGCGCAATTATCAATGCGCATCAGGTAGGCAAATAGAAATCCGGCGATAGGCGGCGATATGGCACATTAGCGCATGAAAACAAACGTTTTCACGCGCTAATGTAGGCCTTGATAATATGGGGGGTGGATTCAGCTTTATGATGCACACCCCCATGTTATCAATGCCTAACGCCTGGTCAGAGCAGGCGTTGGGAGACCTGCGATAAATGAGTTTATCGGAGGTCTTTTCCTCCCATCGTCTTCCTTGGTAATAGGGTGTTCCCACCTCCAACTACATTTTTCATGTGGTTGGACGTGGGAACGCCCACTTTGCATGTCATTAGCGATGTTTATCGCCGACATGCAAAGTCGGCTTGGGCCAGGCTTTAAAATCCCCTTGTTAATAGGGCTCTAGCAGTATCGCCGAGAAAGCGGCGATACTTGCCCTTGGTAATATGCCCCAGTGTGTGCAGTCTGGAAGAAAGATCTTTATTTCACAGGATGGATCTACTGTCACTGTAAACAGAAGAAAAGACTATCTCAGTCCACACTCGTTCAAAAATGTGTTCTATATAATGATCCTTACTTTTTTCTAAGTGGTGATTGTAATCAAATTATGGATCAATTTTTTGACAGACAATCTTCAATTTGATTTTTTCCTAATAAAATTCACAAACAATTTCTCCCTACTATTCTTCAAAATGCTTTGGTCGACTCTTGGAGACTTTCTAACCCCACCTTCCGACAATACACATTCTATTCTGCTACTCATGGTTCCCTTATATGACCATAGTATGTTTTTGTTCCTAAACCTTTGTCACAACACATAATTACAGCTTTAATTAGTCTAATAAGGTTATCAGATCATGCCATGGTTGTTGGATTTGGTTACCCCCTCAACCTGATTCTCATAGGCGGGGATTTAATAACTCATTGTTAAAAGAGGCACAATCTTCCACATTATTTACTTCATTTTCCTCTGAATTTTTCTTGATTAATAACACCCTCTCCACTCCTCCCTCTTTGATATGGGACACCTTTAAAGCAGCGGCTCGAGGTTTTACTGAAGATAATGTGTCCAAAAACAACAAAACTTGCAAGAAAGTATACTACTCTTTATTATCCTTCATAGAAATCCTAGGCCAAAGTACTACTTTTCTAAGTTAAACACTGATTTTCAAAATTTACTATCTGCTAATTTACAGATTAATACTCTCTCGACTAATTTTTGTTAAGAAGTAGTGCTCACTACTGTGGTGGGAAAAACAAAGCTGGTAAATTACTGCCCATTTATCGCAAAGTGTAAAACAATGATTTCATATTGAATCTTTTGTAGAAGACATTATATATCCAGTACAATGTTCTGTTATTGATGACTATTCAAATCTAACCCACACGTCTTGTCTTTCTCAAGTAGACTTTGCTTCTTTGGAAGACATTTTTACATCCAATGATATTTACGAAGCACTAAACTCTTTGAAAAAGAGAAAACACCGGGACCAGACAGTTTTACAGTAGAATATGTTCTGCATTTCTCAAACATTTCATCCTACGACTTTCACACTTGTTTAACCATTTTATAGATTCAGGCTCTGCTTCAGGTAGTTTCCATGAAGCCACAATCTGTCTGGTACATAAGGAAGGGAAGGACCCCAATCTATGTAAAAACCTATCTCATTGAATAATAAGATCTCTGCAAAAATCTTAGTGATCTCTTTAGAAAGCTTCCTTCCACATCTTAGTGGGAAAGAACAGTCAGGCTTCATTAAAGGTAGATTTTCCTCTGACAATACTAAACTGTTTCCTAATATTCTTAGTAAGGCTCCTCTTCTTAAGACTCCTCTTGAAGCAATAACAATAGATGCGGGAAAAGCATCTGATAGGATTGACTGGTACTTTATGTTAAAGTCTTTAGCCTGGCATGGTTTTGGTCCTAAGATATTTGCTCTAATTTCCCTCATAGCAATCTTCACAAGCAGCGGTTTCTGTAAACGGTGTGGTGTCTCCATATTTTACTTTACGAATTGGTGTTTGACAGGGTTGTTCTCTATCTCCGTTAATATTCGACCTTGCTCTTGAACCTTTCCTTACCCTTATTCATCTTAACATATCCATCCCTGGCTTCCCTTATGGTGACCGTCAACTCAAACTTGTGGCATGATGAGGATGTTCTTTTTCTTTTGTCCCAGGGAAAATACGTACCTGCACTTCTTAATAAAACAGATCTTTTCTCTACAGTATCAGGTTATAACATCAATAAAGAAAAGATGGAGGATCTTCCTTTGAATAAATTTACTTTTAAACAGACCTTCTTAAACTCTGGTCACTGTGCGTCATCATCTAAGATAAAATACTTACATATTTGGTTTACAAATTCAGTGCTTGGCTCTGTTACTGTTAACCTTAAGGAACTCTTTACTAAAATTGAGAAGTTGCTCTCCTCATGGAATCCTCCATATTTGTCTTGGTGGGGTCATCTGGACTTGATAGAAATAATGATTTCTCTCTTATTGCTATATACTAATTCTATGTTACCAGTTTATATTCCCAAAGCTACAAAAATAAATGATCTGCTTTCTAAATTCTTGTGGCATAACAGTAAAGCAATGGTATCTCCATCTCTCCAACAAAATCCAAACTTGAAGGTAGTGTACATTTTCCAAATTTTAGTAACAATCAACTGTATTTGGTTTATGCCAAGCTTCCTTTTTTGATTTCTGATTCTATCTCACCCTTTCTCCTTAATGGCTTCATATTGAAAAAACTCTTCTTCATCCCTTTTCTCCAAAAGAAATTCTCTCTTTTTCTTCTAAAGCTTCTGTGATTCCCTCCCCACTTTTTAAATATAACACTTCCTAGATAAGATCCACCTTCACTTCCAGCACGCTGACTGGCTCTGCCTTCTTCGCTATTCCTATCTGGTATAAGAAACTTGTTAAAATTAATGAGAAACTGATTTTTTTGAGTTCTTCGAAGCATAGGAGAATTATGTGGGTAAGTCAACTATTTCAAAATGATGTTCCTCTCTCTTTTCCTCAATGTGAACAGATATTTAAATGCCTCAAACCTTTCATATTCACTTTTATTTATGTATAAACACCATCTTGGACACTAATTTCTTCCTACCAGTTGATACTTTCTCTCTACCACAGAAGACTAACCTAACCAAACTTCTTACTTCTTCTTCTAAAGCATCTATAATTTACAAAGTTCTCTCATCCTCGTATCCATCTTTAACCAAATCCAGAGCTGCACTATTTTGGGAAGGAGACCTTAGTGTTAATTGGGATGTCACTTTTTGAAATAAGGTATGGTCTTGCATTTATAAACTTTCTAGAGCAGCTAACATCACTTATGCTCTCATTTTGGCATAGTCTGGTCACAAATCAAACAAATAGCACTCCTTCAATATACTATATCTATTTTAGGCACTTTAATGGATTTTCTCCTACCTTACCAGATTGTAAACTATAAAATACTTTCTTAGCAAACGCCTTCCAACAAATTGTGATGAACTGGAAATGTTCATCTGAATTATCATATAAAGGTTGGTGGAACCATGGCTGACCCATCATAAATTAGAGACTATGTATATGTATATGTCTCTCTCCATGCGCTAATTCTCATAATGCTCAATTGTTATAGTCACCACTAATCCCTTTTCTTAACACTACTGCTAATTGTATGTCATCCACAAGTTATACATTGTCGAAAACTTTCAGCCGCCATGAATATTTTACCTTTCTGTTGTTTCTTATATACAAAGGCTCTAATTATTCAATGTTATTATGACTTCAATTTTGTATTACCTATTGATTCTTTATATTAAGTGTCATATTGTGAAGAATAATTATTGTTTATAAGGATTATCTTTCGTAATTATTCCTTCCTCCCCCCACTTTTCACCCCTACTAAAATTATGAAAGACTTTTATTGTTTGCTAAATTCTATTTTCCAATGTAATATTTCTGTATAGCTTCTTTTATGTTGAATTGGTTATATAATTTAAGTCTCTTTAAAAAAAGAATTAACATAGTCTGTAAATCAAGCGTTTCTTTAAAAATGCTACTCATTTATCACCCTCTTGGTTAACCTGTCAAGTTTGTTGAGGCTTTTTAGACACTATTTCTACTGTTAGTCTCCTTGTAGCACTATATATATATTAAACAATGAGTTTAATTCCCCACTCATGATAAAGGCCATATTTAGGATTTTACTTTAACTACAACTTAGTTCCTGATATCCATATATTACCAATATTAACTAGGCTGATCCTTAGGCAGTGACTTACACTGTGACACTGCACACCCTTCTAACAAGCCACACTTGATCTAAATAGTCTTTCATAAGACAGGATTCGACTAATCGCTTGCCTATATGCATGACAGACACATTGCAAGATTCCATTCATGAGCCAAAGGATACCAGCTTCTTTCACTGGTTTATCAATGTTCTGGATAATAATATTTCTCTGAACCTCTTAGCTGCTGGGGCTTTTCTCCTCCTAGTGCTAAGCCCTTTTTAGATTCTTGGCCTTCCTCATTTTTTTTTCACCAAATATCTAGTCCAAACTTGCAGTCTTTTTTTTGGGTGATTCTAAAGTTACCAGTTGGATTCTTCTGGAGGGTACTGAAAATGCCCAAATATAGCAACTTTTGTGTGAAAAAATGAGAAAAGTGTGCTGTGAATTCAGGCTAGTGCAAACACAACAATGATGGACAGAATGTGGATCAATGTCACACATTCACCCCAGTCAAAAGATCTGGGCCCAAATCCATCGTTTTTCCACTCCACACCACCCTGGGTTAGACAATGGCGATATGCAAATCAGCGCTGACCCTGTTGCCCCATGGGAACAGTCCAGTCCGAACTACAAAAGCCATGTCCTTCCCAGAACGGAAACAAGCATCCGAGGACCGGCCCGGTTTCGAGGTAACACCTCTCATCAGCCCGGCTAGCTTGATTCCAGTGGTGTGGAGTGTCTGGGACTCACGTCTGAGCATCCCCAGTACACTTAGAGCGGTAACTGCAAACACAACAATGATGGACAGAATGTGGATCAATGTCACACATTCACCCCAGTCAAAAGATCTGGGCCCAAATCCATCGTTTTTCCACTCCACACCACCCTGGGTTAGACAATGGCGATATGCAAATCAGCGCTGACCCTGTTGCCCCATGGGAACAGTCCAGTCCGAACTACAAAAGCCATGTCCTTCCCAGAACGGAAACAAGCATCCGAGGACCGGCCCGGTTTCGAGGTAACACCTCTCATCAGCCCGGCTAGCTTGATTCCAGTGGTGTGGAGTGTCTGGGACTCACGTCTGAGCATCCCCAGTACACTTAGAGCGGTAACTGCAAACACAACAATGATGGACAGAATGTGGATCAATGTCACACATTCACCCCAGTCAAAAGATCTGGGCCCAAATCCATCATTTTTCCACTCCACACCACCCTGGGTTAGACAATGGCGATATGCAAATCAGCGCTGACCCTGTTGCCCCATGGGAACAGTCCAGTCCGAACTACAAAAGCCATGTCCTTTCCAGAACGGAAACAAGCATCCGAGGACCGGCCCGGTTTCGAGGTAACACCTCTCATCAGCCCGGCTAGCTTGATTCCAGTGGTGTGGAGTGTCTGGGACTCACGTCTGAGCATCCCCAGTACACTTAGAGCGGTAACTGCAAACACAACAATGATGGACAGAATGTGGATCAATGTCACACATTCACCCCAGTCAAAAGATCTGGGCCCAAATCCATCGTTTTTCCACTCCACACCACCCTGGGTTAGACAATGGCGATATGCAAATCAGCGCTGACCCTGTTGCCCCATGGGAACAGTCCAGTCCGAACTACAAAAGCCATGTCCTTCCCAGAACGGAAACAAGCATCCGAGGACCGGCCCGGTTTCGAGGTAACACCTCTCATCAGCCCGGCTAGCTTGATTCCAGTGGTGTGGAGTGTCTGGGACTCACGTCTGAGCATCCCCAGTACACTTAGAGCGGTAACTGCAAACACAACAATGATGGACAGAATGTGGATCAATGTCACACATTCACCCCAGTCAAAAGATCTGGGCCCAAATCCATTGTTTTTCCACTCCACACCACCCTGGGTTAGACAATGGCGATATGCAAATCAGCGCTGACCCTGTTGCCCCATGGGAACAGTCCAGTCCGAACTACAAAAGCCATGTCCTTCCCAGAACGGAAACAAGCATCCGAGGACCGGCCCGGTTTCGAGGTAACACCTCTCATCAGCCCGGCTAGCTTGATTCCAGTGGTGTGGAGTGTCTGGGACTCACGTCTGAGCATCCCCAGTACACTTAGAGCGGTAACTGCAAACACAACAATGATGGACAGAATGTGGATCAATGTCACACATTCACCCCAGTCAAAAGATCTGGGCCCAAATCCATCGTTTTTCCACTCCACACCACCCTGGGTTAGACAATGGCGATATGCAAATCAGCGCTGACCCTGTTGCCCCATGGGAACAGTCCAGTCCGAACTACAAAAGCCATGTCCTTCCCAGAACGGAAACAAGCATCCGAGGACCGGCCCGGTTTCGAGGTAACACCTCTCATCAGCCCGGCTAGCTTGATTCCAGTGGTGTGGAGTGTCTGGGACTCACGTCTGAGCATCCCCAGTACACTTAGAGCGGTAACTGCAAACACAACAATGATGGACAGAATGTGGATCAATGTCGCACATTCACCCCAGTCAAAAGATCTGGGCCCAAATCCATCGTTTTTCCACTCCACACCACCCTGGGTTAGACAATGGCGATATGCAAATCAGCGCTGACCCTGTTGCCCCATGGGAACAGTCCAGTCCGAACTACAAAAGCCATGTCCTTCCCAGAACGGAAACAAGCATCCGAGGACCGGCCCGGTTTCGAGGTAACACCTCTCATCAGCCCGGCTAGCTTGATTCCAGTGGTGTGGAGTGTCTGGGACTCACGTCTGAGCATCCCCAGTACACTTAGAGCGGTAACTGCAAACACAACAATGATGGACAGAATGTGGATCAATGTCACACATTCACCCCAGTCAAAAGATCTGGGCCCAAATCCATCGTTTTTCCACTCCACACCACCCTGGGTTAGACAATGGCGATATGCAAATCAGCGCTGACCCTGTTGCCCCATGGGAACAGTCCAGTCCGAACTACAAAAGCCATGTCCTTCCCAGAACGGAAACAAGCATCCGAGGACCGGCCCGGTTTCGAGGTAACACCTCTCATCAGCCCGGCTAGCTTGATTCCAGTGGTGTGGAGTGTCTGGGACTCACGTCTGAGCATCCCCAGTACACTTAGAGTGGTAACTGCAAACACAACAATGATGGACAGAATGTGGATCAATGTCACACATTCACCCCAGTCAAAAGATCTGGGCCCAAATCCATCGTTTTTCCACTCCACACCACCCTGGGTTAGACAATGGAGATATGCAAATCGGCGCTGACCCTGTTGCCCCATGGGAACAGTCCAGTCCGAACTACAAAAGCCATGTCCTTCCCAGAACGGAAACAAGCATCCGAGGACCGGCCCGGTTTCGAGGTAACACCTCTCATCAGCCCGGCTAGCTTGATTCCAGTGGTGTGGAGTGTCTGGGACTCACGTCTGAGCATCCCCAGTACACTTAGAGCGGTAACTGCAAACACAACAATGATGGACAGAATGTGGATCAATGTCACACATTCACCCCAGTCAAAAGATCTGGGCCCAAATCCATCGTTTTTCCACTCCACACCACCCTGGGTTAGACAATGGCGATATGCAAATCAGCGCTGACCCTGTTGCCCCATGGGAACAGTCCAGTCCGAACTACAAAAGCCATGTCCTTCCCAGAACGGAAACAAGCATCCGAGGACCGGCCCGGTTTCGAGGTAACACCTCTCATCAGCCCGGCTAGCTTGATTCCAGTGGTGTGGAGTGTCTGGGACTCACGTCTGAGCATCCCCAGTACACTTAGAGCGGTAACTGCAAACACAACAATGATGGACAGAATGTGGATCAATGTCACACATTCACATGCTTGTTTCCGTTCTGGGAAGGACATGGCTTTTGTAGTTCGGACTGGACTGTTCCCATGGGGCACAGGGTCAGCGCTGATTTGCATATCGCCATTGTCTAACCCAGGGTGGTGTGGAGTGGAAAAACGATGGATTTGGGCCCAGATCTTTTGACTGGGGTGAATGTGTGACATTAATCCACATTCTGTCCATCATTGTTGTTTTTGCAGTAACCGCTCTAAGTGTACTGGGGATGCTCAGACGTGAGTCCCAGGCACTCCACACCACTGGAAGCAAGCTAGCCGGGCTGATGAGAGGTGTTACCTCGAAACCGGGCCGGTCCTCGGATGCTTGTTTCCGTTCTGGGAAGGACATGGCTTTTGTAGTTCGGACTGGACTGTTCCCATGGGGCACAGGGTCAGCGCTGATTTGCATATCGCCATTGTCTAACCCAGGGTGGTGTGGAGTGGAAAAACGATGGATTTGGGCCCAGATCTTTTGACTGGGGTGAATGTGTGACATTGATCCACATTCTGTCCATCATTGTTGTTTTTGCAGTAACCGCTCTAAGTGTACTGGGGATGCTCAGACGTGAGTCCCAGGCACTCCACACCACTGGAAGCAAGCTAGCCGGGCTGATGAGAGGTGTTACCTCGAAACCGGGCCGGTCCTCGGATGCTTGTTTCCGTTCTGGGAAGGACATGGCTTTTGTAGTTCGGACTGGACTGTTCCCATGGGGCACAGGGTCAGCGCTGATTTGCATATCGCCATTGTCTAACCCAGGGTGGTGTGGAGTGGAAAAACGATGGATTTGGGCCCAGATCTTTTGACTGGGGTGAATGTGTGACATTGATCCACATTCTGTCCATCATTGTTGTTTTTGCAGTAACCGCTCTAAGTGTACTGGGGATGCTCAGACGTGAGTCCCAGGCACTCCACACCACTGGAAGCAAGCTAGCCGGGCTGATGAGAGGTGTTACCTCGAAACCGGGCCGGTCCTCGGATGCTTGTTTCCGTTCTGGGAAGGACATGGCTTTTGTAGTTCGGACTGGACTGTTCCCATGGGGCACAGGGTCAGCGCTGATTTGCATATCGCCATTGTCTAACCCAGGGTGGTGTGGAGTGGAAAAACGATGGATTTGGGCCCAGATCTTTTGACTGGGGTGAATGTGTGACATTGATCCACATTCTGTCCATCATTGTTGTTTTTGCAGTAACCGCTCTAAGTGTACTGGGGATGCTCAGACGTGAGTCCCAGGCACTCCACACCACTGGAAGCAAGCTAGCCGGGCTGATGAGAGGTGTTACCTCGAAACCGGGCCGGTCCTCGGATGCTTGTTTCCGTTCTGGGAAGGACATGGCTTTTGTAGTTCGGACTGGACTGTTCCCATGGGGCACAGGGTCAGCGCTGATTTGCATATCGCCATTGTCTAACCCAGGGTGGTGTGGAGTGGAAAAACGATGGATTTGGGCCCAGATCTTTTGACTGGGGTGAATGTGTGACATTGATCCACATTCTGTCCATCATTGTTGTTTTTGCAGTAACCGCTCTAAGTGTACTGGGGATGCTCAGACGTGAGTCCCAGGCACTCCACACCACTGGAAGCAAGCTAGCCGGGCTGATGAGAGGTGTTACCTCGAAACCGGGCCGGTCCTCGGATGCTTGTTTCCGTTCTGGGAAGGACATGGCTTTTGTAGTTCGGACTGGACTGTTCCCATGGGGCACAGGGTCAGCGCTGATTTGCATATCGCCATTGTCTAACCCAGGGTGGTGTGGAGTGGAAAAACGATGGATTTGGGCCCAGATCTTTTGACTGGGGTGAATGTGTGACATTGATCCACATTCTGTCCATCATTGTTGTTTTTGCAGTAACCGCTCTAAGTGTACTGGGGATGCTCAGACGTGAGTCCCAGGCACTCCACACCACTGGAAGCAAGCTAGCCGGGCTGATGAGAGGTGTTACCTCGAAACCGGGCCGGTCCTCGGATGCTTGTTTCCGTTCTGGGAAGGACATGGCTTTTGTAGTTCGGACTGGACTGTTCCCATGGGGCACAGGGTCAGCGCTGATTTGCATATCGCCATTGTCTAACCCAGGGTGGTGTGGAGTGGAAAAACGATGGATTTGGGCCCAGATCTTTTGACTGGGGTGAATGTGTGACATTGATCCACATTCTGTCCATCATTGTTGTTTTTGCAGTAACCGCTCTAAGTGTACTGGGGATGCTCAGACGTGAGTCCCAGGCACTCCACACCACTGGAAGCAAGCTAGCCGGGCTGATGAGAGGTGTTACCTCGAAACCGGGCCGGTCCTCGGATGCTTGTTTCCGTTCTGGGAAGGACATGGCTTTTGTAGTTCGGACTGGACTGTTCCCATGGGGCACAGGGTCAGCTCTGATTTGCATATCGCCATTGTCTAACCCAGGGTGGTGTGGAGTGGAAAAACGATGGATTTGGGCCCAGATCTTTTGACTGGGGTGAATGTGTGACATTGATCCACATTCTGTCCATCATTGTTGTTTTTGCAGTAACCGCTCTAAGTGTACTGGGGATGCTCAGACGTGAGTCCCAGGCACTCCACACCACTGGAAGCAAGCTAGCCGGGCTGATGAGAGGTGTTACCTCGAAACCGAGCCTGTCCTCGGATGCTTGTTTCCGTTCTGGGAAGGACATGGCTTTTGTAGTTCGGACTGGACTGTTCCCATGGGGCACAGGGTCAGCGCTGATTTGCATATCGCCATTGTCTAACCCAGGGTGGTGTGGAGTGGAAAAACGATGGATTTGGGCCCAGGTCTTTTGACTGGGGTGAATGTGTGACATTGATCCACATTCTGTCCATCATTGTTGTTTTTGCAGTAACCGCTCTAAGTGTACTGGGGATGCTCAGACGTGAGTCCCAGGCACTCCACACCACTGGAAGCAAGCTAGCCGGGCTGATGAGAGGTGTTACCTCGAAACCGGGCCGGTCCTCGGATGCTTGTTTCCGTTCTGGGAAGGACATGGCTTTTGTAGTTCGGACTGGACTGTTCCCATGGGGCACAGGGTCAGCGCTGATTTGCATATCGCCATTGTCTAACCCAGGGTGGTGTGGAGTGGAAAAACGATGGATTTGGGCCCAGATCTTTTGACTGGGGTGAATGTGTGACATTGATCCACATTCTGTCCATCATTGTTGTTTTTGCAGTAACCGCTCTAAGTGTACTGGGGATGCTCAGACGTGAGTCCCAGGCACTCCACACCACTGGAAGCAAGCTAGCCGGGCTGATGAGAGGTGTTACCTCGAAACTGGGCCGGTCCTCGGATGCTTGTTTCCGTTCTGGGAAGGACATGGCTTTTGTAGTTCGGACTGGACTGTTCCCATGGGGCACAGGGTCAGCGCTGATTTGCATATCGCCATTGTCTAACCCAGGGTGGTGTGGAGTGGAAAAACGATGGATTTGGGCCCAGATCTTTTGACTGGGGTGAATGTGTGACATTGATCCACATTCTGTCCATCATTGTTGTTTTTGCAGTAACCGCTCTAAGTGTACTGGGGATGCTCAGATGTGAGTCCCAGGCACTCCACACCACTGGAAGCAAGCTAGCCGGGCTGATGAGAGGTGTTACCTCGAAACCGGGCCGGTCCTCGGATGCTTGTTTCCGTTCTGGGAAGGACATGGCTTTTGTAGTTCGGACTGGACTGTTCCCATGGGGCACAGGGTCAGCGCTGATTTGCATATCGCCATTGTCTAACCCAGGGTGGTGTGGAGTGGAAAAACGATGGATTTGGGCCCAGATCTTTTGACTGGGGTGAATGTGTGACATTGATCCACATTCTGTCCATCATTGTTGTTTTTGCAGTAACCGCTCTAAGTGTACTGGGGATGCTCAGACGTGAGTCCCAGGCACTCCACACCACTGGAAGCAAGCTAGCCGGGCTGATGAGAGGTGTTACCTCGAAACCGGGCCGGTCCTCGGATGCTTGTTTCCGTTCTGGGAAGGACATGGCTTTTGTAGTTCGGACTGGACTGTTCCCATGGGGCACAGGGTCAGCGCTGATTTGCATATCGCCATTGTCTAACCCAGGGTGGTGTGGAGTGGAAAAACGATGGATTTGGGCCCAGATCTTTTGACTGGGGTGAATGTGTGACATTGATCCACATTCTGTCCATCATTGTTGTTTTTGCAGTAACCGCTCTAAGTGTACTGGGGATGCTCAGACGTGAGTCCCAGGCACTCCACACCACTGGAAGCAAGCTAGCCGGGCTGATGAGAGGTGTTACCTCGAAACCGGGCCGGTCCTCGGATGCTTGTTTCCGTTCTGGGAAGGACATGGCTTTTGTAGTTCGGACTGGACTGTTCCCATGGGGCACAGGGTCAGCGCTGATTTGCATATCGCCATTGTCTAACCCAGGGTGGTGTGGAGTGGAAAAACGATGGATTTGGGCCCAGATCTTTTGACTGGGGTGAATGTGTGACATTGATCCACATTCTGTCCATCATTGTTGTTTTTGCAGTAACCGCTCTAAGTGTACTGGGGATGCTCAGACGTGAGTCCCAGGCACTCCACACCACTGGAAGCAAGCTAGCCGGGCTGATGAGAGGTGTTACCTCGAAACCGGGCCGGTCCTCGGATGCTTGTTTCCGTTCTGGGAAGGACATGGCTTTTGTAGTTCGGACTGGACTGTTCCCATGGGGCACAGGGTCAGCGCTGATTTGCATATCGCCATTGTCTAACCCAGGGTGGTGTGGAGTGGAAAAACGATGGATTTGGGCCCAGATCTTTTGACTGGGGTGAATGTGTGACATTGATCCACATTCTGTCCATCATTGTTGTTTTTGCAGTAACCGCTCTAAGTGTACTGGGGATGCTCAGACGTGAGTCCCAGGCACTCCACACCACTGGAAGCAAGCTAGCCGGGCTGATGAGAGGTGTTACCTCGAAACCGGGCCGGTCCTCGGATGCTTGTTTCCGTTCTGGGAAGGACATGGCTTTTGTAGTTCGGACTGGACTGTTCCCATGGGGCACAGGGTCAGCGCTGATTTGCATATCGCCATTGTCTAACCCAGGGTGGTGTGGAGTGGAAAAACGATGGATTTGGGCCCAGATCTTTTGACTGGGGTGAATGTGTGACATTGATCCACATTCTGTCCATCATTGTTGTTTTTGCAGTAACCGCTCTAAGTGTACTGGGGATGCTCAGACGTGAGTCCCAGGCACTCCACACCACTGGAAGCAAGCTAGCCGGGCTGATGAGAGGTGTTACCTCGAAACCGGGCCGGTCCTCGGATGCTTGTTTCCGTTCTGGGAAGGACATGGCTTTTGTAGTTCGGACTGGACTGTTCCCATGGGGCACAGGGTCAGCGCTGATTTGCATATCGCCATTGTCTAACCCAGGGTGGTGTGGAGTGGAAAAACGATGGATTTGGGCCCAGATCTTTTGACTGGGGTGAATGTGTGACATTGATCCACATTCTGTCCATCATTGTTGTTTTTGCAGTAACCGCTCTAAGTGTACTGGGGATGCTCAGACGTGAGTCCCAGGCACTCCACACCACTGGAAGCAAGCTAGCCGGGCTGATGAGAGGTGTTACCTCGAAACCGGTCCGGTCCTCGGATGCTTGTTTCCGTTCTGGGAAGGACATGGCTTTTGTAGTTCGGACTGGACTGTTCCCATGGGGCACAGGGTCAGCGCTGATTTGCATATCGCCATTGTCTAACCCAGGGTGGTGTGGAGTGGAAAAACGATGGATTTGGGCCCAGATCTTTTGACTGGGGTGAATGTGTGACATTGATCCACATTCTGTCCATCATTGTTGTTTTTGCAGTAACCGCTCTAAGTGTACTGGGGATGCTCAGACGTGAGTCCCAGGCACTCCACACCACTGGAAGCAAGCTAGCCGGGCTGATGAGAGGTGTTACCTCGAAACCGGGCCGGTCCTCGGATGCTTGTTTCCGTTCTGGGAAGGACATGGCTTTTGTAGTTCGGACTGGACTGTTCCCATGGGGCACAGGGTCAGCGCTGATTTGCATATCGCCATTGTCTAACCCAGGGTGGTGTGGAGTGGAAAAACGATGGATTTGGGCCCAGATCTTTTGACTGGGGTGAATGTGTGACATTGATCCACATTCTGTCCATCATTGTTGTTTTTGCAGTAACCGCTCTAAGTGTACTGGGGATGCTCAGACGTGAGTCCCAGGCACTCCACACCACTGGAAGCAAGCTAGCCGGGCTGATGAGAGGTGTTACCTCGAAACCGGGCCGGTCCTCGGATGCTTGTTTCCGTTCTGGGAAGGACATGACTTTTGTAGTTCGGACTGGACTGTTCCCATGGGGCACAGGGTCAGCGCTGATTTGCATATCGCCATTGTCTAACCCAGGGTGGTGTGGAGTGGAAAAACGATGGATTTGGGCCCAGATCTTTTGACTGGGGTGAATGTGTGACATTGATCCACATTCTGTCCATCATTGTTGTTTTTGCAGTAACCGCTCTAAGTGTACTGGGGATGCTCAGACGTGAGTCCCAGGCACTCCACACCACTGGAAGCAAGCTAGCCGGGCTGATGAGAGGTGTTACCTCGAAACCGGGCCGGTCCTCGGATGCTTGTTTCCGTTCTGGGAAGGACATGGCTTTTGTAGTTCGGACTGGACTGTTCCCATGGGGCACAGGGTCAGCGCTGATTTGCATATCGCCATTGTCTAACCCAGGGTGGTGTGGAGTGGAAAAACGATGGATTTGGGCCCAGATCTTTTGACTGGGGTGAATGTGTGACATTGATCCACATTCTGTCCATCATTGTTGTTTTTGCAGTAACCGCTCTAAGTGTACTGGGGATGCTCAGACGTGAGTCCCAGGCACTCCACACCACTGGAAGCAAGCTAGCCGGGCTGATGAGAGGTGTTACCTCGAAACCGGGCCGGTCCTCGGATGCTTGTTTCCGTTCTGGGAAGGACATGGCTTTTGTAGTTCGGACTGGACTGTTCCCATGGGGCACAGGGTCAGCGCTGATTTGCATATCGCCATTGTCTAACCCAGGGTGGTGTGGAGTGGAAAAACGATGGATTTGGGCCCAGATCTTTTGACTGGGGTGAATGTGTGACATTGATCCACATTCTGTCCATCATTGTTGTTTTTGCAGTAACCGCTCTAAGTGTACTGGGGATGCTCAGACGTGAGTCCCAGGCACTCCACACCACTGGAAGCAAGCTAGCCGGGCTGATGAGAGGTGTTACCTCGAAACCGGGCCGGTCCTCGGATGCTTGTTTCCGTTCTGGGAAGGACATGGCTTTTGTAGTTCGGACTGGACTGTTCCCATGGGGCACAGGGTCAGCGCTGATTTGCATATCGCCATTGTCTAACCCAGGGTGGTGTGGAGTGGAAAAACGATGGATTTGGGCCCAGATCTTTTGACTGGGGTGAATGTGTGACATTGATCCACATTCTGTCCATCATTGTTGTTTTTGCAGTAACCGCTCTAAGTGTACTGGGGATGCTCAGACGTGAGTCCCAGGCACTCCACACCACTGGAAGCAAGCTAGCCGGGCTGATGAGAGGTGTTACCTCGAAACCGGGCCGGTCCTCGGATGCTTGTTTCCGTTCTGGGAAGGACATGGCTTTTGTAGTTCGGACTGGACTGTTCCCATGGGGCACAGGGTCAGCGCTGATTTGCATATCGCCATTGTCTAACCCAGGGTGGTGTGGAGTGGAAAAACGATGGATTTGGGCCCAGATCTTTTGACTGGGGTGAATGTGTGACATTGATCCACATTCTGTCCATCATTGTTGTTTTTGCAGTAACCGCTCTAAGTGTACTGGGGATGCTCAGACGTGAGTCCCAGGCACTCCACACCACTGGAAGCAAGCTAGCCGGGCTGATGAGAGGTGTTACCTCGAAACCGGTCCGGTCCTCGGATGCTTGTTTCCGTTCTGGGAAGGACATGGCTTTTGTAGTTCGGACTGGACTGTTCCCATGGGGCACAGGGTCAGCGCTGATTTGCATATCGCCATTGTCTAACCCAGGGTGGTGTGGAGTGGAAAAACGATGGATTTGGGCCCAGATCTTTTGACTGGGGTGAATGTGTGACATTGATCCACATTCTGTCCATCATTGTTGTTTTTGCAGTAACCGCTCTAAGTGTACTGGGGATGCTCAGACGTGAGTCCCAGGCACTCCACACCACTGGAAGCAAGCTAGCCGGGCTGATGAGAGGTGTTACCTCGAAACTGGGCCGGTCCTCGGATGCTTGTTTCCGTTCTGGGAAGGACATGGCTTTTGTAGTTCGGACTGGACTGTTCCCATGGGGCACAGGGTCAGCGCTGATTTGCATATCGCCATTGTCTAACCCAGGGTGGTGTGGAGTGGAAAAACGATGGATTTGGGCCCAGATCTTTTGACTGGGGTGAATGTGTGACATTGATCCACATTCTGTCCATCATTGTTGTTTTTGCAGTAACCGCTCTAAGTGTACTGGGGATGCTCAGACGTGAGTCCCAGGCACTCCACACCACTGGAAGCAAGCTAGCCGGGCTGATGAGAGGTGTTACCTCGAAACCGGGCCGGTCCTCGGATGCTTGTTTCCGTTCTGGGAAGGACATGGCTTTTGTAGTTCGGACTGGACTGTTCCCATGGGGCACAGGGTCAGCGCTGATTTGCATATCGCCATTGTCTAACCCAGGGTGGTGTGGAGTGGAAAAACGATGGATTTGGGCCCAGATCTTTTGACTGGGGTGAATGTGTGACATTGATCCACATTCTGTCCATCATTGTTGTTTTTGCAGTGAATTCAGGCTAGAGCTCAGCGGCCACCCAGGAAAAAACTACTAAACCCAGGCATAGTTGAAAACTAGACACACTGACGAGTCCAGTGGGGTGAGACATGTATGGATCTCACAACCTTTTCTTACCTATAGTACCCTGCAAACCTCACACTTTGGCTAATCTCAAATCGTACTCTTCTAGTAGGAAATACTATGCCTAGACAAACTTTAAAACTTAAAGTTAGGGGAAATAATAGCGCTTTCCCTTATTAACGCCTGCTTCAAAATGGCATTATTTTTGTGAGCAAAACCCAGTCTACTATTGTATCACCCATTGACGTCCCCTTGAGGCAGAAAGAAATTGAAGAAAAAACATATAATTTCGGTGATGCAAACCCAGTGAAAATGTCGGCAATCTGGACCTTAGTGCAAAGTTTGATAGTCACATCTAGAAGGAGAGTAAAGGTTCCCATTATCCTCAATCAGATGATTATGAAGTGCTCAAATTACTCACTGTTATGCATTATACAGTCCAAGACCGAGGCAATGTGAGTTATAGAAAAACCTGGGGTCAATATTATATCCATAAAGAAAGTAATAAAAGATGATATTGAATTTTTCAAACACCTAGCTAGTACATTTACAGATGTAAAAACTTACCTCCATATATGATCCAGAAGGAGCAAGCATATGGTATATAAAATTCTCCATAGAGGAACAGGAATTTCAGGATGTCAGAAGTGATTATTCCTAGCATCACAATGAAGGGGCCGAGAGCCCTAAAAAGGAAGAAGTTCACGGAGGACATTTATCTTCTGCTAGTTTGTTTGTCATTAATGAAAATTATAGTAAGCTCACCAACATGTATTAAATGAATGCTTTACATCTTTTAGTTGTGACTATTCACCTGATACTTTGTATATCAGACTTGTAAAACACTCTAGGTATGATCTAGAGTGTAGAGTATGTTATTTACTCCATCAGGGCGATGGAGAAAAATATTCCGTCACCCTGATGGAGTATCCGTACCCCACTTTAGTAATGTCAGCCAACTCTGTGGACACCTCTAATCTTTGACAGGAAGCGGAGTCACGGTGGATCTCATCAAAGTATTCAATGTTTGATGGATTGCTCCATCAAACATGACATCAGTCTTTCAAAATGTAACAAGTTTTTGCTTTGGTACGTTGTTTTAAAAAAAGAAACACTAATAATCTCCATGCCACAGGAGTTGTCACCGCTTATGGTATGGGGATGGTAGTTATTTTTCATTTTTTAGACTGCCCCTCACTGACAGGTTTTAACATCTGATGATGAACAGCAAAAAAACTAAAAAAAACTCTAAATAAAGTGTTATATCTAAAGCATAATCATTAAATCTTTATTCAGATCAAAATAGATCCATAAAAGAAAAGAAGAATACATACAGTACATAGTAACATAGCCACAACATATGGCGGGAAAATATAATGGATTAAACATATAAAACAAGTTACTTGCCTCTGCGCTGTGGTTCTTCAGTATTGAAATCTTTTATAGATTCACATGCTTGAATCTTCACCGTCGTCATGGTGGGAGTCCCATGGTCACAGTAATAATAGTAGTGTTAAAGCATTAGCCTTGACCTCATTAAAAAACAATAGAATTTTGTAACCCGTTTACATAGTTTAAAACATTCAAACCTCAGCTAAACAGAGCTGAGACCCTTGAGCACTAATCCCTTGCAGAGCCACCATACCTTGGATTTCGAGCACAAGTGTAAACGAACTACAATTGAGGTAGCAAAAGGTTAGCTGATCAGAGAGAAGGGAGGGTCACATGTGACTCTCCAAAAGATATCAACATTGGAGAACCGTGGTGTACGGGTAACTCACTTAATTTTACTCCAGTATTGGAGCTTTTATAGATTCACATGACTGAATCAGACAAGTAAGCAGTATCCAGCACTAATGACTGCGGGAAGGCAAACCATTCCACCATGACATACTACTGAATATGAGTAGACTGCTAAATTTCTGTGAAATTGCATAAAATCAGAAGAGACTTATATTAGGCATAATTAAATTACAATCAAGTAGTATAACAGAAGAAAAGAACTGCTGATAGCAGAACAGTAGCATACGTCATACAAAGCGTCGCCGTAGAGCAGGCTGACCGCTACATCAGATTTACTCCATCCATCAGGTCAGTAATGCTTTGTAACAGTGTAGGCGTTCACCCATGTCGCTGCCATTGCGGGTTCCGGTAGAGACACTCCTGCGAAGAGGGCTGAGGAGGTGGCAACTTTCCGAGTAAAATGAGCTTTCCCCTTTGCAGTCAGTGGATATGCTGCCTTTTCATGGCAGAAGAGTATAACTGAGGAGACATAGCATGAAATACCAGCCCACGTTAAAGTCTGCCCTTTTCTAGGGTAGAGAAAGAGATGCGCATCTGAGTTGCCTTACAGAAAGCCTTTGTTCTTTGCAAATAAAATTTTAAACAATGTTAAATGTCCAGTGAATGCAAAGCTCTTGCTGCTGTTAATGAAGGATTTGGAAAGAACAAAGGCAGATTCACTGGTTAATTGAGGTAAATCAACCAGGCACTTTGGAAATGAATGAGGGATTAGTGCGCAGAATTAGTTTGTCCTCCAGGATTTGAAGGCAAGGCTCTGTAATGTAATGTTGAAAGCCTGAATTTCGCTAATACGTCTTCAGATGTGATGGCTAAGAGAAAAGCCTTCCTCCAAGAAAGGAATTTTAGGACACACTTGTGAATAGGATCGAATGGAGTCCTCGGGAGGTGTGACAAAACAGTGTTTAGCTGCCAGAGCACCGGAGGAGGCTTAATAGGTAGGTAAGTCCTGAAGAGACCCTTCATAAATTCCTTGATAAACCTATTGGACTACAAGGACATTTGGACAGAATGTCGTCTGTACCTGAAGATGAAAGCCAAGCGTACATTTATGGATGAATGGGCAAGGCCTGATTCAACAAGATGTAGGAGATAAGGTAACAGCTGCTCCAGTGTGCAGGAAAAAGGATGATACGAATATGAGGAACACCATGTACAGAACCTCTTCCATTTCACCAAGAAGCATTTAAAGGTAGAAGGATCTCTAGCTTTGTGAAGGATAGACTTGCATTCTAAAGAGATTGTTGGAGCTCTAAATTCAGTGTGGTGAGGAGCCAAGCTGGCAAATGAAGAGTCTGAATCTGTGGATGAACCAGTTGGCCCTGGTTCATGGAGAGGAGATCCTCTGTCGGCTGAAAGTGAATGGGAGAACACTCTGATAGGCAATGCAGCTTGGTGAACCATTTCTTTTTCACCCATGCAGGGGCAATGACAATGAACTAGCACAGCTCCAGTTCCATTTTTTGGAGAATGCTTGGGATGAGAGAGATAGGGAGAAATGCGTAAGCAAACATCCTTTCCCATGAGGAATGGAAGGCATCTCTCCAAGATCCCGGTTGAGGAACTCTGCCGACTAATGAGTTTATATTTTTTGGAAAGATGTAGCAAACAGATCTAAGATTGGATAACCTTAAGATTGGAAGACACTTTGCAGTTGCCTGTCATTGAGCTCCCACTCGTGACACTGTTTGGTGTCCCTACTGAGGGAGTGAGCACACTCATTTTACATTCCTGGGGCATTTTCCACTTTAATGAAATGCTGTTGATTATCAACCACTCCTATATCAGATGCATGTGGGCTGAGAGAAATTGAAACCTTGTTCCACCCTGTTTGAGCAGATAAAACATGGTGGTGGTGTTGTCCGTTCTGACTAAGACCTCCTTGGGAGGATGGCTTGAAGCCAAAAAACGCCGCCTTTAATTCCAGAAGATATATGTCGTACGAAGCTTCCTCTTTCGCAGTGGCGTAGCTAGGCCTTAGGGGGTAGGTAAGAGCGGGAGGGGGGTTGCCGAACGCCGCCCCCAAAACTTGTCCTCCCCTGGGGCGGACTGCCTTCCTTGCCCCCCTTGCTACGTCACTGCTCTTAGGACCATTTGTCGCGAATCTCTAGATCCTGAAGGTGGGCTCCCCATCCTTCTAAGGAGGCATCCGAAGTCATCACTATCTGTGGTGTTGTCTGGAGGAAGACGAGATATTTTGTCCTTGATTCTCCCCCAAAACATTGTCAACGTCATTTCAGAAGTAATGAAAATTATTTTGTTGTTGAATGAGCCCTGAGATTGAGTCCACTGTCGATCAAGCTGCTCATGCTGGGCCCTCATGCAAAGGCGGCAATAACGGATCAAAGGGATGCAGGATGACATCATACCTAGCATGGATTTCTATGTCCTTTTTGACTTTCCCTGAAGAGAGCAGGCATGCTATTTTTTGGAGACGTGAAATTCTTTCTTTTGTGGGAAAAGCCTTTGAAAGCTCTGTGTCAAGGATCGCCCCTGGAAAAATCAGTGAAAAATCAGTGACCTGGAGGGGAAGAAAGATGATTTTTCCTCATTGAAGCGGGGACCTAGAGACTGGAACAGTTGCCAGCAGGCCTGAGTGGATTTCTTGGCTGCTTGGAAGGATGGAGCTTTGATTAACCAATCGTCCAGGTAGGGGAATACCTGGTGACCAGAAAGCCATAGAAAATCTGCCTATGGGGCTATGCACTTGGTGAAGTCTCTAGGGGCTGACTTTAACCTGAAGGATAACACGTTGAATTAATAATGGCATCCTGCCACCTCGAACCTGAGAAATCTGTGATGTTTGGGGTGTACAGAAATGAGGAACTATATGTATCCAGGAGATCGAGTCAGGATAGATAGTCTTCTGCATCCATGAGAAGCAGGATCTCCTGGAGAAAAAGCATCCTGAATGGTTGATTTTTGGATTAAATTATTCAAGAACCTGAGATCCAGTTTCTGCTTCCATTTCCATGTTTTCTTCTTGATGAGGAAGAAAAGTGATTAGAATCGCAGATTGCACTGATCAGATGGTACTTGTTATATTGCTAGTTAGGAGAGGATTGATCGTATCTCCCTTTTGAGAATTGGAAGAGGATGATGGGATGCCCTCAGTTGAGGAAAATTTGGAGGCTGTTGAACATATCCCAGGGTGTGACCAGGCTGGAAAACATCTAAAACCATTTGTCGGAAGTTATGGGCTTCCACTAATTGAAGAATTTTGACAAGGTGGGATTAAATTAAAGTGGAACTGAGGTAAATTGGTTAAATAAAGATTTTTTTAAAAAGAAGTGGAACTGAAGTGACAGTGGCCTGCTGCTTCTCATCGTCTCCTACTGGAATCTTGAGACTATGTCTGTCTGTGTCCAGATGCTCTTGAATACAAAGGCATCACATTTGAGCGGTAAGCTTGACCCGGAAAGGATGGTCGAAATGTCTTCTGGGAATATGGCTGTAACTGTTGCTGGAACTAAAATCTAGAGAGGCACTTATTGCTACCTCTGCCTCGAAAGGGCACAAAGCAATTTGACCATGTCGGAGTTGGACTTGATAGATTGGAGTACATCTTCAGGTTTAAAATCGTAAAATAGTTTGGCTGGCATAGGAAGGGCAAAACGCTTTTAGGGTCAATCTAAAAGATCGTTAAAGCCTCCAATATCTGCAGTTGGTGAATCAGCAGGTGGCGGGGTAGGAGACAGTGGCATTGGGGCAACATAATGTCCCGTTCATCTTGAACATCAGGATCTCCAAGCAGCTTACACTCCTCCATTTGAATTTTTATACTCACCTGGTGTGGTTCTTTCTTGTGTCAAAAGCTTACTGACTGACTATACTGGTACATGCACTTGCTTTACACCCCTCCAGAATTTTTTTTTAGTGCTCTCCACAGCTGCCCCTTGTGGTATCTGGACTTCAGGGACCTAAAATCTATCTCTATGGGTTGCCTGGACTCAATGCACAGTGCCTCACCATAGGTGGACACTATATACTGAGCCAACCTACTATACATGGGCCTTCACTGGTTCATGAAGCAGTCCCTGTGTTTCATAAGTATGTCTACTTGGACTCCTCTTCTGACACTACTGACTGACACTCTCAAAACCCATTTGGATCCTTTACTTACCAGTAAAATTAAAGTTAAAATAGCCACAATTTCCAAGGCTTCCGAGCCTTGAGTGGGCACTGTGTCTCCTGAGGTTTCATCTGTTGTTCTCACTGAAGAACCCTTTATACCACGTTTGATGGATGCAACAGTCTCTTTGGACACAATTATAAAGGGGTAACCTGGTCTGTACGTTTCTACCTAAACTAAATTGGCTACCAGTAGAAAAAAGAATCCAGTTCAAGACACTATGCGTTGCTCACAAAATCTTGACTCAACAAACTCCTCCGGTTCTAGCAGACTTGCTAACACCATACGTCCCGAGCCGTCTCCTGCGGTAAGCTGACCAAGGGTTGGCATGCACCCCCAGAGTTTTAAGAGACAGAGCTGGTGGTCGTTCTTTTAAAGTTTTGGTGGCGAAAACTCTGGAACTCCCTTCCGACTGCTATTAGAGGGCTCCAAGATCACCTAGCTTTTCGGAAAGGCATAAAGACCTGGCTTTTTCCGGTGTAACTTTCTCTCCTTTCCCAGGCTGTAACTACTTACGGGTGTTTTGGGTAGCGCTGGGACGCCCAGCCGCTGGGGCAGCTATGCGTTGTACAAATCCGCTAATAATAATAATGATAATCTTACCAGGTCAACTTTGAACTTCATACTTGCACATAAGGGCATCCATCCACATGCTAACTTACCTCTGGAGAGGTGTCCCTTTGTTGATGTCTATGATCAACTCAAAAACAAAGTATCACATTGGTTATCCTTCAACTTTAACTTCTCCATGAAAGACTGTGGTAATATTGTGATGGTGAGGCATGTGGGCTGGATTGGCACATTGGATGAACCTATGCACAGGGACTGTGTTATCATTAATTTTAGATATCCATTTTTGGCAGAATGAATTCTGAATAGGCATCACTGACCACTTAGTAATGGGTCTGTTAATGTTTTGCCTCTATGTTTTTTTCTATAGGCCTTGGAAAAGAGTCACAAATCCACCACGTGCTCTGTGTTTCCTACCTACTCCACAGAGGTTTGATTCAAGCATTCCATGTCACAATAGGTTTTCACCTCTAGAAGGTCCTAATGAACTGGAATGACCACTCTAGGGCCCAGCTTAAGAGGCTACACCCACCTTGAGTTTGGCTTTGTCATTTCCTAGTATCTTTATAGTTTCAAGTGTTTCGAACACCAAGTTTGTTTCCTTGAACCTTGCTAGCTTGATGTCAAAACTGGTTTGCCCAGAATGGTGCCATTTCATGGATAAATATGATTTTTTTCTTTTCCAGGACAGCTGGGTACTGTCTCCACAATTTCATCCTGGGTACATCTGCTTTGATTGGGCTGCACAGTCTTCTGGGAAAGGACGAATCTCTGGGGGGCTCGCAACCTGGATTAAATGTACTTCACCCTGTGTGTCCAATAATGTCGATTTAGGCTATTGAGATGTTATATATCTTGTTGTGTCCTAGCAGACACAGGCAAGGGTTAAATTTGTAAGCCTACACTAAACACCCACCCACCACTGATGTCACGAGATCACGTGACACAGTTAATAAATAGGGCCGAGCGCTCGAGCTCGTGACTCACTAACCATCTAACTAACTGGTGTCTGTGTCGCAATCTTTCCACCATGTGGGCCTAGGGCCCCACGACATTACATATCTGGCTGATTTCTCCTGTATATATACAAACCAGGGGCTTGTGTAATGTCTTGTCCTGTCTCCTAAATAAAAGATAAAACAAACTCATCTGCGTGCTAGCCAATCAATGGTGCCCCTTATACACCCATGTGAATGTGCGGAATACTTCTTGGTGATATTCATTCCTCTAAAAGTAGTCAATGACCTCACCTAGTATAGGATTTTGTTGTTGTTGATAAAGTGAAATATGTATTCAAATAGATGCTGAAAAACATATAAAAATATGTTGGATCCTTAGAGCACAGTTCTCCGTGGTTTAAAAGTGAATTAAAGAAATTCTGACATGAGCTTTTCTGAGAAAATCATGCAGATCAGCCCAAGCGTACTCTACACAGCTGAGGATTACTAACAAGGTGGGTGCATCTTAGTTATGCACCATACTTTCAAATGCCATGGCGATGGAACAAGTCCACATTGACACACCATGAGATTTTTAGAGTGCATTCAAATACCTCATATTTATCGTAAGCTTTAGCTACAGAATCTCTAGCTGTCATATTTGAAAATCGTGTACCAGTTTTGACAACATGTGCAGCACCATATAATAGCACATAGAGCTTGCTTTAACCCGTTGCGTGCTTCTGTCGGCCAACGGCTGTCGCCTGCACTACCGCCATAGTGCTGCGCACGTCCATTGGCCGACGCGACCCCGCCCACTCATCTAAGCCGCCGCACCGCGGCGGGAATTGCCGGCCGCGGTAAAAGGGTTAAAAAAAGTGAAGAATGTATGGAAAATATATAAATTTTGTCTAAAACATGCATCTTCTAAATATAACCTAGTTGATTTATATTCAGATGCAGGAAACTGTACAGGTCGATCATCATACCAACTACCTTCTCCTGGAAACAGAAGTGGAAAACATTGCGCTTCTAAAGTCTTTTCCCACACGCTAATAAGTTCTTCTTTCGCTTGTTTCAACCTGTTTTGGTGAAGTAGCAGTGCCAAGTTTTGAGAGACACCACTTAGAGTTTCGGAGTTGTTGGGCCTTCCCAAACAACATCATCTCTGTCTTTCCTGTATTCAGCTTGAGGCAGTTTTCCGTCATCACAGGAAAATAGGATCTTTTGAGGTCTGTGACTAACGGAACTCCATGAGTTTGTATGGTAAGTCCAAATCAATTATTTGGATTAGTTAGGGCCTTGTGTGAAAGAATGTTGAAATATTTTCCTGAGATTGAGTATCTTGCTCAGTTTATTCCAGAATGCACAGAAATAGTGAGCACAACACAAACATAATGTACCCCTACAATTTCCATTAGTGTGTTCACTCGAAAAGCATGTGTCTGCATGAAGTAGTCCAATTTTATACATGCAGGAACAATGTTTATTTTACATTTATTTATTTATTCATAGAGCTCCCAAATCAACCCCAAAGGGATAACTCCGCACTGTAGGAAGGACAGCTGTCAGAGCAGACCAGGAGCGGACAATTTAGAAGAGCTCGGTCTTAAGAAGTTTTCTAAACGGAAATATTCTGGGCACTTATTGGGAGTTGATTCCAGTAGTCTGGAGCTAAGTGGAAGAAAGCTTTCACACCCATGCGAGATTTCTTGAAACAGGCAATAAGGAGCAGAGATTTCTCCTCTGATCAAATGCATCTATTCAGCTGATATTGGATGAGTTTTCCAGCTAGATAACCGGGCCCTTTACCGTTGATCATAACATTGAAACATGGAGGTTCGCTGTCTCTGGCTGTAATGGTTGTTTAGTAAAGCAAGACAAACCAAGGGGCATATTATCAAGGGCATTATCGTCGAATTAGCGGCACTTTTTGCTGCTATATCTGCGATAATTTCATCACCCTATTTACAAGCTTGTGCTAAGCCTTGTTAGCGCTAGTTTCCATGGTTTTGCGCCCATTTTCTATCGCCTTGCATGCCATCTCTAATGACATGCAAGGTAGGCGTTACGGAGCAAAACAACTTGGAAATCGTCGCTAGCAATGCTTCTCTTTATTTACAAGCCTTCAGCAGACCTGCTTAGCGACAAGAATTATGTCGCTAAGCCACCTTATCGCAGGATTTTAACACCTGCTTTAAAGGTGACATAGGCATCTGCATAATGGGAGGTGGATTGCAGGGTTAAGGTCACAGGGGCATATCAGCAAGGATTTCCTTATCTCCAATTTTTATCTTGGATTTTCAAGCGATAATGTCGCTTTTCGCCGCTATTGCTGGATTTCATAACGCCTCAGAGATAATCATTGTTAATAATGCGCTATCTCGGCGTTGAAATCCAGCGATAGCCTGAGTTAGCAATAATAGCACTAACAGATATTTATCGCAATGTGTTGATAATATACCCCCAAGTCTCACCAACCAATGTAAATGAAATGTAGTTGCCAAACTGCTGATACAAGATAGTTATTTTACTAAACTCTTCTGCAACTCTTTAAGCCTTGGTTTACTGAGGAAGTACTAATATTGTAAAAGAAGGGGGTTACATAGAGAAAGAAAGCGGTGCATGGTCTTTGCAAGCACACATAGTACATAATGCTGGAAAGGTTTACCTGATTGCACGAGCATGCTTCATGATTCGCAGCCAGATAAAGATGATGGTCACAGAAAAGAAGCGCACATGAGAGATGTGGAGATCACTGTTGTTTTGCTCAACTATATCAGCAATGTGAGTTGTAATTACTATGAGAAGCATAAAATAAACTAGCCAGTCAAACAAATTCCTGTATGAGAGATAAAATATGCACCATTAGTGAATGGCAGTCGTACAACATATGTGCAAAACAAAACAACAACTATAAAATCCTCAGTAAGACCAGTGGGTGAACTACCTTACATAGTGGAGTATAACATTAGGAAACAAGCTGAACATTATTCCAGTTAGTTTTGAAGATATGGTTTTCAATATTCTTAGATTCACAAAGCCATTTGCATGCATACATTTAACATGCACTTGCAACTGGCTTAACTTACGAAGGCTAATTCAATGTGCACTTGTAAACGAATTTACTCATAAACAGTATCACCCCAGTATGGTGTAATATTACACGAGAGTAAATCCTGTCTCAACTGCAGGGAGTGAGTGGTCTAAGATGTAGATGACTTCAAGTCACTGGTAAGCATGTGCAAAATAAAACAATGCATTTTTTATTGTGACAAGAAGTGCACATATGCCCCTAGAGCATATGTGCATTTAGAGGTGCACTGGGAAATGTATGGTGCCTCCAGGGAGGCCTTAGGCCCAGAGGCACCCTTGGCTTTGCATTTCTTAAATTGCAATTTCCTGTTAGGAAATTGAAATTTAGGAAATGTAAACCATTTCCTATTTCACCCCTAGGGGGTAATGAAATGGCATTTCCTATTTGCGATTCCCTAATAGCGATTCCTAATCTGTAGGAATTGCTATTAAGGAATCGCACATTTTGTAATATCCTTTTGCATTTCTTAAATAGCGATTCCTATGGAGTCGCTATTTAAGAAATGCAAATGGGAACCTTATTACATCTGGCCCAAAATGTGCTGAGAGCGAACTCATTTCTTTTGACAAAGTAATTTTTTTAATCATTATTGAACATAATATGTATGTGATGATGTCATATTCTTGATTGCATGGTGTGAAAAAAAAGATTGTGCAGATGCTATTCTAACATACTGCATATTCGTCCTACGATGTAATACTACATATGCATTTTATCTTGTTTTCATTGAAACGTTCAGTCAAACTGTTTGATGCAATAATTGTAAAAGCGCTGAGCTCCTTGTACGTAATTTGTAAGTGTGCAGAACATACGATTGCCCCTATAAGTGGACAAACAAAACTGTTACAAAACATCATTTGAATTGAATATCCAAATTACTAAAATTGCCATTGATTTCCCATTGAAGCACACAGAAGCAAGGTTCCCCGAACAGATAAAGAGGATTGATAAGTTTTGCCAAGTGTGGCAATGACACACAAAGGCACACACATGTCCCTAGCCTAAGGAGGGAACATTTGACACAAATATAATTGAGCATACTACAACACATATTTAGACTAAATATGCAGGACAAAAGAAAGACAAAGGAGAGACTACGTTAGAATTGTGGCCCATCTTTGAAGAAGCTAAAACCGATAGTCCCACAATGCTGAAAGCGAGCAAAGCATTGGCACCTCCCCCACCATGTGCAGGGACGGTTGTATTCGCATCAGTTCCTCTGAATTAAGATATTCAAATCTAGTAATAGTAGAAGCTGATGAGCCCCCCCATTGAGAAGAAGAGAGTTAGTTCGAAGCCTGAGAAAACAAAAGCAAGCAAGCCCAGTCACTGCAGGGCAGCCCAAGTCCCTAGGGAAGGTCCCCAAAAGTTCGACTCCCATTCAAAATGTTCAAAACGTGACACCTCAAAGGCAGGTAACATGAAAACTCCCACTCGCTCAGGTGAGCGTAAACGAGTGTCAGGAAAGTGTGTGGCAGTTCTCGATAGCGACTCAGTGAGCTTGAGAGAAGAAGAGAGATCTAACTTCCGGGAACCAATGATGAGGGTGGGGCTACAGGGTTTTTTCCCAGGTAGCCGAGGAGAAGATAAAGAATGAATTTGAAGATTAAGACAGACCAACAAAAGCAGTGCAGTGTGTAGTTCAGAGCAAAAGAGACAGGCCATACTGCGGGGGAAAGAGAGGCATGAGCTGTTGCTTGAGAGAGAAAGGACACACTACTAGGAGTCAGAGCAAGAGTACAGGACAGCGCGCTCTTCACATGAGGGAAGCAGGGCCAGGTATAGGTCGAAGGGCTGGGAAGAATCAGCAGTAGATGAAAGGCTAATAGCCGGACTCCGAGTCAGATTGTCCAGTCGAAAAGGAGAGGGGCTGACTAAGAAATAGGGGAACAAAGCAGACTAGTACTAACTCACCCACATGCCGCGACACAGGAAAACCAAATCAATACCTGTGCGTGCACACGAAGGGAGCAGCGACGAGGATGTGAACTACTCCCCGCAGTTGCATGACTAAGATAAACTAAAACCGAGGGAGAAAATAGCCAAAACGGACGGGGAGACTTCTGCGCACCCATCTTGTGACCCATTATATTAGCAGATTGGACTGAAGAGAGAGACCAAAATGACAGGTCTTGTCCGTGGGAAGGATCTTTTGAGCCAGAGACATGGCAGTAGCGGAGGACTGCATAAGGCATGAACGAGGAAACCCCAGTTGAAACTTCTACATGCAGTGATGCCTCCCAAGATGGGAGCTCTATGTTGAGAAGAAAAATGTAGAGTCACCTAGAATGAGAATGTATATATGTGCCATGAACCCAGATGGACAAAGGATTTGAGACCAAAGCTGCTGTCATTTCAGGATGGGTCAGGGAAATGGATTATATGCTTTGAGAAAAACACAGCCGGTTTCAACATAGTCATAGGTGACATTAAGAGCCTGTTGGAGTCAAGCTAGCCGGGCTGAAGAGAGGTGTTACCTCGAAACCGGTCCGGTCCTCGGATGCTTGATTCCGTTCTGGGAAGGACATGGCTTTTGTAGTTCGGACTGGACTGTTCCCATGGGGCAACAGGGTCAGAGCTGATTTGCATATCGCCATTGTCTAACCCAGGGTGGTGTGGAGTGCAAAAAAACGATGGATTTGGGCCCAGATCTTTTGACTGGGGGAGTGTGTGACATTGATCCACATTCAGTCCATCACTTGTTGTTTTTGCAATTGCCGCCCTAAGTGCGCTGGGGATGCCCAGACGTGGGTCCCAGGCACTCCACACCACTTGGAGTCAAGCTAGCCGGGCTGAAGAGAGGTGTTACCTCGAAACCGGTCCGGTCCTCGGATGCTTGATTCCGTTCTGGGAAGGACATGGCTTTTGTAGTTCGGACTGGACTGTTCCCATGGGGCAACAGGGTCAGAGCTGATTTGCATATCGCCATTGTCTAACCCAGGGTGGTGTGGAGTGCAAAAAAACGATGGATTTGGGCCCAGATCTTTTGACTGGGGGAGTGTGTGACATTGATCCACATTCAGTCCATCACTTGTTGTTTTTGCAATTGCCGCCCTAAGTGCGCTGGGGATGCCCAGACGTGGGTCCCAGGCACTCCACATCACTTGGAGTCAAGCTAGCCGGGCTGAAGAGAGGTGTTACCTCGAAACCGGTCCGGTCCTCGGATGCTTGATTCCGTTCTGGGAAGGACATGGCTTTTGTAGTTCGGACTGGACTGTTCCCATGGGGCAACAGGGTCAGAGCTGATTTGCATATCGCCATTGTCTAACCCAGGGTGGTGTGGAGTGCAAAAAAACG
Source organism: Lissotriton helveticus (assembly GCF_964261635.1). Classification (NCBI taxonomy): domain Eukaryota; kingdom Metazoa; phylum Chordata; class Amphibia; order Caudata; family Salamandridae; genus Lissotriton; species Lissotriton helveticus. The sequence continues at coordinate 289,422,641 of NC_136063.1, read as the reverse complement.
ATGGATTTGGGCCCAGATCTTTTGACTGGGGGAGTGTGTGACATTGATCCACATTCAGTCCATCACTTGTTGTTTTTGCAATTGCCGCCCTAAGTGCGCTGGGGATGCCCAGACGTGGGTCCCAGGCACTCCACACCACTTGGAGTCAAGCTAGCCGGGCTGAAGAGAGGTGTTACCTCGAAACCGGTCCGGTCCTCGGATGCTTGATTCCGTTCTGGGAAGGACATGGCTTTTGTAGTTCGGACTGGACTGTTCCCATGGGGCAACAGGGTCAGAGCTGATTTGCATATCGCCATTGTCTAACCCAGGGTGGTGTGGAGTGCAAAAAAACGATGGATTTGGGCCCAGATCTTTTGACTGGGGGAGTGTGTGACATTGATCCACATTCAGTCCATCACTTGTTGTTTTTGCAATTGCCGCCCTAAGTGCGCTGGGGATGCCCAGACGTGGGTCCCAGGCACTCCACACCACTTGGAGTCAAGCTAGCCGGGCTGAAGAGAGGTGTTACCTCGAAACCGGTCCGGTCCTCGGATGCTTGATTCCGTTCTGGGAAGGACATGGCTTTTGTAGTTCGGACTGGACTGTTCCCATGGGGCAACAGGGTCAGAGCTGATTTGCATATCGCCATTGTCTAACCCAGGGTGGTGTGGAGTGCAAAAAAACGATGGATTTGGGCCCAGATCTTTTGACTGGGGGAGTGTGTGACATTGATCCACATTCAGTCCATCACTTGTTGTTTTTGCAATTGCCGCCCTAAGTGCGCTGGGGATGCCCAGACGTGGGTCCCAGGCACTCCACACCACTTGGAGTCAAGCTAGCCGGGCTGAAGAGAGGTGTTACCTCGAAACCGGTCCGGTCCTCGGATGCTTGATTCCGTTCTGGGAAGGACATGGCTTTTGTAGTTCGGACTGGACTGTTCCCATGGGGCAACAGGGTCAGAGCTGATTTGCATATCGCCATTGTCTAACCCAGGGTGGTGTGGAGTGCAAAAAAACGATGGATTTGGGCCCAGATCTTTTGACTGGGGGAGTGTGTGACATTGATCCACATTCAGTCCATCACTTGTTGTTTTTGCAATTGCCGCCCTAAGTGCGCTGGGGATGCCCAGACGTGGGTCCCAGGCACTCCACACCACTTGGAGTCAAGCTAGCCGGGCTGAAGAGAGGTGTTACCTCGAAACCGGTCCGGTCCTCGGATGCTTGATTCCGTTCTGGGAAGGACATGGCTTTTGTAGTTCGGACTGGACTGTTCCCATGGGGCAACAGGGTCAGAGCTGATTTGCATATCGCCATTGTCTAACCCAGGGTGGTGTGGAGTGCAAAAAAACGATGGATTTGGGCCCAGATCTTTTGACTGGGGGAGTGTGTGACATTGATCCACATTCAGTCCATCACTTGTTGTTTTTGCAATTGCCGCCCTAAGTGCGCTGGGGATGCCCAGACGTGGGTCCCAGGCACTCCACACCACTTGGAGTCAAGCTAGCCGGGCTGAAGAGAGGTGTTACCTCGAAACCGGTCCGGTCCTCGGATGCTTGATTCCGTTCTGGGAAGGACATGGCTTTTGTAGTTCGGACTGGACTGTTCCCATGGGGCAACAGGGTCAGAGCTGATTTGCATATCGCCATTGTCTAACCCAGGGTGGTGTGGAGTGCAAAAAAACGATGAATTTGGGCCCAGATCTTTTGACTGGGGGAGTGTGTGACATTGATCCACATTCAGTCCATCACTTGTTGTTTTTGCAATTGCCGCCCTAAGTGCGCTGGGGATGCCCAGACGTGGGTCCCAGGCACTCCACACCACTTGGAGTCAAGCTAGCCGGGCTGAAGAGAGGTGTTACCTCGAAACCCGTCCGGTCCTCGGATGCTTGATTCCGTTCTGGGAAGGACATGGCTTTTGTAGTGCGGACTGGACTGTTCCCATGGGGCAACAGGGTCAGAGCTGATTTGCATATCGCCATTGTCTAACCCAGGGTGGTGTGGAGTGCAAAAAAACGATGGATTTGGGCCCAGATCTTTTGACTGGGGGAGTGTGTGACATTGATCCACATTCAGTCCATCACTTGTTGTTTTTGCAATTGCCGCCCTAAGTGCGCTGGGGATGCCCAGACGTGGGTCCCAGGCACTCCACACCACTTGGAGTCAAGCTAGCCGGGCTGAAGAGAGGTGTTACCTCGAAACCGGTCCGGTCCTCGGATGCTTGATTCCGTTCTGGGAAGGACATGGCTTTTGTAGTTCGGACTGGACTGTTCCCATGGGGCAACAGGGTCAGAGCTGATTTGCATATCGCCATTGTCTAACCCAGGGTGGTGTGGAGTGCAAAAAAACGATGGATTTGGGCCCAGATCTTTTGACTGGGGGAGTGTGTGACATTGATCCACATTCAGTCCATCACTTGTTGTTTTTGCAATTGCCGCCCTAAGTGCGCTGGGGATGCCCAGACGTGGGTCCCAGGCACTCCACACCACTTGGAGTCAAGCTAGCCGGGCTGAAGAGAGGTGTTACCTCGAAACCGGTCCGGTCCTCGGATGCTTGATTCCGTTCTGGGAAGGACATGGCTTTTGTAGTTCGGACTGGACTGTTCCCATGGGGCAACAGGGTCAGAGCTGATTTGCATATCGCCATTGTCTAACCCAGGGTGGTGTGGAGTGCAAAAAAACGATGGATTTGGGCCCAGATCTTTTGACTGGGGGAGTGTGTGACATTGATCCACATTCAGTCCATCACTTGTTGTTTTTGCAATTAAGAGCCTGTTAAGCAGCCTCATTGGGGAGCAGACAAACACAGTGTTCACTCAAGCTTTCATTTCAGCAATCAGAGGATGAGGATGAGGGGAGAGGATGTAGCCTTATGGCTAGAGTGGTCGACTTTGAAGCTGGGGAATCAGGTTCGCGTCTCGGCAACGATGCTTAACATCCTGTGATTCTGGGTAAATCTCCCCGTGCCTAACAAAAATTAATGTGTCCTTCTGTAACGAAACTGGTGCTCATGTAAAGCGCTCTGATACCCAATGTCTCGGTCTAATTCACGCTATATAAAACTCTAAAAAAAAAAAAATCACGCTAACAAATACCCAGCATGACGGGCGTGTATAATACATACAGGCACCGATATGGACCGCCCTGAGAGAAATATTCCTTTAACGTCCAGATATAAGAGGGCTAATGGCAGAAATAATGAAGCCAGAGGAAAGCAAAAACGATTTCCTAAATAGAATGATGGAGATATGGGGGCAGGCAAACGGACAGCCATGGGTCAACAAGTACCCACAAGTCACATTTTTCTATAATATTCTAAAGAAAGGGCTACCCTTTGAGATATAGAGTGGGATGGACACTGTAGTTGGTTTAGATACCAAACCCTGTCAGGAAATACAAGCTCAAATACTCCACTACAATAAGAAAAAGCAAGAAAAGGCTATAGAGAGAAGCATGAGCAGACCCAAAGAGACACCTGTTGATATGAGAGGCATGAGTTGAAGGAGACTGTCCTCGAAGGGGGCAGTGATGCCCACAGCTGTGATGATGGCGTCAGTCACAATGGAGGCTCCACCGCAAAACTTTAGAGGGTATTAGTAAAGGCAAGGGAGAATGGCCGCAATCAGACATTAGAGAGTGCTTTTATTGCCATGGGTAGGGTCACCTGGTAGAGACATGCCTGAGAAAGACATACCATGAGCAGCAAAAACAGCAATGGTTAGAGAATCAGGGCTAGCTGTCACAAAACTCCATGTGCCAGGATATGTTTTGTTTGGTGGGTTTTTAAAAATATATTTTTGTTCAGTTTTTCGTTAGTACATCACCGGAAGGGAATAAAAGAGCAAAAACAAAGAACATAAATACAGTCACATTATCCATACTGCATATTCCTTATTTACAGGGTCTGCGCATACAGTCTGAGTGAGGGTTACATACAACATATCCCCCCGAAAAAAAACGGTGGCAAGCATTTAACATGAATACATCAATCAGTCGCAGTCATATCTGGTGGGTTGTCTCGTTGGCTAACAGATATGTTGTGAAAGGTGCCCATATGTCTTTAGGCCTAGATGTTACTCAACGTTCCTCAGCATAATAAGCCAGCTGATCTCTGCAATACACTATGGGCCCCATGCATCAAACTAAAAAACAGTCGCAAACTGGCAGATTCTCAGAATCTGCCCCTTTATTAGAGTGGTGTGGCTCACTGGTTAGAGGCGGCAGACCCGTAAGCAGAGAATGGCCCGGGACCAGGGTTCAATCCCCGACGCGGCAGGGTCGTGGACCAGGGTCAAAACGGACTCGACAATTCTCGCCTCAGTGCCTACTCTAACCAGGGAACACACTCGGCAACTCTGGGCATTAAGCTTGCCTCATCTCTACAATGGCCCCCCACAGACGCCGGGGATGCCTGGTTTCACCTTGGAGATACCCAGAAAGGGACCATCTCACAGGGAAAACCAGGACGGGTTCCCTAGCGGTCTTCAGCGCCAGGATACTCCATGGAGTCGCAGTGCGCTTTACAAGTACACCCACATTTACATTTATTTATTACCAGTATTTTTGCTTTTGGGATGCATCATCCCAAATGCAAAAATCGGTACTTGCATTTGCAATTAAGGAATCGCAAATTGCGATTCCTTAAATGCAATGCTAGAAGCAATTTAAAATAGTGGTTTTGCTATTAGGGGTCGCAAATTACCGAAAAATAAAACAGGTCGGTATTTTGCTAAAACTTTGAAAAATACACTAAAGTGCATTTTTCAAAGTTACATGTTACACACACACATGTCCTTGGTCTGTGCGCATCAGGGGTGCAACGGGGTGTCATTTTGACCCCCTTGCACCCTTGAAATTGCATGTGCAATTTGCGAGTACCTAATGAGTACTCGCAAATAGCGCATGCAATTTCCATTCATTCCTATTGGCCTGTCGGACCATAGGAATGAATGGGAAGCCATTCCTTAATTGCGACTCGCAATTTGCGAGTCGCAAGTAAGGAATGTTTAGGAATCACTATTTTTATAGCGATTCCTACATGCATAGGCTTTTGCGATTCCTTAATTGCGATTCCTTAATAATCGCAATTAAGGAATCACAAAAGCCTTCCTTGATGCATGTGCCAGTATATATGTTAACCAGTAATCACATTTTGTCTCTCTTCTACCTCCCCAATTCTGGGCTACCTTCTGTTTCGCCAGTAGTAGTGCAAATACAACTAATTTCCTGCACAGTGGTTGCAGTTCCGTGACCAAGCCCAGCAGGCATACTCACGGTGTACATGGAAACTCTTCCATCACCATATCTGATACCTGCACCCAGAACTCCTGTACCTTTGCACAGTACCATGCTAGATGCATGAAATCAGAGTCTAATGTGCCACACCGTATACAGTTAGCAGACTATCTCAGGCAATATATCTGTGTAACTGCACTGGGGTGTAATAAAGCTATTGGATATATTTAAAATGGATGATTCGCAATAGCTGTTATTCGCCCGGTTAGGGTGGAACAAAATTCCCAATTTTTCTCTGTGACTGCATTGTCTAGCACTATGTTCCATCTCTCCATGCTTCTTTTTTTTGTGGGCAGTCTCTGCTTGCATTGCAACATATAATCGAGTAATCAGCTTCACTTTGGATGGGCTATCAAGCATGATCTGTAGTGGTTTTAGCGTCTGTGGTGCAGCACGGTGTTGTGGGTTCACTTTTTTCAGGGCTTCTTTCTGCCTCTGATATATAAATATTCACATAGGGTTAATGTTAACATGCTTAGAGACGGCCTCTAGTTTAATTAGGTGCTATCTGTGTATGCATTTCCCATAGTGACAATTCCCATCTCTGCCAGCAGTGCCAGTGCATTAGACTCCTGTGCCACAGAACCGCCCGGGTAGTGTGCCAAAGGCAATGCAGGGCAAAGATGGATGTTTTCCCAGCCCATGAAGGGAGTGCATGCCAGGTCCTAACTGTGCTACCAGCTGTATTAATTTCATTTCTAGAGCTTAGCCAGTGCGTCTGTGGTAACAATGCTGTGAGTGGGCGAGGGTGTACACTGTCCGCCTCTCCCACTATACGGGATAAAAATGGTGGTGAGTAGAACCAGTAGTGAGCAAAGTGAGCTTGCGCACACAGGTAATGTAGGTAGAGGTTCGGAGCCCCGAATCCCATATGTGCATATGGCATAGTGATTACCTCCCAGCCGCAGCGTGGTTATTTGCCCTCCCACACCAGTTTGACCAGATGGGATTGCAATGTGGTGAAATAGGCTTTTGTCAGGTTTAGGGGGACATTAATGAATAAATATAGAAATCTTAGGAGTACCACCATTTTTATAATTGCCACTCTGTCCGCCAGTGTTAAGGGAGGTTTTATCCATCTAGTTACTTGGTCTTCCAGAGCTGGTAATGCTCGACCATAATTTTCTTTGAGTACAATGCCTGGGTCTTTGTGTATCAACACTCCTAAGTACTTTACGGACACAACACTATACTAGCAGGAATTCCAGATTGTATCAATCAATCACAGAATTTGTATAGCACACTACTCACCCGGTAGGGTCTCAAGGCGCTGGGGGGGAGGGGTCCGCTACTGCTTGAATAGCCAGGTCTTGAGTTGCTTCCTGAAGGAAAGATGGTCCTGGGTCAGCCGAAGGTGGATGGGGAGGGAGTTCCATGTCTTGGCCGCCAGGTAGGAGAAGGATCTTCCTCCGGCGGTGGCTCTGCGAATGCGTGGTACGACGGCGAGGGCGAGGCTGGTCGATCGTAGCTGGCGGGTGGGCGTGTAGAAAGTCAGGCGGTTGTTGAGGTACTTGGGGCCCAGGCCGTGGAGAGCCTTGTGTGCGTGGGTGAGGAGTCTGAACGTGATCCTCTTGCTGATGGGGAGCCAGTGCAGGTCTCTCAGGTGGCCGGAGATGTGGTTGTGTCGGGGGATGTCCAGGACGAGTCGTGCGGAGGCGTTCTGTATGCGCTGGAGTCTTTTCTGTACGTTGGCTGTGGTTCCGGCATAGAGGTTGTTTCAGTAGTCCATTCAGCTGGTGACGAGTGCCTGGGTGACCGTCTTCCTGGTTTCGGTGGGGATCCATCGGAAGATCTTACGGAGCATGCGCAGGGTGTTGAAGCATGATGATGAGACGGCGTTGACTTGTCTGGTCATCGAGAGGGAGGAGTCCAGGATGAAGCCCAGGTTGCGTGCGTGGTCTGTTGGCTTGGGAGTGGTGCCCAGGGCAGGGGGCCACCAGGAGTTGTCCCAGGCGGAGGGCGATGATCCCAGGATGAGGACCTCCGTCTTGTCTGAGTTCAGTTTCAGGCGGCTGTTCTTCATCCACTCAGCGACGTCTTTCATCCCTTCGTGGAGGCTGGCTCTGGCGGTGGCGGGGTTGTTGGTGAGGGAGAGGATCAGCTGGGTGTCATCGGCGTAGGAGATGATGTTGAGGTTGTGTTGGCGTGCGATGGCTGCGAGAGGGCTCATGTAGACGTTGAAGAGGGCTGGGCTGAGTGATGATCCTTGTGGTATGCCGCAGATGACTTCGGTGGCCTCGGATCTGAACGGGGGGAGGCGGACTCTCTGGGTTCTTCCGGTGAGAAATGAGATGATCCACTCCAGTGCCTTCCCTCGGATTCCGATGTTGCTGAGGCGCTGTACTAGGGTGTGGTGGCAGACAGTGTCGAACGCTGCAGAGAGGTCCAGGAGGATGAGGGCCGCTGTTTTCTCCGTTGTCGAGCATGGATCTGATGTCATCGGTGGCTGTGATCAGGGCGGTCTAGGTGCTGTGGTTGGCTCGGAACCCGGACTGCGAGGGGTCGAGGGATCCGTTCGTCTCGAGGAAGGCGGCGAGCTGTCTGACGGTCTTCTTGATGACTTTGGCAGGAAAAGGGAGGAGCGAGATGGGGCGGAGGTTTTTGAGGTCGGTGGGGTCCGCTGTTGGTTTCTTCAGGAGGGCGCTGAGCTCGGCATGCTTCCAGCTCTCAGTGGAAGGTGGTGGTGTTGAAGGAGATGTTGATGATGTCCCGGAGTTGGGGTGCGATGATGGAGTCGGCCTTGTTGAAGACGTGGTGGGGGTAGGGGTCGGTTGGTGATCGGGAGTGGATGGTGTTCATCGTGCGAGTGGTGTCTTCGGTGCTGACCGGGGTCCAGTTACAGAGGGTGGTGGTGAGGGGCGTTGGTTTGGTGGTTGGGTGCGTGGTTGGTGCGCCGAAGCAGTTGTGTATGTCGGCGATCTTGCGGTGGAAGAAGGAGGCGAGTGAGTCGCAGAGGTCTTGCGAGGGGGTGATGTCGTTGTTTCCGGCGCTGGGGTTGGAGAACTCTTTGACGATGCGGAAGAGTTCCTTGCTGTTGTGGGTGTTGTTTTCCAGTCGTTCTTTGAATGTTGACCTTTTGGTGGTGCGGATCAGCTGGTGGTGTTTGCGGGTGGTGGTCTTGAGGGCAGTCATGTTTTCTGTGGTCTGGTCGTGGCGCCAGGCTTTCTCGAGGGTGCGGCAGTTCTTCCTGGAGTTTTTGAGTTCGTTGGTGAACCAAGAGGCTTTCTTGCTGCCGGGTCTGCTGGGAGGGGTCTTCAGTGGTGCGAAGTCATCTGCGCAGTCGGTGAGCCACTGTGTGAAGATGCGGACTGCTTCGTTGGGGTCCGTTGCGCTGGCGGTAGGGTTCCGTCTGAGGGAGTTGGTGAGCTGGTCAGCGGTGATCTTGCTCCAGCTCCTGCGGGGAACCTGTTGCGGGTGGTGGTGGGTCATAGTTCTCCTGAAGCTGCAGTGGACGCAGCTGTGGTCAGCCCAATGGAGTCTGGTGGAGTGGCTGAAGGAGATGTACTTGCTGGAAGAGAAGACTGGGTCAAGCGTGTGGCCTGCGTAGTGGGTGGGGGTCTTCACCAGTTGCTTGAATTCCAGATTGTATGGCACGATGCAGCTTGTCAGGGGCCAATTCATACTAAGCTTTTCGTATTCAATATATTCTCTTATCAGGGGGCCAAGCTGCTCCTACGGATTACGGACATAGAGCACCATGTCATCCGCATAGATTGATCTAGCCAAAGGGCGCAATCTAAACCTCAGTGCCGCATCAGCATGTTTCTGCCGCACTCTGCATACCAAAAGCTCTAATGCAATAGCAAATAGCATGGGGGATAAAGGACACCCCTGCTGCGTTCCCCGACTTATCTGTATGGGTGATGAGTGACAGTTGTTAATTCGCATTCTAGCAACAGGTTCAGTGTACAATAGCCTTACCCACTGTGTGGAAGCTTGTGGCGTGCCCATACGATGCAGTACATCAAACATATAACTACATTGTATTGAGTGAAAGGCCTTAGCTGCATCGAGAAGCACTGCTTATCTTCGGGATGTAGTTGGTGCAACACAGCAAATATCGCTCTTAGGTTATGCTTGGTGGATCATTCTGGGACAGATCCCGATTGATCAGGGAGCACAAGTGCAGGCATGAGAGGTCAGAGCCTGGCCACTATGATTTTAGCAAGTATCTTTGTATCTATATTTATTAGTGACATCGACCTATAAGAATCACATTGCGTCAGTGTTGTATCCTCCACCGTAGGGGAACCCTGCTTGTTTCACCCACACCCCTCCCCTTGTTCGTGTTATGGTTTGTACCACGGTGACAGGCTTTAGAATGTCATGGTGGGGAACGTACTAAGTTGAGCTCCCTGTATATATTGCATGTAAACGAGTGCTAGCAGGTCAATGAACATCTTATAAAACTTACTGGGTAGCCCATTGACCCCTGCCGCCTTGCCCTTGGGTAGTGTTTGAATGGCTGTCTTCACCTCATCCTCAATATTAGGTTGTACCAAATATTCACGCTGGCCAGGGGATAACCAAGGGAGTGCAATCTCATCCAGATAGAATTCGGGCTCAAATCTCGTGGCTGCCTCACGGGGGCCTTACAACTTTGTATAGAAGTCCGTAAACTGTGTGAGTATTTCAGGTGAGCTGTAGCACTTTGTAGCATCTGAACACTTCAGCTCTGTAATATATGTTTGTGAACGTGGTGCCCTGATCTTTGAAGCCAGACAACGGCCGGGCCTCCCTCCTTCCCCATATGATATGGCCTCCCAACGCCTTGACATAAGTTTTTTTTCTTGACCAGTTGTCTCATTGTATTCAGAAATCATGTTCCTGATTTCTGCCAGGGTGTCTGTGTCTTAGGTCGTCTCATATCTCCTTTCTAACACCTCTAGGGTCATTTCTTGCACTTACACACTAGCCCGCATAGCCCTCAGTAACCCTGCTTGTAGACCAATACACGTACTGCGTATTGTTGCCTTGAAGGCTTCCCAGAGTGTGCCCACACTCTCTACAGTGCCCTCATTTTGCAGGAAGCAATGTACAATGGCCCTACAAACTCTGGTGCATATTAGCAAGGACACTATCGCCGCTTTATCTGGACTTTTTCCCGCTAACGCGGCAATATTTTTATCGCCCTATTAGCAAGCTGTCGCTAACATCAGTTAGCGACAGCTTATAGGCGATAGCTACTGGTTTGGGGCCCGCTTTGCATGTCAGCTCACATGCAAAGTGGGCGTACCCAACCTGTTAGCGACTGAAAGCAGTCGCTAACACAACTATCGCCTATTAGCAAGGCAGGCGAAGCAATTACAAAATTTGCGCTAAGCGCGAATATCGCCAGAACCTAACGCCTGCTCAGACCATGACTTAACCTGTATATCCAATGGGAGGTGGATATTCAGGTTAAGTCCCCATTAGCGATAATGTCTGAATATCGCTGGATTTCCATCGATATTCACGCATTGAGAGGCTATCGCCGGATATTTGATCGCTTTAGAGATAAACGTTGCTAATAGCACGTTATCTCTGCGATAATATCCGGCGATAGGCGTCGATAAATAAAAATGCACTAAGCGCATTTAGCGATAATTATCGCTATTTGTTGCTAATATGCCCCTCTGTCTTTAAACGCTTATAATCAGGGGATAGATTCAGTTCAGGACCCTAGATGTTGGAATCCATAACCACGAAAAAACAAAAAGTAATACCTCTGGGTCCATAGATTCTTAAATTACTCAATACCATGGGTCTAACTATTTTCCCACGATAGTTTCATAAATGAAAAATACAACTTTCAATTTTTTGACATTTAAGATAGGCATACAACACCGCATTTACTTTCCTTTGCTGCTATAAACAGTACAACAGGACCGATTCTCTTCGAATATTATTTTTTTCCTTTTTTCCTTTTTCAAAGATGAATTATCCTTCAGTTTAACAAAACCACAGTTTTATTCTTTGTATACTCTGGTTATACATACATTCTTCATGCATAAATTTTCATATAATTGTTCGCTATAAATCATAAACAATATTCAAAACCAACGCAGTTTGCATATGTCTTTTTTTTATACAAAATATTTCAAATATATCATATTTTCTCGTAATCCTACTCCTTTTTTCTATCTCTACCAGGATACATCAGACTGGTATTCCTTGGTAAATTTTCACTAAGTGGTCCTTAAAAGACTAGACTCAGAGTGTCATTCTAATAGTGTTCAAAGTTTAGACCATCCGGTTTTTGCTAAACTTATTGGGTCCTTTTTAAGTATCCCAGTTTAGTGCTGATACTCTGAGTCCTGTTAAAATAGGAAGTGAATTGTGTGGGTGCCGACGCGTTTCGACCTTCGTGCTGGGAACCAGGAGGATTTCTAAAAAGGTCTTCCTCAGGGCTGGGACTGTGAGTGTAGGATTATTGTGATCTAATGTGCACGGAATGACTGGGTTCGTGTTCCTCCATCCGTTTGCTGCAGGTACTGCTTAGACTCCAATTTCCAGTAAAAATCAGGGTCATCTATGGTTGGCTCTTATGTGTTAACAATAGTTATAGGTGAGCCATATAGCGTCCCCTGTATGAGCGCAAAGTGGACCCCTTCATCTGACACGGTATGGGTAGGTATAAAATGCATGCCCTTTTTTACCTTTATGAGAACATCCCTGGAGTATGAGGTATAAGAGGACGCCGCCCTCAGCACCTCCCACATTGCTCCCACCCCCATGTCTCCAGGTTTTGTCAGGTGAGTTTCCTGCAAAAATATAATTTGAACGTGGTGTCTGTCAAAGTAGGCAAGAACGTGCTGGATCTTTTTGGGATTGTTTAAACCCCTGGCATTCCAAGTCAGGAGACTAAGGGCCCGATGTAGGTAGGCAAATACCGGTCGGAAACGGCCGAAATTACCGAATTTCGGCCGTTACCGACCGGTATTTGGAAAAGGAGATGTAGGGGCATGTTAAATTACAGAATCGGTAATTTTACCGAATCTGCAATTTTTCCGATTCGGTAAAATACCGAATCGGTAAAATTACCGATTCTGTAATTTAACATGTAGGTAGCACTGTAATCAGTGCTACAAGGGTTTCAGAATTCGTTATTTACCACCAACTAGAAGTTGGTGGTAAATAATGAAAACCCTTCCAAAAGCATTTTTTTTGCTTTAAAAAATGTGCCATGTTGCAGACATACATGCCCTAAGGGCATGTATGTCAGCAACATGTGCACCCATGCACAATTGAGGGGTGCAACAGGGTGTCAAAGTGACACCCTGTCCCCCTTGCAAATTCGGTAATTACCGAATCGGTATTTACCGATTCGGTAATTGGCATTGATTCCTATGGGCCTCAATGGCAATTACCGAATCGGTAAATACCGATTCGGTAATTACCGAATTTTACCGATTCGGTAATTTAAAAATTGAAATTACCTACATCCCATTTACCTACTCTTAAATACCGAATCGGTATGATTCGGTATTTAAGAGTAGGTAAATCGAGATTACCTACATAGGGTCTATGTTCTTCCACCATTCGTTTTGCATAAAAATAATAACATATTTGGTTCTAACTCTGTAATTCCTTCCACTCTGTATGTAACGCCTATTATCAACATTCCCTGTGCTGTACTGTACATGACAAAACAATTACCCTCCCACTTTAGCATCCCAAACATGACAAAGAAATTCCCTTAGCCGTAGAACAATTAACAGCAATATAAACATTGCACAAAACGAACTCTCTCTGAGTCATATAACCTTTCAGGCTTGACCTAAAGGGGTATACACATTGTGGGGACGGCCAGAGGCCTCAGCCAAAACCCTCCCTGTGACAGGATTGGCTGGATTGAATAACTGGGGCAGGCATCCATCTATTAGAGCATTGAAACCCATTAGGTACGTTCATATACCCACTTACATAACAAAATGCTTTCTCTGTGATGGAGAGATCCACCCCCCACAATGTGTTACACCCCCTCAACTAGCGTATAACCATGATCAGTCTGTATTATGTCATAAAAAGTGGCCCTCCCATGGCATCTTAGTGCCGGTAAACAGACAAAATATCGATTTCAAAACATCGAATGGACAAAATATCGAGTTCAAGATATAGAATCAACAAAATATCGAATGGACAGAATATAGTCATCAAAAATATCGCTTTTAAGGTAAGTAATGTAATATCGAATTTTAAAAATATAGAAAGTCAAAATATCGAAGTATATAATATAGGTTATTAAAATTATCGAATTTTTAATAATATCGAATTTTTTATAGTGTTTTTTATGTTATTATATGTGTGAAAAGTGTGAATTTATGTTATAATTTATTTTAGTTAATGAATTTTATGTTATTTAATTTTTGCGTAATTCAATTCTGTAGTGGGTTGTGGGTTTATAGGGGAATAGGGAGGGAAGTAATTTAATTATAATTAATTAAATATGTACATTTATTTATTGGTATTTATTTTGAATTAATTGTTAATTAATTTTTATTTGGTAATTAATTAAATTTTAATTGCCAATTAATTTTATTTAATTGATTAATTGATAATTATGGTAATTTTACTAATTTATTTTCTGTAGCGGGTTGTGGCTTTATAGGGGAATAGGGTGGGAAGTAATTTAATTATAATTAATTAAATATGTAAATTTATTTATTGGTATTTATTTTGAATTATTTGTTAATTAATTGTTAATTTGTAATTAATTTGTATTAATAGGTAACTAATTGTAATATATTATTTTAATTTGTATTTTTTATTGATTAATTATTATATTATATTAAATTGGTAATTACTTTTAATAAAATTTTGATAGATATTAATATATCTATTTTTTTAAATAATATATGAAGTATTTACTTTCCCTACTGTTGCACTCACTGGAGTGGGAATAGTAATTTTTACCCCTACGCTATCCAACGCTTTCCCTACTATTGCACTCTTTGGAGTAGGAATAATAATTTTTACCCCTACGCTATCCAACGCTTTCCCTACTGTTGCACTCTCTGGAGTGGGAATAGTAATTTTTACCCCTACGCTATGCAACGCTTTCCCTACTGTTGCACTCTCTGGAGTGGGAATAGTAATTTTTACCTCTACGCTATCCAACGCCTTCCCTACTGTTGCACTCCCTGGAGTGGGAATAGTAATTTTTACACTTCCGCTATCCTACAGTAATAATATTGCATCTTTTTTATTTATATTATGTTACTATATATATATGTTTTAATAAATATGATTGTAATTTTTTTATAACTTTAATTATTATTTAATAAGTTTAATGTAATTTAAGTATTTTTCAGTGTATTTTAGTTATTAATTTTTAATTTTTTTTAATTTAACATTGTTTTTAAGAAATTCGATATTTTTACAAACTATATTTTTTTAAACAATATTTTTGACTCGATATTTTAGTACTTACCTGTTTGTAGATAAAAACTCGATATTTTGTCTATTGATAATTTGGCGCTGATATTTTTGGTAGTCGATATTATGTCCGTTGATATTATGTCAGTGATCCCTTAGTGCCTACTGTGAAAAAACAATATACATTGCACATGAGTCCTACTTGCAGATGTATGTATTACTGCTCATCCTTAGTCCTGCAGTCTGGGCTGCCTCCTCACTCCACTCCACTCCGCTTCAGCCAAGGCCCAAAGGGAGGCAGCCGAATCAACATTGTTCTCCATTTTTGTTCCAAGATATTCCCTGCCTAGACGTGGGCCTCTCCGCATCACTCTTCCCACCTTCCCAGACATCAGTCCGGAGGATGCAGTTTGAACAAGCAGTGACTGGTACTACTCCGAGTGTGCTGAGGACTCCAAGCGTGGTGAGCCAGGGCGTGTACGCTGTATTTGCTTCAGGAACTCTGCTGTCGGTCCCGGCATCATAAGGAACTGCAGTTTGCCCTCATAGGTGATCCTGAGGCGCGCAGGATAGAGCATCGCATAGGGGATGTTTGCCATGCATTGCTTCTATTTTATTGCAGCTAATTCCTTCCGAGCAGCCTGGACTGTCATAGTATAGTCTGGGAAAAATGCCACCTCATTCCCTTATTGTATGATATTCTGCTTCTATCTCGCCCGACGCAAGATGGAGATGCGATTATGATAATTCAAGATCCGGGCTATAAAGGAACCTGGGGGGGGTGGGCGATGCAGCCGGCTGGCTAGTGATCTGTGTCCCCTCTTCACTATCAACACCTGTGATAGGTTTTCTGATCTGAAGATTTCTTTCAGCATTGCTTCAACGTAGTCCTCCAGGTGGCCCGTGTTTGTGCTTTCCGGAATCCCCATGATACCGACGTTATACCTTCTGGAGCGTGCCTCCAAATCCTCATTCTTGGCTCTGATCATTTTCAGGAGTTTCTCCATCCCCCTGCATTTGCCAGCTGTTTCATGCTATTCATCCTCTACGCAGGAGATCCGCTGCTCTGCAATGGTCAGACGTGCCGATTGTTTATCTAATTTAGCAGCCATGCTATTTCCCCATCAATGGCCTGGAGGCTTCACTGCATTGATATCAATGTGGTCTCTAGCAGTCGTGTTGCCATCTGTTCAGCCTTCACTTCCTTGTCGGAGTGTGCGTTTGCTTATTTTGTCAAGTGGCGCAATTCAAAGTTTAAGGGTGACTGTTGTTTGTCGGACTTTCCCATATTTGTGATATGCACAGTATCTTGTGCCTGCTGGAGCCCGAGGGGAGGGGGGCTGCAAGCTATTATATGGAGTTCTGGAATTCCCTATGTCATGCATTTCCTTCTCTATGCCCCATGCATGCGTGGAGTCAATGCAGAGCCACCTCTTACATTAAATCCTGGGATTACACAGCAAGCCTTGCTTCCACTATATGGGCCGCCCAGCCAGTGCGACCAGCCTACAGCCTGTCAAGTCTTGCTGATATAACTCCCTGCTTCTTAGGAGCTAATGCTTTGATTCCCTGGTCTCACTCTCCATGTTCAGTCCTCTGAGGGGTCCCCCACCGCAGCCTTCTTCCGCTTACTTCCCTTGTCGCTGCACCTGCCGTGGAGTAGGCCCTCTCACAATTTCCCCTGCTCTAATCGCAACTCTCTGGGGGGAAGGACACACAGTCTAGTCCCAGACCCCTGGCCAACTCCAAGTCGGGTGGAAACTCCACCTGAAGTCTCAATGGCGCACCGGTCCTCCTCCCGGAATGTGTGTTGCGCGGCCTCCCCAAGTTCACTTGAATGCGCCTTTATTTCTCCACGGTGCCAAGGGACGGGGAAGTATTCACAGGTCACCATTTATTGTGCGAGGCCCACCTTTGCTGCTGATCAGTAAGGCAGCGCAGTGCAGCACGGTGCGGCCGCCCTTCACCCCTCCACAGATCCTCCAGAGCAGTTTGCGCAGAGGTCGCGCTCCCCCACAGTGAAACCGCACCAGTCTTCCCCACAGTGACACCCCCACAGTCTCCCAGGGCTTTGCCGCTTATCACAGCAAGTATCCCATGCAGGCTTACCTGTCTCCGGGATCCACTGCGGCCATGTTTTCATGATTATACCTGAACCGGAGGAGCTACAGTGGAGCTAACAGGCGACCCAGCAGCTCACCCTTGCTCTCCTTTTGCCAACGCTGCATGCCGCCATCTTGCCTCCCCATCTATCCTCGCTTCATGGAATGCAGCTGTCCCCATCCTTGCCACTATCAGGGGCACTTCTATTGTCATGTCTTGCCTCCTATGTACCAGGTCAAAGCTTTATAGGAGCAGATGTCTGCCCATTACGCTGATAACTGGTAGATTATAGAACCGGCCGGCTAAGCTGCACTAATGTGTGTCCGCCTTGCCGTGGGCTCTCTGGCGCCCCCACAGATAGCCGTGACAGGATAAGGTTAACGTCCCTCCTCAGTACCAAACACAGGGTAACCAGAACATATTATACACTCAGTCGCAGGGGGGTCCGCTGTTCACCACAGAACCGCAGCAGGCCAAGCACGTCGCAGCAGCAACTATAGATAGGGAATCCAGTACAACAGGGACTGGGGCTACAACCCTAGCTTGGAGGGGTGACAGTGTGGGGAGGTAGCACCTTTATGCAACCACAGAACCAGAATTCACAGCAAAATAAGCCCCCAGTAACATAGACAGGTGATAATACTCCCTGCAACTTAACCTCCCAGTAGTTCAGTTCTGACAATAAAGAAAACCAGCCTTCCCTAACTCTCAAAATTGTATCAGACCAGAAAGCACTAACAAACAGCATTGGGGGAGCATTTAGGAATTCAGGGCTGCTGGGGGCTGTGTCAATTGAGCATCCACACTAACAATATATTCATCCTGCGGGAGCACTGAATAATCAGGTTGCATAAAGTGCCCATGGAAGTGAAGGCCCCACTCCGCTGCTGATCCCCCAGGGTTGGGTTCACTGACCACACTCCAGGGGCAGGTCAGTCTGACGATTCTGAAAACTGTTTGAAAAGCCGACACCCAGGTCCCTCAGCCAAAGCCTAATTGGATGCATTCCAATCACCATGCCGGAGGGACTCTATTTTCGGGAATCATGTCCATGCTTAAATGTTTCCTTCATGATGTGTAGTTCTGATAGCGCCCCAAATGCTCTAGTCATCCTCGGTGATGGAAACAATGTTCTTCTTCTGCCTGGGATAGTAAGGCTCTAAAACTTCACAGCCCGATACACAAGAGTCAATAAGTAAAGAGGCCGCAGCATAATGATGAGTTTGAGACTCCCGTTGGGGGTTCATGCAACCTTTCACCCTTCCAGAGATCGACAAGATGATCACCAATTTTTTTCGAGTCAATGACTGTGCCCAATTTGAGGAGCTCAAGAGACCCCAGCCAAAAAGCTAGGGACACCAGGCCCACAACAAACGCAGGTAGAAAGTGGGGTGTGGTCCAAGGGAGAGGGTGTGCCAGGAATGGAGCTTCCAAGTCTCTATCCCTGCTCAAGATGGAACGCAGGGCACCAGGTGCACCCGCTCCAGGCTCATCTCCATTCCCAGAATAGTCTACTTGCGTTGCTCCAACCTTGCAGGCTCAATTAAGGAAAACTGTCTTCCCTGACTTCTGAGCCCACGGGCGGTATGGGGGGGTGAGGAGGCCACAAGAGCAGCCTCCGACCCTCTCCCCGTGGGGCAAGGGAAACAATGAATTGTGCAACTTAAGGAAACACCCAAACTAAAAAGAAATGCGCCAAAAATGAGTCCAAAACGAAGATTCCAGTTAAAAGGCGACGTCCAGGTCAGCCAAAGCCAGGTATCTAAGGCCACAAGGGAGGGCCACACAGCACACCACGTGCCGGTAAAAGGGAGAGTCTCAAACATAAAAACAGGATTTCAGGGTAAATTGCAAGTACCAGTAACACCAAACTGCAACACAGCGCCTTTTCCCACATTTCCACATTTCCACGCACATGTAGTGAACATACATGGACTAAAAACTTAACTCACAGCAAGCGCAAGTGGGAGTAATAGCAAAACAGGTAGACTCCAGCAGTAAAATAGTCACGGGATGGGCCGCACAGCATCCGCAATTGTAAGCACGCACCGGGGAAGGCGTTTTTAAAAAAACTAGTGATTCTCGTAGCACCCCTGCTAAAGTCACAATCCTATCCCTCCCTGAATTCATAGGATCACTCCACCACTTACCTAACAGTGATCTGACCAACCAGAGCCAAAATGTCGGAAGCGATCCAAAAACACCCAAGTAGGATGGGGGTTCTCAATGACTTATAAAAATATCTTTCCCAACAACAGTGTTTATGTTAATCATCCTTGCTCCCTAATCACTGAAAGACATAGCCAATAGGGGTCACCTTCTGATACCTCACCAGATCGCAACTGATAAGTTGATGGGCTCACACCCCTGTGGTGGAATATAAAGCCATTGAGAACAGAGCATATGTAATTAAGCTGAAATAACAGCCAACATAGTTCTAATCCAAAACAGGTAGCTGCAAGGACAACGAAGAGCACCAAAGTCAACTTGGCATCAACCCCCATGATCCAAGGGGAAAGAACATTACTGAACTTGCACAATGGAAGGAGGAAGCAGACCCTTAGGAAGGGGTCTGCTTAACACCCATGCCCTCAGAGAGGAGGGGAAAAGCGTGTTTCTTTTCTAACATGCAATCGAGCCCTTCCATGGCAATATCATCCTAGATCTATAAACCACAAACTTTCATGAGCTGTTTAGAAGTAACACCGCCACCAGACGAGCACAGACAACTCCCAGGAAACCCATACCTAGAAATGCATTGTCCAACCCAACAAAATAGAACCACACAGGGTAGTTGTAAACATAACTCAATATGACACCAACCCAACATCTTAACTGAACCCACTGATATCCAATCCAAGCTGGACAGGATCTGTAGGAAGTGCCACATAGGGGAAGATATTACATGGCTCCTGATTTCCCGGAGAAAAGATTTTTGAAGGTGGCAAAATTGCCAACTCAGCGCACAAATAAGTCTGCTCCAGCGTCCTTCTGTGTTCCGAGAGTGGCTCTTAGTGTAACAGTCTTATTAAACAACAAGTTGTCTCCCGAGATCGAATTCCTATGTAGGGCTGTCCAGCTCAAGGGATAAAATGGTTAATGGGTAGCATGAGGAAGGGGTGAATGAAAGTCTTACTACCCCATGTCAGGAAATATGGGACACTGAGGTGGGTGGATACACTTGGTTAAAAGGGAAAGGACAACCCCTAATTGTACAGAAACTAACACTGCCTTTCTAATGTTTCGGAGGAAAAGGAATGCTTCTGATGGGCACAAATGCTAACTGCAAAGTGATATTATGCAATCCGGATATGCAATGGGGCACCACCATGCTGAAGATTTTTACTGGCAGTGCAGCAAGCATTCCTGCACTCAACTTGTTCCTGGATGGAGAGGACTGTGTTCCCTGGTCACTCTGCACAGCCCAACCCTGGTCATTCCTTGAGAAGAGCTAATCAGACTTGTACCAGCACCTTTTAAGAAAAAAAGACAAACTTCGTGCACCAAGCTCTTGAAAGGAGAACTGCAGACTATTTTGCTGGGCTCAATTCGAAGACATACCAGAAGAATTTAGACTGTTCATAGGAGCATAGCTGAGAGCAGGGGATCAATACCCTTCTTGCCCTGCAAACAAAAGCCAATGCCCACTAGTTGCAAACAACATGGTAGAAGATGCAAAAAATGAAGAACAGCACTGTTCTCGGCCTCAATTTTATCAGAGAAGAACTGCGAGCAATCCGCCCCATGCTAATGCAGCACCAATATGTACTGGACTTAATGACCGAAATGGAGGGAGGGGTCTTTGCCAAGAATGGAACGGCCTGGTGTATGTTCATCCTAGAGAATCACATGGAAAATGGAACACTTACGCTTGTCATTCAAGCACTTCACAATCTACAAAGAAACATGTGCAAAGAGGGAGGTGCCCCTGAGCATGAATTGCTTTTGAATTGGTTTTCCGGGCTCCCATGATGAATATACGATTCATGCAAATCACTGTTGTCAGTTATCGGTATGGTATGTAGGTTCTACAACTGGGGATCACCTGCTGTAAAAATGCAGTCCTCAAACTGGTAAGATGTTTTCTCCCCTCTCCAGAGGTGCCCTATTGGGATCTAGCTTTCTTATGAAGCTTTGAAGATCCATCACTCTCTTACTCTGAAGACGTTCTCTGATGTTTAGTCGTCTGGAGCCATAGTAATAACCTCCCCTCTCTTTGCAACACATCTTGCACTGTCTTACTTCATGTTTGGGATGGAGGCAGTATATAAAATTCTCGTGTGGATCATCCACATGCACTCTCTTCCTGACACATGTCTTACATGGGTGGAAAATGCCTTCCTTGTCAGACATGCTGGAAAGCTGGTAATTGTATGATAAAAACCAGCTGAGATGAGAAGAAACTGAGTAGAACTAAGGGAGACTCTCTTCACACATGACTGGTGTTGAAAATCCAAAGGAAACAGTCTCTGCTGAAAGAGTTCTAGAGCGTGCTGACAGCTGATTGGTTGTATTTAAAATTTGGTCCTTTTTTAAAAAGACATCGATAGGCTGTTATATGCATGGCCTAGGGCCATTATAGCCTATGGAATTTTGTAATTACTGATTGATTATGTTACCGGGGGACTCCCATCTCGACAACAGGGATTGATTCAAGGATGTGAATCTATGAAAGATACCCCTATACTGGTTAATCAGAAATATCTTTCTCACTGGAGATAGAAGGGGATCACTCACTTGAACCAGGTTGTGCCACTAACATGCTCAAATCGTGTATTGCTCTGAGTAAAGAATTTTACCTACAAGACTTGCTCCTATGTCAATATAATATCATTAACTACCCCACTGCTTAAACAGTAAGTTCAGAAGCCTGTCTGTAAAGCTGCCCGAATCACCAACCTAAGGCTGCATCAGGACCTGGGGATCATTCCAGCGAGTGATATTCGACATATGCAATGTATTTGGTAACCATCTTCTCTCTAAGCATCAAGTACACCTGCTACTACAATCTGCTGACAGTGCAGTAGCCCTGGCAGAGATCTGCCAAAACTCCTGTGGCACTGCCCATGACTCACTCAGTACTGGACTGGAGTTTGGAGGGAATTATCAACTGCCCTCACCTCCCCTGTGATTGCTTAGGTGCTCTTCGGCTTCTTTTACGACATGGGTAACCTGCCAGGTATGACAAACTTTGGAAAAAGATAGATATATACATCACTGGCCATGACCAAGATAAGTACCTTATAGCACTGAAGATCACAGATAGTAAACTCAATAACAGAACTGCTCACAGAACTCACACAGATTGCTACCTTTGAACAGGTGGTATACAAGCTCCAGGGCAGGCTAAATATATGTACCAAATTTAGGTTCACTTTCTGGCTGATATTGACACATTACATGCTTCATAATGAGGTTATCCATTACCCTATACCCCCTGTGGCATACATCCGCGTCATTTGACAGAGCACTCTCCCTCCTCCATTCCTCTTCTTTAGACTCAATACACCAAATGAGCACAGCTAAATTACTTCCCCCGACTAAAGGATATAGCGGTATGCAATGCTACATACACCCTCACTATGTTCTAAGGGACTGTAGAACAGGTGTTGTACATATTCTACATCTGTATGTCCTCCCTCGTGCAGAACTGACTTTCTTGATCCTAGAACCCTGCAGTGCTGCTGTGGGATACCCCTGTAAGGAACAGACCTACGGCACTATTAGTAGCCTTGTTCAAAACTCTGCCCATTCATCTGTGCATATACACCCTTGAGCATGAGCCAGACTTCCTCCTTTCATTCTTATCTCAATGAGTGACATCCCCTTTCCTCCCCTCCATCACTTTTTTCAGCCTATTGCTCAATATTATCTCAATAACCAGAATCTCCTGTTGTACAG
The DNA here is from genome assembly GCF_964261635.1 of Lissotriton helveticus. Taxonomy (NCBI): domain Eukaryota; kingdom Metazoa; phylum Chordata; class Amphibia; order Caudata; family Salamandridae; genus Lissotriton; species Lissotriton helveticus. The sequence goes on along the minus strand of NC_136063.1, from coordinate 289,400,012 downwards.
AGACTCTTGTACACGTGATGCTGGAACCAGCTGTCAACCTATTTGAAGTTGCCGATGATGATGCAAACCCCTCTGCAGCCTATGCATCCTTCCCACTGTCGCTATTTGAGAATTAAGCAAATGTATATGGCATCACTTGGACACTAAGGGCCTGATTATGAGTCTGGCGGTCCACGGAACACCAGACTTTCGGTGACGTGGCGGTGGAGAACGGCTGTCCAGCCACAGCTGCAACTACGGTCCAATTGCCCTATTACAACTAGGGCGATTGGACCACCTTTGCACCACCTAACTACCAGGGAACAGAGATCCCTGGAGGTATTGCAGCAGTCTTGAGGCCACAATATGCTTGGCGGTCCCGCAGCAGTCCCGCCAAGCATATCACAAGTTTCTTCTCTGCCATGGTTTTTATGGAGGTTCTTACTCCATGAAAACTGTGGTGGAGAGGAAACAAAAGGGGGCTGCACAGGGACCCCTGTTGCCTCAGTGCCACAGGGAGCATGAAGGGGAGCAAGTGTTCTGCCCCCCTCTGTGCATGTAGTGAGGTATCTGCACTGCATGTACTGCACCAGTCCAAGGCATGCAAGTACTGCCTTTGACGTTCCCATTGTGGTGCCTATTTTATAGGCACCGCTGTGGGAAAGCCAAATAACCACCCACCAATGTCATAATAACTCATAATCTGGCGGTCAGTGCACACACAGGTTTGGAGGTGCAGGGTGGCAGCACGACAGTCCCGCTCCCACACTGCCAAACTCATAATCAGGCCTTTAGTGGCATCCCACATCCATAAATCTATGTATGCATCCTTATGCAAGTGATCGCAAAGCTTCTATTGAAACTGTAATTGCTCTTTTTCTTTGCCCAGTAATTTGTACAACCCTTTGTAAATTGAAAAAGAATGACATAATTGTTGCAAAAAACAATCTATATTAAGCAGATAAGCTGCAAACACACCATAAACTCTAACTCTTTAAACAGCAGTTGTTCAACATTTGCCAGTTTCTGATTATGGTAAAGATCCAAGACACCCAAATTGCATAGGTCTAAGAACTGTATCTGTATTAGCTTTGGGCCTATAGCACTGCAGGTTAAGAATCCTTTGGCCTCAGAGCTCCTACAATCTGAATTTATTGAAGTGCTGCTACAGGTGCAGTGACTCCAAACCTCTGCAACTATAGAGCTCTGGGACTGAGTAAGAGTCTCATTCATACCTCTGACCTCCATCTCTCTTTTCAAGTTGAAAAGATCAGGTCCTTCCCAACAGAAAAGTCAAAGTCACAGATAAATGATACCCCACTTATTCCTCCGCCAACCAATGTCATATGCAGAAATGTGAGATGTCGTAAAAAGCCCCAGGACCTGGAAATCTACCTCAAGTGGTGGCATCAAAGACCAGAACAATTTTGTTATGTCTCTTTTTCGGGCGAATTGGTTTGTTTGGAAGATCTTGAGTCGCAGTGACAGCGTGTATTTATGCTTTTTTCGAGCTCGATGCAGAGAGAGATCTAATCAGATTCTGTGTCCTCTTCAAAGAAGGGAACAAGTCCTATTTAACATTAAAGTTGACAGTTCGAAATATTTCCAATGATAAAGACTCTTCAATAAACAGTATTCTCTGGAAAGGACACTGTATACCAAAAGTCTAAAGGGGTTGGTTCTTCTGCATATGTGAGCTTCCCCAGTTGCTGGTGTTTGTGCTCCCATGACTAAGGTGAGCAGTTGTGGTATCTGCTGAGACAGTGGCTTCAGCAGGTAAGTCCAAGTGACTACCACTGACAAGGAGTCATTTGTTTATTTTATGGACATTTATGGGGGCAGTTACATCCCAGAAGTAAATCTAGGCACAAAAATACCCATGCCGAAATGAAGAGTGCACATGAAGATGGGATTGGTACAGTGTGCAATGCCAGTAAGCGGCACTTGCACCCGATGAACACATTAATGGTAAAAACTGCATTATAATTGGTGCAAAAAAACTGAAAGGCAATCAACCCCGCTCACTTATTCCATTAACATTTCATGCATTAACGTGGAGATATTCCATGCTTTGTTTGAACTTTACACATCTGGCATGCATAAAAAAGGCCCTTCATGATACAGACCGTTACTTGAAGGCAACAGTTTGTGCCAGTTGCAAGGGCACCATGGGCTATGACTACAGAAAGGGCAATGGGTCTTCTTAACTGGTTGGGTAGCAAAAAGCAGCCATGACTGTCATGCAACGGAGCCTTATGGTCGGCCCAGGTGCCACTGGCCGGTTGCGCTACTGATAGCTGTAATGTCCCTGGTCAGTGGGATGTGACCAGGGAATTCACTTGAGTCTACTGAAAAGGCCAAACGCAAAAGCATAATCCTGCAGCCTGGATACTTAATTGTTTCTCTCATTTTCAGCACATTACCGTTCTGCACTGACTGGTCTTACATTATAACATTTATGATTGAAAAGTAAATATTTGTTTTAATTCTCTTACCAGAAGTCCTTCATATACGCAGGGTGAGAATCACCCAACTCGTCTATCAGTTGTTGGAGATATTCTTTTTCCTAAAGGAAAGTAAAATCATAAATACATGAAAAGTGAGCTACATTGCATTTCCAAAAATTCTTCAAGATATTCACATACGAGCGAAATTTCACTTAGCAGTTAGCGTTAATATAAATAACAATAAGCATACTTGTTTCCATCAATATAAGTATACATTTCAGTATATTAATCAAGTGTTGTTTATGATTGCATTTCTACATACTAATTCAAACGGTTCCTTCTGTAGAAAAGGGCAGCTAAAATTAGGACCATGCTTTCGTAAAGAAAACAAAAAAAACTTTGCGAGATGCACACTTTGCATTACTCACAAAGTTAAATAAAATAAAAGATACGTGTTAGGAGACTTTGTAACTTTTCACCTACTTAGATGAACTTGTTGTCTCAGATTCATAGTTATTCAATCAATGCACCTTCAGATGGGCTCCTTGCTATCTCAATTATGATAGGCAGCTTTGAAAAATGTTTAATTTATTTATGTTTTTTAGCAATCAGTAAATAGGGCACACAGTTCTCAACAATGCTGGAACCCTTATCAGGAAAACCAAAAGACATTGATGAAAGTGCCAGATAGACATGGTTAGTCTGAAATGGTCTCAAGGGGGTGAATCTAAAGCGTGTGCCTTCTAGAGACAAATCTAGATCCCCCCATGAAATCTTGAATTAGTAGGAATGATGTTCATGTACTGTTAGAACTGGGGGTCTCTAGTTGGCTGATTCAGTTAGCTTAGTCCAAATAGGGACCCTTTCTTCTAGTCAGTGAAAGGAAGGACACCCTCTTTGAGAACCCCTGCTCACCCCCTAGTAGCTTGGCATGAGCAGCCAGGCTTATCTTCAAGGCAATGTATAAAGTATTTGCAACCACACTCCCAGTGACACAGTGATAACACCACAAATGGACACCACACTGATGTGTGAAATTAGCGGTATCGTTATTAAGAAGAAAAATACGGTAAGACCAAACGATAAAAATCCAACATATGCATATTCGTAATATTTCACTTTGCCGGTTATTAGGCTAACAAACACTTGTAAGTTCTTGCGGTATTAATGAGCAGTTCACGATGTTCAAATGCAGTCCTAATGCAATGCTATGCAGTTCGTAATGTAGTTCGTATTGTCAGACTAATGCAGTTCGTAATGCAAGAATACTTCTATACTCAATGCAAGTAATCAGGCAGTTCGTAATGCAAGAATAATGCACTCCTCAATGCACGTAATCAGGCAGGTAGTAATGCAAGAATAATGCAATCCTCAATGCACGTAATCAGGCAGTTTGTAATGCAAGTATAACGCACTCTTTAATGCAAGTAATAAGGCAGTTCGTAATGCGAGAATAATTCAATCCTCAATGCACATAATCAGGCAGTTCATAATGCAAGTATAGCACACTCCTTAATGCAAGTAAGAAGGCAGTTCGTAATGCGGGAATATTTCAATCCTCAATGCACATAATCAGGCAGTTCGTAATGCAAGTATAACACACTCCTTAATGCAAGTAATAAGGCAGTTCGTAAGCGAGAATTATTCAATCCTCAATGCACATAATCAGGCAGTTCATAATGCAAGTATAACGCACCCCTTAACGCAAGTAATAAGGCAGTTCGTAATACAAGAATAATTCAATCATCAATGCACATAATCAGGCAGTTTGTAATGCAAGTATAATACGAGACCAATCAACACGATTAGCGCAGGCACCACTAGGCCCCAACCACAGGCAACAGTTCTGAACTTCCGAGGGTGGCCCGGTCCTGCTTGGCAGGTCCGGGCCGCTCGAGGACTCAGCGCGTCTAATGCGATGCAGCGGGAGAGAGACGGGAGCACTCCTGTACTCCTCCTGCACGCCTCCCCAGACCACACACGCTTGCGGCTCCCGACTGGAGTTCAAGTACTACCTGGTGGATGCGCTGCCTCGTTCTCTCTCTCTCCCCATTCGTCGGACGTCCTGCTGGGCGCTCCCGATGACGTCGGACAGGTTACGGTGCTGCCTTCTCCGCTGCTGACTATCTTGGGCAGATTCCTCTTGTGAACAACGATCACGATTACCTTACAACTTTCTTAGCTTTACAAAATCCTTCAGCACGTTGCGGCTCGGGCTGGAACCGGCGATCTTGATCCACAGCCTCCCTTACAATGACGGCTCAGGCCAGAAACATCTACACAGCAGCGTGGATGATGATTCACGCTGCGGAGTACTGCAGTCACGGGGCACTTTCCAACTAGCACTACGGACCCCACGGCAGTCTCAGGCTGCAGACGCACAAAGTATCGCTGGGACTCGGTTGAGATTCAGGCCACACAGTCCCAGGCAATGCCTTCGAAGGTCTCAGGCTGCAAAAAGCACACGCACACAGCGTCGCTGAGACACACTTGGAATCTTTTATGTTCCCGAGTTTCCACAACAGGAAGCCAGCTCTCCTCGGGCCCTTGGAGACAAGCTACTTCGGGACACTGCACACATCAAAGTCCTTTCATGCAGGGGGACACAGCACACAGCAAAGTCCTTTAGCCTCTTCTTAGTTAAATCAGCAAATTGCAGGCCAGCCCCAGAACACACAGCAAGGTTCAGTCCTTCTCTTCAGTTTCTTCAGCTGTTCTTCCTTGGCATAGGTTCCTCTTGACCACAAAGTAGTTCCAATCCTTTTCAGTCTTGATCAGTCCAACGTTCAAGGGTTTCAGCTCTCATAGTTACACCCCTAAATGTCTTTGAAGTCTTTTTGTGTTCAGGGGGCACTCACCCCTGTCCAAACCAGTTCTGGGTGTCTCCCTGCCAGTAACACCTTCTTGCTTTGATAGTGGGGGTCTGGTTCCTCAATCACTCAGCAGGAGGTGGAGCCATTATTTTATGGCAGCAGCCCAGGCCTCTTCACATCCAGGGGGCTACTCCTCCCCCCTAGATTCCAGATGCAGGTAAGCCTGTTGCTATCTCACCTACTCCCCTGGATCAAGACATTTCCCAGATTCCTATCACATTAAAATCCAGACAGGCAATGCACAACCAGGCAGAGACACACAGAATTGTTAGAACAAAAAAAACAACCACTTCTAAAAGCGTGGTTTCTAAACACACAATTCAAAAACCACCATCACAAAAAGATGTGTTATTAAATCGTGAGTTCAGGCACACTAAACCTCCCTTCTTTATCTTAAGCCTATGGGAAGATAGGTTCGAAACATATTGCACAGTCTTCTCGATTCTGTCCTATGGGCAAGATGGCCTTGCAATAGTGAAAAGCGAAATGGAGAATATTTCACTGTTAGGACATGGTACACACCTCAGTACATGTCCAACCTTTCATAAACACTGGACCCTGCCCAGGGGGGTACCTTGGGCCTCCTATAGGGGTGTCTGATGTGCATGGAAAGGGAAGGGTAAGGCCTGGCAAGTGGGTGCACTTGTCAGGACAACATGGCAATTAGCAATGTGCGTGCAGGCACTGCAGTGTGATCAGCATAAACGTCGCATGGTGACTAGTGCATAGATATATACAGTGAGTCGATAAAACAATATGGTTCCAGCTGAATTATGGAGTTTGGATCTACTTTGGGCTGGCTGTAGTTTGGACGAACCACATTGTATGTTGCGCCTCTGATTGCGCTGAGTCATCAACGGCAACGCTCGATTCACTCGTACATAGACCTGCCAACTATGCACTAGTCACCATGTGCCGTTAATGCTGATCACATTGTCACTTGCGTCGCCACCGTGTATTTCACTCGCACAATTTGAGCACCAAGTACAATTAGGGTTGTCTTATTTGTTAATTGCAGTGCTGCTACAACTGTTATTTACCAATTCTTTGTTCTATATAAATATGATGCCATGAGTACATGTAATAATTTGATAGAGTCTCCTTGTTTCCTTTCTGATAATGTTTTAAACATATCCTCTTTAATTGTCGTCAAATAAGACCAGTTGGGATACCATATGTTTGTACCAAACTATTTGGGGTCACAAAAGGTAGTAATCCATGGAATGATCATCAAAGAAACCACAATTAACAAAAAACGATTATCAGAGACTAGGGTATGGCTAGAAAAAGACGTTCAAAATCGAAAATCTACCTAAACGGAAGTACCAAACCCAGTGAATTTAAAGAGCTTAATCTCAGCTAGGTTTAACCTCAATACTCTATGCACAAAACTTGCTGAGAAGAACCTATTTCACATCCGACAACGCCAGTATTAAAGGGGGGAAAATGTGTGACACCTTTTGGCTTTTCAACTACGCCAGTCATTCAGAACCATCCCTGCTCTCCCTAACTCAAACAGAGAACTAATCACTTCACCTATTGGATAATGCTTGAGTTAAAAAAATAATATAACTCTCTCTATTGTTCAATAAATTGCACTGATCTTTTAGACAAAAATTATTTTTTCAACACCCTAAGTTTGCCCAAACTCACACCAGTTTTAAATGCACTGGTCCCGAACAAGGACAATAGGAGCAGAAGGAGATGAATATAGACTCAGAACCAGTACTAGATTTTAGCTGTCCAGACGGACAGGATTGATTTAATATTTAAAGTGTTCACAGAGAATAAAGTGGGACACAGTCCTGCATCCAACTGAGTATACATAAAACAAAAACATTAAAAAAAACAAAGGCTCATGCAGAACAAATACTTGTATGTCATACATTCAATAAAACAAGCATCAATGTGCGGAGATATCGTTACACATGAGTAATAACAGTGTTTACAGTGTACAGAGAGTCAACGATGTTTCGATCCCTTGTGAGCAATTGTGGGATCATCAACAGGACGCCAGTGACTAAGGTCAGAAACTTGGGAGTCACCTTTGATGACAGCCTCAATTTCATGGATCATGCGAACAAAGTGGCCACCACAGCCCACTATAAATTACGCATGATCAGAAAAATCAGTCCGTTCCTGCCAGCAGCCGCCATCAATACCTTGGTTAGTGCCTTGGTCCTATCGTCACTCGATTACTGCAACGGCCTATTTTTAAACACTCAGGTCAGGGTCACGAGGAAGTTGCAGTCCATACAAAATGCTGCAGCACGCCTGCTTTCTGGAATCCCTAAATTTGCGGCCATTTCAGAAACCATCAAACAACTCCACTGGCTGACGATCCAGAACAAGATCAAGTTTAAATCATTATGCATAGTCTACAAAGCGCTAAATAATCAAGGCCCGCATTTTATAACAGACCAACTGGTTCTATATCAACCCTCCCGTCAGCTACGGTCCACTAATCGTAACCACCTAGTGATCCCTCCCACCAAAACAGTGTCCTGGGGTGATCGTCGCTTCATGGTCGCTGCCCCTAAACTCTGGAACACCCTGCCACAAGATATCAGATCAAGCTCTACACTCATCCAGTTTCGTAAGAGATTAAAGACTTGGTTGTTTACCCAATAGTCTCCATGAACTAAAGGTAACTTGTCGGAGCAAATAACACCAATCTGAATCTATGCAAATTGACTAGCGCCGAGACGCCTGCTGGTATTTGTCGCGCTTTACAAATGGCAATAAATAAATAAATAAATAAATAAATAAATAAATAAATTACATGCCTGAGTAAAATTGCCGTATAATCAGATGAAGACCGGCAAGCCGTTGGAAAGGACCGCAGACACGTGTCCTTTTGGGGAGATCAGGTACAGAAGCGATTCGATGAGCCAACAATCCTGTGGAGATGGGCCACCGGATCAGTATTCACAGTTATAGGACCGCAACCGCATGACCAATGAAAGGTACCTTGGCCGCATGGCATGATAGACCATTGGATGATACGGGCACATCAGTGACTGCGTCTTCACTGCAGTGTGAAGGAATGGGGAACCGGTCCTGTATTGTGAATACCAATCCAGTTGCCCAGCTTCACAGGATTGTTACTTGCCATTACTCATGTGTAACAGTGTCTCCACACATTGATGCTTGCTTTATTGAATGTATAACATACAAGCATTTGTTCTGCCTGAGCCTTTGTTTTGTTTATGTTTATGTTTTATGTATACTTAGTTGGACGCAGGACTGTGTCCCACTTTATTCTCTGTGAAAACTTTAAATATTAAATCAAGAGGGCGTGGCCAAGATGGCGGCGGAGTAGGACGTGTTTCTCAGTCCCTCCGGCGCCGAATTTGCTCAGCGTTGTAATCAGCCCTGCAAGGTGCCCATGCTCGCTCTGAACGGCGGCACCCGAGGTCCTGGGGTTGTTCGGCGACGACTGGTGGTGCTATTTTCGACATTGGCGACGTGCACAAAGGGAAACGCACGGTGCGGCCCGGACGAGCTGTGAGCTGGGCGGACCTCGTGGTAGGCGGAGAGCGGCGGCCTACAGGGCCACGAAGTAGACCGGACCGCTCTGCAGTGGCCGTGGAGCTGGTGAGGCAGTAAGTGTGCCGGGCGTCCCTAGCTGAGTGCTGCGGGAGCGACGCCTGACCGAGCTGTTGCGGTGGGGGCCTGCTGAGACGTGACGGCGGCCGAGGCTGACGGGAGGCGAGTGAGGGCTTCGGGCTGTCAGGCCCCCATCGGGGGTGTTGTGCTTCCCTGCGTAGCCTCCGCAAGGACTTTGGAGCTGAGGAGCGGGAGCGGGGTCCCCGGGTGCCTAGGGACCGGTCCGCAGATCGGCGGATGGCACTGGGCCCTAGAGACCGGCTGCTGACGGGCGCTTGAACTTGTTGGTTAGCGAAGCAGCACTTGAGGCCTGATCCTTTCATCTGTGGCACAGGGACCTCGGGGAGGACGCCTGTAGTCGTGGTGGGGCCACTACCCATCCCTGGCCTAGCTTCATCCGGTGCTTGGCGGCACATAGAGGGTCAGTGGGCCCTGAGTACCCTTGCCTCTTCCCGCCTATGAGAGACGCCCTTTCCCGCCTGGCGGTGTTGAGCCCTACCTACTGGAGGTGCTTGGGGATGGTCCTGGCTGTGTAGTGTACTTGGCGGGGAATTAGCCTGGAGATCAGAGCGGTGAGGGGCCTACTTCCATTGCCCTAGCACTACTTCCAGCGGACTGTGGAGCCTAGGGGAGGGTCGGTGGGCCCTCGAGCCACCCCTAGAGCCGGTTATGCCTGGGCTGCGGTGCTGAAGGGTGGCCGCCTGAACAGCCGGTAGATCGGTCAGCACCAAATGTCGGTGGACGTTAGGCGCTGCGGAGTGCACCTGGTCTGGAAGTGCGCTGTGCTGCCTGATTTTGCATGTGTGCCCTTTGTTGCGGCCTGGGGCCTTAGTGGGCCTACATCCTGAAGAGACCCCGGGGTGATCTGGTGAGTGCGACGCGGCCCTGGTCCCTGCGCTAACGCCAAACGTGGCGGTGGACAGAAGTGATTGACCGGGAGTAACGCTGCCACGCCAATCGCTGTGGGTGGACCGAAGCTGACGCTACCTCCATCACTGCCCTGCCTGTGAGCTCCCTCGAGGGACAAGATGGTGGCAAACCGGATCAAGAAAGAGAAGCTGCCAAAGGAGAGCACTCAGAAGGCCACTCTTCAAACTGCCTCGCCGGCCGCCTATAAGTCCCCGCGGCGGGATGACACTGAAGCTCCTGCTACCAAAGCTTTTATGTTGGAATTATTTGCTGCCATTAAAGAGGACATAACTGAACTGCGCTCCCAGCTGGCGTCTGACCTGAGAGAGATGCGGAAAGATGTGGATGGTGTGGGGGAGCGAGCCGCGACACTGGAGGAGCATGATCTAGGGACGGCGGAGGACATCCATCGGCTTCAACTGGACGTAATACGCCTTACAGAACAGAACCTGGACTTGCAGGCCCATACCGAGGACTTGGAGAATAGATCTAGGCGAAATAACATCCAGATTAGGGCGGTCCCCTGGAAAGGTGAGGGAGCGGACCTGCGAGAATATGTTGAGGCCCTCTTCCGGCACATCTTGGATGAGGACGACCTGCAGGAGCTTAAAATGGACCGAGTGCACCGTGTGGGCCTGCCAACGGGTCCCAAGGCCCGCCGCAAGATATCTTGGTGTGTGCGCACCAAGATCAGCTCAAAGAACGGATCCTCCGGAAAGCACGCGCTCTTGTTCCCCTTCAGTATCGCGATCACCACCCCCTGTTGTTTCAGGATCTGGCGGCCTTCACTTTGGTCAAGCGGAGAGACTTCAACCCTGTCACTAACTATCTCAAAGAGCAAGGTGTTACCTACTCGTGGGGGCAACCCTTCAGGCTTATTTTCAAATGGAAGGCCAAGCTGATTCAAGTCCGGTCTCTGGAGGTGGCCCTCGACATCTTGGGGCTGGATCGGCCCCCTACTCCGAACGAGCCAGGTGGCTCACCCAGCAGACGACGGCGGCGTTCCACGGAATGGCAAACCATCAGCGGCGGCGACAAAACCCGACCTGTCAGTAAGTCTGCGGGAAAGGGGAGCGGCTGTGGCTTCCGTGGCGTTGGTGACGGACGCTGCAGGGGGCTCGTGAGACACAAACCCTTCACTTGGCCCTTATGGGGCCTATAGCTGACACCGGAGGAGACTGCTCACAGGATCCAGTTGGGTAGTATGCTCATGTCCTTATGTTGGGAGGTGTTCTGTATCAGGAACTGCGTGAATGGTGGGTGGGTGCCACGTTCCCTTGCTGTTGGGGCCTGTCTAACGGACTATCGTTTACTCCTTTTGCTTACACTGTTGGGGCTTGTGTTGCTGGTTTTTTTTTTTGGGTGGGGGGGTGTTGGGGGTAGAGGGGTTTGGGGGGGGGGCTCCGCATCAGCTACGGGGGTCTATGAGTAGACCTCTGAATGTCCCACATCCACGTGCAGGAAGTCTGATGGGGATTCTTTGGAGGCTTGTAATGTATTTGCCCGGTAATGTCGGTCTAGGTGTGGTACTAGGGGTTAGCGCTGTGCCTTTGATGTATGACAGATGACCAGAACTTTGAAAGTGGTGAGTCTCAATGTTCGGGGACTCAATAATCCGGTGAAGCGAGCTGCGATCCTGTCCCTTTTAGAGGGCGCGGATAGTGATGTGTGCCTCTTCCAAAAAACGCATCTCCTTTCTAAGGATATCCGGCGCATGCGAGATAAGCGTTTCCCTCTGCAGCTTTGGTCCTCTGGCCCGAATAAGAAACATGGGGTTGCGTTACTGTTTAGTGCCCGTATGCATTATAAAGTACTGTCCCAAGTAGTTGACATCAGAGGGAGGTTCCTGGCTGTGCGGGTGCAGTGGGGGGGGGGACGATCTTTACGATAGGGTCCATTTATGCCCCTAATGTCCAACAAGAAGCCTTCCTGCGTTCAGCCCTTGCTCAGGTGCTTGCGTCCCCAGATGCGCTGGTGTTGGTGGGGGGTGACCTCAACCTTGTGATGGAGGGAGGCATAGATAGATCGGACCAGCGGTCCTGTCAAACAGGCGCTTGGTGACAGGACATGAAGCAGTGGCTCTCAGAGGGGAGACTGCATGATGTGTGGCGCGTCCAGCATCCCCAAGAGCGCGATTACACCTACTACTCTGCTGCTCACAAAACCTATGCGCGCCTCGATCACTTCTTAGCCCCATCCTCCTTTTTACCCCATCTGTCTACTGCAGAAATTACACCGCGCTCCCTCTCCGATCATGCGCTCATATCCATGGAAATATTGCTTAACGGTGTCCGGACGCCCTCAGCTGGCTGGCGCCCCCCGAGACTCCATGCTCCATTCTGACTCCGTAGTGGCGAAGCTGCGGACACTATTACTCACTACCTGGAGGAAAATTGGGGGGAAGATACTCCGCTTGCCTCGATCTGGGAAGCGCTCACATTGGTGGTGAGGGGCGATTTGATAGCACTCTCGGCAACATATTCTAAGTTGCGCAGAGAGAAGCGAGCGGCACTAGAGGGGGATGTGCGCGGCCTTAGGTAATTCACAAGAGAACTGGGGCGCCCCGGGTATGGAGAGAGCTTGAAACTAAACGGCGTATGCTCAGACATTTGGATCTTGACAGGGCGGCACATGCGTTACTGCGCTTGCGGCACAAGTTCTTCCTTTGTGGGGATAAAGGGGGTAAGATGCTTGCACATAGGCTCCGAGCGCGAACGCAGGCACACACAATCCATGCAATCAAAGATCGCCGGGCACAAACTCACCTCACGGACGCTGACATTCTTGACACCTTCCGCCACTTTTATCAAACACTCTACCAGAGGGAGGGAACTGCTCCGGAGAGTGTACGGGAGTATCTTGCATCCTCGTGTATTACACCTTTGTATCGGGACTCGGCTGAGGCGCTGGATGCTGAGATACGAGTCGAGGAGGTTGTTTTGGCTATTGCGCGGCTGAAGCTGGCCAAATCTCCCGGGCCGGATGGGTTCTCAGCTATTTTTTACAAAACATACTGTAAGGAGCTGGCTCCTATACTAACTCGCCTCTTCAATTCTTTCCTAGACACCGGGGTGGTCACTCCCTCCATGACTGAAGCGGCCATAACGGTCATCCCCAAACCAGGGAAGGATCCTATGGAATGCGGCTCTTATAGGCCGATTTCACTCCTCAACATTGACGCCAAATTATTTGCGGGGGTGTTGGCTGCGAGGCTCAGCCCTTTGATGGATGGAGTGATTGACCCTGATCAGGCGGGGTTTATACCAACTAGACAGGGGGTGATAATACTAAGAGACCTAGTACACCGCTCCGGGTCGCAAGCCTTCCTGCTTTCTATCGATGCGGAGAAAGCATTTGACCGCGTCGACTGGGGCTACATGTTCGAGGTACTACGGGCGTTTGGGGTAGGTGACAATTTCCGGAGGTGGATTCAGTGCCTCTATGCGGCTCCTACAGCAGTGGTGCGGGTAAATGGGTGTCGGTCCAGCGCCTTCTCTATCACTAGGGAGACACGGCAGGGGTGCCCACTATCCCCGCTGCTCTTTGCGCTCTATATGGAGCCTTTTGCCCAGCGCGTTCGCTCTCATGCTGATATTTCGGGGATCCGTTTTGGGGCGGATGTCCATAAGGTCAGTCTGTGCGCGGACGACGTCATTTTGGCTCTAACTAACCCCCACCCCTCTCTGCGGTGTCTGTCTGTGGAACTTTTGGCCTTCCAAAATGCAGCAGGATTTAAAGTCACTTTTTCTAAATCCCAAATTCTCAATATCTCGGTTCCGGACGCCGATGTGGTGGACCTGCAGAGGGACTTCCCTTTTCAGTGACTCCAATCGGATAGTACATATCTGGGTGTACGGCTGGCCCTGACCCTCCCTAAGACTCTCTCCCTGAATTATTCGATTTTGGTTGAGCAGATCGCTAAGACCTTGGCGGACTGGTCCCGCCTTAAGTTGGCCTGGTTCGGGAGGTTGGCCGTTATCAAAATGACGGTGCTGCCCCGCATTCTTTATCTTTTGCAGATGCTGCCTCTGAGCCCACCGCCGGGCATTTTGCGGAGACTCCAGAGCCTCCTCAACAAGTTCTTGTGGAATCATAAGAGGCCGCGCTTTGCCTTTGCTGTGATGACTACTCAGAAGGCCGTGGGTGGGCTGGGTTTTCCGCTATTTGCTGCTTACTTTCAGGCATCCTGTCTTCGATACATAGTCAAATGGAATAGGCCCCTGTCCAGTAAACACTGGAACTTTATGGACCAGTCGGTGGCTGGATGTAATATTTGGCGGGAGCTCTGGTTGCCGCGCAAACATAGACCGTGGGGTTTGTACTCTTCCCCAGTGACTTCGCCAACACTTAAAGCATGGGATCAGTTGGCGTTACGTAAGGGATGGACATCCTTCCCTTCTCCGATGACACCCATAGTGGATAATCCTGACTTTCCGCCGGGCTGTGCATCGCCGATCTTCCATCGCTGGCGAGAGGAGGGATGTAAGCGGGTGGGTTCGCTCCTCGACCTGGACGGGCTGATTCCGTTTCACACACTACGCTCGGAGTACTTTCAGTTGCACAGGGAGGACGCGTTCTATCATGCGAAAGTCGCACATTGGGTGACCCAGCCAACCAATGTAGCGCTCATGTCGCGGCCCCTCACAACCTTTGAACGTTGGCTGGTGTGCAAGAAGGATGACCGGAGCATTATATCGGAGCTTTATGCGATGATCCTACGCTGCCCGCGGAAGCAACGTACCAAAGCGCAGGTCTACTGGGAGGTGGAATTGGGGCACCCACTGACGTCCAAAGAATGGGAGCATGTGTTCTATAGGGCGCATCACACGCCATCTAACACTGCTGAGACCGAATCGGCCGACAAAACTGCAACCTATTGGTATTACACTCCTGCGCGCATTCAGATGTGGGACAAAGCGAAGCCAGGCCTCTGGTGGAGGGGTTGCGGGATGGCTGGGACCTTGATCCATTTGCTATGGCGGTGCCTGAAACTGGAGCGCTACTGGGCTGCGGTCCTTGATGAGCTAGATTCTGCTTTTCAGATTACACTTCCACACTCCCTGAACATACGCTGCTGGGGTTACCACATTCAAAATCTTTTCCTCTGCGCTCTCTTAGGGGAAGACAGATTGCATTGGCTTTGCTAGCGGCGCAACAGGTCCTTGTGGCTCAGTGGGATTCCCCAGCGATACCTGACTTCCGAGATTGGATCCAACGATTGTGGCATACCCTTGCCATGGAGCGTCTTTCCTTGGGTATGGATGGAAAGGGCTCGGAGTATGCTAGGCTCTGGGGTTCTTTTCTGCGACTCCTGTCCAAAGATTTACGGGAAGTGACATGCCCGAAGTACTTGCAAATCTTACAACTTATTCCGCTGGAACCCGTGGGTGCCAAGCCGGGCTCTTTAAAGGCCATTGCATGCGGTCGGACTGATGGGTTGGATCACTAGGATATTTAAGACGTAGAACAGCTGATGCGGAGCGGGGTGGGTCTGGGAGGCAGGGGGTAGGGGGGTTTCTGTTGGGTGTGGGTTTAGGGAGGGGAGGGACTGTTTCCTTTTTGTTTATTTTTGCTGTTTTTCTTATAAAATGGTGGCTATGTTCCAGGTGGGGTGGTGGAGCCTTTCATTTACGCGGGGTCAACCTCCGGGGTGTAGACCCAAACGCTGTGTCTTTGACTTGTGTATCCGCCCTGCCGGCAGGTTGATGTAGGCAGCTGGGCTGTGTTCTTCGATGTCTTGCCGGTTAATAAAAATGATTGATTCTAAATATTAAATCAATCCTGTCAGGCTGGACAACTAAAATATAGTACTGATTCTGAGTCTATATTCATCTCCTTCTGCTCCTATTGTCCTTGTTTTGGACCAGTGTGCTTAAGTGTTTGACAGACCATAGGGATCTTTAGAAAAGTTGGTAGCCGTGAATGTACATTGGTTTTAAAGCAAAAGCCAACCCAGTACTAGGAGATGAAGTGTCAAAATATGTGGTATGAAGTGTCAGTTGTTTAATGTGGCAATCATCAGAGGCACTATGCATAAAGAGACACATTTGGCACAGATGGAACAATATGAACCCGTCCTAGTGATGTGAGTGCGATTTATAGTGTTGACCAAGAAATGCTGTTTTTAATTACCAACTCTACAGAGAGAGCTTTTTCTCTGATAGATAAAAGAACAGCCTTAGACTGACATTTGTTAACTTAATTGTAACAGTGTCATGTGACTGTTTACCAGGGTGGTATACAAACTTGCTTGGATGTGTGTCCCATGCTTCCTGTGCAGCAGAAAGCAAGCTACACATCACAAACAAGGCTTAATTAGGCCAAAATTGGTATGGGTTTGCTTGTGCTCATGTTCATTGGGAACATGGTCTAGCCATTCAGGCTGGACTATTGCTATTTAGGCAGGATTAAGATTGATTTCCATATTTCTGGGTCGTGTCCGAGGTGGAAGGGGGAGAAGGGAAGCGGAGAACAATAAACTAGAATGCGGCCCTATTAATTACCAGAACATTTCAAGCCTCCCGCCCATTATTTTTTGTTTACTTTGATATCTGAACCAGTCACTGGGATGAAGGTTAGGAACTGTTTTGTTCTTATTTCCCGCTGCTGCATCACATACTAGATGACAATCTTGTAAGTAGGAAAATCCAGAAAATATTCAGGAAGAAATCAGTAAGTTGAGGGATCATGTACAGTATCACAGGATCACACTAACTGAATTCTGGCTTTTCCATCCATTCCTGGAAATACCCCCGCCATGCTGTGGTGATATTGGAATAGTTGCCTATTGTAGGACCTGGTCCATTCTGAAGAGTTTTCCCCAAACCATTTGCCCTATTCCTCCTATTTTCTGGCCTTTGTTTTGTTGGCTTTAGGCCTCTGGGCACATTATCACTACTAACCAGCCTTAAAGTGCACATCTTCTCTCCTCAACACATGGTATGTTTGGATCCTCCATGATTGGCTTATTTGATTTACTAGTAAGTCCGTCGTACTGTACACCAGGTGAGCCCAGGGCCTGTAAATAAAATGCTACCGGTGGGCCTGAAGCACCCACATGAGTAGCCCTGCAAACATGTCTCAGGCCTGGGAAACATCGTCTATAACGAATTTTTAACAACGACTTACTTTATCCAGGAAGTCTTAACAAAGAACCATGACACTTCAACGATGTACGGAACCACGAAGTATGGAACCACGACTCTTCACTGTGGACCGGAACTGGATACATGTTGTTTTGAAGGCTGACGTCTTGTTTTGGAACAGGTAAGAATGATATGCACGTCTCTTCTCTCCGCCTCACTAAACATGACTTCATTTTTCCCCGCCCCCTCTCTTCTCTGAACTGAACATTATAGAAACGGGAACTTGCCTCACATTATTTGAAGAAGGCACTATTTTTAAAATAAAAATTAATTTACGAAAACCATGCCTTTAAAAAGGAATTCCTGCAAACAATTTAACAGGAGTTAAAAAGAGAGTTTGGAATCGGATGCAGTTTTCATTTTTCAAGATTACTTGCACGACGTGGAAATTCTTGCATTTTCAGGAAGGCCAATCTTTTTTTAAACATATATTATTAACCTTTGCCATAGAATCTAAAGAGGATTGTGGTAGTGGGTTTTGGAAGTAATTTAGTACTCGTTATTACTCCATTTTAGGAATCATTACAGACAGCTGATTTAAAATAGATAATGGACTAAAAATGTTGTGGCGCAGGGAGAATTAACACACGTTTCTCGCCTTTCAACGTATTATGCAGAATGTCTTTCCATTGAAAAAAAATGTTTATTTACGCAATCATCTTTTAAAAAAATAAAGGTTTCATTGTGCTTCACTCTGCTTTATTGTGCTCCACGAGGAACACAGCTCGTTATGTGTTTATTAAAAATAACATAATGGATTAAATTGCTAATGGGCATTTTAATCTGTTTAAAATCGTTGTTTAGGAAGTAGTTGTTAAAAAAGTAGTGGTTAAGGACAGTTCGTTGTTTAGCTTTGGTTGTTGAGGAAGTCGTGGTTTAGGCAGCAGTTTTTAAGTCTTAAAACCCTCAGGCCTGCCACCGCAGAGTTTGTATGCAGTTTTAAAACTGCCACTTCGACCTGGCAAGTGCACCCACGTGCCAGACCCAAATTTTCCCTTTTATTACATGTAAGTCACCCCTAAGGTAGGACCCAGGGGCAAGGTGCAGTGTATTTAAAAGCTACGGCATGTTTTACATGTCCTGTTAATAATAATAATATAAGGCATTTATAAAGCGCAATGGTTACGCCATCTCGGCCTGTCCCCGCGCTGGGTGAGAGGAAGAGGGGCAGAACTCCTCACAGAGCCATTACATGCTGCAGGAGAATAGGTGAGTTTTCAGCATCTTTCTGAACTTGATCTCAGAGCTTTCCAGCCTGAGTTTTTGAGGAAGATTATTCCAGTACTGAGGGCCCCGGAACCTAAAAGAGCGCCCCCCCATCCTAGCCTTCTTGACCTTGGGGATTACCACAAGTACGGTGCCAATAGATCTCAAAGACCTTTGTGGCACATAACTGATGACCAGGTCACTCAGATAGGATGGGCTAGCGTTATTGAGAATGCGATGGCAGATGCATAGAGTCTTGAACATCACCCTTTGCCTCACGGGTAGCCAGTGCAATGCGGTGAGGGCTTTTTTTTAAGCCGCCTTCCTAGGCTGATTAAGAACCAACAGCGCAGCGGCATTCAGCAGCAAATGTAGTCGACCGAGCCTCTTTACCGTTGCACCAAGATAGAGAATATTGGCATAGTCGAGGCGTGAAGTTATAAGCGCATGAACCATAGTCTTACGTGCCTCTAACGGAAGAAGATCCAAAGTTTTGCGCAGGGTATTCAGCACTCCAAAACACTTGCCAGTTACCCTTCTTATATGTCCTTCATAGGAGAGGGCCGGGTCAACCCACACCCCCAGGTTTTTTGCCTCGTTACATGGTACGGGGGTTGGACCCAGACTCGAGGGCCACCACTCCGCAGACCAGCTTATGCTACTGCCCCCCACCACTATAACCTCGGTTTTGCTGCCATTCAGTTTATGGCAGTTCTTGTTCATCCATGAAGCAAGCTCCTGCATGCGAGCCCTGAAGTTAGATGCAGCGAGTTCCGGGGCCTGTGACAGGGAGATCAACAGCTGGGTATCGTCCGCATAAGAGACGACCCCAACTCCAAAGCCATGCACTATCGCTGCGAGCGGGGCCATATATAAATTAAACAGCGTGGGGCTCAGGTCAGAGCCCTGAGGCACCCCTTGCTGCAGTTCAAAATCTCTGGAGTGGTGCGCACCCAGCCTCACCTGAAAGCTACGTCCCGTCAGAAAGGACTTTAGCCATTTTAAAGCAGATCCAGAGACACCACCCTTGTTTAGACACTGCAGCAAGGTGTAATGTGCCACAGTGTCAAAGGCTGCGCTCAGATCTAACATTATTAAAGCCATGGTGTGTCCCGCATCTGCCCCCTGCCTAATGGTTGCTGTGGCCCTTAGGAGGGCAGTTTCCATTGAATACCCTGCCCGAAACCCAGACTGTGACGAGTGGAGGAGGCTAGAATTTTCCACATGTGTCATCAGTTGGCCATTCACCAACTTCTCCGCCACTTTTGCCAAAAAAGGCAGAAGCAAAATTGGCCTAAGGTTGTCAAGCTTGTCTAGGCTTATGTTAGGCTTCTTCCTAACTGGAAGAACGATTGCGCGTTTCCAGTTTTCTGGCAGCGTATGCAAGCTAAACGAAACATCCAGCACATGTCTAATAAAAGGTTCGAGTACATCCAGGCTATCCGCCATCACCTTAGCCGGAGCAGGATCCCTGGGTGAGCCAGATTTAACACCGAGGCATATCCTCTTGAGAATCTCCAGGGTGGGGACAGTGAAATAATTGAGTTTAGAGTCTACTTTAGACTCTGTCCTCTGTTCTTCAAAGTCTGCCCCGCCTCTTACCGTCCCCGAGAAGGATGAATATATCACCTCCACCTTCTCAGAGAAGTAGGTAGCGATACGATCACACTCCTCTGCGTCACCTCTGCTGGGAGTGGCCGTCTCGGCCAATGATGAAATTTCCTAATACATTTTAAATACCTCCTTGGTAGCATTCTCGCCCAAGTCAATTTTAGTTTTATAGTAAGTGGCTTTAGACTGTCTCAACAGTTTTTGGTATTTCCGTTGGTGAGTCCTATACACCAATTTATCCTGATTATGAAAGCCCTTACTCCATTTCCTCTCCAAGCGTTTACATTCCGTTTTTATGGACTGCAACGTCTGGGTGAACCAAGATGCAGTTTTGCGTTTCCTGTCCGCCTCCTTATTCAGGAGAAGCGGCGCCACCTTATCGAACGCCTTAGTAATGTGCCTCTCCAAATTCAGACATGCAGTTTTCCACTACAGCAAGGCCTATCTCTCCTATAGTTTAGCATTGGAGCTGCCTTGTAGCATCTTACAAGTAGATCTTCCAATTGGGAGCTGATAGAAAATTGGAGTTTGGGGTGCCTGGACTCAGAATTTACAAATTGATCTTTTAGTAAAGTTGGTCTTTAAATTGCAGGTCCGAAAATTCCACTTTTAAAAGGTTGACATTATCTTACTTTAACCACACTGTGCCTATGCCTGTCTGCTGAATACAGGTCTCGGTTAGGATGACAGTTGGACTGTTTGTGCATTCACTCTAGGCAATCACACAAAGGGAGCTCAGGTGTGTCCTGCATATCCTGATGGCCCATCACTAAGCTGATGGGTATTCCTGAGCTAGAGGGGTTGGAGGAGTTGGCACTGATACCTGATCAGTGCGATGTCTGTCCTCACACAAAGCTGTGTCCACCCGCTGTAGTGTGTCTGGAGCCAGGGCAGGGAAAGGCAGGTGCAACTACGAGGAGCTGTGCTACCAGGATTAACTGCCACTCTGCTACTGCTCTGCTGTGTTGGCCTGCTATAAGCTGCTGGCTGTGTTACCAGAAGGGACTGACACTTTATACTGTGCACTGCTGTATTGGCCCTCTGCCTCCAGCCTCTGCAATGAGGGAGGAAGAAGTCCAACCCTCTGCATCCACTTGCCCTCGAAAGGAACTCCATGGGCTTGTCAAACTTGCCTCCTGTTGTGGAAGACTCTGGACATCAAAGTCTTCCTTGTTCTCTGTCTACTCATCCTATGGGTACTGTTAGACCCTATTGTTGAACCCTCAGATGTGCTTTTGCCACCTGCAATGTGCGCGTCTCTACAGGCCGCCTAGCCCTCCATCCCCTGCTTTATGCACCGAGGCATTGTGAACTAAGTGCCATCCTACAAAGATCAAGGGTTGTGGTTATTCCTAATCGCTGGTGCTGCCCACTCGTCAGCTGGGCCCAGGGAGCGAGCACTGCATTGCCTGGCAGCTGCGCTCTGCTGTGCTCTGCCTTTTCCAGGCTTCCAGGGGGCGAAAATACCAAGTGAAGCCTCATCTGCTGTGAAACCCGGGACCCACCTGCGTCAACACTGCATCTGGAGTCTCTGCTGTGCTGCTGCAGCAAGCCATCAGGGAAACAACAACGCTAGCCGCCCCCCCACCCTACACAAGAGACTGCAGCAGAACAACCAGGACCCACAGCACTGTCCAACAAGGGGAGTGACATACACATTAAATAAGGTGGTGCTCACATACACATTAAATAAGGTGGTGCTAAGAGCAGACCCCTGAGGTACCCGACAGGGGCAAGAGAAAGGTCTGGAACTTGCATCGTCCATCTCTCCCCACTGGTGTCTACCGTTTAGAAACAAGCTTTACAATGTTAGTGCAGTGTTCCTAAAACCGAGTGAATTAAGTTGTTTAATGAGCAGTGTGTGATGAACCGTATCAATGGCGGCAGAGAGATCCAATAGGATTAATGCAGCTCTGACGCCCTTGTCCACTACTTCTTTTAATTCCTCTGATGATGCTACCAGCGCTGATTCAGTATAATGGTTTGCTCTAAAACTGTATTGAGAAGAATCAAGCAACTGGTTGGTATCTAAAAAGGATAGTGTTTCCTCGTTCATTGCCTTCTCTAAAATCTTGCCAGCTAGCGGAAGGCGGGAAATGGGCCTGTAAATTTCTACCTGTTTAGGGTCCATGGAGGGATTTTTCACCAGAGGGAGGTTGGAAGCTCTTTTCCAAATAATAGGGTATTGCCCAGAGCTAAGTGTCTCATTCAGTAGATCCATAAGTGATCCGGCCACCGTGCTGGCCGCAAGATTGATGACCAAAGGAGGACAGGGGTCCGAAGGGGCCCCGGATTTAATGGTGCTTATGAGACCGATTGTTTTTTCCAGGGTAAGAGGTGAGAATCTTTCAAATCTGGGTGTTTGGAAGGGCCCAGAGGTTAGGCCGGAGTTCAAGACCTCATCCTGACCTGAAACTGCATCTACACTTTGTGTACTCAAAGAAAATGCCTTCAGTTAGAAAAAACAGCCAGGTGATTGCAAAAGGATTCATCAGGAATGAAGATGTTACTGTTATTCCATTTGGACAGGGATTTGACTGTTTTGAAAAGTTCCCAAGTAGAGTTTGCTGCTAATCTAATTTTTCCAGAGAAATATTTGGTCTGTTTTGCTTTGATTCACTCTTTATACTCAGGAAGTCATTTTTTATACATGATTATTTCATTATGGTCTTATTCTATCCTCCATTTGTGCTCCTGAAGTCTGCACCTCAGTTGTACAGCTTTTAATTCTTGCAAGAAACATGGTGCTGATGGATTTTTCCAGTAGCTCCTAAATATTTTTTTCGGTACCACTCTTTGGCATGCCGCGTATAACCAGTGTGTATAGTTGCTGCTTTATTGACGTTATCGTCAGGAGCGGGAACTGATTTAGAGAGTGTGTCCTGCAGTGCCTCCACATTAAGGATTTTCCATGGCCTGTATTTAACAGTTCTAACTGTATTATTCAGTGATGCTCCATTACAGGGAGTTGTAATTGAGAAAAAGATTGGCTTCTGGTCTGTCCACGGAAGTGGCCGAATTGTATATATTTCCAATTCTTGATTGTTTGTGAAGACTCCATCCAGCGTTTGATTGGCCAGATGGGTGGGTACTTCAATTAAATGATGTAGGTTAAAGCACATATAAGTATCAACTAAGTGATCCGTATCCACATTGGAAGAATGCTCAAGATGAAAATTAAAGTCCCCTTCAATCGTAAAACTCAACTAGTCTATGTAGGAGATTAGGGTCTGCTACCTATGGTTACCCCCACTTTTTGATGTGATTCTCTGTTTTTTTTTTACTTTAGTCTGGCTGTGGCCCTGCTAATCAGGACCACAGCTTAGCTGTTCTCTCGCTAAATTGATACCATGTACTTTAGGTACATACCAGATTGGGTATTGGGTCACCTTTGTGAGTCCCTGTATAGTGTACCATAGGTACCCAGGGCATAGGTGCATCCAAGGCCTGCCAGGGGCTGCAGCATGTATTATGCCACCCCTGGCTGGCCCTCCAAACTGACACCACAGGTCTGTTCACACGGATGTATGACGTTACAACGCAGGCTATTACAACGCCTGCCTTTACAACGCGGTTTTTACATCGCATACCATTACAACGCATAGCGCTTTTGGGTGCTGGATAGTGAATAGTTTAATTTACTATTCCAACTCCAGTCCCCGTGGACACTAGGGAAGGTTATTGGATAGTAAATTAACCTATTCCCTATCCTAGAGCGCCCCCCAGCGCAATGCGTTGTAATAGTTTGCGTTGTAATGACCGCGTTGTAATGGTAGTGCGTTGTAAAAGTTTTGTTGTAAGTGATGTTTACCGTTCACACAGCCTGGGTAAGGTGGTGTAATCACCCCTTACTTAGATATAGTATACCTATATCTATATATATATATTTAGACACAAATACACCTATCAGACACTCATATGGCAGGTCTCAATAATCCTAGAGGTTACACAAAAAGGTAAACCCGGAATCACTGGGACCTGGGTACTCAACAGTATATCATTTTATAATTTCTAATGTGATTTTTGATTTGTGTCCTTCGGCACACGAATAATATGTGCTTGTACTACATGTGATGTGCACTTTTTTCCATCCCACTACCTCACCTGAATCACAACATTTCCTACCCCTTCCCCTGGGTACTGCAATTTTTGCTAGTGATGCATTTAATGTTTAATGTTTACTCCGTTTGGATAACCAATGATCAGTTTCAGTGTGATTAAATAACACTGGACGTTTAAACTGTATTTTGATTTCTTTTTCTTAGATTTTTGTTTAATAATTTGTTCTGTCTGTCAACACTTTTTGATGTTATACATACTGGGACCACCCCTTTATATACTGTCGACAATCCTTGAGGCAGAGTGCTTGGTTTTATGTGAGAGGGTGCTCTAGAATGAGTTGAGCCCCTCTGCAGCTTTCGGAACCATCTCCTTATAGCTGTTCTATGATATAGCCATACCATATACTCTTACGTGCATTATAATCCACGCAGTTAATGCCAACTTTGGTTTGGCTTCATCAAAACATGTTGTGTAAGGTTTCAAACAGAGCCTCAGCATCACAAAATGGATGCTGCTGCCACAGACACGAGTCTGACCTCCTGCTGCTGGACGAAACTTCAGCAGGGGAAGCATGGACAATAGGTTTTTTGTCCAAGGAGGTGCTGGCACCTGCCCAGACAGGACTTTAGTGTATTGGGGCAGGGAGGGCTGCATTCAGTGAATGCTTTCCAGACACTGTCTGGGGCACAGAAGGTGCTCCATGCATAGCCCAGTTCAAACCGGTTGCTGGGGCACTCAGCCCCAGCTCTGACGCAAAACTGGACAAAGGGAAAGGGATGTAACTACCCCCTCCCCAGGTCCACCCATAGGAGGGACATTAGCCATAGTCCAGCCACTAAACTTAGTATAAGTATAGGATCCCAGTCCCTAGGACTTTAGATTACCCTGGACGAAACTTTGAAACATAAATCCTGGACCTTCGACATTCCATTTCGACTGGAAGATGGAAGACATCTCCCTTGTGGTCAAGGAGTGACCACCTTGTTCAAACAGGCACCATCAGCAACTTTGCCGGTCTGCATTTTCAAGGCTCCCGCTGGATCCCGAAGAATCTGCAACACAGGACACAGACTTCCAGACATCTCTGACGCTGCTCGACGATCCCAGTAAAGCTGAGACCCGTGGCGGACACGAGAGACGTGGGACCGAAACTTCTGGACATCCTGCATTTTGTTAACTGCATCGACTCCCAAGGTATCTCGCAGTTGTGCATTGGGGTACGACAAGCCCCAGACCGAGCACCATTTGCACTGAAGCTCAGGCCTCCACACTCCACGAGTGTCCCGTGGGGCCCGCTCTTACATTTCAGCTTGATACATCTTCCCGGTTCCTAGTCCGTTGGCTAGTGAGCCCCCTGAAGACTTTCTTTTATATCTAACTTGTTTTCCTGGCTGCTCCAGGCTTGCTCCAGCTTCCCTACAAAGGAGAAGCACCACAGACCTTGCTGTTTTGCACCGAAGCCAATCTTCGTCTCCTGCGTGGATTTCCTGCGTGGATTGCATTTGCCAAGGCTTGTTGGGTCCAATCCGGATACCGACACGCAGTGAACTAGATCTTTTGTGGGACAGTTTGAATCCAGCTCCTGGTTGTCGTCG
This sequence comes from Lissotriton helveticus, assembly GCF_964261635.1. Classification (NCBI taxonomy): domain Eukaryota; kingdom Metazoa; phylum Chordata; class Amphibia; order Caudata; family Salamandridae; genus Lissotriton; species Lissotriton helveticus. Next base: position 289,374,576 of record NC_136063.1, on the reverse strand, counting down.
ACACCTCCTGGACCTCGTGGCTGCAGAGACAAGCTTCACCTCTTCACCTGAAATCACTCGACATCGCCTGGTTCCTTCCTGGTCACTGGCAAGTGACCCAGACTCTATCCCTTCTGCTTTCAAGTTCTTCAGATCTTCGATCCACCCTTGGATCCACTGAACACTTTCCCTCTGGTCGCCTGCAGCACTTCTTTGCAGATCTCCATTGAAAATGACAACAAAACCCGACACCAAAAGGCACCTATGCACCCGGCTTCCCTGGGTGAGGCAACAAGAGTACTCCAGTGCTCCCGAGGGTCTTGACTCTCGAAATGTCCTAGTCTAAAGGGGTTTCATTGTAGTCCATCCGGAAGTGCCCTTAAACAGTAACTTTGTAACTTCTTCGTTCCCATAGAAAGTTAATAGTAACTCGCGACTGTGTTTAGACACTGCACGCTTCTCCCGTGGGTCTCCTACTTACTAACCCTTGGCTGTTTAGTGTAGCCCCAGCGATTCCCTAGGCCCTAGACCTACTTTCTATTTGTCACGTGGTTCTTATACCACTATTTTAGTGTATGGTTTGTGAGGCCCTTAGGGCAAAACGTATACTGTGCACCTTTTCGTATGCCAATTAAGTAACTTGTATTGTACTTTTACCTCTGACCTCATAAAGAGTGCAGAGGGGTTGTGTTTAGAATAAATACATATATATTTGATATATACCTTGTGTGGTGTGCTTTCATTTGATACAACTTGATATATACCTTGTGTGGTGTGCTCTCATTTGAAACAACTTGCTTAACATCGCCTACGAAGTCTTAGCCTGATGACTGCTGGTCCACGCTACCACTAGGATAGCTTTCTATGAGGTTGACTTTACAACCATCATCAATAAGGGTCGATTAGACTGGTGCAAGGTGCCCACTAGAACTAGTGGAAATCATATGCCAGGCTAACTTCTCACAGTCTATACAAGATTCAATAAAGGACTGAATTTTATGAATAAAACTGGCCCTTGAGCCAGGTGGTCAAAAGACTAATAGTCCCTGAAACGTGTATGACTTGTTCATTTTTATACTAAAGCTAAGTGCTTCACAGTCTAGAGGGGGTATTGGTTTAACGCTGGCCTTAATTGAGTTACGATACACAATCGTTGACCCCCCACATCTCTTGTCTGTTCTATTCAGCCTTTTAATGCTAAAGCCGTCAGGGATGGCAATGCTAATGTCCGGGTCAGAGGAACTGTCAGCCCAGGTCTCAGTAAGAAAGGTGATGTCTGGATCATGTTGCGACCATAGTTCCCAGTAAGCTGCACGTGCGGGGCGCGAGCACTGGTCTTTCCTCGAGCGGGCAGTGGGCATTTGAAGCGCTCACCACAGCAGGTTAGTCCAGCAGCAAGTGCCTTCTGCACTTGCTGCATTTCTTTTTTTGAAAGGGTGTGGCTGCAGGACAGATAGTAATCCTTTGTGAAAGTATTCATGTTAATTGTAGCACCCATCAGGCGCTGCAATTAATATGATTACTTCAACAAAGGCACACAATCTGTCCCGCAGCTGCGTCCTTTCAACATAAGAAATGCAAAGAGTCTACAATCAGGACTTGTGCTTTCATAATTACCTGAAGGCACACATTATGCTTGTAGACTTGCTCCACTTCTTTTGCTAATATAGCGGTGCAGATTGTGTGCAGAGTTCTATTAACAAATTAAATGAGCAAAACTACAAGGTTTGATTCTTAGAATGTTGAGCGGCGTGAGGCTAGAAGCTGCTTTCTAAGCTCAAAAGACAGCAGCTCTAGCCTTAGCCACAACCTCGCCCACAATTAGAGAAGGATTTTTAATTTGATATTTAATGAATTCATAGCTATTTCTTATTCATCTAATGTAATTTACAACCATTGACAAAGACAATAGCCCTGGCTTGTTGTAAGCGTAATGTTACTCGTTGTGTTATATATTTATACATATGGATAAATGGACAGACGCAGCAAAATACCAGTGGGGCAGCACACTATGCTAAGTACCGATTTTTAGCATAGGTATTTCAAACCACTCTCTTAATTACATTAGCCATGCCCCTATGAAAGACCCCCCATGTTTTTTTATCCCACTTAAAGCCCTGACTACAAGCATAAAGTGCTTTGATCTGCCATCCCATGGTGTCAACAGACTTACTTCATGCCTGTGACTCTCTGTGACAGAGAGCAGACAGACACGGAAAGTAATCCCAAATCCAAGGCTTTAAGTGGGCCGGGTCCTGCCGGCGGTGCTCAGCAGGTGCCAAAAGAGGCGGGCGCATGTCTACACCTGAACTTCGGGGGGAGGGAGCTAACACTCACAGCCAGGGTTGGCCCTAGCACTGGTCACAGATGGTGCAAGAGTCTTTTTTAGTGCCCCCTCCCCCATTTCCTCCTTCTCCATGAAGTATCTCACTGCCACTCACCAACAATGCACCTTATCTCTCTATAGCACCTTTCTGACCAACATTACATTTTTTTATTGCGCTACTCATAGTTTACTCACACTCAGTTCTGTGATCTGCATGGTACACTTTTTTTGTAGCAGGCACATTAACCCTCTGCGCTGTGTGGGTGGCAGGAGTGCCCATGTGAGTGCACAGTGAGCGATGCAACAGTGTGAGTACGGTGAGGGGAGTGACTGTGGGTTGAGTGAGGTTACCACATGAATCTGGGTACGGCTGTAAGTGCAGAGTAGGACGAATTAATGCATTGCTAGTGATGGGCTTGTTTGAGTGAAATTGCAGGTTGATCAGTGAGGGGGACAAGTGAGTGGTGTCACATGAGTGCAGAGTGAGTAGTGTGCTCTGTGAATGCAGGGTGAGGTACAGGGTGAACAGCACACGTGCATTGTGAGTGCAGCGTGATCACTGTGAGTGCAGGGTGAGCAGGTGAATGGTGTGAGTGCATATTGATCAGTGTGAGTGAATTGTGATCGCTATGAGTGCAGGGTGAGTGTGAAAGAGAAGGGTGAGAATGAGGACTGAGTTGCTTGAATGAAGGGTGGATTACCAGACACTTGAAGTAACTCAGCATGTTATTGGTGGCAGCCTAGGGTTTCGGATACAAGTTAAACTATTGCTATTATGGCATTAATCAGGGATCGAGGGTGGAGGAAATAAATAATGTGCTGATCCTGCAACAAACTTCCAGTGTTGTGATTAGGGCTGCCAGCTCATTATTTTGATGTCCCAGACGGTACAAAAATAAACAGCCATTGTATTTATCATATGCAAAGAAGAACCAATGACAAATCCAACAGCCCTGGCTTGCTAAAGGTGTAATGTTACTTGCTGTATTAGAGAGATTGGAATTTTCTCTAGTGGAAGTTTTAAGGTAGCGCAGAGGGTTAATATATGCCTGCTGCAAAGAACGTGTACCATGCAGATCACAAAGTGCAAAGGATGAAAATCAGTTAGCGGGTTACTACTTATGTTAGAGAGGTCATTTTGTTACTTGCAGTTTATAAGTTAAAATTCTAATATAGAACAGTAATCTATTAGCAGTCATCAAAGAACTTCATGCATACTTCAAGGTATAGATTACAGTGTTATGATTCTTTTCCCCAGCCATTCCTTATCCTAATGTTGCAAATAGGGTTCATTTGGTTACAAAGTGATTCTTAAAGAGAAATCCTAACCATGATGTTCCATTTTCAATTCTGAGTTTGTGATTCTCCAGACAGAGCACTCTTAAACTATACTGCCTATCAGTAGGAATGACATGTCACTCCCATACCTTGCAGTTCTCTGTCATATGTTACATTTCTTATACACCGATTGACATACCTATGATTGAATGTCTCTGTTTAATATGTGTGCAATATAAAGTACACCCCACACTGGTATGAGTGACGTTATAAAAGAATTAAAAACATCTCAGGGAGAGTGGTAATGGAGACCTTGAGGGGCACTGTTAAGGGGTAATAGTGAGGGAGTCACTGACGGGGGTGGTCATTGGGGTGCGCCAACAAACTTCACACAGAGTGCCACCAGTGCTAAGGCCGGCTGTGTGGAGAGACTGCACTACGACTCAAGCACCCTCCACGCACTCAACGCCGGACGAGATCACTCCTGCTACCAGGCCACCCCGAAGCACACCCAAGGACCCTTCACCTGCCGAAACTGCAGCTTCACCAGCATCCGGCCTGCCAAACCATCAACCGGAAGAACCCAACCACCTCCGATGCATTCTCCTCATTACCCGCTACGCTTGCAAGCATGCCATCGAACTCTGGGACCTCCTAGACTCAACCACCCCTGACGTCGCCTTCCTGACGGAGACCTGGCTGAACACCACCTCGGCACCAGACATCGCTATAGCCATCCCACAAGGCTATAAGATCTCCCGCAGAGACCGCACCAATGGAGTGGGAGGAGGAATCTCCATCGTCCACAAAAACACCCTCCGAGTCTCGACCAACACCGACGACACCCTCACCACCGCCGAGCACATGCACTTTCAAATCCACACCGACCCCAACACTACCCTCAGAGGAACACTCGTCTACAGACCACCCGGACCCCGACCACAGTTCAGCGACACCATCGCCGACATCATTAGCACCCACGCCCTTGCCTCCATGGACTACATCCTCCTCGGGGACCTGCACTTCCACCTCGAGAACAACAGCGACGCCAACTCCACCGCCCTGATAGACAAACTCACCAACCTTGGACTCAAACAGCTGGTGACGACACCCACCCACGTCGCCGGACACACACTGGACCCCATCTTCTCCGCAAGTCCCCACTTCTCCTTCAACCATACCACCGAACCCCACTGGACCGACCACAGATGCGTCCACTTCACCTTCAAGAAACCCACGACACGCCACCGCACCCAACAGCTAGATCACCAAGGATCAACTGACCACCACCCTCGCCCTGAGACCACCCGTGGACCCCACCGACCCGGACACCGCCGCCATCAACCTCAGTCAGTGGATCAATGACTGCGCCGACACCCTCGCCCCACTCAAGACCTCTGCCACCAACCACACCAACAAGAAAGCCGCATGGTTCACCGATGACCTCCGAACCTCCAAGTGCACCTGCCGAAAACTGGAGAAGAAATGGCTCCGCGACCGAACTCCAGACAGCTACACTGCTCACAAGAACGCCACCCGCAGACATCACCAACTCATCAGGACCGCCAAGAGGACCACCTTCAAAGACCGCCTAGACAACATCGCACACAACACCAAAGAGCTCTTCAGCATCGTATAAGAACTCTCCAATCCCAACTCCAACACCAACGACATCCCACCATCACAAGACCTGTGCGACTCACTGGCCACCTTCTTTCACCGCAAGATCACCGACATCCACGACAGCTTCAATTCCAACACCCCCACACCCACTGCCGAAACCACCGGGTCCACCACCCCAACGACCTCCACCCACACCAATCGCCTGACCGCCTGGTCCTACGTCAGCGACGAAGACACCATCAAGACCATGAACTCCATCCACTCCGGATCCCCATCTGACCCCTGCCCTCACCACGTTTTCAACAAAGCCAGCACAGCCATCGCACCCCATCTCCGGAAAACAATCAACACCTCCTTCGAGACAGCAACCTTGTCCGAAGAGCTGGAAGCACGCCGAGATCAACGCCCTACTGAAGAAACACAAGGCGGACCCCAAGGACCTCAAGAACGTCCGGCCCATCTCCCTGCTCCGTTTTGAAAACCACGGAGAAGATTGTCAACAGACAGCTGACCCGCTACCTTGAAGACAACAACATCCTGGACCCCTTCCAGTCCGGCTTCCGCATCAACCACAGCACCGAGGCCGCCCTCATCGCCGCCACTGACGACATCAGGATCCTGATGGACAAAGGAGACACAGCCACCCTCATCCTTCTAGACCTATCAGCAGCATTCGACCCGGTCTGCCACCGCACCCTAACAGCACGCCTCCATGACGCCGGAATCCAAGAGAAGGCCCTGGCCTGGACCACATCCTTCCTCTCCGGCAGAACCCAGAGCGTCCGCCTCCCACCTTTCCGGCTCGAAGACCACTGAGATCATCTGCGGCATCCCAAAGGGATCTTCCCTCAGCCCAACGCTGTTCAATATCTAATATCTACATGGCTCCTCTCTTCCACGTCACACGACAACACAACCTCAACATCACCTCCTAGGCAGACAACACCCAGCTCATCATATCCCTCACCGAAGACCCCCACACCGCCAAAGCCAACCTCCACAGAGGAATGAAGGCCGTCGCCGATTGGATGAAGGACAGCAGGCTGAAGCTGAACTCAGACAAGATGGAGGTCCTCATCCTCGACCCCACCCCATCAGCCTGGGACGACTCCTGGTGGCCAACATCGCTAGGAACAGCCCCAGAAACCACCGGCCACGCACGCAATCTGGGGATTATCCTCGACTCCGCCCTCTCCATGACCAAGCAAGTTAACGCCATCTCCGCGTCCTGCTTCAACACCCTCCGAATGCTCCGCAGGATCTTCAAATGGATCCCCCCCGACACGAGAAAAAACGTCACCCAGGCCCTTGTCACCAGCAGACTGGACTACGGGAACGCCCTCTACGCAGGAACAAAAACCAAGCTCCAGAGACGTCTGCAACGAATCCAGAGCGCCTCGGCACGACTGATCCTCGACGTCCCCCGACGCAGCCACATCACACCCCACCTGAGAGATCTTCACTGGCTCCCCGTCAACAAGAGGATCACCTTCAAACTCCTCATCCACGCACACAAAGCCCTACACAACACTGGACCAACATACCTGTGGAGAGGTGTGGCTCACTGGTTAGAGGGGGCAGACCTGTAAGCAGAGAACGGCCGGGGACCAGGGTTCAATTCCCGACGCGGCAGGGTCTTGGACCAGGGTCAACGGACTCGATAATTCTCGCCTCAGTGCCTACTCTAACCAGGGAACACACTCGGTAACTCTGGGCATTAAGCTTGCCTCATCTCTACAACGGCCCCCAACAGACGCCGGGGATGCCTGGTTTCACCCTGGAGATACCCAGAAAGGGACCATCTCACAGGGAAAATCAGGACGGGTTCCCCAGCGGTCTACATCTACACTCGGGTAGAGTAACAGTGCGCTTTACAAGTATCCCACATTTACATTTACCTCAAAGACCGACTCAGCTTCTACACCCCCACCCGCAGCCTCCGCTATGCCAACCTTACCCTCGCCACAGTCCCTCGCATCTGGAAATCCACCGCCGGCGGCACATCCTTCTCCTACCTCGCCGCCAAGACCTGGAACACTCTCCCCACCAACCTAAGACAGACCCAGGAGCTGCTGGCTTTCAGAAGACTTCTCAAGACCTGGCTCTTCTATCAGTAGCGGCCCCCCTCCAGCGCCTTGAGACCCTCACAGGTATATAGCGCGCTTTACAAGTGCATTGATTGATTGATTGATTGATATTTTTTGCCTCTGAGAAAGTATTCATGGTAATTGCAGCACATGACTGGAGCTGCGATTAACATGAATACTCACACCATCTGCACTGATATTTGTCGCAGCAACTACACATGCGGTCGGGTTACTGGTGCACATAGCCTAGGCTGCAAAAAATTTGAGGGAACATTGGTTGGGAAAAAGTCTGCAAATTCATATTTATTTTTAATAAGAGACAGTGAATTGAGCAGCATACAAGGGTGCACATCCCCAGCCGCTTACCAGTCTGTTGCTTCTCTGGTGGAGGTTGTAGAGGCGGCAGGCCTCTGCTGACCATTGGCAACTTTTTTAAAGGTGAAGTTACACATTCGACACTCGTACCTGTCTGTGCTAAATACCCAGTCTTGTGGCAGTGACTGTTTTTTTCACTATGGCGTAAGTCTACAAGTTCTCTCCTTGAACACCTGGCTACAGGGGCAGGGGTCCTGGCGCTTGGTACCTGGCACCATCCAGGCACGGATGGGCACAGATGGGTTTGCTTTTGGTGCGCCAGCCGGGACCACTGCATGGGTCCTCTGCGTGCCCTGTCCCTCCTTGCGATTTATTTCCTGGGAGTCAGAAGAAGACTGGGGTGCTAAGCCCCAAAAATGGCAGGTGGCCCAGAAATGAGTCGGCACTGGTATGCGAAAACATCCCCTTAGCTCTCTCCACGCAAACAGAAGTCTTCCAAAGGTGGACCGGAGAGTCAAGGGAGCTCCAGCAAGGTAAGAGGCACTACTAATTTAAAATAAAAACGGGAGCGACGTGGGGACAAATAGATGGCTAGCAATAGGAAGATTTAAAACATTAGAAATAACAAAGCTTTAAAATCTAGTGTTAGAGGAGCTTACTGATGCTTAGGGATACCAGCCCCTTCCTGTGGTTTTGAACAAGACAAAAATAAATGCTTCATCCTCTCCAAACAACATGTTTGCATACCTCCGGCCACATTGGGTGACACAGTTGTAAGTCTCTCTCCAGCTCCTGCTGTCGCCATTCCTTCCATAACTTGAACTTTTTCCTCGATAGATGGATTTCTCTGAATTCCTCCACTAGTTGGTATATTGAGAGCCCCAAAGCTATCACAATCACTATGATTCTCCAGGCATCCTAGAGCGAGAAACAACAAAAATAAAATCAACGCCAGCTCGCCATGAATTCAGCAGAAGGTTGATTCATTAGAAGACACATTGATGCCCCAAACTTTTCTGGCAACACCTGCAAAGTCCAGGTATTGCAGCGCCAGAATAAACACTTCGTGAGAAAATAGTACGAAATAATGGCAAAAGCATATATCAAACACACTGCAAGGGCCGGGGTTTATAAAAACCATGTAAATTAGTTGATATGCTGGCTTGATGAATGCAAGATGCTATTCAAACACTTACTCCTTCTTCAGGTGTCTAAAGTGTGGTATTTTATTCATTCCAAATCACGGTATGAATGATCTACCCAATGCATCATGCATTTGAACAGTTTCAAAGGGTTATGTTTATTTCTGGTTTTAAGATTTATTTGATTCTGTTTGGTTTCGCTTTTTGGGGTTTTGAATAACACAGCGACCTTGTTTACGATTATTATTCGCGTATCCCCAATGTCCCAAAAGTTATATCCCAACCTACTAATTTTACAAACACCAAGCTCCAGAGGGCCCCACCCCCTAAGCTGCCCCATTCGTGGTTGTCCTAACAGGGGTCCCTACACTGCCAGACAATAAGAGGGAAGGATTTCCCCAGCTGAAAAATAAAATTATGCACTGGCTTAGCCAATTTAGACCACTCACACACAACATTAACGGTGAGAATGTGCACGTTCGGCGACTCCCATGGCTGGGCAGCAGGGTCAAGGACATTGAGGGAGACCTAGTTGTTGTCAACTTCAGAGACTCACGAGCGGTCAATCATATACTAAGCTGGCCTTTAGGTAGCGGCAGCAATTGTATCGTCCCTCGTCCCTTGACTTATTTTTACCCCAGATCCCTAGTGTTCTCCCCCACCTATATTGGTGGTCAGGCACCCTATCAGACCATCCCTCCAATACCGTACAATACCAGGCACTTGCTTCACGTACCACACCCCTTACCTGCTGCTGATCCCTTTGGGTGGACCATGGTACCTCCTAGGTTCAATAGAAACAACGATAGGAGAATGGATTATTTGAGACCATTTACACCCCTGGAGACTGCAAACAGGTTTGATGTGCTCACAGGTATGGACGATTGTGATTGAAGATCACAGTCTAAACAGGGCACGGGTGGCCAACTAAACGCTAGTGGCCCTGATGGCACAGCTTATAACAGTCCCAAAGTAGTTCCAACACAAACTATGTCATCCTTGACACAGGGGCTAAATATGCCAACTAGATTTACGCGGGGAACCTTATATTGTCTCCCTTCTCCCCCCGCTGAGGGTGTTACCTGTCCGGAACTCCAACCTATTGAACCTCCCATCGAGCTGGTGGACACCTCTGCTGCTACCACGCTCGATTCCCCGGGTACTTCTCCTGATGGGCATGCATCTTGCTTGTCCATTCTCTCCTGGAATCTGGCGGGACTTCAGAGCAAACTAGACTCCCCTGAGTGGGGGTCCTTCATTGACACACAGGATGTATGCCTGTTTCAGGAGACATGGACAAGGGAGGATAAATGGCGATCCGGCTATGCAGCCTTCGCAATTCCAGCTAAGTGGGAGGGGAAGGGACGGCCTTCGGGGGGTCTCTGTATATGGGTGGCATCGCATCTGGGATGTAAGGCTAGGGTCCTTAAAACCAACTCCCTGGATGTTCAGTGCGTGTTGTTGGAATGGCCAAACCATACTCAACTCGCACTAATAAATGTGTATTCCAGACCGATGGCAATAACAAAGCCCTCACCCACCATCGATGAGCTTTCCCTATTTCTGGCCACAATACCTCAGGGTGCTAGGATCCTCCTGGCGGGTGATTTTAACTGTCAGTACGAGCCGCTAACTTTAACTTTGGAAGGAGCACTTCTGGAGGAGGATGACCAGTGGGGAATTCCGCAATTAGAGGGCCCCCAGCAAAGCCATGGTCACCCTTAGCAACTCAAATCTTGGCACTCACCCTCAGTAACTCCCTGAGGGCTTGCAATGGCCGAACTAAGGGTGACACTCCTGCGAAATCCACCTTTAACAAACCAGGGCAGGAGTCTCACCTAGACTACATCCTTGTTCAGACATTTGACTGGAACAAGGTTTCTGACTTTGCGGTAGTGCAAAGAACTGACAGTGATCACAATGCGCTGATTCTTTCGATGGTCTCGCCCAGTGGTCCCATGGGTGATCAGCTGGCACAGGCACCTTTAGATTCAAACTAATTTTAACTAATGACAGGCGCAGAGTGAGGTGGGCCAAGCTCCTCGATAATCCCACACACATTTCCGAGCTCTATGCATGGATCCTTCCCACACTCGAACGCGTCGGGCCCTTATTTCTCTACCTTCCCCAGCAAATTTGTTCCACAGGCTGGGCACCCTCCATATGGAGTTGGTGGATACCCTTGCGGAACTTCTAAATCCAATTGCTCGGAAAGGGCCCCGCAGGGGGCGTAGAGCCTCTTGGTTCAACTCAGCCTGTAGGAAGGCAAAGGCTGACCTCCTCGCTGTGTTGAAGCACCCTAGGGACATAGGGTCAATTAAGATAAGGCGGGCGGAATTGAAGCAAGTAATCCACCACGCTAAGGTCGAATGGGACCATTCCAACTGGGAAAATATGCTGGCCTCTCTTCAGGCCAGAGATGCTCGTAAATTCTGGCAGATAGTGAGAACAGGGTCTGCCGAGCCGACTCCAGCCTTAGAGGCCAATATAGCGGCTGCGATGTGGGAGGACCACTTTCGCAGCCTTTATGAAGAGGTTATCCCTGGTTTGGTCAGCCCCCACGATGGGTTACCAACTGATCACCCCCCACTTTCTGATCAACTCCCACTTTCTGATGGCTCAAACCCGCACTCTAACACTACGGAGCACACCGAGGCAATGCAATTTTCATTGGGGGAGGTTTTGAATGTAATTTCTAAGCTGCCACCGGGTAAAGCTCCCGGGTTAGATAAAATACCACGAGATCTATTTAAGCATCAACCTAGGGTTTGGGGACCCTACCTTTTGGAAGTTTTTAATGCAATTCTTGGGGGATTGGCGGTCCCTAGTACTTGGCTGGGGGCAGAGATTGTCCCAATCTTCAAGAAGGGCTCTCCTCTGCTCCCAGCCAATTACAGGCCGATCAGCCTCATTGACGTTTCACAAAAAGTCTTTGCGAGGCTGATACTTGACCGCCTGCAGGAATGGATGACAGATCATTCAATCCTAAGTACGTTCCAGGCTGGGTTCAGAAGTAAGGTTTCAACCACGGACCAAATCTTTCGCCTGGCCCTCCTCTTCTGGAAGACGGTGTGGGTGGAGGGCGGCATGCTGTACACCGTCTTTGTTGACCTCTGCGCAGCCTTTGATTTGGTTCCGCGGAGTAAACTATGGATGGTGCTCTCCAACCTGGGTATCCCCCTCGATCTTTTAGATATCATTGTTCGCCTGCACACAAACAACTATGCACAGGTTAGGTGCGGGAGGATGGGCAGCCTTTCAAAAAGATTTCCCGTTGGCAGAGGGGTAAGGCAGGGATGTGTCTTAGCACCGACCCTGTTTTGCCTCTTCGTCAACGGGGTAATCGATTACCTAAATAAGGTCCCCAACATAGATGCACCCAGGCTCGGCGGCAGCAGGGTGCCCGCAATTATGTTTGCGGATGACACCCTGCTGCTGTCGAAATCCCCAATGGGGATTCAGCGTATCTTGGAGGGTTTTGAGGCATTCTGTGGAGAGCATGGTCTTGAAATCAATGCTCTCAAAACCAAGTATATGATTTTTAACCCCCCCAAAAAAACACGCCCCAACCCCTCAATAGGCCTGAACAGGTTAGAAAGAGTGTTCACGTTTGAGTACCTGGGTGTAACCATGAATGACAAACTGGAATGGGGTGATCACCAAGCTAAGTCCCAGCACAAACTAGCTCAAATAGCAGGGGGAATAATTAGGCTGGTTAACTCTAACAAATCAGCTGTTAGACCAATAGGCCCCCCGTTGGAGATCTTTAGACTCCAGGCCAGAGGTGCGATCCTCTATGGTAGAGAACTCTGGGGCCATGTGTGCAAAAAAGATCTAGTCATTGCCGAAAATAAGTTTCTTAGACAACTTCTAAAGTTACCGGCTAGTACCCCCCTTTTGTCCCTGAGGTTGGATTTGGGTTTGAAACCTCTGGACGAAGTATTGGGTGTAAGGCCCTTAACCTTCTGGCGAAGATTATGGTCCACTCCTGAGTTAGCCAACTATAGGCAGGAACTGCAGGAAATTCCTGCTCTCCCTACTATAGACAATATCCCCTGGTTCAAATACTTAAAAACTGAGTTTACCCGACTCGGCCTTCCGTCCCTGTGGAGTGACCCTGAAGTGGCTTGTCAGGGACTGTCTCGCAAACATCTGGTGGCAACCTTCCATGCTTGCAATCTAGTATCCCACATCCAGGGTACACGCCCAGACTCTATAACTAACACTTTACTTGGAGTCAAAGATTGCTACAAGTTTGAGACAGTTCTTGACGATATTTTCCCGAATATGGCCAGGAAATTATATTTGCAATGGCGGTATGGCACTCTTCCGCTAAGAGGCTTTACCAGTAAATGGAAACAGCACTCTCTGGAAAATTGTCCCGGCTGCAATTGTAGGCTTGAAGATTATTTGCACTTAGTTTTCTTCTGTCCTGCCTACACTGCTGCTAGAAGGTTTTGGATAATTCCACTCTGTAGAAATCTAGGGTTTGTCAACTGCTCCGAGGCCTTCAGAATACTCAAGACTGACCTCTCAAGTGCAACTGTTTTTGCAGTGGCCAAATTCCTCGAAGCAGTCTGGCACAAAAGATTGTTTTTAATTTTTAGGGCACTCTAATCTTGATTTAGGCAATGCACCAGTCGGTGTAACAACTTACATGTTATTTATGTAAGAAGGTTTTTAGCTGTAATGTTAAACTGCTTTTATTTTTTATAATTCGTAATATTACAGATTGTTCTTAAATAACTAACCAGTTCTGAACCACTCGACTGTTTTAACACCTCAGATTATTGACTATGGGGGCATTGTCCTTGAGAACCACTAGCTTGCACCTGTGTGTTATCCCGCTTTTGAAGTAGCAGTGATGTCTGATTTCTTACTTGTATTGATTTTATGTTGTATCTTTTAGGGCAAAATTGCCGAAATAAAGATTAACGAACGATTATTCTGTGCATTGTATTGCCTTCACCGCTGTAGTTTGCCTTTCTACTTTCGCCAAGGTATGACATGGAGGAAGCTGCACACTCTGAACTCGGGAGTGAACACGATGTTCGCTCTTCAAGTAATACCAGCTGAGTTTAATACAGGTCAAGCGCAGATAGCATTGACCCAGATTTGACACTTATCTCACGACTCAGCATGAGGCTCGTTTTGCATTGTAAGAGAAACCAGTAATATTGACTGGAATACTCATGTTAATGAAAATGTTCTTATACCTACTGTCTCCCTCTACAAAAAGAAACAGTCATTCAGGCTCTTATTACATCAAGGCTTGACTATGGTAATGCGCTCTACCTAGGCCTGCTAGAATATCTCCTAGAGAGACTGCAGGTGATGCAGAAGGTGGCAGCCCACCTAATTTTGAAACTGCCTGTGAGAGTGCATATATCTCCGCATTTGCGAGCTCTGAACTGGCTTCCGATTAGCAAAAGAATTGTGTTCAAGGTGCTGGTGTTGACACCTGGGACCCCATATTAATCTGGGGATATGCACCTTAGAGCCAGGTTCAGCTTCCATTCTCCTACCTGAAGTCTGAGATCTGTGAATAATTTATTGGCTGTGATTCCTCGAATATGGAAGACTACAATGGTTTTTCTGGGTGGCGCTACTTGGAAAAAGCTCCCGTTTGATTTGTGTGTCATCTCCAATCAATCAGTTTTTTAAAAAAAGGCTGAAAACTTGGCTTTTTAATCTGGTTTGCATGACGGTCATCTAACTTCTGACTTCTGGCTACTGCAGACGGGACACTGTTGAGTAGCTGTGCGCATTCTAAGTCTAATTTCATTCATTCATTCATTACCATGTACTATGCCTCAGTTTCTGTTGGCACAATGTTTAAGGTAAATATTCATATCACAGTTACGGAAGAATGTGTCTCATGGTTACATACACAAATATATATTAATATTTTATTAACGTCACTAAATAATAGATGCTGCATTTATTTATGGTCTGGCTATAGACAGCTTTACCTGTATCTTGCAGACAGCCTTGTAAAAAGCACTTACACAGACTAGGCTTTGGGTCTGCCCTCTTGCTACTAACTGGATTAGTCTATTTCAGTCCCATGTTACAGATTTGATGGTTATCTTCCCTATTCTTTCATTTGTTCCAGCAATGGAGTATTTAGGTTATGTCGGCGTGCAAATCTGTCTCCCATTTACTTGCCCAATACGCACCAACGGCTTCACAATAAAGCAACAAAGGTAGTGGTGGTTTAGACTGTCGCTCTTTCCAATCCTGTACTTGATTTTTTCATTAGAACTGAATGTATCAATGAAAAATGTTTCATATGCGAGAAACGGTGCCCTTCAAGGTAACATTGACATCCCACTACCTCAGATGTCAGCTTCCACTCAGATCCCAATCGGGGTCAGTTGTGAGAGACTATTATAAAAAGTTTATCGTACCTCGGCACTCAGATATTTGTTTCCTAGAAGCCAATGCTTCTAAGGGAGTTTATTCCCTGTCCTGGCCTGTTTAAAGCGTCAAGACTGCCAACGGCTCCGACCGGGAGTGATGTAGCCTCTGTATAGACTTTGGTGCTCACTTGACTGGACCTGTCTTTCTAGTGTAGATTTTACACATTAGACTAAAGCTGTACCATTCTCCATAAGAATAAAGTTGAAAAGTTTACATAAAGAATTTAAAGCAGAAATACATAAGCTGGACCAGCCATCATTTAGCTTAATAGAACATAAATCATAAGTACAAAGAACTCAGGGCCATATTACCAAGGTGAAGTATCGCCGTTTTTTCGGCGAATTGTGCCGAGAAAGCGGCGATACTTCTAGCGCCCTATTAACAAGGGCATGCTAACGCCTGCCTCAAGCCCTCTTTGCATGTCAGCGAGAAACATCGCTAATGACATGCAAAGTGGGCGTTCCCACGTCCAACCACATGTGAAATGTGGTTGGAGGTGGTAACACCCTATTACCAAGGCAGGCGTTGGGAGAAGGAGACCTGCGATAAACTCGTTTATTGCAGGTCTCCCAACGCCTGCTCTGATCAGGTGTTAGGCATTGATAACATGGGGGTGTGGATCATAAAGCTGAATCCACCCCCCCATATTATCAAGGCACACATTAGCGCATAACAATAACGCTTGTTTTCACGCGCTAATGTTCCCTATCTTTGGCTATTGCCGGATTTAATATCGCCTACGTGTTGCACGTTGATAATGACGCGCTAACACGGCGATAAAATCCGGCGATAGCCGGCAATAGGGAAATGTGCGATGTGCGTTTTTTAACGCACATATTGGTAATATGGCCCTTAGTACATTTCAATAGTAAATTCGGCCTAGATTGCCCTTCTAAGGTGGGGATAAAAAGGGCTCAGAACAAAAGCAGATCCTTTAAGAGAAGATTAAACAAAGGATTTCAGACATTCAATGCACAAGAACATGATTTCCAGGATGTGAACCAATGAGAAAAAGCAAGAAGAAACCATTTACTACTGTTAACAGTTGTGGATTCTCTGTAATACTATTACATTTGATTCAGTCGTTCTCTGGACTTGCTCAAGAAACATAAGTTTAAACAAAGTATGTAAGACGACATGGAACAGCCAGGCTGTTCTTGGTTAGGTACATCACTTTCAGTATGACTGGGAAAGCTTCAGTCTTTCAAAGTGAAAGCTCGCGATTCTTTATTACAGCATAGAAAACAACAATAGATGTGATCCCGTGATGTACTACAATGTCAGATTCAAGATGGAAGAAAGCAATACATTGGCTTTTGTTAGCGTAAGCTTGATTTCAAGTACGTTATACACTGCATTTCAAAAAAACGAATTCCACAACACCCACTTCTGATGATTTCTAAATAATCACATCTACATCTTTATTACAACACATATTTCATCAGCTTTGGATTCTTTTCTTTGAATCCTTCCAAATCCTTCAATGGTATCATGGAATTCATGCTGCATTTCCTCAACTATTACATCAATTCTCTTTCTTTTTCTTTCTCTCCCTACTGACAGCTTCTTGATCCCCTATTTTAGCCACCACTCAGTTGCAGAATTTTAGGAAAGGAAGCACACATGCAATACCAATTAGTATAACCACAGGAGGGGTTAAAAACTATTTTTGTATTTCTCCACCTATGCTCCCTAGCATTCGCCTATCTTAGCAAATCCCTTTCCAATACATCCAAATACCTATTCTTTCCTAGGCACCTGTCTCTTCCAATTCCGTTAATTCATGAATACTTTTAGTAATATTTGCAATGTAACTGTTAAGCTTGTTATCTATTCTAAGTATGTAAGCACAGCATTTCCTAACATGAATTACCTTGCAATCTCCACCTCCCTTTGCAAGAAGCCTTTCTAAAACAAACTTGTCTTGAATAATCATAGCTCTCATAACAGGCAAATCTTTATTAATTACTGTTAGTGCACCAGCAAGTCTGTCCACTAAGGTTGATAAATTCCTAATCTTTACATCATTTTGTGACATGTCTACTGATGAAATGAATGCTTAAAAAATGTCGCAAAGTATCTGCTTGACGCAGCACTTGGCTATATAGTATGATAGTTTCTTTGAAAGACAACAGTGGCATAGCAACTGGCTACCCAATTATGCGGCATCTGAAAGTAAGCTGATTTGTCACACACATAGTATATGCCCTTAAACTTACCTCTAATTCAGCCAAGATTCGGCCTTCAACTAGACAACTATCTGGCACATGCATCAAGGAAGGCTTTTGCGATTGCTTAATTGCGATTATTAAGGAATCGTAATTAAGGAATCGCAAAAGCCTATGCATGTAGGAACCGCTATAAAATTAGCGATTCCTAAACATTCCTTATGTGCGACTCGCAAATTGCGAGTCCCAATTAAGGAATGGCTTCCTATTCATTCCTATGGACCTAAAGGCCCATAGGAATGAATGGGAATTTTAAGGGTGCAAGGGTGCCAAAAGGACACCCTGTTGCACCCCTGAAATCGTATTGTGCACCCATGGTGGGCACAGGGCATGTGTGTGTGTAACATGTAACATTGAAAAATGCACTTTGGAGCATTTGTCAAAGTTTTTGCGAATTACCGACCAGTTTTTTCCCCAGTAATTTGCAAGCCCTAATATTGGATTTGCTATTTTAAATTGCTTCTAGCATTGCATGTAAGGAATCGCAATTTGGGATTCCGTAAATGCAATCGCAATTTGCGAGTTTTGCATTTGGCATGATGCATCCCAAATGCAAAAATACCGGTCGCAAAGGGGCAGATTCTGAGAATCTGCCCGTTTGCGACCGATTTTTAGTTTGATGCATGGGGCCCTATGTTCACATTTGCTACATCCCACTACTCCAAATGTTTTATTCTCTTCTTGTCTCCTTATGCCTAAGGTTCCTTTCTCTTCATGACATCAACACTTATTTTCAGGATGGATCTTCTAGATTTTGCTTGCCATTCCCCACGTCAGATTTTTGTTTAACTGTTACTTTCTTTTTCTCTTTCTTGCCCTATTCTTTTATTTAACTTGTCTAAGATGCTCTTGTCCTGCTGATCTTGCAAGTTAAATCATTCATGCTTTGGTTAGTAATGCTCGAGTTAGTCAAAGGAATAAAGAATTTCATCATACACTCTCGCTGGTCCTATCGTTTCAATGGAGAAAAGATAAGCATTATTAATAGACCAAAAATACATGTTTATATCTGTCACAACTGGTACATCTTCTAAAGGATTTCAATTATCAGTATACAAGAGTTTAATAGAGAGTGCTGCTGATAGAAAAGATTAAGAAAAATACTGCAGGATAAAATGTAGGATAAGGGCAGGTGGATGTATCAGCGCACTAAGCAGCAGAACCTGGAAGATAGGAACACATAAAGCAGTTTGAAAGTACACATTATAGTGATAAACACTTTTGTAATGAGGGGCATGGGGAATTCTGCTTTCATGCAGTTGCAAGTAATGACAGGTTTAATATTGAAGGTCATTGACAGGTTGGGAACATCTCCTTCCAATAGATGAACGTTTAACAGCCACCCAAGTATGGAGACTAAAATGGAAACTACCAAAACTACAAGCACAATTTTTCAGCACTGCTGTGCCATGATAGCTGAAATTAGATCAAAGAATAAAATATTTAAAAGCGATTGAAGAGTTTAGTCTTCTAAAACAACCCTATCGTCACTACCCTATCTCAAAATATATTGTGATTTTTATTCTATGTCAACTGGAGTTAATGGCTCTGTGGTCTTCTGACTGTTAACTTATTTGTAACTCATCCTGCTGACTTTGTCAACAGCCTGCATGAGTTGAGCCCTTTTTAGGTCTCGGCCTGCGTAGGCTGCGCTTGCGCAGTCTCGCCGGCGAGATCTTATGTTTTTCAGAGTGGGGCTTGCACCCGCTCCTCTTCTACATTGGCTGGCCTCATAAATGCTGGCCAGCCATTGGAGAAGACGGGCGTCTTTCCATTTAAGCCCCGTTTTTTTGGGATTCGGGGGTGTATTTTTTAGGTTCTTTCTCTCCTCTTCCCATTGGCTGGAATTTTACATTCCAGCCAATGGGAAGAGGAGAGAAAGAAAAACACGTCCCGAATCCGAAAATGACGGGGCGTTTCTCCGAGGCATTTCTGCTTGACCTCGGAGAAACATGTTGGTGTGGAGCGCTCCTCTCTTATTGTTTTTACCATTATATATAGCGCAAACTTAACTTGAAAGTATTGGAGCTCGTTACAAAAGCCCCGTTACACAACACAATTTTGTAGGTAGGTAAATTAGGTGAATTGCCCAGAATCACAGGCTTTTGAGCCGATTAAGAAACTCAGACCCGATTCCTCAGTTCCAAAGTCTGCAACTTAGGCCGTCACGCCACATTATCTCCCGCTCTTACATTTCCCTTTAAATAATATGCTTCGTAACTGTGTGAGCACGCACATGGCTCGATTAAGTCATCTCTGAACAGGTTATTATTTCACAAAATCCAACATACTAGCATTCAAAGATGGCCGCCGTAAAACCTTCTGCCGTATGCTCATGCCTTCGTATGTTTACCAATGCGGCAAACCGAGGGATGTTCTGACTGCCTCCAGGTTTCCGGGCGGTGGCGGCTACTCGGTCACGTGAGCGCCTCGTCACGCAGGGCGGAGCTCCGTGGGCCCAGCCGCCGCCGCGGTCTCTGCGCTTCGGTCTGAAGCTGGGAAGGAGGAAGCACAGCCTGGACAAGATGGAGTCTGAGTCTGTGATCGAGTTTGGCTCTCTGTGTGTGTGTGTGGCTCTGTGTGTGTGGGGGGCTCTGTGTGTGTGTGTGTGTGTGTGGCTCTCTGTGTGTGTGCGTGGTTCTCTGTGTGTGTGTGCGGCTCTGTGTGTTTATGTGTGGCTCTGTGTGTGTGTGTTGGGCTGTGTGTGTGTGTGTGTGTGTGTTGGGTTCTGAGTGTGTGTGTGTGTGGGGCTCTGTGTGTGTGTGTGTTTGGGGCTCTCTGTGTATGTGTGGGGCTCTTTGTGTGTGTGTGTGGGGGGGGGCTCTCTGTGTGTGTGTGGTACTCTGTGTGTGTATGTGGCGCTCTGTGTGTGTGTTTGTGGCGCTCTGTGTGTGTGGCACGCTGTGTTTGTGTGTGGTGCGCTGTGTGTGTGTGGCTCTGTCAGTGTGTGTGTGTGTGGCTCTGTCTGTGTGTATGACTCTGTGTGTGCGGCTCTGTGTGTGTGGCGCTGTGTGTGTGTGTGTGGCGCTGTGTGTGTGTGTGGCGCTGTGTGTGTGTGTGTGTGTGGTTCTCTGTGTGTGTGTGGCACTGTCTGTGTTTGTGGCTCTGTCTGTATGTGTGGCTATGTCTGTGTGTGTGGCTCTGTCTGTGTGTGTGTGGCTCTGTCTGTGTGTGTGTGGCTCTGTCTGTGTGTGGATCTGTGTGTGTGGCTCTGTGTGTGTGGCTCTGTGTGTGTGTGGCTCTGTGTGTGGGTGCAAATGCAATAGGTCTCGCATTTGCGAGAGATTAAGCTATTGGCATTGTAAATGACAATGACAATGACATTTATTTATGTTTTAAAAACAAAAATAATGTCATGAGCAATGCCAATAGCTCTAACTTTAACAAAGACGAGACCATTGCATTGTAAATGCTTGTTATTTTTCTGACTTGGACTCAAGGAGTTTCATCAATGTCAGTAAGGCATTTGTCAGATTGAATATCAGTTAAGGTGAAGTGTGTCCAATCGGGACCTGAATATTTGTGACTTACTTTTGTCTCTCTTCTGGGTCATTTTGGGACAGTCAATGTTTTGTTCTCATTGGCAATCAATTAAGTTAAATAACTTTTGGATAAGTTTGCTGTTTGATGGAGGGTATGCAGTAGCTTTTTTAAAAACTTTTTTTTAAAATGTGATTCTGGGTGGCCTAGAGTTGCAGTAGGGTGCTATTTGGTATGAATTTTTTTAGATTGTTCTTAGGGAAAAAAATGGCACATCTAGAAGGGCTGTGGGCCCGGTTTTAAAGTACTTTTTCTCCATTTCCTTGTGTGTGGTCAGTGAATTTTGCGCTATTCTGTGCGTTTTACAGCCTGGGCCTAGTCTGCCACAAACCACGAGCAGCCAGCACTAGGCATGGGGTGTATTTTGAAAAACTATTTCTTTGATATATATATTTTTTAACATCTATTGATTTACGGATGGCCTTGGATTAAATGCAAAATGTTTTTTTTCTGCAAAATGTTGTAAAGTGTATTACTTTACAGTACTGGTGGGGTCATTTTTGATGCTTGGGATGTTTGTGATTGGGGAATATTTAAAGTTGACCTAATTTTCGTTTTGGCATTGCTGTATTAATTGTAGTGTTTTCTTCTTGGTTTACCAAGCCTTTTTTTTTGCAGGCCAAGTAGCCATTCTTTTATGGCCAGTGTGCGTAGGTGTGTGTGTGTGTGTTTGACATAGGGAACCAATTTGTCTCTGTTCTAGGCCTACTTTGTTCTCCATGCCATGTGGCAGGACGGCCATTTTGTGTAGCCAGTGTGCTTTGCCATAGACCTCCATGTGTTCTTTGTTGTCCATGCCTTCGTGTTTGTTGTTGAGAACATGTAGCTGGTGGATATTTTGGCTAGTAAGTGTGCTTTTGCCATAGACCTCTATCATGTGTTATTTGTTGCCTATGCATTCGCTTTTGGTGGCCATGTGGCAGGGCGGCCATTTTGTGAAGCCAGTGTACTTTTGCCATAGGCCTGCATGTGTTCTTTGATGTCCATGTCTTCTCCCTTGAAGGCCACCTGGCAGGGCAGTCATATTGTGTAGCCAGTGGGTTTCTACCATAGGCCTCCATTTGTTCTTTGTTGCCCATGCCTTCTTGCTTGCTGTTATGAACATGTGGACGGTGGCTATTTTCCAAAGCCATTGTGTTAAACCCTTTCCTTTCACTTTTCAAATCCATTTTCTAGGGGCATTAATAGAAGAGACCTATGCCTTTTTGTTAATTATTTATTTTTTCCTCATATGAGTTTAATGTTCTTGAGGATGGTAGAAGTACAGGGTTTTTGTGCATTTTTTCCATTTTCCTCTGATTTTCCTTGCCTCCTATAGGATTTCTCATAGTCTCTAGGGGGAGACACCAGCAAATAGTTTTTTCAATTATTTCTTTTTTCCTGTCAGTGGTGTGTCATAAGTGCATACCAGCAATAATTTTGGAAGAATTATGCCTGCCATAGGTGTCCCACGGCAGCTAGAGGAGCATACCATCAATATACTTTTTAAAGAATGATTTCATTTTCCCCTGCATTCCCTTCCTGCCATAACAGTCTCATAGACCATGAACGCACACCAGCAATTATTCTTTTTTAAGAAGTATTCAATTTTCCACTGCACTCCCTGTGTGTCATGGGTGTCTCACAGGCCTTAGGTGCACAGAAGCATTCTTTTTTAAGCATTTTTCCATTTCCCCCCACACCACCTGACTGCCATAGGTGTCTCATAATAGGCCATAAATGCACCTCACACCAGCAATAATTTTTTGAAGGAATATTACATTTCCCCTGTACCCACTGCCTGCCATAGGTGTCTCATAGGCTATATAAGTACAGTAACAACATATTTTATTTCAGAATTATTCAATATTCCCTTGCGTCCCCTGCCTACCATAGGTGTCTCATCATAGGCATGGATGCACAGCACATCAACAATAATTTTGTTAATAATTATTATATTTTCCCCTGCACCTCTTGCCTTCCACAGGTGTTTCATAGGACTTCAAAGCACATAGAATAACCTTTTCAATCTGTACGTTTTTGACATTTTATGTGTTTTCATGGTTTGAAATGGAGACACTATCAAAAGAAAATGACTGGGTTTAAGGTCTCCTTTTGCGATAAGAACAGTGTAATTTCACCTTCTTTTCGTTTTTAATAAGCTTGCTTGTTTGCCATTCAAGCATTGCCTCAGCACGCCCTCCATATTAGATTCAGTTGCCTTTTTCTTCGTGCATGCCAGTGGTGGTCGCCACAAACAAAGGGTGGTGAGGAGGGTGGAGAGAGCGCGGGAGGGGGAGCACTAGGGGGGCGTTAATAATATATATATTTTTTTAAACTTACCTTAAGCTGCTGGCTGCCTCCTGTGCTCTTCCTGCTCCCAGCAGACACTGGAACAGACTGCCCGTTCAATCCCAATCCTGCTCTTTAGCTTTGAGAGCATCGCAGGGATTGGTCTGCTCTAGCTGGAACGACGCTCAGCCCAGGACAGGCAGTCTGTGCAGTTTCTCTAGCCCAGCTGGACAATACAGCCAGGTTGGAGAAGCATAAGTGCGCATGTGTGTTTGACCGTTCTGAGACGGCTGCCCAAACACATATGTACACTTAGAAGTATACATAGCACTCTCCCCCTCCCCCACCACCATCCATGCCCTCGCCCTGCCCCTCCCTGCATACGCTGGCTAAGAGCAGGCAAATGAAAAATAAAAATGAGGATAGAACATCATTTTATTTTTCACTTGCTGGCTCTGAGCCAGTGGGGCAACACTCCTTCGCCATTGCAGGGGAACCGTCGCTGGTACATGCAACATTGTTGCAAGGTATTATTTTCAAAGTATAGCATAAGCTTGTTTCAGGTTTCTCTCTTTTATGGATGTAGCAATGTTGCAGGATTACATTTTATTTTAATTTCTGTTCGTAGCATATGCAGTGCGCTTGTACTTGTAATCAGTCACTGCAGCAGCTCTTTGCACATGTGTGCCCCTTTGGTAACGAACTCTGCATGATTAATTTACCTTGTAGCACAAGCATGTTGCTCTGCTACCTTTGCCGTACCTACGGCTTCATTAAAACTTTTTTTTGAGTGTTTTTTGGCTTTAGGACAGCCGTCACTCCTATTGGATTGAAGCACGCGCTTTGCGTGGTGCCTCAGATTGAATCGCTTTATTGGCAGCTTCTTTAATACTTTATGCCTATTAGGCGTTTTGTTTCCTAAAACTGATTTCTTTTTCTCCTCTTTTTTCTTTTACTGTTCCTCATTATTTTTGTAATATAAAATTCTCTGCACAAATGGCATTAATACTCATTGCTTCTTCAAAACAAATATTAATTATTGTTAAAAATGGCCCCGGTGAAGCGACTTGTCATGAAACATGTGTTGGCCTGTTTTGCCTATTTTGCTAATAAAATAAACAAACCTTTGGAGATTCCAAAATACGTTTGAGAAGATTTATTGTTCCACTGAGGAGACCTCAATCCCAGTCTATTTTTTTCGTACATAATGCAGGCTTTGAAGGATTAACCCCACAACAGTTTGAGGTTATTGAGTCATACCTGTTAAACAGCCTCTGTACCCCTCACCTTCGCAATGGATACACTATTGTCTAATATTTGTGATGACCTCATTAAATTATATTGTCTGTAGATTCAAATTGCAAATACCATGTGTCACTCAAGTTTTTAGGTCTCGCTCTCGAGACCTATTGTCGTGGAGTTGCCTCTCAAGGGAGACAGGCCGGGGCACGCGCGGTGATTCTGGTCTGTGGACGGGCACGTCCACACTCATGGAAGAGCACACACACGCGCGCGCACACACACACACACCGGCACACACACACACCCCTCCTCACCTCAGCACTTCTCTTGTTGCACATTCACAGCGTCAGCCTCTCTCAATCACGCGCGCAAACACAGCCACACTCACGGAAACACACACGCACACCACACACACACACACGCACACACACACACACACCACCCCGCTGGGCCTCCCTCTCACCTGCTTCGATAGCCGGGCCTCCCTCTCACCTGCTTCGATAGCCGCTCCTCACCGCTGCTGTTGGGGACAATCATTTTTCATACTACGATTCAATGTATTAAAATGCCACTCACTTTCACATTGCGCCATGACTTCATAACAGACTCGGTCATGAGATTCGTCTGGTTTTTGATGACTGACGCTGCCGGTAGTCACCTGACCCGGAAGTCCTAACTGAGCTTCAACAACAAAATCAGCAGCCATGCGCAGACTGGAAACCAGGAAGCTGATGCCGGCAGAGCAGACAGTAGTAACGAACCAGCAGTCGGTAACTATATTTTAACTAAATTCTTAAGCAGTCTACGGAATTTCGGTTCCATTTTTAAAACGAGTTCAAAATGTAGATAAATAATAAGTGATTTACTTTAGAGGAAGAGTAACACACAAAAAGAAAAGGAGACACTGGTAGCTCAAATTAAATCTCCGCTTGAGTGAAAGAGCAGAAAATGCTCGATAATGACTTGCAACGATGTTCAGAAACCTCACTCTTTAGTACCCAAATTAATAAACACTATACAAAGCGTATTGCAAGATTATTGGAATTTATTTTTTAATACGGAGAGATTTCAAACCTACTAACCTACTACTATTTTGAAGTTCGAAAACGGGTCAATTTGAGTTAGCTTGGAGCAATAAGTTCTAGAATGAGTGTCCGCGCCTTTTACTATGGAACAGTGCAAGGTTTGCCTAAACTAGTTTAAAATAGTACAATGTAAAGATTATTTTTATATTATATTGGCCCTGATAATAGGATTTAGAAGCAGTACCAAATAGGGACACATTAATTTAAATATTACTTTAACACGACCCCTGATATTCGAAGGCATTATCGTTCTGAAGCTTGGGATGCGTGTCTGGTGGAAACCGTTATTTCCATTACATATAATGAATTGGGCATACCATTGAGTGTCACCGGTGTAATGGTATCTATCTGAAAGAATTTGACATGAATAGAGCTGTGAAAAATAAATCCTGTCCCAGGAGAATTAACTCCCCTTGTGTAAAATTTTACTGAAAACGTAGTGACCATCAAGTAAGTAGATGTGAAAGAGGAAAAATGTTTACTACAATCCTATTTACAATGAATATCCCATAACAATTTTGGCACTATCATAATTAAAATAACAGTAGTGTTGGGTATTTGATCACAGAATCCTCTTTGGCGGGTCTGCAGTGTATACCATCTCTGATACCTTCCGATATGCTATAATTTATATTTGGACTACATTCCTCCAAAAGCAGGGCTTTAGGTTGGTAGCGTCTCAGGGATACAGACCCAGCAGTGATAAAAAAAAATTATCGTGAAATTGGTCCTTATTCCGCTCTATATTCCTTTACATTTTGCCTGTAAAGTTATTGTTACTTTACATTTACAGGCAAAACGTTTTTTGATTTCTGAACAGTGTACACACCGTTAAGGTAATTCATTTAAACGATATAGTCTCAGAATTCGAATTATTCACTTGGAAATCAACTTTTTCTCATTTACCTGATATTCAAAACAGGAGAGACCTATTGGGGAGGCTTATAGGTCTGGTTTGTTTTAGGTGCATGCCCGTTACCGTGCCATACATTTGGATGCAATAGCTGTAAGCTCAGAGAGGGACCAAAAAGCTTGTCATGTGGCATGCTATACTAAGCACAGGCATTTTTATTACGTGTTTTAAGCAGCATCTGTTCTCTTCTGCTGTGCTGATCTACTGCTCTCTTCCACATACATCCTTCTGTAACCGCACACATATACATACAACCACACACACAACCACACAAACACACACAACCACACAAACGCACACAACCACCCACACACACAAACATCACCCCACACACAAACATCACCCCACACACAAACACACATCACCCCACGCATCACCCCACGCATCACCCCGCGCATCACCCCACGCATCAACCCACAGACAACCACAACCACACCCAACCACACCAAACCACACATACAACCACACACACAACCACACCCACACAACCACACCCACACAACCACAATCACACACAACCACACACAACCACACACACATCTATCTATCGCCCTCACTCTATCTATCTATCGCCCTCACGCTATCTATCTATCGCCCTCACGCTATCTATCTATCTATCGCCCTCACGCTATCTATCGCCCTCACGCTATGTATCTATCTATCTCCCTCACGCTATCTATCTATCTATCGCCCTCACGCTATCTATCTATCTATCGCCCTCACGCTATCTATCTATCTTTCGCCCTCACGCTATCTATCTATCTTTTGCCCTCACTTTATCTATCTATCTTTCGCCCTCACTCTATCTATCTATCTTTCGCTCTCACTATATCTATCTATCTTTCGCCCTCACTCTAGCTATCTTTTGCCCTCACTCTATCTATCTATCGCACCACCACAGCATCACTCAGGGGTACCACAGCATCACTCAGGGGCACCACAACATCACTATGCGCTACCACAGCATCACTGAACGCCACAGCATCACTCGTCGCCACCACAACATCAATCTGTGCAACCATTCAACAATAACTGGTTCAAATATTTTCTCTCAATGTTTCAAGCTTTATTACCAATGTCACAAAAAGATGTTATTATTTCACTTCTGTTCTTGGATTTTCGTCACAATAAAATACACTGAACATAATCCTTAAAGTGATAGAATCCTCACTAGAAAACGTCCTAATATTTCTGTTAAATATTCCCGTATTGGATTGTATGGGGAAATCATCATCCAGGATTGGTACATTTTATGATATGTTATTGTATAGTTTGAAGGATGACGTAGAGCGACTTGAGTCTACATGGGCAATTAAACTTAACAATCCTAACGTCGACATAGATATGTCACTCCAGCTCTTATCTGAATTATTTATTTCTTCAAACGTAAAGGCTCAGCTGTATAAGAGAATATGTAATTTATATTATACACCTGCCAAACTCTTTTTATGGGGGAAGAGAGGAAATTCCGAATGTCCTCGTTGTGGTAGAGGTCCAGCACATCTCATACACATGTTCTATGAATGCGAGAAATTAACATCTTTTAGACAGATGATAGCGGAATTTTGGGAGGAAGTATTCGGACATGCCGTAGCGGAATCACCGACGCTATATATACTAGGATATGATAATACTCTTATGCTCTGCAAGGAGGAGGAAACGTGCCTCTTTCTAGGGATGGCGGTGTATAGAATAATCCTAGCAGCACGTTGGAAGGAGGCAGATCCCCCTAACTTTCAAATATGGCTGACACGGTACTTGGGGATTTATAATCAAGAAAATGCAATTCACACATGTAAAGGGAAAAAAGCCAGGATACGAGGAGAAAGAATTTGGGAGCCGATTGAGGGATGGAAGAATAATAGAACTAGATAATTATTATAAGATACCAACAAATTATATACTCCCATATATTCTTTGATATAGATAGCATGTTATGTTTATTTATTAAATTTTTTTATTTTTATTTTTATATGATGACCTGATCCGTATTAATAATAAGAGTCATCACTTTTGATACATATACAACCTGCACTTATGAATATGAATATGTCTTCTTTGTTTTTTGTACAATATCTATCTGTGTTGCTGAATAAAAAAAATATTTAATAAAAAAGCACATAATTTTCACAAAAGTTTAAGCTATTGCCGTTAAAATTACAATAACTTTTATTTAAGTATTAATTATTTAAAAAAATTAAAAGCCATTGTTATTTGTAATATCAATACATCTAAGTCACGGAAATACAAAACATGTTGCATTACAAATGCTATAGGTGTCACATTTACAAAAGATAAAAAAATTGGCATTGTAAATGACAAAGCTATTAATTTCGCTATTTTCAAAACCAACACATAAATAAAAAATTTGTCATTTACAAGACCAATAGCTCAAACTTTCCTAATGCGAGACCTATTGCATTGCAAATGCTTGTTTTCTTATTTGTTTGCTTTTAGGTGCACATGAGACATCACACACAATACTGTCCGAGAAAAGGCTGGCAGTCACACCATCTGAGTCCTCTTCTGCTTCCACTTGTGCTGCGAAGTGGCAGCTGCCAGAGCTAAGAACATGAAGACGCCCTCAAAGAAGGGTGTTCCTGCCATGGAAGTGGCTAGTGAGGAGGAGAAGATTGTTACCACAGGTGTGCAGCCTTTCACCTTCTCAGAAAGCATGATGCACACTCCACTGGGCATCAAAATGCTGGGAGAAACAGTCCTGTATCAATTGCACCACCCCAACCAAAGGCTATGTCCATTTCTCACAGGGATGCAGCCTCTGCAGTCATGGTGGCAAACAGTGAGTCTGAACTGGATTCGTTTCAGCCACAAAGTACCCACTAGTTGCAGGAAATTGGACAACGGGAGCTGCAGCCAGCAACAGTTCTTCCTGAAGTAGGAGTAGAAGCAGAGGTTGATCTTCCTACTGAACATGATGTTGCTCTTGACGCCACTGGAGTCAAGCTATCCTGGCTGAAGACGGCTGATAGCCAGAAACCGGTCCTAGGATGCTTGATTTCGGTCCAGGGAAGACATGGCTTGGCAGTTCGGTCTGGACTGTTCCCATGAGGCACAGGGTCAAGACTGATTTGCATATGGCCATGTCTGAACTGGGGTGGCTTGGTGAGCAAAATAAAGATGGATTAAACCCAGATCTGTTACTGGGGGTGAATGTTTTGCCATTGTGCAACATTCCGTCCATCATCTTGTGTGTTTTGCTCTTGAACCATTGGCCTCACTATCTCCAGCGAGAAAATAAAAAGGTACTCCACAATCTTCTCCCCCTTCTAATGATCTTGACATGGATTGGACCCAGCCAAGTCTGATACCCACCATGAAGTACAAGGGAAAGGAAAGTCCTGAAAGCCTTAGAATTATAGAAAGTGGCAGTGTTGTTGCATCTGCTACAGGACCAGTTGAAAAAGGTGGTGCAAAGTTTCGCCAGTGTCAATGAAGAAGCATATTAGTTGGTTCGGGGCTTAAAAGAGATTGTGTCCTCTAAAGAGCACACATGTGCCACAATACTTGATCCATGGTATAAAAAATACAGCCACTTTTATTCCATTTTCCAGAAGGGGGTGCTTCACTTTACAATACTTGGATTGTCAATCAATCGAGAGAACTGGAAGAAGAACGACTTGAAGTCGGAGGCCTGGTCAGAAGTTCTAGAGTGCAGCCTTCAACCTCCAGAGCAGGAGTGCTGTTGTCTCACTACCAACACCATCATCACGAGCAACAGAAGAATCTGTTTCAACCTCTGCAATGGCTTAGTTTCAAGTGGCAGGGCTTAACTCAAGTGCAGAGGGGCAGGCAACTGAGGTTGAGTAAGTGGCAGCACCAATGATCATTCAGGGGAAAGTCCAAGACTATCTGGATGACCAAATAGAGGTATACCTTGATCGAAATCTATTGGTCTATTGATATAGGAAAATGCAACAATGGCCAGGGTTCAGCAGACTGGTATTAAACGACCTGACTTGCCCAGTAGCCAGTGTGTCTTGTGAGATTGTGTTTAGTGCAGCTGGCACAGTTGTCATAGGCAGAGGAACCATTCACTTCAAAACATGGAGAAGTTGATCATGATTAAAATGAATAAACACTTCATGCCAAAAAATTACACTGTTCCTAAAACACCACAGGAGGAGCGGGCAATTGGTCAGAATCACGTATGTTAGCTGATGATCGTCTGGCAGAACCCCCTGATTTTGAGGATGAACACTACTTCTCTGACTAAGTAGCCCACAAAAGAACTTTCATTACATGTATCATCGAACTGTTGATTCAGATGATCAGGAGAGAGAAGATGAGGACGTTTACCCGGGGGAGGGTAGGCTCTTACCAAATGTTTTCTGCTTGCCACGCTGAATCTGTTTTTAATTTCTTTTAACTGTTTACTTGTAAAATACGAATTGTCTATGCAGCACTGAATTAGAATTTGATTGAATATAGCTGCTCGCAGCAGCATCCTACACTTTGCACTTTACGAATCAGGGGCTTTGCTCCCTAGAGGTCATCTTGCTTGTGCCTAACGTTAGCCACAGTTAGCATTCTAGCTTTTTACGGTGTGTCATGCCTCAGCTCACTATTTAATGAACCGAGAGCAGACACGCAGCACCGGTAGTCTCTTACCAAGTGTGTTCTACTTGCCACCCTGAATCTGTTTTTAATTTATTTGAACTGTTTACTTGTAAAATACGAATTGTCTGTTAAGCACTGAATTTGAATTTGATTGAATATAGCTGCTTGCATCAGCATCCTAAACATTGCACTTTACTAAACAGGGGCTAGGCTCCCTAGAGGCCATCTTGCTTGTGTCTCACATTCACCACAGTTAGAATTCTAGCTTTTTACACCACTTCACGCCTCGGCTCACTATTTAATGAACCGGGGGCAGAAGCGCAGCGCCGATAGGCTCTTACCAAGTGTGCCTTTCGGGAATGTGTTTAGTGCAGCTGGCACAGTTGTCACAGGCAGTGGAACCATTCTCTCACCTTGAAACATGGAGAGATTGATCATGATTAAAATGAACAAACACTTCATGCCAAAAAATTGCATTGTTCCTGAAACAGCACAGGAGGAGAGGGCAATTGGTCAGAATCACGTATGTTAGCTGATGATCGTCTGGCTGAACCTCATGAGTTTGAGGATGAACACTACTTCTCTGACTAAGTAGCCCACAACAGAACTTTCATTTCATGCATCATCAAACTGTTGATTAGGAGAGAGAAGAAGAGGACGTTTACCCGGGGGAGGATAGGCTCTTACCAAGTGTGTTCTGCTTTCTTAGCTGAATCTGTTTTTAATTTCTTTTAACTGTTTACTTGTAAAATACAAATTGTCGGTTTAACACTGAATTTGAATTTGATTGAATATATCTGCTCGTATCAGCATCCAACACTTTGCACTTTACTAATCAGGGGCTGTGCTCCCTAGAAGCCATCTTGCTTGTGCCTCATGTTAGCCACAGTTAGCATTCTAGCTTTTTACACCGTGTCACGCCTCGGCTCACTATTTAATGAACCAAGAGCGGACACACAGTGGGCGTGCCAATGGCACGCCGAAGGCGAGCCGAAGGTGCGCCAAGTCAAGCCTGTCTGTGCCTGGCTGCGCCCCACCGGGAACAGGGGCCACAAGCCCTGGCAAACGAATATTGTGAGATGTATTTACACTGCGAAACGTCTGTATGAGCTCCGTCCGACCTCTTCCTCCAACTGTAAAGCCTTTAACATAGATAAAGTTTTTCTGACTGCACTCATTGCAGGCTCTCCTTTACCTGCCCTAGGCAAAATTAGGAGGACAGCAGAAACGTCCGTCATAAACACAGTCCAACAGAGAATTTTAACTCCACTGAGCCACAAGGGGAAACTATATAAAAAAAGAATACTCCCAATCCATCAGGATTTCACTTCCTTCAACATTAACTGCTGTTCACCCCCTAAACATAAAGATAATATTTCTGATCTTTTGACTAATAACCAACCGGATGCGGTATTTCTAAAGGAAACCTGGCTACAAGATAGCACAGGTCCTGATGTGGCTGCAACACTTCCATCCAATTATTCCATTATCAGGAAGGATAGGAAGCTAAAATTGGGGGGTGGGATAGCGATTATTTATAAAAGCACTTTTGACTGCAAAATCGATGATTTTTGGCCACTGATTGTGAAGCTCTACTATTTAAAATAATGCTCATACCAAAGTTCACTCTTTCATATTGCTCTACCGTCCTTCGGGCCCAGCTTGGCTCTGGGTAGCATCCTTCCCTGACCTGATAACCCCTCACATTTTGAAAGCAACCAACTTTCACATCTTGGGTGATCTAAATCTTCATCTAGAAGACCCTAAATGTTCCAAATGAAAGTCACTTATTGCTGATTTAGAAGCTTTGAACGTTCGACTTTGCTATTCAGGTCCGACCCATGTGGCAGGCCACTTGTTTGACCCCATTCTTTCCAATTTGTCTGGTTTCAGCTGCACCCCTGCTCATCCCTTATGCTGGACTGATAATTTTGCTGTTACTTTTTCATTGAAAGTCTTGCCGTGCTTTTCTATAGTCTCTATGGGGCCAAAACAATAAGTCAGAAATTGGGCAAAACTTGATGTCAGCTCTGAACAAACCTTTAATGGACAGTAGGCCAGAGGTAGGAATACCATTAACAACAGATCTTGGCTCCAACCAAACCTGGAATCTAATTTCCGTCCCATCTCGCTGCTTCCAGATTTCTCTAAAATCCTTGAAAAACATGTCAATATTCAGCTGACCTCTTTCTTTGAGTCCCAAAATTTTCTTCATGCTTCCCAATCTGGCTTTAGAGCTGGCTTCTCTATGGAATCAACTCTACTTGGAGTCACCGCAATGCTGAGGTACCGGCTGGATGAGGGAGACATGGCAGCTCTTGTCCTGCTGGACCTCAGCGTTGCGTTTGATACGCTGTCCCATGTTGTTTTATTGAAAGCATTGAAGTCTTTGGGCCTAGAGGGCTTCAACTTGCAATGGCTTAGTTCTGTTCTAACCAACCGTAGTTTCCAGGTCTTTTCAACAGCGGCCAGCTCCAACTCCTACGTATCACCCTATGGTGTACCCCAGGGCTCCGTCCTGAGCCCTTTGTTGTTCAATGTCTATGTCCGTCCGTTAGCACATGTTGCTGAGTAAGCAGGGCTATCCCTTTTTTCCTTTGCCAATGTCACTCAGATCATCTTTTCCCTCTCTTCATCTAAGACCTCCCCCCTTCAGTCAGGTTTGAGTAAAATTGCGTCTTGGATGGAAAAAAACGTGCTCAAACTTAATGGAGACAAGATGGAGGTTGTGATGCAAGGAAAAAAAAAGACCTCTGAGGACCACATCATTGGTCGTCTGAAATGGGTACTTTGCCCCTGCCAGTACACCAAGTCCGCAATTTGGGTTTCATCATTGACAACCAGCTCTCAATGAAACAAGTCACCAAGGTGGCTCCCACATGCGTCAATGTCCTAAAATGGCTGAGGAAAATCTTATGGATGATGCCTCGTGCTGCACAGAAAATGGTGGTTCATGCCCTAGTCACGTCTAGGCTGCATTATGGCAATGTTCTACATCTGGGATCTAACAAAACTACCATCCAGAGGCTCCAGGTGGTGCAGAACGCGGCGGCTAGCCTGCTGTGCAATGTAGCAAAGACTGCCTCAATCACTGGCTATCTTCGAGACTTACATTGGATGAAGGTAGAGAATCGATTTAGGTTCACAGCTTTATGCTTTATGTATAAGATCAAAACTGGAGTGGCCCCAACATACCTGCAATCGCTGGTACAACTCTAACTTCTCTCACAAACTTTGCGTTCTGCCCAGCAAATTAGGTTCATCATCCCCAAAGTCAAACTTTCTCGTATGCGTGGCTGTTACTTCTCCTAGCTTGGTTCCACTGTATGGAATTCCATGCCTCTCACTTTACGCGTGGAAACCACATATGGTAGATTCCGTAAAAGTCTAAAGACTTGGCTGTTCAATCTCTGATTCCCTGTTCTGTTCTTTTCTCTCCTACCGGTTGGTGCCGGGAAACCTTTTGGGATAGCTGAGCGCCCTACAAATTCAGCTTAATAATAATAATAAAAAAGTGGAATGTTGAGGGGTCACATACAAGGGAATGAGAGGCTGGACGACTGCATTGACCCACCTACCACCACGTATTGCATATATAAAACCAATATGGGATTCCATATTTTGCACACTATACCACCTCCCCATACACAGATGTAAGTATTATCCAACTAGCTGCTACAAAACACATGACAATTATAGACCGTTCCCAGACACACTTCCCGCAATATACCTCCTACTCTATGGAACTCAAGTCCTCTGGAGCTGCACTAGACATGTTTAGTTTGTTGATTTTGGTTTTCTCTAACTTTTTTCTTTATTTTGGTATTTAGTGCTGTGTTTCTTGACTGCATTTTCCATGGATAATAGATACAGATTCCTACTGATCTCTCCCGATTCCCCTACACCCTTGGCACTGATTCAGACTCAAGTGGGACCCATACTATGGGAAACCCTTTAAGAGAACATGGCAGCCAGGTTCACGAACACCCTAGAAAAAATGTAGTTGGGATGACACACATGAGTAACAAAACCAAACTGATAACTAATGTGCAGAACACAATGCAGTGGGAAAATGTATGGACACAAATATGTCGATAATTGTGGTTACTGCTATCTGATGATTGCAAACTGCCGTTGCGTTCCTAACAAATTGTTAACATGTGAAAAAGACTTGAGGTATGAAATGATTTCCTGAATAAATGGCCAAATGGCAATAAAAATGTATAAAAAATGAACATATGTCTTCGAACTTGCTTTGGAAAACAATTTAATAGAAGAACAGTTATATAATTGGTGTCTGGAATACGCTGCTGCATTTGACATGTATGGAGTGGATCAGTGTGCTACAAGAAGCATTCACTTAAAGGACACAAAGACAATATCTCCAATCTCTATCCTTCTTTTTTCATTCCCTAACTGGCCATCCAGTAAAGATCATTATACAAGACTGTCCTTGAGTGTATTGCTTCGATGGAAAAAGATATACAATAGGTAAATGTGCAACATGTGTGGAACAGGTAACTACTCCACCAATATTGACTGATTGATGATTCATGTGGTGGCTGGGAGGGTGTCGTAACTAATTATAAACTTGATTTGAAATGTTTGGGGCCCAGGGACTGATTCTGCCAGAATGCTTGCATTGCATTCACATTTCACTATACTTACTCACATGGTCCTTTCATGCACTTCTTTGTTTTTCAGGTTGTTCAGAGACCAGTCAGTTTAGT
The DNA here is from genome assembly GCF_964261635.1 of Lissotriton helveticus. Lineage (NCBI taxonomy): Eukaryota > Metazoa > Chordata > Amphibia > Caudata > Salamandridae > Lissotriton > Lissotriton helveticus. The sequence continues at coordinate 289,338,816 of NC_136063.1, read as the reverse complement.
TAACAAAAACTACACAAAATGCTCATATTCTTTTACTTTTCTTGTTCATCAACACTACAGGACTATCTCATTCAGGATGGGACTGCCACAACAACCAGAAGACGGAAGTTAGAGACAATGCCTACTTCTTCAATAGGAAACAGCATGACTAACAATCAATCAATCAGGGGCTTGTGTAGCATGGCTACTCACCCGTGAGGGTCTCAAGGCATGGAGGTTGCTGGTTCTTATAGGTATAGGATAATTTGAAGAGCCAGGTCTTGAGGTCCTTCTTGAATTGGGTCAGCGACGAGGATTGCCTGAGGTGAAAGGGGATGGTGTTCCAGGTCTTGGCAGCGAGGTAGGAGAATGATCTTTCTCTGGTTCTGGTCTTGCGGATCCTGGGGATGGAGGCTAGGGTGAGTTGGGCAGAACAGAGTTGTCTGGCAGGTTCATGGAATGCAAGGCAGTGGTTCAGGTATGCGGGTCCTTCATCGTTGAGAGCTTTGTAGGTATGTGTGAAGAGCTTGAAGGTGATTGTCTTGTTGACGGGGAGCCAGTGGAGTTGTCGGAGGTGTTGCGTGATGTGACTGTGGCGGGAGATGTCGAAGACAAGTCTGGCTGCAGTGTTTTGGATGTTCTGTAGTTTCTTGAGCTGTTTCTGGGTGACACCAGTGTGGAGAGCATTGCCGTAGTCGAGTCTGCTGTTGATGAGTGCATATGTGACCGGTGTTCTGGATTCGGCGGGGATCCATATGAATGTCTTCCAGAAAAGGTGGAGCGTGTGGAAGCAGGCTGAGGAAATTACATTGATTTGGTGGTTCAATGTGAGTGATGAGTTCAGTATGATGGCAAGTTTGCATGCAAGGTCCTTCAGTGTGGGAGGGGATCATAGAGCGGCTGGCCACCAAGTGGCATCCCAGGCTGAAGAGGTGGATCACAGGATGAGTACTTCAGCCTTCTTCGAATTGATCTTGAGGCAGCTATCTTTCTTCAGGTAGCAACTTCAGTCATTCTACTGTGGAAGTTGGTTCTGGCCGTTTTGGGTTTGTTGGTGAGAGAGAGGATCAGCTGGGTGTCGTTGGTGTAGAAAATAGTATTGAGCCCATGACTTCTGGTGATGGGGGCAATGCAGACGTTGAAGATGGTGAGTCAATGAGGTCTACGCCTGTGGACTAGGGAGAGATGAGCTGCAAAGAAGAATGCAGAGTTGTGGCTCCAGTGTCAAATTCTATTAAAGTGGTTTGGTCTGGGAGACTGTCACTAGACAAATGTCATATGGTGGACGCAGACAGGTAAATGTTATTAACTTTTGTGAAATTGATCAGCAAGGTACATGCATATACTCGGGCATGACTGCACCAGCCTATGCTCTTCCCTCCTGATCATCCTCATCCACCATGAAGCGTACTTTGACTCTACAATATTAGCATTTACTTTTTTGCATTCTATAGGCCTTCCCATCTTCTTCTGCGGGAAAAGGTCCATAACACTCCTTCTTTCCAGACCAGTTCAGCCCACCACTCAAGACGAACATTTTGAGAAGAAAAATGCAGATGCACTGCATTTTGGTATATATATATGAAAACAATCTCAGCATTCTCTCACCAGGAGCCCTTGTAACGGATACCATCGGCGCAGAAGAAGAGAGGAAGACCCAGGGTGCAGGTGAGCAGTGATTTTATTCAATTACATGGAAGGCCCACCTCAGCATAACGTTTCGGCCTACCCAGAGGCCTTGGTCATATATATATATCCAGTACAATCCCATCCCAAAGGAACGTGTCTGATCTGGTAAAAACAGTGAAACGCTAGGGCAGACGCGTTTAAGCCTTACGGCTTTCCTCAGTGCCCGCTTCACAGTAGTCAGTGTGCCACCAGGAGGCTCGTTGTTTAAATTCAGGTAGGTCTTCTCTCATTGGAGCATCGTAATTGCCCATCCTCCTCGGCTTGTCACCTCCTTTGCTCCTGCAATAGTCCATGCCGGAGTTGCTATATCTCCCACTGTGACTGCGGATACAGTGTTCTGCATTTTAAGACACCTAGTAATGTCCCAAACCATTGTTGGCTGTGGCAGGCACTTCTCCTCCGGCGGTCCAAGCAGGAAGCGGTGATGTTAATTAAACCTTGACCCACCTTCACGCTGCGGCCCACTACAGGCCGTTGCATGCTTTCTCCCCACACAGTCACAGACTACAGTGAGTATATCAGACCATTTGGGGGGGCTGCGCGTTGGCTCCTCAAGAAACCACATGAAAAAGGCGCAAATTTAGACACGTTGCTCCTGATCGAAAGGCGTGCCAGAAAACACGGTGCTTGCAAACCGTCTAAATATCCAGTACAATCCCATCCCACAGGAACGGGTACGACACATGCTCGGTGGTCCAAGTAAAATTTATTGAGATGAGGCTCTGGTAAAAACAGCGAAACACTAGGGCAGTCGCGTTTCAGCCTTACGGCTTTCCTCAGTGCCCGCGTCACTGTAGTCAGTGTGCCGCCAGGAGGCTCGTTGTTTAAATTCAGGTAGGTCTTCTCTCATTGGAGCATTGTAATCACCCAACCTCCTCGGCTTCCCACCTCTGCAATAGTCCATGCCAGAGTTGCTTTGTCTCCAACTGTGAATGCGGATACAGTGTTCCGCATTTTCAAACATCTAGTGATGTCCCAAACCATTGTTGGCTCTGGCAGGCACTTCTCCTCCGGCGGTCCAAGCAGGAAGCGGTGATGTTAATTAAACCTTGAGCCACATTCACGCGGCAGCCCACTACAGGCCGCTGCATGCTTTCTCCCCACACAGTCACAGACTCCAGTGAGTATATCAGACCATTTGGTGGGGCTAGGCGTTGTCTCCTCAAGAAACCACACCACAAAGCGCAAGTTTAGACGCGTTGCTCTTGATCAAAAGGCGTGCCGGAAAACACGGTGCTTGCAAACCATCTAAATATCCAGTACAATCCCATCCCAAAGGAACGGGTCCGACACATTCTCGGTGGTCCAAGTAAAATTTATTGAGATGAGGCTCTGGTAAAAACAGCGAAACGCTAGGGCAGACGCGTTTCAGCCTTACGGCTTTCCTCAGTGCCCGCTTCACTGTAGTCAGTGTGCCGCCAGCAGGCTCATTGTTTAAATTCAGGAAGGTCTTCTCTCATTGGAGCATCGTAATCGCCCATCCTCCTCGGCTTGTCACCTCCTTTGCTCCTGCAATAGTCCATGCCGGAGTTGCTTTGTCTCCCACTGTGAATGCGGATACAGTATTCCGCATTTTCAAACACCTAGTGATGTCCCAAACCATTGTTGGCTCTGGCAGGCACTTCTCCTCCGGCGGTCCAAGCAGGAATTGGTGATGTTAATTAAACCTTGACCCACCTTCATGCTGCGGCCCACTACAGGCCGTTGCATGCTTTCTCCCCACACAGTCACAGACTACAGTGAGTATATCAGACCATTTGGGGGGGCTACGCGTTGTCTCCTCAAGAAACCACATGAAAAAAGCGCAAATTTAGACACGTTGCTCCTGATCGAAAGGCGTTCCGGAAAACACGGTGCTTGCAAACTGTCTAAATATTCAGTACAATCCCATCCCAAAGGAACGTGTCCGAAACATGCTCAGTGGTCCCAGTAAAATGTATTGAGCTGAGGCTCTGGTAAAAACAGCGAAACACTAGGGCAGACGCGTTTCAGCCTTACGGCTTTCCTCAGTGCCCGCTTCACTGTAGTCAGTGTGCCGCCAGAAGGCTCGTTGTTTAAATTCAGGTAGGTCTTCTCTCATTGGAGCATTGTAATATATATATGTATATATATACAGTATACTTTTTCTTTTCTTAACAATAACATTTTTTAGAACTGTGTGAGCCCTTCCTATTTTCTACTTTTCAACCCTAGGTAACATAACAATTAGATAACTTGGGACTCTGGGGCTGAAGGACAGTTTGCATTTGGTAACTGAACTGTCATCCTCCTTTCACAATAGATGTGATGAAGCGCTGCTCTTTGACATGACACATGTTGTGCTTGTCTTACCTTTCCTGAACTCCCTCTTCCAATTCATCCATGAAATTCCTAACCCTCTTCTCCCAGGTTTAGTGATCTATTGAGGTGTGACTCAATATTGCACCATAAACGTATCACACATTTGGCAGGGCGGATGTGATGAAAGCGAAGCCAACTGTTACAGGATCTTTCTAACTAAACAATAGCCTGCACCAGCTATACTACCCACTCGTGCAAGATAAAAAAGTCTTAGAACAATGTCTGTCCGAGGATAGTTAGTACTAGTATACACTATGGCCTGCTCAAAAAGGTAAAGTTACGCTTTTGGTGTTTGTTTACTCTTGCAGTATAGCTGTACTAAGAATATCTTTAAGAGTAGTAATGAACTAGTAAAAACTCCTTGTATAATAATAGGAGTTACTACTCACAAATATACTACTCGTAAAGTTACTGATGGAAAAGTTTCTAGTCGTAAACTCATACTGCAAGAGAAAAGTACCACTAAAATGTTAAATTACTTTACCTTTGTGACTCAGGCCTTGTGTTTCTTACAAAATCTACACAACATGGAGTAACCTTCTCCTAAGTACTGACTCAATGTTTTTGTAAGTTTTGTTTTATGTTTTTTAATAAATTAAATACTAGCTTCCCAGATTGCCTGCTAGTTATTGTTTGTTTGACTTTTCTGTCATGATGGTCTCAGTCTTGGATTATCAACTAACTCTGTGTTTTCTTTCAGTTTAGTTGCCTGCGATCGATATTCCTTCTGAGCAATCCTACGTACTGAAGTTCATCTCGGAAGCATCATTCGGAATTGGTGGGACCTTGTTTTGTGATGTCTTCCCTGTTAACATTAGCCAACTACCTTCTACCTTAAGCTGTATGAAGGCCCTTTGGGAAACAATGCTATAGGTTTAGGAAGATTGCGAGAAGTAGCAGACATTGTTTAATCCATTCAGGTAAGAACTAGTTAAGAACTTAATACTGAAGTTGTTCATAGGAAGGAGAGATTGCAGTTTTTGTGTATGTTGTCGGCAGACCCCATTAGTGCCCATGAGGAGCAGGATCAAGACTGATTTGCATGTGGCTGGGTCCAAACTGGGGTGGCATAATGAGCAATAGAACAATGGATTACACCCAGATCTGTGGCTGGGGTGAGTGCTGGAAAAGTTTCACCCCCCATCCATCATCTTGTTGTGTTTGCTATGTTCACCATAAGTGGTCAAGGATATGCCAGACATGGGTCCCTTGCTCTCTGTGTCTCTGAATTCAAGCGAGCCTGGCTGATGTGGGGTGAAACCCCGAAATGATACCAGGATGCTTATTTTTGTCCAGGGAGGACCTGGCCTGGTAGTTCAAGCTGAACTGTTCCCATGAGGGGGCAGGGTCAAGATTGATTTGCCTACGGCTGGGCCCAAACTGGGCTGGCATAGTGAGCAAAAGAACAATGGATTAAACGCAGATCTGTAACTGGGAGAAAGTGGTTGAAAAGTTTCAGCACTCCGTCCATCATCTTGTTATGTTTGCTATGTCCACCCTAAATGGCCATGGGTATGCCCAGACGTAGGTTCCCTGCTCGCTGTGCCTCTGCATTCAGGCTAGCCTGGCTGATGTGGGGAGAAACCTCGAAATTATACCAGGATGCTTATTTTTGGTTAAGGGAGGACCTGGCCTGACAGTTCAGGCTAGACTGTTCCCATGAGGCGCAAGGTCAAGATTGATTTACATATGGCTGGGTCCAAAGTGAGGTGGCATAGTGAGCAAAAGAAAGATGGATTAAACCCAGATAGGTGACTGGGAGGTGAGTGGTTGAAATGTTTCAGTTTTCCGTCCATCATCTGATTGTATTTGGGAGTGGCTAGGGGTATTGCCAGAAGTTAGTCCCTTGCTTGCTGTGCCACTGGATTCAAGCATTGCAGCATTGTGATTGGCTATTGGGAGTCTTGGAGCCGGGTGCTTCTAGCTTCTTCCTGGATCCTGCTGCGGGACCGGGGTCAGAAAGAAGAGGAAGGAGGAGAGGCGGTGGCCGGCCGTCACAGGTGTTTTTTTTTGTAAAACATTTTTCATCCCTTGGCCCTGACCCACCACCTGGGTCCGGTAGCAGCCTTTACTATTGAGTAGTATGAGTTTGCGACATCTGTTAGGTGGTGGAATCAAAATGGAAAACAAAGTAAGCTTTGTTCATTAGAAAAGGAAAACTACTGGTCTACAACAACAGTCACTTAGTTGAACAAAGCAGCATTCATTACTGAGAGCATTCCTAACGCCTGGTTCAAACTCAATGTCTAGTGGCAACTTTAGTCCTAGTGTTCCAACGTAGCCTCCTGGTTAATTGTCAAAGGCCAATACCAAATATTTGAATTTAAATCGTGATCATTTGGACCTTTATGATCTGATGAAACTTGGCATGTAGCCAATGTACAAATCTGTTTGATATTCTCAATCAGGGTAATGTAATCCAATAATTAACCTCATCAGCGCGGTGCAGATTTACCGCGGTGCGCTGAAGATTGAAAAAACCCGCAGTTCATGACGAGCTCAGCTCGTCATGAGTGTACGAGAGGTGTACCTCATGACGAGCTCAGCTCGTCATGAGCGTCAAAGGGGTTTAGACATGTTCATATATATAAAGACATCAGTTCAACTGATGTTACAAGTACTGAGTTTTGCCTGCCCCAAAGGCCTAACTATAGCTAAGTAACAGGCTTCATGTAGGCACTATATATTCATTGTCAGACTCCATGGAGAAAGCGGTTGCTAAGACCACCTAAATGTCCTTTTCACCCCAGAGTCAGAGATAAGGTCTTGTTTCAGGTTAAAAGGCAGTGTATCATCATTGATTATATGCTGAGTAGAAGTCTCATAAATCTAAGGGATCCTGAGACCACAATCATTAAAGAAACTGAAAATTCTAACACAGTGGTCAATAGACAAGCTAACTCCAGAATGAATGGTTGTCAGTCTACCAGAGAATACCCAGTTGGAAATTGGTTGATCCACTAACTCATGCAAGTTCCTGGTCATTCCTACTAAACATGATGGCATTGTTGTGTCACACAACACAGAATCGAACACACCTCCAAGTCCACAATTAAATAAACAAAATGCTGAAGTAAAAAATATTTTTGGCTTATTGTCATGGAATATCACTGGGCCATGTAAACATAATGATATTGCTGTGCATGAGCCTATCACCTTTGTTTTTGCATAACATCAAGTGGGATGTCTTCAGAAGTTCTTGGACACTGACCAGCTGGGGATTAATTTCAAAATGTTCAAAAAAGTTAGCTAGACCGTGTAACAAGGGTTGTTGATTACACTTATTACCTCACTGGCTTACCAAAACAAATGAATTTACCACTTCTAATTTATTCTTAGCCTTTGTAATTACCATTACATGGGAACAATTACTGCTAAAGCATCTACTGATTACTGCATTTCATTTGCAACTTTGTAAGTAATATGTTTGATGCCATTTTTAAGGAAACGGAACTCCAAATTCCTGCAAACTCCACTGCTATTTCTAAATGTTTACATCAGTGCCAATCTCCTCCTAGAACAAACCACTTCTAAATTCTTACCAAAATTTGACAGTCACTTCCAGTGCTTCGGTCAATAAAAGTAGTGTTCAGTTCGGAAATTAAGCAGGATTAAATGTTCTGTATGGCAGATGTGAAGAAGATCAGCCACCCAAAATCGTCATATATTGTTGGACACTAGTAATGTAATATATGACACCTTATTTTACTTATCAAATGTACAGATCTCAGAATGTTTTAAGTAATTCTGAGAACGGAGAGTGATCATTACCCTAAACTAGCTGTATTCTACTGTCTACACTGGGAAACTCCCACGAGGAGTCTACCTTCTACTATATTTACAAAAACCATAAGTCCTCAGAAATAAGATAGGATACAAAACTACAGTTTATATAAGCCGTCCTGTGGAACAATAGGAAGGTCAGCATTTGGATTCATTTTATGGCCCAGAATGTGGTTTCCCAATATTTTTGGTAGACTTTATGGAGAACCATAGGTTCTAAGCAATGCTAAACAATGTCTTCACTTCCAACTTATATCATAAACGGGCAGGCAACACCATCATGAATAAAATGCACAGAAACTGTCATCCAGATTTAAGAATATTAAAATAACCAAAGGTTGGGAATTATGCAGCACCTTAAAACAGATTCCAGAAACTTGGAAGTTTTATTAATGAAACAAAGGTACAAAGGTGAAGTAGCAGATAAAATGAGACAGTCTTAACAAAAGATGGTAGGTGTTGCAATTTAAAATAAAAAGCAATGACACTGGGAAATTCAGGCTTAAGGCATTTATTAGGCAAAGATTCTTGAGTAAGTAAAAAATCACCAGATTGCCATCTATTGGGAGCACTTTGGAAATCCTACATTATTTCTGTTAATTGTCATTTAAAACATAATAGTCTCAAGAAAACCTTCTAGAGCTCTAAAATGAAATTCATAGCAATGGGCAACTACTCTTCTGCCAATACAGAGTAAATCTTCACACATGGTTTCTTACCATGTTTCTGCAAAGGCACAACTTGGGCCTATTTACAAGAAAGGAATTGAATAAGATGCAGGCTAATTGCTTTGCTCGACTGAAAGGGTGAGACTTCTTTTAAGCAAATTGGTAGTCTTGTCCAGGGAAAATAAATTATTCTGGCTACTCTATATTTCAACATATTTTCACTTTAACATTATGAGCCAGTAAACAAGTTTCTAGTTCTAAACGCAAAATGCTAACTTGCTTTGTGGATTATAGTGCGACATTTTACTTGGCTGAGCGAGTGTGGTTCTGATCCAAATTACAGGCATGTGTTCATTATAGAACTCAATCATAGAACTTCACAATGAAATGTGGGTTTGGGTGAATTTATGAACTAACAGCCGTTTGTTACCCGAAAGTCCCACTCGGAGTGTATCTGGTGACTTACAATCATGTGTTCTCAAACTTGTCACTATTTTGTGAGTAATAGGGACATTTTCTATTTAGCCAGTTTTACTACACATTTGTAATGAATCAATGTTAAATTGGTGTTATCAGTATGTGGATGTATTTTAATCTTATTTGTAACAGTTGTAGCTTGATTTTAACAAGGGTGTGGGGAACTGCGAGATTCCAAGGAGTTCCGTCAATGGGCAGCAAATATGCACGTTATGCTACTCATGCTGCAATTTAGTGCCTGTAGCTGGAGTAGAGCTAAAAAATCAGTGCGATTAGGACCATGCAGCGTGCATGAGCGCATAGCTATTCAAGTTGATTTTGCTGCCACTCGAGAAGAAAATCTACTCCTCTCAAGGAGCAAGCTAAGCCAGAACAGCGCTATACCATTACAAGTTCACACAGCAGCCCACTGAGCAGCCAGAGCAGAGGGGGCCAAAGGAACAAAAACCGACAGAAATCAAACTGGAGCCCATGAACTGCTCACCACTGCAGAAAGAGACCCAGCTCGCAATGCAAGAGAAAAAAGTGGAATCCTAGAGGATTTCCAAACAACGGCTGCAAACAGAGAATAGCAAGTGCCTAGAGCCAAGCCATCAAATAGAGACGACGGGGACAGGCAAGGACAATAATGGAAAACGAAGTGGGGACGGGATCAACGGCAACGTGACAAAAGACATCATGCCAAATGGAGGGACAAGCCCATACCCCAGGGATCATGGACCACTTTCTTTGAAAGACCCCAGCGTAGCCCCACAACTGCACAGACTGGCAACTGTGGGCAAGAAAAATAGAAGAGGAAGCTGGAACTGATTCCTCTCCAAGAGAGCGAGCAACCAGCAGCTCAAGCCCTGAAAACAGACCCGGAGAAAAGGAACAGGGGAGATAAAACATGCAAGAGAGGGAGCCCAGTGGGACAACAGATGATGGATTTGAGAACAGAGATGGGGACGAGCCCAAGGATAGACCCCCAGTGGATGCCACCAACCCCCGGACACTCACCACCTCCGAGCTGGAGCTGAGAAGAAGTGAGAGGAGACCTTTCCAAGCCACACTCTGGGCAGAAGGCATAAACCACCCCTCCTTATTGATGAAGAGTGCAGTGATAAATCACAAAACAGGAGGTCAAATATGCAAGGCTCAGTAAGAATCGCAACTGTTCAATCAGAGTAAATGAAAAACTCCACGCCCAACAGATGATGAGGAAGAGGAGGAAACCCATAGCAAACAACCGTCAAGGAAAGGAAATCCAGAGAACCCCAGCAAGCCGCAAACACCTGCCGCTGGAGCCAAGACCCCTGTGAAGGTGCAAAGAGCAGGTGACAGACCGAATAGATGAGGGTCATAAAACCCAAGATGGACCGGAAGGAACTATCTGGCATGCGGACCAAGAAGAGGATGGAGAAGACCTCAGCCTTTCTACTGCAGGCAACACTCAGATGAGTGTCACATGAGTGAGCGGTGACTCCACCCGTGACAACACAGCAACTCGTATGTGGAAGTCCCTTGATCATGGGGGAGCCCGACACTGACCCAATGGAGGAAGACTGAGAAAACAGACCGACATCCTGGCAAAGGATTGACCACTCACACAAGTCAGAAACAGGAGAACCCTGATCCCGGAAAACCCCAATGTCTAACCCTGACTCAGGGAAAATCAGTACAGGCGTGCTACCTGGCACTGTCAATCCAGGAGAAAGAAATCATAGGTGGACGTGGCTACCATATTATAAGTCCGCCACAAAAGAAATGCGAACAGGACAACAATGCCTAAAATTCATATGTGAAATTTGATGGCGGTAACTAGATAAACTGAAAGGCAACCATAACAACATCCACCAGCTGATCTCCGCACCATAATGTTCAATTCATCCCCAAACAATGGAGGAGTCCCAAACAGGAACTTGTGGAGCAACTACTGTCAAAGTGGATACATGCCTCGCATACCAAAAGGGTGAGAGGAGAAGAAAAAGGAGCAGAGCCAACATTCACTAACTCATCAAGTCCACCTAGATTTGAAGTCTCTGAGGCATCCAAAGAAGAAGAGGAAGGCCAGTCTGAGAGCTTGTAGTCTCCCACAGAGCAAACTCAACGAAGTGTCATTCCGGTGACGACTGCAACGCCAACCACTTGGTTAAGAATATGCATCCACAGAGACAGCTGGAATTCATGGATAGATGAACCAAGCCAGTCTGAATCAGATTTGTAGGAAATAGAGAGTGGTCTTGGCAAAGAAAGATCCACCTTAGAAGACGAATCAGCTTCATCTGAACCAGAGATCACAAGCACCTCCAAGGATCATACATGAACCGAGGAAAGGTGGCCAAAGACAAAGACTAACCGAAAGAGACTGTTAACAGCAACAAAATGACCAAAAACGATGAGAGAGGTTAGCGAGTTAGAGGGTAAAGACCTTGCCGAGCAACCAGATACTGAAGGCGAGAGGTGAGACCTGACGGATTCAAAATGACCTAAAAGAGAGAGGAACATCAACCGCAAGTATTCAGGTCCAGATTGGACATATCTTGCAAGGATTGAAATTGAATCTGATGACTGACTGACTGACATTGACAAGCTGCCTTCAGCTCTAATTCTACAACACTAGGGGCTCACTTTACGCATGCCGCTGACTAAAGTAAAAAAAGGGATGAATAAAGAGTGAGGGTAACAGTTAGAGGATCTTACAGCCTTGGGCCTCCAGATCCCTTTAGCCTTCAAGTTAGGGTAGCGACATTAGGGCAGTGATGGAAGGATTAGTAGCTTCTTCTGAAGTAACAACTTATTTGCTTGATCTTATTTAAGCTAACAAGGCCCTGCGATGCTGCACAATTCTCCTTATAGTTTTGGCAGTTGCTATTTCTGTGCTTGGGTGGATGCTAGCTGTCCATCTACTGGGTGGAAATGTTTCTTGTATTCCTGTAAACACAACAATTAAACTGTTTTTTTAGCCAAAAGGTGCATGGAGGTAACGTCTTGCTATGCTTGCTATGAGAGCTCTGATTATGCATGGCAATAACTGCATTGGAAGAAAGAGGTGCCTAGGTTTACTGAAATTGCTTTTAACTCCTCTTTTGATTATACTAGTTGGTGTTCCATGTGTGGTCTTTTTTCTAAAGTTTGCAAAGGAATTTCACAAAGCGATTGGTTAAATTATGAGTTTAAGACGCTGTCAGCAACAAGAGGACGATTTAGGAGAATCGAAAGGTAAGAACCCCAAGTTGATGAAAGCTGTGTTGTAATAAAGATGTAGATGTGATGATTTAGAAATCATTGGGGGCGTTGTGAACGTTGTTTTACCTTTTCTCAAGCTTCTAATGCATTTGAAATTGAGCTTGCGCTAACATAAAGAAATATTGTGCGGTCTTCCATTTTGAAATGACATTGCCATACACTACCTGATCATTGTTGGTGTTGCCTTTGTTCTATAAAGAATTGTGAGCTTTACACGGAAAGACTGGCGCTTTCCAAGCCTTTGAGGATAAGATTTACCTCTCCAAGGACAACCCACCTGTCCCATACCGCTTTGTATACAGTGTTACAACTCACACCACCTCAATAGACTCTGAGAACCTCAGAATCTAATGTAATAGTATTATGAGAGAATTCTTAAATGTATTTTGTAGTAAGATGTATCTTGTCACCTGTTCCTCATTAGTGCATATCCTAGGAACCATGTATTTGTGTAGTAATATGTAGAATCCATTCTCTAAAGTCCTTTAAAAGGACTTGTTTATCCTCTGCTCAATGGAACCCTTTTCCCCACTCTTAATAGGTACATCTATGCTGGATTCACTATAGAACTTTACTGAGTTCTTTGTATTTATGATCTGGATGCTTTTGTGCTAACTTTACTGATGATATATTTCATGCATTATACCTTAATCATTCTTTATATACACCCTTAGAAACGTTGGCCTGTGTCTGTCATTGGTTTTTTTTACAATACATTTGATTGAATTTTTACTTCCTATGGGGTGTGCCCCCAACAAGCAATATTCAAACATAGCAATGATCATAGGTATACAACTCGCTGCCGAGGGTATCCTTTGAGGATCTATAAAACATTAAAACCAACAACCACCCCTCCCACCACCCCCCACCCCTGCACCGCCCTACCTGATTGAAACACTATACAGGCAAATACAAATATGATCGTATCTCCGCGCCTGCTAATCCGCGAATTAGAGTGGAAAGTCATGCAATGGTGAGTCTGTCTATCAGATCTTGATTCGTGGACGTGGGAAAGATAGAAAGGTCAATGCCCTGTTACTTGGCCCATGCATTACAGATCTTCCTGTGCTTCTGCGGGTAACCCCGGGCCTGAAACACCGCCACTTCAGCAGACATACATTTATCCAATGCGGTTTTCCAGGCCGCCACCCCCAGGGGAGAAGAGGACTTCCATTGTTGGGCTATATAGCGCTTGTGAGAGCCCCAGATAAAGTAGGTGTCTTTTGTATATGTTACCCCCTATGTCATCAGTACTGTGGAGGAGGGTCAGGCGTGGATCTGCTGGAAGGTCCCACCCCAGTACCCGCCCCAGACAGGACAGCACTAATGACCAAAAATGTTGTAACGCCGCGCAGCTCCAGACCGTGTGTAAAAAGGAGCCGTCATCCGAATGGCATCTGAGGCAAATAGGGGATGGAATAGCCCCCATCTTCCAGAGGTGTAGGCGGGTGTAGTACACCCGATGCGGGTATTTAAACTGGATCAGTCTATATCTTGAGGACACTGCCAAACCCCTAGGGCTGGCAAGAGCCGCGGTCCAGTCGTCATCAGAAAGGGTCGGTAAGTATGCCTCCCACGCTACCCGCGTCCAGTGCAGGTTCGTCTTAGTATATGTGGTCAAGTCTGATAGAGATGGCGGATTTTATGTTCCCCCAGATCCCCCATCAAGAGTCTACCCTCAAGAGGATGAAATTCTGGCAGCGTCGTAAAGTTTTTAATCAGGGGAGACAGATCTCTCGCTGAGCCAGGGAGTAGTCCCGTCGGCCTGGAAGCAGGCGATGGTGATCCCGCTCCTTAAGAAACCAGGCCTGGACCCGAAGGCCCCTGTCAGCTATAGGCCTATTTCTTTGCTGCCGGCTCTCACCAAGATTCTGGAAAAGCACGTTCAGGTGGTGCTTTCCAATTTTCTTGAGACTAATGAGATCCTGCACGCCACTCAGTCGGGCTTTCGTCCCCATCTCAGCACAGAGACTGCGCTCCTTGAGGTCTCAGAGACTGTTAAAGGTGTTCTGGACTCGGGGGGCAAAGCCATGCTGGTGATGTTGGACTTGTCGGCGGCTTTTGACACCGTCCCCCATGACGGCCTTCTCGTGAGACTCTATGAGATAGGTTTGCGGGGGACGGTGTTCGGCTGGTTTTCCTCCTTTCTAGCCGGCCGCCGGCAAACGGTCTGGGCCTCGCCAGATTCCGCCGCAATGCCGCCTTTGGGAGTCGGGGTCCCTCAGGGCTCGATTTTGAGCCCGACCCTATTTAATATCTTTATGACTCCTTTGGCGGCGTTGGCGGAGTCATTTGGGGCCCAGATCGTGTCCTACGCGGACGATACCCAGCTCCTCTTCTCATGTACGAGAGGAGGAGATTTTGATGGGGAGAGTATCCGGGATTGCCTTGGGGCTGTTTTCCATTGGTTCCAACTGAACAGCCTCAAGTGCAATTCCGAGAAATCTGAGGTACTCTTCTTTGGGTGTGATACCGAGCCAAATTGGCAGGCCTGGTGGCCCATTGACATGTTTCCTCCGTCTTGTTCCTCCAAAATGGCTAAGAACTTGGGGGTCAAGATGGACAATGGGCTTACCTTAAAATCCCAGATTCTCGGGGTGTCGGGCACCTGTTTTGGCCTCCTCAGGATGCTGCGGAGGTTCCTTCCCCTGCTGTCTGAGGAGCACAGGAGGCTGACGGTACAGGCTCTTATCGGGTCCAGGTTAGATTATTCTAACATCCTCTACCTGGGCCTGCCAGAGTACCTGCTGCAACGGCTCCAAGTGGTGCAGAACGCTGCCGCAAGAGCCATTTTTGGCTTAAATAGGCGGGCTAGTGCAACGGGGCTGTTGAAGACCTTGCACTGGCTTCCAGTCTGGAAACGGATTGCCTTTAAGGCTCTGACCCTGGCCTATAAGGCCCTTCATGCGGTGGGAGCAAAATATCTTCAAAGGAGACTGACTTTTTATCATCCGACTCGCTCTTTGAGGTCGGAGTCTCTGTTCCTGGCGGTTGTTCCGCGAGTGAAGAGAGCCCGTTTGGGTGGTCGCTCCTTTGGTTTACTTGCACCGCAGTTGTGGAACTCCCTGCCGCTCTCTCTGCGGGGAGCAACCAGCTTACTTGCCTTCAGGAAGGGCCTTAAAACGTGGTTGTTTACTCAGTAGATCTTATTTTGTATGCTTTTCTGGTTTTCTTTTTCTTTTTTTTTCTTTTTCTCTTCCCCTTCTTTTAAACGTGTTATGTTATTATGATGCAGCTCTCCTTTACTAAAAGCGCCGGGATACTCTTTTTGAGTCGCCGTGCGCTACACAAAAGATTAAATAACATAACATAACATAACAGAGCGTGGCGAAGCTGCAGATATTTATGGAATTGGGATTTGTGTAGGCCAAACTCCTCCTGCAGCCTTTGGAAGGATTTAAGTGTGGGTCCGTGCATCACATCCCTATTGTGTCCCACTGATGGAACCCAGGCAGAGCCGCGACCGATCGGAGGCAGGTGCCCCGCCAGAGGGGCGTCTCGCACGTCAGCATACCCAACCAACCCATGGACCACGAAGCTCCGTCATTTTGCCAAACACCCACAGAATCTCCAACACCCTCTGTCCCGTAACCCTGGGGTCAGAGAAAAAGAATAGTGCGTAGTCTGCGTAAAGTGCAATTTTATCTGAGTATTCAGGGGACCAAACCAGGCCCCTGTAGACGGCACCCAGGCGCACCCATGCCACCAATGTTTTGATGGCCAGAGCGAAAAGAAGCGGGGATAGAGGGCATCCCTGCCTTGTCCCCCTCCGGATATGAAAGGGGTCTGAGCAATACCCGGCCACTCTTACCGAGGCCGGCAGGTCGGTGTATAGAAGTTTAACGTAAGCTCGGAAGCGTGGACCCAAATTAACAGCCTCCAGTAATTTAAAAAGGTACGTCCAGCCCAGACAGTCAAATGCCTTATCAATATCGGCCAGTAGGACTGCTGCGGGACGTCCCAGGCGGTGGGCCTCAGCCACGGCATTATTCGCGCGACATATGTTATGCCTGGTGGAACGTGCGGTATGAAGCCTGACTGGTCCGGGTGGACGAGATCAAGGATGCAAGTGATATCTTGGATGAAACCGATCCGACATTCGAGGCAAAGTAATCAACCGTAGGTCGATGAAGTGCCTCCTGATACTGGGGATCTCGAAGCAACCATGGTGACATACGCCAGCGATAAGAGGGGCGGCTAGTCTGCAGATGGAGTGTGATCTGGGTTGGTGAGTGGTCCGACAGGCCTCGGGGGAGGATGGAAGTGCACCTTAGCCTATGTGTGTAGCTATGTGGGAGAAATATGTAGTCTAAACGAGAGAGCGTGGAGTGTACTGAAGACACATACGTGTAACCAGCCTTGAGAGGGTGAAGGGCACCTCATATGTCCATCCAGCCCAAAGTATGCACCAGGATGTTGAGTTTGGATCTAGGTGGGGTAATGTTGGGGGCTGCACCCGCCACCTGTCCAAAGGGGCCATAACGTCATTCCAATTCCCCCCAAGTATAATCAAGCCGTCAGGAAGTTCTTCCCCAGAGCTGCGTCAGTCTGTCCACAAACGTCTGGCTAAGTGGGGGGTGGGGCATATATACTACCTATTGTCACCTGTTCACACGCCGGAGTACCGTGAAACAGCCGCCGGGGTCAAGCCATTGTCGAGTAACCTGGAAAGGGACCCTGCGATGGACGAGTATGGCTGTGCCATGTGCATCCCTGGAGAAGCCCGAATGATACACCAAGTTATAGCCAAATCTGGAAAGGCACGGGCCTTGTTGCCTAGTAGGTGGGTCTTCTGTAGGAGCAGAACATCGGCAGAGTAGCGCTTGGCTTGAGTCAGTACCGCCCCTCACTTAACCTTATTCAGCAGGCCCGCACTTTCCAGGACACAATATTAAGGTCCCCAGTGGGGACATCCCTAGGTGTGTGTGTCATGAGCCCTAAATGGAGCAAAGCGCGGATGCCTACACAAGCTTGTGAGTCGGTGCGGTGCAAACAACATACAACCTAACTTAGAAACAAACTGCCCAACCCCCCCCCGCCCGCAACCCCCCACCCTTCTATACTTCCTGAAACTCTGAGTATCTGTTGCGGCAGAGTCTCGTCCAGGCCCTCCAAAGAGAAGACCACAGCTGACCCTCCAATGGATCCCCCTCCCACCCCCACCCATAAACTTAGAACAAGAAGGCGAGTCAGTTCCAACCCAGCCAGAGAGTATGAAATAGATCCCTTCGACATAGCGACCGGGCTCTGGGTGAGTCAAAGAGGGGACTAGAGAAGCCAATATTATCACAACCCCAGAGTACCTCACTCCGCTGCGTCTGTCTTATCCTGGGAGTGCCAGCTGGAGCGGTGCCGCCGGCGTGAGGCGTCCCCACCCTGGCGGCCACTCGGATGTAAACTTTGAGTGGAGTCTGAGTTGTGAGGCAGCAGAGTGTGCGGTTTAATGTGCTGGCGTTCGTCAGTCCATGCGAAGACCTCAGGGGTGTCGAAAAGGTAGGATTTGGATTGATAGAGTACTTTCATGCGGGTTGGGAACATAAGAGCGTAGGAGAGGTTCAGGTCCCGCAGTCGCCGCTTCGCAGCCACAAAGGACTGTCACTGCTGCTGGATAATCCGAGTGTAGTCCGGGAAAGCCATGATGGGATGGGACTCAAAGACCATTTTCTCTTTGTGTGTCCGGGCAAAACTCAGTATGGCATCTCGGTCTGTGTAGTTAAGGAGGCGAGCAATGACCGGACGTAGGCGCTCACCCGGCTGTGGTCTCTTAGCCAGGGCTCGGTGTGCTCTCTCGACCACAAAGCAGAAAGAGATGTCCTCAGCGGGTAGCAGCGCCCTGAGCCAGTTTGAGAGGAAGTTCCCCATCGAGGACCCCTCGCATCCCTCCGGAAAGCCCACCAAACGGATGCTGTTGCGGGGGCCCTCCCTTCTGCACCCTCTGCCCTAGCCACAAGCTCCTTGGAGACCATGGCCAGTTTGTCGACCTTCTTCTGGAGAAACCCCACCTCAGACCCCACAGCTCCGATCTGAGCCTCAAGGGCCGTGCGAGACTGCGTGATGGCCTCCAGAAGCATCGCTGTGTCCGAGGAGGTGCACCCCGCAGCCTCCCTCCCGGCCGTAGCGGCCGTGACGTACTGATCCATGGTGGGCTGCTTATGCGCCGCCGCGCCGTCGCTGTTTTTGCCCATAGTGGGGTGGGGGGACACTCACCGGTGGTCTGAGGCAGAACAGTCTGTGAAGCAGCAGAGCAGGGGAAAGGCAGCAGGGCCCGACCCCAACGCGTGGCAAGGCAAAGCACCCCCCACTGCACTGTCGAACAGGCACCACTCCCCGGTGCCCCGGTTTCAGTAGGTCAGGTTTTCAAATGGCACGGCGTCGGCCCGGCCCACGGGCTGCAGCAGCAAATGCCAGGTCGACCTGCGATCCGCCACCAGTAGATTGCTCTACTGGCGCCGCAGAGGAAAGGGGCCCCACAACGGCGGCGTCACCATCCTCAGGGGCCAGCCCCGGACCCCGCCCGGTGCGCTCCTGTCGTTGGTAGGCTCCACGGGCCCTGGCCCCCTCGCCAAGCTGAAGCAGGCCCCTGGCACCACCAGTGCTCCACACCCGGCGCCCAGCCCCTGCAGCCACCTCAGGGGGCCTCCAGGCACCAGCAGCCAACTCCGCCGGCCAAGGGGGTGCCGCAGCAGCAATGCGAGACCCACCTCTTGCCAGGATCACCGGCCGGCCAGCCACTTACAAGGGGCACATCAGTGCAAGGGCCCTGGCTCCGGCCCTCCTCTGTAGTACAGCTTGTCGAGTCGTAGGGAAGACCGGGGGTGGGGGGCTCCACTGCCGCCGCACACCCTCCCCCAGCGACGGGTCCACTCCTATAAGGCACACCCCTGGGCCTCCGTACCCGGGCAGCTGTCCCGAGGCCCAGGCCTCCTCAGCCGCCACAACCACAGGGAAGTAGAGGGGGGATGGGCGCTGTGGCGTCCAACCACTCAGCCATCAGCAGGCCGCCCCAGCAGATTAGCAACCGCTCCAGCCCGTCGCCTTGGGACACTCAGCTTCAGTCCATCAGCCGCCGCCGCCCTCCCGGAAGCCGCGACGGCAGCCTGCCAACTGAGTACAGGCGCGGCAGCCGATGCGAGTCCCCCCGGACCTCTGGGACACACTATCCGGTGCCCGGCACCGTGCCCTCCAAAGCGCCCTGCAAATTCGGTCCGTCGGGTCCAGGACAGATGGTGTCTCTGGCAAGGGCGGACTGCGGAGCTCTATCGAGACGCGTCCGCCATGATCGGCTCCTAAGCCACGCCCCGTGTCTGTCATTCTTACTGAGAATTCTATTGCTTTATTCTTACATTAAAGCTCCTATGTATTAGAGACAGGTCCAATGGGGGGCACGCTGCCAGTCTGAGCAGTTGGAGCTTTCTTAGTGAGTTCATTGTGAGAAGGATTTCCACACCGACAATGCAGGATCAAGTATTGCTTTGGAAAATGCAAAGAGGTTAAGGCAAAGGGGAGAGGTGGTTGGTTCTGAAAGTTCAAACTTTTTCTAAAAAAACTGCTTTTTTATCAATTGAGCTCCATGTCTCTGCCTCTTTTGAGACTTTGGTTCATACGAATGTATAGTAGGGCTTGCATGACTAGCAACCGGGACTAATATTGATAGTGGTTCAGGGAGAAGGGGAAAAAGACTATGGTCTGTAGCAGTAGAAGACCATAGAATCATTTCCCCTGGTCATTAAGGAGGGCCCTTTTCAGTAAAGGGTTTACATTAAAACAAATGCAAA
Organism: Lissotriton helveticus; assembly: GCF_964261635.1. Classification (NCBI taxonomy): domain Eukaryota; kingdom Metazoa; phylum Chordata; class Amphibia; order Caudata; family Salamandridae; genus Lissotriton; species Lissotriton helveticus. The sequence goes on along the minus strand of NC_136063.1, from coordinate 289,318,877 downwards.
CTAATGCTGCAAATATGTGCTTGGGTGTCAATATGAAAAAAGAACAATTGATGGACGAAATGTTGAACAATGTCAAACATGCACCCCAGTACAGAGATCTGGGCCTAAATCCATCGTATTTATGGTCCCTGTGCCATTTCAGTTTAGACCCGGCCATATGCAAATTAATCTTGACCCTGTTCCCCATAGGAACGGTTCAGTCTAAACTGCCAGCCCAGGTCCTCCCTGGACTGGAAACAAGCTCCTAGGGCCGGTTTCGAGGTATCACCCCTCCTCTGCCAGGTTAGCTTGATTCCATGTGGCATGGAGAGCACAGGACCCACGTCTGGGCATACCCATCCCACTTGGGGTGACAGATGCAAAAAGAACAAATGATAGACAGAATGCAGAAAAATGTCATACATTCACCCCAGTACAGAGATATGGGCCTAAATACATTGTTTTCTTTCTCCCCATGCCATTCCAGTTCAGACTCAGCCATATGCAAATCAGTCTTGACCCTGCTCCCCATGGGAGCAGTCCAGCTGAAACTGCCAGGCGAGGTATCCTCTGTACCGGAAACAAGCATCCTGGGACTGGCTTCAGGGTATCACCTCTAATCAGCCAGGCTAGCTCGACTCTAGTGGCATGGTGACAGTGGGACCCACGTCGGGCTATACTTGGCACACTCGGGGTGACAAATGCTAAAAGAATAATTGATGGATGGAACGCTGAACAATGTCAAACATTCACCTCAGTACAGAGATCTGGGCCTAAATCCATTGTTTTTTTTCTCTCCATGCCATTCCAGTTTAGACCCAGCCATATGCAAATCAGTCTTGACCCTGCTCCCCATGGGAGCAGTCCAGCTGAAACTGCCAGGCGAGCTCTCTTCTGGACCAGAAACAAGCATCCTGGGACCGGTTTCAGGGTATCACCTCTAATCAGCCAGGCTAGCTCGACTATAGTGAGGTTGGGAATCCATGTTTTTTTTTGCATGACTTGCATATGGCTGGGTCCAAACTGGGGTCTCATAGTGAGCAAAAGAATGATGGATTAAACCCATTTCTCTTGACTGGGGGTGAGTGGTTGAAAAGTTTCAGCACTCCGTCCATCATCTTCTTGGGTTTGCTGGATGCCAATCACACACAACAAATGGCTGGCTCTTTTTCACCCTCACCAACATCCTTGCTACCTCTGGTCTCATGACATTAGAGCAGCGGCTGGACCTGAAAGTAAACTGTTTTTTTTTTTTTTAAATCTGTTTATTAGCATAGTAATTGGAGCAGTTACATACATACTCGGGCATAGCAATAATCAGTACGTCATAATCATATGCCTGCTCAACATTCACAAGCGTGTAGTAACCTTGATTTTCCATTTTCGTCTGAAATCACAGCAACTGAACAGTCCCCTAACATACCCACTCCCTCCCCCACCCGTTAAAATCCCTCCCGGCACTCCCCTCATATGCGAGTAAATGTGACATTTACATCCTGGTCACCTGTTGCTCCGTAAAGTACAGTAATTCTGACTATTCCTCCTTTCGCCCCACACACAGTGGCCGGCGGCCATAGCATTGTCAATGGTACAGGGTTCCCGGTACCCCAGCATAGTGCACCTCACTTCATGAATGTCCCACGGGGCCGGACCCTAACATCCCGCTTGTATCGAGTCATCTGTGTCCTCCCCTTCCTCCACCCCCCCAGTCTCGAAGGCCCCCAGCACCGTGTACCAGTCCAGGGAGATCAGTGTTTTCCTGAGACCTCTGTGTTCTTCTCGTTGTAAAGCCTCGCCCTCTGCCTTGCCCCATCTAATCACCTCTGTTTTCCATAAATCCGGGTCAGGGGGTCTGGGGGACTTCCACCTCATCATGATTGCTCGTTTTGCTAGCAGTAAGGCCAGGTCTGTGAAACGTGCCGCCACGGTCCTTGTGCGTGTCGACGGACCCAACCCCAGTAGTGTGTGTTCTATAGTGAGCGATCGGGACAGGGTTCCGGCACTCTCAAGCGAGTCAGCTATGGTGGCCCAGTAATGACCCAACTTGGGGCATTGCCAGAGCATGTGTAGCAGTGATGCATCGTCAGCGTCGCATCGGGGGCAGTTGCTGCTTGTGTCGGGGAACATCATATGCAGGCGATGTGGGGTCAGGTAGGCCCTATGTAGCAGCATCAGCTGAATAAACTTGTATTTGGGGTTTCTGGCTACCTTCTTGGGGAACTGGAGGATGCGTTCCCATTCTTTGTCCCTCAGTGGCCTACCTATGTCGCCTTCCCATGCTGACCTGAGAGTTGTTAGAGGGACCGCCCTTCCTGCCTTTATGCTAGCAGTGAGCCATTTGGTTAGGTGGCTGCCTGTGCCCATGAGGTAATGCATCGTTATCAGGGGGTTGGTAGCTGGCTCCCGTCCCTCAGGCGCCCAGGTGCGTGTTATATAGTGTCTAAGGCCTGCATGTAATAGGAATGAGCCTCTGGGGACATTATGCACAGCCCTGTAGTCTGTAAAGGACAGTAGGCGTCCCTCTGCGAACAGGTCTCCCACATGGGTCACCCCCGCGTCCTGCCATTGCGACAGTCTGTTTGTTGTCAGTGTACCCGAGCCCAGTGGAATGCCCAGAAGCGGGATCGTGGGGGCATAAGATGATTTGGGGGAAGTGTATTTCACTGCCTTCCGCCAGTATGACACCGCTAGCCGGAGGAGTGGCGGGGCATGTCTCGGTATGTCCGAATGGGGTAGGAGCAACTTGTGTATGTCCCCCCTTGCATGTTCCCTCTCTGACATATTGAGCTCGTGGAGGTTGCGGCCCGCCACCCAGTAGGCCAGCCATTGTAGTTGGCATGCATAGTTATAAGCCCTAAAGTCTGGGAGGCCCATACCACCGGAACTTGAGGGGAGCTGCAGTTTGGCTAGACCTATACGTCTGCGCCCGTGTCCCCACACCAGTTCCGTGAGCAGTGTGTCGAGATGTTGAAACCTCGCGGCGGGGATCAGGAATGGCAGGTTGGTGAAGTGGTAAACTAGGCGAGGGAGCATCACCATCTTGGAGATGGCCACTCTGCCAGCAACAGAGAGGGGCAGTGTCAGCCAGAACTGAATTTGCGCTTTCAGTGCTCTCATGGCTCTGCCAAGGTTGCCGTCAATCATCATGTCAGCTTCCCTGTAGATGTGTATCCCTAGATATCGGAAGGTGGTACCCGAAACCTGGAATTCGTGTGGAGCGAAGGGTAGGGGAGTGGAAGAGTCTGTATTCCTGAAAGTGTACCCATATGACTTGGGTTCACTTATAGCAAGGCCTGAGATCTCCTTGAAGTCCTCAAACAATTGGGGTATAGGGCCCATATCTCCCCGTATGTCTCGAAGGTACAGTATGATGTCGTCGGCATAGGCGGACACAATGTGCGTCGTCCCATGTCTCTGGATGCCATAGCGGGGGGCCTTCTCCCTGAGGCTGCACAGCAAAGGTTCGAGGGCAAGGATAAATAGGAGAGGGGAAAGCGGGCAGCCCTGTCGGGTGCCCCTTGCTATAGCTATAGGACCCGAAATATGTCTAGAAGTGCGCACTCTCGCTGTAGGGAGAGTGTACAGAAGCTTGACCCAGGCAACGAATTCGGGCGGTATCCCGAATCTCAAGAGTGTGGCAAACATGTAGTCCCATCTAAGGGAGTCGAACGCCTGTCTCAGGTCTAGTGTGATGCAGCCCTCCTGGCTCGCCCCCCCGGGGTCTCCCAACATCAGTTGGGCCAAGCGTCTGAGATTCATGGCCGTGCTCCGGCCCGGCACAAAACCACATTGGTCCGGATGGATCAACAGGGGAATATATTGAATTAGTCTCGTCGCCAGCACTTTACTCAAGATCTTCGAGTCAGTGTTCAGGAGGGACAGGGGTCTGTAGTCGGCCAGCTGGAGCCCTTCTTTACCTGGTTTTAAGAGAGATGTGATCAATGCCTGCATGGACGATTGCGGCAGGGAGGCAGTTCGTAAGGCTTCCATATAGAGAGTATGTAAACGTGGGGCCAATCGATCTATGAACGTTGTGTAGAATTCGGCCGGGAGGCCGTCGGTCCCTGGGACCTTATTCCTAGGGAGGGCTCGTATCGCTTGTCTGATTTCCGCTAGTGTGATGTTGCGCTGTAGGGATTTGCTTTGTATGTCGGTAAGCCGGGGCAGGACCAGGTCCCCCATAAAGGCCTCATAAGAGAACTCCGCTTGGGGCGGGGGGGGGCTATATAGCGTGGTGTAATAGTCCCTGAACGCCGTATTAATCCCTATTTGTGTGGTAGCAGGAGTGCCTGTTTGGTCCATAATTTCTAAGATTGGGTGGCATGGTGGGGAATCCCGTAGTATCCGGGCCAGAAGGGTACCAGCCCGGTCTGCCTGCGTATGCTGCCTATTTGTGTGTTCTCTGTAATCCAGGAGCCTCAGGTCCTCTAGAAGCTCTGCGTGTCTGATGTGGGCCTCCTGTAGTGGGGTGAAATGTGCATTAGTGCCCGCTGCCTCACTCTCCAGGGACGCTAGGGAACCCTCCACTTCCTTCAATTGATTGATGACCTCTTTCTTTCTGCCCACTCGCGCGGCCATCGCCTCTCCCCTTAGACAGACCTTAAATGCGTCCCATTCGATCTGACGGGTGCTGGCTGTGTTCGCGTTCGTGGTGAAGTATGTGTCTATAGTGTCGGAAAGGGACGATCTAAAAACTGTGTCTTCAAGCAGGTCAGGGGGTAGGCGCCATGTCGGGATTGGGGGCGTCAACCTGCCCCAATGCCAGGTGAGTTCAACTGGGTTGTGGTCTGACAGGGTTTTGCCCATGTGTTGGGCCTGTACAATTGAGGTCGTCAGGGAGCGGGAGCAGAAGACATGGTCAATTCTCGTATGGAGCTGGTGGGGCGGGGAGAAAAAGGTATATTCCCTCTCCTGTGCGTGTGTGCTGCGCCATGCGTCTGCTAATTCCCAGCCTTCAGCCCAACGTGCCAGGGCTTCCGCCTGTTTTCTGCTCTCAGTGGCCAACAGGGGGGGGTGTGACCTATCCAGTGTAAGATCGAGTACGGCATTGAAATCCCCCCCAATAATCCACTGGTGGTCAGCCCAGTCAGCCAGCATCCCATTTAGTGTGAGCAAGAATTCAGATTGGCCTGTGTTTGGGGAGTACACACATCCTAACACAATAGCATCCCCATCTAGTGAACCCCGCACAAATACATATCGCCCCTCCTTATCAATCTTTTGTTCTAATGCCTTGAAGGGGACAGAGTTGCGAAGCCAAATCGCCGCCCCCCTTGAGAACGCAGAATAGGAGGTAGCAAAGAGCTGTCCTCTCCATTTTTTGCGTAACTTCACAGTCTCAGCACTGTTTAAATGTGTCTCTTGCAGACAAGCTATCTGTGTCCCTCTGCGGTTAAGTTGGGCCAGGATTCTGTGGCGTTTGTGTATCGAGCCCAGTCCCCGTACATTCCAGGTGCACAAACGATATACATTAAGAGGTCCCATAGCCATCTGTGTGTGGTGGTGGAGTGAAGCTTGTGAGTGACCATGTTAGGTTCGTCGTGGTGCCAGGTAAGAGTGCCATGTAAACATATAACCCCTGAACTGAAAGGTTCCCAGGCCAACGGGCTCGGGAGCCAAACAAGGGTGCCCAACGTGGGCACAAGTCAGTGTGTTCCATGTTCAAAACGGGGGAAGCAGGCCTCTGTTGACTGTCTCTTGATGGCCTGCTTTGGCATGGTAGCCCTGAATAGGGTGAGCCCTCCTGCAACCCACCATGTATGAGGAGGAGGGGCCGGTTATACTTTACCACCTGAAGAGGATCAGTCATGCCGATAGTCAGAACTCCTCTGCCATCTGGGCCGTGATCTTGGGGAACAGCTGTAGGCTGTCCACCGACCCGGAAACCTCAGTGTGGGTGTCGGTGGTGACGGTGCCCCCGTCCACGGTTGCTCCCGCGTCGTGGGCTGCCAGCGCCTCCTCTGTTAATCGCATCCGTGCTGTTGAAGTTGAAGTAGGACCCGCTGTTTGGTCCCCGGGTGATCGAGCGTTCATCTGTGCGCCTCGCGCGGGGTGATGTCCGGAAGTGGAAGGAGTGCTTCTTCGTCCCTGTGATGCTTCGCGTCCCCCACTGTGGTCATCTGCGAATGGGTCTTGTGAGGCCGGAGGGGTGAGTGTGACTTCCATCCATTCCTCCGCCTCCTCCGGCGAGTCAAAGAAGTGGGATTTATTGCCGTGTAGTATCTTGAGTCTTGCAGGGAATAACAGCTCATATTTCATGTCTCTGTCTCTGAGTTTGCGCTTCACCCCCAGGAAAGTGGACCGGGCTCTCTGTACCGTTGGCGTGAAGTCGGGGTACACTGATATGGTTTTGTCTTCGAAGCGTATAGGCGCCTTCTCCCTTGCCGCTCTTAAGACAGTGTCTCGGTCTTTGAAATGGAGTAGGCGCGCAATCAATGGTCGAGGGGGCGCTCCCGGTTGCGGGGGGCGCGATGGCATCCTGTGTGCCCGCTCCACGCTGTACAAGGCCGTAAGGTCGTCCTGGCCCACCAGTTTCCGCAGCCAGTCCTCGACGAATCGGGTGGGGTCCCTCCCCTCGCTTCGCTCCGGAATACCTAGGATGCGGACGTTGTTGCGGCGGGCACGTCCCTCCGCATCGTCCACTCTGTCCCATAGCTGTTTGAGCTGCTTCTCCATGGCCTCCAGTTTCGAAGAATGCTCCGTCTGCTGGGGTATGAGGTCATTTAGTGCAATCTTCTGCTCCGAGACTCGCTCCGCCAGCTTGTTGTGGTCAGCCCGCAATAGGGATAGGCCGGTCGCCATGCTATCAATGCGTGATTCCAACGCTTCGCGCGTGGCGCGTATTTCGTTGAGGATTAGGTCTAATTTGGCGTCTTGAGATCCTTTCCCTGTCGGCGGTATTATGTCCGCGTTCGAAGAGGCCAGTGGGTCTTCTGAGCCCGTGGACTGCATATCTGCCGGGGCGCCTAAGTCCTGGTTCCTGCCCCTGTGTCTACCCATTGACCTGGTAAGCAGGGCGACGCTGGAGTATTCGTGGCCGCCGGTCTCCCCTATGCAAGTGCGCACGCAAGGGCGTCGGGCTTTGAAAGCGGGGTACCCAGGTTCCGCTGAATGCAGGGGATTGCGACGCAGTCTATGGGCAGTTGGGAGTGTTTCAGGCCAGTTTGTGTCCGGGTGACGGCGGTCAGCGGGTCGCAGTGTCGTCACAAGGCGGAGTGGGGCACCGCTGGTGGTCTTGAGAGCCGGTAAGTGCCTGGCCGTGCAGGGTGCAGGGGGGAGTCCACAGGCCGGGGAAGGCGATGAGTAGGGGCAGCGCCAACGGTCAGTATCGCGGCAGGCGCTAGGTGTGCAGCGTGGCATCAGGGCTTCACCGGGCGAGTCTTCTTTCCCCCACGTGTGCCCGATGCCCCCCTCTCCAGTTTGTGAGGTCGCAGGTATGCCGCTATGCTAGTAGGCACCAACCTTGGAAGTAGACAGCCTCACGTACTCCCACTGCGGAATGTCCGCCTGCGCCGGTGTCCGTGTGTGCCAATTGCCGGGATCGAGTTCCCAACGTCCTGGACCCCGCTCCGGGGTGCAAATAAAATGGCGCCTGCAGTACCTTCTCGTTGCCGGGCTTCCCTTCGCCTCCCGGCGCGTTGTGCCGTGAGCAGACTTCGCGTGTGCAGTGCCGATGGCGGGCCTTGCCTCCCGCAGAACCCGTTCTATACTCCAGTGGGGGGTCCGGGCTCAGGCGCTGTAGCTGCGTGGCAATTCTGCTATGTTGGGTCCAGAGTCCCGGCCGGCCAGAGGGTCCCGCAGTAGGGGAGACCAGCGAGTGTCCGGAGGGCCGATGTAGGAGGCAGTGAGGTCACAGGCGGCGTGGGGGGGGGGGGCCGCAGTACGCCCCGAGGTCGCGGCAAAGCGTCCGCCGTTTCTCCAGGCCGAGGTCCCTCTCACAGCCAGCCAACGACCTAGGTTGGGCCGGGCAGTCCACAAATCGAGGCCGAGGCCTCACTCTGTGTCACAGGCCGCAGCAGCACCACGGTCCCGGCGCTCTCTCGGTGCGAGCATTGGAGGAGCAGCGCCCGTCCGCTGTATGCCGGTCGCCCCCGGGTCCTCTGGGCACCGAGTGCAGGTGGGCTGCAGGTCAGGATAGCAGGATAATCAGCTTATATTACGGGCTAAGGACGGAGCTCCGGAGCTACACGTCCACCATGATCGGCACTTAGCCACGCCCCCCAAAGTAAACTGTTTACCTTCTGTATTTTCAACACTCTGGCTTTCCTCTTTGGTTCACATGAGCAAATATTGGTGGCAGTCAACCCAGTGCATGTCTGTTGAGAAGTAAGATACTCAAGACATTCCAGTCGTAAGATACACCCTGTGTGTTAAACCCATCCATCCCACTGACAATTGCTTTACTCACATAATAAGTACAGGATGTTCATCAATGCCTTTCCATTATTCATTAAATGTATATGTGTAATCGGTATACTCCAGTGTTATGATGCAAACTTCTCCTCTTCTGTTATCAAATCGAGACTGTGGTTTACTGTATTCTGGAATAGCCCTGGACATTCCCACTCCAGTATTAGGAGCCCCACAGTGAGACTAGTGTCCCACGTGGTTTATTTATATGTGGTTGCATGGTGGGATACTGCAACCTCTGCCGGGAACTGTGCTTGACCACCGTGGTAATTTGTTACAGTCACAGAAGCTACTCAGCCTTTCACCCATCAGATAGACAAGATAAGATAAGTATCTATATGTTGGGCTACAATAAATAATTTTTAACTGTCAATAGGGCTAAGGTATCCCTGTGGGTAAAGGTGTGCTCCACAAACACGCCTTTTCTGTGACGTCATGTCCGTATTAAGCTATATACAGCTCAAAGCTAGCTACAAAGCAATGGAGTGCTGTACATGTTAGGACTTACCTCAGGAAACACGTAGGGGTTCTCCTCTGACCGCTCTAATCCTGCTGCAATGCCGAGGGCAGTCCAGGAAATAGTAAAGATGAGATTTAAAAGCAACTTAATGGCGATGTTCTTCCTGTAAGAAGCGCAGAAAGGAAGATGACACGTTAGGACCGGAAGAGACGGCTGCCCTGGGCTTGGCTGGTGTCTGATAACTGCATTTCACAAAAGAGAGGATGACAACTTACCTTCCGAAGCGCTTCCACTTTATCTCAATTAATTTCTGGATCACAGGATGCATGATAATGTCCAGTTGGTGAGTTTGAACAATCACTTCCAGCTAAAGTATGGAGACAAAAAAGATGAGGATGATAAGACAATAATGAAATCTGGCGATGACAGCTTCAGTTCAAGCACCTCTGCAGATAGCCTGATAAAGCAGGGCAGGCGTTATGTGTCAATGCTATATCAGCTCCCATGACCCGCGTGAACAAGGCCTCACTGATTTATTCCTCTGCCTAGTCTCTGCTTATGAAACGTGAAGCTGTCATGAAACGTTCGATATGATATTAAATGCCTTTGTGGAAAAATACACTACTCAGCACCTGATGTAAGCAGAGTGGCACCCTCTTTAACTACAGCAGCCTCTGTGTGCATTGCATTGTCTTACAGTAGGACCTCATATCATGGCCTATACTGCCTTAGAATGTACGGCATGGACTACACCGGAATAGACCCAGATATAATAAGCATTGACAAAGCCAATAACTTTTATTTATTTGTATTTGTATTTTTATTTAATGCGATTTTATATAGCGCAAACTTTACCCGAAGGTGTCAGAGCGCTTTACATAAGAACCAGTTGCAAAACATAAGGACTTAGGATTACATGCGTTACATAAACGATACACACAGAAAAAAATTGCAAATGTACAAGATGTAAAGTCACACAAAGAAGAGACTGGTGATTATAGTTATGTCTATATACATAGGGAAGGGATATGAATGGATATACTCTAAGAGTCACATAGGAATGGTAGAGAGTACAATGGTCTACTGCATATACTAGTGATTAGAGTTATCTCTATATACATAGGGAAGGGATACGAATGGATATACTCACAGATCAAATCTATACACACATTAACATAAATACCATATAAATACACATAAGCAGAGACAAAAAAACAAAACATTAAGGCATCCATGTTCATGCATAGCAACACACCTACAGAAATCCATGGGCACAAAGATCAGTGCACTGACAAAGGTATCGACAAACAAACATTTACAGATGCACAGTCATCCAAGGACTACGGGCTACAACGAACACAGGAGGCCTGACTTGCAGTGACCACACACAGACTACACAGAATTATTAGATATACATGTACCCGCTCACACAGAACACAGAGTCACATAAACTAGCTCACAGAACACATATGGACTCTCAAACAAGGCACATCACACTATCTACGTATCCTAGCTGCATACTGCATGTACACGCTTCAACAGTTCTAATTTAGTTTTCTGTTCTAGACATACATTTATGGTAGTCACATTGTGCTTTCAAATGAATATGTAGGTATTTTGGAACACAGGAGATACAACTCTTATTTTATTTGTACTCTGCTGGTTAATCAGATGTTTTGCTGTGTTTAAGTTTGAAGATAGTTTGCCTATGGCAATAAATATCTGGAATGGACTACAAGGGCTGGAATAGTACTCCCTTTAACCCCTTGGCCGCGGCGGTAATTCCGCTGCGGCGTTCGGGGGGAGGGGGTGCCGCACGGCGCCACCATGCTCCTGACGGAACCACTCCGTCACGAGCCGCGGTGGTGCTGTGCTTGTGACGGAATGGTTCCGTCACGGCCCGCCCGCTCAATAGAATGCACGGCGGAGGGGCGAAATCAGCACTGCGCATGCGCGGCGGCCAGGCCGTGACGGAACCATTCCGTCACCAGCACAGCCCCATCGTGGCTCGTGAGGGAATGGTTCCGTCACGAGCACGCAAGGGGTTAAAAGGTATGCCTTGCTGGTATACTCAGGCAACTGCACTGAAATACCATGAAGACAAAACATTTTCAACCATCTACACATAAATGAAAGCAGCAGATGCCTTTTGAAGGATGCTGTGAATAAGAGAAACCCACTGCTGTAGCACATTGCCATATTCAACAAGAAAAGACCAAGCCAATACGTCTGGCAAACAATACTTTGTTCTGTCATGGTTTTTGCAAAACTTTATTGTTTGTTAGCTGCCATCCCCTTATTATTTTGTTTAAAAAAATGGCTACATGTTAAAATATTTTCTTGGTCATCGAAAAAACACACATTAAGAGTAGTCCTTTGCACTGAAGGGATCTACTTTGTGTGTGAATGTGTTCCTTGTGAAAGGGCATATATGTACACATGGACCACAAGCCCTTTAAACCCGACCCGGACTATGGTAACCCATTTAGATGAAATTTAGACAAAATATTGTGTCAAGAAAAACAGGGACAAAAAATCATGAAGATTACTTTCTAAAGGTAAGCAAAGTTTTACTATATATAACACTAAATGCATGTACCTTGACGATACATATATCTTCAAGGTAGGTAGATGTGGAATTAAGAATAGTAAATCTGTAGTTACCTATTTGGGCTTACTGTCTCCATATTTTGGTCATCGATATTTTTGACACAATATTGTGTCTACACTATACTTTTGTTTCCAATATTAGGTCAGTGATTCCATTTATATTCAGTGGGTTAACTTTTTAGGTAAACAACCAAATTCAAACCACAATTAATGTGACCAGAAATAATTCTGCCAGTCCAATCTCTTCCATTAATCTTAAATGTATTGACATAAAAATGAATCAACAAGCAGTGGTAGTGCTAATAGTGGTGACATATTTATAGGTGTCATAAAACACAACACAATCATCAGGTGTAATCTTTTTTCAACAACACAGAAATCACACTGTTCATAAGATTACCCCAGTGTGAAGTCAATCCTATTACAGACAATGATTTACATTGACTTTGAAGTTAGGCAATGCCTGAAATGGGCAGAGTAATTGCCTTATATGTATGCTGCAGTGGGTGGGAGAAAAATGTGAATGACACAACAAACTAATGGATTACGTCAGGCTGAAAACCCTAAACCCACATGTTTTATAAAAGTCATTTTAGCAAGATCAATTTTTTGAGGGAATTTGCTTTTGCTGAGGGCTGTCATGACCCCCAGGGGAATCATACATTTCCCAAAAAATATAAGGAATGTATGTTGGGGTCAACCCTCAGCACATGGGTCAACTCCCATTGGGGGCTATCCTAAACACAAAACAAATGTATATATATATATTCACTGAAAAAACCATAGGTTTCAGGCAGGTTATAGTTAGAAATTATCATTTAAAAAACCTTAGAAGTTCATTGAAAAAACCAAAGGTTTCAGGGGTGTTATAGTTAGCTAGATATTTCACTCATACAAAACCATTGAAATTCCTCCATTATAGTTAGTTGTACTCATTCATGACATGGTCAGTGACATCACTGATGATATCACTGATGACATCTCAAATGACATCACTGATGACATCACTGATGACATCATCCAGTGAATGTGGTTTGGTTCCATATGTCAATTTGTATTATATATATAGCAATCTACATTGAAGAATGACTGGATGTTTAAGTGTCTGAGTGGAGGATTTAGTAGCAGTGTGATTGACTGTTTACTTGACTAATTTATAGTGTCTCACTCAATATATTGGATAGTGACTAAACTGTGTGAATATCTGTATTATTTTCTCAGTTGTTGTGTAAACGGCTGCACCATTTGATTACTAGCTACGTGAAAGTGTATATTAGTTATTGATTAGTTAACTGATTATTTGGATGGGAGAGTGAATGTGTTTGTGGTTCGGTGGGGGTGTTTGACTGCCCAAAGATATGTCAGTAGTTGATTCAGTAGGAATATGACGTTAAGTGTACATATTATAATAGTTGTTTGGGTGAATGAATATGTATATGGATGTGCTGAATGAGCAAATATATCTCTCAAAGGTACATGTCCAACAAACTAGAATAATAAAAAGCAGTGTATGTGATATTTGTTGTATATAAATAAGTATACATAAGACTCATTGATTGCATGAGTGACTGTATAGATAACTGTATACTTGTAATAGTGATTTTAAAACACACTAAGTATTAGTTACTATCTATATGAATAAATGAAGTGGTGTTTGTATAAGTGTGTAGCTGAGTAAATATAAGTATGATCCATTGTTTGCATAAGTGAGTAGGATGACTGCATAAGTAAATAGGATGTGTGCTGGTGTGTAATGTCAATATAGGTGTATAAGTATATTTGATAGTGTTCTATTGATCATTGACAGGATGTATGAGTGAATCTATAGGTAATTGATTAGATGTTTGTGTAGATCTAGGAATCACTGAGTGGGTTTTTAGATACTTGTATTGCTGTGTCAATGGATTCAAATATGGTCCTCTGTATTTTACAATGAGTGATGAAAGATTATAGTAGTGTATGATGAGGTGTATCTGATTGCCACATGGATGATGTCATCAGTGATGTCATCAGTGATGTCATTTGAGATGTTGTCAGTGATGTTATCAGTGATGTCACTGACCATGTCATGAATGATGTAATATGTGACATCATCACCAGTGGATTGCGGGCGCGAGAGTTACAGTTAGTACGACTAACTATAACGGAGGAATTTCAATGGTTTTGTATGAATGAAAATGTCCAGCTAACTATAACACCCCTGAAACCAATGGTTTTTTCAATGAACTTCTAAGGTTTTTTAAATGATAATTCCTAACTATATCCTGCCTGAAACCTATAGTTTTTTCAGTGAATTTCAAAGGTTTTTTAAATAATAATTCCTAACTATAACCTGCCTGAAACTTATGGTTTTTTCAGTGAATTTCAAAGGTTTTTTAAATGCTAATTCCTAACTATAACCTACCAGAAACCTATGGTTTTTTCAGTGAATTTCGAAGGTTTTTTAAATGACAATTCCTACTTATAATGTTGACCACTTCCCCATATTTTCAACAACAAACTAAATCTGCAATGCCACCTAAAAAATCAGGCAATAGTTCCACTTACCACTAACAAATTAACATCAACATTTAAGTACTGTAAGAACGTTGAATATGTACTGCGTGAATTACATTCAACTCACACTCATGTTTAAAGAGCAATATGTGATAGAGGTTCTAATTATACACTTCCGACACCCAACAAAATGACAATACCCAGCGCCACGATCACCACAACCATCCCCACGGACCCCTCCCCCCTACTACCTCAGAGGCAGCGCAAAACAGTACTACGGACCTTTCCAAAATAATATATCTCCTCAAGAGTACACTACCTTAATATACAGAGTTGTGGCAACCAAGTATGTATAAGGGAAAGAACTCAAACATCAACAATAATGTATACAACGCTAAGACTACCGGTGAAATACTATACAAAATTCACTATAGAAATCAAAAACTTTTCAGTGTGTACATATACCATTGATACGTGTAGTGTACTGAATAGTGGACGCAACCATATTATCTCAGACACTGGGGAATATTTCGCTCATGTAGCTGTGTTCACCGCTCCCCCTTTGAAACAGAAGCGGAGTGGTCTACTCCAATGTACACAACGTCAACGTAAGACTATAAATATTTAGGCTACGCCTTGGGCATGGTTCACTTCTGCAAAGAGAAGAGACCCTGCCACAGCGAAGGTCCGCACCCTGCCACGAGGCTGCCGCCATGACCGCATGCCCCCTCGATACAGGCCGATTGCAAACTCAGTGCCACAGCACCGCAGACTTATGTCTGTATTGACTTCTGCCTTCAATCTCCATTGCGGACAGCCGTGTTCACAACTTGAATTCAGATTTGCATCTGTACTACGGACAGCGTTGTATCCAGCCTTGCTTTATCAAAGGTAGAGACAAATGGATTCTATGTCTTCCGATTTTGTAAAAGAATGTGACAAAAAGCATTCATCTATAACTGTGCTCACTACAGTCTTCAGTCTACACTGCGGACAGCAGGGTTCACAACTTGAATTCAGCTTTGCATCAACACTACGGACAGCATTGAATCCAGCCTTGTTTTATTTAAGGCAGAGACAATTGTACTATGTCCTCAGATTCTGTTAACTGTGACAAAATATCATTCATCAATCTTTGTGTCGACTACTGCCTTCAGTCTACACTGAGTACAACAGGGTTCACAACTTGAATTCAGCTTTCCATCTACACTACGGACAGCATTTAAGATATCCTTGACTTATGTAAGGCCGAGACAATTTTGTTAATAAATGCCACCAAAAACATTCCTCAATGTCTGTACTACGTACTGCATTCAAATGTACACTGCGGACGGCAGGGTTCACAACTTGATACCAGAAGCGGAGAAGCACTACAATCAACATTTAATTCATTCTCAATGTATTTAAGGCAGAGACAATTATACTGTGTCCTCAGATTCTGTTAACTGTGACAAAATAGCATTCATCGATCTTTTTGTCGACTACTGCCTTAAATCTACACTGCGAACAACAGGGTTCACAACTTGAATTCAGCTTTCCATCTACACTACGGACAGCATTCAAGATATCCTTGATTTATGTAAGGCAGAAACAATTTTGTTAATGAATGCCACAAAAAACATTCCTCAATGTCTGTACTAAGTACTGCCTTCAAATGTACACTGCGGACAGCAGGATTCACAACTTGATACCAGAAGCGGTTAAGCACTACAGACATAAGGCAGAGACAATTCTACTGTGTCATCAGATTTTGTTAACGTATGTGACAAAAAAGCATTTGTCGATGTTTCTGTGGACTACTGCCATAAATGTACTCTGCGGACAGCAGGGTTCACAACTTGAATTCAGCTTTCCTTCTACGCTACGGACAGCATTCAAGATGTCCTTGATTTATGTAAGGCAAAGACTATTTTGTAAAAGGATTCCACAAAAAACAGTGAGTTCTGTTTTCAAACGTACACTGCGATCAAAAGAGTTTATGGCTTCATTCCAGTGGCGCATAAGCACTACAAACAACATAAAATTTACTCTCGATTTATTTAAGGGAGAAAAATACTACTGTGTTGTCAGTTTTATGTCAGCAATGAGGCATGCTATCCCTATTAAGTGGAATTCTTGCAGAATCAAATTAACAAAACACATTACTTCAAATACTTTCCCTCCCCCAGACCACGCATCATCGCAGAATATGTACATGCTAAGCACCAAAGATACTCAGTGCACCAAAAATGATTATCACGTGGCCTTAATAAGGCACCATTCACAATACAAAAAACATTACTATAAACACAGCCTGCTTGGATAACGCATCATCGCAGGCTCCACAGAACCTTCTTGTTTTACATACCACTAACTCAGTGTAAACCAAAGTAAGTATAACACCTATCAAACTCTACACAATATCCCTTTATTATGCTTCCTAGAAAAACTTATTTTATAACATTTATAAATTTAGTTCAATAAAAAAATGCACGCTGCATACATATTCTATCTTTCACTTCAATCATAGTTGGAGATGATGCACTCCACCCTAAGATGTACACTGCGGACAGCAGGGTTTACAACTTGAATTCACCTTTGCATATACACTACAGACAGTAGGAAATTCAACCTTGATTTATTTAATGCAGAGTCAATTATACTGTATGTATTCAGATTTTGTTAAAAAAAGTTTTTAAAAAAAACATTGTTCTATAACGGTACTGACTACTAGCTTCCATGTACACTGTGCACAGTAGGGTTCACAACTTGAATTTACCTTTTCATCTACACCATAGACAGCATTAAATTCAGCCTCGATTTATTTAAAGCACAGAAAAAAATAGTGCTGTTGCACTGCAAGTATGCCCTCCCACCTTCAATCGTTGCATTCTGTGAACTATGATAAGAATGTAGAAAATTGCGCCAAAATGTACCTCCACCACCGGCAATACCAAGTACCTCTGGGGTATCACCTTCAACATCGTCACCAGACATACGCCCACACTTTGAGAAAGTTAGAATGCACAGAGTGAAGTGCAATTGTTTAATTTGTTATAGGGAGCAATCAGTAGACCTAGTTTGCAGAGCAATTGATAACCATTGATGCTACTTTTTTTTCGTCCCCCTCAATGTTCATATAGTTCAATATACAAAAATGAATGATTTCAGTACAGCCCGCTCAGACCACGCATCATCCTAGGGTGAGCACACAATAAACTCCAGATGTACCACTAACTTAGTACACTATAAATAATCACCACGTGCCCTTGTTAAGGCAAAATTCAAGTCAAATCGCATTTTTACCAGTGCGGTCTGCCTGGACCACGCATCATGGCAGGCTGCACACAAACCGCCCCACCTCAGTGCACCACAGCTCATGAATCCTTTACGATAGAATGTTCTGTGTATTTTTTTACACACAATACTCCTACATTAATACAACAGAAGTCATAAACCGTTTATGATTAAATATTTGTGTATGATATCATGATTACTATTCTACTTGTTACCAACAACAATGTGAAAAAAATGGACTTAAGCACACCTGCCTGTACCCACTTCAAATATCTATCTGTGTCTGTGTATTCATTATTTTCTAAAATGCTGCCCCAGGGTCCTACCACATTATATTGTACTATAAATAGTGTAGCGTATGCAACCATCTTACCTGTAACAGTCAGTGTGGGCTATTCCTCCTTTTTTTTGTTGCATTTTTATATAGCGCAAAATCAACTCAAAAGTATATCAGCAATTTACATAAGCACCGTATTTACAGTACATTTTCAGGTACGCGTAGATTACGTCATTTCTCTACAATAACAGGATGTGGACGCAACTCCGAGACTCGAACACTGATTTCCAGCATCAAGTTCTTCACTCTACCTGAATGACTACATATGTATATATATATTAGCTGCCCTTCATGAGACCAAAAATTGCAACTTAAACCTTTCACAGCCCTGTATTACTACAGCTACAACACTCCACTGAATGTACAATAAACATTCATAATCACAGAAATACGTCAGGTGCAACTATGAACGAATATAGAGTCAGTGATACCCCGTACCTTCCATGTTGGCCACGTTGTGGAACTTTACAGATATAATGACACATTTGCGTTTAAGACCTGGGTGACGTCAGCACTACAGAATGGACACGAGAATCACATGATTTTTCATATAGTTCACGACAGGACCAAGCCAATAGCTCCGGAATCATGGTTCAGAGTTTCGCGCAGCACTGGCATACGTCAGGCCAACCCACTGCACTTATGCTACCAGGAAAAACAAAAACGCAACATTGCCCAGATTTCCATTGTAGTGATTTCTTAGTTCCAGGTCTAGTTGTCAAAATGGCACACACACACTCTCTCATGGCAGGTATACACCCACACCACACCCATCCAGCACATGCGTCACTACACACGTGACCCTACCAATAAAAAAGACGGGGTGCACATGCTCTACGCCATTCTAGAGTTGCTCCCATCGCAAGCGCTGTGAGGGCCCGTCCTGGTGCTTCGGATACCTTATATAGGCCCGAACCACCGAACAGTGGGCCCACCACTACGTGCGTGGCCTCTTTGGTCACTGAGTTAGTGGTACAGGAAGGACTGAGCAGGTGAAGAACCTGCGATGATGATGATGGGAGCATGAGTATGTCGTTAGCCATACTGATATCAAGACTCGGCACTATACGTGAGACTTCTTAGTGGCAGATCAGGACAACATGATGTAGAAGGTGTCCTGTCCACAAAAAGGTGAGCAGTGAGGCCTGGGTGTGCATAGGAGGGAGCCGATGGGGTGCAGAAGACTGGATACAAAAAAGTGACGCAACGATTTAGACAAACGCAGTCCTATATAGTGTATCAAATTACATGTATATAAACGTATATACACTATACAAATAGTTCTTTTAAATGGGGGGAACGTGTGTGAAAGGCTGATGTTATTCAACTCCACATTAAGATAGTAACAATTACCAATCATAACATCTTTCTTTCACTATCTTTTAGATGTACAGCTTCAGGGTGCATTATGTCCCGACACGTGGTGAAAAACACACCGGTGACAGAAAGGTGAGCTGTGAATATTCTTTGCAGTCACTCTCACTTCCTCTCACCTTTGATAAAAATATTACACACAATGTTAACTTCCTTTTTATCTTACAGGTTGTGTTTCACAAATTGGCGTCCCCCCCAACACCTCTAAAACTCAACGTACGAGGATTCTGCGATGATGCGTGGCCATCGTAACAACTTCTGAGAAAGCTGCTTCGACACGTAGTGCACCCTCTTTGAATCAGGCCAATGGCACAA
The DNA here is from genome assembly GCF_964261635.1 of Lissotriton helveticus. Lineage (NCBI taxonomy): Eukaryota > Metazoa > Chordata > Amphibia > Caudata > Salamandridae > Lissotriton > Lissotriton helveticus. The sequence continues at coordinate 289,299,621 of NC_136063.1, read as the reverse complement.
GGTGAGCAAAAACACTTGTTTCCGAAACAACAACAAGTAATCAGTAAAAGTAGAGAGTGGGTATTGTGCAGCAGCTTCACTGCGTCTGAATGTACAATTACCTCCGGCAAGTGAGATTAGATAAGTTACAACAGTTTTAAGGGCGGATGTACGACTTTCTTGCGCCCCTTTTGTGCCACTTTTATCATGGGAAAAGTGGCGCAATAAGCTTCTAAATCTGCCTCTGACTTCCCAAGAAAAACACTCACCTCTGGACTCTGCAAGTCAATGGGGTGCAACAGTGTAGATATCCAATATTGAGACCTCACCGCTATGCAGTGGGAATAAATGGGATATAGTACTTTAGAAAAAAACACCGTACAGACACCGCCTTACAGTGGAACTTGTTGTAATATAGTATCCTGAGTGTACATAAAAACCAAAAACATACATGTGCATTTGTATGTATTATGCTATTACTAACTCTATATACTATCTTTCAGATGACTAAACTGGAGGGTGCACTATAAACCAGCACCTGCTTGGACACACAATGGAGGCAAAATGTGACCTATGAGTATTTTCTCCAGTATTAACTGCTCCATCTATAACTTTCTCTCTCCCACGTTTTAATGTCGTTTTTTTCTCTCTTTCTCACTCTCTCTCACATTGTTTCTCTTTTAAAGTTATGGACACTCCTGTCCACTCTACCGTATACAACCAGAGCTGATTTCAAGTTGTGAACTCTGTTGGTCACAGTGTTTACACAAGGTAAGCAGAGCGGTCTAGATATACAATGCATTAGAAATAAAAGACCTTATTTACAAGCCCCTTGCGCCACTTTTGTGTCACTTTTAACATGGGAAAAGTAACACAAAAGTGGCGCAAGAGGTTTGTAAATAAGCCCTAAAGAATATTGTCCTGCATGATGACTTGATCTCTCACCTAATTCTGTCTCATCTCTGAATCATTTTAAAGACCTGGTGGTCCATACTGTAAATCTGACGCAGTAGGCACTTCCGTACAGACACCTCTTGAACGCAGGCCTATAAGAAAGGTGGAATATATCAGGCACACTGCAGACTTGCAAATAAAAAAATATTGCAAAGTATTACCTTGACTTGTAATGTTTAACCTCAAATTAGTCACATCGATCTAATTTTGAACACTTATTTTTATTTTTGTATTGCAGATTACCTACCGTATTTCTATTGGAGTCCATATCACATTTTGTTTATTATATTGTTTTGTTAAAGGTATGTTTCTAGTTATTTATTGTATTGCTATCTTTAAGTTATGTTTCCAGTTATTTATTGTTGTTTCAATAAAAGTTAATTAAAAAAAAGTTTATACGTCTTTGTTTTTGGGGGGGTAGTGGTCCCCAATAGAAAAGATATTTATAATTTGAAGTATAATTCTGAGGCTAACTCTTTACCAGATCTTTACCAGAGTCTATAGCTACGACTAATGGTCCCTATGGAAAAGTTTTAAAACTCAGGCGCAGTAACTTTTTCCATTAGCAACATAGTGTGGGGAACTTCTAACCTCTGTGCTCACGTAAGTGTTCCATGAACTGTTGAATGGAAACAGGCAGAACGTCGTTTGGGGGTAGGGTTGAAAGGTACTGGCTGCACAAAAACCGTTATATTAACCCTGGATCCTCTACAAGACAAAAAGGAAAGCAAAGTAAAACAAAACACTTCGTACCAGATTTGCAACCCCCTTGCACCACTTTCGCGTCCAAGGCTCCCCCCTACAAAATTAGAAGTGTGTGGGCCTCAACGATGCCCCTCAAGCCCCGGGAACCACCACCCCCGGGAATTTGTGTATTGTGGGAGGCAGGCTGCGTGGCCCTCCGCCAGGTGCTCTCGAGGGCCCTGGAGACAGCCACGCCCAAGGGCCGGCTCCTGCAGTGTCCCGGGATGCCTACCCCCGGGACACTGCTGTTTGCTTTAACAGGGCAGGACTCTGACGGCTCCCGCCCTCCCAATGGAAACTTAGTTTGCATTTTGAAAGACAGAGCTGTGAAATCTGTTCTCGCTTTCAAAATCCAAAGCAGATTGCTTTTCCACGTGCAAGTTAGCATCTCCCCTTGCGGAAAAGCAATCCCGGCTTCCGAAGAAGGCGGGAAGCCGGCGGGATCATGGGGGCCTTGAGGCTCCCCTCACGGTCCCCAACAATTTTTATAAGACCCGGAGGATACGATCCCAGGGAATATTAGAAAGTACTGATAGGGGCTATTTTTTTGGGGGGGGGTCAAACTAACTATAATGGCTGAATTTCTATGGTTTTGTACGAGTGAAATGTCCAACTAACCATAACTTCCCTGAAACCTATGGTTTTTTCAGTGAATTTCAAAGGTTTTTTAAATGCTAATTTGTAACTATAACGTCCCTGAAACCTATAGTTTTTTCAGTGAATTTCAAAGGTTTTTTAAATGCTAATTTGTAACTATAAAGTCCCTGAAACCTATGGTTTTTCAGTGAATTTGAAAGGTTTTTTAAATGCTAATTTGTATCTATACCGTCCCTGAAACCTATGCTTTTTTCAGTGAATTTCAAAGGTTTTTTAAATGATAATTTCTAATTATAATGTTCCCTAAACCTATGGTTTTTTAAGTGATTTTAAATTATCATTCCATTCTCAACCTAGTAAAAACAGCCTATATCCCCAGTTTTCCAGCAATAGCTTATGCCAAAAAAATCGCCACAAATGAGAGCAACAACTAATGGTAATAATATGCAGAGTAGGCATTCCCGTGCAAAAATAACACAAAAACATCACTTCCCGATATTTTCAATGAGCAGCCAAATCTGTGGTGCGATCCAAAAAGAGGCAATAAGTCGTGTTAGCAGTTGGAATCTAACATTTGCCTTTTACTGGTGTAAACCAGGATGACTACATACAGTGTGAAAGGGAGCCCAGAATCACATCTGAAGACCAACACATGCAATAATGTTACTGATCATGCAGCTCCGATACCCAAGAAAGCCACAACACCCACTGCCAACAGCCTCAGGATGTCCCCCCCGGACCACTCCCCTCCCTACTACCTCCAAGGTAGCGCAGAACAGGACAGCGGACCTTCCAAAAACAGTATGGTCCCTCAGCCACACAATCCTTGAATTTTGGTAAATGTGGCAACCAAGTATGTGTGAAGGACGCAAGTCACCCATCAATAATAATGCACACAATACCAAGTGTAGCTGTGATGTGCTGGACAGACCTCACTATGCAGAGCACAAACCTCTCCATGTGTACATATACTGCTGGTGCTTGTAGTGTTGTGCACAATAGACGCAACCATGTTACCTCAGGCAGTGGGGAAGATCTCGTCATGTACCTGTGTTGCCCCCCCCTGGAAGCGGAAGCGGAGTGGGCTGGTCCAATATGCGCCACTCCAGCGTAGGAGTATTAATAAATAGGCTGGGGCTCTGGGCATGGTTCACTTGTGTGAAGGGCAACACGTCTGCCAGAGCACCGGCCCTTACCCTGCCAAGTGGCTGCTGCCATGAGCGCGGGCCTCCTCGACACAGACCCCCTGCGAACCCAGCGGCACAGCACCGCAGACTTATGTCTGTACAGACTACTACCTTCGATCTACACTGCAGACAGCAGAGCTCACAATTCAAAATGGAGTGCCCGTTGCAGATAACGCAGTCCAGTAGGCAAGATACATTGCTCCCAGTGCGGCCCCTCTGGACCACGCATCATCGCAGACTGCGCACACGCTGATCGCCAAAGGTACCACAAACTCAGTGCACCAGAAGTCAGCGCCACGCGGGCTTATTAAGGCAGAATTCAGTAGGCAAAAGATATTGGTCCCAGTGCGGCCCGCCCGAACAACACATCATCGCAGGACGTGCACACGCTCAGCGCTTCAGTTGCCACTAACTCACTGCACCATAAGTCATCGCCACGTGGACTGATTAAGGCAGAATTCATTAGACAAAAGACATTGCTCATAGTGCGGCACGCCAGGACCACGCATCATTGCAGGGTGCGCACACGCTGAGTGCTTCAGGTGCCACTAAGTCACTGCACCATAAGTCAACACCACGTGGACTTATTAAGGCAGAATTCAGTAGGCAAAAGACATTGCTCCTAGTGCAGCCCGCCCGGACCACGCATCATCGCAGGGTGCGCCCACGCTGGTTGCTTCAGGTGCCACTAACTCAGGGCACCACTTATCATCGCTGGCTGCACACACACTGAATTGCCAATAACTGTGCACCTCAACTCAAAGCCACGTGGCTGTGGGTCCTTGCTGGCCTCCTGCCTACACTGCGGTCATCGGGGCTCACAATTATAATTCAGTCTTCATTTATTAATTACAGAGTGCAGTAGGCAACTAAGTATAACGTCCATCAAATCTACACAATGTCCTTCTTGTATCCTTGCTTCAAGAACTTGTTTTATATCAGTTATAGCTTCATTACAATGACAAAATTCATCTTGCAAGTTCAAATGAACACTGAATAGCAGTCTACACTGCGGTCAGCAGGGCTCACAATTCACCTCGAGTCGCGATTGTAGATGACGCAGTCCAGTAGGCAAGAGACATTGCATCATCGCTGGTTGTGCACAAGCTGAGCACCACACCTATCACTAAGTCTATACAGCTCAAGTCAACGCCATGTGGCTGTGGGCCCTTCCTGACCACTGCTTTCAGCCTACACTGCAGTTAGCAGGGCTCACCATTCAGATCGAGTCGCGATTGCAGATGACACAGTCCAGTAGGCAAGAGACATTGTATCATCGCTGGCTGCGCATACGCTGAGCGCCACACCTACCACTGACTATGCAGGTCAAGTCAACGTCACGTGGCTGTGGGCCCTTACTAACTTCTGCCTCCGGCCTATACTGTGCTCAGCAGCACTCACAATTCAAATTCAGTCTTCATTCATTAATTTTAGAGTCTAGTAGGCAACTAACTATAACGTCCCTGAAACCTACTTATTTCAACAGTGTATTCCATAAATGTTTAATCTTTTGTTCCATACATCTACACTGCGGACAACAGAGCTCACAATTTGAATTCAGTTTTGATGTATTTGAATTTTGTCAAGAGGAAGGGACTGAAATCATTTCACGATGTCTGTGCTGACTACTGCTTTTGAACTACACTGCGGATAGCGGGGCTCACAATTCACATTGAGTCGTGATTGCAGATAACGCAGTCCAGTAGGCAATAGACATTGCCCCAGTGCGGCTGACCCACACCACCCATCATTGCTGGCTTCGCAGACGCTAAATGCTTCTGATGCCCCTATCTCAGTGCAGAATCACTCATGGACCATTTATGATACAATATTTTGTGTATAATTTCACATCTGCTGCCCCATCCTCAGTGTACCACAAGTCATGGACCCTTTACGATAGAATCTTTTGTGTATTGTTTCACATCTGATGCCCCTACCTTAGTGCAGCACAAATCATTGACACTTTATGCTAGAATCTCTGTGTCTGATCCAATGATTACTTTTGTACTTGTTGCCAGCACTAACCATTCCCGGAGGGTTGGCTTTCACTCACCCCACACGCATCCAGCACAGACGTCACTGGACATGTGACCCTGGTAATAAAAAGGAGTCGAGCTCAAGTTTCTGTACCACGTTCCACTATCTATCAGTGTCCGTGTGTATATTATGTATGCAACATGCTGCCCCTGGGCCCTACCACATTATATTGTGCTCTGGACAGCGTATGCATCCATCTTACCTTTGACAGTGGTGGAAAACTTTGGTTATGTAACTTTGTCTCAGTCTTTGTACAAGTACGTACGTAGAGACTGGATCATTAGAGTACTGCAAGGAGAGTATAGTGAAGTGCGCGGGGATTGGCGGAGTAATTGTATAAGTACATATGTTGGTGCAGCCAAACTCCGACATACTAGGCGACTTCAATTTTCATTTCGACAAAATTGAAGATAGTGATACAGTCGCCCTCCAGGCATGCCTAACCACTTTCGGACTTTCCCAGCTAGTGAAAGCCCCTACCCATGAAGGAGGCCATACTCTGGACGGCATTTTTTCCAATTTAAACGACCTTCAGGTCTCTGCCATTTTCCCCACCATATGGTCAGATCACTTTGTTATAACGGCCACCCTAACCAGCCATGCCTCAGGAACAGCTATGGAAAATGGTAATCACCGTCAGACCTTCTTGGATTGGAAAAATATTGACAGCAATAGCTTACAATCACTTCTGATTAAAACTAGCCCGCCTCTATCACATGATCCTAATCTCGCTATTACCCAATATAATGAATGGGTTGCATCTGCGGCCACTTTCTTGGTCCAGTTAAAACAAAGCTCTCGAAATAGATCATCCCCGTCTGCCCCATGGTTCTCAGAAACACTAAGGACACAGAAGCAGTTGTGTCGGAGGAATGAAAGGAACTGGCGCAGACACTATTCCGAAGAGGCCAAAATAATATACAAGCACTCGGTTATCATATACAAAAATATGATCCTAGATGCTAAGAAGAAGTTCTTCTCGGAAAAATCGAACTCTCCAAAAATTCAAACAAAGCCTTGTTTGAGACCACTAAACAATTGGCCGGCTGCTTACCTAATCTACAACCCCCCTCCTCCCAATTATTGTGTGATGCGTTGGCCAACTATTTTTACAATAAAGTCAATGACATTTATGATGTCTTTGCCAACTGCGTAAAAATGCCAGTAAATACTGCCCCCGAGAAGGCGAGTTCCTCCATAGCTGGTCCTTCTCTCTCTCAGTTTAAGGAGGTCTCTATCACTCAGGTCAGGGATTTTTTGTCACTCATTAAATCAGGCTCTGCCCTTGATCCTTGCCCTTATAAAGTATTGCTACCAGTTTTGGAAGTCCTGCTCCCAGCCATCACCACTATCTGTAACACTCTGATCAACACAGGAGTTTACCCCTCTGATCTAAAAAATACTTTACTTAAGCCGTTGCTGAAAAAACCAAACTTAGATAGGAACGAGCTCAAAAATTACCGACCGATTGCCAATTTGCCTATTTTGGCTAAAGTTGTCGAGAAGGCTTTAAATGTCCAACTGTCAGCCTTTATAGAATCCCATCATCTATTGGATGATTCTCAGTTTGGTTTTCGCCAACATCATGGGACGGAGACGGCCCTGATCAAGGCCACAGAAGACATCAGAATCATTTGTGATGCGGGTGGCACTGCGATCTTGATACTGCTGGACCTTTCAGCAGCATTTGACACGGTCGATCATGCTATTTTGATCGACCGTGTCGAAGATCTGGGGATTAAGCACAAGGCTAAGACCCTCCTGGCATCCTTTCTTGCCGAAAGGACTCAGGTGGTCACTATAGGGCCTTTTCAGTCCACCACTCTGTCCCTGCCGTGTGGAGTACCACCTCAAGGCTCATCCCTGAGTCCGACACTCTTTAATATATACGTGTCGGACCTTGCCAAAACTATTAGAGCTCATGGGATGAGCCTTACATCCTATGCTGACGACACCCAGTTGGTCTTGGCCATCAGAAATGATGGACAAAAAATGGCTGATAATTTCAATCTGGGCATGCAGGCCATAGGGAGTTGGATGGCCTCCAACTGCCTTAAATTAAACTCGGATAAGTCCGAGGTGGTCATCTTTGGAAACTTATCCCCAGATTGGTCTTCCCGCTGGTGGCCACAGTCCATGGGTTCACCTCCCACTCCAGTCAGTAAAGTGAGGAACTTAGGTGTCATGTTTGATGACCGGCTCACTTTTCTCCCCCACGCAAATCAGATTGCCTCCTCCGCATTCTATAAACTACGAATCATCAAAAAAATCCTCCCTTTTCTTCCTATTTCAGCTGGCAAAACCCTGATTACGTCCTTGGTCTTATCCACCCTGGACTATTGCAATGCTCTATTCTTAAATTCCCAAGAGAGAGTTCTCAATAAGCTGCAAACTATTCAAAATGCTGCTGCCCGACTGTTGGGTGACATCCCCAAATTTCAATCAGTCTCAAGCACCATTAGAGAATTGCACTGGCTTTCCATCAGGAACAGAACTAAGTTCAAGGCTCTGTGCATTGTCTATAAGGCACTGCACAACCAGGGACCAGCCTTTCTTACTCAACAACTTGTTCCCTACCGGCCTACTAGGTCCCTGCGGTCCTCTGATCTCTTCCAGCTGGAAGTACCCCGTACCAAACTGGTCTCATGGGGTGACAGAAGATTCCTTGTTTCAGCACCCAAGCTCTGGAACTCTTTGCCACTACTCATAAAGAACAGCCCCTCCTTATGGTCCTTTCGAAAACAACTCAAAACGTGGTTATTTGACCAATAATCACATCTTCCTGTAGGGGTGAATTTAGCAGATACTAGCGCCGAGATGCCCAAGGGCCTTCGTAGCGCTTTACAAATGTTTAAATAAATAAATAAATAAATAAATAAACGAGCTTGTCTCTAATTGGCTGCCCTCCGTGTGCCAAAAACTGAAACTCGAACTTTCCATGGCCCTGTATTGCTACAGCTGCGACACTCTACTGAATGTGAAATAAATATTCATATCCACACAGATGTGTCATGTCAACCATCTTCCTTGTGTGGAACTATGGATGAATGTAGGGTCAGTGATTCCCTGTACCTTCCATGTTTGCCATGTTGTGGGACTTGGCTCACAGAGTAACACATTGGCGCTTGCGACCCGGGTGACAGCAGCACTACAACACGGACACCCAAATTCAATGTTGCCAGATTTTCTAAACCATTCTCTAGCCTAAAGCCAACCAAAAAGTAGCCCAGTATTGCTACTTTAAGGACAGATGGGCAGGGACAGCATCAAGCAGGCGGTGAATGCATTGTGAATGGTGAAGCGGTGAATGTCATCTCCTACGCCGACGACACCTAGCTGATCCTCTCCCTCACCAACGACCCCTCCAACGCCAGAACCAACCTACACGAAGGGATGAAAGACGTAGCCGAGTGGATGATGAACAGCCGCCTGAAACTGAACTCAGACAAGACGGAAGTTCTCATCCTGGGCTCCTCGCCCTCTGCCTGGGACGACTCCTGGTGGCCGCCCGCCCTAGGCAGCGCACCCAAACCAAGAGACCACGCACGCAACCTGGGCTTCATCCTGGACTCCTCCCTCTCCATGACCAGACAAGTCAACGCCGTCTCCTCGTCTTGCTTCAACATCCTACGCATGCTACGTAAGATCTTCCGGTGGATCCCCACCGAGACCAGGAAGACGGTCACCCAGGCCCTCGTCACCAGCCAACTGGACTACGGCAACGCCCTCTACGCCGGAACCACCGCCAAGCTCCAGAAGAGACTCCAGCGGATCCAGAACGCCTCAGCAAGACTCATCCTCGACATCCCCCGACACAGCCACATCTCCAAACACCTGAGAGACCTGCACTGGCTCCCGGTCAACAAGAGAATCACCTTCCGTCTCCTCACCCACGCACACAAAGCCCTACACAACCAAGGCCCAAGATACCTCAACAGCCGCCTCAACTTCTACACTCCCACTCGCCAGCTTCGATCGACCAGCCACGCCCTCGCCGCCGTCCCCCGCATCCGAAGAGCCACCACAGGAGGAAGGTCCTTCTCCTACCTGGCCGCCAAGACCTGGAACACCCTCCCGACCCACCTCCGCCTGACCCAAGACCACCTCGCATTCAGGAAGCAGCTCAAGACCTGGCTGTTCGAGCAGTAGCGGACCCCCCACCCCCAAGCGCCTTGAGACCCTCCGGGTGAGTAGTGCGCTATATAAATGTTTTGATTGATTGATTGATTGAATTGATGTTGCAGCAGGGGGCCCTGGTGCTACTCGACCTCTCCGCGGCTTTTGACACTGTTTGTCATAGTCAATTGCTGGCACGCGTGAGAGACTTGGGCATAGGGGGCCCCGTACTAGGCTGGCTTGCATCTTTTCTGCAAGATAGATCGCAGAAGGTGCAGCTGTCTGACCTAGTTTCAACATCTTCTGCTATCACCTGTGGAGTACCGCAAGGCTCGGCCCTCTCACCACTCCTCTTTAACATCTATTTGCAGCCACTGATTTCAGCTCTGAATCAGATGGAGTGTCAGATCTTTAACTACGCTGATGACACGCAGATTATTTTCCAACTAGGGGATTCTCCAGGGGCACAAACCAGGTTGCATAACATCTTAAGGTACACAGTAAATTGGATGTCCGCCAACTCCTTGAAGGTCAACCCGGATAAAACTGAGGTGCTGCCCATAGTCACCTCGGGCAGCCCCTGGAATGACGGTTTTTGGCCCAAGGAGTTGGGCAGGGCACCAGAACCAGCAACCGTGGTGAAAAGCTTGGGTATTCACATTGACAGTAACCTGTCCATGAACAAACAGGTGTCCGTAGTGGTTGGCACTTGTGTAGGTCTTCTGAGACAGCTTCGTAAGATTTCTGCACTGCTGTCTTTTTCCACCTTAAGAAGTGTTGTGTCAGCTATGATTTTGGGGCGTCTGGACTACGGCAATGTGTTATACTTAGGGCTTCCCCAGCGGCAACTTGCGAGGTTGCAGATCGTAATGAATGATGCCGCGAGATTAATTTTTAAGATGCCAAGGAAAACGCGTGCTACCCCTCTCCTGCATCAGTTGCATTGGCTCCCAGTGAGACAGAGGGCGCTGTTCAAAGGATTGTGTATTTCACACAAAGCACTCTATGGTAATGCGCCCAGTTATATCAAGACCAGACTTACTGGCTACACCCCTGGTAGGGCGCTTCGGTCCTCTGAAGCTACTCTCTTGGCTAATCCACGTTTTCGCCTGTCCACTATGGGCGGCCGTGCTTTTTCCACTCTGCTTCCGGCAGCGTGGAATAAACTGCCAATCAGTCTCCGCAAGGAGTCAAACCTATTGCTCTTTCGCCGAACATTAAAAACAATACTTTTTCGGGAAGCATGGGGAGTGCTATAAATTAGACATCTGGTTTCGGTTGCACTGATTTCCTTTTATGTACAAGCGCTTAGAGACCTCGGGGTGATAATGCGCTATATAAATGGAAATAAATAAATAAATAAATAAATAAATAAAATAAATATTTGTCTAATAGAGCACTTTAACATACTACTTTACAGGAGCATTGTATATATACTTATAATCACGCAACTGGCACAACCAAAAGTTTACCGCACAACTGGGAAAAATATAGCCCAATTGTGCATGATCTAGCCAATCTGGCAACACTGTCCTCATCAGTTGATTTCTCATACAGCTCACAACGGACCCACGCCCATAGCTCTGGAGTCATTCTTCACAGCCTCACGCAGGACTGGCATACGCCAGGCCTGCCCACTCCACTTACGCTTACAGGGAAGGACAACAACGCTACATGGCACACATTTGTATTGTAGTGATCTGCTGGTCACAGGTCTAGTTGTCAGCATGCCACAGCCACTCCCTCACGGCTGGTATACACCCACACCACACCCATCCAGCACAGGTGTCAAAGGACATGTGACCTTACCAATAAAATAGACTGGGCGCAGGTGCTCTACGCCATTTTAGAGTTGCTCGTACTGCATGCACTGAGGCTGACAGAGGCACACCGCCACGGTGATGGCCTGTCCGGGTGGTCCAGACACCTCAAGTTTTGTGTGCCCTGCTAGACCGCAGTGTAGGCCAGAGCCATAGAACAGCGGGGGCCTACAGCCACGTGTGTTACCTCACTGGTCACTGAGTTAGTGGCACCACAAGGACTGAGCGGGTGTGCAACCTGCGATGATGAAGGGTGCACTAGTATCTCCTCTGCCATGGTAAAATCAAGACTCAGCACCAAATGTAAGACTTGTTGGCTTGCGGAACGGGGCTGCATGATGTGGAGGGTGCCGTGTCCACAAAAAGGTGAGCAGTGAGGCCTGGACGTGCAGCGGCGGGCAGATACCTCTGGGCGGCAGGAGTAGATTGGGTGCACCAGCCTGGCTGTACAAAGGTGGCACAGCGATTTAGGCGTACGCAGTCGTATATATTCTGCCATTACTAATTCTGTACTATGTTTCAGATGTTGACGCATGAGGGCTACAGTAGGTCCCGGCACGTGATTGGAAACACAGCGGTGGTGCAAAGGTGAGCTGTGAGGGTTATTTTCAACAGTGTGGGCACTCACTGTCCCTCATCTCTTCCTTTCTCTCCCTCACACTCTTTCTCTCTCTCTTCCTCTCACACTGTTTCTCTCTTTCTCTCTCTCTTCTTCTCTCTCTCTCTCTCTCTCTCTTCCTCTGTTTCTCTCTTTCTCACACTCTTTCGCTCTTTCTCTCTTCCTCTCTCTCACTGTTTCCCTCTCTCGGTGTCTTTCTCACTCTTTCTCTCTTTTTCTGTTTTCCTCTCACTCTCACTGTTTCTCTCTTTCTCTCTCTCCTACTCTCTCTCTCACTGTTTCTCTCTTTCTCTCTCTCTCACTCTCTCACTCTTCCTCTGTTTCTCTCTTCCTCTTTCTCACACTCTTTGTCTCTTTCTTTCTATCTTCCTCTCTCTCACTGTTTCTGTCTCTCTTCTTCTCCCTCACTCTTCCTCTTCCTCTCACTCTTTCTTACTTTTCTTCTCTCTTCCTCTCTCTCACTCTTTCTTTCTCTCTCTCTCCCTCTCCCTCTCACTTTTTCTCTCTCTCTTTCTCTCTCTCTCTCACTCTTCCTCTGTTTCTCTCTCCCTCTTTCTCACACTGTTTGTCTCTTTATCTCTCTCTTCTTCTCTCTCACTGGTTCTCTTCCTCTCACTCACACTCTCTTTCTTTTTCTCTCTTTCTTCCTCTCACTGTTTCATTCTTTCTCTCTCTCTCTCTCTTCCTCTCACTCTTTCTTTTTCTCTCTGTCTTCCTAACTCTTTCTTTCTCTCTCTCTCTTCCTCTCTCCTTTGATGGATGCATGACGCACAATGTTATCTCGCTTTTTATCTAACAGGCTGTGAATCACAAATTGACGCCCCCCCCCAACACAGAACTCCCGCCACTCAGTGCCACCAGAGCTGATGCGTGTGGAACCTGTGATGATGCGTGGCCATCCTGACAATCAACACCCATTTTGAATTGTGCGCTCTGCATTACCGCAATTACGCAATATCTGAGAAGGTTGTTTGGGCACGTGGTGGACCCTCTTACAGACACGCCGGTGGCGGAAGTTGAGCAGAGAGGCTTCTTTCCGCAGCAGCGAGTAGTCACCTCTGGGCGGTGGGAGTGGATAGTGTGCAGCAGCCTGGGCACTCAAGAGCAAACAGACACCTCCGAGCAGTGGGAGTGGATGGGGTACAGTAGCCTGAGTGCGCATCAGCAAAACAGAGAATTATACATGTTTGCTTTAGTATGTACTCTGCAATTACTAATTCTATACTATCTTTTAGATGACTAAACTTGAGGGTGCACTAGGTCCCAGCACGTGGTTGGAGACATACCGGTGGCAAAAAGGTGAGCTGCGAAGATTTTCTCCAGTGTCAACACTCCCTCCCCCTCGCCATCTCTTCCTTTCTCTCTCTCACTCTTTCTCTGTCTCTTCCACTCTCTCTCTCTCTCATTCTTTATTTCTCTCTCTTTCTCTCTCACACTGTTTCTCTGGCTCTTCCTCTCTCTCACACTGTTTCTCTCTTTCCCTCTTCCTTTTATCTCTCTCCTTCACTCTTTCTCTCTCCTTCTCTCTTTCTCTGTCTCTCTCTTCCTCTCTTTGACGCTCTCTTTCTCTCTCTTCCTCTGTCTCACTCTCTCTCTTCCTCTCTCACACTGTTTCTCTCTTTCTCTCCTCCTTGTATCTCACTCTTTCTATCTTTTTCTTTCTCACTCTTTCTCTCTTTCTCTGTGTTCCTCTCTCTCCCACTCTTTCTTTCTTTCTCGCTCTCTTCCTCTCTCTCATTCTTTCTCTCTTTCTCTTTCTCCTTTGCTGGACGCATGACACACCATCTTATCTTTCTTTTTGTCTAGCAGGCTGTGATTCACAAATGGTCCAGCAATGACACACAATGGCTACACATAGTTTTATTTGTTGTAGTTTTGTTTTAATAAAATATTTTATATGTAAATCCATACATGACTAAGATTCTTATTTGTCCAACCTCACAAGCATCTTCTTATTAATAATTGTATGACATTACCCAATTATTAACGTTCCAGATTCCCTATCGTTACTGTCACATTTGTTTGTGGGGGATAGGGGTGAGGGGGGATGGCGGACAAGGATCTCCTGCTGGGGGATGTCGAAGCAGTGTTGGGTGTCCGACCTGCATGATCGTTGCCTCCATTGCATCTGTTCTCAGAACCTTAAGAGCCGGCGGGCTGGCTCGTAGATGAAGAGCTGCCAGCTGACTGCCTGGCTCATTGAGGGAGAACCGCACCTGTTAGTTTGCAGAGGGAGAGCTGTGGGCTGACTGGTGTAGGGAAAGGTGCGGGCCGTCAGCTTCCAAAGGGATAGCTGCGGAACAGTGATGTGAGGAGAGGGAGCGTTATCAGCCGCGGTCGGTAGGGGAGTACCTGCCGGGCGGTGACGTGGGGAGGGGGATCAAACGAATTTCGTTGCGCGCACTGCATCCCCAAATGCAATGCAGTGCGCGCAACGAAATTCATTTGATTTATTTAAATGTTTACTTACCTGCAAACCTCCATTATCCATACATTACTAACCCCCACCCTGCCCCTCCCCCTCCCCACGTCACCACCCCAGCAGGTATTCCCCTACTGACCGCGGCTGAGCGTGAAGGCGGTATCTCGCAGAGAGAGACCTGCAGTATATTTCCAGTCTTGGCATCACAGATACAACTGCGGGCCAGAGAATTCATACCCGAAGAGCTATGACCCGACAAGTGGTTCGCAGAGGGAGACTTGCAGGCCAAGAAGGTTGTTGGGGGGTATGTGGGAAAAGGGTGCGTTACCTGCTGATTTGGGGAGACGCAGCGTGAAAGGGGTATCTCGCACAAACAGAGCTCCAGCATGTTTTCAGACATGTCTCGAACAGATGCCAGCTGACGGACTGAATCACAAAATGGCTTTTCAATGCTCATATAGTGTGACTAATGAACAGTTCGCAACCAGGCTCGCAGAGGGCCAACTGCGGCCCGTGAGCTGGACTGGCAGAGGAAGAACTACGGGCCGTCCGCTCCCAAAGGAACAGCAGCGTAGTAGCTCACAGAGGTAGAGGCAAAGCAGCGTACTAGCTCGAAAAGGTAGAGAGCTGCGAGCTGACGGACTGGCTTCTAACGGCATAGCTGCAAATTGGTGATGTTGGGCAGAGGGAGCGTGAAAGGTGCGAGACACAAGATGGCTGCTAACACTTCCTGGTTTGAAGTGTTAGCAGCCAATCAGAGATGGCTTCCTGAATTGAAGTGTTAGCAACCAATCAAAGGCAAGCTCGTGTTCGGAAGTTGGGCACCGTCCAGATATATATATATATATATATATATATACACATATATATATATATATATATATATATATATATATATATATATATATATATATATATATATATATATATATATTTATTTATTTCCTTTATTATCTCAAAAACTACTGAACGGATTTACACTATTTCAACAAAAGCGCGCTTTCTGGACCAAGATCTTTCTCCCTGACAAATTTGGCGTAATACCGTTCAGCAGTTTGACCTGTAGCCCTGGAAAATGCATTGAGAAAACATGTTTTGGGACCCCCCCCCTTTTTTCGCAGCCCCTCCTTAACCAATCACCCCTAAACTTTCAAGACAGGAGCTGATCAAAAAAGAGAAACTGTTTGGGAAAATCTCTTAAAGGTTCGTCAAACGAACCCAAAGTTATAAGTTCCAGGAGGGGGGCAACATGAGTAAAGCCCCGGGACTGCGGAGACCTCAGCAGGCCCCCGCAGCACCATTGAGCCCCCGCTATTATTTAATAAGAAATGCCCCTGGGACCTAGCCCACTCCGGGGTCTCATTAAAATAAAATGCGGGAACCCGCGACCCCAGCGCGAATTGCGCTGATTTAAAAAAAAAAAAAATGCTTTCTTTGGCCCTGGGACTCCTTCTGGGACCCCCTGAACAGGCCTAGGGGGTCAGGGTGTTTCTACCCTGCTCCCTTCTCTTGTTTTATACCTTTGTTTCTCGCTTCTACCGAGTCACAAGATGGCTGTCTTTCGGGTTTGAAGTGTCGGCAGCTAATCTGAGCAAAGCTCGTGCTCTGGTTTTAGGCTCCGCCCAGATATCGAAACTTATTTTTCTAATTTCTCAGAAACTACTGAATGGATTTACACCATTTTTTTAAAAAAAAGGTTGCTTTCTGATCCAAGCACTACCTTTTTGACAAATTTGTGGTAATTCTGTTCAGTAGTTTCGGCTGTAGCCTTGCACAAAGTTTCCTATGGGAAATTGATTTTTTGACTCTTATCTTTTGAATTTCTCAAAAACTGCTGAATGGATTTACACCATTTAAAAGACAATGGTCACTTTCTGAACCAAGCTCTACCTTTTTGCCAAATTTGGGGTAATTCCGTTCAGCTGTTCGGGCTGTAGCTCGTCGCAAAAATTCCTATGGAAATGAACATGGGAAAAACGTGTTTTGGGACCCCCCTTTTTTTCTCAGCCCCTGCCTGACAAATCACCCCCAAACTTTTAGGATAGGAGCTGACCTGGATAGACTCTTTTGGGGGAGAAATTCCAAAGATTCATCAAACGATGCCAAAGTTATTAGCAAATCAAAAAATGCTTTTCCTATGGAAACTAGGCTGTAACTCTAACTAACTAATATATAATATATATAATTTTTAAATACCCCCTAAAACCCCAATTATCATTTGTATCCCAATAACTATACAACCCCAAAATTCCAAAATGACCCTTACCATCCCAATACCCATACCCCCTAAACCCTTAAATTACCCTTGGAACCCCAAAACCACCCTGAACCCTAGAATTACCCAGGCACCCCGAAGCCCAAACCCACCATGAAATCCTAAAAATACCCCTGCACGCCCAAACCCACCCTGAAATTATCCTGGTCACCCCAAAACCTAGCCCCACCCTGAACCCTAAAAATACCCCTGCACACCAAACCCACAATGAACCTTAAAATTACACCGATACCCCAAAACCCAAACCCTCTGAACCCTAGAAAATACCCCTGCACCCCAAAACCCAAACTCACCCTGAACCCTAAAAATACCCCTGCACCCACCCTGATCCCTAAATTTACCCTGGGCACCCCAAAACCCAAACAAACCCTGAACCCTAAAATTACCCTGTACACCCCAAATCCCAAACCCCCCTGAACCCTAAAAATACCCCTGCACACCTGCACCCCAAACCACCCTAAACCCAAACTGAACCCTATAAATACCCCAGCACACCAAAACCCACATTATACGTTAAAATTACCCTGGGCACCCCAATACCCAAACCAACACTGAACCCTAACATTACCCTGGGCACCCCAAAACCCATTCAAACCCTGAACCCTAAAATTAGCCTGGTAACCCCAAAAACCAAACCTACCCCAAAACCCTAAAAATACCCTGGGCACCCCAAAACTCAAACAAACCCTGACCCCTAAAATTAACCATCTCACCCCAAAACATATACCTCTACACCCCTTTAAACTCAAACCCTATACTTACCTTATACTTACATGTAAAATTCATATGCATTAACCATTCATTCCTTTACAACGGAATTAGTTGTAAAAGCATGCATGGTAAATGCATATGCATTGTAATGCCATGCGTTGTAATGACATTGCGGCGTAATGGTAGTTGTGTTGTGATGGAATGCGGGTAATGGTAGTTGTTGTAATAATTTCGTTGTAATGGGTGTTTACCGTCTGAGAGCTTGAGATGCATATTTGCCACCCACTTGTGGCTCACTTAACAAGCACTATCCATGTGCAATCGGAGCCTTACAGGCTCCGCAACTGTCTGCCAGTGGCCCCCTCTTATTGTCTGCAAGGAAGCGTCACACCACCCGCAGTGGCTTTGCTGTCAGTTTGGCCCAAACTGACCCCAGGGCTCGTATTGTTCCCCCCACACAAGGGAGTGCAACAGATAGGCAGACAGCGTGTTCCCTGCCACTCCTCCCAGGTGGCAGCTGGATGCTGCCCCTGCGGCCCGAGCCCGACCCGTCTGCCGGGCCTCCACGCCTGTCAAATTCTATGCTTTGGGGGGATGGGAGGAGAGGCCCCCAGGTTCAAGGCTATGCGCAACTATTGGTCTACCTCCCCAACACCTGGCCTAGGCCCGATTTGGCCCTTGGGCCCGACCAATGCCTCCTGTTCAAGGCAGAGGCTACACAGATGTTTAGTAAACGTTCCCTACTGTCCATTTCAGCGCAGCACCTGGCCTAGGCCCGATCCGACCTCCGGGCCAACACATCCATAAGTGTGCAAGTGGGAGCGGTCCAGTCAGTGCTCTAGTGCATGGGGGCACGGGTAGGGTTCACCTCATAACTCTTGCTCTGCCAGTCCACACGGCGCAGCTTGGTTTACAGCAGGCCGTCCCCATCACGGCAGGGGCCAGCGCCGCACAAGATCACTGCAGCTACAGCCAGCCGCTGCCGGCGCGAACAGCGAACCCAGACAAATCTGCCAGGCATGTGAGCAGGGATCTCCTTGCCCTGCCGTCACCCGGTCATGCCCTGCGGGCAAGGGCTCTCGCTCACAGGTGTTCAAGCGCTGGCCCAGGGTGACTAGGCCATTCGGCTGCTTCCGGACAGCTCAGCTCTCCTCCTCTCTGCACTGTCGCTGTTGTTGGGCAGTCCCCAGCTGCCTGTGGCGCCACACTGACGGCAGACAATCCAGCTATAGGCTGCACCCTCCAGCAGCCCACAGCACCTTAGGGCGCATGTACAACGCAACCAAATGCTCCAGCGCAGGGCGGTCCCGGCCCATCAGCACTCTGGCTTACACTGACGACACTAGAGGACTACCAGCACGATGTGTGCAATGTAGGTCCTTTTGGGAGAATTAAGAAGTAGCACTTGCGGCAGGAAGGCAACCTAAAGAGCCACTCGATGGGGATATTTGGCGGATAAAGGGCTAGGGATACGGGGCTTCAGGCAGGTACGTCCGTCATCTTGGCTCGCTGGCCACACCCCGCCCCGAAAAACAGAAACTGATAAGGCCAGATGCACAGAGGAAATATTCAAAAATCTACAAAGAAGCATATTTGATCAAATCCACTATTTCAACCCCCCCTCTCTAAAACATTATCACAGCTCATCTCGCTTTCTTAATTTACTAGAAAGTTAACCCATAATTTACGGAATTTCCTTGAATTGCCCAATTGGGCAGTGAACAAATGTACTTGCACCCTTACCCTCTGCATTTTATTAAGCCAATGAGAAAACAAGGAACAAGGTTGGACCTCCACTTCTGCTGGAGTAATGACCTTGCCACTTACATCAAGATAAATAACCGCTTCTGATGCTTTGTCACAATGCCCTGCATAGGGCAGTAGCCTAAAGGCACTAGCACAGGATTTTGGGTAATTTTAATCTGCAGTTGATTTTCAAAAAATCTAAAAATAGTAACCCACCAGGCTCCGCAACCCAAGATGTCGCACCTGAAACACTGATTGGGACTTACCCGATAAATTTCATTTAGGAGACGATGGGTCCTATATATCAACCATTTTGAAAAGAATTGCATTTTAAATTTTTCAAAAATTCCCAACTGTAATAAAAAAAAATGTATGCCAAATATCCTTGGTCAAAACTAAACCCCCTTCTTGTAACCATGTGGTAGAGATCCGACAGTAAACAGTGACTTTCTCTACTGACAACAAATATCAATTCCAAAAACCTTCATTTCTTCCTATGGGGAGTATCCATTAGAATTTTACCAACTCCTGTCTATCCAATATATTCTTAGAATCACTGTGCTGTAGAGCGCAATAAAGAACTCTATAGGACCACGGCAACCACATTTTTCAAGTGCTGATTAGAGATTTTGTGTCTTTCCAGCTTTCCCATTTATCATTCTCCAAACCATCAGCTAGTTTCACAAATCAATTGGCCTTCCATCTGCAAGCTAACACAGAGTTTATGCAGGTTCTTCAGTGAAAACTGTGTAGTTTAGTTGCTAACAGACCTTACACACAGCAGGAAAGTATCATTTTTTTAGATTGACGAGGGCCCAGCAGCTTCCATAACAATAAAGGTTTGCAAAAACCATAACAAAATAAAACAAGAATTGCCAAAGTGAAAAGGCTGTTGGGCAATGCCAAACCTTTTGGCTTTGAAAATGCTTGTTTTCATTGTTATGTTTGGGCCAGAAGGGAGTTGATGTTAGAATAAGTGCCAAGTGGCACCTATTAATGGAAGATACTTTTGACTAGGCCTGCTACCTTAGATACTGCAACATCTATCAATAGAAAATAATGGAGGCAGAGACTTAAAATCAAACCCCATAAGAAATAATGTTCAAGTAAATGAGGTTCTTTAATTTTGACTCCATCCTACATTTGTCGTCAATTTGTGTTGCCTTTACACAGGCTGCTCTATTCATGAAGTGTCTCTGCCCTTTGGACTGCAACGTGTTGAAAACCCCCCTCTGTCCTTGCTTTGAAATCAATCTCAGACACCAGCTGGCCTAACTGCATACAGACATGTTCTGCCATTACTGATTGACCTATAGGTGCTGTAGTTAATTTACTTGTGGGTTGGGCAGAAACACGACGTAAGGGGGACGTTCTGGTTATATGATGCTTTTTTTTAATGTTCTCCTATTGGCTAATATTTTGCAGATCTTGTATGTCCATATTAGGTATTTTGCATGCTTGCAGAAGCTAGGACTGCCCCTTTCCTTTATGCTGAGTTTGCAACCCTAAGCATATAAAAGGCCTCTGTGTTTTGTACTCTTTAGACTGCCTCATTCAGTTGCTAAAGGCATCTGTGTAACGTAGTCTCACTTAATTAAGTTTAATAAAGATATCTTTTCATATTTCAGCTTCTGTGCCAAGTTCTTTGTATTAGTGAGACCCCTGAGAATGAAGATTACAGTTCTTCATTAAATAAAATAGTTAAAAATATAAATAAATATAATTTGAAAAACTATAAATAATACCTAATTATTATTTAATTATAAAAAAATTACCAACAACAATTTAAAAATCAATGTAACAGTAAATGTTAATTAAACATAATTACATTATTTTTGGTAATTTCAATACTTCACCTTTATTAATTAGTAATGCATATTATAAATATTGTGTTAGTTTAGGTGAGAATGTATTTTTTAATTTAAACTTCACAAAAATAATTTGAATTCAACACTAAATTAATAGTGCTGTAACATTTGTCATTCTACATTTAAGATGAGTATATAAAATTGATTTACAATAATATTTAACATAATAATATATTTCCAAGTTTATTAAAATGCGTTTTACTTTTCTCTATAGTTGACCATATGAAGATTTTCACCTCGTTGCAGAGTCTCCCTATGATATAGTATAGGTAAAAGTTAAAAAGTTTAATTAACTAAGAAAAAAATATTTTTTATGTTATATTTGAATGAAAATCTTTTAAAATGCAAATGTACTTTAAATGTATTTTTTATTAATTGCTTAATTAATTTAAATATATTCAATCAAATAAATATTATTTTGTCTAAAATTAAATTAAAAAATTCCCACCTCAAGTAAAATGATTATGTATTAATAATCATTATAAGTGATGTGTAGAATTAATTAAAAGTAATGTAATTATATTGTAATACCAAATAATGTTATATTAATATTTAAACTTAAAAAAGTTAGTAAAACGCTTTGGAATTAAATAATAAATATTTATCAATTTTAGATGTGTATAACATTAAAATATATTTAGTTATATTTGTAAGTAATTTAAATAATTTAATTTATTTTAACAATATTTCCTATAGAGTTTTATTATCTATGGGAGGGTGTTGCAGTACCAGTGGTTAGCCATGTGTGGTGCTGGACTTAATCCAGGTCTGAGCTGGAGTAATTTACTACTGTTTTGGGTTTTGGTTGTAGTAACTTTAGAAGTGCCATTTGTGAATAGCAAGGGGCTTACTATTATGCAGTGGGTACACATACCTTCCTGATTCCCTCCCTCTCTCTGATCCCCTCCCCGACTCTCTTTAATCCCCACTTTACTACTCCCTAATCTTCTACCCTTAAATCATAATTAATCCTCTTTTTCCAGCCACATTTACTACTAAAACCTATACTTATTAGTGCAGAACCTCTGCAGTTGGGGTGGAGATCTCCACACAGATATGGATAGGAGAGGTGGAGGCTTGACATTAGTACGTAGATTTGTCAATAGCATTTTGTAGTTGTTAGTAGTTGTATTCTAGTACTATTAAACAGATTACACAATGTAGTTTGTGGTCATCGACCAGGAGACTGTGAAGACAATTCTGAGAAAAGCCAGATTTGCATACATTTAGCATTTTGTCAAACACCGCTCTGCATGTGTCTGCAACACTGTAGGGAGCAGAGTAGACAATGAGTGTCCCGTACATGAGCTTTCCTTTGCCCCTTGGCCGTGGCAGCAATAATTTGAATGCGTTACCTGAAATGCCCTCAAACATGATATATCAGTATTTTGTTATTAAATATCACCAGTTCTTCCTGTATCCACGGAGGCATCTCTTTCCAGGCGGTTCTCCCTATTGTGACTTCGCCCACACCTCGCCGCACCCGCTCCGCGGGTGCCGCATCGCCCAGGAGTGCGTGGGGCTCCGACTTCCACACAGCAAGGCGGCTTGGGCGCGAGGCTCGGCGGGGCTGCGAGCGTGCGGGGGACTCCAACTACCAGGAGCCCCTGCCAGACCGGGAACCAGCATCCGGTCCGCTCTCCCTGCTGGCCCGCCCCCCGCCCATCTGAGTGCTGTAAAGGCGCCCTGCACTTGACCTTTCTGGGACACCAGTTCTTCCTGTATCCACGGAGGCATCTCTTTCCAGGCGGTTCTTCCTATTGTGACTTCGCCCACACCTCGCCGCACCCGCTCCGCGGGTGCCGCATCGCACAGGAGTGCGTGGGGCTCCGACTTCCACACAGCAAGGCGGCTTGGGCGCGAGGCTTGGCGGGGCTGCGAGCGTGCGGGGGACTCCAACTACCAGGAGCCCCTGCCAGACCGGGAACCAGCATCCGGTCCGCTCTCCCTGCTGGCCCGCCCCTCGCCCAACGCGCCACCCTATAACACATCTTTAAACTCCCGCAGCGCGGGACGCAGCTCGGGGCGAAGACCGGGCTAAGAGCGGGCCGTTTGAGGCCGTTAGAGGCAGGTAGAGACTGGACTGGGCCACCCTACTTGGTCCCACCGCTCTCCCTTACGGACACCACCGCTGATTATATTATTCTGTTTAATCATCATGTCAACCCGCGAGTTCAGAGACAGAGCGGCCAAGTCCAAACTGAAAAACGGCACTCTAGACGATTTTATTACTAGGACCCATACAGCGATTGATTCTGAGATCGCCAAAATGCAGGACAGGGTGTCTATTGAACTAGACGCTGCAAGAAGACTGTCACAGGAGTTAACTGCAGCCAAAAGATCCTCCCTAGGGCCCATTGCCTGGGCTAAAACACCTGATCGCCCACTAGGACCCGACCCTATCTTAATCGTTACACTTGTAGACACTCACCAGTCACAAATAGCCAATATACCTATATCGCAGGGGGGGTCTCCTTTAAAATCTACAAACAATTCTTGGGCAGGAGAAAGAGGCTGAGGAGGGCCTATTGGCAACGGCGCAAAATCCCAAATTTACACCACCAAAAGGAGGGAATCCTGTTACCCCACAAAACGGTCCACTTAACAAAAGGAAACGCAAAAATACTTCGGCATACTCAAGAAAAAAGGCCAAGATAGCGAAGGCCCAGTTAGTAACTAAGGCACCATCCCAGGTATACCTAGATCCCCTCCTAGTGACCACCCACCAATCTCTTGAAACGAGATCAGAAGACATCCCTCCACAACTGGTAGTTACACATGAAAATGATAACCTCACAAAAGAAAGTGATACTATTGGGGTCCCACTTTGCACCATAAAAGGGAAGGATGTTGAGTTTTTAACAATTGTGTGGGAAACACTCAAAAAATGCTCTCCCCCCTAGAAGCGAGACTTTCACATATTGAAACCCAGCTCCTGGAAACTGAAAAAAGCATCTTGAACTTGGCAACCATTAGTATACAGAATAAAAAATCAACCTGCTCACATGAAACTTATACCACCACAGTACTATCTGATGCTATAATTCCAGTTGCTGCTATTCCGGTGGCTCCCCCGAAGGCTAAGCCCTCGGAATCTACCAATGCCACCCCATTCCCTCCCGCTGTTGCACCCGCAGCTGTTACCACCACTGCTATCCCAAAGACCAAACCGATTCCAAAACCACGGTACAAGGTCAATACACACGTCCCCACCAACAGGGCACCGATGACCACCAACCAATTGGCGGTTGATAACTTACCACCAACTCCAGTCACGGCAGGCCAATCAGCACCACCCATGATAGATCAGTCAAACCCGAGGTATTATGGCTGTAACTTCAACCATCCCACAACCCAGAGAGTTAACACCAACAATACTCGCCCTAGGGGTTATGTAGACCTTCCCCCTGAGGTAAGATCCTATGTAGTGGTGCTGACAGGGGTCACAGAACTGACTTTTAACCAGCAGGAGGACTTTGCTTCATTAAAGACCAAAGTGATCCACTGGCTCAGTGTTAACAGGCCAATACCTAACCACCTAAGGAGTAAAATCCTTATGGTGCGTAGGGTGCCATGGGTAGGCACCACGCACAAGTCCGTCAGTGGCGATTGTGTGATTGTCTCCTTTGAGGACCCTAATACTGCTCACGCCATACATTCCTGGAATTACAACAGTACAAATTCACCAATAGCATCCAGACCCCTCACTTATTTTTACCCACCCCATTCTTATTCGAACTTGGGAGGGAATTGGAGAAGGATACCAGAGAGGAAGGGTGGCTGGGGAAGGTTACCCAACCACTGGTCGGATACACACGGTGGTTGGAACGGGGTACCGACTTCCAACAGATATGGGTGCCTTGAGGAAGTGGATTGACGCCCACACTTGCCCACCACCATAGCCTCAGCACCCGCCTCAACAAGTTGCCCGATCCACCTTACGGGTCTATCAGCTCCAACCATATTTAATCCACATCTGGGCCAACCGGTTTCTCCCCCACCACAAAATCAGTCGGAGGATCATAACCTCACTGAAGGGTTAGGCAGGCATGATGTCACAACATTAAAGTCAACTAAAATTAAAACCCACAAACTAGTTATGAGTGACAAGGATAGCCCTTCTATTCAGACCTGCCCAAAATCAAAGTTGGTGCCATCAGACGCATCTCTCCCCATCCACCAAGGCGTACCTGCCCTACGCGAATGCTCTCTGTCATTAGCTACCATTGATAGATCGGAGGCTCCAGGAGTAATTTCCATACTCTCCTGGAATGTAGCCGGGTTAGCTAACAAAGTAGATTCACTTGAATGGGGGGAATTTATCGAGGGGTATGATATATGCCTATTTCAAGAGACGTGGGCCAGGGAAAAACATCCCCGTCCGGGTTTTGCCACCTTTGAGACTCAGGCAAAATGGGGAGGAAAGGGCCGCCCATCAGGGGGTCTTTTGATCTGGGTTGGCTCCCATTTGGGCTGCAGGGCCACACACTTGGAAACCAACTCATTGGATTTCCAGTGTGTATCTCTGGAATGGCCAAGTGGAGGAAAAGTAACACTGATCAATATATATTCAAGACCGGTGGGGGTAGCAGCCACCTCGGGAACAGTCGAGGACCTAGCCCTGTTTCTTGACTCGCTCACTCTCTGTTCCCCTATATTTGTAGGTGGCGATTTCAACCATCAGTATGAACCTCTCCCCGACCACCTGGCGGGTATATCCAGTGAAGAGGACGAACTATGGAACATCCCCACTTTGACCGACACACCGGTTAAGGCCTGGACCCCACTCGCTACCCAAATAACGTCCTTTACGCTCAGTCACTCGTTGAGGGCTTGCAATGGCCGAATAAAAGGGGACATTCCGCCAAAACATACCTTCAACAGATTTGGTCATGAGTCAAGCATTGACTATATCATGGTCTCGGTCAGGGACTGGGAGAAAGTGAAAGATTTCGGAGTAATTCCCAGATCTGATAGTGACCATAATCCGCTTTCATTAAGATTTGAGCTACAGGGGTTATACACAACCAAGGTAGATGAAAATCCCTCATATCAGGTGGACCTCGAACTAGCCAGCAATAGACGCAGAATTAAATGGGCTAAATTGCTGGAAAATCCTAGCAACATCGGAAGACTGTATACGCTAGTTGTCCCCGCCCTAGAAAAGGTTGAGCGCTGTATGCACCAATTAGCTAATGATCTAGAATCCCCTTCCCCAGGCAACTCCGAGGCAACTAACCCTTCCCTTTGCAAGTCTGTACTACAGAGTGAGCTCGGGACCATTCACTGTGAGCTATGCGCCAACCTGGCAGAGGTGCTGAACCCGGTGGCCAGGCTTAAGAAGCCCAAGCAGAAAAGAGTCACCTGGTTCAGCGCTCCCTGCAGGATGGCGAAAGCTGCACTACTGGAATCACTCAAAGCACGAGACACTCCAAGCGAAATCAAGGAAAAACGATTAGCCTACAAATCAGCCCTTCGTGCAGCCAAAGTAGACTGGGACGAGGAAAACTGGACTAAAATGACAGCTGCCCTTGCATCTCGAGACGCCCGGACCTTCTGGCAAATCGTTAAGCATGGCTCAGCTGAACCACTCGTAGCAGTAGAGGCCAACATAGCACCCTTTGTTTGGGAGGAACATTTCAAAAATCTCTAAAAAACACACAGTAGTGACCCCCCGATGACCCCACCTGAAGATGCACTGCACTCATCCACTGAAAGTGTAGCCACCATGGATGGATTCAGTGTGGAGGAGGTCGCCATGGTAATCATGGCCTTGGCTGCTGGAAAGGCGCCGGGGCTTGACAGGTTGCCAGGCGACCTCTACAAACACGAACCCAAGATCTGGGCTCCTTATCTCAGGGTGTTATTCAACTCAATCCTGAATGGCATGCCAATCCCTTTGACATGGCCGGGGGCAGAGATAGTCCCTATCTTTAAGAAGGGATCGCCTCTGCTACCGGCCAACTACAGGCCAATAAGCCTGATTGACGTGTCACAAAAACTTTTTGCCAAGCTGCTGCTAAACCGCCTGCTCGAGTGGATTAGGGATTGTAATATCTTGAGTCCCTTCCAAGCAGGATTCAGGGAGAAGGTTTCAACCATAGACCAGGTCTTTCAGCTTGTCCTCATTTACTGGAAAACGGTGCAGATGGAGGGTGGCAGCCTCTATACTGTATTCGTGGACCTGAGGGCGGCGTTCGACCTGGTCCCCCGGTCCAAGCTGTGGGAGGTGCTGGCTAATCTGGGGGTTCCTGAGGGATTGTTGAAAATGATAGTTCGCCTTCACAGCGCCAACTTTGCACAGGTGAGATGTGGCAGGATGGGTGCACTGTCCGAGAGGTTCCCCGTTGGCAGGGGGGTAAGACAGGGTTGCGTGCTTGCACCGACCCTGTTTTGCCTCTATGTCAACGGGGTTATCTCCCATTTGGAGGGGATCTCCAATTCGGACGCTCCAAAGTTGGCAGCTGTAAGGGTGCCGGCCATTATGTTTGCTGACGACACCCTGCTGCTATCAAAGTCCGCAACGGGTATCCAGCGTATCCTCGATGGCTTTGCGGACTTCTGTGAGGGCCATGGTTTAGAAATTAACACTCTCAAAACTAAATTCATGGTCCTCAATCCCCCACCGAAATTCCATCTCAGCCCCAGAATTGCACAAAGCAGGCTTGAGAGGGTAAAAACCTTTGAATATTTGGGCATTATGTTAAATGACAAATTATCCTGGAACACGCACCTCGAGAAAGCTCTCCTCAAACTGACCCAGCACTCGGGGGCATTATGAGCCTTTTGGCGAATAATAAATCTTCGATTAGGCCTATTGGTCCCCCAATGCAGATTTACAAAACACAAGCTAAAGGGGCTGCCATGTATGGGTCCGAACTTTGGGGGCACGTAGGAACATCAGTCCTCTTGAAAGTGGAGAATAAATTCATCCGAAGGCTTGTAGGACTCCCATCTAGCACGCCCCTAGTCCCCCTTAGGTTGGATCTGGGTCTGCGTCCGCTAGACGACGAATTGGCTTTTCGCCCGCTGGCTTATTGGCGCAGACTGTGGGCAACCCCAGAATTGGCTAGCTACAGACAGGGACTACAGGAGGTGCTTGCTATGCCGAATGCTGGAAGAATCCAATGGCTCAAATTTATTAAACTGGAACTGGAGGGTTTGGGACTTTCTAAAATGTGGTCTGACCCCTTGGCCACTTGCCAACTTATTCCCAAAAAGGTATTAGCCAAGGCATATCACGACAGCAAATCATTGTCGCTTTTCAACAAACTAAAACCTGGGTCATTGACAGATTCCTTTATGTCCTTCAAGGCCACCTATAACTTCGAACTAACTTTAGATAAAGTCCACCCTCCACTGCTCAGGAAATTATACTTGCAGTGGAGACATGGGTCCCTCCCTATTCGATCACTCACAAGCAAGTGGTGTGGAATTTTAGTTCGTGAACTGAACATCATCTGCGCCATCTTGCCCATTCCTCAGACTCACGTATGAACATACACGACAGCCATTTTAGGTACCATGGTCTCCCTGTTCACGATCGATCATCAGCGCACTTCCCTGACCCTGCAAGCATCCCCCATGCAGCCTGGCTGCCCCCGCGCTCACATGCACAAGTCATGAACCCTCCTCTTCCGCATGACTCTGTCTCTGGGAATCACACCCTGCGCCTGACCAACACCTCCTTTCCTTCCATGAATACCCCTCTTTTGATAAACCCTTCCTCTATGCTCGATTGTCCACACCGATCCTTTCTTTCATGGATATCTCTCCTTTGATGACCCCTTCCTCTGAGCCCGATTGTCTGCACGGACCGCTGGTCATCCCTTGGCCTGAGGATACAGTTTATTGCCCATTACTGTATGCACTCGCCCCTCTTCAAAGGAGCTACTATTGATCATGACCGCCCCACCCCCTGAGAGTCGATCAGGCGCACACATTCCAAAGGAATCGGCGGAACACTCAGCTGCGTGATAGCCCCCTCCTATTGTATGGGGGGGTGAGGACCTCTACTGTAGCCACGTGTTGGAATGAGCCGGAACGGGGGGGGGTGTATGTCATTTTTCCTTACTTCACAATGTCTTTATTGTAATAAAGATCGGTCACATGTCGTAAACCAGTGTATAAAAGGCCAGGCCTCAGAGAGGCTGTTAGAGAGCACCTCGAGACGATACCTTGTTGTCGGATCTGATGTGTTCTGCTCCGTCGGAATAAAACTTGTTTCCTGTCTTCCTGTCTCCAGCGCCTGCCTCTTTATTTGTTTATTTGATAAACTTCGTATGGTATTAGAGGCGTTTAACGCCGGGCAAACTTAAGAAACATCGACTAAATCGCCTGACCACTTTCCTGACTTTCCTCAATTGGCGTCCCAAGTGTGGGGCCCATCAGCGACACGTGGATCCAGTGGGAGAGGTCCCGACGATAGAGTGAACGACTGCAACGATCGGGAGAGCTCCTGTCCGATAGACCCTCGTCTGACAGCCGATCATCCGAACTTCACTGGTTCCAAGCAGACCTCTCCCGAGTGATCTACGGTCCTGACTGGGAACCATCAGGAGTGCCGCGGTAGCAGCAGAGAGTAGAGGACGATCGGGCGCTGGAAGCGGAAGACGAGAAACTGTCCATGCGGTCCGGGTAAGGTCGTGACACACGACGAATTACGAATTGATTGATTGTTTGATTGATTGAAATACTAGTATTTGCATTGTCGCTCTTTGAGATATTCGCTGCCTGCAAACGGGGAGGAATAGGAATATTCTATCTCCCTTTGCGGATAGTGAAGGATAGGTAACGCAGACTTTTGTCCCCCATTGTAATCTGTCGTACCTATTTTTCTCCCCACTGATTGATTGTCCGAACATAGATTGTTTGGGGTATAGTTCTTTTGAGGTTCTCTGCTTGCAAATAACGTAGAATAGCCATATTCTGTCTAGTCTTTGCAAACAGTGAGAGATAGGTAGTGCGGACCTTTGTCCCCCGTTGTAATCTGTCATGCCTGTCTTCTCCCCACTGATTGGTAGTTGGAACAACCCGGACCGCTTATTAGAGATGAACCATCCAGCTCCATTGGAAGGCACCCCTAATAAGGACATGTTCATTAAACAAGGACTAGTCGCTATAGCTTATAGTAAGTTATGGCATAAATATACAAAAAAGGACCCCGAAAGTCAGTGGCCACTGATAGGTTCCTTTGATGATCATAAAATAAAAGCGCTAGAAGCAGCTGTTAGAATAAAAAAGGCAACACCCACCATGCTCGATAGTATCGGCATGTGGCGCAAAGAAGCAGAGCAACGAAGGAAAAGAGAAGAAGCAAGAATAGGGAAAGAGTTACGAAAGGCAGCCCACCTGGCAGCGAAGGAACTAGATGAAGAAATAAGAAGGAGAGAGGAAGTTAGACAAACGCAAGAATCAGGGTCGACAGGCCAATGCCCTGTTAGGACACCCTCTACGCTCTACCCGGAGATGCCCTCCAAACAACGGGCAAACGACGAGTTACTGCTAGGTCCTCCGATTATCTACATGCCCCCTCCTTATGCCCCCTGCCAGCCTCTTGCACAGCACCTACCAGTTCTGAGTGCGGGCGAGGGTGACCCTAGCGCTAGTGCCCCGGCTCTTACGGCCTTCGCACCAGCCACATTGGTAACAACATCAGATGAACTCGAGACTAGCAAGCAGCTAACGGCCAGACCAAATAGGTTGAGCAAAGACGAGCGGGATGGGATTGACAAGATAGCAAAGACATTGGTAGAACGGAAAGAGAGCGAAGAATATACGATGGATATGCACAATTCACATGCCGGTAGCCATAGACGGCATTTCATTTTACGGTTCAGCTACCACACCCTGAACGCATATGAGGATAGGTATCAAACTAAGGGTCCTGCTAAGCTGACGGCTCTATATAGAAAGATCGATGTTGAAGATGGGACTGAACGCGATGTGACGGACCTTTTCATGCAAACACTTGAAGTCTTCCGCCACCTCACGGAACAGAAACCAGAGGTCAAGATCACAGTCCCTGAAACGGCTGAGTCCCCATTAGAAGTAGCCAACACTATGATGCCTATCAGAGAAGCCGCCCCCTACTGGGTTCCCCCAAGAGGTCAGGGAACAAACGACGATATCAACCACGCAGATGCAAAAGGAAGGGTTGTGTACAATTGGGTTTACCAACCATGGGATCGACAAGATATTTTAACCTTTAGGCAAACCCTGCCTGATTTAAGGAAAAACCCGACAGCATTTTACACCGAATTAGGCACAGCCCTGGGCTCAACGATAATGACTCTAGCAGACATTGATTTGTTTTTCGGGTTATGTCTGCCGGCTGACGCGTGGAAGCAAATCCGGAAAGCCGAACACACAGACCTGTTCGGACATACCTGGAATCAACTCAGTGAGCTAGATAGGCGACGAGAGCCCGGAAGGAAACCGATAAAAGACATACTGGAACTCCCGGACAAAATAGTTCAGAAGTTAAAAACCTTGATCCCAGAGAAAAAGGTAGATTGGTCAATAGTCACGGCTTGCCGTCAGAAACCCCAGGAAGACGTATCAGAATACTTCTCCCGATTTGAAACGGTGTTCTCCGACTACAGTGGCCAAGACATGACCACCGCAACCGGACAACACCTATTTGTGCAAAACTACGTAAAGGGTCTGTCACGAGAGGTTTCCGAAAAGTTACAAACGAGCGAGAGTAGTTGGGGGGCCTCCAAACCCGCCGCTATCCTCCAAATGGCTCAGTACTATGAACACCAAAAGAATGAGAATGATAGGGCAACCGAGAGAAAGAAGAAAGATTTGAAAGAAAGGGTGATGATAGCCCAGATACAAGGGGTGGCAGTCGGGAAAGAACTACACAGGGGGAGCTATCAATCAATCGCCCCTAGAAATCCACCCCCAAAGGACCGCACACCCACTCCCTACCCTGGACGTAGGGACATAGAAGATAATCAGTGTGCATTTTGCAGAGGATTTGGACATTGGAAGTCTCAATGTCCGGCTCTTCTGGAACTAATTAAAAAAAAAGAAACGAGGGACATGACGAATGGTCCCAGGACTAGAGGGCAGGGGCGGGGGTACACAAATGACACCAACTGCGATAGACCAGGAAGATCGAACACATTTGACCGTCCCCGACAGAACCAGTACCAACTATCTGACAGTGAGAACATTCCCGACTTCGCATAGGACTGCCAGGGGCGAGGGAGGGATCCAGTCGAGCTCTGTGTTGACCAGCAAGGTCCTTACGTCACCGCTAAGGTCCTGGGTACAAAGTCTCCGTTTTTGGTAGACACTGGAGCGACACGTAGTGTATTATCAAAGCGACTGATTCCAAGGGCACCCTTGTCTGGCTCACACATTACATCGATAGGTTTCGATGGAACGCCCTCCACTAATCCCCTGTCTGTACCTATCTCCTTTGACCTAGGAAACAACCCCACTGACACAACATTTCTGCTCTCCTCCAACTCCCCTGACGCCATTATGGGTATTGATTTACTAAAACCTTTCCGAGCTACTATTAGGTGTTCCCCAGATGGAGTCCGAGTCATCCTGTACGACAACCCGAGCATGTCCAGATCCCGCCCCGCACGACATATGTACCCTATAACTGATGCTGACCTAACCTTGCTCGACACCCTACCCCTGTACCTATGGGCCAGAAATGACTCGGATGTAGGACGAATGATGATCGACCCTGTGCACATAACTGTTCGACCAGACACAATACTCCCGAAACTCCCACAGTACCGGATATCGCCCGAAGGCGAGAAGGCATTGGTAGCGATTATTCAGTCCCTGGTAGATGCAGGAGTGGTAGAGGAAGTGGTTAGTAATGTCTGCAACAGCCCTATCTTACCCATTGTTAAGAAGCAAGGTGAGGGAGATGAGAAAGCGTACCGCTTCATCATCGACCTGCGAGAAGTCAACAAAGTGGTGGTGCCACAGTACCCCGTAGTCTCAGACATCACCACCATTCTGACCCTCATCCCGTCCACTGCCACCACCTTCACCGTTATTGATCTCAAGAATGCATTTTTCTCTATCCCCATCCATCCAGACAGCCGTTATCTCTTCGGCTTCACCTTAAAAAACCGTTCGTACCGATTTTGTAGAGCTCCCCAGGGCTACACTGAAAGTCCCAGCATTTACAGCCAGGCCCTCAAAAGACAGCTGGACGCTGTCCAGCTACCAGATGGAGTGGTGTTGATCCAATATGTCGATGATATCCTTTTGGCGGCCGACACCACTCCACTCGCAATCACGGCCACTATCCAACTCTTGCACTTTCTTGCGGAGAATGGCCACAAAGTCTCCAAAAAGAAACTGCAGTTCTGCCAGCCTCAAGTGACATACCTAGGCCATCTCCTGTCCAAAGAAGGGAGGAAACTTACACCCGACCGAATCCAGACCATCCTAGACACCCCCATCCCAAAAACACAGAAGCAAGTCTGTTCATTGGTGGGCCTTACCTCTTTTTGCCGACAATGGTTACCAAATTTCAGTCTCATTATAAAGCCCCTACTTTCCCTGTTGGCCAAAGATGTTCCCTTCCCACTCCCTTGGACCCCCGAATGCCAAGCGTCCTTTAAGGAGTTGCGGGATGCCCTTTGCTCGGCACCCGTCCTAGGGACACCAGATTACTCCAAGCCCTTCTCCCTCTTCACTCACGAAAGGGAGGGATGCGCATTGTCTGTTCTAACTCAGCCCATCGGCTCCAAACAACGCCCTTGTGCCTACTTCTCTGCCACTCTTGACCCAGTCGCCAGAGCTTTACCTGCCTGCCTTCGAGCAGTAGCCGCCGCTGCTGTCTCTATCCGACAGAGTGAGGGAATTGTACTTTCGAACTCTCTCACGGTGTTGGTACCCCACGCAGTTGACACCCTTTTGAACCAGACCAAGACTCAACACCTGACTAGTGCACGACTGACGGGGTACGAATTGACTCTACTTGCACCCCACATCACTCTGAAGAGATGCACAACTTTGAATCCTGCTACACTGTTGCCCTTGCCTGAAAATGACCCCGATGTGCCCCCTATACAGGACTGTGTGACCCTCACGGACGAACAGACTAGGAGTAGAATTGACCTCCGAGACATTGCTTTTACAGACCCTGATGGAGAGCTATGGGTAGACGGCTCTTGTATCAAACTCCCAGACGGCACCACTTCAGCTGCCTATGCGGTGACGACGGCCCGAACAGTAGTTGAAACAGCCCGCATCATGCAACGATCCGCACAGGCGGCAGAGCTAATTGCCCTCACACGAGCATGTATCATAGCAGCAGGAACCACGGCGAACATTTACACGGACAGCCAGTATGCCTTCGGGGTGGTTCATCATTTTGGGCTCTTGTGGAGGGAAAGGGGATTCCTGACGTCCCACGGCACGCCCATCCTTCACGGAGATCTAGTCTCCGCCCTGATTAAAGCAGTTCTCCTCCCCAAACGATTAGCAGTGATCAAATGCCAGGCACACAAGAAGGTGACGGACTTAGTTGGACAGGGAAACGCACTGGCCGACATCACTGCCCGAACCACAGCTGAGAATAGGACGACGACACGCATATATGTGACCAGGTCACAAGCAGAAAAATGGACTGACGCTAGGGAAACGATTAGGGACATCCAGTCGGCCAGCACACCTCACGAACTGACTGAGTGGGCACGGGTGGGTCTAAAGGATGATGAAGGCTGCTGGCGGACAAAAGACACAAACAAATGGTTGCTGCCTGACTCATACTTGATCCCCATACTAACTATGGCACACTCCCCTGCACACATAGGTTCTGCCCCCATGATTGAACTCATTTCCAAAGTCTGGCACAACAATAAAATCCCCGACTCAGCCAAACGCCTGGTCCAGCAGTGCCTTATCTGCCTACAACACAACCCCGGGAAAGGAACTGTGGTACCCCGGGGAGGGTTTGGGATCCCCGACCACCCCTTTGAGGTCCTCCAGATGGATTACATCCAGCTGGAGAGATGCCAAGGTCTGAAGTACGTATTAGTCATTGTATGCGCCTTCAGCAAATGGGTGGAAGCCTATCCAACCCGTGATAACACTGCCATGACTACTGCCAAAGTACTACTGAAAGAGTTTTTCCCTCGCTACGGCCTTTGTCGAATTTTATGGAGCGACAATGGCCCCCACTTCATAGCTGAAGTTATCCAACTAATCTTGAAGGGGCTGGGTGTTGGACCTGGGCCTCTTGGCAGGGTCATCCCTAAACTTTTTGCCTTCCTCCAATACTCTCTCTGACCTGTTTTTGTTGGTTTAATGACTCTGGGCACTTTGCCACTGCTGACCAGTGCTAAAGTGCATATGCTCTCCCTGTTGTAAAGTGTACATGTGATTGATGTCCATGATTGGTTCATTGGATTTACTGTTAGTCCCTAGTAAAGTGCACCAGGAGTGCCAGGGCTTGTGAATGCCAATACTGCTAGTGGGCCTGCAGCGCTGGTTGCGCCACCCACAGAAGCAGCCTTAAAATGTGTCTAGGGTCTGCCATTGCAGAACCTGCGTGCAGTCTGGTACTGTCACCCTGGCTGGGCAAGTGCACACACTTGCCAGCCCCTAAACCTTCCCTTAACTTCATATTAGTCACCCCTATGGTAGGCCTGAGGGCAGGGTGCATTGTAAGTGTAAGGTAGAACATGCCCTGATGTGTGTGGCATGTTCTAATAGTGAATTACTGCCAAATTCGTTTTTCACTATTGTAAGGCTACCTGTTCCCTTCTAGGCCAGATGGGCTGCTGGAATTATTACACTCTATAATCCCAGCAGGCTCAGGGAACATGGTAGAAATTCATGTTTAGTATGCCTGAACTCAGAATAATAAAATACTTCTTTTAGTAAAGTTTATTTTAATATCCTGTGTTTGCAAATGCTACTTTTAGAAAGTTAGCATTTGCTTGCCTAGCCATTTCAGCCCGCCTCTGCTTGGATGTGGATCTGACTGTCTGGTGTGTGTGAGTGACAGGGCTGGGAGTTGACAGGTAGTGAATAGCCAGATGACACCTTAGTGGGTGGTGGGAGTTTCCCCTGAATGATGCATCAGGCTGTGCTCTGCCTCCACAATGCTGGCTCCGCCCTCCTGGGGAGCGACTGATGACTCAGCCTGCACCTGGCCCAGGAAGGACCGAAGCTTGTCAACAAAGTGCTCAGGCCACTCCTGCCCTCACAATGCCGGCTCCGCCCCCCTGGGGAGCGGCTGATGTGCCTGCACTCACACTGAATACAGAAGCCAGAAGTACCCACAACAAGTACTCAGAGACTGGAGCAGTTATGCAGAGGCCCCCCTGGCTTGCTAGAACAAAAGAAACTGGGTATAAAAGAAGGAGCCCTGCTCCTTGTAAATTAGATCCAGTTTGCGCAAAGAAGAAGCTCTGCCTGAAGAGAAGGACCCTGGAAGCTGCATGGAGAAGTACTGACTCTGACCCCAAGAGACTGGCCTGTGGTGGGTGCCTTGCTGCTGAAGGAGAGCAGGAGAAGAAAGACGGAAAGACTTTGCTTTTATTCAACTTGTGCCAAACTCTGCTGAAAGATCTCCAAGGGCTTGCTGCTGAACTTGCCCCCTGACCAGCGCCCCAGGAACAGTGGGCGCTACCCCCGTCTGGAAAAGGAACAGCTGCTGTGTATTGTCGACTCTGCATCACCGCCCTAAAGGACCTGTGCTAACCCCTGTCCTGCCAAGCACCGTAATTTCCTGCCGTCGCAGCTCGCACCGCAAAGGTCAGCCTGTCTGACCCCAGCCCCGTGACTGCCTCCCCGACCGGAAGAGACAACGCAAAGCAGAGGACCTGTCCGGTCCGATCACCACCTTCTGCTGCCCCCGCGCTGTGGAAAGTGAAGAGGAGACGGACTTCAGTACGTGTGCCCATCGGGAGGAAAGAGCCCTGCAGAGACCCTCGCAATCCGCTGCACCCCTCTCCAGGCGAACCCAAGACGCAGCCCCTGCCTGTAAGCCTGTGTCCCCTGAACACCGCCAACCTCGAGGTTAGTGCTCCTGTGGTCTCCGTGCCACGTCACCCTCCTGGAAGGCACCACAACAGGGACGTCTGCCTGGCATCGGCCGCACCGAAGCTGAAAAGGACACGAAGGTATTGTGTGCTAAGCAAGCAGCATATTAGCCCGCGCTGTGTGCTCCCAATTGTATGCCCTGCCTTGCTCTGCCCCCCCCAGGAGAGGCCGCACCGCACTGTGAAGGGTGCCTTGCCTCCCGGAGATCCTTCGCTGTCAGAAGGGACCCCTCTGCACTGACAATTCCTGAAAGAAAGCATTCCTGAAGGTGCCTTGGTCCCAGAGGCTCCTCTCATCGCCTGCTTGCTGCTCTGCTCCGAGCTCAGCCCCCACCTCTGGAAAAGGCCCAGGGTTTTTCAAGCCCCTCTCTGGTGTCCATTCCAAGCCTACCGCGAGATGCGTGAGAGTTGGTAGGGGCCGAGTCAGTTTCACCCTTGAAGGCAGGAGAGGCGCTGCAAGGCGCTCCGAAGGCCGGGGAGGGTCCCAAAGCCCCAGAACAGAGAGAGGCTTTCTCTTTGAAAGGAAAGAACACTGAGAGAACTGTGAAATTAGGAGATTTATAACAAAAGCGCCTTAACAGAGAAATCTCCATTTTTGAACTACAAGGAAGTGAGAAAACATTCAGAAGTGCATATAAAGACTTGTACATTACTAAAAAGAACTGTGGCAACATAAATAAGAGTAACTGGAACCTCGCAATCCTTTAAAGTAACAAACTGTATTTACAAGCCTGATTTTAAAAATATATAAAGAGAATATATTTTTTACTACAAAACAGTTTGGTGTCATTGTGTGGTGGGTTGGTTGTGGTGGTATGATATTGCAAATGTTTAACCCTATGTGCCCCAGAGATTAGCCTAGACTGCTTGCGCCACACTACCTAGAGGGTAAGCAGAGGTTGTTCTTAGAGGTAACCCTCAGCCCTGACGAGGAAGAGAGAGGCCCTGTTTGTCGCCAGTGCTGCACTGCGCCAACCAGAGACTCCCCCTTCCTACATTGGTCGCAGCGGTGAGGATAGCGAATTTACATTTGCAGTGTTCATGCCTTAACTATTGACCATTGCACAGTGATGACAGTCCAGTAACTAAGCCACAGACTTTGTTTTTTTTGGATTTATGATTTGCGAGAAGAGATCTCCATGTGTTTTTGAAGTCATGCCTGTGTCAGTGAAAATGGAAAAGGCAGCATCCATTTCTTCTATTGACTGTGATTGGGAGAAACTAGAAAACTACACTGGGAAACAGCTCAGGAGCTTCTGCAAAAATTTGAACATTTCCATGACCGGACTCTCCAGAAGGGAGCAGTTCCAAAAGGCGCTGAGGGCCTGGGTCAAGGCAAGGAATGCCCCTGGAAAGGATTTTGAATTTGAGGATGCAGAACAGCAGCTGGAGGGACCCCTGACTCCAGAGTGTAGGGGTGCAACCTCCCCATTGGGTAGCAGTGTTTCTGGCCGAGGTCTGTCGCCAGAGGAGCTGGCGGACAGACAGGCAACCCGAGATCATGAATTGAAGTTGGCAGAGCTGGAAATAAATGGGCAACTGGAGCTAGAATCTAGGAGGTTAGCCCTGGAAGTAATGAAAATGGAGCTTGCGCATGACTTAAGAATGAGGAAACTTGACTTGGAGCTCGAGGCGCTTGAGGCCAGGAGGGCTTCAGCCCAGCAACAAGAAATGTGTGTAGCTCAGAGATTGAGCTTTGCTGAGTTGGAGGTGGAGTCCAGCTCAGATGGTGGCAGCAACATTCAGGTATCTAGTGCAGACAGCATAGCGCGCGCACCTAGAGATATGGCACCTGACTTGGAGGGGGTTAACATACACCAGGAGGTTCAAGGGCATGAGGTAGCTCCAGTAGTGCGCAGCGTCCCTGAAGGGAATAGGGTAGCTGGCGTAGGAGTTCATGGTCCTAGTGGTGGGAGGGATTCCCCCATGGTTGAGGTCCTGGTGGGTGAGTGTAAGGACCGCCCAGAAGAGTGTGGGTTGTGTGACAGAGACAGTTCGCTACTGTCTGGCCAGTCTCAGGAGAATGGTGTGGAGTATGTGTGTGAGGCGCTGGATGGTGAGGTGAAGGATAATTTGGTTAACCCTACTAGGGGGCTGTGTAATCCAATTGTGGGAGAGCATACTTTAAGTCCCAGTTTTCCAGAGCTATGCCAACACCTGTTTGAGAGTGAGTTCTCTGGCCCCAGGGAGCTCACATTGGAGGCAGACCTTGTGGTGGATTCCCGAGGGTCTGGAGAGGCATTGGGGTGTGATCCTGTGGGGAGTGTCTCAGGTATCTTCCAGCCCAGAGTGGTGGAAGTGGCGCAGAGTAGCCCAGCTAGGTCCTGTAGTAGTGAGATGGGTGTAGGGCCTCACGTCCTGTCCTTAAGGGGAAGGAGTGAGAATGGGTTTTGTCCCGGTAGTGCCCAACCTCAGTCTCAGAGCCTGGATGGTTCTTTAAGGGAACACCAGGTGGGGAGCCTAGGCTGTCCGGATGAGTCACCCGCTGAGGGGGATCCCCCAGTGGCTAGAGAACGTGGAGGCTCTGTAAACAGGGCTCCAGTAGTTCTGGTGACTGGCAGTACCACTCCAGTTGGGAGGGTGCAGAAGTCCAGAAAGAGGGGCGAGAGGGGGAAAGAGTCCCCAGTGGAAGAACCAGTGGGTCAGGGGCCAGCCAGCAGGGCTGCGTCCCCAGTGAATGACCAGGGGGACACCACTTCTGTCCTGGGGGATCTACCCGCACTGTCAGAGGGACAGGGGTTGGGAGATCCGCGCCGGGCAGGCTGTTGCACGACACATGAGCTATGTGCCACCCTCAGGGGGGGCAGGTGTGCTCCCCGGAAAGTCCTGGTGCGCCAGGCAAGTGTTCAACTGCAGGGTTGGGTCCCTGAGTTGAGAAGCCAGGGTCAGGTGTTGTCTGACCTGGAGGGCAGGGCCACTGTAATCAGTGTCCTGGCCCATGTCACTTCTAGGGGTACCACTCCAGTTGGGAGTGGGCAGTACTGTGGAAGGGGGTGCAGAGGGAGGGAGTCCTCGCCTCTGACCCCGGTGCAGTTTGAGGGTTTAGACCCTAGGTTTAAGGGCCAGGTGCAGGGTGTCCCCCCTGACCTGGTGCCCCAGTTGCAGGATAGCACCCCTGAACTGGTGGGCGAATTGTGCAGGTCACCTGCCACAGGTGCCCTGACAATTCTGGAAGGGGGTACCACTCCAGGTGGGAGGGTACAGAGCCCCCAGGAGGAGGACCGGGTGTGGGAGAGGCCACCCCAGTCTTTAGTACAGCCGTCAGGTACAGACCTGAGGCTGGTGGGTCAGTGCCAGGATGGCATACCTGACCTGACAGGAGGGAGAGTGGACTAGGGGGGGCCAAGCACCTGGGGCTAATGCCCCCCACTCTTTAAGGCCACAGAGGTTTGAGAGCCCTGAGAGGCGTAAGGCTTGGGTCTCATTCCTGACTACTGTCAGTGGCCACTGTGACATTTTTCTGTCTGCCTGTTGGGACACACCTGTGAGCGAATTAAGGTTCAAGGCTGCACAGGTGGTGTCCACAGGTGTAGAGAAGGGTTTCCCATGGATTGGCTTGGTGGACCCTGAGAGTATGAACAGAGGATTTGAAGGAGGTGCAGATTGGCGTAGAACTGGAATGTGCCCCTGCTGTTGCGGGCCAGGTCCAGGTTCTATCGCCCAAAGCAGGGAAGCCCATCACAGTGGTGATTGGTCTACCCTGCGTTTTGGCTGGAAGGGGGTTGTGTTGGACCTGGGCCTCTTGGCAGGGTCATCCCTAAACTTTTTGCCTTCCTCCAATACTCTCTCTGACCTGTTTTTGTTGGTTTAATGACTCTGGGCACTTTGCCACTGCTGACCAGTGCTAAAGTGCATATGCTCTCCCTGTTGTAAAGTGTACATGTGATTGATGTCCATGATTGGTTCATTGGATTTACTGTTAGTCCCTAGTAAAGTGCACCAGGAGTGCCAGGGCTTGTGAATGCCAATACTGCTAGTGGGCCTGCAGCGCTGGTTGCGCCACCCACAGAAGCAGCCTTAAAATGTGTCTAGGGTCTGCCATTGCAGAACCTGCGTGCAGTCTGGTACTGTCACCCTGGCTGGGCAAGTGCACACACTTGCCAGCCCCTAAACCTTCCCTTAACTTCATATTAGTCACCCCTATGGTAGGCCTGAGGGCAGGGTGCATTGTAAGTGTAAGGTAGAACATGCCCTGGTGTGTGTGGCATGTTCTAATAGTGAATTACTGCCAAATTCGTTTTTCACTATTGTAAGGCTACCTGTTCCCTTCTAGGCCAGATGGGCTGCTGGAATTATTACACTCTATAATCCCAGCAGGCTCAGGGAACATGGTAGAAATTCATGTTTAGTATGCCTGAACTCAGAATAATAAAATACTTCTTTTAGTAAAGTTTATTTTAATATCCTGTGTTTGCAAATGCTACTTTTAGAAAGTTAGCATTTGCTTGCCTAGCCATTTCAGCCCGCCTCTGCTTGGATGTGGATCTGACTGTCTGGTGTGTGTGAGTGACAGGGCTGGGAGTTGACAGGTAGTGAATAGCCAGATGACACCTTAGTGGGTGGTGGGAGTTTCCCCTGAATGATGCATCAGGCTGTGCTCTGCCTCCACAATGCTGGCTCCGCCCTCCTGGGGAGCGACTGATGACTCAGCCTGCACCTGGCCCAGGAAGGACCGAAGCTTGTCAACAAAGTGCTCAGGCCACTCCTGCCCTCACAATGCCGGCTCCGCCCCCCTGGGGAGCGGCTGATGTGCCTGCACTCACACTGAATACAGAAGCCAGAAGTACCCACAACAAGTACTCAGAGACTGGAGCAGTTATGCAGAGGCCCCCCTGGCTTGCTAGAACAAAAGAAACTGGGTATAAAAGAAGGAGCCCTGCTCCTTGTAAATTAGATCCAGTTTGCGCAAAGAAGAAGCTCTGCCTGAAGAGAAGGACCCTGGAAGCTGCATGGAGAAGTACTGACTCTGACCCCAAGAGACTGGCCTGTGGTGGGTGCCTTGCTGCTGAAGGAGAGCAGGAGAAGAAAGACGGAAAGACTTTGCTTTTATTCAACTTGTGCCAAACTCTGCTGAAAGATCTCCAAGGGCTTGCTGCTGAACTTGCCCCCTGACCAGCGCCCCAGGAACAGTGGGCGCTACCCCCGTCTGGAAAAGGAACAGCTGCTGTGTATTGTCGACTCTGCATCACCGCCCTAAAGGACCTGTGCTAACCCCTGTCCTGCCAAGCACCGTAATTTCCTGCCGTCGCAGCTCGCACCGCAAAGGTCAGCCTGTCTGACCCCAGCCCCGTGACTGCCTCCCCGACCGGAAGAGACAACGCAAAGCAGAGGACCTGTCCGGTCCGATCACCACCTTCTGCTGCCCCCGCGCTGTGGAAAGTGAAGAGGAGACGGACTTCAGTACGTGTGCCCATCGGGAGGAAAGAGCCCTGCAGAGACCCTCGCAATCCGCTGCACCCCTCTCCAGGCGAACCCAAGACGCAGCCCCTGCCTGTAAGCCTGTGTCCCCTGAACACCGCCAACCTCGAGGTTAGTGCTCCTGTGGTCTCCGTGCCACGTCACCCTCCTGGAAGGCACCACAACAGGGACGTCTGCCTGGCATCGGCCGCACCGAAGCTGAAAAGGACACGAAGGTATTGTGTGCTAAGCAAGCAGCATATTAGCCCGCGCTGTGTGCTCCCAATTGTATGCCCTGCCTTGCTCTGCCCCCCCCAGGAGAGGCCGCACCGCACTGTGAAGGGTGCCTTGCCTCCCGGAGATCCTTCGCTGTCAGAAGGGACCCCTCTGCACTGACAATTCCTGAAAGAAAGCATTCCTGAAGGTGCCTTGGTCCCAGAGGCTCCTCTCATCGCCTGCTTGCTGCTCTGCTCCGAGCTCAGCCCCCACCTCTGGAAAAGGCCCAGGGTTTTTCAAGCCCCTCTCTGGTGTCCATTCCAAGCCTACCGCGAGATGCGTGAGAGTTGGTAGGGGCCGAGTCAGTTTCACCCTTGAAGGCAGGAGAGGCGCTGCAAGGCGCTCCGAAGGCCGGGGAGGGTCCCAAAGCCCCAGAACAGAGAGAGGCTTTCTCTTTGAAAGGAAAGAACACTGAGAGAACTGTGAAATTAGGAGATTTATAACAAAAGCGCCTTAACAGAGAAATCTCCATTTTTGAACTACAAGGAAGTGAGAAAACATTCAGAAGTGCATATAAAGACTTGTACATTACTAAAAAGAACTGTGGCAACATAAATAAGAGTAACTGGAACCTCGCAATCCTTTAAAGTAACAAACTGTATTTACAAGCCTGATTTTAAAAATATATAAAGAGAATATATTTTTTACTACAAAACAGTTTGGTGTCATTGTGTGGTGGGTTGGTTGTGGTGGTATGATATTGCAAATGTTTAACCCTATGTGCCCCAGAGATTAGCCTAGACTGCTTGCGCCACACTACCTAGAGGGTAAGCAGAGGTTGTTCTTAGAGGTAACCC
This sequence comes from Lissotriton helveticus, assembly GCF_964261635.1. Taxonomy (NCBI): domain Eukaryota; kingdom Metazoa; phylum Chordata; class Amphibia; order Caudata; family Salamandridae; genus Lissotriton; species Lissotriton helveticus. The sequence goes on along the minus strand of NC_136063.1, from coordinate 289,256,039 downwards.
TCAGCCCTGACGAGGAAGAGAGAGGCCCTGTTTGTCGCCAGTGCTGCACTGCGCCAACCAGAGACTCCCCCTTCCTACACTGGGGGTAAAACAGAGGTTCCATGCGGTCTTCCACCCCCAATCCGCTGGCCTAGTTGAGCGACACAATGCTACACTGAAACTGAAACTGTCAAAAATAGTGGCCACCACAGGACTTAAGTGGCCAGATGCCCTCCCACTGGCATTGCTATCGATGCGCTCGACTCCCACTAAGCACCACTTGACCCCCTACGAGGTTGTGTTTGGGCGACCAATGAACCTCTGGACTGCCCCCAAACCAACCTCCATTCACGACGTCCCCGACGTCCTGCTGTCAGATTATTTATGCAAATTAACTAAAACGTTGTCTGTCATTCATCAACAGGTGCAGCAGGCCATCCCCGATGCTTCCAGGGGTCCCGGTCACGATATCCAACCGGGAGATTATGTTTTAGTCCGGAATTTTCAACGGGCAAAGAGTCTGGAACCCCGGTGGACGGGCCCCTGGCAAGTACTGATCACCACTCGGACGGCTCTTCGAGTAGAGAGAGAAAGGCACTGGCTGCACGCCCACCACTGCAAGAAGGTCTCCTCGACCCTGGCCTCGACAGAAAACGTCGACACCCAAGAAGAGCTCCTGAACAAAGACCGGCCATCACTGAACTGCTATCCTGATACCGAGGCACTTGAACTTGCAAAATTCTCTGATCCCACTGTGCCATCCCGGGAAGGGTATTTCCTGCGTCGAAAGGAGGGAGCTTCGGCTAAGTAGACCACGGACTAAGTTAAAATCTCAGAACGGTGGCCTAAAACAACCAAGGGTTACCCGGAGAGAAGCTAAACTAAGTCTGTGGTTCTGCCCACTACCGAGCACCTTGAAGATGATGGAAGCGCCAGATAAGAAGATGATGGAAGCGCCAGATAAGAAGATGATGAAAGCAACAGGAAATACCCACTACAGGAACCCAAAGACTGACAATTTTGCACAAATCAAAGACAATCGCCTTCTTCATTCTCTTCCTCTTTTTCCTCCTCCTCATGACTTCCTTCTGGATCTTGGAGGACAGCACACCCGCTCATCAGATAATGCTGACCACTGCACAGCCAACCACCATGATAGAGCATCACCTGATCTCCCTTTCGCCTCAGCTCCGAGAAAGGCGTAAGGAGTTCTGGAACAATTCCTTCGTGCAACTATTGCACCAGCACAACCTTGCTGCAAATGCCACGAACTGCTGGGTCTGCGGGTTGCTCCCGCATGCCACTGGACACTCCATCCCCTTCATCCCTTCTCCTTTCTCAGTTCATGGCTCCTGCCTCGCCTGGTTGATCCTCTTGCAGGAAAGCCACAAGGTCAACGCTGCTTCTGGTCAAACAGTGTCACATTTCTACTATGGGTTCTGGCTGAACAAAACAGGAAGGACGTCTGCCCCCTTTTGTCCTGTGACCTCAGGTTCCGCCTTTCATATGAACATCCCTGCCAAAGAACGAGTTGAAATGCAAGTGCTCCACAATCCAGCTAGACCCACCTTCTCCCACCTGCGGAAGCGAACGGCTGCCACTCTGACTGTGGCCCTGTCTGTCATTAATGTCACAGGTCTCGTGTGCCTCGAAGGCCAGGGAACACAGCTGGTGGGTCACAGTTCCTGCCGTATCACCAGAACGTTGGTCTCAGTTGATCCCCCCTCCTTTGTTGCTTCTCCGAATATGTACTTTGTTTGTGGCATCAAAGCTTACACTTGGCTTCCGAAAGGTTGGAGGGGTACATGCTACATCGCCTTCATTCTTCCCCCCACGTATGTGGCCCCAGCCTACCATCACCGGCAAAAGCGCGCCGGAGACATTCGACAAGCCGACTCCACCGGAGCACAGTTCCTGGATGCGGTGAAGGGACTTGTTCCTCTGTGGGGCCCAATAGCAAATAGCCGTGCTATCCGACACCTGACTCAGGCAGTAGAAACAACCATTAACATCACGGCTGGCATCCTCGCTAACAACACGGCTGAGCTTCAGGCAGTCCGCCTGGTGGCTCTTCAAAACCGCCTTGTCCTAGATGTGGTTCTGGCCGACCGTGGAGGAGCATGCCGCATCATCGGTTCCAGCTGTTGCACCTACGTGCCAGATAACTCGCCTTCAGTCTACAAAGCAATCGAACACCTCCACAGACTATCCTCAAAGGTTCACCAGGAGCAAGAAGGATGGTCGCTTGGAAGCTGGTTTGGGACACTTTGAAGGACTGGGGATGGAGGTTGTTTACATTTATACTGATACCAGTCCTGATACTGTGTGGGTGTTGCTTAGGTATTCAATGTTTGCCACCTTTGTGTTCACTCATTTCTAACTGTATGTGCCCTAAGACTTTGGACTTTAGAACTGAGCACATGAGTCCCCTCTATGAGATCGAAATACGTGGTCTTATGGGGATAGATCCGAATTGACAAGCTGGCGAGACATGTTAAAAGGGAGGACTGTGGAATTTTAGTTCGTGAACTGAACATCATCTGCGCCATCTTGCCCATTCCTCAGACTCACGTATGAACATACACGACAGCCATTTTAGGTACCATGGTCTTCCTGTTCACGATCGATCATCAGCGCACTTCCCTGACCCTGCAAGCATCCCCCGTGCACCCTGGCTGCCCCCGCGCTCACATGCACAAGTCATGAACCCTCCACTTCCGCATGACTCTGTCTCTGGGAATCAAACCCTGCGCCTGACCAACACCTCCTTTCCATCCATGAATACCCCTCTTTTGATAAACCCTTCCTCTATGCTCGATTGTCCACACCGATCCTTTCTTTCATGGATATCTCTCCTTTGATGACCCCTTCCTCTGAGCCCGATTGTCTGCACGGACCGCTGGTCATCCCTTGGCCTGAGGATAAAGTTTATTGCCCATTACTGTATGCACTCGCCCCTCTTCAAAGGAGCTACTATTGATCATGACCGCCCCACCCCCTGAGAGTCGATCAGGCGCACACATTCCAAAGGAATCGGCGGACCACTCAGCTGCGTGATAGCCCCCTCCTATTGTATGGGGGGGTGAGGACCTCTACTGTAGCCACGTGTTGGAATGAGCCGGAACGGGGGGGGGGTGTATGTCATTTTTCCTTACTTCACAATGTCTTTATTGTAATAAAGATCGGTCACATGTCGTAAACCAGTGTATAAAAGGCCAGGCCTCAGAGAGGCTGTTAGAGAGCACCTCGAGACGATACCTTGTTGTCCGATCTGATGTGTTCTGCTCCGTCGGAATAAAACTTGTTTCCTGTCTTCCTGTCTCCAGCGCCTGCCTCTTTATTTGATAAACTTCGTATGGTATTAGAGGCGTTTAACGCCGGGCAAACTTAAGAAACATCGACTAAATCGCCTGACCACTTTCCTGACTTTCCTCAGTGGAGCAAGGATGCAACTAGTATTTGCCCAGCATGCAGATCCTCTGATGAATCTGAACTCCACATTCTCTTTTTTTGTCCTGTTTATCGAGAGATTCGCAAACAATGGATAGTCCCACTATGCAGAAACCTGGGATTTGTGAAGTGTTTGCTGCTCTTAGAGTTTTGAAAACCAATCTGTCTGACTATATTGTGTTTGCGGTGGCCAAATACTTGGGTGCTATCTGGAGTATCAGAAGGAAATGCCTTAGGGATGGCAACTGATCCTATTGTTTCTAAGACACGGCAGTGTAATTTGGGACTGTGCTATTGTCCGATTTTCTATATTTTATACTGTATAACCTTTTACAAAACAACAGTTTTAAAATGTATGTTTTATACGTCTTTTATGGTAAATTCTTAACGAAATAAAGATTTTTTTGAATTGAAAATATTAAATATCCAGTCCTCTCATGCTTTCGTTCTCCCAAATTCATGAGTATTAATCCGACACAGTCTGAAAAAAAGTGTAAACTTTATGAGAAATATTTTATCCGTAGTAGACAGACGGAATGCCATAGACGATCCATTAATCAGTTGAGTGTAGTGAACAATAAAGAGAAAATTCTCGAAACCTTATCTTTCGGCATTACATTTTTCTTTTCGGCGCACACCAAAGTATTTTTCGGCAAGCTTGTATGGGCAAGGAAGTGAGGTTTCATACTCCAATGAAATGTATGCTTCATCCTGTCCTGGATACATTTGTGGGAAATTAAATAGAAACTATTTGTGGGAGACGGGGCAGTATACTATGAATGTGGGAAACCTGTATATGCATCACCAGTGCTATTCATAACCACCCCAGGGGCGTAACAAACGCCCCGCAGCACCCGCGGTGCGGGGGGGAGGGCCCACTCTCTTCAGGAAATTAAGGGGGCCCCATCAGCTCTTCGGTGAGAGCTGTGAGAGAGGCATGCCCTAAAGCAAGCCTCTCTCTCTCTAAAGCAGGTGCAGGCTGTCTGCAGCCTGCTCTGAGCCCCTCCCGCTGACTGAAGAGAAACAATGTAACAAGTTGCAATGTTTCTCTTCAGTCAGAGCGAGTGAGGCCCGGAAAGAGGATGGGGTGGGGCCCCAGAGAGCAGGAGGCACCACAGAGCACTGCTCGGGACCCTGACAAGGGTGGGAGTGGGAGCCCTCAGAGTCAGCATTCTCCAGGGCAAAGCTCATATGAGAAGGGATGAGGCAGCAATATGGTGCCCTCAGGTAAGCACTCTTGTTAGAACGCACCATGTGGGCGTCCGCAGGCAGGGCAAGGGGGGGTCCGAGAAGGGTGCAAGGCAGTGGGGAGAAGGGTGCAAGGCAGAGAGGAGATGGGCGCAAGGCGGAGGGGAGAAGGGTGTAAGGCAGAGGGGAGATGGGTGCAAGGTAGAGAGGAGAAGGGTGCAAGGCAGAGAGGAGAAGGGTGCAAGGCAGAGAGGAGAAGGGTGCAAGGCAGAGAGGAGATGGGTGCAAGGCGGAGGGGAGAAGGGTGTAAGGCAGAGGGGAGATGGGTGCAAGGTAGAGAGGAGAAGGGTGCAAGGCAGAGAGGAGAAGGGTGCAAGGCAGAGAGGAGAAGGGTGCAAGGCAGAGGGGAGAAGGGTGCTAGGGGGAGGGGAGAAGGGTGCAAGGCAGAGGGGAGAAGGGTGCAAGGCAGAGGGGACAAGGGTGCAAGGCAGAAGGGAGTAAGGGTGCAAGGCCGAGGAGAGAATGGTGCGAGGCAGAGAGGAGAAGGGTGCAAGGCAGAGGAGAGAAGGGTGCAAGGCAGAGGAGAGAAGGGTGCAAGGTAGAGAGGAGAAGGGTGCAAGGCAGAGGAGAGCAGGGTGCAAGGCAGAGAGGAGAAGGGTGCAAGGCGGAGGGGAGAAGGGTGCAAGGCAGAGGGGAGAAGAGTGCAAGGGGGAGGGGAGAAGGGTGCAAGGTAGAGAGGAGAAGGGTGCAAGGCAGAGAGGAGAAGGGTGCAAGGCAGAGGGGAGAAGAGTGCAAGGCAGAGAGTAGAAAAGTGCAAGGGGGAGGGGAGAAGGATGCAAGGCAGAGGGGAGAAGGTTGCATGGCAGAGAGGGGAAGGGTGCAAGGCGGAGGGGAGAAGGGTGCAAGGCAGAGGGGAGAAGGGTGCAAAGGGGAGGGGAGAAGGGTGCAAGGCAGAGGGGAGAAGAGTGCAAGGGGGAGGGGAGAAGGGTGCAAGGTAGAGAGGAGAAGGGTGCAAGGCAGAGGGGAGAAGAGTGCAAGGCAGAAAGTTGAAAAGTGCAAGGGGGAGGGGAGAAGGATGCAAGGCAGATGGGAGAAGGTTGCAAGGCAGAGAGGAGAAGGGTGCAAGGCGGAGGGGAGAAGGGCGCAAGGCAGAGGGGAGAAAGGTGCAAGATAGAGAGCAGAAGGGTGCAAGGCATAGGGGAGAAGGGTGCAAGGCAGAGAGGAGAAGGGTGCAAGGCAGAGGGGAGAAGGGTGCAAGGCAGAGGAGAGAAGAGTGCAAGGTAGAGGGGAGAAGGGTGCAAGGCAGAGGGGAGAAGATTGCAAGGCAGAGGGGAGAAGAGTGCAAGGCAGAGAGTAGAAAAGTGCAAGGGGGAGGGGAGAAGGATGCAAGGCAGAGGGGAGAAGGTTGCAATGCAGCGAGGAGAAGGGTGCAAGGCGGAGGGGAGAAAGGGTGCAAGGCAGAGGGGAGAAATGTGCAAGATAGAGAGGAGAAGGGTGCAAGGCATAGGGGAGAAGGGTGCAAGTCAGAGAGGAGAAGGGTGCACGGCAGAGGGGAGAAGGGTGCAAGGCAGAGGAGAGAAGAGTGCAAGGTAGAGGGGAGAAGGGTGCAAGGCAGATGGGAGAAGGGTGCAAGGTTGAGAGGAGAAGGGTGCAAGGCAGAGGGGAGAAGAGTGCAAGAGGGAGGGGAGAAGGGTTCAAGGCAGAGGGGAGAAGGGTGCAAGGCAGAGAGGAGAAGAGTGCAAGGTGCAGGGGAGAAGTGTGCAAGGCAGAGGGGAGAAGGGTGCAAGGTAGAGAGGAGAAGGGTGCAAGGTGGAGGGGAGAAGGGTGCAAGGTAGAGGGGAGAAGGGTGCAGGGTAGAGAAGGGTGCAAGGCAGAGGGGAGAAGGGTGCAAGGCAGAGAGGAGAAGGGTGCAAGGCAGAGAGGAGAAGGGTACAAGGTAGAGAAGGGTGAAAGGCGGAGGGGAGAAGGGTGCAAGGCAGAGGGGAGAAGGGTGGAACGGGGAGGGGGAGAAGGGTGCAAGGCAGAGTGGAGAAGGGTGCAAGCCAGAGAGGAGAAGGGTGCAAGGCGGAGGGGAGAAGGGTGCAAGGCAGAGGGGAGAGGGTGCAAGACAGAGGGGAGAAGGGTGCAAGGTAGAGAGGACAAGGGTGCAAGGCATTGGGGAGAAGAGTGCAAGGGGGAGGGGAGAAGGGTGCAAGGCAGAGGGGGAGAAGGGTGCAAGGCAGAGGGGAGAAGAGTGCAAGGTAGAGAAGGGTGCAAGGCGGAGGGGGAGTAGGGTGCAAGGCAGAGGAGAGAAGGGTGCAATGCAGAGAAGAGAAGGGTGCAAGGCAGAGGGGAGAAGGGTGCAAGGCAGAGAGGAGAAGGGTGCAAGGCAGAGGGGAGAAGGGTGCAAGGCAGAGAGGAGAAGGGTGCCAGGCAGAGGGGAAAAGGGTGCAAGGCAGAGGGGATAAGGGTGCTAGGGGGAGGGGAGAAGGGTGCAAGGCAGAGGGGAGAAGGGTGCAAGGCAGAGGGGAGAAGGGTGCAAGGCAGAGGGGAGTAAGGGTGCAAGGCCGAGGGGAGAATGGTGCGAGGCAGAGAGGAGAAGGGTGCAAGGCAGAGGAGAGAAGGGTGCAAGGCAGAGGAGAGAAGGGTGCAAGGTAGTGAGGAGAAGGGTGCAAGGCAGAGGAGAGCAGGGTGCAAGGCAGAGAGGAGAAGGGTGCAAGGCGGAGGGGAGAAGGGTGCAAGGCAGAGGGGAGAAGAGTGCAAGGGGGAGGGGAGAAGGGTGCAAGGTAGAGAGGAGAAGGGTGCAAGGCAGAGAGGAGAAGGGTGCAAGGCAGAGGGGAGAAGAGTGCAAGGCAGAGGGGAGAAAAGTGCAAGGGGGAGGGGAGAAGGATGCAAGGCAGAGGGGAGAAGGTTGCATGGCAGAGAGGGGAAGGGTGCAAGGCGGAGGGGAGAAGGGTGCAAGGCAGAGGGGAGAAGGGTGCAAAGGGGAGGGGAGAAGGGTGCAAGGCAGAGGGGAGAAGAGTGCAAGGGGGAGGGGAGAAGGGTGCAAGGTAGAGAGGAGAAGGGTGCAAGGCAGAGGGGAGAAGAGTGCAAGGCAGATGGGAGAAGGGTGCAAGGTTGAGAGGAGAAGGGTGCAAGGCAGAGGGGAGAAGAGTGCAAGGTAGAGAAGGGTGCAAGGCGGAGGGGGAGAAGGGTGCAAGGCAGAGGAGAGAAGGGTGCAATGCAGAGAAGAGAAGGGTGCAAGGCAGAGGGGAGAAGGGTGCAAGGCAGAGAGGAGAAGGGTGCAAGGCAGAGGGGAGAAGGGTGCAAGGCAGAGAGGAGAAGGGTGCCAGGCAGAGGGGAAAAGGGTGCAAGGCAGAGGGGATAAGGGTGCTAGGGGGAGGGGAGAAGGGTGCAAGGCAGAGGGGAGAAGGGTGCAAGGCAGAGGGGAGAAGGGTGCAAGGCAGAGGGGAGTAAGGGTGCAAGGCCGAGGGGAGAATGGTGCGAGGCAGAGAGGAGAAGGGTGCAAGGCAGAGGAGAGAAGGGTGCAAGGCAGAGGAGAGAAGGGTGCAAGGTAGTGAGGAGAAGGGTGCAAGGCAGAGGAGAGCAGGGTGCAAGGCAGAGAGGAGAAGGGTGCAAGGCGGAGGGGAGAAGGGTGCAAGGCAGAGGGGAGAAGAGTGCAAGGGGGAGGGGAGAAGGGTGCAAGGTAGAGAGGAGAAGGGTGCAAGGCAGAGAGGAGAAGGGTGCAAGGCAGAGGGGAGAAGAGTGCAAGGCAGAGGGGAGAAAAGTGCAAGGGGGAGGGGAGAAGGATGCAAGGCAGAGGGGAGAAGGTTGCATGGCAGAGAGGGGAAGGGTGCAAGGCGGAGGGGAGAAGGGTGCAAGGCAGAGGGGAGAAGGGTGCAAAGGGGAGGGGAGAAGGGTGCAAGGCAGAGGGGAGAAGAGTGCAAGGGGGAGGGGAGAAGGGTGCAAGGTAGAGAGGAGAAGGGTGCAAGGCAGAGGGGAGAAGAGTGCAAGGCAGAAAGTAGAAAAGTGCAAGGGGGAGGGGAGAAGGATGCAAGGCAGAGGGGAGAAGGTTGCAAGGCAGAGAGGAGAAGGGTGCAAGGCGGAGGGGAGAAGGGCGCAAGGCAGAGGGGAGAAAGGTGCAAGATAGAGAGGAGAAGGGTGCAAGGCATAGGGGAGAAGGGTGCAAGGCAGAGAGGAGAAGGGTGCAAGGCAGAGGGGAGAAGGGTGCAAGGCAGAGGAGAGAAGAGTGCAAGGTAGAGGGGAGAAGGGTGCAAGGCAGAGGGGAGAAGATTGCAAGGTAGAGGGGAGAAGAGTGCAAGGCAGAGAGTAGAAAAGTGCAAGGGGGAGGGGAGAAGGATGCAAGGCAGAGGGGAGAAGGTTGCAAGGCAGCGAGGAGAAGGGTGCAAGGCGGAGGGGAGAAAGGGTGCAAGGCAGAGGGGAGAAAGGTGCAAGATAGAGAGGAGAAGGGTGCAAGGCATAGGGGAGAAGGGTGCAAGGCAGAGAGGAGAAGGGTGCAAGGCAGAGGGGAGAAGGGTGCAAGGCAGAGGAGAGAAGAGTGCAAGGTAGAGGGGAGAAGGGTGCAAGGCAGAGGGGAGAAGATTGCAAGGGAGTGGGGAGAAGGGTGCAAGGCAGATGGGAGAAGGGTGCAAGGTTGAGAGGAGAAGGGTGCAAGGCAGAGGGGAGAAGAGTGCAAGAGGGAGGGGAGAAGGGTTCAAGGCAGAGGGGAGAAGGGTGCAAGGCAGAGAGGAGAAGAGTGCAAGGTGCAGGGGAGAAGTGTGCAAGGCAGAGGGGAGAAGGGTGCAAGGTAGAGAGGAGAAGGGTGCAAGGTGGAGGGGAGAAGGGTGCAAGGTAGAGGGGAGAAGGGTGCAGGGTAGAGAAGGGTGCAAGGCAGAGGGGAGAAGGGTGCAAGGCAGAGGGGAGAAGGGTGCAAGGCAGAGAGGAGAAGGGTGCAAGGCAGAGAGGAGAAGGGTACAAGGTAGAGAAGGGTGAAAGGCGGAGGGGAGAAGGGTGCAAGGCAGAGGGGAGAAGGGTGGAACGGGGAGGGGGAGAAGGGTGCAAGGCAGAGTGGAGAAGGGTGCAAGCCAGAGAGGAGAAGGGTGCAAGGCGGAGGGGAGAAGGGTGCAAGGCGGAGGGGAGAGGGTGCAAGACAGAGGGGAGAAGGGTGCAAGGTAGAGAGGACAAGGGTGCAAGGCATTGGGGAGAAGAGTGCAAGGGGGAGGGGAGAAGGGTGCAAGGCAGAGGGGGAGAAGGGTGCAAGGCAGAGGAGAGAAGGGTGCAATGCAGAGAAGAGAAGGGTGCAAGGCAGAGGGGAGAAGGGTGCAAGGCAGAGAGGAGAAGGGTGCAAGGCAGAGGGGAGAAGGGTGCAAGGCAGAGAGGAGAAGGGTGCCAGGCAGAGGGGAAAAGGGTGCAAGGCAGAGGGGAGAAGGGTGCAAGGCAGAGGAGAGAATGGTGCAAGGCAGAGGGGAGAAGGGTGCAAGGCAGAGGGGAGAATGGTGCTTGGTAGAAAAGGGTGCAAGGCGGAGGGGGAGAAGGGTGCAAGGGGGAGGGCGAGAAGGGTGCAAGGCAGAGGGGAGAAGGGTGCAAGGGGGATGGTGATGAAGTTCAAAAATTGCCCCCCCAGGAAACATTTCTGCGGACGCCCATGGCAACGCACACAACTTTGTGGGAGAGAGTGGAGTGAGAGAGAGAGTGGAGAGAGAGAGAGAGTGGAGAGAGAGAGAGAGAGTGGAGAGAGAGAGAGAGTAGAGAGAGAGTAGAGAGAGACAGTGGAGAGAGAGAGTGGAGAGAGTGGAGAGAGAGTGAAAGAGAGTGGAGAGAGAGTATAGAGAGTAGAGAGAGTGGAGAGAGTGGAGAGACAGTGGAGAGAGACAGTGGAGAGAGAGAGTTCAGAGAGAGAGACAGTGGAGAGAGACAGTGGAGAGAGAGTGGAGAGAGAGGCAGTGGAGAGAGAGTGGAGAGAGAGTAGTGAGAGACAGTGGAGAGAGAGAGTGGAGAGAGAGTGGAGAGAGAGAGAGACAGTGGAGAGAGAGAGTGGAGAGAGAGTGGAGAGAGAGTGAGTTAGAGTGGAGAGAGAGTACAGAGAGTAGAGAGAGTGGAGAGAGTGGAGCGAGAGAGTGGAGAGTGGAGAGAAAGAGTGGAGAGAGAGAGAGAGTGGAGAGAGAGTGGAGAGAGAGAGGAGAGAGAGTGGAGAGAGAGAGGAGAGAGGGTGAAGAGAGAGTGGAGAGAGAGAGAGTGGAGAGAGAGAGAGTGGAGAGAGAGAGTGGAGAGAGAGTAGAGAGAGAGAAGGGAGAGAGACAGTGGAGGGAGACAGTGGAGTGAGACAGTGGAGAGAGAGTGGAGAGAGAGAGAGTGAGTGAGAGAGTGGAGAGAGAGTAGAGAGAGAGAAAGTGGAGAGAGAGACAGTGGGGAGAGAGACAGTGGAGAGACAGTGGAGAGAGAGTGGAGAGAGAGACAGTGGAGATAGAGTGGACAGAATTGAGAGAGAGAATGGAGAGAGAGAGAGAGAGTGGAGAGAGAGTAGAGGCTCACTGACTCAGAGACTGAATACTGACTGACCGAGAGACTGACTGGCTGAGAAACTGACTGAGAAAGAGACTGACTGACTGAGAGAGAGAGACTGATTGACTGACAGACAGACTGACAGAAAGAGAGAGATAGAGAGACTGACAGAGAGAGAGAGACCGACTGACTGACAGAGAGAGAGAGAGACTGACAGACTGACTGACTGACAGACGACTGACTGAGAGAGACTGACTGACTAAGAGAGACTGAATGACAGAGAGAGAAGAGACTGACTCACTGAGAGAGAGAGAGGAGAGAGAGAGAGAGAGAGAGAGAGAGAGAAAGAGAGAGAGAGAGAGAGAGAGAGAGCGAGAGAGAGAGAGACTGTGATGGAATTGGGGTCACAGTGTGTATGAAGCTTTGCAATGCCTCTTAAGATTGCTATTGTCTACTAATATAAATGTATTATCAAAATGTGCTCTTTGTAGTTACATCTGCTTTTGAAATACTGCATTGTCGCATTGTCTAAGTTTTTAAAAACGGAAACGAGAAGGAGCAGTGGATGCACTTTTGTCAAAACTGAACAATGAGTGGGCCCGATGTTGTATATCATGACAGGAGTCTGCATCAGGAAACCCACCTAAAATTGGGCAAAACTTCCCAGGCGTACGGATGGCAGGGACCCTGTAATGAATGGACCACCACCTATGATAGCCTGCTGTCAGACTAAGCCCAACCTTTGACTCCACCATCCAGTGTTACTTATAACAGCTGGATTGGTGACAGTCGCGTAACAATAGCCCCGCATCCCCTGAAGTATGCCGGGTCGCTGGCCTGAGAGCTCTAGACTGGCACGGAGGATGGGTGGGGGGCCCCCTCCATGTAGTTTGCAGGGGGGTCCCCTCAACTTTCGTTACACCACTGAACCACCCAGCCCAAAAAGGGTAAACAAGAGCGTCATTATTTTAAAGGTCTACAGTATACTTTGGGCACCATGCATTTTTGAGAGCGACATGTCTGCAATGCACACCTAACCCTCAGTTAAACAACTGCGGAGTAATGTTCCAAATCTCAACATGCAGTTAGTATAAAGGAGTGATAGAGCAAATCTGAACATGATTAATTGTGGCAATTCTTCACACACTGTATTGGCATGCTGGTGCCAACAAAGGTGCGATGCTTGCACTTGCATATTGGTGATAACTCTTAATGTAGTGTACTCACAATGGTGCCACACCTGCTTAATACTTACACTGGCATGAATGAGGTAATTCTTGACACATTGTAGGTGCTCAGTGGTGGTGCCCACTCCTGGTGCAAGGTGTGTACTAGAATTATAATGGTCATTCTTTACCTTCTTACTATATTGCGGACATGTTTAGCAATATTGCCTAGCTCAGGTTTCGGGCTATTACTAGCCCCAGATTGGTAACTATTGTCATCCTGATAACATTATATTTACTGCTGCCTGAGACCTCACCGTATATGATTGGGGAAACGTATCTGCATCCTTCAATGCACTCATTCACCAATTTCTCCAGCCATCCCTCATGTCCTCACTTATTCAACCATGCATCCCTCGTCCCATCCATTCATGCACTCATTCATCAGTTAAGTTGTTGACTTGTACTCTTAAGGTGGATGAGTTGACTCAATGGAATAATTCTTCCACTCCAGAGATCATACAACCTACAAAGCACTTTCACATATATATAACTAGACATTTTGACCTCGTCAGTACTTGTGTTTAGAACAGCTAAGACAAATGGAACTCTTCAAATCGCAATGTGCTGAATAGTGCCATTTCAGAGGATGGACAGACAATGTGAAAGGTATTGCTACCTCCCGCGGTGACAAAATGTGTTCTACTATAATCCATGCTGATTAAAAAATATTTATCAGAAGACTGGATTAAGGAAACATCAAAGGAGCATATAAATGATGCACTTCCATTACAGAGATTATCAATATATGGCCTCCTAATACATTCCTATGAACTGGTCAGGATGTGAATTTGATATTTTAGTTGTTGTATGTATATGTTTTCTCCAGTGTTAAAATTCATACCCATTGTCTCTTCCATAAGCATTTTATAAATCAGTAAACATATTGAAATAAAAAACGTAAATTGTTAGAACGCTGCAATTGGAACATCTGGAACGATCACATCAAAGACAACGCAATTAAAAGTATTTTTTTCATAGATACGTTACTTACTGGGGGCTTCGCTTGGCTGTCTTTCAATTCTAATTTGGAAACAAACATGCATACAAAGAGTTAATGAACTTGCAATGGTCGGTAATTCTTATAATAAAAGCAGTGGTTTGAAGATCCATAATGGTTATACATGTCATAAGTACGATTTGTGGATTTTAATTAATTAAATCTCAATTCTCTTTTACTTGTGATATAAAATGTTAACTCCTTCGATGCTGATGGCGGAACCGCTCCGTCATCAGCTGCGGTGGCGCTCTGCTGATGACGGAGCGGTTCCGTCATGGCCCGCTCGGCACGCCTGCGCGGCGCGGATTCCGCACCTGCACTGAGCGTTCTATTGAGCGGGGCGGGCCATGGCGGAACCGCTCCGTCATCAGCATAGCTCAACCGAGGCTGGTGACAGAGCGGTTCCGTCACCAGCATGTGGCCGCTGCGCGGCCGCCCCGCCCCCTTAGAGCTGCGGCGGAATAGCCGCCGCAGCGAAGGAGTTAAGGGCTCAATTACAAGTCTGGCAGTCTGAGGACCACCAGGATTGCGGGGCACGTGGTGGCAGTTTCCCTACCGCCCTATTATGAGTTGGACAGTGGGACCGCCACAGCTCTGCCGCAGCCGCCAGGGAATCTCCGTTCCCTGGCGGTGTTGCAGCAATGTAGAGGCATCAATATTCTTGGCGGGAGCAACACAGTCCGACCAAGCATATTATGAGTTTCCTCTCCGCCAGGGATTTCATGGCAGTACCTACTTCATGAAAGCCCTTGTGAAGAAGAAACAAAGGGGGCCCTACCAGGACCCCTGTGCCTTTCCCCCTTGTGGATGCACCTGCACTGCATGGACTTTTCTGTCCATACTGTGCATCAACTGTTTTTGGCGCTCCCATTACGGTACCTGTTTGTAAAGGCACCACCGTGGGAACGCCAAAAAAAGCCTGCCAGACATGAGTTCCACTTGTAATCTGGCGGGCGGTCTCACCACATGGTTGGGGGGGGGGGGGCAGACCCAGCACTGCACCGCCAAACTCGTAATCGGGCCCTTTGACGTAACTGAGGTTATCAGTCACCATCACCTCTTTGCATTATATATGGGATAATACAAGAACAACTAGATACTGCAAGTCACATAGGAATTCTGCAACCATGCACATGGATGAGGTTGAAGGTAAAGTATTTTAACAAGACCATAGAGCTCTGAAGTGGCTTGCAAAATCCTTGTCAAGCAAGCCCTTTAGCCTCAATACACATGCTAGGTTTCATGGCTATAGCATGCCTAAAAGCCTTATTTGCAATACATTTGCACATTTCTATCACTGTGTAGTAAATTGTAGAACATTTTCACGTTTCCTGTATCAAGTAGTAAAGTTTCAATATTGGCAACCAGAAGTAGGATTTTAAGAAATTAATGAATTTACAGTGTGCTCATGTATAGTATCTCGGCTTCAAGGATGTCTCTCATTTATTCATGAGAAGATCCTTCCACCTGCTCATTAGATATATTTCACTGAAAGTAACACGTTTCTGTCACATGTTGAGCTTCATAGACTTGTATAGAGGGAAAAATGTATGTAAAACGTTCAACTTTGCATGCATTTTAGCATTACAAGCTTCAACTGGCCTTTTTGGGGGACAGCTCCAGTCCGTTGAAACGCAAATTGTCCCATGGTTTTTTGCTGTGCTGCTTGTTTTTTGCTGTTGCAATAAACACATGTTAAACTTTTGGTTGTGTTTTATTTTACCAAGGCTCCGTTCGGAGGGAAATCCTGGGGAGGACTAAAGGGGCGGGTTTACTCAGCAGCTGAGAAATAAGATAAATTGAGACTTAAGTCATAAATAAAAGCAGCACTTACCGGCTGTGCTGTTTGTCACTGGTGGTTCCACTTGCAGAGCTGCAGGTAAACATAGGTAAAAGCACAGTTGTTAGCCTAAGAGTAGTTTGATCACATACCTGAAGATGCAATCTCAGTACTCTTTATGTTCAAACGTTTGCAGTTTTCCTTCAAGTCTTAGGGAAATGCCAATGTTCACATAGGTGTGCGCAAATAGTTCGAACATGGTAAGTGACTTGCCAGATTTTCAGAATAATCGCACACTCTATAATGATAGGCAGTTCCATTCATTTTATGAAAATATATCTCTTGAAGATATCCTAGAAGTCTGACATGGCTCTGGTCTTTACAGACCTTTGCTAGATACACCTGCTTTATAAAAACAACTGAGCCAAGTTAGCACGCCACAGTTTCGGAGTCTTTGCCACAATTTGCAGCTTTAAAATTATTGTTGCTCAGGGACAGAAAATAACTGCATAGAATACTGTTTGAGCACAGGGTGGCTTGGTATCTTGTCAGTTCCAAACATACAGATCGTGTGCTGAACTAAGGGGCATATTATCAAGGGGGGGCGATAGGCAATTTTTGCCGCTTTAGCGGCCATTTTCGGCCGCTAAGTGGCGAAAATTCTATCGCCCTATTAGCAAGTTATCGCTAACAGCAGTTAGCGACAGCTTGTAGGCGATAGCGAGCGGTTTGGGGCCCGCTTTGCATGTTAGCGATAATTATCGCTAATGACATGCAAAGTGGGCGTTCCCAACCCGTTAGCGACTGAAAGCAGTAGCTAACGTCGCTAACGCCTATTAGCAAGGCAGGCTTAGCGATGACAATATTCGCGCTGCCCAGACCAGTTCTTAGCCATGTTATCCAATGGGAGGTGGATAACATGGCTAAGAACATTTAGTTGCTAATGCGTGAATATCGCTGTATTCTCAGCGATATTCACGCTATCGCCAGAAAAATTATCGCTTTGGAGATAAACGTAGCTCATAGCACGTTATCTCAGCGATAATTTGTGGCGATGTTTAGCGATAAAAAATTCGTTGCTAAGCCTAGTTAGCGATAAATATCGCTAATCGTTAGTAATATGCTCCTAAGTGCTTAATTCGTACTGGTGCTTGCAGGTGGGGGGCAACAGCATTTATTTTTGGGGATTGCGATGTATTTTTCATCATCGTACTTTGACTCGGAGCAAAAGAGAGAAAGGGGGAAGGAAGGAGGAAAAGAAAGATAGCAAAACTGCAACAAAGAGAGGAATAAGAGATAACGGGCATATTACCAAGGGTGGTGATAGGCAATTATCGCCGGTGCCGCTAAGCGGCGATAATTCTATCGCTCTATTAGCAAGCTGTCGCTAACTGATGTTAGTGACAGCTTTTAGGCGATAGCGAGCGGTTTGGGCCCGCTTTGCATGTCAGCGATATTTATCGCTAATGGCCTCTACCCAATCTGTTAGCGACTGAAAGCAGTCGCTAACGTTGCTATCGCCTATTAGCAAGGCAGGCATAGCGATGGAAATATTCCCGCTATCACCAAAAACGAACGCCTGCTCGGACCAGTTCTTAGCCATGTTATCCAATGGGAAGTGGATAACATGGCTACGAGCATTTCGTCGCTAATGCGTGAATATCGCTGTATTCTCAGCGATATTCACACATTTCGCCGCTATCGCTGGATATTTTAGCGCAATGGAGAAAAACGTTGCTAATAGCATGTTTTCTCCGCTAACATATCCAGCGATAGGCAGCGATCAAAAATCGTCGCTAACCTATTTAGCGATAATTATCGCTACTTGTTGGTAATATGCCCCAAAGTGTGAGATAATGAGACTGGTAGTGACAGAAATAGTCATGAGGTGGAATCAAGACAGCAAGACAATGCAGACTGTTAACTCGTGTGACCTTTGGTAGCTGTGGACTCCTAAGAAAAACTGAGATTGGTGTACCTAAATATTTTGTCAAAGCTGTAGCACGCAGTATGGTTATCACTAGAGCTCCGCGTTTGTGGTCACCATGGATTTTCATTACTATAGCATGAAGTACATGGTCCCATGTTGCCGGTCGATGCTGAATGTCATGGTCGGCACAGAGAGCAGGTTTCCCAGGAGCTTTGCAGTTGTGGTCGTAGGGAGCAGCAGAGGTTTGGAATGAACTGGCCCATTCGCAAAGAGCCCAAGCTTCAAGACTTTGATCTTCTTCTCGTGCTGGAGATCTCACTGATGCCAACCAAAGAACCAGAATCTATTTGGGATCAGGACTCACTCCAGAAGAGGCCAGCAGCAGAACTCAGGCAGGTCCAGTTGGTGCTGGTCTGATCGGCAGCTGCAGGGAGGTTATGTCCTTGTAGCTCACACAGGAGGTCAGCCAACTGACTCTTGGAGTCTCTCTGGATAGCCTGGAATCAAGGCAATCAAGACCAATCTCCGTTCTCTGGACATCAAGAAAATCCCTCCTGCAACATGGGAGTCCTTCTGGCAGCAGGGCAGTCCTTCTGAATCTTCCACAGGTACAGGGGTGTTCCGATTATTGGTTCTGAGGGTCCTATTCTGTACTGTTGTGAGGTTACATAGTTCCCCGAGCACAAACACGTACCTTTTACATTCTCACATTTAAATTCGACATCATTATAAAAGATGAATTTTAGCACACACTTGCTTGCGTGGCTACATGCGGTAAAATACACAGAAATGGCTTTACTTTCAGTTACACTTCTCATGAGTCCCCTATAGGACCCACTATAGTTTTCTCCCATATTAGTCTAACTACACATGTAACAGACCGCTTTTGTTTTGCATACCCTTGTTTTTGCGCCACACTGTTATTTTTTAAATAAGCTGCGCATGTTTTGTTATTTAGCTTTTTTGCTGGGATTCAGTCTGCACATTTTGTGCAAAGCCAAAAACATTGTTCCCTGCTGTTCTCTGTGGTCAGACACTAACACTGAGACATAATAGACGCAAAACCCTTCGCATCCGCAGAGCCAGGACAGGGGAAGAACTTTCTCCTACATCATGACCAAAACCTGGAACGAGCTCCAGATCGACATCAGAAGCGCCCCTTCACTGAATACCTTCAGAAAGGCCCTCAAGACCTAGGTCTTCGACTAAACCGAACTGCTGACCTCCCCCCTCCGCCCGCCCTTCTGCCTTGAGACCCTCACGGATGAGTAGCATGCTTTCAATTTCCCTGAATGGTTGATTGAATAGAGAGACCTAGCTGCTGTTTTTCAAACAAGACAAGTCTTATTATATAAGCCAAGGCTTGTCGTTCTAAAAACAGAGAGGAGCGAGGCTTGCAGAGAAAAGGTCCTGAGACAAAAAAGCTGCACGCCTGAGATGTAGACCAACTGATTATGACCGTCAGGTATTGGGCCCGGCACTAATCTCAGAGATCTTTAATATAGCACTATGCTTTCATAGTAAGGATAGGCTGAGGCTGATTTGTCACTCGCTACGACAGGGCTTTTCATTCACTGTGTTACTCACATTATTTATTTGCATATGTCTCCTTATTGCAGCATAGTTTCTCCATGATAGAGCATGACAGTATCAATAAATATCGTAAGCTTTCTTCGTGTCTCTTTCCTTTTATTGTGGACACATGTGAGTGAGAGAACAAAAGGTGATGACCTGTTACTGCGACTCCTAAGAGAGTTCAGAGTGTTGTTTTCTGGGGTGCTAATATACTTGTCCCTCTGGAAAGTTAGGAGGGCAGGTAAAGCACTATGAGTTAGTCTGGATTTGGGCCTATAGGTACCGATGTGGTATGGTGACTAAATCCCTACATGCTGACGTCCTGTGATCCCAGGCATAGCGCTGTTTCTAAGCAGAATCCCTGCAGCACACTTCTTCGTAGGCACATTAAAAGGCCTTAGAACTTTCTGTACAAGGACTCAGCACAATCTGCAATATGTAATTGTTTGTTGTTGTCCGTTCGGTGACAGGTCTAGATGGATTGATTCAGAAATTATAACAGGACCAGGGCACAGGCATGGCATAAATGAGTCCAATTTATTATGTAAACTGCACTACGCATCTCTGTTTAGACAGAATCAATGGTTTATCTAAGGTCGCCCCATGCCTGAATTCTACCCCAGCTGAATTCCAACACTATCCTGAGAAGAGCTGCTGCCTGTTACAATACTGGCTACCAGATGGCACATGCCTACAATTAAATGAGGAGTTAGATCACTCTAATGTATTTAGGCCGACCCACATACCCTATGCTTACTAGGATAGGAAGTTCTACTTTTGAGTACAATTATATGTATTTATATAATCAATGCAATAGCACAATGGTTGAATTGTTTATAATTTTCACCACTTTTGTAATGCTGGTTACACTATTTTGCTTTCTTCTATTAATCATTGCAGCACACGTATTTTATACAAGAGTCCAATTGCTTTAATATTTAAAATGTCACTCTTTGTTCTTCATGTATCTCCCTTTAGGTATGCCTGAGTTACTAACGAAAGGGTAAGATCTGTCTTCATGATTTGCTTGGGAGAATTAGAGTCGTCACATTCTGAGGTTGTAGACACCATCTGGCGAACTGTCAGTTTAGGGTTTCGGATGGTGCACTGTGAGCTAGCCATGAATTAAGGTGTCATATTCTGATGGTATGAGTTGACTCAGTCCACATAGTTCTGAAATTATGTTGCCTAAATGCACAGTCTTTGTGAAAAAGTATGAACTGTATGACAATACCTAGCACCAGCCTTTGAGTGGGAAATTGCTTGGCCTACTCCAAAACTGTTTTGTTCTCATTTCTTGCCTTTCCCCTGATCTTGGTTCCAAACTGTTTGTGCAGACAAAGGCATGGACTGGCCTTGTGTCAGGTTCATTTGTACGTGCCACGGGCAAGGTTCTTTGAAATTTAACCAAGGCATGGTAGTTCCTCTCCAGCCATCCTGCCAGTAGACCCTCTACCAGCTACACCAAGATCCCATTGCTCATTGTCTAGGCCCAGTACACATTCAGGATGGGGGAACCATTAACAGGCCCAGGCATCTGAAAACTCCTATAAAGACTTCAGTTACTTTGGGCGGAAAATGCCAACCTTCTAAAACTACCATTTTCAAAATAGAATTTTAAAATCTGATTTTACTAATTCATTTGAGTGTATATATAATTTCTCTATCTGCTCCCAATCTGAAGTTAGCATTTAATAATTGAAATACAGTAACCCAGTCTTAGCCTATGGGAGAGAGTGGCCTTACAACAGAGAAAAACGACTTTAGGAGTTTTCACTATTAGGACATGTAAAACTTAAACACACGTCGTACTTTTGAAATACCATGCACCCAGCCCCATGAGCCTCTAGCGCCTAACTTAGGCGTGGCTTATAAGAATTAAAAAGGAAGGTTTAGGCCTGGCAAAAGGTTGATTTTTTCCAGGTCGAAATGGCAATTTAAAACTACACTAGATGTGTGCAGTGGCAGGCCTGAGATATGTTTTAAAAGGCTACTGTAATGGGAAGTGCAATGAGTGCTGTTGCCCTCTAGTAGCATTTATTTCACAGGGTCTGGATCTAGGTAGTACCATTGAGAAGTGACTTACAAGTAAATTAAATGTGCCAATTAGGTGCATGCCAATTTTATGAAGTTTGGAGAGGCGAACCCAAGCACTTTCGAACTGATTAGACTGATTACGTAATGTCCAGTCCCATTTACTGAACAAGTCTCATTTACTGAACAACAATGTCTTAACTGCATAGTGACGACATACTTCATTATACGAATCATGCAATGTTTCTATCTATCAGACTCAATGTAATCACACAAAATATCAATGTATTGCCTGTGCTTCTAGACTGCACTATCTTGTTTTCTTTTCTTATTCACTCCACTTTAGTACTGTATTCTTCTTGTATTATGAAAGTACCTAATAAAATGTTTTATAAAATAAAACTGAGTGCAGCAAAGTATGGGAGTGAAGGCACATAGTTTGGGGAAATACCTTGCTATGAATGTCAGGTCTAGCAGGAAGTATTAGAGGAGAGTGAGTGAGTGTGTGGATGGCTTGTGGGCACGATATAATGTTGAATGTGAGTGAACTGTGTACCAGAACGTGGAATGTTAGAAGGTATATAGATGAGAGCCATTGGAAGTCAGCTAGCAATGTTGTGGATGTACTCACACAAATAATTATTTATACTGGCCCATCAAGGATCGAAATGGCCAAAAAGGAGGCATAAATCTGTGGCGGGTCCACTGTCGTTCTCCTCAAGGAGTCAGTGGTAACCACCCTCAAGCCACTAGGTACATCCAGGAGGGCCTCACGGTCACGGGGAGCTGAGGTCCTCTCTGGAGTCCCGACGAGTGTCTCCAGAGAGGACCTCAGCACCTCGTTTTTGCTTTGTATGAGCACATTGAACAGAGTGACTAATCAATCAAGGTCCTGATGAATGCCCTGGAACCACTTTTGGGGCCTGCTAATGGACAGAAACATGTTGACCACTAAGAGGGGAACATTTGTTTAAAAAACCCCGGTCTTCTTTTTAAATCTACCCCTTAGGACCTACAGAATAAAGAGATTTGGGCCCTCTGGAAGTAGTTTTACCAACACCACATATTATAATTTCATATGCACTCTGTCCCTCACTGACTATCTCCATCGCTCATCAAAACACCTCTGCTCCTGCCATTTTGGGAGTTGTAACCCACATCACGGACCTTGCAGTCCGGGTGTGAGGAGGCGACCCAATGATGAAGCATGTCACCCTCGGGTGACTGAGGGTTCTCGTCCTTAAAAAGGATTCCTTCCATGGACACAATTTCATCACATCACACACCAATTTATTATTTCTGATAGGGCATATCTCTAGGCAGTGCACTAGCATCTAGCCCTCTGAGTATCACTACACCAGTCATACTTAAGTGTGAATTTAAGTGCGTATTTCTTCCCTGAACGCAATGTCGCACAAGACTTGTGGGGGCAGCTGCCAGGAGAATGCCCGTGGAATGGGTTGAGGTATGGTCAGTAGCAGGCATACCAGGGCGTGGTCCCAGAGCATCTGTGGAAGGTGGTCCACTGACCCTGTTCAGCTGCTCACGTCTCTGATCCCAGCCAGAATGCAATATGCGACCAGGAGCTATGTTATGTAGAGTAGCAGGTTCCACGTTTCTGTTCCCCATGTGTGTGACGCCATGTGTCCACTAACAAATTATCTTCCACTATTTTTCACAGAGTGCCTACCACCTGCGGTGATGATATTTTGCCCCAGAGTGGTCTAACTGACAATTTGGTGCAATATTAAAATCTTCTCTCCACACCACCATCTCCGGGCCTAGGCCTGCCACTAGTCTCCAGATCTCCGGTAGGAAGCCCGGGCTGTCCTGGTTCGGTCCATACACTGCTGCCACTGTCATGGGCTGCTGGAAGAGCTTCCCTGCAATGATGTCATATCTGCCCTCTTTATCGAGGAGCGTGCGTGTGGTAGACCTTGGTATGCCCTTCCTCCGCAAAATAGCCACCCACAGTTGGAGTATACCAATGAGTAGGTTTCGCTGCAGCAGCGGGCACAGAGCCTAGCCCTGGTGGCTTTGTCAAATGAGTTTCTTGCAGGAAGCACACGTCTACTTCCTGTCTAACGAGGTAGGCATGCACCAATCTAGATTTCCGGTAGTCGTTAAGACCACGGATGTTCAATGTCATGCAAGTGAGCATCATGAGCATGCAGCAGTGTGAGGGAGCATTTGACTTTGTGCAGAGTGTAAGTCTGTTATCGAGCGCATTTGTGACCCAGCTAACCTATATTCTCTGTCCTCAACTTGTAGGCAATTCCCACCCTCACACATAATACCCAAACACAGTTTACCATGAAGCAAACACCCTATACTTGTCAAACTCCCCAGTCCTCTCCCCTCCCACACCAACCCCCAAATTAGGTTATGACATTTGTCCTCCCTCCTCCCCTTCCCAAACATGCAAAGTCTTATGAGAGTACTTAGGGAATTATCCCAGCTGTCTCCCCTCTCATCACGGCCAAGCGATGTTCAGGTAAGTGGACTCATCGTCTATGATTGCGATCTGGTGCTGTGGGTGACCAATCCTCCAGTGGGAGCATCATTCCAGAAAACGTGATTCACGTTTCACTTTGACTCGTTCCATGTCCAGACAGTTTTCATTGCTAGCAAAGGTTCTTTAATCATTGTCACTGGTGGTGCCCCCCCTCCTGGTCTTGGGTCTTGGAGGATGACCGCTGTGCCCTCTCCATCTTCCTGGCGAACGTCAGCGCAGTCTTGGGATCTGTGAAGAACTGAGTCTTGTCTCCTTTCCTGATGCGCAATTTGTCCGGGTAGAACAGGGCGTACTCTATGTCTTGCTTTTAGAATATACGCTTGGCCGGTAGGAATTCGTGATGTGCAGCCTGCTCTGCCAGTGTGAAGTCTGGGAAAAAGGATAGAACGTTCCCTTGGTGTCGCACCTCTCCCATCTCTCTTACAGATTGAAAGATTGCGTCCTGGTCATGGTAGTTAAGCAGTTTGGCAACTATTGGGTGAGCCGGTGCCCCAGGCGGCGGCCTGGGCCCCAGCGACCTGTGCGCTCGTTCCACAGTGAATACTAGGGAGAGGACAGTTCCAAAGAGTTTGTGCAACAGTGCCTCCACATTGTCCTCCATCTGCGAGATTGAGGTTGTTCCTCCTTGACCTCGATTCTAGGTCCTCGTTCTTGGCTTTAATCAGTTCAAGTACTTTGTCCATTTTTAGCATCCGTAGCATCCGTTGTTTGCCTTCTGCCAGGGCATTGTCGTTGTCCGAAACACTCACCTACAGCTGCATGATTTTGGCATTGTGGGTGTCTACTCTAGTTTTCACTTGGTCAAATCAGGCTGATAACTGGTCCAGCTTGGAGTCAATTGAGTTTAAAAAGATTTTTACTTCCAAGAACAGCTATCGGAGGTCGTCATCATAAGGGGCAGCCCCCTCCGTTTGTGTTGCTTATTCCTCCCCCTCGGGGGGAGGGAGAGGGTTTCCTCCCGTCTACTGTGCCGCCTGCTTTTGAAAGGAAGTTTGGTCTGCTTGGCATCCGCCTTGCCCATGGTGGTAATAATAGGCCCCCTGTGGGCTGCTCCGGGAGGGTTTGCACCCTTTTTCAGTTGCGCACCCCTTTCTTAAACTGGTGCACGTGAGTGAGCCTGAGGCTGTCAGACCGGAGGAGGGGCGCGCTCCACCAGCTACAGCGCCTGTTCCTTCACCAGTGCTTATGGTGGGGGGGGGTTGACCTCTGCTCCCCAGCCCGAGATTATGGTTGTTTTTGACCAGACCCTACTGCCGAGCAGCTGCCTTGCTTCTCAGTCTCGGTTTTGGGGTTACAGTGCGTCTCAATTCCAGTGGGCCAGTTTACTGCAGTCTATGGCTAGTCCTCAAGCCCATGCCTTCAGGGTTGTGCAGCACTGGCTCTCAAATATTCCGTCCTGCAGCCGCTTTCTATGCTGTCCTGCAATTGCGTTACAGGCTCATATGGTACATCCCCAGGTGCAGTTTGGCAGGCTGATGTTGGCAGTATGTAGGCCTCACTTGCAGGCCCCCGCCATTGTGTGGCAGCAGTTTGGCCTAGCTCTCCTGCGGGCCTCCAGCTTTATTCTTTCCTCCTCTTCACTCGAGGGTCAGCCTGCCGCGAGGGGGAGCAAGGAGTCACGAGGGAGTTCGGCCGCCACCGCAGCGGTGCTGCAGTGTCCCTGAGGGAGGCACCGGATCATTCCCGCAACATGCAGGTTGACTGCCCCAACACCCTCAGACCCCAGGCCCAATTCCCAGCCCAGTGATCTGTGGTTCCGCTGCTACAGCATCCCCCTTCAATGACACCCCCACCCCCCAGCAGCCTTCCCAACCCGCTCACCTGGGGCGGTCCAGCGTTCGTCTCCATCCTCTGCATCCGGCACCATCCATTCCAAGGTCGGCAGCAATACGCACTCTCTGGGTCCGGCAGCTGCCTCGGCCCTTCACACGTGGAAGTGCAGTCTTGATCGTCCCTGCTGACCTGATCCCACCGGTCAGGTGAGAGCATTGTTTCCCTGCCGGGCGTTGCCAATTTCTCAGGGCTGCTGCTGCACTGGCATAGCAGCCCGTTCAGGTACACGCGGCCCTTGAGCCTATCCTCCTGGAGGCTGTGCTGCGTACAGTGGCGTTTAAGGTGTCCCCCACCACAGACGGGCTCCACAGGGTCAGCATTTTGCACACTAGAAAGATTGGCACCTCTCACGATGTTTGGGGGTTGACAGGTGCCACTCGGTCCACAGGATTGCTTTGGATTTTTGGCCATCTTGCAGCCCGCTAAGCCATGACCCAACAGTTGAAAACCTGCGGGTTTTCTACAAGTTCATTTCCCCGGGGCTAGGTAGTCAACTTAGGGGAGAGGGGCTGGCCTCCGTCAGGCCTTGCCAGGTCAGGGGTAGCCAATCTTTAGCTAGATCCTGTGTTGGTGATAGTGTGCAACACTCAGTCTGGTGGTTCTGGGCCAGTTTTCCCTCGCCATGTGCTGCGGGGGCAGCAGGCGCTGGGTGCCTTTTGAGGATCAGGCATGGGTTTTCCGGACTGAGGTGCATGTCTCTGTATTTCATGTTCGGACGGGTTCCAGCGGATGCTCCTTGTCCACCAGATAGGGAACCATGTCGACACACTATCTTTCTAGACTACACCTTCTTGGTGTATATATCAGGGTCTCAAGCGGCTAACTGGGTCCAGGCATCTGTGACCAGTCCCTGGTTGGCAAGCAGTGTAGGTTGACACTTTTTACGAATTTGTGCTGGCCATCACGGCATGCTATGAACCTGATAGAGTGACCACAATTTTACTCACGGTGGGGTTTCTGCCACCAGTGAGGGTCAGGCAATTTTCAGTGGTCTTACATGTCTCTATCTCTGTAGGCAAGGTGCTCGTCTAGGGAGGCGCTGGAGCCAATGCGCAGGAAGTCCTGCGCTGTGTATATTTTAAAGGACAAGAGGAGACAGGATGTCGTTAGACCTGGGAGACCTTACGCCATGCGCAAGGGGCTTTTGTAGGATGTCTTGGCCATCCTGCCCGATCTAAACTTTACTGGTTCAGGCTGGCTAAGGGAGAGGCCCTAGAAACTACGAGCTAGGAATAGTAGGAGGAATGCCGGCCTTGGTGGGGGGCCCTGGCTGCGACGGTTGCCACACCCAGGGCTGTGGCGGAGTTACAGGGTGATCCAGAGGCGGAAAGGTACCCGGGAGTACCCTCTTCAGGAGCACAAAGGATGTTGAGGCCTAATGTCCCCAGGAAGTCTGTGCGGTGGACCCTGGGGGTGCGACGGCGCCCCGCTATCCTACAGGCGGTTGGAAACCTGTACAACCGGGGGTCGCTTGAACGCTCCGCCCCTCGTAGGGGGGGGCGTGAGCAAGAGGGTGGACCAATGGTTCACCAGAATTGGGAGGGGCTATCTCCTCACCACAACCGCTAAGCAACGATTGGCTATGGCCACGTTGCAAATTGGCCCATCAGGTGGTAGGTCGCGAGGGGCGGCTTGCCTTTGGATCGTCTGTAAGTTAACCCATCTTGTTGGCATGTGTATATGCTAATAAACCTGCAGCTACTTTTCTCCAACAAAAAGTTGTCTTGTCTGCTTATTTCTGCGACATGCATGTTGCTGGGAGCGGGCTGGTGAGTGGGCCGATATTGGCACTATGCGGCCGTCCGACACGTCCCCGCAGGGGACACTAGTAAGAGGGCAGCCCCCTTAGTGCCACAAGATGGCACACGGGGCAGCCCAGCGCTTCGAGATCCCGGTGGGTCCCGCGCATCACTTCCGGCCTGCTGTGGGCGAGGGAGAGTATATATTCCTCCCCCGCCCACCTAGCGGCCTCTTTGTTCTCCGTCCCCTCACCCTGACGCTGTTTCCCTCCCTACCGCATACCCGGCGTCTCGAGGGTGGGGGGGGGGAATGTCTTCTAATGTTTTCTCATTTGTGTTGCAGGCGGATTTACAGGGCGTCCAGAGGCGGAAAGGTACCCGGGAGTACCCTCTTCAGAAGCACAAAGGATGTTGAGGCCTAATATCCCCAGCAAGTCTGTGCGGTGGACCCTGGGGGTGCGACGGCGCCCCGCTATCCTACGGGCGGTTGGAAACCTGTACAACCGGGGGTCGCTTGAACGCTCTGCCCCTCGTAGGGGGGGCGTGAGCAAGAGGGTGGACCAATGGTTCACCGGAATTGGGAGGGGCTATCTCCTCACCACAACCGCTAAGCAACGATTGGCTATGGCCACGTTGCAAATTGGCCCATCAGGTGGTAGGTCGCGAGGGGCGGCTTGCCTTTGGATCGTCTGTAAGTTAACCCACCTTGTTGGCATGTGTATATGCTAATAAACCTGCAGCTACTTTTCTCCAACAAAAAGTTGTCTTGTCTGCTTATTTCTGCGACATGCATGTTGCTGGGAGCGGGCTGGTGAGTGGGCCGATATTGGCACTATGGCGTTTAAGGTGTTCCCCACCACAGACGGGCTCCACAGGGTCAGCATTTTGCACACTAGAAAGATTGGCACCTCTCACGATGTTTGGGGGTTGACAGATGCCACTCGGTCCACAGGATTGCTTTGGATTTTTGGCCATCTTGCAGCCCGCTAAGCCATGCCCCAACAGTTGTTTGCACTGGCATTAGCTAATGCCAAAACGGCTTCCAGTGCGACATGAACATTCACAGGCTGCATCTGGGAATTGGATTCTATTAAAGAGAAGCAATGTCAAACTGGCTCCTGATGCGTGCACATTGATCATGACATGAGCATGTTTTGGGCACATATATGCTCATCAAGCCACTCCTTGGTGGCTCTCGATCATTTGCATGTGTGCCCATGCATCGTGACACACCAGTGGCCATTTTGGCATTGTTAAATTACTATTCGAAAAGGTTTACAACCATTTTAGCACATTGCAAAAAAAAGCATTAAAAAATGGGAGCGGAAGAGGGAATTAAATTATTAAAGGGAAGCATAGCTGCCAAGCTTTCAGATTGCTTATGTGTGACATTTTCATAATTTTACTGTAATTATGAGTGACATTCAATGACACTTTCTCGCAAGCAAAATCAAGCAATGAAGATGGTGGAAAGCTATACATATCAGAAATAATACCCATTTGAGCAGCAAGAAACTCTAAGAAAATCTTAAAACTGCTGGAAAACACCAGAAATGGAAGGGCACTAGTACCCTTGTGTGAGAGGCTGGCTTAGTATATGGTGCTCACTTATGTAAGTGTAGCACCCTGCACTAATCCAGACAACCCTTATGGTGATTTTAGTGGTCTTAGACAACTTTAGAAAGTTCACTAAGTGGTAGCTGTGGAGAGCAGCCTTCAGGCTTAGTCCAGAAGGAGTGTAAAGCAGCTTGTTTACCAGTACTTAATCTTATGGTATAGGTTAAGTGAAAAAGAATCACACATTGTAATTATAAAAATATGTATTTTATTACAAACACTCACTAACACAATTGTATTATCTCCTACCCGGATATAGAAACATAATACACAAAATACTAGGGAAATAGAGCATGTAAGTAGCACTAATACAAAGTGGTCTCCAGGGGGAGATCAAACCATATACTAAAATAGGGGAATGCGAACCACGACTCATGCCAAGAATATACCCAGAAGATGTAGACGTGTGGGGGACCTCAGGAACCACCCATGGTAAGTAACATACCATACCCCAGCTACGCTTCCCCATATTGGAGCAGGTGTCAGCCTTGCCGCATTTTGATGTAGCCAGGCATCTGGCTCAAAGAGAAACATTTTGGATTACGTTCTTGAAAACCATGAGTCCTTGTGGGTTGAATGATAACATTGAATTTACATGTTTTTTGTGAATCCAGCATTCAGACAATTGTACATGTACTTCTACGATTGTTTGCACACTTGTTTTTATACATCATATGTTGTGTTGTTGTTAATGTTTAATTGGACACATGACCATCACCAAGTGAATTGATCCTTTGTCAAAAACAGGCAGAATTTTTTAAAAACACGCAGAATTGACAGATATAGATCCAAGTCGGGCATATAGTTATAGCGGTAGACTTACTTCACACACAAAACTTTGTTTCCTACACAATTTTTGCCCAATTGAACTATACTATATGGATACACAGCACTGGGTGTTTTACCCTATATATTGCCTCAATAACAGTGATAGTTGCACATTTCAGTATTCTTTTTGGATCTGTGATGCATAGGTCCTGTCTGAAGATCTTAGTGGGGAAGAATTTACATACCAAGGAATTGCAGTCTGTTACATTTCATCACCATTAGGGATTCATTTTTATTTTTATGTTTTATTTTTATTTCAATTTTAATTTTAATTTGTGTTGCGTTTGGCAGCGTTTTAACCGCATCATCCAGTTTCAGTGGTTGCATAGTCTGTTTTCTACCGGTTCAGCAGGTACTGGGTAGTCTGTTGTCTAGGTTCAGTGGTTACTGAATGTCACGCATACACGGAAGTTAAAACGAAGTAAGCAAAGCACCGTGGGGTACAGCTTACAAGGGGAAAGAGGAACCTTCTGCGCAGGACATGCTGCCTACATTGTCTTTGTTGTCTCCACAGTGAGCATGTTTCATGTACACATACCGAGGTTGTTGGCCTGCATAAGGCAAGGGAGAATATTGAGCATGTTTTTGCGAGTATATTTTTTTCTATTTTTTCTATTTTTGTTTGGTGGTGTTTACATCCTCACAGTTGCACATTTCATGGCACTTCTGGCCTTTATTAGTCGCACAATTAAGATGTTGCTATTCTGCTGATCCTGTGTGATTTTAATAAACTGGGGTCTTCACATGAGAAGCCTGTTGTCTAGTCGTACACACACACTGGCATCACAGTTTGAAAGAATTGGTGATTTGGCCTGACACAGTTTTTTGTTTCGGCTAGTAGATATTCAATATCTTATTCAAAACTTTATTGAAATTCACATTATGTAATTGTCAGTTTATATGAAATATATGAAACCTATTGCGCATATATTTTTACAATGTTCCCCTGATGAAGGTGCCAGCACCGAAATGCATTGGGAAATGTTTGATGCTGTCTTACTCAATCAAGAGATGAAAATTGGAATCTGAAAATAAAAGAAGAACACAGTGTGTTGAACTGTGCACTGCGATTATTTTGTTTTGCGATTATTTTGTTTTGTGGTTTCTCTTGTGATAACGTTTTCTTTTGCATCTTATCCCAAGCATTCTTGGGCCAGCAGACGCTGGTTGAGTCATTGCCTATATGGATTATTTGAATTAAGTTCAACACTTCTTGAAAGAAACCTAGAGTGTATGTATAATTCACACAATTTTTTGGGCAAATGGTTCTTTATAATATTGTGAAACTTCATAGAGCACCATATTGGGCACGTGAATAGTGCGTCCTTGTGCTCAAACAGGTTCTGTTTGACTCTGTGACATATTGAAGTACTCAAGAAACCCACGGAGGCTGTGTGGGTAGTGGGAACATGACGGCGTTATCAACACAAGCCAATGAGTAAGTCGCGCTTGCACTTCCCAGCAGACCCTGAAGAAACCCTATGGAAGATGGAAGGTTGGAGAGTCCCCCCACCCGTTGCTAACCCAGGAACCTGGATACCTACACCAGGGAAGCCGGGTGCATAAGTGTCAAGGGACATTGGAAACCGCCGTAGATTACAATAGAGGACTTCAGGAAGGATGCCACTGGAGAAGACAATGAAAGAGTCTGGTAGAAGCCAAAGGTGGATTCAAGATGAGAGGTAGCTGCAAACAGAGGGGACAGGGTCTATGGCACTCAGGAGTGACCAGAAGGCACGGAAGACGAATGCCCACCAACGTCGGAGATGCAGGAGAGGTTGACTGTGCCCTTCAAATTGCAGCTGTATGGACCAGGCAACACTATAGAACACCAGGAGCCGTTTACAAGCTGTCCCACATCGGATGTCAAGGGCTAAGGGTTCAGTGTCCGGCAGGTGCACCAACAAGCGTTGGCAGCGGCTAACAACTGGCTCTATGAAAAAGTGCAGTGTCAGGACCATCAATGTCTCACCACAACCAGGTAAGTCAGAGCAGGCCCCAAGCAAGCAGGGGAGCCCATTGGAGCCAAAGAAGGCACTCAATAGGACCACAAGTCGAAGGCACAGGAGTTGCAAGAGGACATCGAGCAGCTCACCAATGAAGAAGGCACATGGTGCAAAGGAAGTGGTGAGGGCAAAGATCTTGGCTACAGGAGTTGCTTGAGGTTGGAGATTCATGGAGCCCGAACATCTCTGGAGGAGAGAGTCAACAAACCTTGGCAACGGCAAGTAGACATGGTGCACAGGGCCTCTGTTCCAGCGGTTCCAACAAGGGATACAGGCTTCAAACTCAGTATGTTAGCAGTGCAGGCCTCAAGGGAGATGTAGAACCACCACATGTGTTGCTGAGCCTTTCGGAGTCCGTGGGAGCCCAGATTCAGCAGACCTGTCAGCTGCATTGCGGTGCCTGCAGATGCAGAGGTGTGACTTCTTCAATCTAAGGGAGATTCCTTTAGGTGTCTTGGATGTCCACAGGCCCGGTGAAGAACCTGTATGGAGCACGGGCACAGATGTTGCCGAAGACCAGCAGGACGACGAGACCAGGAGCACCAGGAATCTTTCCCAGTGCAGTCTCGGCTCCCAGCGCGAAGTCCAGAGTGCCCATAAGGTCAAAGTTGAAGTGGTTTGTGATCTGAATCTTCTCCCACAATGAATCTAGGGACCCACCCACAGGTAAGCCCTTTAGTACCCTTAGGAAAGGGTTGGGATGATTCAGGGGTCCCTCCCAGAGGAGGGGCTGGACAGTGAGGAGGATACTCCCTTGTCCTTTGTCCAGGTTTGCGCCAAAGCAGGAGCCAATGGCTCACTGAACTGGTTTGAACTGGAATATACCGGGAGGGTCCCAAATGTTCCCTTCAAGCAGTCTCAGTGGCACTGGCAAGCGCCCCCACCCTGCCCCAATACACTAAACCCAGTCTGGGTGGTGGTCACACCTCCCTGTGACAGGATATCTAGTGTTCTTCCTTCCCCTGCTTGAGCTTGGCTCAGCAGCAGGAGGGCAGAATCGTGTCTCTAGCCCTAACCCTAGCTTGCTCTCCGGTTCTGGAAGACTGGTACTGGGAGCACTGAGGGCCTCCCAGAGGTGCTTCACAGTGCATAGAATCATACCTCTCCTACCATTTACGATGTGGGGGAATGATTCCAACATGTTTGATACCAAACCTGACAGGGTTCGTTACAGCCAGTTTAAAGATGGTCATCGCATAATGATGCATGGCCACTCTATATGTTGTATTGGCTGATGCACTTACAACCTGAGAGAATGGACTCCGAAGGTTGGCACCATCACACTTAGGACCCAGCACCCTGCCTTCAGGATTGAAAAAAGAAAGGCCTGCGTTAGGGGTGACTTATAGGTTTTAAATGTCGTGACCTCAGATATGGGGAAACCTATATCTGTCGTACGTGGTGCTGGCACCAGTTCACACTGCAGCCTGTGTAAGACCTGGAGTCACAGTTTGAGGGTCTCTCATGGGTGGCAAAATTCATGCTTCCGCCCATGGTAGACCTCTGGTGTACCTATGCCCTGGTTACCTTAGTACCATGTACTAGGGACTAATCAGGGTACACCAGTATTCGTTCTGGGATGTTCCCAAGTAGTCACCATGTCCAATTTAGGGAAGAAGCACAGAAACTGGGGCCCTGATTAGCCGGATCCCAGACAGACTAGTCAGAAAACATAATGACCACAGCAAAAAGTAGGGATGACCATGAAAGCATATCCTACTTTCTTACACTTTGTGACCTGATTGTACTGTTAAACAAATGTAAAATAAGTGGGCCCACCCACAGGCAACTTCCACAAAGCTGTGATTTAATTATTAAGTGTGACTTGCAGACACACTAATGACCCATGCTTTGTAATGTGCCGCTGCCAAGGGTGCAATGCCCACTGGAATGAACTGGATTTAGCCCACCTCTCTTCTAGTGCCATAGCCCTGTCTGTGCAGCTTAAGCTTCAACACAAGCAGTTCTTGTGCTACCATGGGCTGGGACAACATGGATGCTACCTAGGTATGTGTACTTACAATAAGTATGGAAACCTTTTTTAGTGTTAACACTTATTATAGCAAGATTTGATTCTAATTGGCTTAAAAACTGTACCTTCGGCTATAAATTACTTTAATTAGAATTCTTAGGGGTAGATTTTTTAAAAAGTCACGCAATGCAGCACAGCAGCCAAAAATGCTTCACTGCATTGTGTGACAGTGAGAGAGCAGGAGAGCGCTATATCTACAGAGATATGGCTCTCTCCTCCCCTCTCCATAGGGCCTGTTCTGATTTCAGCTGCCGAGCCCAAGACACACACCTTAGCATCTTAGCGCTAAGATGCATGCCTGAGTCTAGCATAGGTTTTGTACAGGAAGCGTACCCTTCCTGAATAAAATACTATGCCTAGAGAAGTCTAAACACTTTTCCCACTTTGCATGTGTGCTGCACAGTGCCTCTTTTCAGATGGTGTTTATTTTTGGCACTAAACCATGTCTACAATTGTCAAAAACGCATAGCCAATCACCGAAAAGAGTTCCTAGACCTCAGACCTATGCTTCGATCTATGAATGCTCGTTATGTCATCCGTGTTTTTTCAAAGTAACATATAAAGACAGAACAATCACCTTTGAAGATCCTGCGGGGCTCAAGAACTTTATATATATGCACAAGACAGAAGATATGGAACTTAGTAAAAACCTAATTGATTTCTTTTTTTATATTTGGTTGGTTCCCAATTCGTATCTTGTCTGACGTTGTTGTCATACATCAGTTCCGTCATCCATATTTCGCTCGGTTGCTTTGTCTTCCCAATGTTTGGTAAGTTCCTTTGTGCTGTATTCGTTCAGCTCCATTTTCATTAATATTGTCCTTCCTTTATCTCTTAATATTTCAGTTATTTAGTCTTGGTGTTGCTCAATGGAGTGGTGTCTGTCCTTCTCGCCCCCCCCCTTTCATTTTTATTGTCTTTTCTGTTTGGGATCACTATGGCTACAGTCCTCCTGCTTTTTGTCATCTTTTTTGAATATATATTATAGAGGAGACTATGTTCTCCATTTTTTCTTATTATTACTCTCCCAATTCTTACCTCAATTATTGTTCTTCTTTCTTCCCCTTGTTTTTTTCAATATATTATAGCGATCTTTTCTATTTTCAAATTTGTATCTGTGGTCTTCTACTATTCTCTACCTGAATAGATCGAACTTGAAAAGCTTGTTGGATACTTTGTTCGCTTTTCTATCTCTTTCCTCATGTTTTCTCAATTCCTTTACTTTACTATCACTTCTGTGTTTGGTGGTTTTCATGTATATTCGGATTTGGATGGCTTTCTACCATTTTCGTTTTGGTTAATTAAGTCTTGCATTCCTTTTAGGTTTCATTTATGTCATGTTAAAAGTTTGACCATTTTAGGGCCATATGTATCATTGAAATTCGCATTCGCAAAGGCCGAAATTCTGTGAATTTCGGCCTTTGCGAATGCGAATTCCCAATATGGTATGTATTAAGCAAATGTGGTTCAAAAAAAGGAATCGCACAATTTGCGATTCCTTATTTTGCGATTGCATTTAAGGAATCACATAATTTGCGATTCCTTAAATGCAATGTTTGATGCAAAAAAAATGCTATTTGTCCCCAAGGAATCGCAAATTACCAAGAAACTTCAAGTTGGTGGCAAGTTGCGAATTCCTTGAAATTTATTATTTTTTTTTAAACAAAAGGTGCCATGTGACGCTCATACATGCCCTTAGGGCATGTATGTGTGCCATATGCGCACACATGTCATTTTCAGGGGTGCAGCAGGGTGTTCTTTGGACACCCCTGCACCCTTGAAAATATTCTCAATTTGCGATTAGCTAATTGCTAATCGCACATTTCCCCTTCATTCCTATGGGCCTCCTGGCCCATAGAAATGAATGGGAAATTATTCCTTAATTGCGATTAGCAATTTGCTAATCGCAATTAAGGAATATTAAGAAATCGCTAAAAAGAAGCTGATTCCTTCATACATACCATTTTGCGAATTCTAAATAGCGATTCCTTAAAAATCGCTATTTAGGAATCGCAAAACGGAATGTTGATACATATGGCCCTTAATCTAGAAATTCTCTCACGTCTTTCCTCATGAGTAATTTACATATATTGTCCTGGAATGACAAAGGTCTTCGTAACCCGGTCAAAAAGCAAAGAGTTTTGACTCACTTATCAAAATTGAACTATCAAATTGTTTTATTACAAGAAACGCATTATAAAGAACAAGACATAATCTCTATTAAGAGACAAGGGTTTGGGAATGTTTTTAGTTCCCCCACATTAATTTAGCAAAAATGGCGTTCTTATATTGTTTCATAAATCGTTAAATATTCAATTGCTAAATGAATTCAAAGACGATGCTGGAAGGTGGCTTCTGATAGATGTGAAGATAAATAATACACAATTTACGATTTGTAATGCATATGGGCCAAACGAAGTGGATCTATTATTTTGGAATGATTTTTCTTCTTTGTTGTCCTCCCAAGCATCAGAAAACCTGATAGTTGGTGGTGATTGCAATCAACTTATGGACCCATTTTTAGATCGCAGATCATAGACCAAATTTGTCCTGTCCCCACTAAAATGCTTAGAGCCTTTCAGAAAGCCATATCTGGTAGAGGGTTGGTTGATGTATGGAGAGCATCTCACAGTTTTTCTACAAGAATATTTCCTTAACAAGAATATTTCCTTAACAATCTTCCTTCAGATACGCAGATGAATATTATTTGGAATGCCTTTAAAGCAACAAGAGGTTTTATAATAGACTTTGTTGTTAGAAAAAAGAACAGACTTCTTAGAGATTCCAAGTAACTCTTAGAGCAGATTAAGATTTTGGAGCCCAAATAATTCTCCTCTAGTGGCAGTGATACGGCATCTACACTTATTAAGGCCAAGTTGCAACACAACAAACAATCCCGGGACAATGCTTGTGATACCCTACTTGGTTTCAATGCAAAAATGTATGGAGGTCGAAACAAAGCAGGTAAATCGTTGGCAAATAACCTTAAAATAAAAAACAAAAATCTAAGATTGTTGCCATGGCAGCTCAAAAGTTTAGAATGCTTTTCGGATTATTATACAAGTTTATCTACCCCTGAATCATCTCCTCTATTGAACAATTAGATACTTATTTCAATCAATCCCTAAAAACCATGATAATAAGGTAGATTTATCTTCCCTAGATACTCCTTTATCTAATCAAGAACTATTAAATGCATAAATCAAGTCCCCAAAGATAAAACTCCTGGGCCTGGCGGCTTTATTGTGCACTTTTATTTACATTTTAAACATCTTTTAACCCCTAAGTTACTATTTCTCGTTAATCATATTTTGAGCACAGGACATACACAAGGCTCTTTTACTTAGGCCATGCTCTGTTTACTCTCTAAGAAAGATAAGGTCTTTCTCAGTGTAGTAACTATAGACCTAGTTCACTGAATAATACGGATTGTAAGACTTTTGTAAATTATTGGCTCTCCGTATTAACTCTGTTATTCCTGATTTAGTTGATATGCATCCGTCTGGTTATATGAAGGGAAGATCTATATCAGACAATTCTAGAACTTTCCTTAACATCATTCACTTGGCTGCTAAACTTAGCTCTCCCTTAGCCGCAATAACACTGGATGCCGAGAAGGCTTTTGATCGAGTGAATTGGGAATTTATGTTTGGTGAATTGAAATGGCATGGTTTTAGCCCTCAGTTTATCATTAAGTTATTATACACCGAACCTTCTACCTCTATGTGGGTCAATGGTAGACAATCCAAATACTTCCCACTTCACAGAGGTACTAGGCAGGGTTGCCCAATGTCTCCCCTGTTATTTATTGTATCATTAGAACCCTTTCTGGAAATAATTTTTCGAACTCCCACAATTCCTGGTTTTCATTAAAAAAATCTGAATATAAATTACACTGCGTATGCAGATGATGTTTTATTATATATATATCCAACCCCACTACATCACTGCCAGAATTCTTTTCACTATTGAACACATACTCTGTTGTTTCAGGTTATAAACTGAATATTGATAAGTCAGAAATCTTACAGCTGAATAAATATTGTCTTCCTCATAGGTTCAAAGACTCTGGTTTCAAATGTAGCTTAAAAGGTACTAAATGTCTAGGCATCCCTTACTCTAATAGTATTAAGGAAACTATTAAGATTAACCGTAATGAGAGTATGACTACAGTTAATGCACTAATAGATGGTTGGTTCCCTCGATTTCTTTCCTGGTAGGGTAGGCTGGCTACAATCAAAATGATGTTGTTACCTATTTTTAATTTTTATTTGTCAATGCTTCCTATATCTCTTTCGCATAATATCTTTAAAATCATTAATCGTTCTTTAACTCAGTTTTTATGGAACAAACGCAAATCTCAAATTAATTTAGCTCGCCTTCAGCAACCTAAAGATTCCGGTGGGGTCAATTTTCCTAATCTTAGAACTTATCACTTGGCTTTCACATTGAAACATATTTGGGTTTCCCTCTCTGAAAATCACGCAGACTCATCAACAGTTTGGGGGCAATTAGAGCATGCTTTTACTTTCAAGGATATGGTCCATATCACAAAATCCCCAAAAGGTTTTATTTCCCCAATACTTACCCATTCTTTAGCTATTACCAAACCTTTGGTCACCTCTGAAAATATTTTACAAACCCCAATCTGGTACAACACAAACATTAAATTAAATAATAGGGTTCTTGGATGGAAAGAGTGGATTAAAAAGGGTATTATTGCCATTGGACAGTTATTCTCTAAAGGCTCTTTGCTAGATTTTTCTGAGATACAAGGAAACTACCATATATCTACCAAATATGCTTCTCATTTTCAACGCCTTAAACCTCTTCTTTTCCTCTTCACTTCTCAACAAACTGCTACAGCTTCAAACATGCAACCTCCTCCCTCCCTAATTGATTTTTCCACACATTTGAAGGCCTCCAACATATGCAAATTATTGCTTAATTCCACTAAATTAACTACAAAGTTTAAAGCAGAGCTCGATTGGGAATCAGAATTACATCAAGAATTTTCGCCGGTACTTGGAAATCAATATGAGCCAAGATTCATAACTCGTCTTGCTCAGCAAGCACAACACAATCATTATATTATTTTTATAATAGATTATATATCACCCCCACAAGATTACATGAATTTAAAATCTCCCCTAATACTAATTGTTAGTCCTGTGCTCATGATAATAATTTACACATGTTTTTTGATTGCCCTCTTGTTAAAAATGTTTGGTTACAAGTACGGTATAAACTAAATTACATTTTATCCATATGTTTCCCTTTTGATGTTAGGCACATCTTTTTGGGTGGTGCCTCCCCCCTTTGGACTTCTCAGTGAATGGTTGGCAAATTTGTAGACTTGATATTTGCTGTAGCATTTCAAATAATCACATCTAATTGGAAATATATAACTAAAATGTCCTATTAATCACGACAACCTCCTATCCATCGGAAGAACAAGATGGGTTTCTCGGGTAGGGTGCTAAAATGGTTCTCATCCTTCCTCCACCACAGATCACAAAGGGGCAGATTTATGATAACTGGCGCATCCCCAGGGAAGCCCCAGTTATTTTGCGCCGCTGCTCCGCCACCCATGGTGCGCCGCATTTACAATGCGGCACACCATGGGGCAAAAACGGCACAGATGCGTGACGCATCTGTGCCGTAAAGGTGGCGCATTGCTGGAGTTGCGACGCAGCTCCAGCAAGGCTCGGGGGTGCCCCATCTTTACAATGCTGCGTCAAGACCTACTCCTGCTTCAAGCAGGCGCAGGGTTTTGACGCAGCATTGGCCTGAAAGTGACTGAGTGAAATCTTATAGATTTCACTCACCCACTTTTGCGAGGCGCACCTGCCCCGGAACGCCCACCCTGCGCCGGAAGGCCCACAAGTGGCGCAGGGCTTTACAACGTGACGCATCTGCCTAGATGAGTCACGTTGTAAATGGGTCGTAGGGATGCGCCACGTTTACGCCGCAGTTGCGTGACGCAAACATGGCTCATTCCCAACATAAATCTGCCCCAAAGTGTCTAGGCTAGCCACTACCTCTCCCAGTCTTCTCCAGTACTCATGGGTGTCCCCCAAAGGTCAGCTCTATCACCTATCCTCTTCAACCTTTTCCTGGAACTATTAGCTAATTCACTAAATTCCACAAACATTCTCTTCCATGTGCATGTGGACGATACGCAACTTTATTTGAAAATCTCATCCCCGGATGACATCATCTCACTCAACAATACCCTAATGTCTACCCAAACTTGGTTAACTGAGAACCATCTCCTGCTCAACACCTTCAAAACTGAATTCCTTCTCATCTCTCCTCTGAACCACTAACCCAAGCTTGACCTTTGGCTGAATCACCTCGCCGCTTTGAACTGCACCCCTCTCATCATAGACTCAGCCAAATCTCTCAGAAGCACTCTGGACAATCACTTAAATATGAAAAATCATATCAGCAATGTGTGTAAGGGAGCTAATCACTTGATGAGGACACTTAGAAATATCAAACCATTCCTCCCACAATCCGAATTCAAGCAGGTGGTCCAAGCACTTGTTTTACCAAGACTAGACTACGGCAGCGATATGCTCTGTGGTCTTCCCAAATACACCCTGGCTCCACTAAGGGCATCACTGAACGCTGCAGCAAGAATGGTTACAGGTACCAAACAAA
Source organism: Lissotriton helveticus (assembly GCF_964261635.1). Taxonomy (NCBI): domain Eukaryota; kingdom Metazoa; phylum Chordata; class Amphibia; order Caudata; family Salamandridae; genus Lissotriton; species Lissotriton helveticus. The sequence goes on along the minus strand of NC_136063.1, from coordinate 289,216,182 downwards.
ATGAGCACATATCCCCAGTCCTAAAATCTCTTAAATGGTTGCCCTACAAAGCTCCAATTCAGTTAAAGATTGCCGTTCTGACGCACAAAGCCCTGCATTTCAAAACTCCTAGGTACCTAGCACAACAGCTTGAATTATCCTGTGGTGGTAGAGCCTCAAGAAGCGCTAACGCTTTTCTCTTGAAACCGTTCATCCTGAGCAAAAAAAGAACTTGTCACCGAGCCTTCTCCGGCACTGCCCCAAAGATATGGAACTCTCTTCCACCGGAAGTACACAGAATCTCCTCAACAACGGCTTTCAAACTGGAAGCCAAAAGATTTCTAATGAATAAATTCTTACCTTAATTGGGCTAGGTTCACCTACTCAAAGTCATTGATCCTACAACCATTGTACCATCATTTGATGCTGTTCTTTTTACCGCATAGTGTGGCCGCCTTAGTATCCCGCTATATACCTGTTTATTGTATTACTCTCCTTGACTCATTTGTGTTGTAATTATCCAATATCCCTGTTTTTTTATTCTCACGTTATGTCGATATTGCATTTATGTCCTTCCTCCCATCCTTTGTAAAGCGCTCTGATATCCTTCAGAATCTTGTTCGCTCTATATAAAACATTACAAATATATGAAATATGGCATGGTGGAACCTGTTGTGTCATCATCATCGTTTAGATCGAGCCTGTTAGACCTGGCACCATTGGCGTGGGTCTCCCTCCATTTTGTGCTGTTGTCTCCTGTGTTTCTGCCATGTTTTTGCTAGTCTAGATGCTTTGGGCACTTTGCCACTGCTATTCAGTGCCAAAGTGCAAGTGCTCCCTATTGTAAATTGTTTGATTTACTTGTCAGCGGCTAGTACATTGCACTATGTGTGTCCAGGGCCTGTAAATCAAATGCTGATAGTGGGCTTGCAGTACTGGTTGTGCCACCCACAGAAGCAGCTTGTAAAGTATGGCTCAGGCCTGCCATTGTAAAGCCTGTGCGCAGTCTGGGACTGCCATGTTGACTTGGCAAGTGCACCCACTTGCCAGTCCCTAAACCTTCCCTTTTCTGCATGTTAGCCACCCCTAAGGGAGGCCCAAGGTACCCCCATGGGCAGGGTGCATTTTATGTAAAAGGTGGCATGCCCTGATGTGTGTGGCTTGTCCTGATAGTGAATTACAGTCAATTTCGTTTTTCACTATTGCAAGACTACCTGTTCCCATAGGCCAGAATAGGCAGTTTGATTGTAACATCTTTAAAATCCAAATTGACCCAGGGAACAAAGTAGAAGTTAGAGTTTAGTATGCCTGAACTCAGAATGTTAAAATACATCTTTTAGTGTGGGTGATTTTTACATTCTGTGTTTGAAAATACCACTTTTAGAAAGTAGGTATTTTCTTGCCTAACCATCCAGCATGCCTCTGCTAGGTTTCTGTATTCCATGTCTGGTTTGTGAGTGACAGGGGGCTGGAAAGGCCTTGGCTCCAGCAGTCTGATGGGTCAGGTCTGGGCTGAATAGGGCCTGCATTGAATAGAGAGTAGGGGCGGAGACTTCCTTTCACTGACCTGAGCCCTCATAGAATAGAGAGTAAGGGGAGAAGATTTCCTTTCAGCTATCTGGACCAGGTCTGCTCTCACACAATGCTGTCTCCACCTCCTGCCAGGAAGCTGCATAGAACTGGTTTTGGCTGGGCACAGGCACCCTACCCTCTGCCTTCAGAGGACAAAGGATTTACTGGTATAAATATTGGGGCCCAGACCCCAGAACTTTAGATCGCTTCTGGGAACCAAGATGAACCTTTGCCAAGGAGAAGAACCAAGAAAGCTGAAGGAGGATACTGCCCCTGTGCTGTGCTATTTCTGGGGTTGGCCTGCAGTGGTTAGTTTATTTGCCAAGGAAAGGGGAAGAGGACTTTTGTGAACTTTTCATCATCTTGAAGGAGAATCTCCAAAGGCTTGAAGTGTGCTTGCCTCCTGCCTGAAGTCTCAGGGATACAAGACTTCACCACCAGCACCCCTGAATTTCCTTGCTGGGGATTCTACCTGCAGAAAGGTGCCTTCTATTGTCTGGGCCCTCTGAGAAGTCTGCGTGTCGCTGGGAGCTGGAAGCACGAGCAAGAAGCATGTCGCCGTCGCAGCAGCTGCCGTCGCATCGCCGAAGAAGCGTGCCGCCTCTACTCGCCGTTGCATCACCAATGAAGCGTGTTGCATCAAAGGAGAAGCTTGTCACCGCCACAGAGGTCGCAGTCGAATCACCGGAGAAGCGTGTCGCATGGCCTTTTGCAGCTCAGAAGTCATCGAGTTCCCCGCACGGCCATCGCCTAACCTCATGCACCCAACATTCTAGGCAGTCATCACATTCCACACACTACTAGACTGAACAGCAGGAAAGGGGTAAAAAAACAAGAAGGGTGTCAACCGTATTCGAAACGCCCTGAGGAAGGGATGTATGACGTTACAACGCATGCTTTTACCACGCATGCTGTTACAATGCAAGTTTTACAACGCAAACCTTTACAACGCATTACACTTGGGGGTGCTGGATAGTGAATAGTTTAATTTACTATTCCAACTCCAGTCCCCGTGGACACTAGGGAAATTAAAACTATTCCCTATCCTAGAGCGCCCCCAGTGTAATGCGTTGTAAAGGTTTTCGTTGTAATACTTGCGTTGTAACAGCACTGCGTGGTAAAAGGTTTGTTGTAAAGGATGTTTCCCCTGAGGAAGCCCCAGGCCGGATGGCCATGTAAAGGGGTGAAACACATGTTAGCGGTTCTCCTACTTACTATCACGAATATAGTAACACCTTTATTAAAACTACAAAATGAACAAACGTGTGATTGGAATTTTTCCATAAGAAACAAATCTTGCCCTGACATACCTTTCTCACTCAAATATGCCTGTCTGCTCGTGCCAAGCTGCCAAGGGGGTGAGCAGGGGTTATTTAGGAGTGTAGTCCCCTTACCCTGACTAGAAGCAAGGGTCCCTATTTGGACAAAGGTACCTACCTCTGCCAACTAAGGACCCTCAATACTAACAGAGCCCATGCTACCTCTCTTACCTCAAAAATTAAAAAAGATTTGTTATGATCACCCCTTACTTCTTTCTATCTAGATGCACGCCCTGATCCGTATCTAAAGTTTGTAACTACAAACCTCCTTAAAATTAGAATAGTATACTTATTACCCACTTAAAGTGCCACATAGTTGTTAGCTATTCGCTTGTTTAACCTTACAGTACATTATATTTTTGCCTCTCTTTTCCTCTTCTCCCTTTCTCTTTGCCTTGTCTCTTTCTTCCCTTTTCTTTCTATACTGTTCTTTCCTTTCACCCTTATAAAATGATTAAAATGCACTTGTTTTAGCATTACAGTTATGCATTTCAATTCAAGTTTTTGTGTACAAAATCTATTATTATAAGATATGTTTAATTTGTTAAATTCTTATATGTTTATTATCTTCCTTCTATTATTAGAAGGTTATATTATTCTTTTTGCTTGTTCATATATTCACTTGGATTGTCCTTCAGATGTCTACTTTTATCTGATGTAATTGCCATTGGTTCCTTAATTTTATTCAATAAAGCATTTTTTAACTTAAAATGGCATCATAAAAGTCCTGTAATTAATGTACTGTTTCTCTTGACCCGCAGAACCCGTTTTTCGCTGACTGGGTAAACAATTTGGTGTTAGGCAATGCTCATTTCGGAAAGCCCTCTTAAATTACATTGTTGACTATGTGGAAAACGGCGGTCAAAGAGTTACTGGCCCACCGTCGGATTTCCTTTAAGCATAACAGACTGAGGGGCATATTACCAAGGGGGCGATAGGCAATTATGGCCGGTTTAGCGGCCGTTTTCAGACGCTAAGCGGCGATAATTCTATCACTCTATTAGCAAGCTGTCGCTAACTGATGTTAGCGACAGCTTTTAGGCGATAGCGAGCGGTTTGGGGCCCGCTTTGCATGTCAGCGATATTTATCGCTAATGACATGCAAAGTGGGCGTACCCAACCTGTTAGCGACTGAAAGCAGTCGCTAACATCGCTATCGCCTATTAGCAAGGCAGGCGTAGCGATGGAAATATTCCCGCTATTGCCAAAAACCAACGCCTGCTCAGACCAGTTCTTAGCCATGTTATCCAATAGGAGGTGGATAACATGGCTAAGAGCATTTCGTCGCTAATGTGTGAATATCGCTGTATTCTCAGCGATATTCGCGCATTTCGCCGCTATCGCTGGATATTTTAACACAATGGAGAAAAACGTTGCTAATAGCATGTTTTCTCCACTAACATATCCAGCGATAGGCAGCGATAAAAAAAATAGTCGCTAAGCCTATTTAGCGATAATTATCGCTTCTTGTTGGTAATATTGCCCCCCCCCGGTGACCATACCTACTGGACACAAAAAATACCGGAGTCAGTTATGGCTTTCCGCTATCAAATAAGTGTACCATGTGTTTCTCTGATGTTTGAGTTTCTCTGTCTAAGATTTCCTAATGCCAAAAATGCTTTCTGTCCATTGTTCGGAAAGCAGGCCACTTGGGGCAATGGCAGAAAGGCGAGTGTCTGTTCTTCCTCAGCTCGACGTCACGAACAGCTGTGTCACTTGTAAAAATGCTCTTCATTCATGCACACTCAGTTTACAGGCTCTTCACTCTGAAGTTCATCTGATCTCTGCAGCATGTACTTAAACACACTAGGCCAGCGATTTCAGTCAGTTTACACAGTTAATGAGACATGCTTTCTTAATTTACATTTCAAACTGAGACCGAAGTTAACTTGGTTCATGCAGAACATAAACCACGCCTATGCGCAAAACTGTATATTATGAGGATTGACTGCGAGTTACTGTTTTTTACTAGGGTAGTGACCTTCCCTTTTCCGGTGCATTACAGTAGTTTTAAGATCTTCTAAGATCTTGTTGCTCAAATGGGTGTAATTTCTGATATATATATATATGTGTGTGTGTGTTTCCCTCCTCCTCTTGTCTTGAATTTACTCGCAAGAAAATGTCACTAATAGTCGTTGAATGTCACTCATAATTACACTGAAATTATAAATGTAAAAATGTAAATGGGGTGAGCAGGGGTTGTAAATTGGCGGCTATGGAATGGTGTCACAGAGATAGTAGGACTATAGGAAACTGTAGACATTGAAGCCATCGAACCACAAGCAAGGGGCTCAAATTCCACCCTTAGTGTTAGTAATGTTTCGGAGACGAGATCTGAGACAGAAATGCTTGGGAATCCACCATAACAAAAAGTAACTAAAACTGCTCCCATTTACTGGAAAAATAATTCCAAATAAATCCACATGGTGGCAATGTTGCAACATTTATTACAAGTGCTGTAGACCACAAGCAAATTATAACACTGATTATAAGTTTTAGTATGTGCTGCGGATCCTTATTTAGTGCATGTGTTAAATACCGAAAGTGCTATTTAGCGAATGTATTAAATATCACACCAGATATATAAAAATGCATGAAACAGCAGGAAGTGCCAATTTTCAAGCATTGGAAAATACTGGAGTGAGGAAATGAGTCCCTAAAGAACAAAAACAGCCAGATCAATACATAAAGCACTCCGAAAGTGCACCAACAACGCTTTCCTGTGTGGGAGTGCGCAGGCGTTCATTTGTTTGGACAAAGACCCTTGAAACAAGACAAACAGAATCCACTGCCATCCTCTGATATCACTCAGGACCTGATTATGAGTGGGTCAGTATATTCAGACTTCTACACAGACTCCTGTTTGTGCAGAGGTCTGAAATAAGATCAGGGTGGTATTAATCCTTAATTATTACGATGATAAAAATCTCACCTTCCATTAAATTTCAGCAGGTCAAACCTGTCAGAATTTAACTGAGGAAAAGTTTACAATATTTACTGTACCTTCCGGATTTTAGCGAGATGACACCATAAAATGCATGTTATAACCCAGAAACTGGTGATCAGTACTATTATTTATTTATTGTACCCGATAAATACCATACCCTGGTGTATCGTTATTCATAAGGTGTGATAATTGGCACCTAGATTCCTACAAACTCAGAATTATGGCCTTATTTATCACAAGCAGAACCCTGCCAGACTCTTCCATCAAGGACCAAGGCAGGGAAAGGAAGTACTTTCATATTCAGAGGTGGAGGTCCTGGTCAAGGAATTGGTAAGACACCATGAATTTCTAATGTGCCATCTCATGCCAAAGGTGTCACCAAAAACAAAAGCATGCCTGTGGAAGGAGATAATGGACAAAATCCATACTGAATTTACATATCCACATGATGCTGGGAACATTATAAACAGGTTGAAACCTTGAAATTCTAGATACTTAACTGAGTTATCAAGCATGAGCTCAAAAGCATGGCAATTGGTGGTAGGTTGTTCTATACCTCAGTTCTACCTCTAACAGTGTGGGAAAAAAATTATGACCATCCTCAACATGTCTGGCTAGAAAGATATGAGTGATCATAAGGTCAGAGGAATCCAAGGTAAGAGAAGGCTAAGTTACTTACCTGTCTTCCTAGTTGACTTCCAGGGGAATACTCATCAGTCATAAGCACATGCGGGGATCGCACATATCAAATACATTATAAATAGGGTTAGCTGTTTTCCGTTTATACTGATTTTTACAGATAAATACAGACAGAAAACTATTTATTTTCCTGTGTGTATTTATTTTTAAATACAGAACAATACGGAAAATAGGTCTTCTTTGGTTGATTTTTTCTGAAGTCAATCATGAGTAACAGGTCAGTAGGAATACAGATTGAGAGGCAGGGGAGATGAAAAAAGACAAAAGATTTCCTAATTAAGTGCATATCTACAGTTATTGATGCTATTGTACAATGCAAGTTTTTTCAGATAACGCTATTGCACTGTATACTGCTGAAATATTTTGGACATTCAAATAGGAGTATACATTTATCAGTCAAATAAATGTGGAAAAATACCCATTGCAGCTTCATTTATGTAGAAAACATCAAATAAAAAAAATAAATGAGCAAAAAATAAATATGGATAAATACAGACAGAAATGGGGAAAAAATAAATACCATAAAACCAGGAGCACCAATTATAAATGTATGTTTAAACCCTTAAAAAGTATGAAGTACTCTAAGACATACACATTTATGTATAAAACTCATAAATACATGCAGCCTACCTAAAATTTGTCTAACAAATGCCAACACTGCATTGAATTATTCATTTAAATTAACCATACACATTTAAAATTTCTACTACATAGAACAAGAACAACTTACATTTCAGAACATAGTCTTTATTTGAAAGGAAAAAGTCAAGGGAATAAAAGGCATTATTAGCCAATAGGCTGCATTGAAAACATAACAGAGCAAGCTGTCACTGTGCTTTTAAGACCTCCAAGACCTCCCCAATCCCATCATGCCCCACTGGTGACAGTTAGGTTATGTCTTTTTTCACAGAACACGACAACATTTGAGGATAGTAAGCATATCACAGCTGCTGTATTATGTATTCATCTGGGGAGGGTTGCTTATGAGTTTGATGAGTATTCCCCTGGAAGAGAAGTAGAATTACAGGTAAGTGACTCAATCAATCAATCAATCATAGCATTTATATAGCGCACTACTCACCCAGAGGGTCTCAAGGCGCTAGGGGAGGGGGGTCCGCTACTGTTCGAACAGCCAGGTCTTGAGTTGCTTCCTGAAGGCGAGGTGGTCCTGGGTCAGGCGGAGGTGGGTTGGGAGGGAATTCCAAGTCTTGGCGGCGAGGTAGGAGAAGGACCGTCCCCCTGTGGTGGCTCTTCGGATGCGGGGGACGGCGGCGAGGGCGTGGCTGGTCGATCGAAGCTGGCGCTTGGGAGCGTAGAAGTTGAGGCGGCTGTTGAGGTATCCTGGGCCTTGGTTGTGTAGGGCTTTGTGTGCGTGGGTGAGGAGACGGAAGGTGATTCTCTTGTTGACCGGGAGCCAGTGCAGGTCTCTCAGGTGTCCGGAGATGTGGCTGCGACGGGGGATGTCCAGGATGAGTCGTGCTGAGGCGTTCTGGATCCGCTGGAGTCTTTTCTGGAGTTTGGCGGTGGTTCCGGCGTAGAGGGAGTTGCCGTAGTCCAGACGGCTGGTGACGAGGGCCTGGGTGACCGTCTTCCTGGTCTCGGTGGGGATCCACCGGAAGATCTTACGTAGCATGCGCAGAATATTGAAGCACGACGAGGAGACGGCGTTGACTTGTCTGGTCATGGAGAGGGAGGAGTCCAGGATGAAGCCCAGGTTGCGTGCGTGGTCTGTTGGTTTGGGTGCGCTGCCTAGGGCGGGGGGCCACCAGGAGTCGTCCCAGGCGGAGGGTGAGGATCCCAGGATGAGGACTTCCGTCTTGTCCGAGTTCAGCTTCAGGCGGCTGTTCTTCATCCATTCGGCTACCTCTTTCATCCCTTCGTGAAGGTTGGCTCTGGCGGTGGTGGGGTCGTTGGTGAGGGAGAGGATCAGCTGGGTGTCGTCGGCGTAGGAGATGATGTTGAGGTTGTGCTGGCGTGCGATGTTAGCGAGGGGGCTCATGTAGACGTTGAAGAGGGTTGGACTGAGCGAGGAACCTTGAGGGACGCCGCAGATGACTTCGGTGGCTTCTGATCTGAACGGGGGAGGCGGACTCTCTGTGTCCTTCCGGCGAGGAAGGAGGTGATCCACTCTAGTGCCTTCTCCTAGATTCCGACGTTGCTGAGGCGCTGCACTAGTGTACGGTGGCAGACAGTGTCGAAGGCCGCGGAGAGGTCCAGGAGGATGAGGGCCGCCGTTTCTCCGTTGTCGAGCAGGGCTCGGATGTCATCGGTGGCTGCGATCAGGGCGGTCTCGGTGCTGTGGTTGGCCCGGAAGCCAGACTGCGAGAGGTCGAGGGATCCGTTCGTCTCGAGGAAGGCGGCCAGCTGCTTGTTGACGGTCTTCTCGATGACTTTTGCAGGGAACAGGAGCAGCGAGATGGGGCGGTAGTTCTTGAGGTCGGTGGGGTCGGCTGAAGGCTTCTTTAGTAGAGCGCTGAGTTCGGCGTGCTTCCAGCTCTCCGGGAAGGTGGCGGTGGCGAAGGAGGTGTTGATGATGTCCCGCAGGTGGGGTGCGATGACAGCGTCGGCCTTGTTGAAGACGTGGTGAGGGCAGGGGTCGGTCGGAGATCCGGAGTGGATGGAGTTCATCGTGCGGACGGTGTCTTCGGTGCTGATCGGGGTCCAGGCGCGGAGGGTGGTGGTGGGGGGCGGTGGTTCGGTCGTGGCGTGCGTCGGTTGAGTGCTGAAGCTGTTGTGTATGTCCGCGATCTTGTTGTGGAAGTGGGCGGCGAGGGAGTCGCAGAGGTCTTGTGAAGGGGTGATGTCGTTGTTTCCGGCGTTGGGGTTGGAGAGCTCTTTAACGATGTTGAAGAGTTCCTTGCTGTTGTTTGCGTTGTTGTTCAGTCGTTCCTTGAATGCAGTTTTCTTGGTGGCGTGGATCAGTTGGTGGTGTTTTCGGGTGGCGAGCTTGAGGGCAGTCATGTTGTCTGGTGTTGGGTCTCTGCGCCAGGCTCTCTCGAGGGCTCGGCAGTTCTTCTTGGAGCTCTTGAGTTCGTCGGTGAACCATGGGGCTCTCTTGCTGCAGGGTTTGATGGGCGGGGTCCTCAGGGGGGCGAGGTCGTCCGCGCAGTCGCTGATCCACTTCGTGAGGTTGGTGGCCGCTTGGCTGGGGTTCGTTGCGCTGGTGGGTGGGTTCTTGCTCAGGGAGGTCGCGAGCTGGTCGGTTGTGATCTTGTTCCAGCTTCTGCGTGCAACCTGTTGTTGGTGGTGGTGAGTCGTGGTCCTTCTGAAGCTGAAGTGGACGCAGCTGTGGTCCGTCCAGTGGAGTCCGGTGGCGTGGCTGAAGGCGATGTCCTTGCTGGATGAGAAGACGGGGTCGAGTGTGTGTCCGGCGTAGTGGGTGGGGGTGGTCACCAGCTGCTTGAGTCCGAGGTTTGCAAGGTTGTCCAGCAGGGTGGTGGTGTTGCGGTCATTGTTGTTCTCCAGGTGACTTATCCTTCTCTTCCAGGGGATACTCATTAATAGTCATAAGCACTGAATAGAATAGTCTGCCCAACCCTTATGCCTTAAGACGAATACAAAATCAGCTGTTAGTAGATAAGGGCACATTACCCAAACAAATTCCTTAATGAGGCCTGCTCCACTTGGGCATCTGCCTGAGTGTCTGAATCCAAACACTAATGGCGAACGAAGGTGTGCACGGATCGCCATGTGGCAGGCTTGCCGATCTCAACAATGGGTGCATTTCTAAGTAGGGCAGCATTGTAGGCCTTATCTCTTGTAGAATCAGCCCTATGCCTACCGGAGAGGGGCTTGTTGTCTAACTGGTAAGCAAGGTATATGCAAGAGAATATCAACCACAAGATAGTTTGCTTGGAAGAAGGTAAGTCAGTGTTCATTGGACCATAAATTATAAACCAATGATAAGACTGTCTTATTTGTTTGGTTTTGTCAAGGTAAAACCTGAGAACCCGTCTAAGATCTAAGGAGCGCAAAGCCCTTTCTGGTGGTGTGGAAGGATTTGGAAAAACGTAGGTAGAGTAATGGTCTGATTGATATGGAAATCGGAAATTACCTTTGGCAAAAAACTAGGATGTGTTCTCATAGCCACCCTGTTTGGTTGAAAAACCAGAAAAGGTTCCTTTGCACAAAGAGTCTAGATTTCACTGACTTTGTGTGCAGAGGTGATCACCATTAAATAAGCTGTCTTCTAGGTAAGGTGTTGTAGGGACGCCTTGTGTATGGGCTCAAAGGAAGGGCCCATCAATTTGGAGAGAATCACATTACCTCCCAGAAGGACCGTCCACTGGAAAATAAGTTAAGACCACCTATCACTCCCTTGGAGGTCTTCCTTCCCCTGGACATGAAACCCTTAAAAATTTATTCTAGTACAATAAAATCAGGCTCCCCTAGAGATGTGGCTCCCCCCACCGCTCTGAATCAAGCCTTTGAAACAGTTGCCCCCACTATGCTAGAACTGATCAATCTCCCACTTGCTACCGGGACCGTCCCTTCTTTAAGGAAACGGGCCATGGTAAGAGCTTTGCTTTAAAAAAAACATGAAATATTTACCAACTATTGGCCAATTTCACTCCTCCCTGGGCTCGAAAAAATTGCGGAAAAGCATGTTAATTCCATTCTGTCCACCTTTTTGGAGGAAAATGACTGCTTCCATCCATCTCAGACCCCAACACGGAACAGAAACAGCTCATATCGTAGTTGTTAAAGAAGCAAAGAAAATTTTGGATGCCGAACGCTCGGCGGCAATTGTCCTCCTCGACCTGAGTGCGGCTTTCGATACCATGAACCACCAACTGCTGATTTCTAGAATTAGAGACATAGGGGTGTCGGGAGCTGCACTAATGTGGCTGGAGTCTTTTTTAGACAACCGATCATTCCAGGTCTTTGAGGACAACTCTATTTCTAACAGTATGTCGCTGAGTTGTGGGGTCCCTCAGGGCTCGTCTCTGAGGCCCACACTCTTTAACATTTATATGAGCCCTCTGGCCGAAATTGTTAAATCCTTTGGCATACAGATTGTCACGTATGCGAACGATACCCAATTGATTGTCTCCCTTAATCAATTGGAGAACAGGGCAAATAATGTAGCCAACTGCTTGGAAAAAGTATCGCATTGAATGAAGGGCTCCTATCTACAATTGAATGGAGCAAAAACTGATCTTATGTTCTTGGGTAAACAGTCCCCACTGGGCCCTAGCTCGCTATGGCCTAAATGTTTGGACAGTGTGCCCCCCCCAAAGGAACAAATCAAAAGCCTTGGAGTTTGACTGGACCATAATCTGGACATAAAGGAGCAATCTCGGAAGGTAGCAGGAACCTGCTATGGAATACTTAAGATGGTCAGGAAAATCCTTCCCCTGCTGCCTTTCAATGCTAGGAAGACGCTGGTTCAAGCCTTGACCCCCTCACAGCTAGATTATGTAAATGCCTTATAACTGGGCTCCCCGCGATTAACAATAAAAAAGTTACAGACTGTGCAAAATTGTGCAGCTCACCTCCTTCTACAGACCCCTTGCAGGGAATCTGCGCGATCATCGATAGCGTCCCTTCATTGGCTCCCAGTTGCTGAAAGGATTCAGTTCTAGTCCCAATGTATTGTTCACAAGATTCGCTCTTCCAAGGGCCCACCTATTTTACAATCCATCATTTCTCCCTAACATCCCAGCAGAGCCTTGCAATCGGGAAATAAACGTATGGCAGCAGTCCCTAAAATATACAGGTCTAGGAGTGAGGGAAGGTGCTTCCCCTACATCGCCTCTGAGAGCTGGATCTCTCTTACAAACTACATTCGCCTTGAAAGTCCTTGACTACAGGCATTTGAAAAAAAGAAACTTGTGTGGGTGACTTTTGGTAGGCTGTAATGGCAGCCATATACACTTTTATAAATGCAGACTGAAGACCACATTTTGCTAAGTGTAACAAATAAGCCCAGATCGGCTGTTCTAGACCTAGAATAGGGTTATGACCCTTGCTGATGCACCATAAGTAGAAACGCTTCCATTTGAAAGAGTGAAAATTCCTGGTAGAAGTCCTCCTAGGCTCTTTTAAGCTGTCCATACAGTCTGGGGAAAGGCCTAGGTGTCCATATTACTGGAATTCAGGAGCCATGCTGTCAAGCTCAGAGAGAGTAGGTTGGGGTGGAAGACCTTCCCCTCTAACTTGAGGAGGAGACCTGTTCTGCATGGCAACCTCCTGTGTGGGGTTTCGGACAGGTGAAGAAGGCCCGGATAACACCACTGGCGAGGCCACTCCAGAGCGATCAGGTCTTGGCTCTATAAAACTTGTTGATGACCATGGGGATGAGAGGTATGGGAGGAAAAGCGTACAGTAATATCTCTGACCAGCTGATCAAAAGAGCATTCCCTCTGGAACCTGGTGAGGGAACTCTGGATGCGAAGACGTGACATTATGCATTTGCTTCGTCTGCAAGTAGGAAGATATCTGGCATTCACCACTGTTAGAAAATGTTCTGAACTACATCATTATTTAATACCCAGTTGTGAGCTTCGGCAAACTTGCGACTGAGGGAGTCTGCGTCCACGTTGAGTGTGCCTGGAAGATTAATTGTATAGAGGTCAGATCCCTGGCAAGTAGCCATGTCCATATGGCTTGAGCCTCCAGAGAAAAGGACCATGACCTAGTTCCTTCCTGCTTGTTTAAATAATGCATTGTGGTTTTATTGTATGTTTGCATCAAGAGAGAGCATGTGTGATGGATGGGTAAAAAGACTTGAGCACAAGATGGACATCCCTTTGCTCCAACATTTTGATATGGTACAACTTTTCAGTTTCCGACCACGGTCCTTGAATTTGCAGTGTGCCCATGAGCACTTCCCAGCCCTAGAGGGAAGCATCCATAATGAGTTTCAGCGTGGGAAGGTCCTGGTGAAAAGTCAAGCCCATTGAGAGATGAGGCCGGTTCATCCACCATCAGAGTGAGTCTTTGGCTGTCTGAGAGAGGGTCACCGTGTATACCCAGCAGCCTCAGAACTGTGACCACTGGTCTTCCAATGTCTGCTGGAGAGGCCGCATGTGAAGTCTGGCATTGGGAACAATGTAGATGCACGACGCCATGGACCCCAGTAGAGAGGCCACCTGCCTGGCCAATGGATAAGGAGTGTGGAAGAGAGTCAGACATTTGTTGTTGATTGAGCATAACCTCAGGTAGTGAATCACCTGCGTTGGGTATTGAATGGATTTCTTGAAGTTGATTCATAGTCCCATGTCCGAATGAGGTCGCACACCGCTCGTCCCATCAGCGTGTGACCCCGGAGCATGATGGTCGATGTAGTCGGTATCAGCGGGTGCGCTTCTACCCGGGTCTTGAGTCTTCAAGGTATTCACTTGGTGTGCTTGCCATCCCTGGACACGTGTTTCGCATTCATTAACGCTCATCAGCAGGGATTAGGCGTGTGCACGGGGTTGCTGCGTGGGCTGCCGAAAATATTCGTAGGTCCAGATACCTCTTAAGGCGCGCGGATGCGTTATCTCGAGGTCGTCACCTCCACCGGTTCAAGGGAGCCTGTATAAATAGTATGTCCGAATGAGGTCGCACACCGCTCGTCCCATCAGCGTGTGACCCCGGAGCATGATGGTCGATGTAGTCGGTATCAGCGGGTGCGCTTCTACCCGGGTCTTGAGTCTTCAAGGTATTCACTTGGTGTGCTTGCCATCCCTGGACACGTGTTTCGCGTTCATTAACGCTCATCAGCAGGGATTAGGCGTGTGCACGGGGTTGCTACGTGGGCTGCCGAAAATATTCGTAGGCCCAGATACCTCTTAAGGCGCGCGGATGCGTTATCTCTAGGTCGTCACCTCCACCGGCTCAAGGGAGCCTGTATAAATAGTATGTCCGAATGAGGTCGCACACCGCTCGTCCCATCAGCGTGTGACCCCGGAGCATGATGGTCGATGTAGTCGGTATCAGCGGGTGCGCTTCTACCCGGGTCTTGAGTCTTCAAGGTATTCACTTGGTTTGCTTGCCATCCCTGGACATGTGTTTCGCGTTCATTAACGCTCATCAGCAGGGATTAGGCATGTGCACGGGGTTGCTGCGTGGGCTGCCGAAAATATTCGTAGGTCCAGATACCTCTTAAGGCGCGCTGATGCGTTATCTCGAGGTCGTCACCTCCACCGGCTCAAGGGAGCCTGTTGCAGCACTTGTATTCAGTTCTGAAGGGTTTCCTGCATGAGGAGAGGTGAGGAACGTTTGATTAACCAGTCGTCTAAGTACAGGACGACAAAAAGCTTCTTTCTCAGCAGGTGAACAGCTACGGCTGACATGCACTTGGAGAGCATGCTAGGTGATGAATTGAGCCCAAAGGGCAGGACCTTGTAACAATAGTGCTTGGATTCCACTTTGAACCGCAAGAACTTCCTGTGTTTTCTGATAATCGGAATGTGGAAGTAAGCATCCTGTAGATCGATGGCGCACAACTAGTCCCCCTGATAAAGTTGGGGGTAGATCGGGTGAAGGGCAAGCATCCTGAACATCCCCTTGTGGATGAACTTGTTTAAGAGTCTTAAGTCTAGAACCGGTCTGTACTCTCGATTTGACCCCTTTCTGTTCCAGGAAAAAACAGGAGTATATTCCCAGGCCTTGTTGAGAGTTGGGAACCTTTTCGATGGCTTCTTTTTGGAACAGAGTGGCTACTTCTGCTTATAGCAAGTCTTGTTGAAGACAAGAAGTTTAATGAGGTGGAACAGCAGGCAGAGGAGACTTAAACCTGATGGAGTAGCCATGGGGTAGATCGGGTGAAGGGCAAGCATCCTGAACATCCCCTTGTGGATGAACTTGTTTAAGAGTCTTAAGTCTAGAACCGGTCTGTACTCTCGATTTGACCCCTTTCTGTTCCAGGAAAAAACAGGAGTATATTCCCAGGCCTTGTTGAGAGTTGGGAACCTTTTCGATGGCTTCTTTTTGGAACAGAGTGGCTACTTCTGCTTATAGAAAGTCTTGTTGAAGACAAGAAGTTTAATGAGGTGGAACAGCAGGCAGAGGAGACTTGAACCTGATGGAGTAGCCATTCTGAACAATATTCAGCACCCATTGTTGTCTGTTATTCTGCGCCACTCGTCTAGGTGTGGGACAACACTTTCCCCTACTGGAGTGGGTAACGGAGACTGATGGAAAGGGAGCTTCCCTTCCTCGGGCCATGTGGCGCAGATGGTAGTGTGACCTGGTCTGGAGTTGTTGCTGCATTGCTCAGTGAGGAGCTTGCCCCCTCTGCTGGTAAGGGTGATGATCTTATGGGCGGAATTTACGCCAGAAGTCCTTGGGCTTCTCAAGCCCTACTGCTTTGAGGGTATCTAGCTCAGACTTCATCTTTGGCATTTCAACGTTGAACAATGAATTTCCACTGAATGGCAGGTTTAGAATTCTGTGCTGGGCCTCAGGATTAGGCCCAATAAGTCGTAGCCAGGAGGAGCGTCATGCACAGATTTAAGCTCATAGCTATGTGATAAGGAATGATAATTACCCAAAATAATGGGTAAAATAAACCTATTTGTAAAAAATTGATTTTATCCAAGTTCTTGCTGAAGGTGAATTGAGTCAGGGATGTTAAAATACTCCAGAACCCCCAATCTAATAAAGGTGCTCTTAACATATGCTAGCCAGGGAATGTTGTCCATTTTATCCAGAGCCAAGCAATGCAAAAGGATTCGTTTGGAAAGACTTAACTCGGGAGATTCCCAGATTCTCAACCATAATAACATTAGGACAAGTCCCAGGGTATCTTCCAGATAGTTTAAGCCCAATTCTGAGTAGCAGAAAAAGGTGGGCAAGAATGAAGGGACTATGTGTATGAGTAGCCTGTGCAGGAAAGAATTATCTACTTTTTGAAGTTTGGTGCACTTGCAGTACCCCCACACTCCTGTACCATAGGTAGCAATCAAGGTACATTTAGCTTTATACAAGGTTATCATCGCCTTCACTGGCATGTGGCCTAGTTTTGATGCGATGCAAAAAATAGCTTCAGCTGCTCTGGACAATTGCTGCCCTCTCAATGTTAACAGTGGTCCCCAAATTAGATGAGGATCGAAAGGCATCCCTAAATAATTTTGTTCCCATTTGCCATCAGACCATTTTTAAAGACTTTTGCTGGTTAACATTCGAATCTAGCAGAGTCATGAACTTGACAAACCTGTCCAGCACTCTCTGCAGGCTATTTCTAGTCCTAACTATTAGGAAAGCATCATCTACATACAGGGGGATTGGGGTATACTGATTGTCCACTCTAGCGAAATCTAGTTTTTTCTGTAACAAGTGTCTTTCAATGCCATTTATATAGATAAGAAACAGAAACGGTGAAGAATCCCTGGAGTACTCCTTGATTACAATGGATGAATGGTGTACATTCCCTCCTAGAGCCAAAACGAATCTTAGCCGTGATATCCAAGTGGAGACGACATAAAATTGTAATTAAAGCCTCTTCTACCCAAAGAGTTTCCACAATGGTCCATAATTTGAAATGGTTTACTGTGTCACGTGTACACACCAAATCCATAAATATTAAATGTAATGCACCTTTAGTGGCTCTGGTGTACTTTGCAATTAGAAGAGGGTTCAGACATTAAACAACAATACCAGAGCCTTGTCTTGGCATGGCAGAGAAGATATTTTTGGAAATGGCCTAGTTCTCCAGCCTCGCTAAGAGTACCTTGCCCTGAATCTTAACTGTAGAGTCCAATAAGGGTATTGGATGAGAGCAGGCTGGGTTGCTCCTATCTCCCTTTTTATAAATTGGAACTATAATAGCTTCTTTCCAAGTAGGGACACAGAGCCAGTTTTCCCAGCTCTAAATACGTTCGTAAGAAGTGGGGATCACAAGTCAAAAGTTGCTCTGAACAAGTCTGAAGGGACTCCATCAAGGTCTGGAGCTTTACCACATTTGCTATTCTCGCCGCAGCGACGTCCTTAAGACTAATCATATAATTAAACTGAAGGGCCCATTCCATATCTTTAGCAGAGGGTACAATATTATCCTGTTGTGGACAAAATGGAGTGGAAGGTTTAAATACTTGTGTATAATGAGCGACCCAAGACTCAGCCGGAATTAAACAATCTATCTTGGAGGGAGGCCCTTCTGCGAAAATTGGGCAATTCACAACATCCCAAAAGAGACTCTCATCCCTCAAGTTATATGCTGCTATTAAGTCAGACCAAGCAAAGTCTCTAAGCTCCACCTTCCTATCTCTCAACACTGCTTTGTAGATCTTGCAATGATGTTCTCCCTATCTCTTGGGACACAATTTAGGGTAACCTTCAACTGTTTATGTGCTTTACAGCAAGCTGCATTAAACCATTCCTGAGGAGAGGCACTCGAAGATTTTGGAAATTATCAATTGAGAGATTGAGGAGCAAACATTTCCGAAACCCTCCATTATAGAACTGGAGGGAATATCAATCAACATTTGTTTATTACACCTATATGATCACACTCTACAGACTCCACAAACCTTTTCGGGTCAACGGAATCCCATCATATCTGGAGAAAAAAAGACTATTGGGGCCATTTGCAAGTTATCCTCTCCTTTAAATTGATCAGCGGCAAAATGAGCCACAAGAGGATTATGATCACTGAAACAGTTAGGGAGAATTTTAAATTCTTAAATTTGAAAATTACATTTGTTTCAAATCAGCATAAAATCATTGATACTATGTTCCCTACCCCTGATAAATGTCAGATAGTGCTTTGGGGGAAGGCAAACCACACTCACTCACAAACGGAACATTGTGTTTAAAGCATCCTCATAGTTGGTGCACCTAAAATGAGTCATCGCTTGGCCATCTGTGTTCTCCAGACTGCACACCTGCAACCCACTATGTTCACATAGAGTGCAAATTAAATTACCCGCCCACATTAAACAATGCTCTCAATTTTTAAACTTCAAGTAGGCAATCATGTCGTCTAGCCTGGCCACAACATCAGAACAGTGGGTGATCAAACAGATTATGATAAAAGTTAATAAAAAATAAGTCAACTGAGCGCATTCCGGATAAATTTAATACTTGAAACCAAGCATAAGATCCTAGGAACTCTTATTTAAGGTGGGAATCTTAACAGAGATCAAAATGGCTAATGTTTCCCTTGCCTTCCCACAAGTTGAAGGTAATGAAGGATTGCAGAATGACAAAAAAAACATTGATATGGAAATTGTCCACTGTACACGTCTCTTGTAGACAGATTGGATCAAAACCTTTTATGTATTCTAACAAGTCTTCATAAGATAACTTGCCGAAAACTCTGTCAATATTCCATGATAACAGGTTCAACATTACAAACTATCTATTGGCTCTTGGTGTTATATCACCTTCTGGTACCGGGACCAAGGACCGCCTACTGGGTGCATTACATTCTGATAGAGAGGATTGTGGTGGATGTCAAACGATATCCTGCAGACTGCTCAAAGATGAAAAGCAATTATGCAAAGGAATTAAAGCAGGCCGGACTGGAACCACATTTTTTTACCTTGCTTTGACCAAAGCCTTCCCTCACCCAACCCAAAAGATGAGTAGGTTTATAGAAAAAGATATGTTTCAATGCTGAAAGTAATTTACCATACTATCCTGGATTTCTCAAGGTTATGACAGCACAGTCGCCTAGATATGATTTTGGTTCTCGGCCAACCCGAGACACTCACCTTATGGTAAAAATCGCAGATGAGAGATCTCCTGCCCAACCTGAGTTTGCCCTGATCCAGTGCATTATTTTATATTTTAGGTTCATCCATGTCTTCTTTTTTGCTGGTAGTATAGGAGGAACTTAGTCCAAAATGATAACAAGTGGTGTGGCCTCTGGGGGGAGATGTAGATGGAGCTGTTGTAAATCAGCAGGAGATGTAGCACTGGAGGGTTGCCAGAAACTGGGGTGCAAGGTTGCACTGGAAAGTGAAATGACTACCATATATGCACAATGAAGACTGCTAGATGGATTAGCAGTCAAAGGGCTGGGGCCTCCCGTAGCTAATGCAGTGACGGAAGTAGTATCATTTGGCCTTGGATTTGGGATAGAGTTGTTTTGCTTGTGGATAACCACTGTGGGGGGAGGGAACCTGGTTTAAGCCGGGAGAAGGCAACACTTTTCCCACCCCTTGCTCAAATGTTATAAATAACTCATCTTACAAATCCTTTAAGAACAACTCCAACTTTACAAATAATCCATTGCAATGTTCTTTGATGACAGAATTTAAAAGGGCTAATTGGACAGGTTTCGAACTTTCTTCAGGCTGAACGGCAGTGGGGAGAGAACAGCTTGCCTTGTCAATCAAAGGGGGTTTGGGTGCAGTCTTCCTCCTTGGGGGGTCCTGTTGCATGCTCCTTCTAATCTTTTTTTGTGGAAGGGACATTAGCTGAGGTAGAGGTTCTACGTTATCCTCAATGGTCACTATTGATGTATTTACAGACTCACAAGCATTACTAACTTGGCCATTTCCTTGACCCACAGTTCTCCTCTTGTCAGAATTGGTTCTCCTATTACTGATACACCTAGAGGGGGCTATCACTCTGTCCTTCTTATCAGCAACAGATGTGCCCACTTCAGAATTCATTAGGGGACTGCAACTTTCTGGAGCACAAGTGGCGGTAGACATTGGTAAGGAGATCCACTTAATGGTGTCAATTCTCTCGTAAACCAAACCAATTTCTGAGTCAATGGCCCCCATTACTGAAGTCGAATAATTGGTGATAAAAGGAGCAAGGGTAGTAACAAAATCCTGGACATCAGTCCTTTTTGTTTGTCCATGTTCACCAATTGGGCAGCTCTGGGGTCACTGTAATAAGAATAGGAAGATCCGTTTTAGAGACCTATATTCTTGTGGCTGGGCCAAAATGAGTGGCCCAGCCAAGCCACTTCCTAGCAATGGCGGGCGAATACGGCCAATTCTTGGCCCGGCCCACCTCATGTTAAGGCTACACTGTCACAACTTTGTGTGAGGAAAAAAGAAAGATGGTCAAAGCAGTACTTGCTGCCAAACCACTGCATGCAATGCGCTTTCCCCACCTAAGAGTCTCCTTTAAACATATCAGGCAGAGGACATTTGGGCTCTTGGGGATAGAGTGTTTGGGGCTGCTCTGTGCTAGTCCCAACCACGCTGCTCAATATTTTCCACACCAATGCAGGAACTCAAGGTAGAGAACAGCCTGGCGGTAACTATCCCTGCAGCATGCCAGAGTTCAAGCAGTAAAGCTATGATATTGTGCAGCCCAATGACCTGGAATAGTATTCAAGATGGTACCAGCTCACTACTGCTTGTTCTCATATGCCTCTTTGCATTTGCAGAAGGAGGGGTGTGGCACCTCCACTTGCAAAGTGTGATGAACATAAACACGCTGATTCACAAAGGGAAAAGTGTAGAAGTTGTAGACAAATATGATAACACTAAACGGGCTCAAATGATGTACGCACAGAAAGCTCAGAAAATGCTAATTTCCATGACTCCATCAAGCTCTGACCAGGGCATTACAGACAAGTGGAAATGCTGCTAATTTACAATTAGTGTTATTGCTCCTGAACCTTTACTTCTTTTTCAGATTGGGAAATCGTTTTCTAGTTCGAGGAATTATTACCCCATTCACTCCATGGTGCATGGGAAAGTTGAGTGTTTTTTGACACAACATTTACACACTTACTTCCGGCTTTGTTTAGCAAAAATATGCAGGTGAGCAAATTGGCAGCCACAAACCAATGGAAAGGTAGACAAAGACCTATATAGTCATGACTTTGTTTAATGTCATGTTAATTACATTCTCAATGGACATCACCTTGTCACCATCTGGGGCTCTTCAGTTTATGCCATGTTTATCGACTTCTTCACAGCCTTTGATAAAGTTGATCGCCCAACTTTGACAGAGAGGTTATTTAATCTCGGCATTCCTGAAAATCTGCTGCATTTAATCATAGCCCTGCACTCCTCTACCTGGTGTAAAGTTCTGCTGGGTGGAGATCTGAGTCTATCCATAGATTTCCAGGAAAAAATGGTCTGAAGCAAGTATGTTTACTTGTTCCTTTGTTATTTTTATTGTACATACTCCATCTTCCCAGCTTCATTTCAAAATGTCCAGGTTTCCCATCAATTGGTGGTCGCCCTTTAACTTGTCTGCTCTCTACAGATGATATTGCAATTCTTGTTCTTACCCCGAAAGGCCTAAATAGCTGCTTAACGGCACTTCAACAATATGTGGACCTGCATTACCTGAAGGTCAATTCATCAAAAACGAACATTTTATGTCTCCAAGGGAAGAAAGCGTGCAATAATGTGAACTTTTCATGGTATTTGGGCTCTGAACAATTGGAAAGGGTTAGATCATTTTGCTTCTTAGGAAAAAGTATGTCAAGCTCCCTTAGTGATCTAGATCATATTTCAAACAACATGATCAAAGGCCAAGGGGCTATGTGCATTTTACAATGCTGTAGGTAGGAGACATGTTTCCCACATTCTTGGTGTATATCAGGGCAAGATCCCTCCCACCTTACTGTATGTGGTGGATCTAATAGACGTGGCAGGATTTTTTTTTAGGATAATACCAAAGGTCAAATTCTAAGATGATTATCCTCATGTAATACAATAGCGACGGCTGCTGCTTCAAGAATAGAATTTAGGATTAAAAGTTCATTTGCACCAGCTTTGGTGTGAGTGGTACGAAGGACTTCTTGCCTGATGAGAAGTGACATTTCCTCACTAAGACACTACATGAGTAAGGAAATTATTGACCTGAAGAAAGAAAAATCTTTCTTTTTTTTAGAAACTTTAAGTATGCTCTCTAAACAATTTGAGTTAGCCTAAAATGTGCTATTTTCTTTATCACTAGCTCAATTAAAGGCCTGCCTAAAACAAGCTTCTGTAAATTTAAATCAATGCCTGGACACCAATTTTTGTTGTTAAAAAAAAGAGGTATGACGTATTAGTGAAATCTACTATTATGAAAAATCCTCAACCATATTTGCCATATAATTTGCCACATGGGGTTAGGCCCTTTTGCATTTTAATGAGGTTGGATGCATTTCCGTTAAATCTTTTAATTTCTACATGTTTAAAATCCTCAAATGATTATAATCTGTGTGAAAACGGTATCCAGGATTTGAAACATGTTTTATTTGTCTGTCCTGCCTTGCTATTATGTCGCCACAAGCTGTTGAGACCTCTTTTCTTGAAGTTTTGTCTGCGAACAGCCAGGTGAGAACCTCCAATTGTTATAGAACCCCGCAAATGATAAGTTTTGTTTGCAAGTTTTTATATGCATTTTTGGCCCTTTGAATTGTTAGTCCGATTGTTTAGAAGGAGGGTTGTACCCTAATTTGTTTTTAAGACTTTACCCCTATGGAATATACATTTGTATGTCTTTGTCATATGTGGACCCCTTAGGAGAGCATGAAATAAAACTCTTGAATCTTGACATCACCTTGCCCTTCCATTGGGATCATTGTCGTTCCAAACTCAAAATCTACAGCTAAGGAAAATCTATGGTAATTCTAGATTCTTCACAGTTTTAAGTTCTATCTGTAGCTGCAATTATCCACAGGTTCTGAATCTGTGAATGTGGTTGTCTTTTGCTCAGACAGATGTTCTTTTGTGTGCACCAAAGTTGAATTTAACTGTACAAAAAGTTAGTGAGAACTTTATCACATGGTAATAACACCACACCCACAACATCAATCTACCACTAAAGTGAAAGGTAAATATATAGGGGCTTATTTAGGAGCTTTGTGATGCAGTGCAGTGCTGCAGATCTACGGACTTGCAGCACTGCACTGCGTTACAGGGAAAGGGCAGGAATGCACCTCATTTAATGGAATACAGCGCTTTCCTGTCCTTTCCCATGCGCTGGTGCACAATGGTCTGCCTAGCACCAACATAGGCACCCTTGCACCATGGTGCAAGGGTGATTGTGTTGCAAGCAGGAAGTTTGATTTTGTGGATGAAGGGACACCTTCCTGCACAAAAAGGATCCTGGTAAGCATATTCCTCCTTCTATGCAGGCTGCGAAATAGGAAGAAACAAGGAGAAATGGAGATATTTCTCGTTGTTACATCTCACCTAGGAAGATGTAAGATTTTGGTGCATTCCAGGTTTACAAGTTGTGATAAATCCTTGGGAGTTGGGTGGGAACACCCATACAACGCCCATGGAACACCTTCCCAGGGCACAAAAATGCAACACATCGATGTGTGCTGCCTTGTGTTACTCTAGATATTTAGAGCCACACAAAGTGGCTTTGAGTGGCTTCAAAAATCTGTCTTAAGCTTTGTGTGGCTCTTGCACCGTGCAGTAGACCCCATAGTTTTGATTCTTAATTCCACCTTAAACTAACCTCCCAAATTGAGTATGGGTGGAGTTAAGAATGATAGATATATACTTAACATACATATGTTTCTCTCTCTACATTCTACAAAAACTGCTGTGATTCGGCCTGAAGAGATCCACCTTTGACAGCTCCTGCAGTGTGGTAGGTTTGTCAGGGGACAGCCACTCAGTGGAGTGAGAGTTAGTTTAATCCTGAAACCGCAGTTTTACTTTTCAAGGCAGTAATATTCTGTCAGACATTCTGGAATTATTTCCAAACCGAAAGACCAATGTCAACATTTAAAAAATGAATATGCGTAGGAGGAGGTGAATACATTAGTGCCAGTGGAGGGTGTGTGTTATGTGTGTGTTACAGAGATCAAGGATTGTCGCCTGTAGTATTGCGCCCTCGGTTCTTCCTTTCGACCGTTCTTTTTAGGCTACAGAACTTGCTAAACGCTCAAAAGTAAAATTATACGTGTAATGCCAGACTCCCGAAATGCACTGAAAAAATCCCGGTTTGAGCATGTGACCTTTTAGGCTAAACGAAAGCAGCGGAACATTGACAATCGCAATCTTTATAGTACTTTTCGAACTGACTATCACTTTCATATACCGATTCGTGGTATTAGGTGTAGAAAACAAACTGATTACGAATGTTGTTTGAACTTACCTAAAAATTGTGGTTCCAAAACGTTTATGTGGAAGTATTGTTTCCTGTTGGCGCGTTCTTTGACGTGTAACTGGTCCAGTGCCAGAGAAGCCTAAAGAAAAGGACATCATTATTAAAAATGCCACGCACGTGTATGGTGGATGTATCTATAAAATTTATGTTCAATTTAGTTTAATCCATATAAGTTAAATATACATTTAAGGATACTAAAACACCGTTTTGAGCGCAGTGGAGGGAGAAAGGAGAAGGATGAAGGTACAATGCAGCCTTTTTAGGTCGAGCATTAGCCAAAATCCTTTGATTTTACCTAAATTATTTGTATAATGCAGCCACTTCTATTTATCCATTGGTTTGTTCTTGTGTCAATCACATTTTGCTTCTGTCCACCATATAGTATAAGGCAATGGCTCAGCCTACTTCAGCACTGGATAGCGTCACTTTGAGTGACTGCATTTAGCTCTTTCACTGCTGCCTATGTTTGTAGAGAATGATGTAATAGCAGGACTCTTTTTCCACACCTTACCAGCAGATAACATGAATTCTAAATATTATCTTCATGAGGGTGCCCTATCTTTGCAAACCTGCCTGTCTGCCATCACTTCTTTCTTTATTTCTTTCTAAGTTTCTTTCTTTCCTTCTTTCCATGTTTGCTTCTTGCTTTCCACTTTCTTTCATTCTTTTTTCCCTTTCTTCTCTTCTTTCTTTCCTACTTTCTTTTCTTCTTTGCTTTCCTCTTTCGTTTTCTCTTTCTTTCTTTCTTTCTTGCCCCTCTCTATTTCTGCCTTTCTTTCTTTCATCCTTTCTTTCTCAACTTCTTTCTTTCTTATCAGCTTTTTTTATGAAAGGCAAGAGGCTTCCAATTGGCTGCCAATCACAGACTGACTTTTTTAAGCTTGAGTTAGCTCAGACCTTTTGATTTTGTTACAATTATGTGCATTACATTGTTACATATTGGGGTGTGTGGTGGAGAGAGGGGGGTGTAGCCAGACTTTGTCCATTAGTCTGTGGTTCTGTCATTCACATTTCCCTCACTCCAGCATGTATCAAGGGGCAATGTTTTAGCCCACTTCGGACACTGGCTTAGTTACAGTTTGCTGCCCTTTCACAAGGAGCACATCAACACACAAAGAAGTTCCCTTCAGTGCCAGGGAGTACTATGACAATGTGTGCTTTGTTGGGATGAAAACAACATTTTTGCCTTTTGGCCGATGGTTTGTTTAGATTGATGATGGCCCAGTAGCTTACTGAACAATAAAGTTTGGTAAAAAAACAGGACAAAACAAGAATTGCCAAAAGGCTGCCAGCCAACTCAGAACTATTGGCTTTGTTAATAATAATTTAGTTTTTAAGTATTTGTATGTAAACTAAGAAGAATAAAATAATTTTCCACAAGTCACAACGAAGAGCCTCTGAGGGACATAAATAAGACGTTGTCGTTAAGTATCATAATCTTGAGAAAACCAACACAAATTAATTTGGAGAAACATGAAAAAGATGGAGTTTGGTCACAGTAATGTAACTGCTTGCTCAAAGGCAGGCAACGTGCAATTGGTTATGGTAGGAGTGTCCAACGATAGTCCAAGATGACCAGATGTGCAACAAATCTTCAATGGAACTACTGGCTGTGTCGAAAAGTCACGGATATATTGATTGTATATGAATTAACTCAAATAAATATCCTGAAAATCTGGAACGGACCAGGTTCATGTGACCTAAAACTACATTGTGTACCTGTCATTTTCTGGGTATTTGCAGATAGACTTCCCAAGCCCCTAAAGTTGTGCATATAGCCGACCTTCTGCGGATATGTACCTCCCACTACTCCCTGGGGCCATACATATTAGTGGGAGATATGCTTGAATGACAGCAGACATATCAGAGAATATGCATGGCTTATAAGAAGCCTTACCCATTCCTGGACCCTTTCCACACACATGGAAGATTATATTAGAGGGCGCTTCTTATATGTTAATCTAGTGTAGCACATATGGATTAAAAATTAGGTGGCAAAGTATAGTCTTTTTTATATTTTTGGTATTGATTTAAAAAACAACAGCTTAACTTATAGCTTCACATACGATCCCAACGCCCCACCCCTTGGCCCCCAACAAGGCGCATGACATAGCAGTTACTTCGTTGTGATTCGTTTTTTTTTAGGTATGGTCTTTTAATGTTTAATTAACTTAATAAAATTCCACAGAGGGACACTTATCCTAACTACACATCGCCCTAATGAAGAACTTGAATCTTCATTCTCAGGGGTCTCACTAATACAAAAGAACTTGGCACAGAAGCTGAAATATTAAAAGACATCTTTATTAAACGTAATAAGTGAGACTACGTCGCACAGGAGCCTTTAGCACCTGAATGAGGCAGTCTAAAGAATACAGATTACAAACTCAGCATAAAAGAAAGGGGCAGTCCTAGCTTCTGCAAGCATACAAAATACCTAATATGGACATACAAGATCTGCAAAATATTAGCCAATAGAAAAACGTCATGTAACCAGAATGTCCCCCTTACGTCGTGTTTCTGCCCAACCCATAAGTCAATCAACTACAGCACTTATAGGTCAATCAGTAATGGCAGAACATGTCTGTATGCAGTTAGGCCAGCTAGTGTCTGAGATTGCTTTCAAAGCACGGACTGAGGGGGTTTTCTACACGTTGCAGTCAAAAGGGCAGAAACACTTCATGAATAGAGCAGTCTGTGTAAAGGCAACACAAATTGAAGACAAATGTAAGATGGAGTCAATATTAAAGAACCTCAGACCCCCCTTTTGCCATCACACAGGCAAATCCTAAAATTATTTTGCAAACATTATGTATTTCAGTGACTATTGACAATGCCAATAAAACAATAAGAATCAGTCTCCAAACACCAATTCTATACAATCGCACGGGAAATACCCAGAGTCCGTCAAAGCCTCTTCTGGCAGGCTTCTATTGTCCATCAAATCCTGTTTCTGTTGTTTTCTTCCGCATGGGCCTCTACATTCAGGCCTTTCATGAAAATGATGTTACTCAGTATCCGTTGGAGTGCCTTCCTGGCAAACACTCACAGCTCACTTGAAAGTCTCAATGTCTCAATGCAGTGCACCAATATTTCCTGTGCTGCAGGCACTACAGATAGTGTGCTCTTCATTGATCAAGGGCACAGATCATCTCATGCAGACCCAAGTACTATTAATCGGGGAAGAGCAACAGACTGTCACTCTCAGCAACACTTTCAGGCTCCAACACTCTCTAATTCAGTGTCAGAGGATGGTCGGGCTGCTCTTTCATGGGCACCATAATGTAGTGCCTTTTGCCAATCTCAAATCCTCCGGTGCACTGCACTTCCGTTGGAGCAAAGGAAAAGGGGTTGTGTGGCCAAAACTCAGGCCAAGGGGCTCAAGGGACTGCACACTGTCAGAGGTTAACCAGCACATGACAGGTGGGTGGAAAACTGAAGCCTCAAACAAAAAGAATCCTTCTCTTTCGCTCTTTGCACTGAAATTCTGGTTCTGTGGCAAAACCAGATCCTCCTTCTCTGATGTTCAATGCCTTCTGATGAAGCAAGCACAATACGTTGGAGATATCACTGATGAAGCACTTTCTGGGTGTTGGGACTGTTCATCTGTTAGCTGTCACTGATGAGAATTAGAACTCATCTTTATCACCGTTCTGCAGGGTATCATTCTCCCTTTGACTCTGGAAGATCCCGCAGAACCTAGTGACGTAGAAAATGTGACACGGTTGTTTCCTTCAATAAAGTACAAAAACAGTTCATTGTACAACAAGGGACTGCAAGCAAGTGGCCTGCAATATTTAAAGGAGTGGCCATACGTCATGGGACATTTCTGGTCTAGAACACACTGTCATTCTCAAAGCCAATACAAAGACAAAGGCAGTAGGCAAAACAGTGCCTCTAGCCTCTTTAATTGGGTTTCCATGTGAGAGCATATCCCCTACCATCTAAGGGTAGATAGCGACATGGGAATTCTATCTGAATGGATGTCCTCACACATGGTGGCATTGTCTAATGGGGCAAACACATTTTTTTTCTCTCTAAATGATTACATATAGGTGTTCCCTAATTCCTTATCTACAACACCTCAAAAGAGAAATCGCATAATACATTTTATCAGGGACATGTGGATACCTCCCTTTAAGAATTGTGCATCAGGTGGACTATGCAATGCAAAAGCTAATGATCAATATGTGGAAACAAAAGACAAGAACTAGAGAGTCCTGGTATTTCCATTTTTTAAAATACATCTGGTCCATCAAAAATTAAAGCAGCAGGAAAAAGGAACTAAAAACCAAATTAGAATAGGCATTGAATTTGTCATATTCAAAAAAAGTAAGGTATCTCCTATTGAGGTGGAAAACGTATCTTACTATAGTATTGAGTCAATTAACCAGTCCATCACTACCCTAACAGTCAGACTGAAAAACATCAGAGTAGGCCTAAAGAAAATTTTTGAAAACCAGACTGGTCATACAAAAGGGAATTATACATAATATGGGGTCTCTGGTACATTACTGCAGTCTGGAAGTGTGAACCTGAGCAATACACCAACTGGTGAAAGGAATTTGGAAAAGGGAAATGGGACTAGGTAAAAATGAAGCCTTGTTTCCTTTATGGTACAAAGCCATACACTACTTAGGAAGCAGAACAAAACTGACTAATGTAATATAGAAGTTAGGTCACCATGTACAAGAGTCACAAATCTATAATTTATCCTTACGTCCAATCAGGATACATAAATTTAGGGCTGCCTGTTCCTTTAAGGGAAGAGGACAGTATCGTGACTAATTGCAGATGACACACTTTGATTCTGTATATCTCTTTTTTTTTTCTTCAAATACCGTTAAAGCCAAATTTGACATACACTGATGAAGTGTTGTCTTGTTATGTTCACAGCATGAAAAAATCATATCTGTGAAATTTAGTATCAGCGCAAAAAAAAAACCAACAAAAAACACACATATGCCAAGCCATCAGATATACGCGCTGTATATCAAGCACAAAAAGCATAGACAAAACAATAGCATATGTAAATAAGCGGTAACACACAACACTATTGCATGCACTTTTATGCACTGTGAACCTGCAGCTCAAAACAGAATATTCAGGCCTGCTTAATTTGTCAGGCTTAAAATCCTCACCAGGAACAATTCATAAAAGGATAAAATGCAAAAATATGTAAAACGCACGAACATTTCTGCATATAACACACAAAATATCAACTGTAACAACCATCTTTTGAAAACATGCTAAACCCTTTTAACTTTCCAAAAACTTTTTCACAGACACTCTGCGTGTCCCATGCGCCAACACCCTTTGAGGCCCTGTTTTTCCAAGCAATAATTTCTCCATCTGTTTACACTTACTCCTAACTCCCACCTCACACTAAGACTGAAAAAGACAAGAAAACCTTCCCAACTCTTTCTAACCTGCAATAACCAACCCTATTTAAAAACACATGATATATATATTACTCCTGTTAGGGGCTACAATTTATTTCTATACTTAGATTATTAAAACAGTTACTGTGAATAATTCGCAGAACATAATAACACACATATCAGTTTTAGAACAAATGCTTGTTTGCAATGGTACTCATTTCATCTACCTTGAATGGATGAAGGCTCAGTTAGGTCCAGCAAAAGTTAAAACCTTCCACCCTGATATTAAACTCAAACCTCTGCACCAGGCACATTGGCTCACTGACCTATTTAAAAGGAAACCCAAATGGGAACAACCTGCAAATTTGTATTATACCTAAATGTATGCATTTACTGAAGCCTAAAGCACTTTAAAGCTATTGTAAATGACAAAAATGCCCACATTTTACCCAAATTCGACTTTGATATTTGGGTCACTAAAAAATAAATATCCTATAATAATGTTACATATTAATCATCCTCAGAATGTTCTTTACAAATTGCAGAGATTGGACATTAGACATATCTCCTGCAAATCCTGAGAAAAATGAGTTTTTCACGCCTGGTCAAGTGAAATTCTGTATGCTAATGTCCTTATTATGCAGTATACCATACCTTAAATTAAATTATAATGCTAGGAGGTCACAGTATAAGTATTAAGCTTCATGAATAGTAAAAAACGAATTTTGTAGCACTTATTTTTATAACCCTATCAGTTTTGATAATTCCACATATTAAGCCTCTGTAATTTTTTTGAATCTGACTTCATTTTCTTTTTTCTTTTTTCTTTTCTCTGTGCCACGTGGGCCGACGAACAAAGTGGCCTGGCCTCCCCAGGTCATGTACACATTAACCAGATTAAACTGTAAGAAACTAACTTTCGTCACCCGAAACTGACCTGCAAAGCCGATTTCCCTGATTGATCTTTATCTGAGATTGCCAATCAATGTACAAGACATCGTTAACTTTTTAGTTTCCCTGGACTTGCCCTATCTTGTTTCAGCATCTTTTACGGTTTCTTTCTTTTTAAATGTTTCTTCATTACATGGGTTAATTATTATTTAGCAACTGAGCCAAGAATATGCTTAGAGAAATGCTTAAAAAAAGGAAAACCCTTAATTAAAATGTCTACCTATAATACAAAATAATGAACCTTAGTTTTGAAACCTTTTTAAAACAACATTCTGAAATGCAACGTTTTCACCTGTGCAACTGAGGGGAAAATCCTGGCTAAATAAAAATTCCTGTTTATTTAGCTTGTCTCTAAGTGCTTGTAAGAAGCTGGCAGTCTTTTTCAAACTAAAACATATCAATGAGTGTTCTATATTATTTTGAGTTCAGCAGGAATTTACTTCAGCTGATCTGTTTGCCTGTTAATACCTAACACAATGTATCTAAGGAAAATGCTGTAAGTTTTTTTTTTTTTTTTCGCAAAACACCCAATTTCGTTTTTGGGGGTTTTTATTCCTAGTGAATGTGAATTTACATTTTAGTTTTTAAACATTTAGACATCTTGCTTAATAGACTGAAAACATCAAAAAGAAACACAAACACACATTTGAGCTCATTTCAGACAAACAGAAAGGGGTCAAACACTCAGGACACACAATACGGAGCGCTTTTAGCCATGCATTTCGTGAATAGTGCCATCGCTATTCACTTACAGAAATTGCACTAATGGGAAAACCCCATAGACATTTAAACACACATTTAACCCACATATCAATACTCAGGACAGAAATAAAGGACAGCCCACAGACTGTACTTAAACCAAACCATTTGTAAATACTAGTTGTAAGTCATATTTACAAGAAACGCTTCTCAATTGTGTTCCAAAAGACTTCAAAAACAGCCGAACAGACTGATGTATGTCCAAGAAGCGAAAATACACTTAATTCACTAGCTTTGGTTAGCAGAACACCAAACAAAATCTTTCTGCATATCTTCATTCATAAAACTGCACAGAACAAAGGATCCTTGTATGTATTATGTCCATATTTTAATTCCCTGGGGATACAAAATCACCAAGGAAGAAATGTGTTTGTAAATCTAAACCTATTTAGATATTCCCTTTAGGGGAAGCCGGCTAATCCAAACGTATACAAAGTTGGCCAACACAAAGCTCCAAATTTGCTAAGATCAGGCATCTTATAGCTCACTAATCTAGCTTCAAACTTCAAGGGGCTATCTCTATCGATACACTCGTAAATATACAAGACCCTCGGTTTTTGAAAATTGCAATCTTCAAATAAAAACTAAGGACCAAACAAACTAAGAACCAAACTAAGGACCAAGCAAAACTAAGAGCAAAGGACTGGGAGCGACCCACTTATACTTAACTCTTACTTTTACTAATCAAAAGGTTATCCAAATTCTAACTGTCAAGTTCTAAATGACCTAACGGTCTCTTTGTTTTTTTTTTTTTAATACTCACGCCAAAAAGGGTTCTCAGTCTGGAGTGACATCATGTGGAGGATCAAAATCAGGAAGAGCAGAAATACACTGGGCTGCAGAGACAAAGAATCCCCAGAATCCCTGTGCACAGAGTACCTTCTTAGTAGAATCCTGTCTTGTCCTCCTCAGTAGCTTTCTGTCTCCTGACAAGATCACTCCCACAGAAAGTCACTTCTCTGATGAAGCCCGCGTTGGCCGCGCCATCTGAAGAACTTGAATCTTCATTCTCAGGGGTCTCACTAATACAAAAGAACTTGGCACAGAAGCTGAAATATTAAAAGACATCTTTATTAAACTTAATAAGTGAGACTACGTCGCACAGGAGCCTTTAGCACCTGAATGAGGCAGTCTAAAGAATACAGAACACAGAGGTCTTTTATATGCTTAGGATTACAAACTCAGCATAAAAGAAAGGGGCAGTCCTAGCTTCTGCAAGCATGCAAAATACCTAATATGGACATACAAGATCTGCAAAATATTAGCCAATAGAAAAACATCATGTAACCAGAATGTCCCCCTTACGTCGTGTTTCTGCCCAACCCATAAGTCAATCAACTACAGCACTTATACGTCAATCAGTAATGACAGAACATGTCTGTATGCAGTTAGGCCAGCTAGTGTCTGAGATTGCTTTCAAAGCAATGACAGAGGGGGTTTTCTACACGTTGCAGTCAAAAGGGCAGAAACACTTCATGAATAGAGCAGTCTGTGTAGAGGCAACACAAATTGAAGACAAATGTAAGATGGAGTCAAAATTAAAGAACCTTACTAATAACAAACAATAGTGCTAAATGAATGGCTCCTACACAATTTATCTGCACAGACAACTTAGCAGTAGGAATTTGTCATAGCACCCCTTTTAATGATAGGGCTGCAAGACACTGAGCCCAGTAGGAGTTTAACAGGTGCACTCAGCCGGTGCTCATCTACACACAGCAACAAGTTACCATGTCATTAATTTTAGGCAATCACAGTATGTAGGGACAGAAATATGTAATCTCAACCATTCATGGGGTCAGGATGGCCATCTGATACATATCTGGTAGCCGTGTCTGTCGAAGAACATGTTCATGCCAATAAGTCAGTGGCCCAGGGAAAGAAATTGAGTTACTGCTTGAGGGGAGTAAAACCCTACTCAAGCAGCAACCACAATCCTTGTCAGGTTGAAGTCACAAGCAAATGCTAAATTAACCTGTGCTCATCCCTCTTGTAGCTTGGCACAGAGCAGTCAGGCATAACTTAGAGGCAATGTGTAAAGTATTTATGCAACATTCCAAACAGTAATAAATTGATAATAAAACGAAACACAACACAAGAAAAATCCCATACCAATTAGAAAAATAGAGTAAAAACTTTGAAATAAGGAAGTCACAAGTTCAGGCCAATCGTGATGGACCATGGGGCGGCTATAGGGGCCTAGTTAGACCCACTGAACAAAGGATCTTGAATCCTGGTTGCAGAGCATTGCAAGGTCCTGCATCAAGGAAGTGTTGCATAGCTGAGGAGATGCAAGATCCTGGTGTGGAGATGCATCACACAGCGTTGGTCTCAGGGAGCTACAAGGCTGCTGTGCGATGTCCTGTGTCATCGTCGAGGAGGCCTTCGATGAGGGGCTTGCGATGGGAAGTCCTGCTTTGAAGATGCATCATGCATCAGCGGTTCCGATGGAGTTGCGGGCTTACGATACAGAGTGCTTAGATGTCGTTGAGGATTACATCAACAAGAGGCTTGCAATGTGAAGTCCTGAGTTGGGGTTTCATCGTACAGCGGTTCCGATGCGGAATTGTTAGGAGGTGATTAGTCGTGCAGTGGCTTAGATGCAGAGTTTCAGGGAGACGATGTGTCATGCTGCGTTGGCTCTGCTGAGACCGCAGTTGGACTTGCAGAGTGGATTCAGGCTCACTTCCAAGGGTCCAAGTCTGGGGTGGCACCACTTGGGAGGGCAGGACTCACAGCAGGCAGAGTGCAGGTGCTGGGTTCAAAGTGGAGGAAGATTGTTCTGTCGCTGAGGCTTCTGAGCGGGAGGCCAGCCCATAAGCCCATGGAGTCAAGTTGCAGATTCAGTCCTTGTCACTCAGGAGGAGGGCAGCGTGGCAGCAGGGCAGCAGAGCAGCAGAGTAGAAGGCCTTCTTGCAGCAAGCATGTAACACAGCAGTCCTTCTCTGAGTCTTTCACAGGTCCAGATGTGTACTGAAGAGTTGAGTCTAGGGACCAATAGTTATACCTAGTGCCCACTTTGAAGTAAGAGAAGGTTTTCGAGCTTTCCACCACAGGAGTGACTTGAATTTCCTGCCTCCCTGCCCTTGGCCCCAGATTGTATGGGGTCATAACAGACCATTGTCAACCTCCTAGTGAGTGTGCTAAGGCAGAGCCTTTGTGAAGTGCAAGTGTTGTAAGTGACAACACATCCCTGTCACCATGTCACATAAGGCCATTTGTCTCACTGTCTGGGAACAATGCACAAAGATCAACTGCCAGCTACACCTATTCCTGTGATGCTGGGACAGGCTGGAGGCATCATATGATTAGGACAAGAAAATGCAAACTTTCTAAAAGAATAAAAAATGTGTGTACCCACTATACCATAGAAACTTTTGTAACTTATCATAGATAACGTCAATGAATCCGTATCTGTAATAGCCAGTGATAGCATCTTATTCTTTCTTAAACATATGTCCACTTGGCTCACAAACATCTATATTTTGTGCAAATTATGACACCATAACCTTACACGAAAAAAGACATGGCAAGTATGGACATTTTTTTCACATGGTTGAGTTTATTTTACTTCAGACACCACACTTGATGCACTCTATACTTTGCGACAGATAAATTATACACACATGTAACAACTTTACATATAGATCACATTGAAAAAAAGTTTTTTTCACAACATTACTGTGTGGTAAAACGTAATGACTTTACATTCATAAGTGTCCAACATATATATATATATATATATATATATATATATATATATATATATATATACACACACATTTTTGTATTTATTGTGAAGAAGCATCCAACAATAATAACTATTAAAGGTTACACATTTCCATCAGCTGGAGACATCTTATATCCCTTAGAGTTGAGGTCACAAAAGTACCATGAGGCCCTTAGTGGTCGGAGTTCATTCTAATGGTCATAGAGGTATCAATACTCTGTTTGCCTTCTCCTGTGTGTTACTTGTCTCCCTTTTCTAGGGAATGGCTGTCTCATGGCCACACTAATGTGTACACCAACATATTTCGACCTTCTATGGGGTCTGGATAATTCTGCCAAAGGTCTTCTTCACGTGCAAAAAACAACAGTTGATGGACAGAATGTAGAACAATGTCAAACATTCACCCCAGTATAGAGATCTGTGCCTAAATCCATCGATTTGTTTGCTCACCATGCCATTCTAGTTTGAACCTAGCCACATGCAAATCAGTCTTGACCCTGTGCCCCATGGGAACAGTCCAGCACGAACTGCCAAGCCATGTCCTCCCTGAACTGGAAACAAGCATCCTAGGACCAGTTTCGGGCTTTCAGCCCTCATCAGCCAGGATGGCTTGATTTCAGTGGCATGGAGACCACAGGATTCACGTTTGAGCATACCCGTCCCACTCGGGGTGACAAAAGCAAAAATAACAGTTGATTGACAGAATGTAGAACAATGTCATACATTCACCCTAGTACAGAGATCTGGGCCTAAATCCATCGTTATTTTGTTCACCATGCCAGTTTGAACCTAGCCATATGCAAATCAGTTTTGATCCTGTGCCCCATGGGAACAGGCCAGCCCAAACTGCCAAGCCAGGTCCTCCCTGGACTGGAAACAAGCATCCTAGGACTGGTTTCGGGCATTCAACCCTCATCAGCCAGGATAGATTGATTCCAGTGGCATGGAGAGCACAGAACTCACATCTGAGCATACCTGTCCCACTCGAGGTGACAAATGCAAAAACAACAGTTGATGGTCAGAATGTATAACAATGTCATACATTCACCCCAGTCCAGAGATCTGGGCCTAATTCCATCGTTTTTTTGCTTACCATGCCATTCCAGTTTGAACCTAGCCATATGCAAATCAGTCTTGACCCTGTGCCTCATGAGAACAGTCCAGCCCGAACTGCCAAGCCAGGTCCTTCCTGGACTGGAAACAAGCATCCTAGAACCGGTTTCGGGCTTTCAGCCCTCATCAGCCAGGATAGCTTTATCCCAGTGGCATGGAGAGCACGGGACTCACATCTGAGCATACCGTCCCACTCGGGGTGACAAATGCAAAAACAACAGTTGATGGACAGAATGTAGAACAATGTCATACATTCACCCCAGTACAGAGATCTGGGCCTAAATCCATCGGTTTTTTGCTCCCCATGCCATTCCACTTTGAACCTAGCCATAAGCAAATCACTGCTGCTAGCCAAGTGCCTTATGGTAAGGCATTGAAGTACAGGGCAAATCCAAACTAAAAAAGGATGGCCAGCTGAATTGACTTATTGCAATGACCAGTTAGGAATTTATGCGGAATTAATGCCGGTAACATCCCACTCATGCATATCACCTGTTCGGGGGTTCATGCTCGCAGCTGAAGATGAGAAGTCTCATTCCAGTAGTCTTGATTTAAACTGTACTAATGGATGGAAGAGTGGCGGGAGTGCATGCCAATTGGACATTAAACTGATGCTGAGTCTGAAATATTGTGTTTGCTAATGTGCTATGTTATCTTGGATGTCTGATTAACCCTTAAAAAAGTAAATAAATAAATAAAAAAGAATGACTCATGATTATAAAAACTTTTGTTTTTCATATTTCATTTCTACAATACAGCCAATAAGACCATTTCCTTTACTCTAAACTTTAATACATAACCCTTGACGTTTCTATTGCATATAATATAAACTAATACTGACAAAGTTTACAGTACCTATGAATAGTGATACACATAGCATAACTCACATTTTCAAAGATCCAAATTAAAGACTATGGTTTCAGACAACACGTTTCGCATTGTCCTATCACTTTTTCAAGGCTTTCCGAAGAATTGGACCATTAGGAATTCAAACGTGCATGGGACTCCTCATCAAAAAGACTTCAACCGTAGCCAGAGCACATGTGTGCTGAGTGAACTGAGTTGAGAACCAGTTCCTTAATTGATTGAAGATTCATTTATATTAAGTGATGGAATTTACCATACTCGAATAACTAGGATCATGATGTTACAGATTTTTCATTTATTTTGTTAATAGGCTTTGCACGAGCTGTGGTTATATTTGAAGTCCTTTTCATGAGGAGTCCCAGACTGGCCAAACTTTGTCAGAAACAGAATCTATTCTGAACCACTGGAACATCAGGGGTTATAAAAGGACACACCTAGTGCCCACAGAACACTTGGTGCGAAGGTGTGAAGGAAATAGCTTGATTGATTGGCTGTTTTGAGAAAAATAAATATTAGAAAATAAAGTAGAAAACGTTTTTTTAATAATAAGAGTCGGTCTTAAATAAATATTCATTCTAATTGGGGGTGCCTCAAAAATCTATGAGTAAGTATTGTCTAATGTGTTTCTTTCTCATTGTCTTGGCTACTGTCCCATGTTTCCATTTATTTGAACGTTATGCAAATTCTGCAGCAGAAGGGCAGCATACCAACCCTGAATTGCACAGAGAATTGCAGGTCTGACCTGTGAAGAATGA
Source organism: Lissotriton helveticus (assembly GCF_964261635.1). Lineage (NCBI taxonomy): Eukaryota > Metazoa > Chordata > Amphibia > Caudata > Salamandridae > Lissotriton > Lissotriton helveticus. The sequence continues at coordinate 289,178,143 of NC_136063.1, read as the reverse complement.
ACAAGTATACATTTGATTAGTATGAACTCATCTCAATTGTGGAGTGTAATAATGCTTTTGTAAAAACATTAGTGTGGATTTGAAAAGCTTGAATTATTCATAGAAAATGTTAATTTACTGTTAAACATCGGTGAAGATTATACCACTTACCAGTGCAAGCCGATGCACCGACAGGAGCCTAATGCTGTACATTCATTGATTCAGTTCAGATCATTGAAAAGTAACCTGCTGTAGCACGCGGTTCAACATTTGTCTATTATTTTTAAATTTGATTAACTTTTATGGACTAGTTGTACACCTATGTGAGCTAGGCTTTCAGCTAAAACTTTTAAACAAGTTACACACAGTTGATTACATGTGGGAACTAATTCTGATGCCTCCCTCGTGGAAGCAGTGATTCAGGTTGAGAATTCCAGTGTTCCTCCAGAATTTGAACACTATCCCTAACATGCCTGAACATATTTGGTAAAATAAAATATCTACACAAGTAGCGCGGCTAGTGGCTAGCAGACACAGCACATATTCTTCTGTATACTAGTGGGGTTTACTAGCTCACTTAAGGGACAACCCAAAATGATTTAAAAAAACGTACCTTACATCAACCAAAACCTTGAACCTGAAGGTAAACTAAAGAAAAGTGAGCAGCAGTGTGGACTAGGGAGGGGTTTGTATATTGTGGACAGATGAATACTTAGTTCGAAGAGAGACAAGCGTCTTCCGCGTTCAGGACCTAAACCGTAGGGGATCCTGGCTCACTGCCGGGGACCTTAGGAAGTGATTACAATCACCTAATATGAGATACACCTCCCTAATGCTATGTATACCTCAAAGGGTTACCATAAATGCTGTCTACCAGTGAACGCGCCCATTTATTCAGGTTACGTCCATCTGCAGCAAATCCCCCTGCTCTCTTCAGGAGCATACCCAGGACTTTCAGCATCAGTGGGGTCTAACCCAATGGGACTGCTGGGCTTTGACGATCATCAGTGACCATTCAGCAAACAGCAAATAGTAAGTCTTTTTGGTGATTATTTTATGCATTTGAAAGCAGCTATGTTTTCGGTTTGTTCATATTATCTGATTTATTGTACTTCGTTTGTCTACAAGCAATTCACAACAAATGTACATTTTAATGATTCAACATAGAATAGATAATTTTGCACAACATAAAGATAAAGGTTGGCCAATCTCAGATGCTTTTGTAAAACTTTCTAATAAACTTGGCAATGAATCATTAGTTCAAAAGTAAAAGTAACATGTACGTACTAGTGGCATTTTACCTTGGAACAACCCTTGAAGGGCATGCTCTGGATTTAATAGGGTTGCAGATGGGCAGGGAAAACAAGAGTACATCACAGTATGGGATGGAAAAAAGGGGTCCATGGCAACTCGGGACATGGAAGTTGAGGAACCATGGAGGGAAGTATCAGCATCTTAACCACTCCAAGAGGGCGGCAGTTCACTGTGTATGTAGTAGGGCTCTTCTTCTGCCTCACAGTAGTAGAATAGCATAAAGAACTGCACATCCATGTGGACTTTACATGGCAACGTTGCCTGGTGGTGGGCTTTCCTTCCATTTCACCTGTGTGGTGTCATGCATTCCAGGGTGTAGTTTCCCTTAGGCAGGACTTGGTATCTGATGTTACTACTTACCTCTCCCTCAAACAGTTCTTTTCATCCTGGTATCTTTGGATTCATACTGTTGGCAAAGCTGAGCTGCCTCCAGGTAGTGAGCTATATGTCTGACACTGCAAACATATCTAGATTTTCAATACCTGTATAACCTAAAATATAATTGTGGAATGCCTTTTGGTTATAGGTGGTGAAGGGGACTTACAATACCAGTGTTCCTACCTTTACAGTCCCTCTCCCGTATTTTCGCAGGGCCTCACATCAAATGCTTGTGTTGATAATATCAGCAATAATAATATAAAATACAGTAATATTACTAAGCTTCAGGAAGGTTTGTGTCTATATGCTTTGATTTCCAACCTACTTATAGACGTGACAGGAATGATGTCAGAGAGACTCATTGTTGTCTCAAGAATTGAAGTCTATCTAAATGGGGGTATCATGACATCAGTGTTTTCACTGATGGTCCATTGAATATAGGTCCATAAAAGGAGAATATGAACGTAGTAGAAGACAGTAGTAGAATATAATTTAAAATACTTATTATTACATTTTCCTTTTTCAAATGATGTTAGATTGTGGAGGAAAGCTGCTTCTATCACTTCATAAAGTGTGCAAATTCTTTGCTATTTTCACTTGTTTAAAAAGCAGAACCAATGGCAACCTCAAGATAAAGAGAACACACTACAAAGAGAAATAACTAGATAGAAATGTGAACTAGAGAATCACTTTCCAGAATTCCTAAACTTAATCTCCAAAGAATTATTTTACTTACCACTGGTGGCATATTTGATACTAGCAGTGTTAGACATGATAGACCAGAGCTGTCATAAACACTTGCATCTGAATTAACACTTAACAGAAGACGAGCTGATTCGCTGCGATCTGTAAAAGAAAATGGAAACTTCCATAAATGGGCAAATTTGATGAAATAAGCGAGCACCTCTTGAAATAACTGTATATGTAAACAGGAGAACACATTATCAATGCAGAACAGCTGTCCCTGGAGATAGTGTGGACGTACCAAGCAAGGGAAGCAGAAGGCAAACAAACCCACACAGGGCCCGATTCACAAACGGCCTCTGCACTTGCGAAGGAGGTCCCACACTTTTATGGCAGTGGACTCCCACTTGTGGCGGTACCTCCGCATTGCAGTTTTTGATTGCGGAGGTCCTTCTATGGGAAACAGCCTTTACAACAGAAGGTGTTACAACGCTTGCCATTACAACACATGTCGTTACAACATGAAAAGCTTGATGCAGGGGGTAGAAGGTGTAGGAGTTAACACCAACACCTTCCCTACTGTTGCACACATTGGAGTTGGAATAGTAAATTATACTATTGCAATTTCTAGCGCACCCGACAGCACGTCAGGGTAAAGGTATGCGCTGTAACAGCATGCTTTGTAATGGCACGCGTTGTAAAATCATACAACCCCTTCCATGAGTGCAGGCCCCCCGCCACGACTAAGGGTTCTCCACCACGAGTGCAAAGGCCCTTTGTGAATCAGACTGACAGTCAAAAATGCCAACCTAGGTGTTAAAGATTGAATTAAAGTACTGGAGACCTTGATATGAGCCTCCCGTTCATAAACCCGACTCGATTGCCTTACATGGCTACAGGCTGAAATAGCTCACAGACACACAACACAATACTAACAAGTTTAGCAGCTTAAGTGGGATTTCTGCAGTGACTGAGCTGTAGCCATGCTTTTGTGCAAACCACACCAACCAGACTGAGGTACTAAGGAGGCAAGGTGATGTTTTTGGAAGCACCAACTCCGCATAGCTGTCTATTATAAAGGTATTGGACACAGTATATACGGGATAAAGTACCCACCATGTATTATAAGGGATACATGGTCCTGTTGCTGTACATTATAAGGATATTGTAACCCATTGAGAAGTTCCATAACCATATGGACGAACGAGTCCGAAGGCTGAGTTCCTTTATAAGGTTATGGAACTCTATGGTGACCTGCAATATCCTGACCATGTAGGACAATGGTCACATCCTCACCTTTCCCACAAATTACTTCAATCCTTAGTACATAGCTCTTTTATATAAAAGAGAGAGCATATTTTCAAACATGAAATATGAAAATAGAATCTCTAGTACAAAACTAAATACATCAAAAAAGCTGAAGAAGTCAGGAGCTCTGACGTCGGCAGGCGTCCGTGATGGGGTGCAAAGTGCAGCGGAGCAGCAAGCAGTGCTCTCAGGTGGTGGTGCAGGCAGCAACTTGGTGACAGTCATCCAGCGGCGTCACTGAGACCAGGGCTGTGGTGCGAAGTGTTGTGGTGCTCGTCGCAGACATGTCAGGTTGCGGTGCAAGGAACATTGCTGTCGTGTGCAGAAGCGCTGTTGTTGGCTGACAAACTGGAGCCGATGGTGCCAGCGTCGCCAAGGCTGCAGGTTGGGACAGGGCGATGCTTCATGTAACTTACAAGCGGTGCCCTCAAACCACGGTGCAAGCAGCATCGATGTCAGCATGGCGCGTCATCATAAGGGATACCAGGGCGGTGGTGTGAAGCGAGTCGGTGCAAAGTGTGGTGCCCACAGGTCATGGTGCAAGCAGCAGCTCAGTGGCGGCTGTAGGCGTCATCGTCAGTGAGACTAGGGTTGCGGTGCGAAGTGCAGCCATGGCCTCTTTGGTACCTTCAGGACACTGAGCCGGCAGCGGGGCGTGGACGGTGTCAGGTTGCTTTTTCTTCTGTTGAAGCACAAAACACACAGTTCCCACTGCTGGCAGCAGATGAACTTAATGTCCTTACTGTTCCTGAGACTTCTTGAACAGGGGGCAAGCTCTACCTTAAGCCCTTCAAGAAACTCAAACAAAGAAGGTGCAGAAAGTTCAGTCCTGTCATTTCTCTGCCTAAGACAGAAGCAGCCACTGCAGGTCAACACAGCAAAGCACACAGCAAAGTGGTAGTTCCTCCTCACAGCTTCTCCAGCTCTTATTCTAGGAAGGTTCCTTGATCCAAAAGAGTTCTAAAGCTGGGGGTCTGGGCCCCGATATTTATACCATATTTCCCTTTGTTGTCTTGTGGCAAAAAGTCTCTCAGCTTAGTTCAAACCAGTTCTGTCCTCTCTGGTCCAGCTTCCTGGCAGGGTGTGGAGACAGCATTGTGCACAGGAGACAGGGCCTATTCAGGTGCAAGGAAATCTCCTCCCACTACTCTAAATGCAGCCCAGGTCTATTCAGCTCAGCTCTGAGTCACCCAGGAAAGGCAGGAGACATCTCAAACCCACCTCCTCCCACCCAGCGGCTGTCTGCAGTTAAGGCATATCCCCAGCCCCTGTCACTCCAAAACCAGACAGTCAATACGCAAGCCAGCAGATGCACATAGGATGGCTGAACAAGAAAATACCCACTTTCTAAAAGTTGCATTTTCAAACACATAATTTAAAAACATCTTTACTAAAAGATGTGTTATTAAATTCTGAGTTAAGAGAGCCCAAACTACATTCCCCTTTCTTGTCCCAATGGAAAGTTATATTTGTAAGATGTTATAAAGCAAATCCCATGTTAGCTTATGGGACAGATAGCCTTGCAATAGTGAAAAACGAAATACACAGAATTTACTATCAGGACATGTCACACACACCAGGACATGTCCTACCTTTCACATACTCTGCACCCTGCCCAGAAGGATGCCTTACATGTAAGAAAGGGAAATGTTTGGCCTGGCAAGTGGGTACACTTGCCAGGTCGACATGGCAGTTTTAAAACTGCGTGCAGACACTGCAGTGGCAGGTCTGAGATACCTTACAGGGTTACTCATGCAGGTGGCACAATCAGTGTTGCAAGCCCATACGTAGTATTTGATTTACAGGCCCTGGTACATATTGTGCACTTTACTAGGGACTTACCAGTATATCAAATAAGCCAAACATTGGAAACGCCAATCCATAAACACAATTTACATGGAGAGTATATGCACTTTAGCACTAAATAGCAGTGCCAAAGTGCCCAGAGTCCTTAAACCAATAAAAACAAGGTAAAAACAGGAGGCCAAAAAGCAAAAAGTCTGGGGTTGAACCCTTAGGCCAAGGACATTCCAAGATAGAATGGTCACAGGATTGAGTCCTGTTGGAGGAAGACTGTCGAGACGACTCCCGTGGGGACCCCGTAGGATCGCGGTTATCATATTGCGACCCTGTCCCTCATATTTATTTGGGCCAATTGGGGCATTTCTGCGTGCTGTCTAATTATACGTGTCCGCTAATAAGACAATTGCACTCATATCCAGTTCATAGATGATTATCCAACCTGATTATTGATTACTTAAAGACTGACTACTGCCGCTAAACATCCATAAGTTTAACTTTCAAAATTCATTCAACATTAGAAGAGGGCATGGACAGATTTTCATCCCAGAGTGCATAATCATCTCTAATCATCTTTGACTTATTGTGCCCAACATGTGGATTGTCTCTTGAAATATAATTCACGACGGAGGAGATATAGTTCCTCTTCAATTGATGATACTGCTAGACAGAGATTGTACATACACTTGAACCCTCGCCTTGAAGAAGTCCTATAGCAGGACGAAACGCATCGGCTGTATTGTTCTTATTACAAAAAAAGAAAATGTAATAAAGAACTTGAACTGAAGATCTCTGATTATTGCTATCTACTGTTCTGTGAATACTAAAACGAGTCCTACTTTAAATCATTGTTTATGTGGCGCACCTTTGCTTTTTTGTTTTAAGCTCAGTGGCGGCTGTAGGTACTCCCCTCAAGTCTGGTTCCACCCTCATTTTCACCCCCTCTCTATAGCCATGCAAGCGAAAAGAGTGACAGAATTTGGCCTCCTTAGAGCCTTGAGAAAAACTATCAAATGGCTCCCTGCGAAGCTACGAAGAACAGTGGTACAGGGACTGATACTATCACACCTTGATTATGGCAATTCCTTGTTTCTTGGCAGCCCCATCTCAGTGATTAACAGGCTGCAAATCATCCTGAACGTGGCAGTCCAATTGCTACTGGGTGTACCTAGATCCCAGTCAGCTCGACTAGCACTTGCCACACTGCAGTGGCTGCCAATAGGCAAAAGACTCCAATTTAAAGCGCTTAGCATGGTGTATCATGCTAAATATAAATCATGTCCACAGATTCTTCATCAGTTTCTAAACCCTTATAAGGCAATCAGAGAACTCAGGTCAACCAAGCTACTTCAGCTTAATACCCAAGGTATGCATATGCTATGTAAAAACCTTTTGCGTTCACTGTCACTTTGTGTATCAAACTGGGCCCTTGCCGGCAGCTGAAAGTAATAATATAGAAAAGTATCCACTTTCTCTTCCAGCTACCGACACACTGATGGTGAATTGTGTATTGATTTATACTCGATCAGTCATCAAGCATAAAGAATTTTTTTTAACCATTTAGACACCTATACCCCAGACATATACTTTTTAACTCAGACTTGGACGGATGAGGCATCAAATCCTGATTTAACAGCTGCAATCCCAGCAGGCTATGCTATCGCCTGTGTAGACAGAGTTTCTAAATGAGGAGGCGGCTTAGTTGTCGTCTACTACGTTCAACCACAGATTTTATGTGAGCCAACAAGCCCCTGAAATTACTCTGGTTGTCCTGGGCTCAACAGATGCAGGTCCAGTCCTTCTCACCCAGGCAGGATGTCCGCAAGTCAGCACAGCAGGGCAAAAGTCCTTCAGAGCAGGAGTCCAGCAGAGTGGTGTCTTTTCAGCACCCAAGCAGTCCTCCTTCCTGGCAGAGTATCCACAGGTCCAGAAGTGTATTTAAGAGTTGGTGTCTGGAGAAGGGTGTCTCAATGGTTAGAGCAGCAGACCCTGATGCAGAGGTCTAGCCCGGGACCAAGGTTCAATTCCCCGCCTCGGCGGGTCTTGGGCTCAAAATTCCACGGACCTGATCATTCTCGCCTCGGTGCCTATTCCAATCATGGAGTCCCACTCTGCAACTCTGGGAAATAGCTTGCTTAATCTCCACAATGGCCCCCACAACGCTAAGGATGCCTGGCCTCCACCTTGGGGGTGCCCAGGAGTGGACACCTCACAGGGAAAGCCAGGATGGGTTCCACAGCGGTATTCGTACAAGCGCCTTGAGACCCTTGCGGGTGAGTAGTGCGCTATACAAGTATCAATTTTTTCTGGGGCCTAAAACCTATACCCAGTGCCTACTTTGAAGTTGGATAAACACCTAGAGGTTTCCACCCCACTTCCTCCCCGAGGAGTCAGGCATCCCTCTTCCCCGTGTCCTGGCCACAGCCTGTCTGGGTCACACTAGACCAGAGCCTTTGTGCTGTGTAAGTGTAGTAGGTGACAGCTCTTCCCCCTTGGTAAGTCAATGTGGCCAATCCTGCCAACACCTATCTTTTCTTTATCTCACTGACTGGAACCAATACACAAAGACTAATTGCCAGTTACGCCTAATCATGTGACCCAGGAACGGGCGGCAGGCATCAAAAAGTTAAGACAAGAAAATGGCAACTATCTAAAAGTGGCTTCTTCGGCTGTGTGATAAAAAATCTGACTTTACCATTAAAGAGGGCTTTTAATTACAATTCTTTAGACACTAACTCAACCTGACTACCTGGTCCCAATTGGAAGTTACAGCCTATTAAATGTATTAAGGTAATTCCAATGTTATCCTATGGGCGAGCTAGGCCTTGCAGTAGTGAAAAACGAATGTAAGAATTTTTTCAATACCAAGAGATGCAAAACTTAAAAGCACTTGTACCACCTTTTAAATACACCTGCCCTCTGGGCTGTTCAGGTCCTACTGTTGGGGTGTCTTATTGGTATTAAAAAGGAAGGTTTGGGCCTGGCAAAAGTGTATTTTGCCAAGTCAAAATGGCAGTTTAGAAACCCACACATAGGCTATAATGGCAGGCCTGAGACATGTGTAAAGGGTTTTTTAAGTGGGTAGCATAACCAGTGTTGCAGGCACACTGGAAGCATTTAATTTACAGGCCCTGGGTACATGTAGTACCACATTACTAGGGACTTACCAATACATTAAATATTTCTATTGGGTATAAGCCAATTCTGCCATGTTTTAAGGAGATGCACGTTAGTACTGGTTAGCAGTGGTAAAGTGCAGAGTCCTAATGCCAACAAAAACAAATTCATCAAAATAGGAGGAGAGTAGGCAAAAAAGTTGAGGATGACCCTTCGGAAAGGGCTAAGTCCAACACACTCCTAGTTGCTCTCTGATCAATGGTGCCAATATTTCTAGGCCCTGGCCTACCTACTTTTTTCAGTAGCTTCTGTTTACCTTACTGCATTCAGGTACAAAATGCAATGTATCAGGGCAACTCCTAGATGGTCAAATGCTTCACCCACACTAACTTTGAGCACTGAGAGAAGAGGGTGTGAAGTGGAGAGTACAACACAAATTACTAGTGTCCTCCCATATCTAACACTAAAATCGAATTAGAACCAGGACATTGGAATCACAACATAAAGCAAAGTTCTAGTAAGACCAAGCAGGGTCTTTTAGTAACCAGACAAGGGCTACACAAGAATTGTGAGCTGAGCCTCTTTAATCCCTTTCAAGGATGTAAAAGTTTTACATGTGCCTCAGCCAGATTTTTCATGCAGGATTTGATACTTGTGTCAATAGGAGGAGCTGTAGGAGCTCCCTCCCTGAATATTCTGCTGAGCTCAAACATGTCCTCCTTGCCCATTCAGGTCAACCTGTCAATCAAAGTGGTCAATTGAGGGGCTCATGAAAGGAATTCCACACCTCATTACAGGGATGGCAGTATTATTACCTGTAATATCCAGACCCAGGGGCATATCTATCCTAATGTGAATGGCTGAGGGGATGCTTTGATCAAAGTGAGATTATAAGCTCACCTTACTCTATTAGGCAATACAGTTGCCTAAATAATATTACAAAAGCAGTGAATACCAAATAGGTATAATCTCTTTCCTTTATGTTGCATGCAGAGTATTTGAGAGCTATCAGCGCCAACATAACTGCAGGAGTGGTATCAAGGAGGTAGATCCTTGGTCCTGATGAAAAGTCATGAGGATGGCATAAAACATGTCGACCCTTAAAAAGGCAGATACATAGTTATCCACTCCTTCCTTTCCCCATTTTTATTAATCATACTGACTAGCGGCCATAATAAATAATAATTTACCTACTAGACAGGTAGTTTTAAGGTTTTTCCACATAAAGTACATACCCCCTCTCATATTTTGTCATAATTGTACACAGTATAAATACATCTATAACTGCTCCAGCGTAATTCGTAGTTCGCAGCACGCCCTGTTCTGCAGCAGAGAGGGATGGACCTGATGATGAATCATGCCACCAAGGAGCAACCTTGGGTTATATAAGAAAAATGAGTATGTTTTCTTCATCTTGTGGAGGGTTAGTTCGTAGCAAACTGTTTGGCTTGCTTGTGAAATGTCATGTATTTATTATATCTTAAACGGGGGCTCTTATCAGTTCCCAAGCCCATTTAATGTGTTCATTTGCTTTTGTATGGAACTTTTTATTTGTTAACTTCTCCTGGCTGTACGCATTCATGATATTCCTACGAAAGGTAGTGACACTGTTTAAGCCCCATTCACTGTCAAGGTAACATATCTTCCAACGGAAAAGGCAGACAGCTTCTAACAGTATGCTGGGATGCTTGCTTTTTATTACTTAGTTGTGTTAAGCAGATGCTTTAGCCTTAGAACATTTGTAGCAAAACCTATTATTGCCTCAGTACCTTTCTTTGCAGTTTGTAGGCATTATCGGATAGATTTTTTCTACTTAATGTATCTGGTCACTATGATTACATTTTAAATGTTGTAATAAACATTGCACATTGAACATAACGTTAATATACAAGAGATATGCTATATTTTACTACTAAACAAGCAGTCACAAGTGCTGTTACCTTGCAGACAAAAGGGCCATGATTTGAATGGTGCAGCAGGTGCAGTAGCATTGGACCCAAAAATTGTCAGAACTCCTCTAAACACCTAATATTGCTATTTTTGACTACTGAACAGGCAGTCACAATTACAGTTACCTTGCAGTTAAAAGGGACTTGATTTGAATGGTGTAGCAGTGCAGTGGCACCGGGGCCAAAAGCTCTAGGGACCACACTAAAATCAGATTATGACTAAAATGTAAAACTAAACAGGCACTTACAAGTGCAGTTACCTTGCAGACAACAGGATTGTAATTTCAATGGTGCAAGAGGTGCAGTGACATCAGGACCGAAAGCTCTAGCACCCCACTAAACACCTAATATTGCTATATTTTACTACTAAACAGGCACTCACAAGTGTAGTTACCTTGCAGAGAACAGGGTCATGATTTGAATGGTGCGGCAGGTACAGTGGCACCAGTACCAAATGTTGTCAGAACTCCTCTAAACAAATAATAGGGCATATTACCAAGCAATAGCGATAATTATCGCTATTGCTTGGTTAGAGACAAAAATGTATCGCCGACCTGTGGCGATTTTTATCGCAGATAAACCTTGTTATTACCAAGGTTTATCGCGAATGCGATAAAAATCGGCCGCAATGCATGAATATCGCTGAAAAGTCAGCGATATTCATGCATTACCGAGCTAATGCTCTTAGCCATGTTATCCACCTCCCATTGGATAACATGGCTAAGAATTGCTCAGGGCAGGTGTTAGCTTTTGGTGATATTCGCGCTTTGCGCGAATATCTCCAAAAGTTGGTAATAGGAGATAGCGATGTTAGCGACTGTTTCCAGTCGCTAACATCTTGGCACGCCCACTTTGCATGGCATTAGTGATAAATTTCTCTGACATGCAAAGTGGGGCCCAAGATGGTCGCTATCTCCTACTAGCTGTCGCTAACTGGTGTTAGCGACAGCTAGGTAATTGGGAGATAATTTTATCTCCGCTTTCTTGGCTTTTACAGCCAAAAAAGCAGAGATAAACCCCCTTGATAATAGGCCCCAATATTTCTAGATTTTACAACTAAACAGGCAGTCACAAGTGTAGTTATCTAGGAAGCACTGAGGTCATGATTTCAATAGTGCAGCAGGTGCAGTGGCACCAGGGCCAAAAGCTCCAGGCACCCCATTAAGCACAGATTATTGCTATATTTTACAACTAAACAGGCAATCACAAGTGTAATTATCTTTCAGGCACTAGGGTCATGATTTGAATGGTGCAACAGATACAATGGTACATGGCCAAAAAAGCTGTCAGAACTCCTCTAAACACCTAGTATTGCTATATGTTACTACTAAACAGGCAGTCACATTTTCAGTTACCTTGCAGTTGAAAGGGGCCTGATTTAAAGGGTGCAGCAGGTGCAGTGGCACCGGGGCCAACGGTTGTCATTATGCGACTAAACACCAAATATTTCTATATTTTACTACCAAACAGGCAGTAACAAGTGCAGTTATCTTGCAGGCAACATGGTCATTATTTGAATGGTGCAGCAGATGTCGTGGCACCAGGCCTAAAAGTTGTTGGAGCCCCTATAAACACTTAATATTGCTATATTTTACAACTATACAGGCCGTCATAATTGCAGTTATCTAGCAAGCACTAGGGTTATAATTTTAGTAGTGCAGCAGGTGCAGTGGCACCAGGGCCAAAAGCTCCAGGCACCCCACTAAACACCTGACACGGCTACATTTTATTCCCAAACAGGCAACCACAAGTGCAGTTACCTTGCAGACAACAGGGTCATGATTTGAATGATGCAGCAGGTGCAGAAGCACCGGGCCCAAAAGTTGTCAGAACTCCTCTAAACACATAATATTGCTATATTTGACTACTAAACAGGCAGTCACAATTGCAGTTAAAAGGGACTTGAATGTGCAGCAGGTGCAGTGGCACTGGGGCCAAAAGCTCTAGGGACCCCACTAAACCCAGATTACTGCTAAATTTTACTACTAAACAAGACAGTCACAGGTGCATTTATCTAGCAGGCAATAGCGTCATGATTTGAATGGTGCAGGAGGTGCAGTAGCACCAGGACCAAAAGCTCTAGGCACTCCACTAAACACCTAATATTGCTATATTTTACTACACAAACAGGCAGTTATCTTGCAGACAACAAATCCATGATTGAATGGTGCAGCAGGTGCAATGGCACAGGGCCCAAAATTTGTCATGACCTCCACAAAACACCTAATATTGCTATATTATACTACTATACACTACCATACAGGCAGATACAAATGCAGTTATCTTGTAGTTAAAAGGGGTTTGATTTGAATGGTGTAGCAGGTGTAGTGGTAGCATGCCAAAAGTAGTCGTAAATCCCCTATACACCAAGGGGCTCATTTATGAGCCCATGCAACATTTTTGCGACGCTGGTGCGTCACTATTTGTGATTCACCGGTGGCGTAAAAAATGTGCCAAGTTGCGCCATATTTACAAAGTGTCGCATCTAGGCAGATGCATCACTTTGTAAACCCCTTAGCTACGTTATACCTGCGTCAGGTATAATGTATGCAGAGTGAGCCTTCCCCCACATCCAAGCCTCATAGAAGTGGTGCATTGAAATCTATAGGATTTCAGTGCGCCACTTCTAGGACCCTTTGCGTCAAATCCTTACGCCTGCTTCATAGCAGGCGTAAGGGTGATGCAGTGCTACATTCATAGGTCTACCCCGCAATTGCTGGAGTTGCGTCACGCTTCCGACACAACTCCATCAATGCATCAGTTTTGTGCGACTGATACATCAGTACTACTGACGTATCTGTCATTCCTTGCGAAATGATGCGTCATAGAGAAAATCTAATGCATCCATCATGTCGGGAGGAGGACGAACTGGGAAGTGATGCATCGCTGTTTTCATGCAGCAATGTCACTTCTCATAAATAAGGCCCCAAAATTGTTATATTTTACTACTAAACAGGCAGTCACAAATTCAGTTATCTTGCAGGCACCAGATGCATGATCTGAATGGTGCAGCAGGTGCAGTGGTACCAGGCCACAAAATTTCAGAACTCCTCTAAACACATAATATTGCTATTTCAACAATTAATTCGATTATATCCCTCTTTCATTTCATTTTTCCAAATGTTGCAATTACTTACCCACACTATACCACTAGTAACAGCACAATACATTGCCTTTTTGTACATAAACAAGTCATAACACTTTAACAGACTTTCTGTAACTTATATTGTACCACTACTCAGCAAGCTACAACTTACAACAAAAAACAGCTCATTATTAGTCACATAGATGCATTTACTGATGTTTGTTGTTTCTGTTATCTATATTCAGACATACAATCATTCAAATAGAGTAGGGGTGCAATTTTCTCATCACAGTGCACAGTGATGTCACAAGGGAATAGCAGGAAGAACATTAGGGGACTTATTCACAAGCCCCTTGCGCCACCGGTACGTCACTTTTTCCCATTTTAAAAGTGACGCAACTGTGTCGCAAGGGGCTTGTAAATAAGCCCCTAGATGTGCATTGAATAGAGTATTTCTAGAGGTCTATTTATTTTAACGCAATTGATGAAATGCTTTCAGTTCACAGTTCAGCTCATTCCTGTCTCTTACCCAGCTCAGCTGACAGCTGCAGGGGTGTGCGCTCCTTGTAATCTCTTGCAGTGATGTCAGCCTCATACTTCAGTAAGATCTTCAGCGCCTCGACCGCATCATACTTGGCCGCATAATGTATCGGAGCTTGCTTCCCACGTGTGGTAGTTGCGCAGATTTTGGCTGACAAAGAGAAAAAGTGAATGAAAGTTTGTATATTCCATCTATAATTCTCCTTTCTCACAGCCTGATTTAGTGGTGAGTGATAACAAGGCAGCTGCCAAAGGTTAGTTGTTGTCCCATCCACCCCTCTCTCGCCTTCCTTCCCCGCCTCATTTATAAATCAGGGTGGGGCAGGTTGGTTTTCTTGATGACGGAGCCGCCACCAGCTCTGCCATTGGGCAAACCCTCAGCGCAGAGCACCCACGGGTGTACTTGGCAGCCAGCCCTATGTAGTCCGGGCCTCCCAGGGTCATGCAAACCTGCGTAGGTCCTGTCTGGGATCAGCAGCGGGCACGAACATAAAAATGCCATTAAGTCGTCGATGAGCGCCGAGAAAACTCCCAGCACATGCGGGACAGTTTTTTGCTTAATTTCCAAACACAGACCTTTTAGGGTATGTAGTTATGAAATAAAAAGAGCCGACATTTCCCGCATGCGGGACATCACTGCATTGTAGACCAGCCGTAACAGTTTTTTTTGTTTTCTTTTTATTAAAGCGGCTACCACCAAGTTAAGCCAGAGCCGGAAAGAAAAACTGTTATATATGGCGAGCCAGTGGAGAAGGTGCTTGATGAGAAACCCGCCATACTCAGAAAGAGTCCCTACGGGGCAGATTTACGTTTCCTGGCGCATCCCTGCAAAACAGCAAGGATGCGCCAGGAAAGATGCGTGACGCAAGTTTACCCTTGTGCCACCACAGATGCGCCGCATTTAGAATGCGGCGCATCATGGCGCATAGATAAACAGATGCGTGTCGCATCTGCAGGTGTAAGGTTGGCGCAGTGCTTGGTGTTGTATAGCAGGCGCCGTGCAACTCCAGCACTGTTCCAACCTGGCCTATCCGCAACATGGTGCGTCACTCGTGGGTTTTGAAGTAACATGGCCGTAAAAGTGACTCAGTGAAATCTTGTAGATTTCACTGTGTCACCTTTACGTGGCGTTCCGGCAACAGAATGCCCACCCTGCGCCGGAACGCCCACATGAAACCTGAGTCAGGTTTCATGTGGTGCAAGGCTTTACAACGTGACGCATCTCCCTAGATGCGTCATGTTGTAAATAAGGTGCAACTTGTTGCATGGTTTACGCCACTGCTGCATCACAAAAGTGACGCAACTGCAGCATAACAGTGTTGCAAGGGGCTTGTAAATCTGCTCCTCAACAAAGATAATTATTCCTGTAACAAATCCATTCAATGTATACAACCCCCCATAATCTCACCAATTTCTACTGGTGATGCAAACAATGCATCTCTTATGACCTCTGGCGATTACTGATACAGTACACACCCAATATATGTCAAGTACTCCCTTTGGCCATCATTTGTTTTATTATTCTTAATCGGTTGCTGAAAAGCTTTGGCTTCATCCAACCCCTAGGATTGGAAACATTGCTTCTTTACTGCCGGTTCAGCTGGCGTCTAAAAGAAGCCCATCTATCGATGCAACCCAGAACAATATGTACCAAAAAATAAACAACAGCACACAGCCTTTACCTGTGGGTCAAGGTGTATGCATTTTTGAACGATTGAGCCATCAAGCAACGACTGCTTGCAAGAATGCCATGCAAGCCTTTGGCACAAGGGTATTTCATTGGGTAGAGTATTCCTGGGGCTCTATTACACAAAGGGCATACTTTTGCTGTTTGAGCTACAGCGCACCATTAAATAGGTGCGCCGTGCGCAAACAGGAATATTGTACCCTATTCCAAAGCATGCACTGCTTCAAAGCTGCTCCTTGTTTCACAGTGCAGGAGGCAACCCAACTGCACTTTGAGGAGGGATTAGAGATCACCTGAGGGATCCATTGGACCCCCTCAGCCCCTCTAGAGGGCTGCCATCAGGAGCGCACCAACAGTGCACCACTCTTTTGAGCTCACTTTCAGTGTTATCCCTAACAGCTTCTTTGCACCTCCATCTATAATTATATGTGGGCGCAGAGGCAAAAAGATTCCCTCATTTGTATGGGAGCACTCCCCCATGCACACGAGGGAATGCCCTCTTGAGAGAGGACTGGCGTTACATGTGCGCTAGCACTATCAGTATTACAGAAAGTGCCGCACAAGCATCTGCGGCCCCTTCTGTAATACCAAAGTTGCCAGAGAACACACAAAGCCGGCACACATGCCTGTTGGCCCCCCGGGTACTTTCTGTAATACGGGCCCTCCTGCTTTGAAGCAACCGCTCTGTATTTCACTTGAATGCTCGCCCCCCTAGGGCAGTGTGCGTTCACGGCTTTCCTGGATGCAGTGCATTCTTTGCACTAGGGTGAGTTTTCCTGTTTGCGCCACGGTGCATCTTTAAATGGGTACGCCATAGGGCAAACAGGAAAAGTGCTCTCTATGTGTAATAGGGCCACAGGTGTTTTTTCTTTTTTATTACAGGAGCATCATGAGTGATGAGGCCAGCAGCTATGCCTAGAGTGAATTAAGTATGCTTCTTTTGGCCTGTGAAAATTAGGAGAAGAATGTTCTAATTGTTTTCTTTGAACACTGAAGTGCAGAAACAAGCCCATCAATTGATTTTTAAAGAGTGTTTACTGTACTTTAGCTGAATGCCTTAATGGTGCTCATTTGTTTTTAACAAGTCTTCTCTGGCTTCCAATCAGATGAGTTAGATGAGTTCTCATGTACCATCCAAATGCCAATACTATGGTATGTGAGCAGTACTTTCGTTCGGCTAAGATGGACACCCTCCCTAAAAGTAGGACTTCAGACATGGGAGCAGAATTGACAACTCGGGCTGATTTCAGTGGGTAAAACCATTGCAATGCTCCAGCCCTTGAGCTAGTGCAACACTTGTAAAACACTGATTTTAATTAACGTAGAGTGACTATTAGTGTGTATTCTACAGCAGGGTATTTGCCAAGACCACATCCCAAGCCAACAGGAGGCTTGTCTAATTAGCAGACTCTTAGGGGTACATTAACTAACCATGTTTGCATCGCAAAAGTGATGAAAATTGACGCTATATCTTAATTTACTAATTTACTTTCTAGCACTAAACTTGTTAAGCACTGGAAAGCACTCGAAAAGCAGCACATAGCATGGCTTTGCATTACTTAGTGCCAAGGGTGTTCCCATCCAACCACCCAAGGTTTCTGACGCTCAGCCCTATTTACTTAGAAATGTAGAGAAGGTTTAGCATCAGAAAATAGCGCCCACTTCAACCAGGCGCTATCGCTGAGAAATGCTTACATCTCTCCATTCTTTTGCGACATTGCATGTGATGTGTGCTACACTGTACAGCACAAATGCAAGGTGAGAAATGTTTTGAAGTGAGTCTCAGCATAGTATTTTGTACTGGAAGAGTATCCTTCCAGTACAAATCCTATGCTAGTCTCACATGGGCACCCTTGCACTATGGTGCAAAGGTGTGTACGTGGCGCATGGTAGCACATTACTGTGGCGGCGCTAAGGAGAGGAGAGTGTCTTATTTCTGTAAATAAGAGGCTCTTCTGCTCTTTCCTTTTCACGCCCTAGAGCATTTGTGGCCGCTGCATTGCACTGCGTGAAAAACTAGTAAATCTGGGTCTCAGACTCATGGCAGAGGTAGATTATTAAGCACTGTAGCCAAATTCACTTTTGCATTACCAATATTCAGATCTATAAAATCTTTACAAATAGCTAGGTTTAGAGGTTTACTTGGATATTAGAAATACGGTCTCTGTTCCCATACCTTCTCTCTCTTTTACATTTTTAGAAGTCATTGATGTTTACCTAGAATGTGGCAGCATTGCTTGTTCAATTTAAGTGTATGGCTGGAAGCCTTGATCTCCTTCGCCACCAATACTGTCATATGTCAGATTCCAGACACTGCACATCCGAAAGAGTCACCCTGACCTCATATACCAGACAACCAAGTCCCACATTAAGATTCTGATAACGATTAAGGAGCAAGCTTAGCAATTGCAAGAGCTTCTGGTCAGCCTCCCACATAATGCTAGTGCACCCTAAATAAATGGTCAACTTTGCAATGCAAATGAACTTCAACCAGCCCAGCCACACAAATGTCCTACTAC
Organism: Lissotriton helveticus; assembly: GCF_964261635.1. Lineage (NCBI taxonomy): Eukaryota > Metazoa > Chordata > Amphibia > Caudata > Salamandridae > Lissotriton > Lissotriton helveticus. The sequence continues at coordinate 289,159,783 of NC_136063.1, read as the reverse complement.
TATTAATAAGCTAGCGGTATGTTGGCAAAAACATTACCATATAAAAACTAATACCCCTGAATCAAAGCCACCTACGGTACCTCATCATCCATACACACATCACATTCCTGCCCCAGTGAAATATCCGTACATTATTTTAACATCAGGCTCAAATTCCAGCCTGTGTGTTGAAGGGTGCATTAGGGGGAAATCATAGAGGGACCCCAATTCCAGGGTGCCCATGGCCCATCACTATTCTTCAAAGGCATGATCGCAGAGCGGTTTGCTTTGTCACTCCAAGGAATAAATATACCCTACAAGGGAGGTAGCTGTCGGCTGACTCTAGCATCTGGGATCCCTGAAGTGACGCCCTCTATTCCTACGAACAATTTGTCAATGATTGGAACATTGTGGGGTTGAGCAACAAGCTTGCTCATGAGGATTGGGGGGAATTTATAGAAACAGCTGACATAGTCATGGTTAAAGAAACGTGGGAGATCTCCCCTCTATATAAGCAGGGTGTTATAACCTTTCATGTCCCAGTGTGTTATTCTAAACCAGGTAGACAACCTGGTGGGTTGCTAATTTGGGTTAAGATTGCGGTGGAGTATCATGTTAGCCAATTATCTATCATTTGTCCAGACCTGCTTAGTAGTGAGATTTCTACTCCAGATAAAACAAATATTCGGCTGTTCAATGTATACAGCAGAAATGTCTCTAAAACAGCTGATCCCCCTGCCCTTCAACTTTTTAATGATTTTATTGCCACTGGACCACTCGAAGAAGCAGTTATAATCATGGCTTAGGATTTTAACATATGTTTTGAACCATCTGCACTCTATAATGAAACAGCAGGAGAGGAAAACCAATATTCGGGTATTCCCTAAATTTTGAGGTCTTCCTTATCCCCACTTCCAAGAGTTGCCCTCCAAATGCTGGATCTTTGTGTGAGTTGCAGTCTGAGGGCATGTAATGGTAAAACCAAATCTGATCTGGAGATGCATCCTAATTTTAAAAGAAATACCTACCGGAGCCGTATTGATTTAATTTTATTAGATGTTCAATCCTGGGGGAATCTTATAGATGTGGAAGTCCTGCCTAGATATGAGAACGACCACTTCCCTCTTCACCTCTCACTTTGTGGAGGTGACGAATGGGGGAGTGTGACCCGTCAGTTGCCTGGAGGTGCTCTTTCAGTCAGTAACAATCGGAGGAGAATTAAGTGGGACAGCATTATGGACAATGAGTCCAAGTATACCCTATTCTATCATGACCTAGTCCCTATCCTGTCTTACATGGCTAATTCAGAGGAAGCCCCTGACATGGTCATGAATGCTCATTCCAAATGGTTTGAGAAATTGAAAATGAGCTCCTTTATTAAACCTCCCCCACACAAGAATCCCCCTCAGAAGGCAGATCCCACATATTATGACAGGACCTGCAGGTCAGCTAAGCGTATTCTCCTCAACGCCCTTAGAAGACGGTTCTCGCAGGATATAAAGTTAGCTACAAAAGTGCAAAGTAGTCCTGAATCATGCACAATTGACATGGAATACAGCAATTTGGAATGACAACATGTCTACAACATGCCTAGGGGACCAAGTAGCTTTCTGACACATAATAGCACATGGTGCCAAGACAAATAGGATGAGGCCGGAAGTACACATTCTCTCACACTTTGGGTGAATCATTTTAAATCTTTATATAGTGGCTTCCCTCTAACCCTTGCGAATCTTGATTCCCCTGATCCTATGGTGCCCTGCACATCATGCAAGACTGCATTTAACTTAGATATTATTAAAGATGGATGGGTATTTTCCATGACCAAAGTGACTGCGGCCATTAGATCTCAGAAGGAGGAAAGGCCAAAATGCTAGAGCGAATACCAGTGGCCACAATGCTAGATCGAATACCAGTGGACCCTTTTAAATCTGAACTGGCAATTTGGGCAACCTACCTTTCATGCATTTTTAATGTCCTTTAAGAAGGAGAAGAGATTCCATCCTCATAGGAAGGGGCAGAATTTATTCCCATACATAAGAAAGGCCCATAGTCTGATCCAGCCAACTACCGCCCAATTAGCCTCTTTGATCTTTTGGAAGCTTTTATTAGATCAGTTCCTTATTTGGGTCAAAGAAAGGAAAATTGTAACCCAGTTTCAGCCTGGATCAAGATTTTACTTAATAAGGTGGAAAGAAGTAGACATGAAAAGGGAGAGCGTTTATGTTGGTTATGTTGATCTCCAGGCGGCATTTGATACTGTCCCTAGCGATAAGGTACGGTGTACACTAGGTGACCTTGGGCTTCCCCGCCCTCTTCTTGATTTCTTTCCCAGGCTTCACCACGATAATTTTGCTCAAGTCAGATGGGGTACTAATGGGAAAACTCTGATCCCTTTAAGGTTGCAAAATGAGTCAGGCATGGATGTGTTTTTGCACCTACATTTCTCCTGCTGTTTATAAATCAGTCAATCAGGGGTTTGTAAAGTGCAGCTACTTACCCATGAGGGTCTCAAGGTGTTGGAGGGGGAGGCTGCAGATCTGTCTGAGGGCTGGGTACATTCGAAGAGCCAGGTTTTGAGGTCCTTCCTGAATTGGGACATCGATGGGGACTGCCTGAGGCGGGGGTATGGTAGTCCAAGTCTTGGCGGCGAGGTAGGAGAAGGATCTTTCTCCGTTTCTGGTCTTGCAGATCTGTGGGACGGTGGCCAGAGTGGAGCGGTCTGTTGGGTGCGTGGAGTGAGAGACTGTGGGTCAGGAATGCTGGTCTGGCATTGTGGAGGGCCTTGTGTGAGTGGGTGAGGAGCTTCAAGGTTATTCTGCTGTCGACTGGAAGCCAGTGGAGTTCACCCAGGTGTTGTACAATGTGGCTGCGGCAGGGGATTTTTAGGACCAGTCTGGCTATGGCGTTTTGGACGTTCTGGAGCTTCTGGAGGAGTGTTTTGGGTGACGCCGGCGTAGAGTGCATTGCTGTAGTCGAGTCTGCTCCTGATGAGGGTGTGAGTGACCCTCTTCCTGAATTCAGTGGGGATCCATCTGAAGGTCTTTAAGAGCAGGCAGAGCATGGTGAAACATGATGAGGAGACAGTATTGATATGGCGGTTCATTTTGAGAGAGGAGTCCAGTATGATGCTAAGGTTTCGTGCTTGGTCCATGGGTGACAGGTGTGTTCCCAGTGTAGCAGGCAACCAGGAGTCTTTCCGAGCAGAGGGGGTGGATCCCATGATGAGGACTTCTGTCTTGTCATAGTTGAACTTGAGGCAGCTGTCTCTTATCCAGGTGACGACAGCTTTAATCCCTTTGTGGAAGTTGTTCTTGGATACTGTGGGTTCGTTGGTGAAGGAGAGGATAAGCTGGGTGTTGTCATGTAGGAGGAGACGATATGAGTCTGTGGTTCCTGACGATGGCTGTGAGTGGGGCCATGTAGAAGTTGAAGAGAGTGAGGCTCAGGGAGAAGCCTTGGGACACTACGCAGCTGATCTCTGTAGGTTCTGAGAGGTACGGTGGTAGTCTGACCTGCTGTGTTCGGCTGGTGAGGAAGGACTGCATTGAGTGCCTTTTGGGTTGTCATAATAATTCTCCAGTTCTAAGGGAAACTAAAATACCCTCCCTATTATTCACAGACAATACTTTATTAGTATAAAAAAAAACAAGGCACTAGAGACCCTTTTAAGTAAGTTTAACATACTTTGCCTAGATCATGGACTAGCAATCAACGCGAGTAAAACAACATTCATGGCCTTCCACCCCCATAGAGGCTTTAGAAGATCAATAATGTCCGAAGGGGAGGAGCTGGAGAAAGTGCTAGATTTTGATTGCCTTAGAACTCACCTCTACAGTGCAAATAGGTGAGGTTCCTGAGCTATCAAAAATACTCTTATACTAAACAATAGGGCACAGCAATACGAAAATTTGCAAACATCCCTAGTTCCTTCCAATTTCTCTCTTCTTGAGCTTTGGAGGGCCAAAGCTGTAGCTGCCGCTACATATGGAGCTGAACTCTGGGGATGTGCTAATTTGAAAGCTGTAGAGGTGGCTAAGAATAAATCTTTAAGAGCAGCCCTTAAATTGCCCCAAAGTACGGCACTGATTTCTAAACATGACTTTGGCTTCCAGTCTATTGCACCCCTAGCCTATTTGAAACCTATTCTGTTTTGGGTACGGATTTGGTCTACACCTGATCTGTCAGAATATATGGTGTGATTAAGAGATGTTCTCAATAAAACACAGAGAGCCGTTTTGTTACCCTGGTTGGACTACGTAAAACAGTCCCTATACTATATGAATCTATATGAGTACTTGCTGTCCCCTGAAACTATTCAATCTTCCACAAATAGGAGAGTGAAGACCATCTACTGGGAGCTTGAGGAGGTAAATTCTCTAAAAATGCGGGTGTGCGCAAAATGACTGATTTTGTCATATGACTCAAGCCCACCCCATATTTTGATAAATATATGCATGATATCGACCCTCCATTCATAAAAGTTCTTTATATAAGTTTTAGGCTAGGTGAGTTACCGCTTGCTACCTTTACCACTAAATGGAATAGTCAGCAAGGTGGAAACAAAATATGTGCTGTCTGCAGAAGTGCTGAACAAAGTGATGATCACCTCCTCTTTTTCTGCCCAAGGTATTATAAGCAGCATAGACATTGGATTGCTCCTTTGTGCCATCTTTTAGGTGTCGCAAAATACAGGGTAGAGTTAAGAATATGCAGAGCAGACAGGGCCCAGTCACTGTTTTCTCCATTGCTAAATACTTGGAAGGCATATGGTCAGATCAACAAAAAATGTCACTTTTACCCTTTCTTTTTTCTCTCTAATGTATATTCCCCTCCCTGTCGTGCATCATGGTTTTACTGGTTTTATAACTTGTTTTACATTACAGTGTAAGCTGAAGGACTTGCATTTTATTCAAGTGGATAGTCTGGGTGACAGGTAATGGGTACCTAACTCTAGTTATATTCTAGTATCCATTACATCTTGTTCAACCATTGATAAATCCCTATGCCCTATGTGTTAAATGTAGTACGCACATGCCTAGCATTATTTTTTTTATCAGGGTACCCACTTTTTAAAGTGTATTTTTTTTGGTCCAAAGATTTCCAACATCCTTACTACAACATGACATGTATAAAACATACTTTATGACGGACCATAATAGGTTTTTGGAATGGTAAACACATTCTGGGCAGCCTCCCACATAATCCAGGGCCACCCTAAATAAAGTGGTCAACTTTGCAATGAAAATGAACTCCAACCTGCCCAGTCACACAAATCTCCTACTACTATTAATAATCTAGCGGTGTGTTGGCAAAAACATGACCATTTAAGAACTGTTGCCCCTGGATCAAAGCCATCCATGGTTCCTCATTATCAGTACAGGTTTCAAACTGCACCCTTACTACTTCCTCATGAGATCTGTCCTCATTTAAACATCATATTCTAATTGCACTCAAACCACCCTGCATTCTTATACGATGTCCATCCTACACTCTAATTGGACTCTCAATTAAAAAAAGTCCAAGCTAAACAGCTCTCAATTCTCTCCCTTGCTATGTTCAAGGATTTTGTCAAAACAGACCTGACCCAAATAGAAATTCAAAATGATTGACGCTGGACCCAAATCTCTTGACTGGCTCTGACACACCTTACATCCCTATCAATGCACACACTCTTTAAACTCTGTGCATAATCTTCTTTAGTCTTCCACCTCACTCACCTTCCATCAGCATCCACCTCTTAACATATGCACCCATACAGCTGTGTTATATGAATTAATACAAAATGGAAATGTGTGTTTCAACAATTTTGCAATTGATCCATTGAAAATAAAGCAGTTAATTGAGTTACTGATTTTAGAAGCATGTATTTGTCAACATTTGTTTATTAGAATCTGAGATTAATTGGATTGAGGATTAGAGGCACAATTTATCAGCTATATTGCATCCAGAAGAAGTGCCATATCCTTAATTCATACATCTGTCAACTAAATAAAAAGCTACTTACCTTTGGTAACAATGTTTCTGGGGGAAACATATTTTTCCCACAGATTCAGCACTTTAGGAATCATTATTTCAGGATTTATATGAAGGTGCTGCTCCAACACACTTAAAAGGCCCTGCACTGTCTTGACAACCCGTGGAAACCAGTGAGGAGCCATCCATGACCATGGAAGCCTGTGCCTGAAGGGGGTTGAATTGATGACCCATCCAAAGGCTGGATGTGTCCGTGCACAAGTAACAATCTGGATGAACTGACTTTAAGATCTCAGGCGAGAATTTCCCTGCTGTGGCCACTGTTTCCTCAGGAACCAATGGAGAGCATTCATCTTCCATCTGGCTTGTGGCACCAGCAGTATGCATGCGACCATGGAGCCATCAGAACCTCAGATTGATCTTCCAAATAGCTGCGATCCTCTGAGAAGGTGGAAAGGTTTTCAATTGGGCCATGTCCAAGACCACTGCGATGACGGTTCATTTCTGTGTGGGAGAGAGACAGGACTTTGGGCATCAGTGGCAAAGCCCAAGATGTGGAGGAGAGTCATCATTTGTTGAAGGTGTTGCCTTACTGACACTGGAGACCACTAGTCAGGTATCCAAGTGTGGAATTTATGGACTCCTGAGCATCACAGTAAAGCTCAAAATAGTCATCATAAAGTTCAAGGGACTTCAACCAGTCTAATTCAGGACCAGTAAAACTTGGCTCTGGGATGGAATCCTGAACTTGCCTTGTTGAACACAAAAGTTCAGAAGGCAAATTTCCAGGATGGGTCTCGGATCTCCATCCTTCTTGGGAACCAATAAGTAAAGGGAATACAATTCTGTGTCCCTCCATCCAGAAGCAGTGCCTCTATGGCTCTTTTGTCCAGTATAGCAAGAATTACTGCCTCCAAAATGTAGGTATGTGCTTCTGAACACGTCCCTGTGGGAGGAGGGTAGTCCATAAGGAAGAACAGGAAGGGCAGGGCATAGCCCTTGCAAATTAGTTGGATGGCCCGGGATCCATCATGATCATCTACTAGTTGATGGAAAAATGGAAGACCATCTCTTCCACCAAAGGGTGATATTGTGATGGGGGAGTCAAAGAGGTTTTGATGCTGCAGACCTGGCAGATGATAGTGGAGACTGCATGTACTGTTGTTGCTGGTGATAGCATTCCCTTCATCCACTGCTACCACAAAAGTAGCAGCATAACTGCTGGGGTGTCTGGACAGGCTGAGAAGATTCTCTCTCCCAGGACTGTGCTGCAGTGGAGTAGCCACATGTTGGACCTGGGCCTTTTTGCAGGGTCACCCCCAAACATTTTTCCTTCCTCCTCCTACATTTTGCTGAATTCATTTTTATTGGCTTAAGGAGGAGCTGGGCACAGCACCACTTACACATGAATAGGCTGTGTCATATCCCTACACAAAGGGCTGTATACGCCTACAGTTAGTCTGGAGCCAAGGCTGGGAAGGCAGGGCATCTGTGCACTTCAAAAGCATGCCACTAGAAGCTTCTTCCCACTTCAGAGGCACAACTGTGTATACAAAATTGACCTCAGACACAAACTCTTCAGGCCACTTTTGGATCTGTGGATACTCTGCCACGAAGAGGGACTGCTGTGCTCCTACAGGGTCTGCCTCTCTGCTGGACTGCTACTCTGAAAGAGCTACTGACCTGCTGTACTTACCTCCTTCCCTCTTACCTGGGCAAGAAGAACTGGACCTGCAACTTCATCTTGTAACCAGGACCCCAGAGTGACTCAAGGGGATACACACAAGCTGTATCTTTTATGTTTTTGAAGAGTTCAGTACATAGAAGAAAGGTGAATGCAGCCAAGCATCCAGGTGCAGCGTCACAGCGGTGTCCATGGACAGAATAATGGAGTACGCTGCATCCAGGCTGCACTTCAAGATCTGTTTGGATGCATCCAATCTGTCAATGACCAGGTCAATAAACACATTTTTCAATGGGATTTTTGTCAATTTCAACAAAACATGCACGTATCAGCCCAGGAGGCAGGAGACATTATCAGTACGCTGGGAAAATATTTAGACAACTAGACTTTTCAGTGACAGGAAAGACGACAGAATACTGTATGTCACTCATAGTATGTCTGTGGTGTCTGGCTACGTGACTGTGGGCAGAAATTTGTTTCGCCACCGCAACTATGAGAAGATCCAAGAGGAAATGGAGACAGATGTTGTACAGTGCTTCTCTTGCTTATCTGACTAGCACTCTAGAATATCATGGGGTTCCTGGTTCTGGAATTTCCATCTGCCCTGTTGGCAGTTGGAGCTCTGATCAGATAGGGGATGGTCCTACCGACTCTGTGCTGCAATAAAGCTTACTTCAACAAGTACTCTGCTTCCAGACATCATGTTTACTTACTACATTTGGCGACTTGGACTAAGATATCACGTCTGGCCACAGCTTCTATTCCATAGCTTTGCAGCAGAAGAAATACAGAGAGGTAGGAGTTCCATCAACCCTCGAACCCTGTGCAGTTAACGAAGCAGAGTGAAGCGAAACTCCGACTCATCGTTATCCTACAAGGGGAGTAGTCGACTCCCAGGATTTTGTCAAGTGCTGTCGTTGAGAGGTATGGCGTTAATTTGGAAATCAAAGGCCCTGAGATGACGAAACGGTAACCGCGACGGAAACAGCGTTCCAAAGGTATCGTAGCAACCAAGATATGGCGTCAGCATCCTAGCAACTACTGAAACACGACGCAGCTACGAGACGCTGGACTACGCAGCAGTTCTGATCCCAAGACGAACTTACGTCTAGGTACGTCAGCGCACGTCTGGACGTGCTGACGCAGGGCGTGGACGGCCATTTTGTAAGTCCCAAACAAAAGTAGTTGCGTAGGAGACGCGACTCAACGCTGCAGCATCGGCTGTTTGTATCGCGCATCAGATGTTCCATTAATGCCGGTACATTGACAATTAAAGTCACACACAGAAGGTGAATAATCTATACGGTAAGCGCTGAAGGAATTGTTAGTTACTTCATCATTACACAGTTGTTTATTACCCTTTGGCTGAGAACTATCACATTGCAATACAACTGTATTAGCGCATTTCAGACAAAACATTACCTGACTCCTCATAGTTTACTATATTACTAGCATGTCACAACCAATTAATGTAGCCCTCCCTCCCCAATTCCTACCTGAACCAGGGAATCCATCTATGGCATGGGAAGATTGGATTGTAATGTTCCATAATTACATAGAGGCTCTGGATGGAGAAGATTTCTCACCTAAGAGAAAGAAGGCCCTACTAATGACTACATTAGGAAAAGAGGGGCAACGTGTATTCAAATTTATACCGCAAGTTCTATCTTCAGGATCCACGTCACAAGTTGACGAATTCAAGGAAGCTATAGCGAGACTGGAGACTAGATTTGGCAAAGAAGAAAATTTGGTCTTACAGAGATATAAGTTTTACAAAAACAAGCAGTTGGAGGGTGAAAGCATAGATGATTTTGTTGCGCGGTTACGTGAACTGTCAGTAAAGTGCAGTTTTGGTCAGATGGCCGACGAACTTATCAGAGACCAACTAATTGTTCAAGCGAACAATAGGAAAGTTCAAGAACGATTGTGGGCAGCAAAGAATCCAACGTTAAAAGTAGCCATAGAATTGGCCAAAGTTGTAGAAGAAAGCGAAAAATGCATGAAGGAGTTGCAGAAGAGTGGTTTAGAACCAAGAATCGCAGAAATTTCCAGCAAAGCGATAAATAGTGATAATAGTGAAGAAGAGGCGGCAGCCATTGCTATCGTCAGAAAAAAAGGTTATGTTCTTCAGAAGAAAAATGTACTGTCTAACAACAAAAACAGCCCTAAAATGTGCATGAAGTGTGGAAGTTATTCACATACTTCCGATGCTAAATTTTGTTTTGCTAGTAATAAGGAGTGTTTGCGATGTGGAAAAATAGGACATTTCGCCAAAATGTGTAGAAACAAAAATAATTCCAAAGTGACAGTAGTCAGTGAGTATGGCGAACTGAGGCGTGATATTAATAAGATTTTAGTGTTATGTGACTCCATTTGTTCTTGTGAAGAACGGAGAGGGAGAATTTTTGGAAACAGATTTTACCATTGATGGGAAGTCCGTCAACCTAATGGTTGATACAGGTTCAAAATGGACAATAATACCTATGTCCCTGATGAGGAGAGTGTGGGGTGACAGAACGTTGAGAGAGTGTGACATCTTTCCCTCTGGCTACCAAGGCGAAAAAATAGATCTCTTGGGTTACTTTGATGGGAAAATTGAATTCAGGAATAGGTCAGCATTGGGTAAAGTGTACATATCCATGGATGGACCGGCCATTCTAGGACGTTACCAACAATACGACTTGCATATTGTGGTTAATCCCAGGGCTGATGATCCCGTCTCAATTATTGACAATTCCTCATTAAATGAGATTCTAGAGAGATTTAAAAATGTCTTTAGGGACCAATTAGGAGAACTTGTAGGCTACTCTCACCATATAATTCTCAAAGAAGGCAGTACTCCTGTTCAGCACAAAGTTAGACGAGTCCCTTTCGCTTTGCGGGAGGAAGTTAAAGCCACATTAGAGGAAATGCTCCAAGGAGGCATCATCGAGCCCGTTGAAGCGTCTCCATGGGTTTCGCCTGTTGTGATTTCCCAAAAACCTGATAATAAGATTAGGTTTTGTGTAGACCTGCGCTCATTGAACAAATGTGTGGTGGCAGATGTATTCCCACTACCTAATATTGGTGAGCTAGTGTCAACGCTTAAGGGAGCCAGGTTTTTCAGTAAACTAGACCTAAAACATGCTTACCATCAGATATGTCTAGATGATGTTTCCAAGCACCTAACTGCTTTCATTACTAGTGAGGGAACCTTCCAATTCACGCGTTTACCGTTTGGCCTTGTCTCAGCGGCCAGCGTGTTCCAGAGACTAGTCTCGGAAGTTTTTAAGGGTCTAGACAAAGTTTTATATTTCCAAGATGATGTTTTAATCTATGGGGATTCGCTTGAAGAACATAATGGGATTTTGCAGAGTGTATTGCGTAGAATAGATGATGCTGGGCTCACTTTGAGGAAGGAGAAGTGTGCTTTTCTTTTGAAGGAGATTGAATACTTAGGGTTTTCTTTGTCTGAAGAGGGGATAAGACCTAAAAGAAACCTATTAGAAGCTATCGAGTTAGCCCCCTCACCTGTTGATAAAGATCAACTTCGGTCCTTCATGGGCTTAATTGAATTTTATTCAAAATTTGTGAGGGATTTTTCATCTAAGACTGCACCTTTGAGATGTTTATTAAAAAAGGGTGCCAAATTTAATTGGTCCGCTGAGCAGGAATCCTGCGTTAATCTGATAAAAAGGGAGCTTAAAGCTGCTGGAGTACTGGCCCCTTTTGATACAGGTCGTTCCTCAGTTTTGATGGTTGATGCGAGTGGAGTGGGGCTTGGTGCGGTGCTTTTGCAGAAGCATGGGGGAGAAGAGAAGACCATAGCATTTGCTTCCAGGCCCTTGTCCGCCTCTGAAGCCAATTATTCAGTCATAGAGCGAGAGGCTCTTGCAGCTGTTTGGGGCACGAGTTATTTTAGAACATATTTATGGGGCTACAAATTTGTTCTGCGCACAAACCATAAACCACTGGTCAACGTGTTAGCCCCGGGTGGTGCTGGGAAGGGGTCTCCCAGGTTAGCGAGGCTGGCTTCCCGCTTGCAGGATTACCAGTACGAGATTGAATTTGTCCACGGCTGGAAGAACATCCAGGCGGACTGTTTGTCCCGACTTCCTGCACACTCTGGGGAGTGTAGCAGAAATGTCTCAGATGATTCTGCTGTAGCGGCAGTGGTGGAGGATGTGCTATTTTTAGGAGGTGGTTCTTTCACTCGTGATGACTGGGTGAGGAGTATGGAGGAGGATCGTGTTTTACAGTCAGTCATTGACCTTGTTTCTAAAGGGACTAGAAGAGAAAGCACTGTTATGCCTGAGGTTAGACCCTTTTTGAGAACTTTCCCTAGAAGGAGAGAATGTGTTGATGCGAGGTGACCGTTTCATACCTCCCAGTTCATTGCGGGGTAGGATTCTCAGTTTGGCTCATGAAGGCCATTTGGGTCAAACCCTCACTCAGCGTCGTGTTAAGGAGAACTTTTGGTGGCCGACGGTTGATAATGACGCTGTGGATTGTGTAGTGAAGTGTGACTATTGCAAAGAGGGAGAGAAACGGTTAAAGGTAGTGGGATCACGCTCACCTCAAAAAATTGGGTTTGAGAATTTACCTTGGCACAGCATCTGCCTAGATTTCATAGGTCCTATGAGTGAGTTACCCGTGAATCAACGGTTTGCCATTGTGGTGATTGATTGTTTCTCAAAATGGCTCTGTGTGCAATTTGTGAAAGAGATTGACACTGACACAACCATTGCCTTTCTGAAGAGTGTGTTTTTGAATGAGGGTTACCCATCGGTTCTTATCTCTGATAATGGCACTCAGTTGACGTCCTTGAAGATGGCTTCATTTATGCGTGAGTGTGGCATCAGACATCAGAGGACAAGCTTGTACAACCTGCAGGGAAATGGCCTCTGCGAGAGAGTGAATCGTCTGGTGAAGGGGGTGATTCAAATGTTTGTGCAAAGTGGATGTTTTACGCATGAGCGGGTGCAAGAGCTGGTGTGGGCCTACCGTTCGACACCTCATAGAACTGGTGAGAAATCTCCGTTTGAATTGATGCGCGGCCGCACACCAGTCTCAAAATTGACTCCTGCATGGTTGAGATGTGAGGGGAGTGAGGTCTTACCCCCTACTGACAATTCCCTTCCCATTGCAGTGGGTGACCTGGTCAAAGTTAAACCAGGAAGGTTTTCTAAGGGTCTTAGCAAGTATAGGGGCCCTTTTAGAGTCAAAAGAGCTTCTCCACATTTTGTTGTTTTAGATAATGGGGAAACTTGGAATTATAGGAGGGTGGCTTTGTTCCAGAGAAAGGAGAGTGGTTCTTCTGTTGGTTCAGAGGGTGGAGGTTCTGGGAGCTGTAATGGTTACTTGTTAGCTCCTGATGGTGGGTCGGTGCCTCCTTCTGTTTCCATCGGAGGGGGGGAGATGGGTAGTGGTGATGCTCCATCATCCACGTCAGTACATGGTGGTGCCCTGGGTGACTCAGTTTCTTCTTCTTCTTCTCAGTCGCTCCCTAGGGAGAGCACGATAAGGAGTTCTCGCTCTCGGCGCCCACCCACTTATCTTGGTGATTATATACACTGATCTAATACTATGTTCTCACAGTGATTGTTTTGTTTTTGTTTTCTTTCATCAGTTAAGGGGGGTAGATATGTTGTACAGTGCTTCTCTTGCTTATCTGACTAGCACTCTAGAATATCATGGGGTTCCTGGTTCTGGAATTTCCATCTGCCCTGTTGGCAGTTGGAGCTCTGGTCAGATAGGGGATGGTCCTACCGACTCTGTGCTGCAATAAAGCTTACTTCAACAAGTACTCTGCTTCCAGACATCGTGTTTACTTACTACAACAGACTAACTAGACAGGTGAGGGGTAGGACCTTAAACCCTGATGTTTTTTAAGGAGATACAAATTAGTTGTGATCCTACTAAGAGAAATCAAAAATATGCATTTTTGTAATGTTCATTTCATACTTTAGTCTAGTACATAATTCACTGCATTTTGTTTCAACAAATCATAAGAAGGTGACAAAATATAATGTTACTTATTAAAAACACATCTTAACTTCTGTACATACCTCCACTTTTAAGCAAGCAGTCCACCATTTCTGGGTAATTCAGTGCTGCAGCAACATGTAATGGTGTGATGCCAAAGCGGTCAGCTTTATTAACATCTGCACCTCTTACTATGAGGTACTTGGCAACATCTGGATTCCAATTTTTGGCCACCTGAAACAAAAAGAGTCCATGCTTAACTGTTGCTTCTGTCCCCAGCCTAAATAGCATAGTATGCTACAGTATGGAGACAGTCACTCTCCAAACAACACGCACTCCTCGTTGAAGAGAAAAACGACCCCAGGTGTTGATCTTGCTCGACCTCCCACAACCTTTGATGTCGTAGACCATCAAACATTGATTCACACCCTGGAAACACCCAATTGATTTTCTGACACAGTCCTGGAATGGTTCATGCCCAAACTTACAGACGGCCAACAGTTTGTACAAATAGGAACTGCAAGATTACCAGCAACCGCAGAGTACCTAAGAAATCCATATTCATTCCCTAATTTTATCTTCAGTCTCTACCTGGATCCTTCCAGATCTTTAATCATCAACAACATCAAGGTCCGTCAACATGCAAATGAAGCTGTGGAAGTTTTTCGAACCTTTGTAAGGCAAATACGGCCCTAGCTTGGATAATCTAGCCCTCTGTGTAATTCAAACTGTAACAAAATTATTGCTATGAGAAAGAAATCTGGTATAGTGTAACCAACACTTCTCCCAAATCCTGTTGGGAAAGCTGTGCCTTGCGCAACAGTCACTCCTGTGAAACGATAGGATCATTTACAGATGGGTTTTTGAGTCCGCGCCCCATATTAATAAACATTGGCAGGGCTATTCACAAAGGTAATTTACAACTGTAAGTAAGTTACACGACTGAGTTTTAAATTTACATTTCCACTTTTGAGTAGCTTTACTACTTTTGGCTATTCATCATTTACAAGTGTAAAGTTACTCAAAAATGTAGAATTACATGTCTTCCACCACAACCGGAACAGGGTGTGAAGCCAAATGTACAAGTGTAAGTTACTAATGTAATAAAGATGCAGTAGTAAGTCCAGCATCACACATGGCCAACCACTGATACTGCAATACCCTCCCATGGAAAGTAATGGAGGCAGGGTCTTTAATTAGAAACTCATAGGAAATAATGTTAAATTAAATAATATTGATATTAATATATATATGTGTGTGTATATATATGTATATGTGTGTACTTCTGTCTGGAAGTTTCGGGGTGATTTGTCAAGCAGGGGCTGAGAAAACGGGGGATTTCCAAAATGCATTTTCCCCATGTAATTTTCCATCGGGATTTTAGACACAACTACATCCCGAACAGCTGAACAGAACTACACCAAATTTGGCAGAAAGCTATATCGTGGTTCAAAAATAGTGTTTTTTGTAATTTGGTGTTAATGTGTTCAGTAGTTTTGGAGCCAGTAAAGAAAAAAATATTTATGTACATCTAGAGATGCAGATCCAATGTGGTGGATTCGCGGATGCACATGCCACAAAAAAATGCTGTGATTGGCTCCCCGCAACATGAAAGGAAAGTTGTGGCTGCCATTTTGTGGCTCTGGACTCGGCTCCCAGGGGGGGTGGAAATAAGATGTAAAAAGGTTAAAAGGGGCTATGGTAGAGGTACTCTGACCCCATGGGACTGATGGAGGAGTTTGTGAGGAACCCCTCATGGAGAAGAAAATGTGAAAACAATGTTGTTCTTTTGCACACATGAGAATCTGCGTATCCACCACAGTGCTCAGTGTGGCCCCTGTGTGAATTCACAGCAGATCCCCGGATCAAGACCTCATTTAAGAAAACACCTATACCCACTCACACACTCTCTCATGCACCAATACACTCTCTCACACAGCCACTCACACATCCATACACCCACTCACACACCCATACATTCACTCACACACCCTCTCACACACACATAAGGTCACTGACACATCCACTCAGAGACCCAGAGAACCACTCACATACACACTCATAGACTCACACAGACACTCAGACAGCCACCTGCACACCTATACAGCCACTGACACACCCACTCAAACACCTATACAGCAAAACCACTCACACACCCATACAGCCACTCACACACCACTCAGAGAACCACAGAGCCACTTACACACCTACTCATATACCCACCCATCACACATTCACACACTTTTTCATGCTCATGCACAACCACTCACACATCCATACACCTACTCACATACCCATTTAGTCGCTTGCACACCCTCTCCCACACTCATACAGTCACTGATACATCCACTCAGAGACCTAAAGTACCATTTAGATACCCACTCACAGACCTGCACAGCTACTCCCATGCCCACTCACACAGCCTTTCACACACCCATATAGTCGTTCACACACCCACACAGACACACACGTTCAAAAACTCACAGAATCACTTATACACCCACACTACGACTCACACACCCATACAGCCACTTACACACCCATTCACGGATCCAGAAAACCACTCAAGTATTAGACAGGTAGTCACACACCCAGAGACTAGCTCTCACTCCCAGTTACACACCAACACAGCCATTAAAACACCCATATAACCCTCACACACCCACACAGTTACTTATATAGCTACTCACACCCAGGCAGTAATGCAATTATATAAATTGTAATAGGATATGTTTGTTTTAAATGTGTTGTTGTTTTGTATTGAATGTGTGCATTTGGTTGGGAATGAATCAGTGGTCGCAGTTCCACCAGCAACATAGCCGGCAGACCCTTTATTTGGACGAGGATTCACAGCGGATCAGCGGATCCGCCGTTCCAAGTGAGAAATTAAAAAAAAGAATTTGAAAACAAAAAGATCAAGTGTTTGGGAAAAGGGTTTGCTCTGAAAAGAGTTTTTATGGTGTGTAGATGATAACTTCACATAGAACATGATGCATTCTTTAAGTTGTTGAGGAACACCATGTTGCCTGTGTTTGTGAAATTGATTCTGTCTTTTTGATATATTCCGTCCATGTCGAAGCGCAAGTTGTTATGGTATACAGACCCAATATTGTGGTCAAGGAGAAATGCAGAAACGGTTTTATTGACATGTTTCCTGATTTTCTTTATTTGCATATAAAATTGGGTTGACCACTCCCACTTTTGTCTTACGCAAATGAGGGAGAACACCAAGGCAGTATGTAGGCAAAGTGTCATTCATTTACCAAAGGTATCCTTAATTAGGATTTACAGTCCTGCCCGAGTAATTTTGCCTCGGTCATTGCCACCATTGCCACCACAGTGCACAATCATGAGGTCTGGATTTTGGCAACCTGCAAAGCTTTCAACCAAAGGAAGCGAGTGATGCCAATTTAACTATCTCTGGCCAACCCAAGTAATGTATACATTAGATAAACCTAGGTGCCTATCAATGCCACTCTTTATAGCACTCATTCTAGCCCAAAACACAAAACTATGGCCCACAATCCAGACTCTGACCATTTTGGAGACAAGCAGAAGTAGCACACAGGAAAATGCTGCAGCAGAATGAGGCAGTTTTGAATATGAAAGGCAACTATAATGGAGGACATCAAGTAAAGTATAAAAGAACATATATGTTTAGAGGGTGGAGATGTGAAGGGAACCAACATTAGGAATTGGCTTTAGGAAAAAAGTAACTAACTCTGTGATTGGCTTTGGAAACATAGAAAAGGGTTAATTGGATGTGCTTGGAATTGCTAACAGTCAACCACACCTGCTACAGGTAATGTGAAGCTAGTGTGCTGTTTATAGCAAATCTTGTGGACATTTGACCTATTGTTAGGCAGCGAGTACAGGAAAAATAGCTAACATGGAAACGGAGCTAAAAGTGCATAGGGAAGAGAACAAAAGAGTGAAAAGTGTAGTGTGAACCTGGAAAGCAGACTGGTATACAAAAATTGCTCTAGTAGAGAGTATATTTCTTGTAATTGATAATCATTTTACAAAAGTAAATATAAATGAAAAGCATCAACAGCAGATTGTTGAATGCTTTTAAGGGCTTCGGTGTGGATCCGTGGAACCACCTTAGACCACACAGGAGTCCGCGCTGTGCCCCGGGGTGGATCCGCGAAAACCCTGCCAAGTTAGGCTTCTTTACAGGAAAAAATAGTGACCGTTTGAAGTGGTATTACAAAAATAAAAGATAAAACGAAGTCTGTGATTTGTTAAGTACAGAAGTATGAGTGACAGCAAAGTGAGAAGGATAGCCATTTCAGGTACTTTTCTTCTGAGAGTGGAGGAGAATTGCCATATTTCTGACTTAAGATTTGCAGTGGAACATTTATGTTAACAGATATTAAAATAAAAGTTGGACAACAGCAAAGATATTTTGCAGGTATGCTAATTATGTTGTGCTAGAAAAAAAGAATATTAAAAAACTGTGAGTGTATGTAAACTGAAAGAAAACGTGCAGCTTCCCAACACTACAGAAAAAGGAAACATAGAAGGGAGCTTAGATGAGAACATTAACTAAAAATATAGTGGGCAGTTAATAAGGTAGAGGAATTTCTATACAGGATATATAGTTATTTTATTAAGCCAGCATGAATGAATACACTAGAAATTAGATGAGGGTGCTTGCTTATAGTATGTTATTTTATTAGTATGTAATTTGCAACCACTCACACAGTCAGGCAGGCACTCACACACTCAGTTATACTCTCACAAAAGTACTTATATACCCACCTCTCATAGAGCCAGACTGTGACTAACACACTCAGTCACACACCCATAAAAACATTCACACCTATTTACTCACCTATACATCCACGTACACAGTCATTCACACATCCATACAGGCACTGTCACACCCACTCACACAGCCTTTCATGTACCCAGTACTTAGACAGTCAGTTACACACACACTTACACACCTATACACCCAGTTATATACCCAGTCACTCATCTATACAGACACACACATACCTATTTACAAAACCATACAGCAACTCACACATCCAGTCAGACAGCGATGGAGGCAATTACACATCCATTCACACACTCAAATAGCACTTATGTAACTACCACTAATAGAGCCATTTGCACACAGTTATTAAACCAAACACCCACTAGCACAGCAAGTTAGTGATCCATACAGCCACTTACATAATTATTTGGACACCCATGCAGTCACTAACAAAACCAGTCACACACCTCCACAGCTACTTACGTATCCAGTGAGACACCAGCAGAGGCACTGATACACTCACTCACATATCCACTCAACCACTCACAAACCCAGCCACCCACCCATACAGCCACTAAAATGCCCATTTATACACCCATACTCAAACACGTACACAGCCTTTGCACACTGACATAAACCATGTATATAGCTGCTCACTTATAGTAAGTAATCTAATAGTATGTAATCTGAAGTTAAATGTATTCTAAATTTGCTTTTCGGATATCTAATTGTGTTTAAAGAGGAATGGAGGAAGGAACGGTGAGGTAAAAAAAATAAGACTTATGCTTGTTGACAGCATCCATAAACTGGCATATGCAACAATGAGGGACTATCAGCCTTATTCATCAAGCTGAAATCGGCTCGCAAAGGGCCAGATTCTGAGAATCTGGCCCTTTGCGAGCGCTATTTTTGCATTTGGGATTCATCATCCCAAAGGCAAAAATCGGTAATAGCGCTTTCGCTATTTTGCGAGGAATTACATTTAAGGAATCTCTATTTGAGATTCCTTAAATGCAATTCATCATCCATTTTAAAATTGCGAATTCGCAATTTCGGCCCGCTATTTACCGCGAGGTCAAACCTCGTGGTAAATAGCGAAAACTTAGAAAAATGCTTTTAAAAGCATTTTTCTAAGTTGCATGTTGCACACACACCTGTTTCAATTTGCATTTAAGGGGTGCTACAGGGTGTCCTTTGGACACCCCTGGGACCCTTTAAATCGCTATCTTATTTGCGAGTACCAAATTGCTATTCGCAAATAAGGAATACTCCCCATTCATTCCTATGGGCCTTTTGGCCCATAGGAATGAATGGAGAGTTATTCCTTATTTGCGATTAGCAATTTGCTACTCGCAAATAAGGAACATGTAGGAATCGCAATATTTATTGCAATTCCTACATGAATCCCGTTTTGCAAGTCCTTAATAGCGATTCCTTATGAATCGCTATTAAAGACTCGCAAAACGGGTCTTTGATGAATCAGGCTGTATGTCTCACAGTTTTGGTGGTGAAACAACGGGGATGGTAAGTGTCTTGTCAGGTGGTTAGGGCCCCACAGATAGTCCAGATGCTGATGATGATGATGATGATGATGCACCGCCTTCCCTCTCTCTTAACGTCCTCTGATACGTCCTTGTATGTATAGTTTTTAGGTGTTTCGAAATATAGGATGTGCCTTGTAAATACTTCTTCAATGTACCTCTTGACATTTTTTTGCTGCATAGAGTGCATTGGACACATTTTGGAGGAAATGTATTTTCTCCTGAAGGGATAAAGAAATATTTCCAAATTTTAGAGGAATTCTTTGGAGGTGGTAAGTCTTTTTCTTCGTCCTGCTCTTTCTGTTCTCTTCAATCTTCGGGCAGAAGGCATCTTAACTTTGAAACTCTCTTCTTAAGGAAAGCCAAAAAACTATGAAGCTGTGGTTTTGAGACTGTCTTCAAAGAGATGTGATACCCATAAAACTGACTTAGTGTGTGGTTTACAATGTAGGTGGGTGGAGACTTACTGTGTCCAATGAAAATTGAGGTTTGGTTGTCTTCTTGGATTTGCAACAGATACATGGTGGCATCGAACGGATCCGCAGATCCATAAAATGAATACAAAAAAGAGAAATGGTGAGGGTCCTTAAGGGCCAGGAACCCCTCCGGTTAACACCAGTAAGTCCCACACAGCGGGACTGCTGAGAGCTCATCGGAGGCCCTGCCCCCTTTCTCCACCCACTGAACAGACCAATACAGCCACTCAAGCACCCACTCACAGACCCATACAGCCACTCACAAACCCACTCACACACCCACATAGCTACTCACACAGCAAGTCACACACCCATACAGTCACTCACACACCCACCTGCTGACCTATACTGCCACTCTCACAACCACTCACCGACCTCACATATTACATCACTCATGACATGGTCTGTGACATCACTGATGACATCTCAAACGACATCACTGATGACATTATACACCCACTCACACAACCACTCATATACCCACTCACACACCCATACAACCAGCGCTAACTATAACTTGCGCCCCATGCACTACTTATAACCTCACATATGACATCACTCATGACACATTCTATGACATCATTTATGACATCACTAATAACATCTCAAATGACATCGAACGGCGAACACCCAAGATGCCCTGTGTCAGTGCGTCCACTCCACAGGCGAGCTTCTGTCCGAGCACCAAGATTTCCCACTTTTAATACTGTTTACTAACGAGGAGAGAAACTTCTAGAAATGTACCCTCCCTTCATCTTTAGCAAAACCAAGGCTAACCGTACCCATCCATGTCTAGTCAATTTACTAAAGCTGACCAGGCTCCAGTGCTTAGCCTGAGATAGAGAAGTCCATTCCTCTTTCAGGCGTTTAAATACACATACCACATGTTCTTCTCCAAGCAAAGCTGCTTTGCTCTGAGCTATGAAAAAATGATAACATCTCACTCTGTAGCTGCAAGAAGGCACAAAATGAAATCAAGAGGTTGTACATTCAAAACGGAGTCAATTAAAACTCATGGAGTCAATGGTCACCACATGATCTCACAATGTATATAAATGCGTGTAGCTCTTCACTCTCTTGGATGGCAGCTGTACATAGTACTGTGTGGGGAGAGACAGGCCACTCCAATGAGATCTCTCTCTTGGATGACAGGTATGCGGGAGGGACTGGCCTCAGCTGATAGCTGTACCTTGGCATTGGGAGTAGGTAGTAGGGTGCGTGGATGGACTTTCCTCTCCTTTCACATCTCTCTCTCTGGTCACAGGTATGCATAGTAGGATGTGGGGAAGAGATGGCCTCTCCTTTCAGACCCCTCTGTCACATGAAGGGTGTGCACATCAGGGAGTGGGGATGGACTGGTTTCTCCTTTCTCACCTCCCTTTCAGATGATGGTTGCGCATAGCAGGGTGTGTGGAGGTACAGGTCTCTCTGCTGATTACTCTCTCTGTAATTCTAGGTGTGCATAGTAACATGTGGGTAGGGACTGGTCTCTTCTTTTACACCTCTTTCTCAGATGACGGGTGTGCATTTTACGGTTTGTGGACTGACTGACCTCTTTGCTGTGAACTTTCTTTGCAATGATAGGTGTACATAATAGGGTGTGGGGAGAGACTGCCCTCTACTTTTAGACTTCTCTCCCAGATGGCAGATGTGCTTACTAGGGCAGCGTGTGGTTAGGCACTGGTTTCTGTGCTGAGACCTCTCTCTGTAATGATAGGTGTACATATTAGAGTGTGAGGGGGGACTGGGCTCTCCTTTCAGGCTTTTCACTCAGATGACAATGATAGGTGTGCATAGTAGGGGGTTGGAGGAGAATGGGCTCTCCTTTCAGACCTTTCTCTCAGATGATAGGTGTGCGTAGTAGGGTGTATAGAGGGATTGGCCTCCCTGTTGAGATCTCCTACTGTAATGATGGGTGCGGTGTTAGTAGAAAGATGCGGGGAGGGACTGCCCTCTCCTTTTAGACCTCTCTCTCAGATGATGGGTGTGTGTAGTAGGGTGTGTGGCAGGCCTGGCCTTTCTGCTGAGACCGCTCTCTGTAATTATAGGTGTGCATAGTAAGGTGTGTTGCTGAAATGGGCTCTCTTTTCAGGCCCAGACCACTATCTCAGATGATGGGTGTGCGTAGTAGGGTGTTTGGATAAGCCTTAACTCTAATCGCAACTCTTCTGAAACCAATGAGCATAAATAGTAGAGTCTGATAGACACCATCACCGGTAAGACTCCTTCAAACCATAACAAATGTGCATATCAGAGTGTATTAAAAGATCACCTACTCCTTTCGACTGTTCACGATCCCGCGAGAGTCTTGCAAGATTGTAACTTAAAAAAATATATATAAGAATTAACCATCTACTCATCACAACAACCATCAAAATATGCATTCCTACTAATGCAGTATATGGAGAACTCATCCACTCTATTTTACTAGTCGCACTCCCATGAGAGTCCCGTGAGATCCTAAAAATTAGTTTAAAACAATATACATTTATAATCTCTACAATAGTTATACCTTAGACACCTTCTCTCTAAATCTATGGGGACAACATGCCTTTCTGCTTCTTCCAGATATGGCTTTTTTACTTAATTATCACAACAAGCCCAATTTTTCACATTAAACAGTAATGACAGCCATTTCATTTTTAACATTCCAACAGCTAGCCAATCAAAGCGCTCGCAGGACTCGCAGTAGCCTCTTGTGCGAGCATGAAGGCTTATGGGAAAAACTGGCCTTTCCACTAATCACAGGGCTCAATTTTTAATTTTGAGCTCTCACGAGCTCTCACGAGCCCAACTGCTAAAAGATACAATTATTTCTGACCCATAATATCTCAAAAACTGCTGAACTATTTACACCAAATCACAAAAATCACAGTTTAGTCTTCGGGCCAAGATTTAAGTTCCTGCTGAATTTAGTGTAGTTCTGTTAATCTGTTTTTGCTGTAGCCATGTCTAAAGAAGTCTATGGAAAATGCATGAAGACTTTACGTATTAGGACCCTCTGTTTTTTCTAGACCACTGCTTGAGGGATAACCCCAAAACATTCTAGGAAGGGGCCCGAGGTGGATGAACTTTTTTTTAAAGATTTGTGAGGATGGGGGCGTGGCTAGCCGAGCTGCGAAATGGCCGCTTCTTAAGCGGGCTTCGCCGGCCGGGAAGAAATCCTGGAGTGGGGTGTCACTGGTGCCTGCAATGGTGTTAAATTTACTTGAATCGGAGCAGCGGCATTAAAGTTACGAGCAGGCGAGGTACGGAGCGGGTCTGGTGTGGGGGCGAGAGCTGGGCTTGAGCGGATTGCCGCCGCACTCGAGCCCGCTGCTGAGGATGCCCGGTACGCCGGAAGTGCGGCGCATTGGCTGACGACAGCGATGGGCGCCAAATGAGGTGAAACCGGGCGGCGACACCCGTATACATACAGGGGACACTACGTTGCCCCGGAGTCCCGGGGTAATACTGTGGCGCCGCATGGGGGTGGAAATCGGAGCACGACCGGCGATATTCACGTGGGCTCCTTCAGACCCTGGCAGGTTGCTGGGTGCAGAGCTGCGCCGGCCGCAATGCTGAACGAGGAGTGCAAGTGTGGAGGGGAGTCGAGCTCGCAGTGGTGCTTTTGGGAGACGCATCGAACTTTTGGGCCTTGTCTGGCCGACCCAGCTCCTATCAAGCCCCTAGGAGTCCGAGGGCACAGCGGAGTGCGGCGGCGGTGTGGCAGTAGGTGAAGGCAAGATAGTGCTTGGGATATTACTCGTGGAATGAGCCCTGCCGGGAGAGACTGTGCGGAGAGGGGGCAGCCGCCATTTTGTTCACTGGGACTGGGTGCGCCGCGTGGAGGACCTGCGGCGACGAGCCCCAGGTTTACCCCGCTCCCCGTGCTCTAAATACAAGCACACAGTAATTATTGTTGCGTTGGACAATTTCTGAGGGTCTTTTTGCCTGTGCCACACAGCAACTGCTCATAACCATACATAAACTGCCAGATCATGTAGATTCCCTGAGGGTACGTCGGTGGAAGCGGGGGGCTGCTCCGAGGCTTTGGATAAAAACACTAACGGCCACAGTGTACAGGTGCAGGTACCAGGTCGAGAGTAGAGGCTATACTTTACTGCTGCTTCGCGATCTCACGCCACGGCTGGGCCCAAGCTGTAGCTACTTGAACATTCTCTCGAGCATGATTGGACTTGATTAACCTGCCGCCTGCCAACGCGCGCAACTATATTGTGAAGTTCCTAGACCTGGTTCACGCTTGGTTTTAACTCCGGTGCCTAGTTAATACCATTCAGACTGATTTGTACATGTCCTCAATGGTGGAGCACTATCAGTAGTGGAAAGGACAAAGACAGTTTGGGCAGACACGTTGGTGGCCGAGATAAGCAGGGGCAGGTGGCGGGTTACAATTAGGGACTGCACTGTAGCGTTGATCCACAGGTCCGTTTTGAGGCTGCGCCCAGATTGTATTTGATTAAAGACTCTCCCTGTACGAAACTTGACCTCACACACACCGGCGTTGAGAGATATAATGCACTGGGCACTAACTAAACCTGTGCAGAGTGGGTCACACTTGTTTAAGCTCCGGTGATTAATTGATGCCATCCAGACCAACTCGGGCATAAAATAAAGGGTGGTGCGTTCTCAGGTGTGGAGTGATATTCCACTGAAGTACAACAACACCGGTGGGCTATGGTCATCCGCTACTGAGCATACAATATAGAACTTACTTCTCCCCAACGAAACATGGGCAAGACGGATGCTAAACAGCCCAAGCTCACATTTGAGAACAGGCGCTCCACCAGACAGACGGACCACGATCCAGACGCACCCGGTGACTCCGGTCAAGCACCCAATCGGAGGATCATGGGGAGGACCTACGGTCCCTGATGTTAGAAATGCGCTCCAGCGTGCGCAACATCGACACGAAACTGGACAATCTAACCGTGCAGCTGGATTCTGTTAAAAAGCAGGTAACCACACATGAGACTAGACTAGATGGTCTGGAAAACAGACATACTGAATTCCACGCGTTTCCAACTGAAACGAAAGAACAGCTGCTACAAATGAATAAACTACTATGTGTAATAAGAGCCAAGAATGATGATTTGGAGGCGCGGTCCAGGAGAAACAACCTTCGAATTACTGGTATTCCAGAGACGACCGCCATCTCCAACATGGAGACATTTGTGTCAGACCTCCAGCTCGAACTATTCAACCCCAATTTGTCTCCGGTGTTCGTGGTCGAAAGGGCCCACAGATCCCTAGGCCCTAAACCCCCTGTGGGCGGGACTCCGAGACCAATACTGGCTAAACTGCTAAACTACCAAGACAGAGACCTTATCTTATGATTGGTGAAGGAAAAAGGGCGAATAAATCATAAAGGGAATAATATATCCTTTTATCCAGACATTTACCCCAGCAGTGCAGGCGGCACGTAGGGAATTCATCCCAGCAAAACGCATTCTCCTGCAGGCAAATATTCCTTACTCCCTGCTATACCCGGCAAAACTGAAAGTCTCGCATGATGGAACTGCTAATTTCTTTACTGATGCTAAGTCTGCATTGAAATTTGCTAAGCATGTGGGTGGTAACAGATACAAAGTGGCAAAGGTTGAGGAGGGTTCTGCTGATGACCGTCTAAGTGACAATGACTGATGTGCTACCGATATACTGCCTATTTTGGGTTGCGATGCTTTTCTTGTGCCTTGCCGTTGTTTGTTTCTCTCTTTGATAGAAATGGGTTAATTATGATTTGATATCCTACAGTTCTACATTGCGGGGTACTGACCCCCTAGTTCCCAGTGATGTTTTAGGGTATATAATCCTCCCATGTCACTTGGTGCCTCTACTGGCACGCCTATCTTACTCCCGGCCACCCTGTGCAAACGGGGGTGTCTGCCGGCTTCACCACGACCTCTTGGGAAGGTTCCCTATTATTGATTTACAAGTTTCCACAGTTGGAATTGGGAAGGGTATGACACAACCTGATTGGGGGGTTGGAGTGGGTGGGGGGTGGAGTGGGGGGTTTTATTGTTTCATTTTAAGCCAGTCTGCTGATGTCGTATACACTGCAATGTTACACTTGAGTTTTTTCAATGAATGGGGGGCTGGTGTGAGTGATACCAACTGGAAGCTATTGTGGGTGAACGAACTACTGCATTAAGGGCCAGATGCAGGTAATTCCTATTTACCGACTCTTAAATACCGAATCGTACCGATTCGGTATTTAAGAGTAGGTAAATAGGAAGGAGGCATATGTAGGTAATTCTAATTTTTCAATTACCGATTCGGTAAGATTCGGTATTTACCGATTCGTTAAATACCGAATCAGTATTTCACATTGATTCCTATGGCCTTGAAGCCCATAGGAATCAATGAGAAATACCGATTCGGTATTTACAGAATCGGTAAATACCGAATCCTGGCAGGGGGGAACGGGGTGTCACTTTGACACGCTGTAGCACCCCAATTGCAGGCGTGTGTGCCATGTGGCACACATACATGCCCTAAGGGCATGTCTGTGTGTCACATGGCATAGGTGTACATGCACTGATGTGCCTGTACACTGGAATTCTGTATTTTACCACCCAATAGGATTGGGTGGTAAAATAAGAATTCCTAAGGGCCTGTGGCACTGCAAACTGTGCCACCTACATATGGATTTACAGAATCGGTATATTTACCGATTCGGAAAAATACCGAAGTGGTAAATTTACCGAATCGGTAAATATACCGATTCTGTAAATTCTGACCCACCTACATGTCAAAAGCCAAATACCGGTCGGTAACGGCCGAAATCGGCCGTTACCGACCGGTATTTGGCTACCTACATCTGGCCCTTAATGTTCTTACGTGGAATGTGAGGGGTTTGAATGACGGGAGAAAGGCGAGACTGGTTCATGCTTATCTGACAAGACACAGTATTGATATTTGCTTCTTGCAGGAAACTCACCTAAATGTACAACCATCGCCACGGCTACGTCATGGCAGATGGGGAGAAACACACTCTGCAATTTATTCCAACTATGCAAGGCGAGTGGCAATACTGGTCAGAAACGGTGTGGATTGGCGGAGGGACACTGCATATGCTGATCCTGAGGGGAGATATGTAATTTTGAATGGACGACTGGGAGGTAGATCTCTGGTCCTAGCGGCTGTCTATGGCCCAAATGTAGATTCTCCTGATTTTTTTCACGATATCTGGTCACACATAGTATCCTCAGTTTGCCATACGATAATATGGGGCGGTAACTTTAATGCCATACTTAATGATGCTTCTGATAGACAAGGCTCTACACGTCCCCTACTTCCCCATGCTAGCATGGCCTTACACGACATTATATCTGAGGGAGACTTATTAGACATATGGAGGGTCCGACACCCAGGACACAGGGAGGGGACATGCATCTCCAGTCAACATGCGGCATGGTCGCGTTTAGATTTTGGGTTGGTGTCACGAGATGTGGCTGCCTGGACGCTTGAGGTGTCCCACTTGGCACGTTCATTGTCGGACCATGCCCGGTGCTTGCTCAAATTGTCCCTGCCAGAGTTTGTCCTCTCGCGCCTTCATTTGGAGGCTGCCACCCCATGCCCTCCTGGATGATGCCTTTAAAGTGGAGATCCGGGCGGATGCCACTGAGTACTTTGCCCGTAACTCTGGATCGGTGGAAACTGAGGCTTCGCTGTGGGAAGCATTTAAGGTAGTGATTCAAGGGAAATGCATAGCACGACAGGCGGGTGTACTTAAAGCCATCCGAGGTACCATAGCGAACTTGGAGGGACAGATCAGGGTACTTGAAGGCCAATTCTATTCTGATCATGACCCGTGCACGTCCGCGAAGCTGAAAGAGAAGTTGCTGGAATTTGAGGAAAAGGCACAAAGGGAGGCAACATTTTTAGGAAAATACGCTGAAGCACGACGCAATGGTGAGGGGGACATACCGGGCCGTACCCTAGCAGGACTGATTCGCAAACCTAGATCCGCTACCATTATACATGAGATCAAAGGGGCCAACGGGGACACCATCAGGGGCCACTCAGGGGTTCTAAATGAATTTCACACATTCTATTCTTCTCTCTACACAGCCACACAATTGGAGAGCCCAGAAGGCATGCAGGATTTTTTAGATTCCATAGCATTAGTGTGGTTTAACAATAACCACAGAATGTACATGGACCTCCCTTTCACGGTGGAGAATGTTACTCAGGTCATTAAGAGTCTGCCACTTAACAAGGCCCCGGGACCAGACGGTCTGACGACCGCCTTTTACAAGACGTATGCAGAGGTGCTGGCTTCCAGACTGCTCGCCGTCTGTAAGGAAGCACTAGAGGTTGAAATCCTACCACCGTCAATGCGAGAAGCGATGATTATGACACTTCTAAAGCCAGATAAAGAGGAAACAGAAGTGGGCTCCTACAGGCCATTATCCTTAATAAACGTAGACGTTAAAATATATGCTAAATTGCTGGCGAACAAATTACAGCCGTTGCTTCCAATGGTTGCTCTCCCACATCAGTTGGGATTTATACCCGGGCGATCGACATCACATAACCTGCGTACACTTTTTTCAGTACTACATTACCTTCACCCGAGTATTCATGTGGCAGCCATTTTTTTAGATGCGACAAAGGCGTTCGATTCACTCGAATGGCAAGATTTGTTCACCATACTGGCACGAATGAGATTTAGCCCCCTATTTATTAGTCGCATTAAACTGCTATATACCAAACCGGTAGCCCGACTACGGGTTAATGGCCTGGTGTCTGAAATATTTCCCATATTGCGAGGCACAAGACAGGGCTGCCTGCTGTTGCCCTTATTGTTTGCTATTGCTATGGAGCCACTGGCCGCCATAATTCGGCAACACCATACTGCAAGGGGAATAGGCTTCAGTACTCGTAGCCTTTTAATATCACTATATGCCGACGATGTGACACTGTACATCCTGAACCCTGAAGACAATCTAGATCCGGTGCTCCGCGAATTCGTCAAGTTTGGAGGCTTAGCTGGCATCTCCATAAACTGGGCGAAATCAGTAATTTTCCCATTGACTGACGGTACCCCAGAAGTGACCTCTGAATTTCCGCTGCGGTGGGAGGCCGAAGCGGTTAAATATTTGGGGGTTCGGCTGAGCCACAGCCTACAGGAGATTTGGAGCTTGAACTTCGGATGGGCGTATGCCTGGTTGGAGAGTAAAGTTGCCATTTGGTCTAAATTGCACTTGTCCATTGCTGGGAAAGTGGCGCTATCCAAAATGGTTGTTTTGCCAAAATTCCTATATTTATTTGTTAATGTGCAGATCCCTCTCACACAGCATTTTTTCAAAAGTATACGCTCTCAGTTGCTGACTTTGGTGTGGGCGGGTGGGCAGGCCAGGGTGTCGTGGGATCTCCTGACACTCCCCTTAAAACAGGGTGGTCTGGGTGCACCGGACATGCAGCTTTATGCTCTATATGCGCAAGCCCAGTTCCTCCATTTTTGGGTGCACCAGACGCCATATCAACCTCATGTGGCAGTTGTGACTGACGCGGTAGCACCAGTTCCACTTACAGTGGCGTTATACCAGAAGTCACTGCGTCCAAGGGATGATGTGGACACGGTGGGTTCCTTGCGCTGGGCATGGCGAGAATTACAGAAGAGGGCTAGACTCCCAGTGCTATATGCACCCTCTATACCGCTGACACGTAATCCAATGCTGCCTTGCATGGAGGGGGTGTGAGAAGAGCCGTGGTTAGAGACATGCCATTGCGCACCTTTGCAGACTCATACCCTTAGGGCGAATTTAGGCCCCCCCCACCAGAACTGAAAATCATGATGTGCCATTTTCAGAGAAGTTTTTATACCACCAATTGAAGGCTGCGCGCCGTGCACTCTGTGTGGGCTTTCCGGAGGCCCCCCCGACTTTGTCAGCTTTAGAAAATATTCTAACAGCACCTTCCTCACGTAAATTGGTCACGCGCTTATATAACAATATGCAGAATAATGCCCCTGTGATCCAGCCGAAGTCCCTGAATCTGTGGAATAGTGAAATTGACCCTCCAATAACGAATGAACAGTGGGATTTTTGTTGCAGGCAGCTGACGGAGCTCTCCCCTAACTATAGGCTACGCCTTATTCATTTTAAATGTTTACAATGGTATTACAGGACTCCGATCAGGCCATGTCGCATGCACTTAAGAGAAGATGAAAGATGTTGGAGATGTGGGTTTGCACCAGCATCCTTTCTACACATGGCCTGGGACTGCCCGCAGCTGAGCACGTTCTGGCAGGACATTTTTGAAGCAGTAAATCAGATAGTTGATAGAACAGATATTCCCACTCCGTTGTTAGGCCTCCTTGGCTATGTGCGAGACACTATACCCAAAAGGCGTAAGCTGCATGCACTCCTTTTATTATATGCGCGAAGACAGGTTGCTATCCGCTGGGGTAGGAAAAGGGTATCCAGATTTAGGGAATGGCTGTCTGATGTCACTTATGGCCATACGCATCACGGAGTATATTGGAATCTTATGCCTCAGGCCTCAAGACCAAAGGATATATGGGAGCCCTTTTTACAATGGGCGCGCGTGAGAGGAGTGACCCCTCTGCCTGATGCTGAGACTGTGGTGGAATGACTGGTCTTAATGATATGCTGGGCTGGTTAAGATTGAGATGGTGGAGCTGAGATCGGACCCGCACCTATCTGGTTTTATATGGTCGATATCTGCTGTTCATTCATCCCCTGCGTTTCCCAAAAAAAAATGTACAGTTGGAAATGTGATGGTTAATGATCTACAAATAATTGATATAATCGTCTTGCCACCTGTCCCACCACTGTGGATTATGAGATTTTTTATCTTGAAAGTGTAACCCCATTGATTTGATATTGAATATCATGTATTTATCGTGTGGACACGCTGTCTGGTACTGTTTGGAATCTGTTCCTTATATGTATTTGTAACATGCATAAAATTAGATAAAAAAAGATTTGTGAGGATTACTCAAATGGGGCCAAAGTTATTAGCAATCCAAAAAACTCTCCGTCCGTGGAAAAGCATACCTAACTATAACAACCTACTGTCAACGGCCAGTAGGTTATATATAAGATTTTGTTAAAAAATTTAAATATAATTAAAAATTACATAGTTATAAAACAATATTCTAATATTAATTTTTATTTAAAAAACAAATGTTACCTAAATTAAAAAATTACATTATTTTAAATTAATTCTACACACAACATTGTCATTTTGTAATACATTATAAATAAAAATACATGTTTTATTTTGGGTGGAACTTTTTAAAATAAATATCAAAAGTAAATGTGAATTTATTTCAATATATTTAAATAAAATACATATTAAATTTGCAGTTAAGTTAAAAGATGTGTATCATTTTTACTTTACATTAATATTTAACATAAAAATATTTTTTTTGCTTTTCACCATACTTTACCATAGGGAGATCGCAACCACGAATAGTTTAAATAATTTAATTTAACAATATTTCCTATGGGGTTTTATTTTGAGTCCCTACCACCATTATTTTCTTCGGGAGGGTGCTTTGATGTCACTGGCTGGCCATATGTGCTGCTGGGCTTACTCCAGCTCTGAGCTGGAGTACATTTACTACTGTTTTGGTTCTTTTTAGCTGTAGCAACTTTGGAACTGCAGTTTGTGAATAGCAATTGGCGTATTCTTTTATGGGTGGGTGCATGCCCCTCCCTAAATCCCTCCTTAAACTCTACCTCATTACCCCCTAAACACAGTAACATGTACTACTAAGGGCCCGATCTGATGCGGGTTGGAAAGCATTCCCACCCAGGGCCTGATTCTGATGCGGTTAGGAAGGCCTCCTAATGGCATTTGCTCCTTCCAAATAGGATCGGGAGCGACCCAGTGCCCAATTATGATGCGGTTAGGAACATGTTCTCCCATTGAAGTCAATAGGAGTCCAACCAAATCGTATCTGGAAGCATCCAGATGCATCGTACTTGGTCAGTCGGACTCTCCCGATCCGAGTGGGTCAGAAACCATTTCCAACCCGATTCGGTCGGGAAGTATTTCCAACCCGCATCAGAATCAGCCCCTAAGAAGTACGTTTACATTTGAAATTCTCCTAATAGACAGATTGGAAAGGTGGAGGTGGAGATTTACACAGGCAGGGTTGTGAAGTACATTTCCTAGTAAGTAAGTAGTACAAATGTAGTAGTATTTTACATACTAGAAAATTCAGTTTTTGAATTGTGGCCTGTATTTTTCACAAGGCTTTAATAAACTAACACCTTAACCTATTGCAGATTATGTGGATATATGTAATCAGAAAAATAACAGAATTCTTTTTGCAAAAACAGAAATTAAAGTGAAGAGAAAAAATGACAACATATTTGATGGTATTCAACACAGTCTATGTTGAGAATTCCTAATCAGGATTATAGTTCTAAACTAAGCCTGCCCTTCATCAAAGAGATATACTTCAAGTTTCTAAAAATGGCTTGCATATACCTCGTAAACATAAGATGTTTTTCTAAAATCTGCTTACTGGATGCTGAGTGCCAGGAAAGGCCTTCTAGTGCCTTCAGTTTTCATTTTAATGTCAGAGCTCAGATAAGAGGCCAGTAAAAATGCTAGCCTTGGAATGCAGCACAGCTTTCCACACCTTCCTTCTCTCAAAAATATCCAAGATTCCCCTACCCCATTCTATCTGTGGATTCAGTTTAAATATATCTCTAGACACTCTTTAAAAGTAAAATCTCATGATATATTATGCAAAATCCTGTATCATTGCTGTGTAATGTTATCAGCAGCTATTAGCATATTGGTACACTTGCACACCTATTTCAAACCGAAAATGTATAATTTGGTCTTCTATATAATATATGAAACGTTATACTAACATAATAAAAAACACACTCTAAATGAATATCCACTGTACCATGTATATATTGAATAATAAAGAGAAACATGCACTTATATATTTATGAATACATGAATGCAATGGGAGGCAAAACCATGAAATAAATAACACCCCCAGAACGATAGAATAACCATATAGTGAATATGAACAAATGGCTTACCTTCAGTAACATTGTTCCTGGTGGATACTTTATCTAACTGCATATTCCTCACATTTAGACTATCCTGCGGGCGTCAAAGTGGATCTGAGAGATGTTTCAGCATGCCTCTGCATGCTGGTAGGTGCAAATATGCATCTCCATGACTCTGATCTGCAGCAGAAGTGGCGGCTGGAGCTGCATATTAGCACCACCCTAGTATGCTGGCATCAGTTTCTTTCTTGGCAACGTTTGCACCCTTTCGCACAAAGCCCACAAATGTTACACTGTGCAAATCTCTAATTTAGGACCTTTTTAGATGGAAAAAAGGCCATCCCACAGAAAGGGGTGATGAGGGATTTGTGGTTAGATAGAGTCTCTACCCAAAACAGCGTTACCAAAGGTAAGTAACTTATTCTTCTGATGGATACCTCAAACTGTAGATCCTTCACCTTTAGTTTAGATGCTAAAGTAGTCCCTCCCCAGGTGGTGAGTGTGCTGGATGTTTCAGTCCGAAAAGTCCTGTTCCCATCAGACTTGAATATCAAGTCATTAGTGCTTTGTGAATGTGTGCACTGAAGCCCACATTGTAATGGTTTGCGTTGGAAAAGTTGCGTTGTAAAGGCATTGCGTGGTAAAAGTTGCGTTGTAAAGGTTGTTTACTGGTTAAGATTGGTGTCTAAAGAATTGTAATTAAAACCCCTCTTCAATGGTGAAATCGGATTTTTAATCACGGTTCTGAAAATGCTACTTTTAGAAAATTGGCATGTTCTTGTCCTAACCATTTGGTGCCTGCAGCCTGATTCTGCGTCACATGAGTATTCGTAGCTGACAGTTGGTCTCTCTGTATTGCTCCCAGATAGTAGGACAAAGGGAAGAAAAGTGTTGAGAGGATGTGCCACTCTGAGTTAACGAGGTGAGGAGCTGTCACCCACCACACTTGCACGTCACAAAGGCTCTGCAAGAACCCTCTCACACAAGCCATGTCACTAGTCTATTGTGATCTCAGACAAGCAACGGCCTGAACAGGAAGGACAGAGATGCCTGAGGCATCAGGGGGGTGGAAACCTCTAAAAGCTTCTATAACTTCACAGTGGGCACCAGGTATAAATATTGAACCCTAGAACTCAATTTGTCAGTACACTTCTGGACATGTGGTGACTCTGCCAGGAACAAAGACTGCTGTGCTGCTGAAAGGACTGCCACTCTGCTGGACTAAATTAGAGTCAGATTTTTCTTGTGTTGTGTTTTTACATTATTACTGTATGCTGTGCTGCATACAATCTTTACACATTGCCTCTAAGTTAAGCCTGACTGCTATGTGCCAAGCTACCAGAGAGATGAGCACAGGTTAATCTCGGGTTTGTTTGTGTTTTACCCAGACAAGGATTGTGTATTCTGCTTGATTAGGGTTTCACCCCCCACCAACAAGTAACCCAATTTCTCAACCTGGCAAAAGGTTTATTTTGCCATGTTGAAATGGCAGATGAAAACTGCACATACAGGGTGCAATGGCAGGCCTGAGACATGTTGACCAGGGCTATGTAAGTGGGTGGCACAATAAATGCTGCAGGCCCACTTGTATCATTTAATATATAGGCCCTGGGTACATGTGGCACCACTTTACTAGGCATTTACAAGTAATTGAGTGTTAGCCATTTCTACTATGTCCAAAGGAGAGAGCACACACACTTTCGCACCTGTTAGCAGTGATAAAGTGCACAGAGTCCTAAGACCAAAAAAAACATAATCAGCAAAAATAGGATGGGTAAAGGCCAAAGGTAGGGGGAAGATGTAGTGGATCGACCACACTAAGGTAGACAGGTCTAACACATGAGGAGGACAGCACTCCACCTCTTTTTCACGGGAAGTAAACTCCTACTAATGAAGGCTACATGTTGGCCTGAACCCTCCTCATTTAACTGCGAGAATACTGCCTCTGTGCAATGCTCTGAGGCATCCATTTGCACAATACATTCCTGGGAAAAGTCAGGGGCCTTGAGTACAGAGGCTGTATGTAGGACTTGGCTTTTTTTGGCTAAAGTTCCCTAAACCTTTTGCTTTTCCCCTAGACTGTTTTCCTGACATAGAGATGCCAATTTAGATGCTTTGGGTACTTTGCCATTACTGATCAGTGTCAAAGTGCAAGTGTTCCCTTTGTAAAATGTAATGGTGATTGGTTGCCCATGACTGGCATGTTTGCCTTACAAGTAAAGTCCCTAGTGGTGTGTACTGTGTGCGCCAGGGCTAATAATGAAAAGGTGTGCGGAGAAGGGAACTCAAGCCTGCAGTGTTCAGTTTGCTAAGTTAGCATGTTGTGAAACCACTTGTTAGGCCTGACTTTCCCTTTCACATACACATTGGGCACCCCTGTGGTAGGTCCTGGGTAATCCCTGGGCAGGGTGCAGTGTAGGTAAAAGGCAGGACATATTCTAAGGGGTGTGTTATGTCATGAAAGTGAAAAACACTCCATGTTGTTTTTCACTGCTGAAAGGCCACCCTGCCCATATGACAGAATGGGGGAGGCTGGGTGTTGTGTTTGTTAGCCTAGTTTCCTGTTAGTTAAATAATGGAGTAGTAAAGTTTAGTATGTATTAACTCAAAGTGTCATAACACATCTTTCTGTGAAGGTGGGTTTGTCACTGTGCGTTCAGAAACCACTCTTTTAGAAAGTGGCTGAGTTTCTTGCTCTAAGCATTTCTGTGTGTCTCTGCTGAAATGTGGATTGTCTGTCTGGATCTGAAAGGTGAGAGAAGCTGGGAGAGGTCTTTGCCCAGGGAGGGGTTGAGATGGCACCAGGCTGCCCTGCATTTGGCGAGTATGGGGAGGAGAAGCCCGGGAGGTAAAAAGGCCTGGTGCTATAAACCAATTGACCCATCTCCTGCTGAGTGATTAAGACTCCAGATCCCCTGTATGAAAGGGAGAGAGGTGACACTGGGAGGGAGACACCCAGAACTGATTTAGGGATGGGTCCCGGACCCCTAAGCACAAACGAACTTCAAAGACATTAAGGGGTATAACTATGAAAGCTGAAACCCCAGAAAGTTGGAATGAAACAGGAATGGATTGAGACTGAAAAGGCTTGGACCTATTCTGTGGTCAAGAGGAACCTCTGCTAAAGAAGGAGCAACTGAACAGACTGCTGTGGACAGACCAATCCTTGCTTAGTGATCTGGGGGTGGTCTGCAGTTTGTGGTTCTAACCAAGGGAGAGGCTGTTGGGACTGTGCTTGGAGGCGCTGGGTCCCCCTGCTTGAAGAAGACTGTGCTTTGTGCTGTATCTTGTAACCCCAAGGGCCCGAGGTGAGCTGGCTCCCTGTTTGGAAATACAGGATCATAAAAGTTTATGGAGAAGTCTCAAGCAACACGGTGTGCGCATGCTTTTGCAGCTTGAGACCCTCAGAAGTTGTGCTTTGTGATCGTGGGCTGAGTCTCAGACCCGCTGGGTGCGTGTCATGGTGCAGGCCAAGGCATTGGTGAGGAGCGCCTGGTCGTTGTGTGCACGGGGAGACGAGGTGAGACGAGGTGAGACTCGGACACGCTGGGTGCATGTCGTGGTGCAGGCAAGGGTATTGGTGAGGAGCGCCTGGTCATTGTGTGCACCAGGAGAAGAAGTAAGACTCAGACTCGCAGCGTGCGTGTCATGGTGCAGCCAGGGTGTTGGTGAGGAGTGTCTGGTCATTGTATGCACCAGGAGAAGAAGTGAGACTCGGACACGCAGAGTGTGTGTCGTGGTGCAGCCAGGGCATTGGTGAAGAGAGCCTGGACATCGTGTGCACCGAAAGAAGAAGTGAGTCTCGGACACTCAGAGTGTGTGTCGTGGTGCAACTGGGGCGTTGGTGAAGATCGCCGGGTCATCGCGAGCACCAGAGAAGAGGTGA
The DNA here is from genome assembly GCF_964261635.1 of Lissotriton helveticus. Classification (NCBI taxonomy): domain Eukaryota; kingdom Metazoa; phylum Chordata; class Amphibia; order Caudata; family Salamandridae; genus Lissotriton; species Lissotriton helveticus. Next base: position 289,122,499 of record NC_136063.1, on the reverse strand, counting down.
GTCCCTGACGGGCAGGGTGTGTGTCGAGGTGCAACCTGAAGCGCTGGTGAGGAGTATCTGGGTAGGGTGTGGACCGAATTTGAAGTAAAGTATCCACAGTGCTGAGGGCGGGTCTCGGTGTTCCCTGAGACCACCAGAAGGAGGGCTAAGTCATTGGGCCCTTGGAGTAGAACAACAGCGGCCCGGACCGACAGTCCCAGAGGAGCGGAGCTGCTGGCCTGAGCTCACCCCACCCCGTGTAAGAGTTATGGATCAAGGCCCAAGTCGCTGATGTCAGAGAGGAGAGTGGGGTCGTGCAGCCCCAGGTAACCACCTGGAGTGGGTGCGGACCCAGAAGGACACTCTCTCGGCCTCTCGCGTCTGTCAGCTGCGAGAGCCTGTTGCTTTGGCACGGACCTCAGCCCATGCTGACTCAAGGAGGGGCAGTACTGGGGCTGAAGTGCGAAGCAGTACTTTTGTGTTATCATTGATCCATATTGGGGGCACTGTTAACAGAGCACCTAAACTGTCGTACTACACTTTGCATTATTGCTGCTAACCAACTATCGAACTGTCGTATGATGCCTGACCTCATTTGTGCCTGATTGTAATGTGGCGCATTGCATTAATTCTTCATTGCACAGTATTTGATTATAACGTGGCACAGTGCATTATTTCTTCCTCGCACAGTACAGGATTGTAGCGTGACGCATTGCTTTGTTTCTTCCTGGTAGTGATACGCATTGCATTATTCCTTCTATTGCAAAGTACATGACCGTGGCACTGCGTACGGCATTGTTTCTCTGTTGCATAGTACAAGAGAATATCGTTAAGCATTGCAGTATTGTATTCATTTTGCAATGTGTGTGATTCTATCAATACGACTGGCCTAACCTTTTGGAAACGGTTAGAAGAGATCTTAACTGTTGGTTAGAAGCGGTGGTTAGGATTAGAACCTACCAACCCACCAGAAAGAATACTACCCCTTCTTGTACGTTGGTTTTGTATTGTGTGGTCATATCGTATAACTTCTTATATAAAGTTTATACTCCTTTTTATAAAAACTTGTGTGGCATCTATTTGTGGTGACATCATTGGCTTACTGTATTTTTTGATATTTTTTGATATTTATTGGTTTTTTGTAAAGCGCTTCTTTCGCTCCGGAGGGAGCATCTTGGCGCTAGGCCCACAGCAGATCTACTTGGATAGCATGGATCAGATAGCTGCGAGAACTGAGGAGTCAGATTGAGAGTAAATCCATGTCTTCAGGTATTTCCTGAAAAGGCTTTCTGAGGGGGCATGCCTAAGATTAGGGGGGGAGGCGATTCCATGCCCTAACAGCAAGGAATGAAAAGGTCTTTCCACCCTTTGTTTTTAATTTGATTCGGGGTTCAGAGATGAAATTAGCGCCTGATGACCTCAAGGAGCGAGTTGGAGTATAACGCTGAAAGCGCTTGATTAGGTAAGCTGGACCCGTACACTTGTTAGCTTTGAAGACGGTGACTAAAAGCTTAAACAAGATTCTCTTGTGGAGGGGCAGCCAATGGAGTGCGTTAAGGGCTGCAGTGGCCGAAGACCTACGGGGGAGTTTCAGGACGAGCCTGGCCGCTGCGTGTTGAACAGTTTGTAATTTTTTTAGTGAGGACTTCTTAATGCCTGCTAGGAGGCCATTACAATAATCCAGCCGGGAAAGGATGAGCGCAACCGCGACTGATTTCCTGGCTGAAATGGGCAAAAAATTAAAAAATTTCTTTAGTTGCCTGATTAAGGTGAAGCAGCGCCCTGCGGTGATATGCACATGTTCATCGAAGCTGAGGGAAGCATCGAATTGAACTCCCAGATTGCGGGCTGACACAACCGCGCTAGGTGGTGCTTCGGAGTTATGAGGCCACCACTCTTTAGGGGAAAAGAGTGTACCTTTACCGAGGGGTATTATTTCGGTTTTGGCGCTGTTACATTTCAGATGATTCAGGTTGAGCCAGGAGAAGACTTCTGACAGGCAGTTTTGGAATCTGATGGCAGCGTCAGGGATTCTTTTGTCAATAGTGACGACGAGTTGAGTGTCGTCAGCATAGGATGTCACTAGAATCCCATGTGACTCAATCAACGTAAGGAGGGGGGCCATGTATACATTAAAAAAGAGAGGGCTCAGGATGGAACCCTGAGGCACACCTGAGGTAATGGGGCGTTCGCCGGAAAGATAAGGGCCTAAGGAAACCGTTTGAGAGCGGTTGGACATAAATGAAATTATCCAAGCAAGCGCGGAGCCCGAGACACCAATCTCACGCATCCTATTGATAAGAATAGCATGAGAGATGGTGTCGAAGGCCGCGGTTAGGTCGAGCAAGATGAGGACAGCCTGCCTGCCCTCATCTTGCAGGAACTTGATGGAGTCAGACAACTCAATCAGAGCGGTTTCTGTGGAATGGCCGGGGCGGAAGCCGGATTGCTGTGGGTGCAAGATATGTAAATTTTCCACAAAGTGTTTTAGTTCCTCATGGACTAATTGCTCGGTAATTTTGCCTAGCACTGGGAGAAGGGAAATTGGGCGCATATTAGTCAAATCGGTGGGGGGTTTATTTTGCTTTTTCATAAGGGGCTTGACTATGGCCTTCTTCCAGTCAGAGGGAACAACACCGGAGTGGAGAGATTGATTCACAATGGCATTAATTAGAGGATTAACAGCCTCGATAAGGTGGTGAAGGATGACTGGAGGGCAAGAGTCCGTGGGGGCACCTGATTTACAAGCCAAAATGGCTTTTTGCGTTCGCTGTAGGGAGACTGTAAGTGTGGTTGCACATACTATACACTCATGCCTTGGAGATAAGCCTGGCTGCTTGTGCCAAGCTACTAAGGGGGTTAGCAGGCTATCTCAGACGGTGTCCTTACTTAGCCTAACACTGAAGCGAGGGGTCAGGGACTCCTGCCTCCAGCATTTGGTGGCGGTGGTAAGCGATAAGGACCCTTACTTCCAACACTGTACATATGGCCTGGTTGTGGGAGTTAACAGCATTCTTCCAAGCCTACATCCTGATGAACTTCTTTGCCTGCTTCTTCGAAGTCAGCTCAGTCAAGGGGGCTACAATGCTGCCATACCCCTTAAAAAACCTCTGGTAATATCCAGTGAGGCGCAGGAAGGCCCTCACTTTTAGTTGTGTTTTGGGGGCTCTCAGGCCATGATGGTTTCAATCTTTGCCTGCAGTGGCTGCATTTTACCACCGCCCACCAGGTGTTCCAAGTACACTACAAACTCCATCTCTATCTTGCACTTACTGGCCTTAATAGTCAGGCCTTCCTGCTGCAGAGCCTGAAGCACTTCCTGGAGGTGGTATAGGTGTCATTCCAGCTACTACCGAAGATAGCTATATCATCCAGGTAAGCAGCACTGAAGACCTCTATCCTGGTTGGGAGATGAAATCATCAACTGTAGGAAAGTGGCAGGGGTATTCTTGAGCCCAAAGGGCATTACTTTAGACTGGAAGTGTCCCTCTGCAGTGGAAAGGGCAAATCTCTCGTTTGCTACCTCAGTTGACTCGATCTGCCAGTACCCAGACGTGATGTCAAATGTGCTGCAGAACTGGGCAGCCCCAAACCAATCAATGAGCACATCAGCTTGGGGGATGGGGTGAGCATCATTCTCCATGACCGAATTGAGTACCCTGAAGTTCATGCAGAACTGGAGCTCTAGGGTGGACCCCGGTAGGGTGGCTTTGGGAACCAGCTCTAGTGGGACAGACCAAGGACAACTGGAGTGTCCAATCACTCCCAACTCTATCATCTTGGAGACTTCCTCCTTCATACTGGCCCTCATCTTGTCTGACAGTCTGTAGATTTCATTCTTGACAGGCGAACTGTCACCAGTGTCAATGTCATGTGTACATAAGTTCAAATCGTACCCCCTGGTGAGTTTCCAAACAGACGGATAACCAAAAGCTGACTATTAATTAATACCCTTGACATCCGGAAATATTTATTCACCCGGTGGGAAGTGATGAGAATTACGATTTGTATTCTCCCCATTTTGACAATTTTGGCAACGTTAGATTGGGTTCCATGCAACCAAGGGGGACAGACTTATCAGTTTTAGATTACGGCCAATTGATACGCCCTAAGAGTGGATTTATCCCAGACACTCTACCTACCATATTATATTTATTTGTTATTGTCATAATACCATAATACATAGATGAACATATTTACATTTTACGCATCTTACCCCCCCCCCCTTGATCAGGCAGAATTTACAACAAAAAAAAGAGAAAAAGAAGAAATGACATGAAAAATATTCCTACAGATTCAAATTATACAATGACTTCATTCATCCATTAAATCGATATTACAATCATTTCTATTTTACAAAACGGCAAATGTTACATAACATACATTTTGTATTTCATGGATTATTATCTTGAATTGACATCATTCGAGCATCGGGCCCATATTTTCAACCCTTGGTTACGTTTCCTTCTACCCTTCCCTTTATAGATTGAAATTTCAAGTCTGTAGGTGGCTAACAGCCTTTCAAGCCATTGTTGAAATGATGGTGCTAGCTCATCTAGCCATGCGGATGCGATGCAGATCCTTAGGACCGCCATCGTAATGAACAAAAACTCTGCCCCTTGCTCTCTCAAATTGGGCTCTATGGCCCCTAAAAGAATGATTTCCTCTGTCAGCTTGATAGGTTTTTTCAACACGCAGGAGACAAATCTCTCAATCTCTTGTTTCAGTTGCCTTAGACCGTCACAGGTGGCGAATATATGTACACAGTCCGCATTAAAAATCTTGAACCTAGGGCAGCATGTTCCTCTACCCGAACCCCACTTTGCAATTTTATCGGGAGTGTAATATAGCAAGAAGCAAGTTTTGTAAAATTATGCTTGCAATTTAGTAGACATAAGACATACTTGAGACATGGCATAGGTTCTGGTAAAGTCTTCGGGGGATATACCAATTTTATCCTGCCACTTTAGGGCGATTTTTCCTAGATCACAAGGAAAAATAGTGTTTAAAAGAGTATACATTTCACTAATAGAATTTAACTTTACGGAGGTCAGTTTCTCAAATAGATCAAATTTTTTGTTAATAATTCCTCCCAAGTTTCTTCTATTGATATAGTCTCGAATTTGTAGGTATTTAAAGAAATCCTGACTGTCAATTTGGAATTTCCCCCTTAGTTCTTCGAATGAGAGAAGCCCAGTGGGAGATCCCAAGTTGCCAAAGTGTGTTATTCCAGCTACTTCCCATTTCTTCATACAAGAGTCCCGAAATATTTCCGGCAAATTGAGATTATCTTTAAAGAGTGTATAATATGAGACGCGCCCAATGCCCAGCATTTTCCTAATCATTTTAACGATCTTATATTCATTTAGTAGCGTCTTAAATTTCACTTTTTTGTGATAACTATCATACATATGGCGCCACAGGTACCCTGTGCTCTTTTCTCCTATCATTAGATCGTAAATAGTTGGCTGGCCTTCCCGAGGTCTCTCCTCGTCCCTATCAATTTGAAGCAATTCCTGGCTTTTGAGTAATACAACAGCCCAGTAATAAGCTCTCAAATTAGGAAGAGCAAGTCCACCCCGTTCTTTAGGAAGGGTGAGCCATTTATAAGCCCGTCCGGGTTGGGAATAAGCCCAGATGAATCTAGAGAAAGTGCGTTCCATAGATTTTAGACAGTGATCAGGAAATTCTAAGCAGATGGCTCTAAATAAATAGAGAAGTTTTGGGAGAAAGACCATCTTTAGAGCATTAACTCTGTCTATCAAAGATAGATGTAAATTATCTAATTTGTGGAGATCCTTCTGCATAGCCTTCAATATCGGGTTTACGTTAATTTCCACCAAGTCTTCTAATTTAGCGGTGCTTGAGATCCCCAAATAGGTCGCATTATTTTTAACTCTAGAGTCTGTAAATTCAGTTCTTTCATTAATCACAATTTGCGTTTTTCCCTGATTAAGAGCATATCCCGAGATTGTACCAAATTCTATTGCCTTCCTTGTAATAGCAGCCATAGTTGTTTCTGGATTGGTCGTAACAATTGCAATATCATCTGCATAGGCAAGTGTTTTAGTGGAAAGATCTCGTGATATAATAGGTTCTATCTCCCTGTTTTTTTCCAACTTCTGTATAAACGGGTCGAGGTACAGAGCAAAGAGCAGGGGAGAGCATGGGCAGCCCTGTCTGTTTCCCCTGGTTATGCTGAATTCCTTAGTAAGGCTGCCATTGACCAGTACCATAGCCACCGGGTTGACATATAGTTGTTGTATGGCTCTGGTATAGCCCATGGGAATACCAACACAAGTTATGGCCGACCACAAGAAGTTCTAGGCTTTCTCTGCATCAAGGAGCACCAAAGCCATAGGGTCTCCTGAAATCCTTGACTGATCAAACAACGTGATAACTCTATGTACATGATCAACCGTTGATCTTCCTGGCACAAAGCCATGTTGATAATTGGCAACGACTTTATGGATGATTGGGGCTATACGATTTGAGAGCAATTTCGAGTATATTTTCGAATCTGCGTTGATAAGGGAAATCGGTCTGTAGGACCCTAATTGCTCCAGAGATTTGGTTTTTTTGGGAATATTATAATTTTTGCACTAGACCTAGACTTAGGTGGGTGCCCCCTTTAAAGATATGTCTAAATAGTTTCAATAATATTTCTTTTAGTTCATCTATAAAGGTTAAAAAAAAATCTGAAGGTAGACTGTCTAACCCTGTTACTTTACCCTTTGGTAGGTTTTTAATTATAGTAACTATATCCTCTATGTTGCGGTCTTCTTCCAGCATGGCTCGATCCAATTCACAAAACCTAGATGAGCTGACATCGTCTAGATAGTCCAATGTTTTTTTTACATTGTCTCCCCCATCATCTTTATAAAGAGTGCTATAAAATTGAAAAAAGGCCTCCCTAATTGATTCTGGGTCGGTAACTGAGCCTTTTGTTGGGTCTATTATCTCCTGTATTATATTGGCGGACACCTGTTGGCGCATACGAACGGCCAATTGATGGCTAACTAGTTCATTTACCTCATAGACCATCTCTTGATTTGCGGTGGCTTTCTTTAAAGCTTTAGCAGTTATGATATCCATAATAGCTGCCCTCGCGATCGCCACTTGATTTTGTTTTCTCTCGATCACTTCCGCCCCACAATGCCCGTTGGTAACCAATATTAATCCTTCTTCTGCCTGTCTAAGGTCTTCCTGTAGGCCAGTGGTTCCCAAACTTTTTTGACCCGTGGCTCCCTTGACCTAATTGGCAGTTGGCCGTGGCTCCCCACCATTTTTTTACCGGCACACCGCGGCGCACACTTTGGGAACCACTGGTCTACATGAAGAATCAAGCCTAGACGTGATGAAGGGTTCAGAGTAGCCATCCCCATTTAAAACTTTATTTGCAATCACAAAGATCTTATAAAGTACATCGCAATGCATACAACACCATCATAGAGTAGCTGAGGGGCTGTGCGCCAACCAGGGCAGACGGGACTGATTTAGGGAATTAATGAATTGTGAGAGTATAATACACTACATCAGCGCACCCTCGGTGCCCGCTGTGAGTTATGTGACTTGACTGTGTGTGCCTCAGCTGAGGCTTGCCCAATTAATGTCCAGTGCCTGTCAGTGTTCGCGAGTCAGCTGACTTTATTGTTTTTAGTATTAGCTTTTCTATTTAACTGTGCATGTCTGCAAATGTGCACAGGACTATAATAAAATACTTCCTCGAAAAGACTTGTTTAATATCATGATTGCACATTTGTATAACAGTACGATCTTACAAGGGCATTAGTTTAGTGCGCCTCCATTTCTGGTTCTTCGGAGCAGTTTAAAGCTCATCTTGTAGTTTCTTATTGCTCAGACGGCTGTAATTTCTGATATTTATATGTTCGCCTATTTTTCTTCATTGCTTGATTTTGATTGGGTGAAAGTGTCACTCATAGTCGTTCAAATGTCACTCATAATTACAATGAAATCATGAAAATGTTACACATAATAATCTGAAACCTTGGCAGCTATGTAAAATGCACACCTGACATTAGCTGTAATCACAGAGCCCCCGCCCTAGCCGGCCTTATCTGCACAGTCAATGGGAGTCCAGTAATTAGCAGCTCGTTACTGAGGCAGCAGGAGCAGGCAAGGCGCTGGGGCTGATGAGCACAGCCCTGGAGCCATTCATATGCAGAGGGCGAGGGCTGGGATCAATTGACCTGGCAGCACAAAGGAGGGGGAGGACTTGTGGCTGCAGTTTTCACGACCCACATCCTGCACGGCGTCGCGGCGCCCTGGCTTCTCATCACGGCGCACCAGGGCGCCGCGGCGCACACTTTGGGAACCACGGCTGTAGGCGCTTCATCTTTTTTTGAGCTATGCTGTTTGCCTTTAGTGAATATTGCTGTGTTTCTCCCTCGGATCCCAGCTTTTAGTGCATCCCATACCACATTGATTCTGGCACTACCAAAATTATCTTGTAAAAAGTTAGGGATCCATTCCCACATATGTGTACAATACCTCGGGTCAAGTAGTAAGGATTTCTCAAAGGTCCATGTTCTAGGCACTGCGGGCTTTGACCCATATCCAATGTGCATAGTAGGGAGTTATGGTCTGAAAAGACTAAAGGCAATTTATTGATTTTACTTTGGGAATTTAGTGAATTGGACAGAAAAAAGAAATCTATTCTGGCGTGTGTGCGGTGTGGGTTAGAAAAAAAGGTGTAGCCCGGGTCATCAGGATGAGAGTTTTGCCATCCGTCTATAAGCCCGTGTATGCTACATAGTTCTTTTATTGCTTTAAACACCTTCGGTTTACGGCCATTATAGATCCAGCTATCTTTCAAGGACCAGTCGCAGGGGAGATTAATGTTGAAGTCTCCACAGAGCACCACCGGTAGTGGGCAATGAGCAAGTTCATTAGAGATTTCGTTAAAGATGGAAGGGTCATCATCATTGCTACCGTATATAGCGCAGATGGTCATTTTCCTCACCTCCATATCCTGGTGCTCTGTAATTGCCCATCGCCCGTTTTTATCTGTTCTATTTCTTGTGAATATATGTCCTTGACACTTGGCCAAAATAGCCATTCCCCTTATCCGGGCCCCTTGGGTCGTTGCACATACCAGCTTAAACCCCAAAGATTTTAGCATATGTTTCTGTGAGGCTTCAATATGGGTTTCTTGTAGACATATTATATTCGCACCCATTGATTGTAACCATATAGATAAATTTTGCCGCTTTCTTATATCATTTAATCCACATATATTTACTGATGCAATTTTTAATGGCGTCATGATTTAATTCTTAGATGGTCTTCCCTGTCATCTTTGCGTATTTCTATGGCCAATTTACTTATCATATGTTTGTGACATTTCTGTTGCCATGGGTATTCCTGCCTAAGATGAGCTACCTTCATGTCTAGATTAGTATTGAATGCTTGCCTGACCGTCCCCCCTTCCCCGTCCTTCCCACCTACCCCCATCACCATTCCCCACCTGAGTCCTCCCCCCCTTACCACCCAATGAGGCGTCCTGGGTCCGGTGGGATCCAGGTGTGGGCGTCCTAGTGGTCAGTGTGCCTCGGTACACTTCCCTTCCCCGGCCCTGCGTGACTACAAGTGTAAAATATGTGCAAAGTAGTGAGAGAGTCTTCTATATAAGCACATATTTCTCTGTGTTTACAACCCTTATCATATATTACATCATATTTGATTAAGATTCCTTAGTATTCCTCCCTTTTTCAATTTTTTTAACCTGTAGCCCCATACTGTTTATGCGTGACACACATAGTCTAGTCCCCCTCGTAGTGATGATTTAAACTGTTCTTGATGTTTATCGGTTTTTCCTTTTTGCAGTCTCTGTAATTTCTTTCAGATAATTTTCAGCCTGAATTTCACTCGTGAAGCTGCGAGTTATCCCCCTAAAAACTATTTTCAGTCGAGCTGGATTTTGTAGAAAAACTGTTGCGCCAATTTTCTCGAAGGGAGTAAATAGCTGCAGCATTCTCCACCTTCTTTCAACAGTAGCATGGGCAAAGTCTGGTCTTACAAAGAATATGAAGCCATTATGTTCCCTCTTGCTTGTAGGCCGAGCAAGGTCATAGATAGTTTCCCGTAGAAGAAAGTTCCCAAAGTACACCACCATTGCCCTAGGAAATTTAGGTGGATTCTGTGTTTGCTTGGGCTGGGTTAGGGGAAAGCGGTGGGCGCGCTGTATTTCTCTACCTATTTCCCAGGACTGCAGTTCAGGGAGGGCTGATTTAAGGAGATTAGTAATATACCCCCTTGGGTCGTTCCCCTCTGTTCCTTCTGGGATGCCCAGAAAGCGCAGGTTATTTCTTCTTGCTCTGTTCTCTTGGTCCTCGACCTTTATCATCAAATCCTCTATAATTCCTTCTTGTGCTTTTTCCTGGCTTTGAAGAGAGGTGACGTCCTTCTCTAGGTGTTCAGTGCGTGTTTCTACTGACACCATCCTTTCCGATATCTCTATGCAAGTGCTACCCACTTTATTGCCAGCTCCTTGTAGCTTTTGGATGGCGGCATGGTTCCTTTGGCTGTCCATTTTGACATCTTTATGGAATTTTCTTATGGAGCTTAGTACATCATTCAAAGATGGTTCTGTAGCCTTTACTGTTATGTTTGCATTTTCATGTTGCAGCGAGCCGCTCCCCTTCGATTCCTCCCCATTATACTGATCAAGTTCTGTTTCCTTTGGTCTTGTTGGAGTTGAGCTTTTTCTTGTATTTCTAATTTGTTCCAAATGACTTCCTTGATCTGTAGTTTCTTCATATGTCAATTTGTTTAGTCTTTTATTCCTTATCCTCCTTTTCTCATGTTTTTTCTTTGGGTTGAAGCCTTGCCCAGGATTGCTCAATTTCCTTGCATCTGTGGAGTCTGCTACTTCCGGGGTTGAAGCAACTCTGTCTTGGCATATACTCACATCGCTTGCCCCACTGGAAGTTGAGATGCCAGTTTCATAAATATCTGCATCTGATTCTTCTAAGTGCACTTCAGTTTCTGATTGTAGCATTTTCTCAAGGGAGGAATTTTGTGTTGTAAGAACGTTCCCATCAGATCCATGCTTTTCAGCTGAAGCACTCGAGTGGTCACTATTTGACGTTTGGTTTTAGCCAAACTAGCCCATATTTTCCCCAATTTGGCATGTGAAGTTTGAATTCCAAGATCTGTGGTTCGTGCAGTCCTTTCCACCATAACTGGTTCAGCCTCTACTTCATCATCTGGTTCCGCGTGACTTGTTCCACTGTCTTCTCCAACCTGTACCAATTGGTCCAGCACAGTTTCCCGTCGGTTTGTGGCTTTATTCACCCCTTCCTTGGGCAATGGACTGAAAATATTAGAAATACTATGCTGGGATGCTGCTATCTGAGCAGTGGTTTTGGCTTTTGCTTTCAAATTTTTTATGGTTTGTAATCTCTTTGCTTTTTTTGCCATTAGTTCCACCTCATCGATGTCTTCAATATCCTTCGCATTGCCCTTCCCTTTCACTTTCTCCTTTTCCATGCCTTTATCTTTCTCTTTGCTCTTATCTTTCACAGATTTTGCATTAACTTCATTTTTTAGATAGTTACTTTTGTCTTTGATTTTATCTTTATCTTTATCCTTGTATTTTTCTTTATCTAGACACTTTTTTCCCCTTCTCTTTATCTTTCTCTTTCTCTTTTTCTTTGTCTTGCTCTTGATATTTATTTTTTATTTCCTTAGCTTTAGCTCCCCTGGTCTCCGGCCGTTGCTGTGTTGTCTTTATTCTTTGTGCACTGTGCCAGTCTTGTGGGCCTTGTGCACTCTCATTGAGTTCAGTTTCTTGAATACATTGGGAGCCTTGCGTGTCTTGGGGGGGGGGGTAAGGACTGAGGTAAGCTCTGCTCCTTTAGCTCATTCTGTGCTCCCACGTCCTCCATTTCTTGTCCCTTCTCACGTTCTTCACTCCGTCCACTCCGTCCTTCACTCTGCCCAGTTGGAGCTGTTAGAGCTGATGGGTTTAGTGGGGTTAGTAATACTGATACTAAAATTGCTCCTGGCTTAGCCACTCTTATTGCTTTCAGCGCTGTCTGCTGATTGCGCGCTTGTACATATGTACGTGATTTAAGGGGATTAAGTAGCTTCATTCCGAGGCTACCGCCTTTGGTAGCACTTTTTACAGTACTTCTGGTCACCCCCTCTTCCTGCTGTCTGTTGGAGATGTTGGTTGATACGGTTGAAGTGCTAGAAGTATATGCGGAAGTATATGCGGTGCATATCAAATAAATCTTGATCGTGCCCCCCGCCAACAGTCTCTTTGTAAACGTGCTTAGGCTCCGCATAAAGTTTTCTCGGATTTTCCACTGGGACTCTGCTCTCATTGCAGAGCGTACTTTTGTGTATATTCTTTTCTTTTCTTTTCTTCACTTTTCTTTCTCTTTCCCTTTTTAGAAATGTGTCAGGCCTCCAGAAGCCCCCCGAGAAGCCCCTGGCCGCGCTTTTTTATCTAGGGGCCTGTCAGCATGGGAAGCCCTTTCCTTCTCCAGCTGGTGACCCCCCAATCTTCGGTCTCCCACCGAGAGTTGTGGCAGGTTGTGGCAGGCCGTAGCAGGTCGTGGCCACGACCTAAATGTCCGACTAAATACAGGCAGCTAGGGAGCTCGGTATCCTGGTATTCAGGTATCCAGATGAAGGCCAACCGAGCAGCCGAGTAGCCGAGCAGCAGAGAGGCAGTGTGTTTAAGGATCTGCCATGTTTTCAGACGAGTGATGAGGAGATCCAGGCTTCTGGCAGACCTGGCCTGGCCTGGAAGACCTGATAGCAGGGAAGGAGCAGGAGAGGAGCAGGGAAAGACCAAAGAGCTGTTAGATTATTAGTCTGTTAGTCTGTTAGACTGAACGCTGTAAAGCTGTATCTGGAAGCTGCATCTGCAAGCCACAAGCTGATCCCAGTAGCAAGCTAATCCGGTCCGGTCCGGCACCGAGGGAGTACCGAGGGAGACTTCCGAACCTAAAGCCAGTCACATCGGGTGGCCGAGCATTTCGGATCTCCTTACTACGTTCTACGTTCTGCCGACCTGGGAGCTCTTTTACCGCACCCGCACCCGCTCCTGCACTCCACGAGCAAGCATCAGGCATCAGGTATCAGGCTTCATTCCATCGTGCCATTTATGCTGTTCGACCATTGTGGCTCCACCAGCTCCACTAACACATTAACACAAAGATGACACGCCGGAGATGCGGAGACGCAGAGACGCGGAGACAGTGAGTCACGGTGAGTCACGGTGAGAAGCAGGTAAGCAAGCAGGATCCGCAGCTGTTACCGTGGCGGTTGTGACAGTGAAGTGGAGAATAAGTGAAGAGGACAGGAGAGGCTTGAGGAGAGTGGCGAGCGGTGAGTGGCAGGCGGCAGGTGGTAGGTTTTCCGTGGTGTTACAAACGGCTGAACTAGGCAATAAGTGGGGAAAAGAAGGACTTAACCCCCTTAGTGCTCACTGAGCACCTCAACCCCCACCACACCTCACCTTCTTGTTGATTGCAGATCATGGATTATAGATACTGGTTTCCGATGCGGGTTACCAATGCAGGCTGCAGGTTGAGGTTGGTTTCGGCAGGCAGGCAGGCAGCATACCTCAGATCACAGATCAGCAGACGATGGGTCTAGTTTCCATTTTAGACTTCTCCAAGTCCTTGGTTGTAGTCTATACGCTATAGACCGTCCGTCCGTCGACTGCAGGCGTTGCTTCTCCACGGTTTACTCCATAGGGTCCCCTTTTGCAAGCAGAATCGGTTGGGCTAGGCTAGGCTAGACATAACTCTCGTCCCGCAGGGCTCAAGGATCAGGAGCGGACCTTCAGCGACCGCTCACCCCGACGCCATCTTGCCTCTGCATACAAATGGTATCCCTTTTGATGCAAAAAGCTTCGGATACTTCATTACATCCGGAAATATTTATGCACCCGGTGGGAAGTGATGAGAATTACGATTTGAATTCTCGCCATTTTGACAATTTTGGCAACGTTAGAGGGGGTTCCATGCAACCAGAGGGGACAGACTCTTCAGTTTTTGATTACGGGCAATTGATACGCCCTAAGAGTGGATTTATCTCAGACACTCTACCTACCATATTACAAATCAATCAGATCTTGGGTTAATTTAAAAGATTCCTAAAGACAAATACTACATCTAAGTTTTACAGTTTGGATGCCTTATTTTAACTGCATTGATATTCTAGTGAAATAATAATTTTTAATAGAAACCGTCCTGAAGAAGGTGATGAATATTTTCTGTTTCACCGAAAAACAACACATTGACACTTTTTTTGAGTCAGCCAGTTCCACAGGAGCCCGCTATTTTCTGTATATTTTGTTTTTAAATAAATGTTCATTGTATCGTTAACACCTTGTGGATTATGAATTATAGGATTTGTACCAAAGAAGTTATAGATTAGATGTGCATTGTGTTATCGCTGTGCAATAACTTTGTTTTATTATGTGTAGAATCTTAATCTTTTAACTGCAACAATTGTTGTTTATATTGTGGTTTGATAAAACTGAACTGTGATTTATGGACTAGTCATATAAGTAATAAAGGATACAAATAGACAGTCCTTTTTAACAAAATGAATGGTCTTTTCTGTTGTGGTTCTTGATTATATTTGAAAAGAATTACTTTGTGTTCACCCATTGATGTACCTTATTTATTAGTGGTCTAGTGCTGGTTCGTCTTCAAATATAGAAGACTTATTAGTATATTTTCCAAAAAAGAAATATATAGAACAATTTATTGCTTGTTTTGTTAAAATTAGAGGTGCATATCTATGCATCTTTCTAAATAAAACATTATTTTAATATTTTTTTTAAATAAAAATAAAAATATTCTGTTAATTACATAGGAAAAGGGATCACCCCTTGTTCATGGTCCACAAAGCCAGCATAATCTGGTTGCTCAGGGCAGTTTTGGGGTCCTAGGACCCAACAGTGTTGATGCCCACCATCTTAAAGGGGGTGTCAATGACAGGCATGGGAGACAGCGGAGTCTCAAGCTCCTTCCCTGTCTTCCCACAGGCCTGATAAGTGCGACAAGTCCAACAGAAAGCATTTGAGGCTATCTTCGTCCAGAGCCAATAGAAGTGGGTGGCAAGCCTGTCAAAGATCTTGTCCTGCCCCAGATGTCCTACCCGGAGTATCTTGTGAGCCAAATCCAGTAATAAGGCACAGTAACACCGTGGGACCACCAGCACACATGCTGTCTCATGCACAGGCACCTTAAGATCACTGTGAAGGAGGTTGCTTCACAGTAAATAAGGTGACATCCAGAGGTATCACCACGTGCCTGGGCTTGGGACTGCCTCCTCAGCCCCTCTAGGTTTCGGCACTCTCTTTGCACCTTGCAGAACTTCTACCTGGAGGGACCACCCTTAAATTGCCATCCAGCAAGTTCAGACAGGTCTCCTAGAAAGGCAATGACCTCTCCAGTCGAATCCAGGGCTGCGTCCTTCAGGCCCCATCCACCAGTACTGCGAGGGATTCAGGGGTTGATTTCCAACACCCCTGTCCTTCCCCTTCTTTGCAGCTGCATGAGCCAGTCTTCCAGGCTCTCTCCACTCTCTTTCTGGGTAGCCATGGACCGAGTGGTTACAAAGACCCACTCAGGCAACCCCAAGATTTCCAGGTGTGACTTGAGCTCCACTTCCTTCTAGCTAGGGTGCTCCAAAGTCATTCCCTAGCAAACAATCCACCAGCATGTCATGGCTCACAGCTATCTTAAGGGAACCTGAGCCCCCCCCCCCCCAAATCAAAGGGGACCAGAGCCGCCAGGTAGTGGCTCTCACAGTTAACTGCTACCACAGCTTGGTAAAATGTATCAAGCTTCACCTGCTCTGAGGACACCAGATAAAACAGAGAGTAGTCCAAATGGCTCCTGTGTCTTTCAGAGCCTCCACCTTCTGCCCAGTGATGGTGACCCACTGCCTATACTTGGAAGTATTGGCAGTCATGTGGGCCTTTGGCACCATCTCTCTGAAACCCAGGGATACTAAGGTAACCTCAGCTGCCCCCCCCATACTGATTGGGACCATCTCCTCCCCAAGTGCTACACTGGTCAATCTCCAGGATTGGCCACCACTGGGGGTTCTGCCCTCTTAGAACACTTGGCATCTCCCTTGATGTGCTCATATTAGTAGCACACATAGGGTCAAACTTACCAGTATTATCCGTGAAGTGAAGCCTTTTTTCTGGTGGCCAGATTGGAAATAGTTCCCATTCCCCTGTGAACTATTTTGGGGGACTTGATAGAACTCCTTCTTGTTTTTAGCTCCCTCCTACTTCTTCTGGTGGATGCCCGGACCACCATTTTGGGACCCCCCCCCCCGATACCTTCTTTTGGCCCCTGGTGCTGATCTGGCAGGCCACCTCATTAGCAGCCTCCCCGGGACCAGGGAGCTTAAAATCCACAAGGTGTTAATGCAGATCTGTAAAATAAAGACTGAACATGTGCTCACTAGCAATCAGGTTATACAGTCCCTGGTAATCCTTCACTTCACTGCCCTTCACCCAACCATACAGTGCTTGACAAAAATGATCCACACAATCCACAAATGTCTGCTGAGGCAGCTTCTGGCTGTCCTAAGCTTCTGCCTATACTTTTCCAGGGTCAGGCCATACTTCTTGGTTAGGACCCCTTTCATGACGTGATATTTCATCCTGTCCCATTTCCCTAGTACTAACAGGGCATCCCTCCCTTCATTGGGAATATTCTTCCAAAGACAGGCCACTCAATCCTCCTCTGGGACCCGGTTCATATGTAAGGCAACCTCATAGGCCTCAAACCAGTCATATAGGTCATCCATCACAACAACGTTAGGAAGCAGATCTTTTGGGATATGTACCTTCTTTTCTACAGTGGGCACTGGGGTAATGCTGCCACCATTGGTGCACGACTCAGTTTGCTTGGCTTGGTTATCCATCTCTCACAGTCTTGTCTTATGAACCAACATTTTTTTCCACAACCAGCTTCTCCTCCTATATATTAAGTTTGGCCATTTGTAGTCAGAACTACCTGCCTATTTTCCCGTCTACCAGGTCCACTAGGGACAAGTTCCTTAAAAACACACTGCTTCCTGCCCTCACCCTGGGCTCTCTTTCAGTGGACAGGTGGTCTGCCTCCTTTGGGAGCGCTCGCTCAGGGCTTGTAGCCACACCCTCTTCTGCTCCTAAATCAAGTCCCTCCTCATCAGGATCGTCCTTATTAAGATCCTCCTCCTCATACTCCTTAGGATTGTATTGCATCCTTGTGACCTCCTCATAGGCACAGAGGGCTTTCTGAAGGCCCAGAATTATGGCCTTCTTTCCTGCATGCAGCCCCCTTTCCTTTTAGAGTTTCTGCAGCTCAGCCCTGCTGAGGATGTGCACATTGTGTATCTCCATCTCCACGGCATAAGACAAAGAGGTAGGGAACTTATATTTAGAAAAAGGGAAAACAGCCAATCAGAAAAGTAGGGGAATTTAAAAAGGCTAGAATTGGTCGCCTATTACATATATGGGATTTTCAGTGTAACATAAAATCACTGTATGGTACTGCACAAACACAAGTCCAAGTCCTCATTACTGAACACCAATGTTGGTAATTGGGTTACTGGTTGTGGAAAGAGTGGAACCCTACTTGAACAGCAACCAGAATCCCCGTAAGGGTGATGTCACAAGAAAGCCCCAAATTAACCTGTGCTTTCCCTCTGGTAGCTTGGTACAAAAATAGTCAGGCTTAACTTAGAGGCAATGTGTAAAGTATTGCAGCACTTCAAACAGTGAAACATAACTCAAGAAAAATCCCACGCCAATTTATAAAAATAGAGTAAAATGTAATAAATAATTTAAGACCACAATGAAAAAAATCCATTAAGTAGAACCAGAGATTTGCAATTTTAAAGATTTAAGTGAATATAGCACCAAGAAGGACAAAGTACCAAATATGCTTATCTTGTCATGCCAGACCGGGACAAAGTCACAAGTTCAGGCCAACCGCGATGGAGCGCAGGCTCGCTACATGCAGCCATTTAGGCCTGATTAACAAGAGTACCTAAAATCCTGTTTGCTGAGAAGATCACTCGTCGAGGATGTAGCTAAGGTGATGCGGGGTCCTGTTGGGAGATGTGTCACACTGGCTGGTTTCAAAGACGGTGCAAGTCCTGCGATGCTAGTCTGGCATTGTTGTTCAGGATGCCCTCAATGAGGGACTTGCAATGCAGAGAGCTGTGTTAAGGTTGCAACGTGCAGCAGCGGTTCCAAAAAAGCTGCAATGCAAATTTCCAGCGACAGAGATGAGTCACACAGTGGTTCCGAAATGCAGTTTCTGTGAGGCGATGCATCACGCTTCTGATCGGATGCAGAGTTTTTGGAGGTGATGCGTTGCTGCTGGGTCAGTTTTGCTGGGATCACAGTTGGGCAGGCAGAGCACCATCAAGCCCACTTCCAAGGGTCCAGGTCTCGGGTGACACCACCTCGGAGGGTAGAGTCCAGGTGCTGGGTTCAAGGTGATTTAAGCCTTCTGTCCCTGAGATTCTGGTCAGGAGCCCAGCCAACTAACCCTTAGACAGACCCACCAGCATTTCACAATTTTCCGATAATCGAAATAATTGCAAAATCATTTAAGGAGCATGATGACTCCAATATGTAGCATTTTGGCGCCCAAAAAGCAATTAAAATGTCTCCCGGCAGATGTTGTGTGGGGAAGCCTTATCTCTGCCGCCAAGGTCCTGGCAGACTGTGCAGAGCGACCCTGTGCTACCGCCGATGCTCAGACACATTTCGACTCTAGGAACAGGTTTGTGATGCACTCCTAGAGTTTTAATAAGTGCCTTGATGAAACAACAATATTAGAATTTACTTCAATGCTATGTTTTTTACATATGCACAAAGGCATGCGGAGGCTAATTTTCCTAACTGGCAGACGTGCAAGAAGGGCAGAGTGCACTTCCTACTTAGCACGCATTCAATGCATAGTGCAATTTATACACTAAACCGTAAGGGGAGAGGAGGACAATAGCTGTGGCCTTTAAAACTTGCTATGCCTGTATCTGGAAGCCCATGGACCTGGCTGGCGCCGAGTGTGCCCATTTCTCCATCAGCATCGGTCCGACCCAAACATTGTCGGGCCTCCTGATATACCGTCCCCCGGGAAGTGACTGCGCTTTCAGGAAAGCTCTCCCTGAGCTGGTCAGCTCTCTGTCTTTGTTCTCCTCCAATATCACCATCATCGGCGATCTTAACATCCACTTCGATGCCACGGAGTCACCAATGGTCCGAGGTCTGCTTGACGATCTTGATGCAGTACAACTGCTCCAACTGGTCCGTCATCCCACCCATGAGGGAGGTCATATTCTTGATCCGGTTTTTACAAATCTTCAACTGGCCGAAGTTTCTCCCCCCAGACCTATGGGTTGGAGTGACCATCACCTCATTGAGCTTTTTGTTACAATGGCAACACGTTCCACAGGGAAGCCCGATAAAACAACTTTCAGGCGACCCTGGAAAAAGCTCAAACTGGAGGACTTCCATCGTCTTATGGCCATCTCACCCTTGGTCCTTACGGATGACGTCGCAACGGGGTATAACGCCCTATGCGATTGGATCGTTCAAGCGCTTGACGCACTAATCCCGGCCAGCTGGAGTAGAAACCGTTCTTCTCAGCCTACTCCCTGGTATTCGGAGACGCTCAGGAGGGCCAAAGCCATCTGCCGTCGAGCCGAAAGAGCATGGAGTAAGAACTACGACAGTGATCTGAAGGTGCGTTATCTTGCTGAGGTAAAGGTGTATCATAGAGCTGTCTGCCGGGCTCGAGCCGATTACTATGCTTTGGAGTTCCAGGCGAGTTCCAGTCCTTCCAAACTGGTTTTTAAAGTCTTGAAGGAGCTCACATTGAACAGACTTCCTAGCACAGAGATTTGTTCCCTTGCTCACTGTGAGTTGTTAGCTAGCTTCTTTGTGGAAAAAGTAAATGCTATCTACCGCTCTTTTCCCAAAGTCGATCCTGACAGTACGTCTTTTACATTGCATACCTCACAGTGCTTGGCCTCGTTCCTTCTACCTTCAGAACAGGAGTTCAGTCTCCTTGCGGCCAAGGTTAAGTCTGGTTCACCAGATGACCCTCTGAGACCAGCCCAGTTTTTGGACTCTGCGTCTGTTAGCCTTCCTCCTATTCGACATCTTGTGGATCAATCCCTTACCACCGGGTTGGTCCCACTCAGCTGGAAGGCCGCCTGTGTAATGCCCATCATAAAGAAGCCTGGTCTGGATCCGCTTAAACCGGAGAGTTATAGACCTATCTCCCTCCTTCCATGGGTGACAAAGATCACAGAGGCTCATGTAAACAACATCCTAACAAAACATCTGACCTCTGCACACCTACTGGATCCTACACAGAATGGTTTTAGATCTGGGCACAGTACAGAGACGGCGCTCCTTTATATGGTTGAACATCTCCGCTCTGTACTAGATGCAGGTCAAACGGCGGCACTGGTCTTGTTAGACCTTAGTGCCGCCTTCGACACTGTATCCCATGCCATTCTTATTCAAAGGCTAGGTGAGGCGGGCATATCTGGCAAGGCGCTGGATTGGTTCCAATCGTTCCTCTCGGATAGATCCTTTCAGGTAGTGGTTCCACCTTTCAGATCCAAGTCTCATGCCATCACCCAAGGAGTTCCGCAGGGATCGGCGTTGAGCCCCACTCTCTTCAACTTATATGTACAACCTTTGGCGGTGGTTGCGAAGAGTTGGGGTCTCACAATGGTATCATACGCCGATGATACCCAGTTGGCGGTGGTCCTCAATGGGGACCCTGACCCATTGGCATCTAACTTCGCGGATGGTTTGAGGGCTGTTGCCAGTTGGCTTACAGCCAATTGTTTACAGCTCAGTGCCCTCAAAACCGAAGTGATGGTAATAGGGAACCGCCCTGATCTGTGGGGCGCGAGTTGGTGGCCTAATGAATTGGGTCCTCCCCCAAAACCCGTTACCGAGCTAAAAAACCTCGGTGTGTGGCTAGACTCTAAACTAACCTTCGCATGTCACACTAAGAAGGTAGCATCCATGTGCTTCGGCATCCTGCGGGGTTTGAGGCCTATCCTCAAATTTTTCGATGCCCCCACACGCCAGATGGTGATCCAAGCTAGTGTTTTATCGAGGCTGGATTATGCTAGCTCGCTGTTTTTTGGCGCCAACCAGGCGGAGATTATGCGACTCCAACGGGTACAGAATGCGGCCGCCAGGGCTCTGGTGGGCCTACCTCGCTTCTGTTCAGCCCGCAGTACAATCTCTAAACTGCACTGGCTACCAGTAATTAGACGCATAGAGTTTAAGACCCTGTGCTTTGCGTTCAAAATTCTTATTACTGAGACCCCTACCATCCTCCAGCATCTTTTGACTCTGTACATCCCTTCACGCAGTCTGCGCTCTGCAGGTCAGAAACTAGCTCTTGTCCCACGTTTCCATAAATGTAGATTAGGTGGTCGATCGTTTACAGTGCTGGCTTCCAAGCTCTGGAACGCGCTTCCTGTCCACATTCGATCTCTAGAAGATCTTTTTTCATTCAGGAAAGCAGTTAAAACCTATCTTTTCCCATTGCCCTATTAAAAGCCAGCTTATTTCCTAGTTGTTGTCTGTTGTGTTACCTTGTTTGATATAGCGCCGGGACGCCCCTTTGCTGGGGCAGCTGCGCGCTCAAAAAATTTGATTAACATAACATAACAATGCAGGGCATTGAGAAACAATGAAACAGTTGAACTCTGAAGAGATGTGACAGTAGACAGATGACTATAGAGGTTCTGATTGGTGATGATCGTAATGTCAGCTTTTGTTTCCTGAGATCACCAGGTGTTTGTGTTCACAGTCAGCAACTGAGCTAATCAAAGATCCTGTGACTCAGGTGAACGTTTTCGGTTGCATGTAGAATTCTAATTCACGCTTCTCCCTTGGATTTGAGGGGACATTTTCTGCTCAGACTTAGAGATTTGTGTCAAGAGGCAACCACTTCGGGGAAGCAGAGTCTGTTTTTCTCACTTTTCGTTTTCCTATGTTTTCCATGTCCCTTTGTTTTTCCCCTTGTTTCCCGGGGTCCTCTGTGTCTCCCAAGTCTCCCATTGTTTTTCTTGTCCCCATTGTTTCCGATCTTCCCAGTGTCTCCCCTTCTCTGCTGTTTTCCCAGGTCTTCTTTGCCCTTAACCCATATGGTCCACACCTCAGTGTGTATGCCTGCTATCAGGGACTTGCTCATCTTCAGATCTATGTCCATGTATTTCAGAAGCGTGAACCAGGGCAAGCAAAGGGCACTGTATTTAGTTCATGAAATATGTATTGAATAACACCTTATCTCGGTGCAGCTCGGCCACAGTCATCCAGGTTTCTTCCGGTGTCCATTTCAGTAAACATATATTCCCAGTACATAACAAGGTCATATTCACCAGACCAACCGGACACAATCATCCACACACCACCATCCCCAAAACAAGATTGCAAGCCAGGTACTGTGACAGCATCAATGTTTTTGTTGTAAATGGTATGTTTTTACGTAAGTGAAGCCGCATAAAGCGCTATGTGAAACGTCACTCACCCAAACAGTGGAATACTCTGCTAAAACAGTTTCCATTGATTTAAGGCTGAAAAGGAATGATCAAGAGTAAAATAAAAGTGTGCAATAATGCTGCAAATGCTGCAAACTTTGCAAATCTATGCCGCAATATCCTTGGGGGTCTGCTTAGAGTCACTGTGGTGGTCCTGGGTACAATATGCAGGTCCAATCCTTCTTACTCAGGCAGGAGGGCAGCAGGGCACCAGTCCTTGCAGCACAGCAGTACTTCTTCTTAGTCTTTCACAGGTCCAGATGTGTACTGAAGAGTTGGGGTCTGAGGTCCAATATTAATACCCTGGTGCCCACTTTGAAGTTGGAGAAATTACTAGAGGCTTCCACCCCCTGACGTGTCAGGCACCCCCTTCCTCTCTGCCTTGGCCCCAGCTTGACTGGGGACATAATACACTTGTGACAAACCATTTGTGAGAGTGTTCAGGCAGAGCATTTGTGATGTGCAAATGTGGCGGGTGACAGCTCCTCCCCCACGTTAAGTCAGAGTGGTCCATCCTGCAACATCTATCTTCCTTTTGTCTCACTGTCTGGAAGCAATGCAGAAAGACCAACTGCCAGATACACCTGACCTAGCCATGTGACCTAGGAACAGGTTGCAGACACCAAATGGTCAGGACAAGAAAATGCGAACTTTCTAAAAATTGTATTTTCAGAATTGTGATAGAAAATCTGGCTTTACCAATAAAGAGGGATTTTGATTACATTTCTTAAGATGCCAAACTCGATCTGTCTACCTGCTCCCAATTGAAAGTTAACACTTATTAAATGTAATAGGCAGTGGCGACAGGTAACAATATTAAGTGATGGGATGAGCAAACTAAAACTGAGACACACCAGAAATGATTTTAGGCTTAGTGCCAAAGCTCTCAGTCATGGCTGGTTATTAACAGTGTTCATAATAAGCCACAACAGAGGTTTCTGGAGTTTAGACTGAAGGCATTGTGAGTTTCAGTGAGTCAAAGAGTTGCCACAGCCAACTTGAATAAAATGTAATTAACCCATTTACCGTGGTGAACATTCGGCCGCAGTGCGGGCGTTCTAAAGGGTGGGCGGGGCTGCGTCGGCCAACGGTCGTGCACAGCACCAGGGAGGTAGAGCACGGAATGGGTTAAACACTCAGCTTGGATGCTTTAAACAGTCACTAAATCGTTGTTATGCAGTACATTAGCATTTTAAAGTTAAACTTTAATGTTAACTTTAAAACGTTAATGTAATGCATGTTAGCGATTTAGATTCTGTTTATACTGTTTAAATATGGGAAATAAACATAAATTACTTACTTACCTTCTGCCTGCACGTTCTCCGGTCCTAGTGTTATTCTTCAATCATCCGGGGCCCTACAGCTAATACCCCTGCCCTGTTCAGACTTTGCTCTCATGATTTTAATCAGCATGTAAGAAGCGCCAGGATTGCTTTGAGTGGGCTAGTTCAGCGCTCTTTTAGACACTGGGATCCTGTGCCTTCTCTCCACCCAGTTATCTAAGACAGCTCGGGTTGGAGAGGTTTAAAGTGCACGTCAGGCTGGTCATCGCAAGGCCACCAGCCAAGGTGACATGCGCACTGTAAACTCCTGTCACCAGTACTCCATGCTGCTAATCTGCAGCAATGACCCCACCCTCACAGCTCGGGCTTGCAGAGGTAAAAATACATTGGGAATAAATTCAGTTTATTACCATTTTATTTTTCACTTTTGATGTGCCTGCAGCGGGGTCAGGGCGACGCTCCTCTGCCCATATGGAGAAGTCATCGATTGTAATAAGGTCACCCAATATTGTCCTATGGGAGAGGTCGGCCTCACGGTAGTGAAAAACAAATTTAGAAGTTTTTCACCACCAGGACATGCAAAACCTAAAAGCACATTTCCCACTTTTTAAATAGACTGCACCCTGCCCTCTGGGCTGTGCAGGATCTACCCTAGAAGTGACTTATATGTGTTAAAAAAGGATTGTTTAGGTCTTGCAAAAGGTTTCTTTTGCCAGGTCGAAATGGCAGTTTAAAAATGCATGCACAGGTTACAATTGCAGGCCTGAGACATGTTGGCAAGGGCTACTTAAGTGGATGGTACAATAAATGCTGCAGGCCCGCTAGTAACATTTAATTTATAGGCCCTGGGTTCATGTAGCATACTAAAACTGAGAGACACCAGCAAAGATTTTAGTCTTAGTGCCAGAGCTCTCAATCATGGCTGGTTATAAACAGTGTTCATAATGAGCCACAACAGAGGTTTCTGGAGTTGAGACTGAAAGCATTGTGAGTTTCAGTGAGTCAAAGTGTTGCCACAGCCGACTTGAATAAAATGTAATTAACCCGTTTACCGCGGTGAACCTTCCGCCGCGGTGCAGGCGTTCTAAAGGGTTGCGTCGGCCAACGGTCTTGCGCAGCACCAGGGAGGTAGAGTACGGAACGGGTTAAACACTCAGCTTGGATGCTATAAACAGTCACTAAATCGTTGTTATGCAGTACATTAGCATTTTAAAGTTAAACTTTAATGTTAACTTTAAAACGTTAATGTAATGCATGTTACCGATTTAGATTCTGTTTATACTGTTTAAATATGGGAAATAAAAATAAAGTATTTACTTACCTTCTGCCTGCATGTCATCTGGTCCTAGTGTTATTCTCCAATCATCCGGGGCCCTACAGATAACACCCCTGCCCTGTTCAGACTTTGCTCTCATGGTTTTAGTCAGCATGTAAGAAGCGCCAGGATTGCTTTGAGTGGGCTGGTTCAGCACTCTTTCAGACACTGGGTGCCTGTGTCTTCTCTCCACGCAGTTGTCTAAGACAGCTCGGGTTGGAGAGGTTTGTGCACTTTAAACTCCTGTCACCAGTACTCCATGATGCTAATCTGCAGCAATGGCCCCACCCTCACAGCTTGGGCAGGCAGAGGAAAAAATAAATTGGGAACAAATTCAGTTTATTACCATTTTATTTTTCACTTTTGATGTGCCTGCAGTGGGGGCAGGACGGCACTCCTCGGCCCATATGGAGAAGTCATCGATTGTAATAAGGTAACCCAATATTATGCTATGGGAGAGGTCGGCCTCACAGTAGTGAAAAACAAATTTAGAAGTTTTTCACTACCAGGACATGCAAAACCTAAGAGCACATTTCCCACTTTTTAAATAGACTGCACCCTGCCCTCTGGGCTGTGCAGGATCTACCCTAGAAGTGACTTATATGTGTTAAAAAAGGATGGTTTAGGTCTTGCAAAAAGCTTCTTTTGCCAGGTCGAAATGGCAGTTTAAAAATGCATGCACAGGTTACAATTGCAGGCCTGAGACATGTTGGTAAGGGCTACTTAAGTGGATGGTGCAATAAGTGCTGCAGGCCCACTAGTAACATTTAATTTATAGGCCTTGGGAACATGTAGTACCACTTTATTAGGGACTTACAAGTAAATGAAACATGCCAATTGGGTGTAAGCCAATTCTACCATGTCTAAAGGAAAAGCACAAGCGCTTTAGCACTGGTTAGCAGAGGTAAAGTGCAGAGTCCAGCACAAGCGCTCTAGCACTGGTTGGCAGAGGTAAAGTGAAGAGTCCAAAGGTCAACAAAAAAAACAGAGATCAGCAAAAATAGGAGGGGAGAAGTCAAAACGTTTGGGGGAAGGCCACCCTAAGGCTGTTAGGTTTAACAGAGGGTGTTTGCTCCTCTGTAACAACCTTCATCCCTATTCAGAGCTGTGTGTCTTGCAAGCTGTGCTTGTACTTTACAAATACCTTTACATATATGCATAAATGGTTAAATATTAGCAAACATGCAGAGCAGCATATAGCAGAACAGTTGTGTCCCCAAACCATATGTATTACCTCATGTAGTATTGTTTGCCCATATTGATCAGTCGTATTTAGATTGGCACCTCCTTCAAGAAGACGGTTGAGCTTTTTCCAATTGATCTGAAACATAGAAATTATGATTCAATTTCACTCACTATTCCTTATACCTGTATATATGATTTCTTCATGTTCATACTTTGTCATCAACCGACGTTATGAATTAAATCAAAATAAAGTGCAATTGGGTAAGAAAATTCACAAATCAAGCCAACATGTCTGTCAAGAAGCCAAAAAAAGACATTAATTTTTTAGGGGTCTTGAAAGTGCAGAACCAATGGTCATGGCTGATTTTTTCGATCACACATACTGTGACTCTTAGGGTTTATAGAAGGGACAATCCATTGTCCACCACCAAGAACAATATGCTCTACAGTCCTCGTTGACCATGAAGATCTCCTTTACAATGCCCTCGAGCATTGGAGGCGTTTCAATATAAGTAGCTGGTTTTGATCTGAACTTCATTCATAGCCTGTGCAGAAGATGGAATGGTGTTGTTCTATGTTTATAGGAGCCAACCCAACAAACTGAGCTAAACTCATAAACATATCTAGCTGAGATGTCTTCAACAATGCAAGTAGAAGGTATGAGTTGAAAAGTTTTAATTTTCTGGTCCAACATTTAATACAAAGGGCTGGGCATATGGAGGAAAGTCAATGACAAATCAAACTCACATAATTGGAGTGGCTTGTAAAATCCCAGACGTACTTGAAGGTCTTAAAACTTTGTGTGAAACCTGCCCCAAGAGGGAACAATTCAGTTAGAGAGTGGTGCTCAGGAAACATGAAATAGTGGTGGATAGTAGGCAAGACACCACCAAGAGGAACAGGAGACCAAGCAGATGGATTACTGGCAAGAGATAGATGGCACCTGCCTGCACCAGATTAACAAGAAGACTCAGTAGAGCCAGTGCTTTATTTTGGAAACCTGCCTGGATTGTTAGTTGTGGTCAGTGTACTACAGCCTTGATAGACGGAACAGTGGACGCAGATACAAAGGATGTAAGAGAGAGAGTGAGCCTTCCCAGTCAGGCCTTAGAGGATCTTAATATAAAGGAGAAGAAAGGGCATAATTAAACCTGAGGGGTTGCAGACAGACTTTCAGAGAGAAGATGATAGGTGGCTGAGGGGGGACCCAGGACCTGGAGCGTGAGGGATCCCGTGCTTCACATGAGATGTAGGGCTCTGTGTTACACCCCTGTGGAGGAACATCATTAGAATCCATGAAATTCCGCTGGGAAAATGCAGGGCTGTTGATATTGTAGAAGTATGAGGCAGCAATATAGAGACGTTCAGGCCATAAATGCCTGAAAAGGCAGGCATATAGGAATAGTGCCCAGGTGTCAGTAATGTAATTAGGTAAATATGTAAAAGCTATATTGACAGAGCAGCTAAAGAAGGATCAAATAAATACTCTTGCAGCATGTGGGTAAATACTGACAAGGGGACTGCTCTACTGACTTGTGTCAGCACAGGGAATGTACAGAGCAAACAGGGAAGGGAATCCAAGGATGAATGTGAACATGTGAGAAGACTAAGGGGAATCCTGAAGCGGGGAAAAGATGGAATCTACTCACTGACTCAAACCCAGGAACCATGCATAGCATCATACAACATGGGGGGCGAGATTTAGACTAATGACTGTAAAAACCAGTAAAACCAAAAAAAGCTATTTATATATTTATGAGTTTTATACAGTGCCACTAAGCACTTTAGCTATGTCTTAATGTTTGGGAAATCACATGCGAAAATGACAGCAAGTCCAGGTTAGAGTTAGATGCTAGTACTGATCCTGGATCTGCCCAGTTGGGGTTGCTTACTAATTGAAGGTTGTGTTAAAAAGCAGCTCTACTGTCAGGAGTTTCCTCACTTGAAGATAGATAGATAAAAACAAGCATGTGCAATGCAATACGTCTCGCATTCACACGAGTTTGAGCTATTGCCATTGTAAATGACAATGCCTTTTGTTTATGTTGTGGGTTTTAAAACATAAATAAAAGGCATTGTTATTTACAATACTATAATCTTAAACTCTCGCAAATGCGAAACCTATTGTATTGCAATAAAGGGGCTTCTCGACCTCTTGTTAGATTGTAAATATCAGAGGAAGAGACCGGCCTGCGACGTCTTCAAAGTAGTGATAAATAGTACAGTCAAGAAGTGCAAGTGTTGTAAATTACACAGATGCAAAGTGTGAAGTGAGAGCTATAAACACTAACAAAGCGCTCCAACACCTTTCACTCTGTGATTACACTGTTGCGGCTCATGAGGAAGAGCGGGAGAGGGGCTATTTCCTGCCCTTTCTGTTACTTGAGAGTACAGTGTGGCATTGCGTAATATCATTGCTATCTTTGGCCTAATAAAAAACCCTTCAGCTGTAGTAGGGCCCTGGCTTCACCTCCTGATGCAGGGTGGGCTGTGCTTTATGACAGGCATGGAGGGAGGGAGGGCGGGATGGTCTCAGCTGCAGCTCAGGCCTTGTATTGTGCTCCTGCTAGTACTAGTGAGCGAGAGGCGCTGAGGTGGTGGTATTGGTGGTATTGGTATTGGTGGTGGTGGTATTGGTGGTTCTGGTATTGGTGATGGTGGCATTGGTGGTATTGGTGGTGATGGTATTGATGGAGATGGTGGTATTGGTTGTGCCGGTATTGGTATTGGTGGTGGTGGTGGTATTGTGGCGGCATTGGTGGTGGTGATATTGGTATTGGTGGTGGTGGTGGTGGTGGTGGTGGTGGTGGTGGTACTGGTATTGCTGGTGGCGGTATTGCTGGTGGCGGTATTGGTAGTGGTATTGGTATTGGTGGTGATGGTATTGGTGGGGGTATTGGTACTGATGGTGGTGGTATTGGTGGTGGTGGTGGTATTGGTGCACTGGTGGTGGTATTGGTGGTGGTAGTGGTGGTGGTGGTAGTGGTAGTGGTGGTAGTGATAGTGATGGTATTAGTGGTGGTATTGGTGGTAGTATTGGTGGTGCAGGTGGTGATGGTGGTTTTGGTGATATTGGTGGTGGTGGTATTGTTATTGTTATTGTAGTGGTGGTATTGGTGGTAGTGTTGGTGGTGGTATTAGTGGTGGTGATATTGATGGTGGTGGTATTGGTGGTGATGGTATTGGTGATGCTGGTGTTGGTGGTGGTGGTATTGGATTGGTGGTGGTATTGGTGGTGGTGGAATTGGTGGTGGTGGTATTGGTGGTGATGGGACTGGTGGTATTAGTATTGGTGGTGTGGTATTTGTGGTGGTGGTGGTATTGGTGGTGGTATTGGTGGTATTGATGGTGTTGGTGGGATTGGTGGTGGTGGTGGTGGTATTGGTGATGGTGGTGGGATTGGTGGTGGTGGTAGTGGTGTTGGTGGTGGTGATATTGGTGGTGGTGGTATTGTTGATGGTACTGGTGGTGGTATTGGTGGTGGTAGTATTGGAAGTGGTGGTGGTATTGGTATAGGTGGTGATGGTATAGAGCAGTGGTTCCCAAACCTTTTTGACCCGTGGCTCCCTTGATCTAATTGGCAGTTGGCCATGGCTCCCCGCCATTTTTTTACCGGTGCACCGGGGTGCCGCGGTGCACACTTTGAAAATGAAATGAAATGAAATGAAATGAAATGAAATGAAATGGGTGCCGGGGTGCCGCGGTGCACACTTTGGAAACCACCGCAATAGACCTTTGTACTCTCCACCATTCCTATGTGACTCTTAGAGTTTATCCATTTGTATCTCTTCCTTGAGTGACTTTACAACCTGTACGTTTGCTATTTTTTCTATTTGTCTCTTCCCTGAGTGACTTTACTACTTGTACATTTGCAATTTATTTCTGTTTATATCTCTTCCCTGTGTGACTTTATAACTTGTACATTTGCAATTTTTTTCTGCTTGTATCTTTTATGTAACGCATGTAATCCTAAATCCTTATGTATCGCAACTGGTTCTTATGTAAAGCGCTCTGACACCTTCGGGTAATGTTCGCGCTATATAAAATCGCATTAAATAAAAATAAAACAAAAGGATGTACGTTCTGATATGTATCTTATTGTAGTGATTTTTCTGCTTGGTTTTAATTGCAATTACGTTTCACTGTCTCTCACAAAGCACCCTTAAACCCTAGGAACCATGTGATATATGCAAAGCGATACTCTTTTGCGTCTTGTCCCGTTTTTTAAAATTGCACACACAAAAACACAATGGTCATGTCTTACGAATTCATGTAACTTTTCATTTCATTTCAGAGACAAACACGTGTGCCCAAGGAAAACCTATCTGTTCGCGCCAAGTCAGATGTGCAATCTTGGGAATGCACACGTTCAATTAATCGTACTTCGGAAGTCGAGGAGACAATGTGTACACATTTTATGGGATAAAGCATTTTATCTATCTCTTCCTTTAGGCAGCTGCAGTTTTAGCCATTTCGCCCGCTGCTACAGTATTACTCGGGTGCACTGTCAAGATATCCACAGCACTCTCCGTAACCTCACCGAGCTCTTAATTGAGCCATTTAAATGCAGAGGGCGAGGGCTGGGATCACGTTCAGCACAAAGGAGGAGGAGGAATTGCGACTGCAATTTCCACAACCCACATACTGGCCGGCGGCGCAGCACCCCTGGCGTCTCATCACGGCGCACCGGGGTGCCGCAGCACACACATTGGGAACCTCCGGTATAGAGGGTGGTGGTATTGGTTGTGGTATTGGTGATATTGGTGGCATTGGTGGTGGTATTGGTTGTGGTAGTGGTGGTGGTGGTATTGGTGGTGGTGGTATTGGTGGTGTTGGTATTGGTGGTGGTATTGGTGGTATTTGTGGTGGTAGGGGTATTGGTGGTGGTAGGGGTATTGGTGGTGGTGGTATTGGTGGTGGTATTGGTGGTGGTATTGATGGTGGTATTGGTGGTGGTGGTTTTGGTGGTGGTGGTAGTATTGGTGGTACTGGTGGTGGTGGTATTGGTGGTGGTATCGGTAGTGGTATTGGTGGTGGTATTGGTGGTGGTGATATTGGTGGTAGTATTGGTGGTGGTAGTGGTATTGGTGGTATTGGTGATGGTGGTATTGCTAGTGGTATTGGTGGTGGTATTGGTGGTGGTGTTGATTGTGGTGTTGATGGTTGTATTGGTGGTGGTGGTAGTGGGATTGGCGGTGGTATTTCTGGTGGTGGTGGTATTGTTGGGGTTGTATTGGTGGTGGTGATATTGGTGGTGGAGGCGGTGGTATTGATGGTGGTGGTATTAGTGGTGGTGGTGTTGGTAACAAAACAGGATTTTAAAAACAACCCGTCAGGTGGCTTCAGTACAGATGACATGTAGCACAGATGTGCTGTTGTCAGCTTCAGCCCATTAGCACAGGATTATGTGCTACCTGGAATTCACATGACTTAATTTGTGAATCATTTCTAAATCCTTTATACTTGGAGGGGGCTTGAAACAGACGCGAGATAATGCCAGGTTAAAGGGATTGAAAGCAGGCGGCCGTGTTACGGGGGCAGCCACGCTGCTTAAACAAACATGAGCGGTTTCGGCAGAAGCAATGCATTTCCAGCCGGCAGTAAGAGAGACTCAATAAAGTAAATAGTGCTTACAGACTAAATAACAGGTCCTGTGTAACAACTGAAATAAAAGGGCCAGTCGCCATGGGAGGGTACAAATGAAGACAAGACCGTACTAAGGAGGGACTAACAAGCCTATGAACGAATCCGAAGGCTGCGTTTATGAAAGAGAATGACACAAGCCAATGAAAAATATGGGAGGAGAGTGGGCGCGGCTTCTCTCCCATGCTCTACTACAGCAGTCTCGCAGAGCGAGCAGTGCAGCACACTGCCGCGAGGCTAGATCTAATTAGCTGATGCTTGATAGTGTCCAGAGCTTGAGCCTTGGACTCCAAGGATCTGCTGCTGTCTTTTTTTGTTTGTTTTTTGAAGGATCATTGTTGGATATGATGGAAAGAGACTGATCATAATCTTACAATAATGTGCCAACTTAAAAAACAAGCATTTGGAATGCAATAGGTATCGCATTTGCAAGAGTTTATGCTATTGGCATTGTAAATGACAATGCCTTTTATTCATCTGTTTTGAAAACTAACACAAATAAAAGGCATTGTAAATATACAATGCCAATAGGTCAAACTCTTGCAAATGCAAGACATATTGCATTGCAAATGTTTTTTTTATGCAGCTGATTGAGGACATGTGCACAGCACTATTGCCATTTGTATGGGCAAGCTGACAAAAAAAGAATGTTACTGTGTGCATTGAAACCGGTGCTTCTGTAAAGCGGTGGAGATGGCTTTTTATAAAGCTGGAAAAGATAAAAGATGTGGGAAATCAATATACAGCGGAAAGAGGTCTCGACCTTGGAGGGGTGGTGGGGGTGGTCAAGTGGGAGGGGTGAGATGGTGTTGGGCACGGCACAGGAGATCCGGGAGTTGGGTGACAAAAAATGAATGTTACCTTGTGCAATGAAACCGGTGCTTATGTAAAGCAGTCGATGAGAGGGCTCCATGACTTCTCTGTTTGGTACTGAGTACCAGCCAACGTCAGTCGCACATTCAACCTTCAGGTATTGCATCATTAAGGAAAGGCATTAAGCAGTTCATTCTGTTCCATCTACAAATCTGCTGTTGTAGATCCCTGCCACTCTCCTTTAACAGAGGAGTGCCCGAACCAGCCACCATTCTATTTAAGCTCTTTGCTGACAAGTAAGGAAACAATGCCAGAACAAGTGTTAGCCATTCTGCACTGAGCTACAGAGTTGACACCAGCTTTAGAAGACATGGTTAATTGACAAATATAAGGGCCTTATGATGACGGCCTGCATTTTTTGTGCGCGGTGGACAAGTTAAAAAATATAACTCGAATTTTCCCTAACTTAATTGCTGTATGATCTTTAGATAGAAGAAGTTGGAAACAAGGAGATGCAATCTCTGCTGTTACCGACTTGTTCTGTTTAAACTTAATGCACTAACTTGCACTAAAAACAGGCCCCTGGCTTACCATGATACACCCCTCGATATGATGCAAAAGCGGGTATTTGGAGGTTGGAATACTGCAATCATCACTAGGAAATCACGCTAATAGTGACGCTACGCCAAAAGGTCCCGTGAAGCCGACAGTCAAGTAATAATATATCGAGTTGCATGTGAAATGTTAATGACATTACATGCATGAAGCAATTCAACCAGTACAGATCTCTGGCAAGACAGTGCTCGCTCTGGTTTGGCACGTGCGCAGCAGGAGACTGAATCAGTGCGTGACTGTGTAAACTGGACGCTGCTCGTATTTGAACTGTTGGAGGAAGGTTTTCATGTAACAATGAACTGCCTGATTCAAATAAATAGCGAAAAAGATTAAATAATCACTGTCCTGACGTTTTATGCAGCGCCATTCACACATTTCAGTCTGAACATCACCATTCTACAAACAGCTGGAGCACAGAGAGTGGGCCACACTTGTTTACATTCTGCAGGAGTCGGATCGAGGGGGCGGGGAGGGGCTGTGCTGGGCGGTGGATAGGCAGGGGAGGCTGCGGCTTATCTGAAATAAGAAAGCCGCTGCATGGCTTGCCTACCCCGCAGATACTGGATTGCGTAGACAGCACACATGGACCTTGGAATGCTATGGAGTTGGCGTTCACTGACTAGCATGCAAAGCAATGCTCGCGCCTCTTACAGTACACCCCTCTGAAATAAGAAAGGCGCTGCACGGCTCACCTACCCCGCGTGGAATCCCTTTTTAGGTCTCACCTACGCAGCGTGCATGCGCTGCATAGGAGACCTTTAGCTGTCGTTCAGCTCTTTTCTGCGGGAGCGAGCAGGGGCGCGCCACAAGCATTATAATAATAATAACCCACATTAGTAAAGCGCACAATCACCCGTAAGGGTCTCTAGGCGCTGGAGGCCGTCGGGAAGATTAAGCAAGCTATTGCCCAGAGTCACATGGTGCTGGGCTAATCTGCCGCCGGTGCCGGATATCGAACCGTGATCACCAGATTCCGGAGTCAGTCGCCCTAGCCGCGGCGCCACACCTCTTCCATTAGCATGAGCTTCGAAAAGAACATAGTGCGGGTGCACGCACGCACACACCCCTCCCTGCCGGGCTTGTTAAATCTTGGCGTCCACTGACAACACCATCTACCACCTATGGAATCTTGGGTAATCCCTCGTTGCTAACCATACATTGAGCGTTCGCTCTTTTTCTAACTTGTTCCTTTTCCTCCCAGTGATCCCGCTCTCGGGGATCCATAGCCTAAAGGTTCTGGTGAACTGCTCATCACATCTTCTTTCTCCTGCCCTCTATGGCCACTCTGCACTTCTTGTGAAGGCCTCCTTCCTCCAGTTCTTTCCCACATGTTCAGGTATGTTTAAGAAGCCCTGGCCTCGCTTAATCCTGTCTCCTCCCCACTGCGCATGAGCTAGTCATCATCAGCCATGGTACCTCAACCATGACGCTGGTGACGGTGACTCGCCATTCCTCCCTCACCCACAACCGTTCTCCCTCCGTCCCCTTCCAGCTCTCAGCTCTGCCTTTCTCTCTCACCGCTGCCCATCCCCTTGAGGCCTGGCCTCCCAGGCTCTTCCTCCCACTGGCAAACCCTCGCTCCCATCCATGTGCAAATGTGATAGGGCAAATATAAACATACATAATGTTGGTAATTCTTGGGATACTGACTACTTTAGTAACATTTGCGGTCTGTTCTTTTCTGGCTTCTTTCACATCACTACTGTTGCCTGCAGCCGCAGCCAGTACATTTGGGGTTGTAACCTGTACGAGATTCACGTACTCACGTTCATCCAGCCATCCAGTCATGCACTCACGCACCCATCGAACTGTTGATTCATTCTCGCATTCACCCACCCACACAACCACATACACATTTAGCAATCAATAAAAAAAATCACTTTAATTTTAACAACTCAAACCTACAATGGGTTTATTGATGTTTATATCACACGTACATATCCACAGACGCACACACATTTTGCACCACTGACCTTCAATTCACGAGTTAGTGGCTGAGTTCAGCTGCAAATAAAGTTGTTTTGCTCTAGAACCCATCCTCCCAGGGTAATACTTTTATCCGCCTAACATATTGCAATTTTTGTGTGTTTTACCATCCGATGATTAAACACTTTATTTCCTCATTTCCAACTAGTGCCTATAAAATGGTGTTATGCCACTAGCATGGTGGTCCCACGCTCATCATAAATTACAATAACATTTGCTTTTAGTCCGCATTGAACGCAATTCTTTTAATGGTTTCCCAAACTATTTTCATCAATTTGTAATGCAAGTTCGCTAAATATTACATTTCTTTAGTAAACTACATTTAATTACACCAATATATTTTCTGAAAGTGCATTTCTTTATAAGATTGTTGGTGCTGCAAAATGTGTTAATCGAAATGGTGAGCTTTTCAGGTTCCGGAAAATGTGTTAAGTCTAGACACCATAGGGGATTGAGTGTCACAACTGACACATTATTGGGCATTACTGGCCTTTGAGTAAGCCAATTATGCTAGATACACACTTTGTTGCTATGGCCAAATGTGTTCCTCTCAGCCCCAAGGATTCCAGTCAGGGCAACTCTGAACTCTGAAGGAATTTTGGGTCCCTTTGCAGAACATATTTAGGGACCCCTGCTCAGAACAACCTTTAGTATATTACCAATTTTCATCTAATTTAAACTGTTGTGAAGCCAAAAATAGTGAATTACAGATGACATTTTTAACATTTTCAACAAGCATTGGCATAGCCAATAGGTCTCGCCTTTGGGACCATATAAGTATTTAATTATGCAGCACAATATCATTGGTGCAACATCAACATCAACTGTTGCATGGCTGAACACTTATAATGTCCCAAAGGCGAGACCTATTGGCTATGCCAATGCTTTTTGAAACAATTAGTCCCCAAAGAACACACAATACATGTATGTGTAAGGAAACTGTAATTTACCGGTGCTCCTCGCCATAAAACCAGAATTTATATATTGGAGCACCAATGAATAAGGAGCAAAGAAATTGAAGCGATGCAAGAGTGAACCAATCACAAGCAGCTGGCGGGATTACACTCTGTACTAGTGATTCCTTCAGATCTTGCAGACAGCACATGCACGCTGATGCTCGACCTAAGAATGAAGAATCTTTGCCCAAGGGCTATCTGTGTGTAATGACGGAACTATTACATGCGGTTTTGTGTAATACCAGGAACCAGTTGAGAGCTTTTTAGCTGGTTTGATACACTTACATTTGTTTAAGTTAAAACTCATTCTGGACAGATGGTTTGGTAATCTTTTTTGTATAGAGAGATTTTTCAGGAGACCTCTTGGGATGGATGAAGGTTGAAACTTTTTACAAAAGCTTTGTGGCTTGAAGGAAATATCTGAACTAAAGATAATTCTTAGGTGCATCGCTTGTTAGACAGATCTATTCTGACAAAATTAAGAGATTATTTGAAAGGAAGTAATTCCAGAGCTCTTATGGACAACGACTCAATAAACTGCCTGAGGTAACGAAAGTAACATAGCATGAACTTTTAACTATGACACCCTTTTAACACAGAGTTTGTCACAGAAAATGTTGTCACATTATGTCACTGTTCATTCAATAGCTTATCAGGAAGTCCCACCATTGTCATTAAACACCCTACAACAAGTGTAAGGTTGTACAAGACGTCTAAGATTAATAAAAGCAGATAAAGGTCTATTTTAGCTACTACTAATATATAAACTAGGGTAGTAATATCAAATAGCACGAGTACAGCCATATTTTACCTTTCATGTTGCCTTGACAAGTTAGGGATGCAACAATCATCTATGCTGATGCAGCCAACACACTCTGCACATATGCCAGACATATGCCCAGGGAAGATTCAAATGTAGGCTCTGCATTGTTGGTAAATGGTTCCATCAAAAGACACTTAAAAACTTTACTCAGTACACTCCAAATTATTGTATACTGCAGCACACATGCAATGTGTCACTTATTTTGAACACATGAATATATTTCCCTATGTTTACACCTGCTTCAAGTAGGCAGTAGATTTTGATGCAAATCCCTGGCTTTCCTAGAAGATTGGACTTTGTGTCAAACCAATGGGTGTTTCACGGATTCTCCCCAGTAACACCCACCCGCAACACAGTTTGTTTTCTGAGTAAAAAGCACCAATATAGCAGAAAACACCTTTTTTGCTTGGTAGTGAGTAATATGTGCCACCTCGCATTGGTTTTCATTTCTTCAAAGTCTTAGTAAATCTGGTCCTGTGTCCTATGCAATTGATTTAAATGTGGGCCATGTTTTTTCTGCTTGACTACGTTTGGATTTCTGGTTAAGGATTAAAGGCCTAGCGATACACACAACAATTACAAAACAGAAATGCAGTCATTGTTCAATTTCTGAAAATGAGCATCCCAATGGATCAGTCACCCTTCCCTTTATTTTCATCTACTTAATTTCAGAATATCCTCTAGAAGTAGTGGCATCACAAAGAGCGGACACATTTCTTACACACTTCAGACCAGTGGGGTGTAATGTTTCTCTGTGTTTAATTTGTATAGGAAATAAGAACAACTAAAAGGACTGTGATTAGGCAGCCATAGTTTTGAAGCCCTGAAATAAGCAGTGAAATCATACAACTACCAGAAAAAAGTAGTGTTTGTGAGTGCCATCCACATCTGAAGCAAAGTCCCAAAGGTCCGGCTCCATATAATGTAGACCCTGACTCCAACTTAGATAATAATGCTTGCAATCTTCTCAGTTCTAGACAATGTAAGTCACCACCTTTCAAGATCCATGCAGAATCATTGTCATGTCTGCCATTAGACACAGATGTCGTCTGACCGCATCTTTATAAGAACTGTGAGAGCATCAAGTATTCGATTGATAACACTTGATGCCACATGCTTTTGGGACAAATGTCTACTTTTTTACCATGCCAAACACAAAAGGAACCGGGAGTCTAATGGCTAATACTGTAGCCAGAAGTTTGCAGATTCCCTCTGTGAGGATCTGCAAACTTCTGGCTACAGTATTAGCCATTAGACCCCCGGTTCCTTTTGTGTTCGGCATTGTAGTGTTATGGGGATGTGAATTCGGGCAGGTCTATAAATATCCCTATGACTCTCCCTCTCTTGTTGTTATATTACTTTTTTACCATGTCAAGGTTAAATAAGAACAAATACAGCCATATAGCTGAAATATTGTAGTCTATATTGATGTCCTTTTACCTTATATGTTAATAAGGAAACGTCTGGGATGCACACCTTGATGCACATAACCTATGTCAGACATTCCTAAACGTATGTCAGAAATTCCAATTTCTGTTAAGATTTAGTATGTAAGTCCTACCACTTGACCAGTTGTCAGGAGAGGTCCTTCGCCCTGTTTATCACATGAGATACTGCCAGCACACTTTGTAGATGCTACATCTCGCCTAAAGCTGATAAAGCCAAGTTCTAGAGGAACGCCCTCTGCAGGGAACACTATCTTCACACCTCCGCTGATGAAGGCAGCCTTTGCTGTCAACAAGGTATGCAGTGCTTCTTTTCTCCCTAGGAAACTTTAGACTGCAGGTTGCTTGGCCTTCCATGCTCTTTTCCTGTAGTGCATAAAAATAGATTTTTGATTACATTTTACCCATGTTAGAAATGTTCATTTTATTCTCGTTATTTAAAATGTGCCTTCCAGCTGTTTTTATAATATTATGTGCAGTTGTTTTAGATGATCTGAGAAACAGTAGTACATTTGCGTGGGCAAGGTGGCGGCCGCTGCAGCGGCCGAGTGAGATGGCGTACGGAGCTCCTGACTGCTGCTGACCTGACCTGCGTTGCTTCTGCCTGGCTATCGCTTCCCGCACATATTGACGTGGCAGCGTTTCGGTGCATCACCCTCCGGCGTGGTGCTTTGACCGGGGGAAGCGAGCTCTGGAGACTGCAATGGCGTTTTCAACCGGGGTTTGAACTGATCTCCCGCCCCCGGCTCTCACTCCTACCTGCACTTAGGTGAATTCAAGACGGGAAGCATGAGGGTTAATCTGCTAACGTTTCGGTGCCTCGTCTGAGGAGGGACGAGGAGGGCTGCTGCCACAACTACGGTACAACTACGGCACACCTGTGGTTTTTCTTCAGCGCCTGGGGAGCCGGACTGACTGTTTCTCGACAGGGAGAAAGACAAGCGGAGCAGCAACGGAGCAAACCGATTTGATTCAGCGATTCTAGCTTGGAAGAGTTTTGGACATTGCCGATTGCCGAACTCTAGTACTGCTTGGCTGGTAAGAACTATAGTTCTGACTCTTCGTTTCAACTTTACGCTGCGGAGATATTTGGAAAAGCTCTCATATATTCCTGTTGCAATACACCGCAGCCTCTAGCTGCACCCTCTACTCTGCATTTAAAAAAAAAAAAAAAAACTTTCTTTTTTATTGCTGTCATGGCTCCAAAGGGCAGGGGAGCCAAAGTGAAAGGCGCAGCTAACCCAAACGCTAACACTAATATTAATGCTACAATAGCTATAGCAGGTACAGGTACAGTAGCTACACCCACGGCGGCTGCCTCCTCCGCTTG
This sequence comes from Lissotriton helveticus, assembly GCF_964261635.1. Taxonomy (NCBI): domain Eukaryota; kingdom Metazoa; phylum Chordata; class Amphibia; order Caudata; family Salamandridae; genus Lissotriton; species Lissotriton helveticus. Next base: position 289,082,545 of record NC_136063.1, on the reverse strand, counting down.
TAATGAGGATTCTGTGTCTAATAATTCAACTCAGAACATAATAGTCACCCCTGAGCTCAGTTCTATTGTCCGTACTCGCAATGGGGGTATAAGAGAGCGTATTGTACCTGACTTATTTAAAAAGAAAAATACTGCTGCTGTGGCGAACGTACCTAAGAGTGTTGTCCAGACGCCTCTCACTCTCACCTCTAAGCAGTCTAACGGGCATGGCATTCCCGACCCTTCAGGAGCAATCAGAAAACAGCAGTTATTGCCGAGCTCCATGCAGTTACCTGGAAATGTAGTAGAAGACGTGGGAACTCCTCACGAACAAGATATTGAGGACGAGCTGGCAGATCTGTGCCAGGCTGTTGAAGAAGTCAGAGTCTCGGCTCGGGCAGATGATGGAAGATCCCAGGCAGTTAAGCTGCACACTAATGCTAGTCTATCTAAGCATAATGTGGACAAGGGAAGGGAAAGAGACATGCTAATGGTTGCTGCAAATGATGGAGAATCTGTTGGGTCAGGGGGGCAGTTTTACTCGATGTCAGACGTTTCTATAGTATCAGAAGGAGAGGATGATGACGGCAACAACAATGAGCACTTTTCTCTTTCAGGTGATTAGGCAGATGACGGCAACCTATCTACAGAAGAGGGCATTTCAAATTCAAACTCTCTGATAAGCCAGGAGGTTCTCGGGACATTTCGGAGGATTCCGGAAATTCAGAATCCCCCCCCTTATTAATAGTTCTTGCACGATGGCCCAGCCACAATGGGAGGGAGCGCATGAACTTCAGGAGAACCAAGAAGATGCACATGATAACTTTGAAGGAGAAGGTGAAATCCATTTACAATCTGCAAACATCTATGTATAAAATTATTATGGCTCATAGAGAGGAGACGAAAGCGGAGGGGCTGCGGACACAGGGAGCTGTTCGCAAGCTGCAAAATGTGGTCCGCCGACTAGCGAAGTCTTGTAACGAAACCACCACGAGAGTTCAGGAACTAGAAACCCGGATGTCAACTGTTGAAGACGAGCTTTCCAATCATAAAATTTCAATCAACGAGATGCAAAAGAATGGCCAGGACATAGATTGGAAACTCACAGACTTGGAAAATCGGGCACGCCGAAACAATCTGCGTATATTGGGGATACCAGAACAGTCAGAGGGAAAAGATGTACGCCGCTTTGTTGTTGACCTCTGTACAGCAGCTTTTCCAGATCTTAAAGACTGGGACTGGGACAAAGAGATCATAAGGGCTCATCGCTTTCCCTTTACCCAGAGACGAGACAAGGGTGGGAAACCCAGGGCTATCCTTTTTTGTTTGCATAATTATCTTCTCCGAGAAATCTTGTATGATTTAGCTAGACCGTTACAAACTAGGAAGGGTCTGGGGCACAAATTTTTTGTACGGCCTGATTTTTGTAAGGTAACGGTGCAACAACGCTGGAGGCTTAGGCAGTTAATATCACCCATTCATGCAAAGGGAGGGCAGGTTTTTTTACTAAATCCTGCTAAATTAAAGGTGGTTTACAAGGGGAAAACAATTTTCTTTGTTTCAGAGATTAAAGCGCAGCAATTTATAGACGCAATGTAAGTCTAATTAGGGAAGGATTTATGTATAGGAATAAGTAGTCAATTGCGCATCTTTCTTTTGTTTTCTTCCTACTTCTGGGATGGGTGATCCAGCCTTAGGGTGTTAAGCGGGTTGGGTAGTACAGGTAGGGAGACTTCTTTCACAACCACTCACCATCAATGAGGACTTTTGTCCTTACGCCTCTGTTGGGTGGGTTGTCTGAGGGTGGGGGGTGGGAAGGGAAAGGGAGGAGGGAGGGGGCGGAGGGAAGGGGGGTGCTCTGGGGCAAGGAAAGACAGTAAATGATCAGTCTAAGGCAACTAAGATTAAAATTGTGTCTGCAATAATGCATTCTATATATCTAACGCTATTTTCATTGTCTGTGATAGGTTCTTAATTAGACAGGATAATGGGTAAAATTCTGATTTGTTCGTGGAACGTTAGCGGGCTAAATGATAAAAAAAAAAGGGGCATAATGGGACAGATGCTGAAAACTATGTGTATTGATTTAATATGCATTCAAGAAATTCACCTGCCCTGGAAGAATAGAGGTTGGCTTAAGGATCTTGGACTAGAGGTTGTTGGCTGTTTGCGACAGACTTCTACCATAAGAGGCGTTGCTATTCTGAAACGATTTGGGATGGGGCAGGTAAAAAGAACTAAGGAGGACTCGCTGGGTCGACGGGTAATAATTGAACTGAAACTTGGCAATGTAATTCTGACAATTTGCTCAGTTTATGGGTCCAATGCTGACAACCCTTTGGTTTTACATCAATTAAGCATTGAATTAGCTCTATGGCCACCTTTGTTAATAATGTGTGGGGATTTTAATTTACACTTAGAAGAGACATTTGATTTACGCAGTAGTGATCCCTACGCTGGTAGGAAGAAGAATGTCTATAGAGCTGTTAAAAGCATGGTTTACGAATTTGGATTAGTTGATGTAGGACATCTCACTTCTGGGGCGACACCTGGGTGTACCTTTTTTTCTGCCCCACATCGGAAATACTTTAGGCTTGACTATTTTTTTGTCGCTACAAGCCTTGTTAATACTTGTACAAACTTAGGGTACAAGGTCCTTCCTAGGGTGATTTCTGATCACAACCCTATCGTTCTTAGTCTTGACCTAAATCTTCCACAAAACTCTAAACCTTGGTCCTTTGAGCGCAAACTTTTGTATGATCCATCCTATCTTGAACATATGAATAAATGGATTCCTAAATTTTTCGAAAATAATAGGGGATCAGCCCCTATCGAGATAGTATGGGATACATTTAAGTGTGGGGTACAGGGCGAAACTTTGAGTTATTCATTGAAAAAACAGAGGGAGTGTAAGAAGAAGGACGAAGTGGAGATGAAAAAATTGAGAGATCTTGAGATAAATCTTATGCAGGCATGTAAGGGGGACTAGATACCGATAACATCCTAAAAGACCGATTGATGCAGAAGGTGAGGATCCATCGGAGTTTCTCCACGAAACTTGCTCAGCAACTTACTGCATTCCGTGCCAAGGTTTATGAAGTCGGGGAAAATTCAGGAAAACATTTGTCTAAGAGAGTGCGGCAGAAGGCTGTGTTCTCTAGCATAGAGAAAATAGGGAATGATGCAGGGCAAGTTTTTAACAATACCACAGAGATACTTGAGGTGTTTCGTGAATTTGACTCTAGGCTCTACACAGAGGATGGTGGGCCGAATCTCGAAGTCAGAGTTTCTAAGTTTATTGACCCTGTGGTTAACGGTATATTATTAGTAGAGGAAAGGGAGCAGCTGGATTTACCCATTACGTGGGAAGAAATAGAATCCTCCCTTTTGTCCCTAGCACCTGGTAAAGCAGCAGGGCCCGATGCTATCCCTCTGGAGTTTTTCAGGCATTTCCGAATTATTTTAAAGTCCGAATTGGTGTCATTATTTATAGCAGCACAGCAGGGCACCGCCCCTCCTTCCTGGCAAGGATCAACAATAATAGTTTTCTTAAAGAAGGACAAACCTCCCCTTTCCCCATCTTCATTCTGCCCTATCTCACTCATAAATATAGATAGTAAGATTTTTTCTAAGATCCTGGCCTCACGATTATCCTGTGTCATAACCCCATTGGTTTCCAAATACCAACATGGCGTTATTCCTGCACGTGACACAGTCGATCACATCCGCCGAGTTATTACTTTTCTGGACTGGGCCCAGGCATCCCGATCAAATATTGGATGGATTTTGTTAGATGCTGAAAAGGCTTTTGATCGGGTTGCCTGGGCCTATATGTGGGATATTTTGTCTAGAAAAGGATTTGGTCAGGGTTTTTTAACGGCATTAAAGACTATGTACTCTGCCCCTAAAGCTCGTATTCGCATTAACGCGCAGGTCTCTTCTATTTTTCCAATTACTCGGGGCACACGACAAGGGTGCCCCTGCTCTCCTTTACTTTTAGCACTTTATATTGATCCTTTAGTTAATCATTTTAATTTGGAAGAAAAGATCAAGCCAGTGGTGCTGGTTAATGTAAGTTATCGGGCACGAGCATACGCCGACAACATTGTTGTCGTCACAACTGATGTCCAGACTGCGTTGCCGGCAATTAACGACTTAGCCTCGGAGTTTGGAGTATTTTCAGGGTACAAACTTAACTTGCTGAAAACTCAGATCTTATGGTCAGGAGATAACCTCTTGATAAATTTTCCAACAGTTTCAGAGGTTACGTACCTTGGAATCAAAATTTCGTTACCTATATCTGGTATTCCGGAATTAAATATGAATCCAGTAATAACTAAAATTAACTCCACGCTAGAACGTTTAGATCACTTACATTTTTCTTTGCAAGGCAGAGCTAATGTCTTAAAAATGTTAATCCTACCTAAGGTATTATACATGTTTCGCTCAATACCCCTGGAATTCCCTCCCTCTTTTTTTAAAAACTTAGAAAGGGCGGTTACAAACGGCAACGGAAGGCCCTCAAATAAATGATTCTTAGTAAAGAGTGTGGGGGGTGGAATGTCCCTTATTTTTTGTTCTATTATTTTGCGGCCTCCCTGCAATATATTAGTCCTTTGATAATTGGGGATAGAGACCGAATCCCGGCCTGCAGGACTCCGTCTATTTATGAGATGATTATGGGAGAAGGGATGAATGCTTTCCAATTGACCCTGTCGAAGGCCTTGGCTGCGTCCAAAGTAAGAATTGCCAAGGGTAGTAGTGAATTAGTTGCCATGTCGATTGCACCTATTAGGTCGTATATTAGCTCGTAAAGTTGGCGACCTTTAACAAAGCCTTTTTGGTTGGGATGTAGGACTGAGGGGGCTACCTGTCCCAATCGCTTGGCAAGTATTGACGCAAAGATCTTATAATCAGTGTTGAGAACTGAAATTGGACGATACGAACCGCAGGCGGTGGCTGCTTTGCCTGGTTTCAAAATAAGCGTGATGAGGCTTTATTCCATGATAAGGGAGGTAAATCTCCATCTACCAGTATTTGATTGAATAGTATGGTGAGAAAGGGAGCGATATCTGCTGCAAGATGTTTATATAGCTCTTCTGGAAGACCATCCGGGCCCGCCGCCTTTCCAGATTTACTGTTTAATATAGCAGATAATACCTCCTCACCCGTAATAGGGTGGTCTAACAGATTCCCTTGTTCTTCAGTAAGTACTTGTAGGGAGATTTTATTAAGCCAGTTTTCTACATCCATAGGGGTGATGTTGTTGTCCTCTCGATATATAGCCTGGAAAAAATCTTTGAAAGCTGACCTTATTTCTGGATCCGAGGATGCTGTACCAGAGCCAGTATTTATAGAGTCGATATTATTATGCGTTTGATCTATTCTAGACTTCCAGGCTAGTAGTTTGCCTGCCCCTTCACCGAATTCGAAATTGGCTAGTTTACTGGCTTCCCACCTTAGCATAAGACGTTGGTTTAAAACTGAAGCCATTTGCCCTTTAAGTTTAGTCAGCTCCTCTTGCTTAGCATGCAGGACTTGGTCTGAGCAATAATTTAGATTGTCTAATTCTGATTGGGCTTTTAATATATTGGCCTCTATTTACGTAACCGCTTGGGTGTATTGTTTCTTACGAAACAAAGTTTTATTCTTGATGATCCCTCTCAAAGAGCATTTATAAGCGTCCCATACTAAGCTAGAGCACGCCGAACCTATGTTGGTTTTAAAGAATTCTTGCGTCTCCACCTTAATATACTCCAAATCCTCAGGAGATGTAAGAAAAGATCTATCAATTGACCACGACCTTGTCAAGATTTGGGACTGTATTTCAAAGTCTAGGAGTATAGCCGAATGATCGGCCAGGTGAGATGGTAGATAAATTATATTCCTAACTGACTTATTCAAGCATTTGCTTACCAGTATAAAATCAATCCTAGATCTGTGGCGGTACTTATCATTTCTAAAGGAAAAGCCGGATTTCTGACCCGACCTTACCCTCCAAATATCAATAAGTCCGTATTGATACATATTTTTAGTTAGAAGGTCTCTAGATTTAGAGTGAAGCTGTTGTCGACTAGAAGGAGACTTATCTAGCTGCGGGTCAAGTACAATGTTAAAATCTCCCGCTATTATCATAGGCTCTGGAAAATGTAACAGCTCGGAAAACAGCGTGGCCAGGACAGAAGGATCATCGCGGTTAGGCCCATAATAACCAACCAGCGTAACGCATGACCCCCCTATCATAACAGCTGCGATTGCCCATCTACCATGAGGATCGACCTTTTGCTTCAGAAGTCTTGTTGTGATGGTTTTTTTAAATAAAATAACACCCCCTCTTATATTAACTGTCTGAGACGTAGAAACTGACAGATCTATCATCTATTCTTTTTTACCAAATCCTGTACTTCAGCTTCAACCAGGTGTGTCTCCTGGAGAATAATGACCTGCGCATCGAAATCTCGAATGTATTGTACAATTGTGTTGGCTCTAGGCTTGGTGCGCAGGCCATTAACATTCCAGGAGAGAATCTTAGTGGTAGTCATACTTGGCGTATCTAATAATAGTGAATGGGAGTCCTGCTAATATATTCTCCCTAGTATTATTGAAAAAAGCAAGATTCGTCCATTGTTTATTTGTAGAATTATCGACCGCCATTTTAGAAATGAGAAACATTTTATTTTTTATTTCCCTAACCCTTTCCCTCGTGAGCACCACCCCCCCACCCCTGAGGAACCCTTGATTATCCAACCGGAAGGAATCCGGTTTATGATACCCCTGATACTCTATCCAGGCTCTAACGGGGCGTTACAGATTAGAATATTAGAGGACTAAATTGACCTACGTTTAGTAAAGCCTCTGAATAGATAGCTTAAAATAGCTTAAAACGTTATCTTTATAAGGTATTATTCAGGGAAAAATATATAAACTCGTGCTCTATGTGATTTGCTGTTGTGAAATATTTATTGTATATATATATATATATATATATATTTTTTTTTTTCTATTAGAACTTTACGTGCCATTGAAGTGATTCCCCCCTTTTTTTTATAGTATCTTCTTTTCTGAGCTAAACTATTGTGTTTGTCTTCTATTAGAAAGATTCATACCAGGCTAAGATTTATTTTTTATTTTTTTTACTCTCAGCCTGTGATTAAGCTAGAGTTAATTTTTTGAGGTGCCTAAGCTTAACAATAATTCATCTGCTGCTTGGACTGTGCGGACATTGATCATTTTGTTATTTAGCATGATCTTAAGTGCTGCAGGGAAGCTCAGCTGGACAGATGCTCCCAAGTTTCTAAATGCCTCCATCCTCCGACCCAGCTCTCACTGTCTATCAAGGGTCACCCTCGACAAGTCAGAGCGGACTTGAAAGGAAAAGCCTTCGCCTGTCAAAGATTTTTGTTTTAGGGCCAGATTTAAGATATGATCCTTGAGTTGAAAAGTATGGAAATTCACCAGAATCTTGCGAGGCTTTGCACGTTGCGGATTACGCCGGAATGGATCCCTATGTATCCGCTGAATGTCCAAGTTGAGCTCCGCCTCTGTGTGTTTTAAATTTAGAGATTTTATTAGGAGTTGGATGATGTAAGCCTTGATGTCGGAGCCTTCGTTTGCTTCTGGCACATTTAAAATCCGAATATTACATCTCCTCGCATTGTTCTCCAAAACCTCTATTCTTTCAGCCAGTGCACTATCCTCTCTTTTAAGCTTCAATATCTCCTCTTTAGCATTGTCTAGTTCTATGGACATAACTGCTGTTGTCTCTTCCAAGGCCCCGGTTCTTGAAAATAATCCATCAATTTTGCTGTCCAGTGATTCACAATAGGACCTAATCTCTCTCTGGATTTTAGATGACTCCTCAAATCCTCGTTTAATGTCGGCTGTCAAATTTGAAAACATAGTTAGCACTGAGGAAAGGTCTAAAGGTGAGGTAGAAACAGTGGCTTCCGGTGACAACTGTGCTTCAGGACTGAGAGCTAGAGGAATCTCAGTTAGTTGCAGTACAGTGCTCTGAGTATTCTGAGCCGGAACTGGAAGAGCTTCAAGTGCTTGAGACCGATTGTCTGAACCTAATGCCTGACTTTCGTTTGCCACATGGTTGATACTGTTGCCAAGGAGACCCGGGTCTACCAGACCTGTGTTACTAGATGAAACGGCAGTATTCATGTCAGAGTTTAAGGTATTAAGACCGCGCTATCACCACTAAAGTCACCAGGGTTATCTAACGTAGCGGCTGGTTGTATGTTTTCCATATTTAGAGAGACAGGGGCCCTATTTCTAAGTGTTGGGCTAAGGATTGTCTCTAATGGTGTTATGGTAGAGAAATGACTACTCTGTGCAAGGCTCAGAACCTGAGGTATTGCCCTAAAGTACGAGCGCAGAGATGGTGTTATCTTTGAGCTCTGGTCCAAGACCGATTTTGTTGCCTTGGACCTCTTAGATCGTTTAGGTTTTGCTTCTGCCGAGAGGTAAGAGGAGGATTTAGCTGGTGTAATTTTTGTGCCCCCAATAGTACCACTAGACCTAGTAGATACTGCACTAATTGGGATTTCTAATTTAGAGCTTACAACCGCGTTGTCCCAAACCTCCTGCCCAGTGGCCTGTGTAGCCTGTGTGGACTCCAGTACTGGGGCGGAAAACAGGTTAGATTTTTCTGAAACTGAAAGTGTCCCCCCTCGGTTATAGTGTACACTGCCAACTTTAGCTATTTTCCTACTTCTATGACCCTTTCTAGATACTACTAAGGTCGATTTTGTCGATTTATTAGCTAACTCGGGTTGAGTAGCGGTTCTACTTCTAAGGGAGTATGAATTTTTTGCAGGACTAATAGCCTGCTTTGTTCCTCCTAACGTAGAGCTTATGTCTTCTTTGAAACCAAAACGTGCAGCAGCGGGGCTCTCAAACTGTCCCACAAACTTTGTCACATGCAGCTCTCGAGGTTGGGTAACCACCGCCTCCTCCGCCCCCTGGACCCCCTTCACTTCGTTTGTATGCAGGTCCAAAACTGCAAAACCTCCAGTCCCCTCCAGCAGCGTGGGAGCCGAAGCCGAGAAATCCTCGGAGGTGTCTCCGCCTCTGCCTGCTGCCGTTTGCTGGCCTTCCTTATCCGCAACCGTAGGTAGAATGTCTCTATGCTGAGAGCGAGCTTGTCTCCCTCGGCGGTGCTCCAGGGCGGCTCGGTCCCACTTCCAGGGTGTCGACGTTGGGCGGATCCCCGTCTGCAGTGCTGACTGAGCCGGCAACGGGTGAGTAAACGCCAGGCGAAAGTGAGAGCAAAACACGCCCCCAGTGAACGCAAGCATGAAGACAGGTAGGAGAACGAGCTAAGAGCTCGGATGTTTCGGTAATCCAAATCGGTACAAAAATTAATCGTTCGCAAAAATAGAGACTATGTAAAATCTCCGCATAACCCAATCCTGCTAACACCTGAATGTAGCCCTCATCTGGGAGGTGAGAAGCCCGAACGCACCGCTAGAGCCCAGAGCGGGATATCGTGGCCGCTAGCCTGCAGCCGCCATGTTCCTCCCTCGAGAAGGGATGAATGCAGATAGAACCTAGTTATTACAAAAAAACGAAATTCACGATCCTAAAAGCAACATTTGGCGTATGGCAAAAAGTTAGGAAACATCTGGCATTAACTAAATTGAACGCCTACACACCTTTTGAAGGGTCCGGCTTATTACCTTTCGAAATTTTTTCCGACTTGCCAGCCATTAGGTGGAATGTAAAAGGGGTACGATATCTGGGCGATCTCTTCAGTGAAGGCCATTTTGCCTCCTTTCAGGAGTTACAGAGCAAGTACTCCTTAAGCAGAAATTATTTTTTAAAATTTCTACAGATCCGTAGTTTTTTTCAAAATTGTCTGTCTATCTCAGCCAATAGCATGAACAGAGTCGCCCTCTTGGATCACTTGCAAAAAAGTGCATCAATTGGTATTTTATATTTAAGTTTGATACAGGAATTTGGGGATGATTTAGATGCTTGTCAGGTGAAGTGGGTAACTAAACTGGGGATTCCTGAAATTGATGTTCATGGTATGTTAAACTTGCCTCTGTATTTTTAATAACTGGGATGATGAAATCTCAACATTTTATGTGCATACACGACCTCTATTATACTCCCAGTAAAGTTGTTAAATGGAGCACGACAGTAGGGACAAAATGTAATCGATGTGGCTTGTTTGCAGCTGATGTTGTATTCCTTTTTTTTTTCAATGCCCTAAGCTTGGAGAGTTTTTTCAACAAATTGAGAACTTTTTGGCTGCAGTTGTTAAGTCTAAGATCACAGTAACCGCAGAGCTGGTGTTAATTGGCATGGACTCAGGCACCCCAAGACTTAAACCTTAAATTTGCTTTCTTTTCATTTGTATGGCGGTAGCCCGAGCATGTATTACAAGGGATTGGATTAATCCGGATCCCCCTTCTTTTTTCAACTGGAGGAAGAGATTATTATTTATGTATAATATAGAATCTGCTATGTATAAAGTTAAGGGGGTCAAAAGAAGGGCTTTGGAAGTAAAAATTTGGGCCCCAATTGCTGATTGGATCTAAATATCGATTTATGCTGTGTATGTTAGTAATGATTTGTAATGAAATGCATTTTCGAAGTCGAGACTGTTCACTGCTGTATTTCCTTGCATAAAATAATAAAATAAAAAAATAAAAATACATTTAAAAAAAGATGTGTTGAGAAACAGATTGTTCCTGTAGTAACAAATACTTTTTACTTTAAAAGAGTTCATTCAACTTTGTGAAGTGGGTGTGATATTGTGAATAATGTAATAGTTCTGTTACTGTAACTACGGTGTCCCTAATCCCTTCATAGGGATTGTTAGTAACCCAAAAGCAATAGTTCTGTTACAGTAACACATTGAGTAGCGTTCTGAGGGGCTACAATAACTTGTCTTTCACATTCATCGTTGGTGCATTGAAGCAAGTTCACCTGTGTCATCCAGGGGTGGGAAGCACTAGGGCTGGGCAGAACTTGCAAAGTTTCACTCTGCAGATTTCTGTGGAGTTACAGAAAACCTCCAAGAGATTCCACAGAATGCCACCAACAGGCGGAAATTATGCAGCTTGCTCTGCAATTTAGCATTGATTCAGTACCATGATCAGCTCTGAAAATCAGTGTGAATGGCACCGTGAGTTGCGCAAGAGCACGCGGCCATTTGAGTTGATTTTGCCATTGCTTGAGTAGAAAATGTACTCAAGCAGCAACAAATCTACTCAAATAGAAGCCCTTTGGCCACGACCATTCTCGAATGTCGACAACCACCCGTGTTAGAAAATCATGCTAGGGGATGCCACATCTCATGCATGCTTGCCAGCTCACATATTCTGGAGCCTCGTGAGAGAAAAATTCAGCCACGCGATGACTTGCAGAATTTGATCTGAACTCAGCATTAAAGAGAAAGATAGAGTGATCAAAATTCTGCCAATTCTGTGGGCAGAACGGAATATTTAACCCACCTCTAGAAAGTACACCTTGTAGGGCTATGCCAAAGTCAAAGCTTACGCAACAGTTGGCACCCAATGTGGGGCTTTTGTCTTACGGTTACATCTTGAGTAGTTTTTCACTACACACACGCATGAACCATTATTGCTTAGTTACAGAGAAGGCCATGGTAATAATATTTACCTCCTACAGGGGATAAGAGAGCCCCAATCTCCACAGGTTTGTCAAGCTTGCCTCATAAAAGGATATACCCTCTTATGTGGGTTTTCTAATTCTTTGATTCCAATTTTCAAATAAATGCATTTATTAAGGTAGCACCTATTGTGATATGGGCCAATTACGGGGAAGCAGTTACTAGGCATCTCAAAGTTTGAGGTGTCCCCGATGTGGGGCGGGGGAAGTTACTTTTGTAATAGCTGCACATGCAGCGTAAGCCTTTGTGACAGTTTACTCATGAGTTTGAGCCTATCGATGCTGCCTCAGGGCAGTTTCATACCTATACAGCGGTAGATATGCCTGAACACTATAGGGCTTACCAAGATTTGGAAATCCCTTTAACTTACCAGGAACACCAAAGTTGGTTTTCTCTTTAGATGCCTGATGGGCAGAGAAATGTCGATTTTGAGCCACTGAGCAATGAAGAGTCTACGTGCCAAGCCTTGGCCGGCTATACTCCAGTACCTCGCCCTGACAACTTAACACATGCTGAAGTGATAGGGGTGTTAAATTATACAGTCACCTTATACAGAAGACTTGTACAGTTCAGGAAAATGTACGTTGAGCTCCAGACCTGCTGTCACAGCAGGACCTGCGGTTGGAGCTGGACCTGCTGCTCCCGCACAACAAACTATTAATCCACGGACTATTAATGCTTTCATGGTAAAAGCGCCCACAAATTGTGATAAAATGGCTTTCTGGATTGCTTGAAAGACCAGTCAGTTGGAGGCAGTGTGTCTATTCACTACCCACCAAGACCAATATAAGATACAGACTATGGGCCTTATTACGAGTTTGGCAGATGAGCTACTCTGTTATAAACATGACGGATATCCGGTCCGCCATATTACAAGTTCCATAGGATATAATTGAATTGTAATTAGGTGAATGGGATATCCATCACATTTGCGACGGAGTAACCCTGTTCGCCAAACTCATAATCAGCCCTAATGTATCTTCTTCTTAGAATGGTGCCACCCATAGAGTAGAACACTAGTACGCATGATATGCCTTCATTAGCAGTTCTCCCTGATGTACTTAGACAGGTACAGATGAGCACCGAGCTGTACCAGCTCTGGACTTAGGAATGAAGTTAATGGGGAATTCTCTACAGTGTCATCTATCATCCTAAACAATCTTAAGGGAGAGGCTTCAGTTCTGGCTATACCTCAGAGACTGGAAACAGTTCCAGCTCAAAATCATGAGCGGGAACTACCAAAAATAATTGTGGAAGTGTACACCTCTGTTGGTAGGGATACCTTGAGTACTCGACCCGTTAAACCACACTTAAAACCTAAAAATGACACTGGGGGTTCTGTTAAAGAAACATCCACAATGGAAGGGGAGAAAAAACAGGATGACAATGACAAAAGACAGAGTGGATCCCCCGCTTCTTGTGAATCTAGTAAAGAAGCTTCTAACTTAGGAGAACATGAAAAAATGTAAAAACCTGAATAGTACCAGTATTCTGATAGCCGTTCTTCACGTACCTTTTAGGACACTGACGGTAAAAGAACAGAGAGGGGGAGCTGATCCGAGTACCGAAGAAAAGAGGAGTACAGTAGGAAAAGTGAAGCAGAATGTGACACTGACGTTAGCATACAGAGGGAAGAGAAAGGATTGGACTCAAAAACCCCAATAAAGAAGAAGAAAAAAGTAGGACTTTCTAAGAAACATGCAGATACAGCTACGAGCTCTTCTGCAAAACAGGACTTGGGCAAGAGCACTTCTAGACAGTGCAGCACAAGTCACATTAGTGCATCAGATGCTTCAGAGGTTTCTGGATGCAAATCCAACTGTTGACTTTATACAGATCGAGACGCCAAATAAACACATAAATCCTCCTGATAGGATTTACAATCTAAACATACAAATTGAAGGGGACATAAAACGGTTTTTTAAAGATGTCTTTGGCCACAATTATCTGATGATATGATATCATGGCAGTGGAAGAAGACTGGCCTCCACTCATTATTATAGAAGCACCTCAGGGGGAGAAAGTCATAAGGGTATTCTTCTCTCCCATAGTACCTGAGGATATCAGTGAAATCTCCAGTGACTGGGCTGCTCCAGTCTTATACAGAAATCAAACGGGATGGGACAAACAATAGTACACATCATTCCCCTACATAGCATAGCTCAACCATAAGCACAATACCCTTCAAAGCCAAAAGCAAAACTAGGTATAAAAGCAATATTAGAACAATTGAAGCACCAAAGCATAATAGAGCCTCGTCTTTCACCAATGAATATTACCCTTTTTCCTGTCTCCAAACCAGATGGCTCCTATAGAATAGTCTTACACTATAGAAATCTTAATTTGTGCATACGTGAACCTACGCGGTACAAAATGCACATAGCACATGTTTAGTGATTTAGCTGTGCGGAAAAAAATACAAAACAACCCTGGATATTTCCAATGGGTTCTTTAGTCAAAACATAGTGCCTAAGAGTGAGTATCTAACCCTTTCAGTTTCGAAGGAGTTCAGTTTGTGGTCCGACATTTGCCCATATGCTATAAGAACAGTCCTGGCTTATTTTCTGCATGTATCACGGAGGTCTTACAACTAGATCCTCAGGTATTGTCATACATTGACGATATCTATCTTACTGATGATGATTTATATCTACACCTAACCAGGGTAGCCAGAGTGGTGATCATATTAACGTGGTTACAAAATTAATTTTAAGAAATCAAAGATTGCCTACCTGACCGTGACGTTTTTGGGATGAGAGTTGGAATATGTGTTATCCAGCTAGGGAAAGGTTCTTGCTCAGGACGTCCTTCAGAAGTGTGCTACCTTGCAACCTCCCAATGCACTGAAAAAGTTGCAATTCCTGCCAGGATCTCTTAACTTTGGACGTACTTATTTGCCCCACTACTCTGAGAGAGTGAAGCCCTTGTATGACTTGATTTTGCCCACATGTTCATCCTAGCAATGGCTGAGCTTGCACACTGATATCTTGCGTGCAGACATGCTTAAGACAAAATATTTACAAACTAGGGATAACAAAACCAACCTAATTTTCAGAGTCATACCCAGATGGTCTCCACTGCTTACAAGTCTCACTTGTATTCCTTAGCTGAATTACATTTCGCTTTCATCGAAAAAATCCTAACGGGTGTGCAAACAGCTATCTTAAAGGAGCACCTTTTGGTGCAGGTAAAACTTCATTGTTCTTTCTCCCATACCAACACTAGAAGCGTCCATTAAGGCAAGCATTCCTAATGCATATGCCCTACACCCAAGATGGGTACAGTGGGCTCCTCCTTTAAGTGCAATGGATGTGAAGTTTTAGTATGATCCTACTCTTCATACCCAGGCTTTTCTCCATTGTGACATGTTTCAGCCAATAGAATCGCCTGTGTGGGTCGGTCGGCTTTCTTCAGGACCTTATTTTTGCGCAAATCCTGTAAGTGTAACTGCCCTTTATCGCTGTGTAGATCCGTCTTTATAAAAAAGCTTTTAAGAAAGGGATACAGGGTGCGGGAGATGAATAGGTAAAGATTTGGGTGCTGCCCTTTGACAGAAGTGTGACTATACGGAGCTCCCCTCACAGATTGACCCTATGAAGCCTTATTGACTAAATAGGCCAACTGAGACCAACGCAAGAAGGAAAAAGTCCAAAATACTTGTCTGTATGATGTGCGTGCATGTCTTTCTTAAAAACTTTTTTTAAAAGACGGATATACATGGTGATATAGGCCAGTTACACTTATAGGGATTCACTCAAAAATAAGGTCCTGAAGAAAGCTGACCAACTCACATGGGTGAATCTATCGGCTGAAACATGCCGACCTCAGATGTATAGGATCTATAGGTCTTTAACCTTGCCAATGGACCATCCATTAAAAAAGTACATTGATGCAGCACACAATTTTAATTTCTTCTCACAATCCCTAAAACCATATAGCCAAGGAACTACACCCATCCCCATCCCCCACACGTGGTGAGCGGGATGAGGGTACGATGATGAAGCAAGCCATAGATGGTACCTGTGGGTGAGGACCTAAAAAATATCCCACAAGGGCACAGTGATTTTGACCGATTTATCCGGATGAACAACCCTACAACGGAGTGAGACAGTGGCAAAGCAACATTCTGCCTTGTGGATAGGAATAGCATCCAACAAAATTAGGTAGCCCTCCTCAAGTATTATTGTATATAAAAAGGGTAGCTGAGGGTAAAACATCACACATACTTCTAACTCCTCCTAATTGTTGTCTCAACAAGGAAATCAACAACATGGAGTACGTGTATCCAGCTGAACAAAGGTGCTGAAACACTCCAAAACACTATATGAAACATGCTTAGCTTTCCGAACTCAGCAAGCACTGGATGCTCATATATCTCAAAATGAACACAAGTGAAACCTGTATTCTGGTGCATAAACTGTCCAACTGAAATCATCCTGGACGTACGGTTGGAATAACTCCCAGTGGCTTATCTTGCTGCGAAGTTATCATTCAGCCTTTACAATTCCGAGCAATGCAACTGTCCCTTTTAAAATATGCAATTTATGACAGTGCAATATCACCAGTGGCACTTTCGATGCAGCTCTTGATGAGTGACTTGACTCATTGTTATGTTTTAAGCCTCCTGAAAATGAGCAGCAATTGCTATTGAGTGCTCAGACGAGCAGTCAATTGCTGACAATGGAATACACAGATAACTCACAAGGAACATGCTCTGTATGGATTCCTTAAAGATCACACATATGCAGCATGTATACCTGACGGTGTTGAAATGTCCTCTGATGAGGAATTAACTTAACAAGTGAGTCGACCAACGAAAAAAACATGTATACCACAAAAGCGTATATGGGCAATGAAGTGAAGACACTTTTTCCATTAAAAATAAATATTGTAACCTTTGCTTTTTTATATACACTGCATATTTTTAGTCTGGCTTATTCCAAATCATCACTGGTATTGTTTAATTACCAACATGCATAAAACATTTTAGATAGACCAAGAACTTCGAACTACAGTAAGTACCTTAGGAGTTGCGGTTTTTAAGAGTTCGGAAAATATATCATTTTTGTGCGCAATTATGCACCACTGAAGTCAATTGGGAAAAGCAGAAAAAAGTATATAAAATCATACAGTGCTTCCACAAAGTTCATCTTCTCCTTTTAGGTTGCTAGCTAGACCAGGTTCAAAGTTCCAGCAGCAGAAGATCGGGAGCATCCCGTATTCAGCCGGGAGCAGGGTGCTGAAGGTGTTTGTAGCTGGTGCACTACGACAAAAGGGGCCAACTTCAAAGACACTGCATAGGAGGACTAGGAAGTAATTCCGGTGGGTCCCACTGAAGGGAGAAGGTCACAAGGGCTGCAGGAGCATGGGAGCACAGCTGGTGTGTCGTTACCGGGGCCAGGCGCAGATCAGATAGGTCAGCCGGGTGGCGTGAGTCGAGAAGTCCTTGCGGTCAGGAGCAAGCAACTTGGAGAGGCAATTTCGGGACAGCTAGGCCACTCAGGATTTGGGTTTCAGGGCTCCTAATGTCCCTCAGTAGGTGTTCACTTCTGGAATTGTTGGAGTCCAGAATTGACTCTTCGTCTCACTGTTTGCTGTAGGGGTCCTGGTACCCTGGGAATTGGTACAGTGCAGCTCCGGTAGGTCCTGGTGTCTCCAAACTTGGTGAACAGACAGATCGGACTCTGCAGAGCTGTTGTACCTCCTTTGTTGTGGTTTCGGTGTCGAAATTGTCGGGGAGCAGTGCATTGACAAACTGGACTCAGAGGGATCGGTGCCTGCAGTGTGCAGAGGAGTGATTCCTTCACTCCAAGGGAGGTTCTTGGTGATTTCTCAAAGTCTGGAGATGCTTTGGGGTTCTTGGAGTCTTCACAGGTTTAGGAAGACACAGCACACTCCGACTATTGAGTCCTAGAAGCAGCAGGCATGGTTTGGCACCAATTATTTCTGGAGCAGGGCTTCAGTTCTGAGGCAGCGAGTCTTCTTTGTCCTGGTTTTCTTCTTGTCCATTGAACAGGGGCAGTGGTTGACATTTCAAAGTGGTGGGGCGCAAAGTGATTTGCATACAGCACCGGAGCGAGCGAGCACAGCGAGCGAGCGCTGCGAGCGAGCCCGAACCCCAAAAGTGGGGTTTGGGGGGGGTAACCCCCCCAAGAAAATTTTGAAAAAAAGAAGAAAAATCCAGCATTTTCAAGCAAATTTGAGAAAGCAGGAAGGTTAATAAAGCAATTGTGAAAGTGCAGTTATTACATTAATAGATGGTATAACATAGGTAGCTGCTTATTCAGTATAACCACAGAGCTTCATACATTTCGTCCTATTACGCTCAGGTGCTGAATTCAGACTATAAGACTTTCATGAAAATCTCAGCTCTAAGAGTAGAAGAAGTTGCACAGCAGTTGGGAAACAGCCTTCACAAAGCACTAGGAAAATGAGAGGCAATTACTTGAAAGCAAACTGAAAGCAATGCATCAAGTAGTAACTTAAAGCAATGCATCCAGCAAAACAGTGCATGCAGTCAACCATACAAAAGTAAACTAAAGCAAGTGTGAACCTGTGAACCTTCACTTTGAAAGCAGGGTGCTAGTCAACAGGCCAGTCACATACATTTAAACTGAAGAAGAGTACACTTCAGCATGCAGGCACCAACATAAAAGCACCAAGCAAGTCAAACAGTTTAATTAAAGAAAAATTAAAGCAATACATCCAGCAAACTAGACAGTGACTCAAAAAGTAAACTGAAGCAAGTGCACACTGAAAGGAATGCGCAGTCATAAGTCATACATTCACATAAAAGCAACTTACCAAGACACCCAATCAATTTCATGGGAAAAACTTGAGCCAATGCACCCAGAAAACCAGACCAGCACACCAAAGCATCCCACCCCTGATTGGATGGCTCTTAGGCTCTTAGGGTCACCCCTCAGTTGTTCGGCAGGGTTGAGCACCCCCCAGTTTTATGCCCTCTGCGTCTGAAGGGGAGACAGGCAAAAGGGGTCATAATGGGACATCTGGCACAGCCACTTTGTAATCGAGGTCACCCACCCAGCTCAAGACTGAGTTACAGGCTGATCTTAAATCTTTAAATAATCACAAGGGTCTCCAGCTAGTTGGTTCTTGAGCCAAAAGAGTCCCCAGCTCACTGGGAGTCTTTACATCGCGCCTGAGATGACATGACAATGTCCCTTAATCCGGAGCAACTGTGGGGACTGGTCTGGGTCTGGATCTGACTTGGTACGAGCAGGATACAAAAAGTAACGGGTAGGTGGCCTATGAGCTGTGTTAAATCACTCGTTAAATTTTAGGCAAAATGTTTAGTTTGACTTTTAAGGTGGACGGATTTCATGAGTACACTTCTGAAAAGCTTGATCAAAAGTCCTATTGCCCTTCAAGAATCTAGTCTTAGCCTTGATCAGAAGCCCCTTCCTGAAGGTTCTGGATGACATCACCCAAAGAATTTACCAAGGCAATCCAGGAGTGATATTAGGTAATAATTCACATGATCAAAGACAACACCTTTATTGCATCTTGAGACAAATTTCCCATCTTTTAAAAGTGTCCTATCAGCACTGAACTATCTACTGACTCTCATACAACAGACCAGCATCAATGATGTCAGGCCTTGACGCAAGGACTAGCAGTCTGTCATCCTGCAGTGAAGCTTTGCGAGATGCAATTTCACAGCTCCACACCTTTCTTTAGCACTGCCATCGCCTATCCACTCTGCAAGCACCAGCAGATGCTCATGTTCCTGCATTCCCTGCTAGACAGTCGGCATCTTACCTATGGGAGATGGGATTGCTCATAAGCATCAACAGGATGTTCAATCCTCTTGGGCCCATGCCTCACTTCACTTTTGTGAGTTAGAGATGGACTCTATTTGGGATCTCCCCTGGGTCCCTCTAGGGCTGCACCAAGCTCGGCACCAACCCAAGTGTGTCCAGAGGCCTATTAAATATTCACAAACATATATGTCCATGATCCATGAGTGCAGACTAGGAACTATTGTAAAACAATTGAAGATCCATTGTGGAGTTCAAATTTGAGTTATTGTGCCCTAGCTGGGCTCACAGTTTTAAAATTACTGCAATGACAAGTGGCAGGGAAATGTGATTTGACATGTAGGAAATCTACTTCCATATACCAGCAACGTCACTCCTAACTGTTTTAAGTCCACTGGCATGGGGACCCAATATATAAATACTAGATATATTAAATATCAAGGAAACATTTGTCCCCACAGTCAACAGCTACACAAGGCCTTTTGCCACGCTGTAGTCAAAAACAAATTTTTCATTACCAAGCCCCACTGTAAATTAACACTTAATGGCATAACAAATCACACAAGAAAACAAATAGAGAAATACCTCAAAGTTCTTTTTTACCGCTTATTAATTTTCAATTCATTGAAGAAAGTACATTTTTGTAAGTATAGTGGAACTCAAAATGTGAAAAACTGTACTTTATGCTGGCTGTCAATGAACAAACTGGATTTTGTCAATCGCGACCACATAACAGGGAGGAATTATCTGGAGTGCGATTAAACAAATGGAAACACTGCTACAACACATCGACTTTTTGAACTGTAGATCCCAGTGGGGTTCTCATGCAATGAAATCTGTTCATACAGTTGACTAAGACTTTCCGGTTGTACCAGCTGGAGGGGAAAGCAGGTTTATCACAGAGGCAGGGTACCTCATTTCATCAGAGTTGTGTAAGGAAACCCAAGGCTTTTGCAGAGCTCCCATAGGTACACAAAATGCAGAAGGCCTCCCTTCTCTGAAGGAGGTCCAGCTTACAACTTAAGACCAGCCAATGGACGATCTGGAGAGATGGAGAGAGACCCAGTGCATGGAAGCCTGTCCTAAAGATCCAAGGGCTGTATGAAACACCACAAGTGACTTTCCCACTAAAAGGGAGCGTGTGTGAATTAGTCCATATTTTCACCTCTAGAGGACTAGCTTTATAATACAAGGTTGTCTTGAGATCACTAAGGACCTGGTGTTTAATTATATAACTAACGCAATCGTCCCTATTAAAAAGTGATTAAACATTTTTTTGTTTGAATTTACTCAAGGATTAAAAAAATCCATAAATATGAACCATCATTAAATAACAAGGTGCAGTGAGGTGAACAAGTGTACTCGGTGCTCAGGCAAAGTGTGACACACATGTGATGTACAACAATATCGGTGTATCACTAATTATGAACTAATGACCCTCATCCTTCCTATTGGGAACTCGCAAATTGCGCAAGCAATTCCCATTCATTCCTATAGGACTCTAGGCCCATAGGAATGAATGGGAATTAATTCCTTAATTGCGACTCGCAATTACCGAGTCGCAATTAAGGAATGTGTAGGAATCACACATTTTATGCGATTCCTATAGGCAATAGCGATTCTTTAATTGCGATTCTTTAAAAATCGCAAATAAAAAATCGCTATTGTCTATTTTGATGCATGTGCGCCTAAATCCAATAACCACTGGGATGACCATTAAGTTTGGGCTCCAGGGTAGTGTACTACTCGCCGGAAAGCGCTTTTACTCCTAGTCAGGGGTAGTAAGTGCTATATAAATGCAAGTTCAATTATTGCTGCTGGGTCCAGTCTGAACTCTCTCTTCGCCAGCCCTGCCGATTGACATGGCTGGCAAAAGCATGCACTAAGCTGTTTATTCTACCAGGTTAGCAACTTCATCTCAAGAATACAATTCCTGTCTGGTTCTCGGGCTGGCACCAACCCAGAGCTCCAAGACCCATTCACAGCCTGACGTTCTGCATT
The DNA here is from genome assembly GCF_964261635.1 of Lissotriton helveticus. NCBI lineage: Eukaryota > Metazoa > Chordata > Amphibia > Caudata > Salamandridae > Lissotriton > Lissotriton helveticus. The sequence continues at coordinate 289,061,137 of NC_136063.1, read as the reverse complement.
GGTTGTGAAAGTTTAGCTTGGACACTTGGCAAGAGGCCAGCTGGCAACAGGTGTAAAGTCAGCAGGGAGGAACTGCAGGCTGCCCCATCCATTCAGACACAGCAGGGAACAAGCAGGAATCATTACTAATAAAAGAGACACAAACTACCACCCCCACCGAAAGAGAATTTAAAGTCAAATCGATGAAACAAGCTGAAAAGACAAAAGAGTTCTCGTGAAAAAAATTAATATTAATGTGCACTATACTAGACCTTATATATCTTGATTGTGGTTAGTTTTATTTTCTTACCGATATATAAAAATTAAGAGCTGAAGATTCGAGTTAATGTCTGATGCATCCTTTCATCTTTTGAAATAATGACTGCGCTATACATTATGCTGGCTGATGTACATAATATGCAAACGTATATACAGTTACACCCATCTACTTACGTGAAATAGATTGCTTATTGTATCTTTATGACAGCGTTCCATCCCAGCAGGGCCAACAGAGCATGTTATCCTTTTATGGTTGATTGAAGGATAATGCTTGAGTTGGTGAATAATGATGTGAAATTATCACATTATTTTGAAAATGCAAGTGCACTCTATAGTGCAGTCACTACATACCCTCCACTACCACTATACATCCGGATTTAGAAATCTGGAGCCGGTCTATGCAGCACTCCCAAATTATCAGGCCTGATATAACAATCTGTTTTCTAGAGCGCTTCGTGCCTCACTTCTGAATTGTCTGCGCGCCATACAGAGTAGATGCTGCTTTTATTCTTTCTAACGGTACCGAATTTAAAGCCCCTGGGCGAATGGAAGGTTCTGCTGCCCTTCCTGGAAAACTCGTGACCTTGCAATCACCGCAGATATCAACAGCGAGCGCACAAATCCCTGTGTCATGGTGAAAGCAATTGAGGGAAAGAAAATCTTATTTTGGCGGTGATTAAATAACGACTCGTGAGTTCACGTGCGCTGCGTAGTTTCACATCAGAGGGTAGTGTGTGTGAGTGACACAAAAAAAGCACATTGTAAACACAGGTAACAAAGGAGAGAAAGTGGCGCACGTGGGCCCCACCTCGCCCCGACTCATTTACTTGAGAACGAGCATCACCCTCCCTGGGGCCCGCATGAAAGGCAAGAGGAGAAGCCGCCCAGTGCCTTACTTTACTACTCTGCCCATTGCTGCGATACATCCAGTTTTGACAATGCTTTTTTTCTTACACTCTTTTGAAATGTTGGACTGCTGAGAAAGTTTCCGTGGGTTTTACTTTCCGAGTCAATCTAAAAAGATGAGCTCACAATGGACATTTTTTACTTGGAGAGGCGAGTGATATTTTATATTTTTGTGTTTCTTGTCTTTTATTTATTAAGACGGGACAAGGATTCTTTACGTGGGCAGGCTACCGAAAACCACAAATTTAGTAAACAGTATAACGACAAGGCGTGGGAGGGAGAAATGGGACTTTCCTTGTTGTTCATGCACTTGAATGAAGGCAACCATCTGTCCTTCGACCCATTCACATCATAGTCAGTTGCCCTGGCAATGGGCACGTCAGAGATGGCTACATTAATCAGTCTGCACCCCCCTTAATAGGGGTCACCCATCTGCCCAGTTGGTTTACGGGCCCCTCGCAGGATGTCGTCCGCGAGATCAGGGAAAAGGCCCCACTTATCCACTTGTATTTAGATCATTTGCCAGCGGAGAGCCTCAGCCAGACCGACGAACCCACAGCACTTCACAATCCTGGAGCTCCGGATCGAAGCACACCACGCGTCTGGGCCGCTACTCCACCGCAGGCCTCAGCACGCAAGTTGAGCACTGCCTGGCTGGTATTAGAAAAGAGGGTGGGCGCGAGGGACAGCCGAGGGCCCAGGGGTAATGTTCTAGGGGAGAGGGGGAGCCCAACCTCACTGTCACGGTTGCAGACGGGCCCCGCCAACAGCCCCCACGCTCCCGATGACAGTATGGGGTCCAATGCACTCACCAGCTCATCGCCCGGTGCTCGAACCAGCACCTGTCTCCAATTGGCACACCTGCTCAAAACCGGACCCCACCGCCGGGGCCAAGCGGCATCCAGTGCCCCGCGCATGCTCCACCAGGGTGTGAAATCGGGAGTCCGCGGGGGGCCCAGTCCTGGTCTCGATGAAGCCTCCCATTATATACTGGCACCCGGTTGCAGCCTCAGACAGCAGCGCGCCGAAGGACTCTTCAAAATTGCCCACAGTACAGAAACAAACGTCATGGCGCACGTCCCGAATCAAATGGCCAATCACTGCATGACTTCACATGCTGAAGTCACAGTGATTGGCCATATGCAGTGCAGTGAGGCAGTGTGCCACCACCCACCTGCGGCATCCAATAATGGATTGCCACGGTGGGACCAGCCAATCCTGGCGGCTAGGGGGGCACGCTGCTGCTCGCTCTGGGCCGCCTTTGAAACCCCGGGGCTGTAAAAGCAGCACCCCCTTGGACCCTCTACTGTCAGGTTAGCAGCGCACATGCTCAGGCCAGGTGCAAGCCTGGAATCCTCATGCGCAGTGCAGTGCTGCTGCTGGCCTGCAGACTCTCACAGCCCCACCCCCTGCCCATGCGCACTCTCCGCTGTCTCCGGATTTAATCGGGTGTATCCCGGATTGAAGCGCTGCGCTGCAGCGCTTTATAATATTGTTTGTTTGCAGGCAGAATTCACACAAAAATGTTAGGTGCGTCCAGAGCTTCCAGGTCTAGGGATGCCACCTAAATACTAGATATAGGGGCCTCAAAGATAGTGACAGGTAGTAGCCAATCAACTACCTATATCTATGGTGTCTACACCATCCAAATTACCACTTACTGTGGAGAGAGGCACAACCTAGGTGTTTTATCAACCATCTCAAGATGGTGGATTTTCAGGAGAGGCGTTCACATCACCTGCCACACCTTAGGGGTGGGCCAGCTGAATGTGGACACTCCTCCTCATCTAACTAATTTTCATTCCTGTCCTGCCAAAAGTCGAGTCGTACAGGGGGGTTGACATCCCCTACTACCTGGGGAAGCCTGGGCTGAACTTCAAAGGTGGCAACCCCTTTGAAGCTTCCCGCTCTGGAAGGCCATTCTGGCCTTGAGGAGGTGAGAAGCACCTCCCCCTAGACAAGGTATCTGAGACAGGCCACTGAGAACGCTGAGTCAGACCTCATGAGATCAGGTATATGTCTGGTGGTTGCAGGCTGACTATGGCTAATCAAAGACTGCACTAGTGCTTGGTAGCTTTTCTGGGGACCCTCTAGAGTGTCTTCTGTGTCTAATTATTAATAAGTCCCACACTGGCATCAGTGGGGATATATAAGACAAGCTGTTTGGTACCAAACACCTTAAGGTACAGTGAAGCCATCATGGAGCTAGGAAACACGCAATACCAAGTATCCAGCCTGTGTACTCTTTGTGGCTTTCCTGTACACTTACAATATTCAAGAATGGCTCAGATATTGAAGGCTCATATCTGCTCATGCAGATATGACCACGCATGGGATATAGTGCACTCTGGCAAAAACAACAGGTGATGGACAGAATGCAGAACATTGTCATACATTCACACCAGTACAGAGGTCTGGGCCTAAATCCATCGTTTTTTTGCACTCCACACCACCCCAGGTCAGACATGGCCATATGCAAATCAGCCTTGACCCTGTGCCTCATGGGAACAGTCCAGTCCGAACTGCCAAGCCATGTCTTTCCTGGACCGGAATCAAGCATCCAAGGACCGGTTTCTGGCTATCAGCCGTCATCAGCCTGGATAGCTTGACTCCAGTGGTGTGGAGAGCATGGGACTCACGTCTGAGCATACCCATCCCACTCGGGGCGACAAAGGCAAAAACAACAGGTGATGGACAGAATGCAGAACATTGTCATACATTCACCCCAGTATAGAGATCTGGGCCTAAATCCATCGTTTTTTTGCACTCCACACCACCCCAGGTCAGACATGGCCATTTGCATTTGTCACCCCGAGTGGGATGGGTATGCTCAGACGTGAGTCCCATGCTTTCCACACCACTGGAGTCAAGCTATCCTGGCTGAAGACGGCTGATAGCCAGAAACCGGTCCTAGGATGCTTGATTCCGGTCCAGGAAAGACATGGCTTGGCAGTTCGGCTGGACTGTTCCCATGAGGCACAGGGTCAAGGCTGATATGCATATGGCCATGTCTGAACTGGGGTGGTGTGGAGTGCAACAAAACGATGGATTTAGGCCCACATCTCTGTACTGGGGTGAATGTATGACATTGTTCTGCATTCTGTCCATCAACTGTTGTTTTTGCATTTGTCACCCCGAGTGGGATTGGTATGCTCAGACGTGAGTCCCATGCTCTCCACACCACTGGAGTCAAGCTATCCTGGCTGAAGACGGCTGATAGCCAGAAACCGGTCCTAGGATGCTTGATTCCGGTCCAGGAAAGACATGGCTTGGCAGTCCGGGGCTGGACTGTTCCCATGAGGCACAGGGTCAAGGCTGATATGCATATGGCCATGTCTGAACTGCGGTGATGTGGAGTGCGAAAAAACGATGGATTTAGGCCCAGATCTCTGTACTGGGGTGAATGCATGACATTGTTCTGCATTCTGTCCATCAACTGTTGTTTTTGCATTTGTCACCCCGAGTGGGATGGGTATGCTTAGACGTGAGTCCCATGCTCTCCACACCACTGGAGTCAAGCTATCCTGGCTGACGACGGCTGATAGCCAGAAACCGGTCCTAGGATGCTTGATTCCGGTCCAGGAAAGACATGGCTTGGCAGTTCGGGCTGGACTGTTCCCATGAGGCACAGGGTCAAGGCTGATTTGCATATGGCCATGTCTGAACTGGGTTGGTGTGGAGTGCAAAAAAACGATGGATTTAGGCCCAGATCTCTGTACTGGGGTGAATGTATGACATTGTTCTGCATTCTGTCCATCAACTGTTGTTTTTGCGTATAGTGCACTCTGCAGTAGGGGGTGACTTACCTATATATCATGCAGCGCACGAGGGCATGACACACAGGGCTGTGTGCCATGTCAACTTTTCAGATTTCTCTGCATGAAGACACGCAGCCTACAATGGCAGTGTGCATGGTCTTGGGAAGGGGGCTCTATGGTGGCATAATACATGCTGCAACCCTAGAGAACCCTTTTAATTACCCATGACCTAGGTACCAACAGTACTATTTACTAGGGACTTACAAGGGTGGCTGAAGTTGTGCCAATCATAGTACAGTTTTGGGAAAGATATTTGGCACTGGGAACCTGGTTAGCTGGCACCCAGTGAATTTACAGGCATCAAGAAAAAAGGTGGAGGCTAAACATGTCAAAAGAGGCACTTTCCTACACTAGATATTTGGAAGCATGCATTTCCCTACACATTAGCTAATTCCCTAGATGTGAGATATGCCCCTATAACCCTATGATGTCACATTCGGACTTTCAAGCCAGGTATGATGTAAAGTCCCCAAGGTCGACTCCATTTTATGTAGGTCCTAACTCCATGTTAGATAACGGAGGTCACCATCTTCTAAATTCTAGACAATGGAAGTCACCATCTTTACCAATTTATGCAGAATCATTGTCATGTCTGCCATTAGACAAAGATGTTGTCTGGCCTCAAGAGGATGGGTAGTTAATTGTCTCCACCAAGGGAGTCTCATGATTTAATTATGGAAACATCCTTTATTTAAGACTCCCTAAATCCCTGTTATTCTGTCTTGAGTTTGTGTAGGATAATGTAGCCAGTCTTGTGGCAGGGAATCTAAATTTAAGTCGGGGGTCCACACTGGCCTACCTACTCATGACATGAAGATGTTATGCTTGCGCTTGCTGCAATATCCTCCTTGGAGAACCCTGCAGACTTCAAGCTAGAGGCTTTGAGCCCTTTACTTCGGAAATCTTTGCTCACCCCTTAGACTTGCTACTCAACTGAGAAATGTTTTAAGCTAGCAAATGCTCAGCAAATATCCAACTAACACAACAAAAATACAATTTTCTCGTAACAAATTTCTTAAAGCTACTGAAAAGCAGACTAACAATGAGAGAGAAATGCGCATGGATTATTCAGGAGAGAAGGGGAGTTAGAGTTTTTTCACAAGAGGACAGGGAGAAGATTGAAGTATCAGACATATTCAGATTTTGAAAATAAAATAAATGAGAAAGGAACAAGACCGAAGATGGGCAAGGAGAAGAGACTGGAACAGAAAAACAGGTCAAGTGAGACCCCTTTACTGTGAGCAAGATTGCCAGTAAAAATGATGGTAGTCAAGAGTGGAGAGAAAAAAGGACTTGGTCACTCATTCAATTTTTTTAGGCAGATGCAAGGCTGAGTTGGGCTTTCTGGAATTCAAACCTCTATCATCTAGAGGTTAATCACATAAATATGTAGCGTGTGTATTAAGCCTTTAATTAATTATTTGAATTCCTTAAACCCTTGCTGGCCTGCAGCACTCTACAGAGAACATTTTTATTGTAGTAGGAGCATCTTGAACATAACGTGCTCTATGCACTCGGTTACAGTTTGAAGCCTGGAGAGATGAGGTGATTGTCCCAGTCACTGATTTTTGCTCTCCAGCGGTTTTGAAAAAAAACCAACACAAATTGTAACTAGATCATTTACTTTTGTGAGCAGTGTAAACTAGTGTATCTAAATCACTGAACCGAGACTCAACATCACAAGTGGGTCCTAGATGGCAGTTGGAAATGCGATTATTACCTATTTTGTACCCTGAACCTTTCTTTCCGACATGTTAAACATATCACGCAAAATAATACATTAAATTGGCATTAATAATAATCACCTGTCCTTTCTTAGATACACTGATGAAAAAATCAATAATTGTCAAGTCGGATCCTTCTGTGGGTACTTGCTCAGGGAGGTGAAGTTGGCCGCCTCCTTCTCCTTGCAGACTAGATGCTAATCCCAAGTAGGTAGAAGTACCGGACTGCTCTGCATTGTAAAAAAATAAAATAACAATTGCATTGTAAAAAAATAAAATAACAAGTACAAATGATACTAAAATTCATAATATATAGTAAACATGTATCACACATTTTTAGTTTGGAGAAGTATGTCGCTTCGCTACTGTGGTGACGTGTGCCTGAGAGCTCTGCTATGTCATGGAATCTGTTCAGTCGGATTCCATGAGAGGCAGTTGCTCTCTGGGCCCCTGTTTGGTGAGACATGTCTTCATGTCTCTCGTTGTATTAAATCCCTGTTTTTACTAAGAAGTCTCAAGCCTCCGTCATCATTTCAATCTGGCGACGATCGGAACGAACAAAAGAAGCTGTACTCATATTTAAAAAACAAGACAGAAGAAAAACTTCGTAATTCCAATCTACCGAGCCAACGTGGAGTTTAAAAAGAATACGGGGGCCAGAGAATCGGTGAGATCTTTCTGTTTTTAGCTTGCGCGACTGAGGATACATGTTAGAATAAGGATTTTAATGACTTTATTAAGTTCATTCCAAATACGCTATTGCGCATCGAAAATTTGAAGTTTGCGCGCGGCAACTGTAAGGAGCTTTTGATATACAGCATGAGACATTGCACGCGGACCTTGCGTGCGCTCTCAACGAAGATCGGCTGTCAGCTCATAACCTCGCGCACGAACGCTGAATGCGCTAATATTGAAGATCGAATATTTTTATAACATTTCCTCATGTAAACGCGCGCATAATTTGCTGAAGCTTAAACAACAATAAATTGATCATGGGTTTACGATCCACTCACCTTCGGGCAGTCTCACAAGTATAAGCCCATTCACAATGAATTATGGGAAGTTTAATGCCATGAAAATAGAAGATGGACTAGAATTCATCTAATCCATTGCATTCTGGGATATCAATGGGCAAAGAAAGTTAAAGAAAGCTAAAGGAAAGTTAATATTCAGTTTCAAAGGGAACATAAGTGTTTTCCAACAACGATTTTAAGCCTTTTAATGAGGAAAATTATTTTGAAAGTCATTCAACAGCGATTTGCACGCTAAGATTTAAAGAAAACCAAGAAAAAAGTGCAAATTATTTCTTTAGTCTAAAATAATAATACCTGCGATTTGCACGCTTTCTACAAAATTCTTTTCTTTATTCCACAATTCAACATTTGATTTTGAAATTTAAGAATTTGTATGGACGACTTGCAAAGTGTGCAAGCACCAGCACCTTTTCTGCAAGACCCAGAAGATCCACCCTTAGAGTGGAATCTATGGCTAAGATCATTTAAAGCCTATTTAGGTGCCATTGACGCTCAAAAATTTAGACCAGAAAGACGGAAAACTTGATGTATTATCATTTGGGAGTGGAAGGGAAAAATGTTTTTGACCATCTTCCTGAACATGTTCCTGCTGAGAATGAAAATTTAGATGAATTTGAGACAGCGGTTGCTCAACTAGACAAATATTTTACAAAAACTAAAAATATGGTAGTACATAGGTACAAATTCTTCACAAGAGCTCAGGAACCTAACGAAAATATAGACACTTATGTCACGTCTCTAAAAATGTTAGCATCCAAATGTGAGTTTGACAATTTTACTGGAGAGCTAATTCGCGACCAATTAGTAGCCAGATGCTAAAAATATTCAACAAAGATTACTATCTTGTAAGAACCCTACATTAGATAAGGCCATTGATTTGGCCAAAAGCATTGAAGGTTTCTCTATTGATGCAAAGGTCCTTGAAGATTCTCTAGCCAAAACGTCAATTTCTGGAGCAGTTATCAACAAACCAAATTTGGCAAAAAATCGACAATAGACTTTTAAAAATAAACCTTTTGTCAATCCTAACTCTAATATTCAACAATTTCAGAAAGTATTTTGTTTCAGATGTGGTTCGCCATCACATGTTTCTTCATTTAAATTTTGTCCAGCCATTGGACAACAATGCAAAAAATGTGGTAAAATTGGTCATTATATGAAAATGTGTAGAACAGGAAAACCTACTAATGTTCGTTGAGTTATAAATGATTTTGGTAATAATTTTGATGAGGAAAATCCTGAAAATAACCAAGAATTGCTTTTAGGTGTAAGATGTGTCAATGACGAAGATCTGGTGATTGATCCTAATCTTAACCGCTTCGACGCTGTTGACGCAACCGCTCCGTCATCAGCCGCGGTGGCGCTGTGCTGATGACGGAGCGGTTCCGTCATGGCCCGCCCGACGCGCCTGCGCGGCGCTGATTTCACGCCTGCGCGGCGCATTCCGTTGAGCGGGCGGGGCCATGACAGAACCTCTCCGTCATCAGCACAGCTCACCCGAGGCTGGTGACGGAGCGGTTCCGTCACCAGCGTGTGAGCGCCGCGCGGCCCCCCCGCCCCTTAGCGCTGCAGCGGAATAGCCGCAACAGCGATGGGGTTAATGTTTCAATTGAAGGTCACGCCATACAATTGTTGGTTGATACAGGTGCACGTATAACCATTATTTCAAATTAAATCTTTGAAAAGAATTGGTATGAAAAAATTTTGCTTCCTCCAGATATCCTCACGGTAGCATTTGAAGGAAGCAAAGTGGATCTTATTGTTTGTTTTCTGGACTAACATACAAATTTTAAATGAATCCATATATGGTAAAGTTTATGTTGCAAGAAAAGGAATAAATGTATTAGGCTTAATTCACCAAGCTGAATTTGGCATTACAATTAGGCCAGGTTTAGAACAACCTATTTCATTCGAAAAGAAATGAGTAGGTTCAGTAAGCAACGATGACAAGTTTTGGGAGAGAAAATTCACAAAAGTATTCATTGACAAATTAGGTAAGATTACAGATTTTGAATATTATATTAAAGCCAAAAGTGATGTTGTCCCTGTAAAACACAAACTACGGAATATACCCTTAAGTGTAAGGAATGATCTTTCTGACATGCTTAATGATATGTGTTCACAGTGTAGTATCGAAAAGACTGATGGAACGTTGTGGTTATCTCCAATAGTTCTAGCGAAGAAAAAGAATGGGGAATTACGCATGTGTGTGGATATGAGGAGTGTAAATGAGGCCATTTGGGTAGATAATTATCCATTACCCAGGATAGAAGATTTAATACCTAAAGTAGGAGAAGCTAAGTGGTTTAGCAAGTTAGATTTGAGGGCAGCCTACCATCAGGTTGAGTTAGAAGAAGGTTCTAGACACCTAACTGCATTTGTGACTCCTGATGGAGTTTTTCAATTTTGTCGTATGCCTTTTGGCATCGCATCTGCTGCAGCAGTGTTTCAAAGACTGATGTCAGACATGTTCATTGATAACAAACATGTGGCAATTTTTCAAGACGACATTTTAATATTTGCTAACACTGGAAATGAACATGATCTGGCATTAATCAATGTATTGGAAACATTGGAAAAAAGAGGTGTGACTCTAAGAAAAGATAAATGTATTTTCAAAACAAAAGAAATTGAGTATCTTGGACATGTATTCTCTGAGGAAGGAATTAAACCCAAGCCAAGTCTAGTGAAAAGTATCGTAGATGCTCCTGCACCTCAGAATAGAGACCGATTATTACCCTTTCTAGGATTGTGCGAATTCCATGCTAAATTTATGCGTAATTTTGCTAGTATCACTGAATGTTTCAAAGTTTTACTCAGGAAAGGAGAAAAATTTGTATGGTCTGAAATTTGTCAACAGACCTTTGATAAAATCAAAAAAGATATTACTTCAGCGCCTGCATTACAACCCTTTGTAGAAGGTAAGAAGACTTTTGTAACTGTTGATGCCTCTGAATATGGTTTGGGTGCAGTTTTAACTCAATTTAACGTTAAACATGAAACAACTGTTGGTTTTGCATCTAGGACATTACGTCCTCCCGAACGTAAATATTCTGTTATAGAAAAAGAATTGTTGGCATGCGTGTGGAGTGTAGAAAAGTTCAGAGCTTATTTGTGGTGAAGGCCATTTACATTAAGGACAGATCATCGTCCTTTAGTAGAAATTTTATCAGGGAAAAAACTAAAACATACTACTGCACGTATAGCCAGACTTTCAGCTAGACTATTAGAATTCTGTTTCTCTGTAGAGTACATCCCAGGAGGGAAAAATTCCAGAGCAGACTGTCTCTCCAGACTTCCAATTGGGGATTGTGACGAGTATGATTGGGAGTCGGAAATAGAAGAATGTTTTATCGCCTTTATCGGTGATTCTAGCATATGTAAAGATGAAAATGAATGGATCCAAGAATTACACAATGACAATAATTTAAAAGAAGTTTTGAAAATGATTACATCAGATTGGCCAAAAGAAAAAAGTTTGGACGAAAAGCTACAATGTTTTTGGAAAATATCAGATGAATTATCTTTAGAATGTAATAAGCTAATGCGGGGAGATAAGCTTATTCCTCCCACTTGTTTTCATGAACGCATCATTAATTTAGCGCACTCTAGTCATTTAGGTTCTACTTCAACAAAAAGGAAAATAAGAGAACATTTTTGATGGCCCAGAATGTACCATGAAATAGATCTGTATGTACGTGATTGTAGAAAATGTAAAATTAGTGATAAAGTTTTAAAAACTGAAAAAGAAGTGCAATGCTCCACTGTTTGTCCAGAAACAGTTTGGCAGCGTGTTGTAGTAGATTTCTTAGGACCCTACCATGTTTTACCTAATCATATGAGATATTTTGTTGTCCTAATTGATCATCTGTCAAGATGGGTAGAAGTTAGAGGAGTGATGGAACCTACTACAAAAAATGTTATCAAATTTTTTAAAGATGTATTTGCAAGAGAAGGTATTCCAAATGAAATATTAACTGATAATGGTGTACAATTTATTTCTTTAGAAATGCAATCGTTTTTAGAGAAATGCAATATTAAACATATCAAAACACCTTTGTACAACCCACAAAGTAACGGTAAAGTGGAACGTTTCAATAGAATTTTAGTCGAATGTATACAATCTACTTTAAAATGTAACATGAATGTAGAAACAGCTTTCAAAGAACTAATCTGGAGTTACAGAACAACACCTCACAGTGTTACGACTAAAACCCCATTCGAACTAATGAGAGGAAGAAAAGCCACTACTGACTTATGTCCTTCCTGGATGTATTCTTGTCTTGACAAAAAAGTAGACATTAACAATTCATGGAACGTAGCTAAGTCAAATTCAGATGCTTCAAGTGCCAAGAAAATTGGCAAAAATTCTGGGAAAATCAAATTGGAGCCAGGTGACTGGGTACGTGTCAAAAATCCTTGCCTCGTTGGAAAAGGATTTTCTAAGTTTAAGGCTCCATTACAAATTATAGATTTAAGAAGAAATGCAGCAAAACTACCTGATGGAAATTGGTGGAATATTTCTCGTTTAGCATTAGATCCCAGTACCAGTTCAGATACTTTCATGTCTTCTAACGATCATTCCACTGTAAATAATCAATGTGCTGAAGAAGAAAATATGAGAAGAAGTATGCGCACAAAATTCACTCCTAGAAAATTTGAAGATTTCGTTTGTGACTAATTTTAGTTTTTTTTAGAAGGGAGGAAAGCTAACTGGTTATTTATTATTGTTTAGACTTTCTTTCTAGTATGTAGTTATTTGCTAAGTTATAGAAACTATTTCAGAATATTGTCTATTTTCTATTTGTTTAAAAAAAGGAAGATATGTGATGACGTGTGTCTGAGAGCTCTGCTATGTCATAGAATCTGTTCAGTCGGATTCCATGACAGGCAATTGCTCTCTGGGCCCCTGTTTGGTGAGACATGTCTTCATGTCTCTTGTTGTAATAAATCAGTTTTTACTAAGAAGTCTCAAGCCTCCGTCATCATTTCAATCACTCATACCGAACATAATTGCATCCAAGAAATTATTTAAGGGCTTTAAGGCAGCCTCTTTTGACCCCTGGGCTTCTTTTGCACTGGGAGGTTTAGCCGCTGGCTTGAGTCATTGCCTTTTTTCTTTATAATGTGTTTAATTAGTTTTCAAAAAGCAAGAAACCATTATAAATTGACATTGTTCATGATACAGAGGGAGTAGCATAGATGTAGTGTGAGATATACTCAGGTCAACGTATACTGCATTAACATTTTACAGCAATATTGTCCTTAGACCTGTAATGGTGCAGGACAGCATACATTAGCCCTCACAACTCTGCCTTGTGTCAGACAAGGCACCCCCATTTTCCCACAGACTGCCAAGCATAAACTTAGCCCAATATATTCTCCAGTACCGCCACAGATCTTGTCATGATTACTTGGGCAACACCTTCCCTTATAAATATATTTTGCAGCTGCCATGCATGAGTTGAATCAATCGATTAATCAGGGGGTTTAAAGTGCGCTACTCACCTGTGAGGGTCTCAAGGCGCTGGAGGGCAGGGGGAAGGGGTGCAGCACCGGTTCAGCCGAAGAGCCAGGTCTTGAGGCTCTTTCTGAAGGTGTGCAGAGTGGGGGAGCATCTGATGTTGACTGGAAACTTGTTCCAGGCTTTGGCTGCGATGTAGGAGATGGCTCTGCCACCCGCTCTGGTTCTGCGGATGCGTGGGGTTTCTGCCAGGGCGAGGTCTGCGGAGCGGAGGTTCCTTTTAGGTAAGTGGAAGGAGACTCTTTTGTTGAGGTATTTGGGTACAATGTTGTGGATGGATTTGTAGGCATGGGTGTGTAGCTTGAAGGTTACGCTATTCGCTACGGAGAGCCAGTGGAGGTCTTGCAGGTGTTGGGTGATGTGCTCCTGTTGTGGGAAGCCGAGGACGAGTCTGGCCGCGGTGTTCTGGATGATCTGGAGTTTGCGTAGCAGGGATTTGCTGCCTCCAGCTTAGAGGGCATTTCCGTAGTCCAGTCTGCTTGTTATGAGTGTGTGGGAGATGGTCTTTCTGGCTTTGGGGGCATTCACTTGAAGGCTTGCAGAGGATGCAAAGGGTGTTGAAGCAGGTGGAGGCAACGGCGTTGATCTGTCGGGTCATGGTGAGGGAGGAGTCAAGTAAGATGCCGAGGTTCTGGGCGTTGGCCATGGGGGTGGAGGAGTGCCAAGGGCAGAGGGCCAGCAGGAGTTGTCCCACTCAGGGAGGGAGGGTCCAAGAACTAGGACTTTATTTTTTCTGAGTTGAGTTTCAGACACTGCTGCTCAGCCAAGCTGCGACTTCTTTAATTCCTCCTTGAAAGCTGAGCTTGGTGGTTTTGGGGTCCTTCATGAGGGAGAGGATGAGCTAGGTGTCATCGGCATAGGATACAATGCTGAGTTCATGCTGTCTGACGATGGCGGCGAGGGGGGCCATGTAGATGCTAAAGAGCGTGGGACTGAGCGATGATCCTTGTGGTACTCTGCAGTTGGTCTCTCTGGGTTTGGAGAGAAAAGGCAGGAGTCTGATCCTTTGGGTTCTGCTGGTGAGGAAGGAGCAGAGACAGTCGAGGGCGGTTCCCTGTATTCCGGCATCGTGGAGTCTAGCTGCGAGGGTGCGGTGGGAGAAGGTGTTGAAGGCTGTGGAGAGGTCTAGTAGGATGAGGGCTGCAGTGTGGCCTTGGTCGAGGAGCGAGCGGATGTTGTCTATGGTGGTGAGGAGGGCGGTCTTGGTGCTGTGGTTGCTGCGGAATCTGGATTGGGAGGGGTCGAGGATAGAGTTCTTTAAAGTTTGTAAGCTCGGCGTTGACGATCTTCTCTGTGACTGTGGCTGTGAAGGGAAGGAGAGAGATGAATCGGTAGTCCTTCAGGTCCATCGGGTCTGCAGAGAGTTTCTGGAGGAGGGGCATGACATCTGCGTGTGTCCAGACGCTGGGGAAAGTGCCGGATTCGAAGGGGGCGTTGATGGTGCGTCTTAGCTGGGGCGCTATGGTGCCGTCTCTGTGGAAGATGTGCAGAGGGCAGGGGTCCAGGCGATGATGCTGGGCTGGCTGCTGTTGCTGGAGGGAAGGGTGGCATCTGGAATCTGCTCGCTGAAGTTGTCATGGAGGGCTTTGATTTTCAGGTGGAAGTAGGAGCCAAGCTTTTTGCAGAGGTCTTGGGAGGGAGCGACATATGTGGCTTCGCTGTAGGGCTTGGTGAATTGCTGGATGATTTGGAAGAGTTCCTTTGAGTTGCTATGGAGTTCATGTACTTCTCCCACTTTTCCAACTCGGGGATCTGTAGCTGCCAATATCAGGCAACATTAGGCCTCATGACAATCAAGCCTAAATTACTCAGTAATTTCATATACTTGAGAGGGATACCGACCTCCAAATATCCAGTGAAAGGAGTTTCCCATTGTTTCTCATGAAAACTTTTATCACTTGCTCCAAGCAGCCCCTAACCCTGAGCCCGAATTGCTTCAAATGGGATAATATTAAAGGATATGGAAGAAAGCTCCCACCCATTCATGTCTCCTAAGGCAAAGGGCAGAGCTAGACCTGCCAACTTTAGCCACGTGGATTCTGGAGTAATAGACTGTGGTGAATCTTAAATTGGCCCACCTGAACTCTGCTCAACACTTTAGTCCTTCTTCTCAGTCCTAGTCCTCCATCGTTCAAAGGTCAGCTGCCCACTTTTCCATAAACTTACTCAGTGTAAACTGGAGCACTGTTAATTATCTTTTTATATGTGTAGGATATTAACTTCTTGGATATTGGCTATGACAGGAGCCTAACTTCTATTGGGGAGGTGTCATCCAGCAAAACGTTACTTAGGACATTGACTACTAGTGGGTGTATAAGATGCAAGTAGTAGAAAACCTTAGACACTGACCGTTTGTGTTCCTTTTTAAGACATTCAAGAAAAAAAACTGTTTGGTCCTAGATGTGTTCTAGTTTGCTGAGCCCAATAACATCCCCTTTGCTAAGTCGTTTCAGCTTCCTGACATAACGAATGACTCACACTCTTCCTTACCAGTGTCGTTTGACTCTTGTTTTGAGACATATATTGATTGATAGTATTTAGCTAAGGCAATATCAACAACATTACCCCTAGCTGGACTGCCATCAGTCTCTATCAGTTCTCCTACCACCTTTTTACTTCACCCTTCCTCGCCACTGATGCCAACAGCTTGCCAGCCTCACCTTTCCCCTCAAATAGTGTCCAGGAAGTAAATATGTGCATTATTCCACATCAGGACTGGATAATCAGTGATGTTTGAGGGTCAATCAATGGCTCACCTCCAGATTGTTTGTTCTTAAATATTCAGCCTTTAACTCAATGAGCTCTGACTCAGCTGGTTTGAAGCACAGAAAAATTGCCTGATCCTTAATCACTATCACACAAGCCTCTCATAAAGTAACCTCTTTCCCTGTCATTCCACATTATCTAGGGAGTAATTCACAGTGATTAATTGCAACTTGTCCTCTAACTATCTGTGCAGTTGTGCACTAGAATAATGAGATAATCAGTCCTGGAGAATGTGTAATATAAATATTGCCTAACGCCAGGGTGGTGGGATCTTCACATACACACCAACCCTTAGGTTAAGGGAAACCTCTTCAGATGTGTGTCTCTAATGAACATTCTGATGGGCAAACAATCCATTTCTTATGACATCACCATGCTGAGATTCCCTCCAATCACAATGATCCGAACTGGCAATTACACTAGCAGGGTGCAATCTTATGAAGCATGGAAGACTGGCGTGGAAAGTATACAGAGCACAATATAATCCTTTCTCCATCCCATGTACCTATTAGTACCATTTAACAGCACTGGGGTCTGCCCAGATTTGTTTAATCATATAGGGTGTAGACCTCTTAATTAAAATCCAAACTCACATGAAGTCAGACATGAAGTCAGTATGAGCTAACAAGTTATGACCTTCCATACCCAATACTCAATAGTATGTGCCTCTAAGATGCAGTTCTTGTAGAATACAACATATGGTCCATGTCTTTTCAACCTTTACAGTTGACTGAATATGATTTAAAAAATAAAAATGTACTGAAAAAAACAAAGTTTCAAGTGATGTTATAGTTGGGTATGGTAATAAAATATTGCCTTACAGTAAAAGAAAAACAGAAATTCAGAGAAAAAACAAAGGTTAAAGTGTTGTTATAGTTAGGCTTTGAAATACTAATGTTTACAAATCAAAGAAAAACACTGAAATTCACCAGTGATAGTTTACTGAGCCAACTATATAATGCATGCCTTAAGTATGCACTGGTTATGACCCCATGTATTACTTCACTCATGAAAAGTTAATTTGCATTTTACAGCCTCCACTGATGATGGTATGGTCCCAGAATAAGTTGAACAGAAAGAGAAAGCCACCCCCAACTCTAGTTGTTGAGATTGGCTGACAACCTATGAAAATTCATGCTCATTCAGACCAGCAAAAAGTACAACACTAGACGATGACTTGCTTATGTCGAACTTTTTACAGATGATCCGCAAACTGAAATAAGAAACTGAACTGTAGCAGCGGATGACTCAGCGAAAGCGGAAAGAGGCTGCAGTGCTCTGACTATGAAGGCCTGACATCTCTTCACCAAAAGAATGGAGGACTAGATTAGCACAAAAATTAGCATTCTTGATGGAGCATAGTTACCCCAGAATGTTGGGAGTTTAGGAGTTACAGAAAAGTTATTAAAGGTAACAGGTTAACAACAGCATATGAAGTCTATCCACAAAGTATTGTAAATGTAAATGTAAATGTATGTGTCTTGTAAAGTGCACTGCTGCCCTGAGGCGTCGTGGCACTGTAGACCGCTGGGGAACACGTCCTGGCTATCCCTGTGAGATGGTCCCTACTGGGTATCTCCAAGGTGAAACCAGGCATCCCCGGCAAATGTGGGGGGCCGTTGTAGAGATGAGGCAAGCTAATGCCCAGAGTTGCCAAGTGTGATCCCTGGTTAGAGTAGGCACCAAGGCGAGAATTATCGAGTCCGCTGACCCTGGTCCACGACCCTGCCGCGTCGGGAATTGAACCCTGGTCCCGGGCCGTTCTCTGCTTCTAGGTCTGCCGCCTCTAACCAGTGAGCCACACCACTCCACGATTGTGTATTCAAAAACAAAATTTGATACCTGCAACTTTCTTTAAGAAAATTCATTGGACCAACGACCTTGAGGCCTAGTTTGACTCAGGGTTTATCTTGAACTGGAATGTCTTCATGGGAACTTGAGAATTGCCTTCTCTAAGTATACTACCCAAAACACTCATTTCAGTAAATAGATGCTGAAACGAGTTGCATGGCTCATTACTTTCCCTACTTTTGCTACATTTAGGCCGTCCTTTGTTGAAAAGTTCTACCTCTTCCACCAGCATTTTGTCATTCATTAAAGCAGTGTCACACTCACTTTCTGTATTTCAATCATACACACGCACACAGACACACACATACACACACACATATACATATTAGACCAACCATACTAAAATCTTCTTCTTTCGTATCCTCAAGTGACCCTGATTCATTCTAGGGTAAGCGAGACAAACAATCCGCAAAAATGTTTTTTACGCTTGGAATATACTTAAAATGGTATTAAGACTCTTGCAGTCCATATTGCCATATGGCAATCCTGGATTTTGTTTTTCTCGCACCTTTAGTAGTGAAAAAATGTACTAAAGGTTTATGGTCCATCCGAATGGTAAACTCCACTCCCCATAAATAATACCTAAAGTGATCCACTCCGCACCAGCAAGCTAAAGCTTCATGTTCGATTACCAGAATAGGTTCTTTTGGCTCCACATGGAGTATGTGACGCAGAGGTAACTATTTCATCTTTGCCAACGGTAATTTGAAGCAAAACAACTACTAAACTGTAATGACTGTCGTCAGTCACTATCACACAGGGATCACATGTGCCAAATTAACTGCATTGAATTCTCTACTGAATTTCTTGCCCCAAACATTTCTCTCACTGTTTTTGAAGGAATGTAAATTGGGCATTTTATCTGCACATTTTGGGATAATTGTGGCTTAGAACTCTAACATACCCAAATACAACTACACTTGATCCTTGTTCTCAAAACCGAGAATTTCCATAATGGCTCTAACCAAACTTTTTTTTTGTGGGGAGTTTTATATAGCGTGAACTAGACCCGAAGGTATCAGAGCGCTTTACATGATCACCGGTTACGTTCCAGATAGACACATTCATTTTTCGGTCTCGCCTATGCAGCGCGCATGCGCTGCATAGGAAGAGACCTCTTGGAATTGATTCGCTTTTTCGGGCAAAAACGTGCACGGGTTGCATTGCTTTCAATGGCAACGCGTGCACGTTTGGCGATTCCCTTGCGGGAGCAAGCAGCGCCATCTGTTAGCAATTATCGAGCTCGCTCCTGCAAGGTAAACGCTGCGTGTCCCTGCTCTCGGCCGCACTCCCCTCAGCCCTAAAATACTCTTTAACTTTCGCGGGACGAGCTTGTCTTTCAGCTTTTTTTTTGTTTTGGTTACAATAGCAATATGTAAATAGGAGCTCTTCTAATGCTACATCTATTGCTTGTCCGTACTATGCACTTCGCGTGAAAGGTTGAAATGTGCTTTTTTGCAATAAAGTAAGGCATCCGATTCCAACCTATCACTCTCAGAACACACAAGACGCACGCCACATATATTAGGGTTTGGAAACATGCAATATTTTTTTTTTCACCAGGAACGAGTGCTGAGTCTTCCATGCCCACGACCAAGTATAGTTTTCTGGGCTCACTTCTGTCAAAGATTTCGTGCCCATGACAAGCATCAGGGACATGTGAGCGCGGCAAATCTCTCCCCTCACCCCCACCTGTTGAAGGAAGGACAGCGCGCTTCTAGCACAGACGGCTCAAGCACCCCCCTCTCCACCCCAAACTAGAACAGATGTAAACGCCCATAAAAAATAGGATTAAGGTCCGGCACATGGTGAGACACCAACTCCCATAGAAAACCCTGAAGCGGACAATGGCAGGGGAGGCTTGGTGGTTAGAAGAGCAGGGTTTAAAAATAACAGCGGGAGGGGGCACCCATATGGCTCTCGTTGTGAGCCGAGGAGGAGGAGGGAGGGAGCAGGCATGCAGGAGCCCGCCCAGCTATTTCCCTTGTCTCTGCCCTCAGAGAAGGCCCGAATGTAAGGCCTGCCTGCGCCATCTGTCAGGTAACAGCCCGCGCCCGTGGTACCCAGAGGCTGCCCTGCTGGCCAGAGTGTGCCAACACCCGCCAGATTTATTTAGGGAAAGCTGTTGTTTACCTGAGCTGGTCGCCCGGCCCGAGAGGGGGCGAGTGGGACCCATCCATTTACTAATTAATTAACTAGTACTCCCAGGCTTGAAGTAAATGATTACATGCGCTGTAAATTATTCTTTAACACTCAGAGCTGCCAGCCAAGTAAAAAGGAAGTGAGCAAGCTCCACTTACTGTCCAAATATCTCCATTATTATGTTAGGCTCACTAAGTATAGGCCTGTCCTAACCACACTTCTACTGGCCCTAGAGTGATATCTTCTCACATCACACTCTGCCTATGTCTTTCACATGTATGCTAATGCTTTGTGGCAAAAGCCTGTTAGAAAATATACTGACAGGCCCACTTCTGACTTTTCACCCACCTCACCATTCCAGGAACAAAACCAGGGCACTGGTATTATGCGCCAACAGAGGGAAAAGTATGCAGCATAACGTGGCACATATATGCAATGGTATTACTTCATTATCTTGTCATTTGTAAACTTGTCAACACCGACTGGGCATTGGTTCAACTTCATTAGTACCCGCTTAAAGCCCAAATGTAGCAATAAGCAATATAAATTTGACCAGTCCAGCTTTGCAAAGGCCTTCCCCTGCACGGCAACAAGTGTTGCTACATTTTTAGTAACTTTTGAACCGTTTGAGCTAGAAACAAAAATGTTGTTTTGTTAGAATCTGCAGATTATGCAACAGCAGATGGGTTAAGTTGCAAATGCGACAAATCTATATTTATGCGAATATTGCTGTGGCCGCACACTGCCATATTTCTGCCCTGAACACAAGTGAGGCTGCAGCGTTGGGTAAGGGCCCACTCAGACCCTCTCAAATGCCATGGCTGAAACAAAAAAAACAAGCATTGGCATAGCCAATAGGTCTCGCCTTTGGGACCTTATAAGTATTTAATTATGCAGCACAATATCATTGGTGCAACATAAACTGTTGCATGGCTAAACACTTATAATGTCCCAATGGCGAGACCTATTGGCTATACCAATGCTTGCTTTGTTAGGCACGGGGAGATTAAGTGATTTGCCCAGAATCATGGAATGTTGAGCGTCCCTGCTGAGATTCAAACCTGGTTCCCCAGCTCTGAGGTCAAAAGCCTCAGCCATTTGACCACATTATATCCCCAAACTTTCCTTGGTCGCAAAGCCCTGAGGGGATAATCTATACCCAATAATATCCATACAGTCCATGGTGATGTTGCATTCATGGGCTTTTAATGAAAATGTCCTCTCCTTGAAAATTAACAGGACACCGGCAAGGTACTTTACATGTGACTACATTTTATGACCAAAAACCAAGATATCATCTTGAAAGCACTTTACAATAGGAATATCTTTGAACAGCGCCTTTACTACGTGCTGAAAAAAGAGGAAGACAAAACCAACCCAACACACATATGTTTAACCCTTTATTAAACCTGTAGGCTCCTTTGGCTGTGATAAACATTGTTATGTGCCATGAATCACGACAGAACAATCTGGTAGTGTGCAAATGTCATGTCTAAAGTTGTAAAAACCTTGGCATCCTTGAGTGTTGTAAGCTTTTGTGTTATATTGGGCAGGGGTTGCCTATCTACCCAATTCTTGTCACTCAAATCCGTAAGATCTATGCATATACTTATAAAATATCTGGGCTGCCTTGCCATAACCACTGGTGACAACCATTCCAAACTCCCTACCTGAAAACAATGCCAAAGTTGATACGTCTTATAAGTTCCGGAGGGTGTGCGGATCACTGAAGAAGCATTATTCTGATCCACCACATTAAAGCCAAGATACATGCATACGGTAGTGGACTGAATGCATCCAGTGATTTACCCAAGACAGTGTGACACTGCGTGCAGAAGTTTTTGTAGAGCTGCTCATGGTCACCTGAGACGGCAATAAAGCATTATGAAAGAAAAAAACACTGCGTTTCAGGGCCAGCAGAGCGAAAGAAGATATTTGGGACCAAGTTCCAACCTCGGCTGTAGTCTCACCTCTGTGAAAATGTTTGTGAGGGCTGCATAGTTCTAGTTGATGCCCTCTTTGCTTGAAGACTCTGAACACGTTGACAAATAGAAATGGCAGAGCTATGACATTTGAGATATCTTCTCACAGAAGTGGGTTCAGTGTTAAGCATCATCAGACTGGGATCTGAGGGACACGCATGGGAGGCTGATGGAAGGTCACTGTTGGCAGAGATAGACGCTATAAAAGAGATAAGCTGTCACCTTGATACACTTTAATAAATAAAGAGTTGTGATATGAAACACACATGTGATCGGCTCATCACTAAATGTTATAACATCCTAGCTTTCCTGAAACGCAGGGCAGTAAAATCCTTTATGAAATACACATAAAACAATTAAGCTACACCATAAATGATGAGGACAAGTAGAGTTGGCTAGAGCTGGGAACTGGGTGGAGTCCCTGAAAGGGGCTAGCATCTAAAATAGGAAGACAACGAGTTCCATTCAGCCATGGATTACAAGCGTATTAGACTGGATAGGTTTCTATGCATATGAGATATCCCTCTGCAACCATAACCCATTGCTACAAGACATTACATGGGCAGGGCTCCTTACACGATATTCCCTAGTTGGAAATTACAAAGTGCACTGGAAAAGACCACAATTTCAGGCACCCATTCGTGCAGGCTATAAGAAATTATTTCCATGATAATGAAGATACATTCTCTAACAAACTGGTAAGTGATTCGGAGACTCTATACCAAGCGTGGCAGGTGTGAGGGAAATTCGGAAGAGAGAACTACATATATTTCATATTTCGGTCAGAGAACTGAGGGGAAATTAATTGAGACATACTGAATGACAAGCCTAATTACTGAAAGAGAGAAAAATGGCCACACTGGTGGAACAATTTATTAGTCTTAAATACATGGAATATGTTGAGTGTACTGGAGGGAACAAATTGGGTAGATTCCTGACACAGCATTGCTAGCCAGGCAAGATCCAAGGATCCCTCAATCACTGAACTGAATGATGAAAAAAATTCCTAGAGTGATAGCATTATTTGCTATTTTGGTCTGCATTGGTAGACGGCTGATATGCCCAGCAAACGGAGGCTAAATACCTTCCTGTTAGCTTTTAGCAAAAGTGTGTGGTAAGATTCTGCAATCTGCATGGACTGACCCAGTTTTCTGGCACGAAGTTCCCCTCGCTCTCGTTCTGGGCTTTGATAATATTATCTGGTCATTGTTGTATCTTTCAGAATAAACAATTAACAGAAAAGACCTGGTACTATGTTTCTTATTTTCATTCTCTGCAACTGTGCCCTGTAAAGAATAATAATAATAATAATAATTGAGATACGAAGTTATCAACTTGAACAAAACCTTTTTCACAGCGCAAAGAAAATAATTTGGAACAGAAAGTTTAATTCTTATTAAATACTATGAATATATTCAAACAGACTTGCTTATCACGTTGCAATGAATAATGGAATAATAGGCATTTTATATTTGTCCTATATATCAAAATAATCAACATATATAGCTCAAGATGAGGGATACCTAGAAAGGGAAAATAACATGATATTTAAAACAATGGGAAGAGGCTTGGTTGAGATTCCGTACAGAAACCTGTCCAGGAAAGACAGAATTGGAGGTCCTTCATTGCTGCCCTCCATGCAGGTTGGCATAACATAGGTAAGTAAGAAGAGACTAGAATCAGATGGGCTTCCCAAAGTGTTTTACCAAACCTTTGTGAATATGCCAGTACCACACCTTCAGCAAATGTATATGACCGCTATGGAGAAAGGATATCTCTGATAAACTACTAGGGAGGCATTATTTGTTTCCCTCACAAAACCTGGGCGGGATCCAATGGAGGGATCAATTTACAGACCATTGTATATATTAAACACAGACTATGATATCCTTAGCAAACTCCTTGCTAGTTGAATATATTGCCTATTGGCGACAATGGTCCACCCAGACCAAAACAACTGAAATACAGCCATGAACATCAGAAGACTGATTAAAATATTGGGGGGAAAAACAAAACACCCCAATCTATTAAAACCTTTACTGGTGTCAATAGACTTTGAAAAGGCATACCAACACTTAGTTGTGGATACCTAACAGCAGTACTATGATGCGCAGTGTTAGGCGCCTAGGAGATCTGCTGGAATAATCTATTATACTCTTTACCAACACCTATGGTATTGGTAAAAATTATAATAACGAGAGTAGGATGATCTCAAAGGCATTCAAGTAACAGAGGGGCACACCTCATGGGTGCCCTCTTTCCCTATTGATATTTGCCTTGTCGATGGAGCCACTAGCCAAATATTAAAAACCAAACGGGAGAAAGTAGGTATTCCACATAGAATTGAAATGTATATAATATCCCTATATGTTAAGACAGTAATACAGGTCTAGTCCTCATAGGTCGAATACCTACGTAAGTTGGTTCATGCCATGCAGAAAGGGACCTAAGAGATGGAAATCAGGGAAAAGCACTATTGGGTTTACACAAATTTACAGATCTCTGGAAAACATTTCTGCTTTCAATCATAGGACAAATTGCCCTAACTAAAATGTCATTCTATACCATTTTAGTGTAGTATCAGTCAGCAGATGGAGGAAACTGGGTTCACAGATGTACAAATACAAGAAGGCAGACTAATCTACCTCTTAAGGCAAGCAATCGACTGATAAAGCACGAATACATTATTGAATACAGCATTAGAAAGCTAGAGAAGAACACTTGCAAATGCAAAATATGAGAGAACTAAACCAATGCCACTGATTTGCCTTTGGATGGATTCCGTACTACTGGGTGTTTTTTACACAGTAGTACACGTGCAACTCTGGACAGATACCAGACTAACAACAGTAGGGGATTGCTCTAAATTTGGAACTATTAGGTCACCGCAAGAACGGATTCCACAGTGATCTCCCAAGAGAGCAATTTCTTTGATAAGGCATGTTGAAAAACACATTGCAGAGAGAATGGACAGAAGTAGAGGCAGAACCAAAAATACATTAAGTATCGCGATTAATATATTCAGTGGGGCAGGGCTGCAAACGAATAGCTTTGTTTTGCAAGATGCAACCAACATGACCCAATCCAACCTAAATAGGATAAAAGTAAAGTGGGAAATAGACTTAGAGATGCAATTAGGAATAGACGAACGAGTACATATTTTGAAATACCCCCAGATGTGGTTCGGAAACGTTCAATTTAAATACACATTGTATGTGTCTGCATAGGACTTATCTTCCCTCCAAAAAACCCACAACATTTCAGACATAATATCATCGGCATGCCTCAGATGCACAGATTCAGAACATGTTTTTCCCCATGGTTCATTAACGTCAATTCACCAAAAGGCCAGGAATAGCAGAAGTGACATCACACGCCATTTCACCTTTAGGTTCACTCCGACACACATGCTTGCATATACACATACAATCACACATACATACACTCTCTCACATAAACATGCTCTCATCTGCTCAAATGCACATAAGATATATTTAAAACCATTTTATACTTACCTCTGCTGCTAGGGAGGGTCATATTCCAGCTAACTGTACTCCATGGAGAAGTGTGGCTCACCGGTTAGAGTGGAGAAGTGTGGCTCACCGGTTAGAAGCGGCAGACCTCTGAAGCAGAGGTCGGCCCGGGACCAGGGTTCAATTCCCGACGCGGCAGGGTCTTGGGTCAATGTCCGCGGACTCGATAATTCTCGCTTAGGTGCCTAAGCTAACCATGGGTCCCACTCTGCAACTCTGGGCAATAGCTTGCTTAATCTCCACAACGGCCCCAGCAACGCCGGGGATGCCTGGCTTCATCTTGGGGTGCCCTCTCACAGGGAAAGCCAGGATGGGTTCCCCAGCGGTATACAGCGCCAGGACGCCACGTAACGAGGTAACAGTGCGCTTTACAAGTATACATACATACATACCATACACTGACAATGAATAATATATTGTTATTCACTATTAGTGTAATACAAAAAATTACTAACAAGTAGATTAGAGCTCCAACCAATGTCCATGAGGACAAGTGGCCCTGATTTTCCTTCCTCTGAGCCTAGGGGTTGCAAATGCAGTACCAGCAATTGCAGGGGTCGTAGCTGCAACCCCTACTGATCCTTAAATGACGACCATTCCATGGTTTGGATCGGTTCAGCACTGAGCTAATATCAAAGCGAGGTTATGGAGCACTTAGACACCACTACGGGAAGAATTGTGCTCTATACTCCTGGGGGACGCCTTTTGGATCAGTTCCTGTGCCCTAAAGCTAAGACGGCAGACACCAAATGTATTGACTTGTAATTAATATTAGCAGGAAGGGCACTGGCTATATTCTGGCGATTACGTGGGGTCCTTTGATTGAACAATGAATACACTGTGAACAAAGATATGCGGAGGCCAAAAGAATGACTTTACATAGAAAGGAAGTTAAAGCTCTTAGGAGAAAACCTATAGCTCATAGTATGAATTATTGATTTCATTAACAAAAAACCATTGTATTTGCAGTATATGGATATTCAACGACCTAATACATATAACCAGTACCTTTCCAATTTTGGCATCTTTGAATGGAATACAAGATCAGGATATTGGTGGTCGCCAATAGGTAGTTATAGTTAGGACCATGTTTCCATAGGAAAAGCATTTTTTGTTTTGTCAATAAGTTTGGCACTTCTTGACAAATCTTCACAAAATTTTTAAAACTGATATGATGCTCACTTCAGCTGCTATCTTGAAAGTTTCAGGGTGATAAGTCAAGCAGAAGTCGATAACTAGGGGGTGCTTAAAAGTGCATTCTCCCCATGTTAATTCCCATAGGACCTTTAGACATAGCTACAGCCCAAATTGCTGAATGGAATTGCACCAAACATTGAAGGGGGCCCGTCGCGGCCCCCCAGCCCTAGGGACCATGTCCTGGGGCTAAAATCAAAGGTGGAGGGGGCCGCAAGCCTGCCTCCAAGAGCCATTAAAGCCCTGGAGACTTCCCCCCCCCCCCGGGGCCGGCTCCGCTATGTCCCAGGGTGCCCACCCCCAGGACATAGCTTGTATGTTGTAGTTTGGCGGGAGCTTTACAGCTCCGACCAAGTTAGAGCAAAAGCTGCTCCACTTTCAACAAGTGAGAGCATTCAAAATGCTCTTGATTGTTGAAAGCGGAGCAGAATTGGTTTCCCAGAAAGAGAGATGCATGTTTAGCAGCTCCCGGTCTGTAAAATCTATGCCTGCTCAGGCAGAATGCAGAGAGCCGGCAGATATCCGCGAGGGCCTTGAGGCTCCCCCGCGGACCTTACAAATGTTAATGGGTGCCCTGGGTGGGCACCCATTAACTAAATAGAGGGCAGGTCCCGGGGGATTTGGTCCACGGGGCCAAAATTGGCCCAGGAGCAGGGCCCTGCAGCCACCTCCCCTTATTTTTCAATAACAAAAAAAAAAAAGGCGGCGCTCCAGGAACTGGGTTCCCCGGGGCGAAATCGGCCCAGGGAGTTCACCCCCACCCATTGTAGAAAGGCCTGACCCTGGGGGATGGGGTCCCCATTGCTAAAAATCACCCGGAAAGGGGGACACACAGTCCACCAGTAGGTAGTTATAGTTAGGACCAAAGTTTCCAATAGAAACGCGTTTTTTGTTTTGCCAATAACTTTGGCGCAGTTTGACAAATCTTCATGAAACTTTAATTCTTGGGTTCAGCTGCTGTGTGATCCGTCAAGCAGGGGGCCGAGAAAAAAGGAGGGTCCCAAAACGCATTTTCCATTGTTATCTCTATGGTTTGTTTTTTTAACATGCCCACAGCCAAATTTTGCAGAAAGCTAGATGTTGGTCCAGAAAGTGTGCTTTTTGTGATATGTTGTAAATCTTTTCAGTAGTTTCAGAGATATTTAAGTTTAAAAAATATTGATATCTGGGAGCCCAACAGCCTACTGAAACATTACTAAAATTTGATTGGCTGCCAACACTTCAACCAGGAAGTGTTGGCAGCCATCTTGGGACTCCGTGGAACTCACAGGGAACCGCAGATCTGGACCAAACTGTTTTTTTTTTTTTTTTAAATGAAGAGCGGTCTCCCATGCTTCATTTATTATTGGCCCTCGGGTGGTCCAGGTCCCTGGGGTATTGTTTTAATAAGGGAGGGGGCACACAAGCCCCCCCTCCTGGAGCTTATTATGGCCCAGGGACCACAATCTCCCTGGGGCTTCTTTAAGTATTAATGCCATGGAGTGAGTCTGTGAGTGGGTAGGTGAGTCTCTTAGTGGTTGCATGAGTGTCTGATTGGGTCTATGAGTGGGTGTATGCTTGTGTCAGTGAGTCTGTGAATAGCTGCATAAGTCTGTGAGTGGGTCTCTCTGTCAGTGCATCAGTGAATCTGTGAGTTGGTATATGAGTCTGTGAGTGGATCTCTAAGTGGGTGAATGGCTCTCTGTATGACTCTGTGACCACATGCATCAGTGTCAGAATAGGTCGGTAAGTAAGTGTATGAGTCTCTGAGTGGGTCTCTGACTGAATGCATGAGTGACTAAATAGGTCTCTCAATAAGTCCATCATTCTATGAGTAACTCTGAGAGAGTGCATGAGTCTATGAATGGGTCTGTGACAGAGCTTATAACTGTGTGAGTGGGTTTGTGAGTGGAGGCGTGAGTCTCTCAGTGGTTCTGTGACTGTCTGAGTGGGTCTGGGTGTGGCTGCATAATTCACTGAGTTCAGCAGTGAGAGGCTGCATTAGGTTCTATATGGAGGGTCTTCAGTGGATGTATGACGGTCTATGTGGGTCTCCGAGTAGGTGCAGGAGTCTCTGACTGTATATGTTAGTGG
Organism: Lissotriton helveticus; assembly: GCF_964261635.1. NCBI lineage: Eukaryota > Metazoa > Chordata > Amphibia > Caudata > Salamandridae > Lissotriton > Lissotriton helveticus. The sequence continues at coordinate 289,032,332 of NC_136063.1, read as the reverse complement.
CTGCATAAGTCTCTGAGTGTGTCTGTGAGTTGGTGCATGACTCCCTCAGTGGGTCGGTGTGTGAGTGTTTCAGTGTCTAAGTGGGTCTGTGAGTGGGTGTATGGGTATGTGAATGGGTCTGTGAGTGGGTTAGTGACTCTCTGTAAGACTTTGTTAGTACATGCATGAGTCCATGAGTGGTTCTGTGTGTGAGTGCATGAGTTTGATTATTCTCGCAGTGACTCCATAAGTCACTGATTCTCACAATCGGCCCGCAACGGGAAAAGGTCTTTTGGGATGTATCATCCTAAAAGGGCATTGCAAAATAGGGAATTGCTAAATTTGCGATTCCCTATTTTGCAATTGCATTTAAGAAATCGCAAATTGTGATTTCTTAAATGTGATGCGTGAAGCTCAAAAGTTGTGCGAGTTTGGCATAAGAAATCGTAAATTACCACCAACTTCAAGATGGTGGTAAATTGCGATTTCTTTGAAAAATTCACTTTTTTGCATTTTTCAAAGTGCCATGTGGTGCACATAAATGCCCTTAGGGCATGTATGTGCGCCACATGTGCACACATACATATTTCAGGGGTACAACAGGGTGTCCTTTTGACACCCTTGCACCCTTGAAATTGCATTTGCAATTTGCGAGTACCTAATGGGAACCCCATTCATGTCTTCCCATTCATTCCTATGGCCTTTAGGCCCATAGGAATGAATGGGAAACTATTCCTTAATTGCGAATCACAATTTGCGATCCGCAATTAAGGAATAGTAAATAAACTCAATTAATATTGCGATTCCTACACACATTCCATTTTGCGAGTCCTTAATAGCGATTCAAAAAAATTCGCAATTAAGTACTAGCAAAACGGGTTTTTAATACATATGCCCCTCTAAGTGTAACAATTTGTGCTTGTAATTGCTCGAGACATATCGCATCTGTGAGCAGCAGTAGCGCCATGTAATCAGTTATGCTAACATCCAAATCCTTTTCATAGGATGTTCGCGCTTTAGTATCCACAGTCGGGCGAAGTGAGGGAGACAAATGGTATATACGAGAAAATAAAATGAGCGCAGTCCGGAGAGGTTATAACAAGTGTGAGAGGTGGGAAATCGACCAGTTCAGACGATAAATCGGGCAAAATTTTTAATAGAGAACTGCGAGTTCCATGAAGCAAGAAGGTGTCCATATAAGTGTTAGTGCCTCATGTGGCCAATTCCGCTTTGGCCGCCATAAGTGTGGCAGGGTATGCTCAGACGTGAGTCCCTTGCTCACTTTGCCACTAGATTCAAGCAAGCCAGGCTGAAGACGACTGTAATGCCAGAAACCAGTCCTCTGAAACTTGTTTCCGGTCCAGGGAAGGCATGGCTTGGCAGTTCGGGCTGGACTGTTCCCATGAGGCACAGGGTCAGACTGATTTGCATATAGCCATGTCTGAACTGGGGTGGCAGAGTGGGCTAAAGAACGGTGATGGATCAAACCCAGATCTTTTGACTGGGTGGGAGTGTTTGAATGATTCAGATGCTCCGTCCATCACCACCCCCTTTTGTACCGCTTTTGGCCGCCATAAGTGTGGCAGGGTATGCTCAGACGTGAGTCCCTTGCTCACTTTGCCACTGGATTCAAGCACGCCGGGCTGAAGACGGCTGGAATGCCAGAAACCGGTCCTCGGAAGCTTGTTTCCGGGCCAGGGAAGACATGGCTTGGCAGTTCGGGCTGGACTGTTCCCATGAGGCACAGGGTCAGACTGATTTGCATATAGCCATGTTTGAACTGGGGTGGCAGAGTGGGCTAAAGAACGATGATGGATTAAACCCAGATCTTTTGACTGGGTGTGAGTGTTTGATTGATTCAGATGCTCCGTCCATCACCACCCCCTTTTGTTCCGCCCATCTTCAAGCCATACCATGGCTATCTCTTGGAGATACACATCGAGGGCCTGTCCCGAAGGTGGGCATCTTGTCTGATACAACATGGTATAGTAGTCAAGAAAAGCCTGTGTGATATCCGTCCCTATCGTTAGTGGTTTGCCCAAATCCACGTCTAATTGTGTGACAAATGTAGACTGGTATTGTGGCCTAAGGAGGTGTGCAAGTGTTCTGCCTGGTCTCTTCCCCTCCCCGTACATCCCTACTCTAGCGTATTTAACCTCCCGAACCGCAGCGTCAGTAAACTCAGTCATCAAAGCTGAACAGTCTCGGAGTACCGTCAAGGACGTGGTGGTTTGCATGAGAACATCTATATCTTTTAGTTTCTGCTCAATGGTTTTCAGTTCGTCCTGAATGGAGCCCAAAACTCCAGCGTGTTTGGAAATACATAACACAGTGGATAAATACCTTAAAGGCGTCCCAAAGCGTAACTGCGACTCTACGGAGCCATCGTTCAACTCAAAACATTCTGTAATAGCATCACCAACCACACTGTGAAACACTCAGTCCACCAACGCAATCGCGGGAAATCTCCACAGGGGCGCTATTTGGGGATCGATGGGAGAGCAACTACCAACAATATCGGGGAATGATCAGAGATAGTACGGGGGAAATATTCCACTTTGCGCACCTCTATCAGTAGCTGAGGTGTTAGATACCAGTGGTCTATACGTGACCAAGCTCCATGTGGGGCTGAGTAAAAAGAATAGTTACGAGACCCCGGGTAGCTGATGCACCAAGGGTCCGCCAGCAATGCTGACCACAATAATGCCCGGAGGTCTTTAGTGGCTGGTGGTTTTGTGACACGCCCGGCCCAGTAGTGTCAGTGGTAGAGTCTAAAGTAAGATTAAAATCTTCCCCCATCAGTATAGTGCCTGAGCTAAATTGGTTAATATGTGAGGCAATTATGGTGAAGAAATCGGGCGTATCTACATTGGGAGCATAGACATTAACAAGTATTAGAACATTGGAATGTTGGAAGCTCCATTGAAAACAATGGAGTAGCTCCGGGCTAATAATGGCTGGTATAAGCCTGGAGATCAAACATTCCAATGTTTCTTTGTTTCCAGCTGTGGCTGTGAATAAAGCCTTCAGGGAGCCTGAGGGGATTTCAATCCCCTCGCGCTCTCTAAAGCCTTTGTTTAATTTGTTAGACTATTCTGCCCTCCAGTGGCAGAATGTTCTAATAGCCTTATAGCCCCTCGTAGCTGGGCTATACCGGCTATTAAAGTTCCGCTCCCTTTTTAAAGTCCCTCGCCTTTGGCTCGGGCCTTTAATGCTGGAGCAGGCCTTTAATAGCCGGTATAGCTTGCTACGGCGGGCTGTAAGGCTAAAATATGGGTTGCCATCCAATAAAGCCCTGAACTAATAGAAATCTCCCTTCTGAGTCCATCATGACCGACACAGTGTGAAAGGGAAAATAGTGGTGCATAAGTATACACACCCCCCCGAGAGTAGGTACTGTAGCAGGAATGAAAATGGTGTTGTCCCCATGATGCAGCAAATCCATGAGTTGGGTGGGGCGCATAGTGTGTCTCCTGAAGAAAAGCTATTTGTACGGAATGCCGTGTTAGGTATGCTAACACCTGTCTACTCTTTTTTGGACATGAGAGAGAGCCCTCTAATATTCCAGGACAAGCATTTAACGTGTAAATCAGTAGTGGTAGATTCTCTCGTGGTCATACTATCACCAGTAGTTGATTATACATGGTAACAATAGGAGATCAAGGTGTGGCATGCTGCACTTATTAGTATGCTCCAAGGAAATAAAACGACTACTAAAACATAAACAAATACAAACAACCCACTGTAACACCCCCCAGCCCCATCGGATACGCAAATATACAACACCCGGTAAATCACAAGGAAGAAACAAGAACCATGAGGGAAAAGGGAAAGGGGAGGGAAGGAGAGAGGTGGAAGAAAAGACATAGGACATTTTCCTGAGGGGAGTAGCAACACTCCATCAGAGCCATCACGTGTACAGATAGTCACTATTCAGTAGATGACCACTCAGCCACCACTAGTTTTCAGTTCTGTGCTATCATACACAAGAAAAAGATGAGGCAAGGACGGTGTGTTCGTAATCAAGGCCTCAATGGGCTACGGATCAAAGCAGATAGACCATACAGATTCTTTGTGGCAAAGAAGAGAGAAAAGGGTGGGTGAAGTTTCCATGCCATACCATATCAGCGAAATTCAAAAAAGAGTCTCAGTCTTCAGAGTGCCGTCGGTCCTCCTTGTCCTGTTGCTGCATCATCTGTTGGTGGTTCTTCCTGAATTTGGCCGCAGCTTCGGGCATATCGAAGATCTGCGACTTGTTCCCGATTTGCACCTGGAGTCTGGCAGGATATAGCATTGCATAACGTATGTTGGCTTTCTGTAACAAACGTTTCTCATCAGTGTTTTTCAGCAGGCATCCTGTACCAGGGGTGTAACATCAGGGAACAGGGAGATATTGGAGCCTTGATAACTGAGTGAACCACGTTCTCTGGACAATCGAAGTGCAGTGTCCCGTTCATTGTAATTGAACAGCTTGGCGATGATTATCCGGGAGGTAGCTCCCGGAGGTGACGGTGGGCGCAGCCACCTATGAGCCAACTCAACAGCGAACATAGTTGAAAAAGCCTTCCTACTGAATAGATCAGTCAGAACGGTTTCAATGTACTTGGGCATGGGGCCTGTGTTGGTGGATTCTGCTATCCTGCAGGTTATTTCTGCGCGAACGCACCTCCAAATCCTCCGCCTTTGTCACAAGTTGCTTGAGGAGGCTTTCAGTCCTGTCTAATCTTTTCTGGATAGAGGGATGGCCATCCCCCAAATCAGAAATTCGCTGTTCTGCTTTTTCTAGCCCGGGACCCTGCACTTCTAGACGCCTGTTAATATCGTCATAAGTGTGTCTAAGCATGAGTCTATTGCCTGAAACCCTGCCTTAAGCTCAGCTAAAATGGCTGCCACACCCTCAAGTGAATTCTGCTCCGGACCGGAGGCCCCGTCCACTTCATCTCGCCTGGTGGTCTTGCCCCCATCAAAATTCAGTTGCTTCTGTTTCAGGTCGGTGTGGCCCATTTTTGTCACACAGCAGAGGGGGAGGCACACCTATACCTGTAGCACCAGCCAGGGGGTTTGCCAGAATAGTAGGGAGAGGCAGACGGCACCAGCCCCCAGCCCAGAGATCAGGCACACCACAAGTTGTTGAAGGGGGGCAGAGTAGTAGAAGAGGTTGTGTTCAAGCCAGCCCAGCAAACATGCGTGCCAATTCCGTCGGGCCCGCGGCTTACTACGGGTCAGTAATACACCAACACAATAAGGCAGCCAAAACAAAAAGAGAAGAAAGTACGCTGGGCAAGGAGGGCACAGTCAGGTCAGTCCAGCAGCAGAATGCGACATGCCCCCTAAAATGTATATTCCACAATAGAGCAGCATGTACATGTGCGGAGGCCAGCCGCCATGTAGCTGCGCCTCGAGAGCGGCACTCACGCTGGACAGAACCCGGAGGCATCAGCGATCCGCCGCAGCGCAGGTTGGTATGGGGTATGACCTGTGTAATTTAGCGTTACAAAAGGGGATGATGGATTAAACCCAGATCTGTTGACTGGGTGTGAGTGTTTGATTGGTTCAGATGCTCCGTCCATCACCACCCCCTTTTGTACCACTTTGTTCGCCATAAGTTGGCAGAGTATGCTCAGACGTGAGTCCTTGCTCACTTTGCCACTGGATTAAAGCAAACCGGACTGAAGACGGCTGAAATGCCAGAAACCGGTCCTCGGAAGCTTGTTTCCAGTCCAGGGAAGGCATGGCTTGGCAGATCGGGCTGGACTGTTCCCATGAGGCACAGGGTCAGACTGATTTGCATATGGCCATGTCTGAACTGGGGTGGCAGAGTGGGCTAAAGAACGGTGATGGATTAAACCCAGATCTGTTGACTGGGTGTGAGTGTTTGATTGGTTCAGATGCTCCGTCCATCACCACCACCCCCTTTTGTACCACTGTGTAATTTAGCAGCGCCACCTTCAGTCCCGTATAGCCAGGTCCTTACCGCCATCCCGGGACAGGAACTGGGCCGTCTCCAGCTCTGCTACGGTGCTTCGCATTTCCCGGCACCTTCAAGGTGCAGCATCAACGCAGGCACTGAAAGAACCGGACTGCTACTGGTGCTCTGCTGTATGCCGCTCTCGAGCTGGAGGTTTGCAGCACCTCTGCGTGTTCCGAGCCCCGCCCTCAGGCTCACCTGAGTCCCCTGTCGACTCGGGGGCTCCGAGGCCCTTGTCAGGCTCGGAATCACCACGCTCAGATCATCAGGTTACTAGCACCTCCAGGCTCCGCTATTAAAACAGGAGCCTTCCTCACATCGTCAGCAGTTCCCTCACTGTGCAGGTGTTCAGTTTTACCGTGGATATTGGCCGTCTGGTGGCATTTGCAGCATGACAGCTAAGGAGCTTTTCGAGTTAGGCGGCCACCTTAGTTGCCAGCTTGGCCATGCCCCTCTATATGGGTTATTGTTTGGTTGTCTGAGTATCTGTATGGGTGCCTGAGTGTCTATGTGGGTGGGTGGGGAGTGTGTGACTCTGTGTATAGATGTGTGAGTGGGTGATTCACTGGGTGTATGGGTTCAAGACAGCATGTGTGAAGGGTTGTATGGGTGGATGAGTGTGTATATGGGTGTGTTGGTGAGTGAATAGATGTCTCAGTAGTACATGTGTAAGTAACTACATATGTGAAAGGCATTATATGTGAGTGTTGGAGTATATAAATGACTATATGTGAGAGTGAGTGATTGTGAGAGTGGCTGTATGGATGAGTATGTGCTTGTATCAGTGATTGTTTAAGAGAGTAAGTATGTGTTAGTATCTGTATGAATAAGTTAGGTGGTATGTGTATAACTGTATAGGTGAGTAAATGGAAGTGTGATTGATTATTTGCATGACTGACTAGGTGTGTGAGTAACTCTATGGATGAGAGGTGGTGTATGAGTGTCTGTATAGGTGTATGAGTGCATTTTATAGTGCTGTATTGATGAGTGACTGCATGTATTAGTGACTGTATGGGTGAATAAGTAGATGTGTGTATAGACCTAGGAATCAGTGAGTAGGTTTGTAGTAACTGGTATTGGTGTGTCTATGGTTTTGAAAATGGTAGTCTACATTTTAGAGAGGGTGTATCAAAGGTTATATTAGGGTATTAGGAGGTGCATCAGATTATCACGTGGATGATGTTATCAGTGATGTTATCAGTGGTGTCATTGGAGATGTCATCAGGGATGTCATCAGTGATGTAATGACCATGTCATGAATGATGTAATATGACGTCATCAGCAGTGCATTGCGGGCGCGCGAGTTTTAGTTAGCTCAATTAACTATAACAACCAAATTTCTCTGGCTTTGTATGAGTGAAATGTCCAACTAACTATACCGTCCCTGAAACCTGTGGTTTTTTTCAGTGAGTTTCTAAGGTTTTTTTAAATGCTATTTTCTAACTATAACGTCCCTGAAACCTATGTTTTTGTCAGTGAATTTCAAAGATTTTTTAAATGCTAATTTCTAACTATAACATCCCTGAAACCTATGATTTTTTCAGTGAATTCCAAAGGCTTTTTAAATGTTATTTTCTAACTATAACGTCCCTGAAACCTATGATTTTTTCATTGAATTTTGAAGGTTTTTTAAATGCTAATTTCTAACTATTCCTACAGAGGTAGGACATGTGCAGAGGAAGAAAAGCACAGAAAGAAGCAAGAGAAATGCAGAAAAAGGCAACAAATGTACAGAAAGATGAAGAAAGGTGCAGAAAGAAGCTAGATATGCAGAAAGAACCAACAGAGGTGCAGAAAGAGGCCTTGTTGCAAAGTCATCCTGTGCCCACAACTTTTTGCTGACTGGCACTGTTGGTATCTGACTCTGACTAACCAGGCCCGGAGCCAGTGCTATCCTGAAACACACTTAGGATACAGTGAAAACACCTAAATACACTGGGGTACACTATGGGTGGGGTACCCCTGTGATTGGCATGATCTCTCCAGTAAAGCCCTAGTACATAATAGGGCAGGGGATTAAAACTACTTCCAAGTCAGAGGTGCAGAAAGAGGAAAGAGAAGTGCTGAAAGAAGCAATAGAGGTGCCTAAAGAGGCAAAAGAGTTGCAGAAATAAGCAAGTGAAGTTTAGAAAGAAGCAACAGAGGTGCAGAAAGATGCAAGAGAGGTACAGAAACAAGCAAGAGAAGTACAGAAAGAGGCAAGATAACTGCTGAAAGAAGCAACAGAGGTGTAGAAAGAAGCAAGAGAAGTGCAGAAAGAGGCAAGATGAATGCAGAAAGAGGTAGAAGAGGTGCTCAAAGAGGAAAGAGAAGTACAGAAACAGGAAGGAGGGGTACAGAAAGAAGGAAGAGAAGTGCAGAAAGAAGTAACAGATGTGCTGAAAGAGGAACGAAGGGCACAGAAAGAGCAAAAGAAGTGAGCAGAAGAAGGCAACAGAGGTACAGAAAGAGGCAAGAGAGGTGCAGAAAAAGGCAAGAAAGGTGCAGAAAGAGGGAACAGGGGTGCAGAAAGAGGCGAGAGATCTGCAGAAAAAAGCAACAGAGGCGCTGAATGAGGCAAGTGAGGTACAGAAAGAGGCAAGAGAACTGAGAGGAAAGCAAGAGAGGTGCTGTAAGAGATATGTAAGGTGCAGGACGAAGTCAGAGAGGTACAGAAAGAGGCAATAGAAGTACAGAAAGAAGCAACAGATGTGCAGAAAGGGGCAAGAGGGGTGCAGAAAGAGGCAACAGAGGTATTGAAAGAGTCAAGAGAGGTACAGAAAGAGGCAGGAAAGGTACAGAAAGGAAAAAGGGGTACAGAAAGAGGCAAGAAAGGTGCAGAAAGAGAAAAGAAGGGTGCAGAAAGAGGCAAGAGATCTGCAGAAAAAAGCAACAGAGATGCTGAAAGAGGCAAGTGAGGAAAAGAAAGAGGCAAGAGATGTGCAGAAAGAGAAATTAGGGGTACCAAAAGAGGCAAGAGATCTGCAAAAAAAAGCAACAGAGGCGCTGAAAGAGGCAAGTGAGGTGCAGAAAGGGGCAAGAGAACTGCAGAAAAAAGCAAGAGAGGTGCTGAAAGAGGCATGTGAGGTGCAGGAGGAAGCAAGAGAGGTACAGAAAGAGGCCATAGAAGTATAGAAAGAAGCAACAGAGGTGCAGAAATAGGCAAGAGTGGTGTGGAAAGAGGCAAGAGAAGTGCAGAAAGAGGCAACCGATGTATTGAAAGAGGCAAGAGAGGTGCAGAAAGAGGCAGGAAAGGTACAGAAAGAGTACACAGGGGTGCAGAAAGAAGCAAGAGAGGTGCAGAAAGAAGGAATAAAGTAGAATAAGAAGTAACAGAGGTGCTGAAAGAGGCGTGAAGAGTGCAGAAAGAGCAAGATAAGTACAGAAAGAGGCAACAGAGGTACAGAAAGGTATAGAAACAGGCAGGGAAGGGGCAAAAAGAGGAAAGAGAGGTGTGAAAAGAGAAAAGAGGGGTACAGAAAGAGGCAAGAGAACTGCAGTAAAAAGCAACAGGGGTGCTGAAAGAGGCAGGTGAGGTGCAGAAAGAGGCAAGAGATCTGCAGGAAAAAAGTAACAGAGGTGCTGGAAGAGGCAAGTGAGGTGCAGAAAGAAGCAACAGAGTTTCTGAAAGAGGCAATAGAAGTGCGGAAAGAAGCAAGAGGGGTGCAGAAAGAGGAGATAGAAATACAGAAAGAAGCAAAAGAGGTGCTCAAAGAGGCAAGAGGGGTGCAGAAAGAGGCAGGAGCAGTGCAGAAAGAACCAAGAGAAGTACAGAAAGAAGCAACAGAGATGCTAAAAGAGGCACGAAGGGTACAGAAAGAGGCTAGAGAAGTGCAGAAAGAGAGGTATAGAAAGACTCAAGAGAGTTGCACAAAGAGGGAAGAGGGGTGCCAAAAGAGGCAAGAGGAGGCAGAAAGAAGCAACAGAGGTGCCGAAAGAGGCAAGCGAGGTGCAGAAACAATCAAGAGAAGTGCAGAAAGAGGAAAGAGAATTGTTGAAAGAAGCAACAGAGATGTAGGAAGAAGCAAGAGAAGTACTGAAAGAGGCAAGTGGGGTGCAGAAGGAAGCAAGAACAATGCAGAAAGAACCAACAGAGGTGCACAAAGAGGCAAGAGAGGTACAGAAAGAGGCATGAGGAGTGCAGAAAGAAGTAACAGAGCTGCTGAAAGAGGCACTAAGGGTGCAGAAAGAGAAAACGTATTGCAGAAAGAGGCGCAGAGGTACAGAAAGAGGCAAGAGAGCTGCACAAACAGGCAGGAAAGGTGCAGAAAGAGGGAACAGGGGTACAGTAAGAGGCAAGAGAGGTGCAGGAAGAAAAAAGAGGGGTACAGAAAGAGGCAAGAGATCTGCAGATAAAAGCAACAGGGGTGCTGAAAGAGGCAAGTGAGGTGCAGAAAGGGGCAATGATCTGCCGAAAAAAGCAACAGAGGTGCTGAAAGAGTTAAGTAGGGTGCAAAAATAAGCAAGCGAGGTGCAGAAAGAGGCAATAGAAGTGCAGAAAGAAGCAACAGAGGTGCAGAGAGAGGCAAGAGGGGTGCAGAAAGAGGGTACAGAGGTACAGAAAGAGGCAAGAAAAGTACAGAAACAGGCAGTATAGCTGAACAAAGAGGGAACAGGTACAGAAAGGGGCAGGAGCGGTGCAGAAAGAGAAAAGAGGGGTGCAGAAAGAGGCAAGAGATATGCAAACAAAAGCAACAGAGGTGCTGATAGAGGCAAGTGAGGTACAGAAAGAAGCAGGAGAGATGCAGAATGAAGGAAGAAAAGTGCAGAAAGAAGTAACAGAGGTACTGAAAGAGACCAGAGGTACAGAAACAGGCAGAAAAGGTACAGAAAGAGGGAACAGGGGTACAGAAAGAGTCAAGAGAGGTGCTGACAGAGGCAAGTGAGGTGCAGAAAGAGGCAAGAGATCTGCAAAAAAGCAACAGAGGTGCTGGAAAGAGGCAAGTGAGGTACAGAAAGGGGCAAGAGATCTGCAGAATAAAAGCAACAGAGGTGCTGAAAGAGGCAAGTGGGTTGCAGAAAGAAGTAACAGAGGTTCTGAAAGAGGCAATAGAAGTGCAGAATGAAGCAACAGAGGTGCAGAAAGAAGCAAGAGGGGTGCAGAAAGAGGAAAGAGAAATACAGAAAGAAGCAAAAGAGGTGCTCAAAGAGGCAAGAGGGATGCAGAAAGAGCAGGAGCAGTGCAGAAAGAACCAAGAGAAGTACAGAAAGAAGCAACAAAGATGCAGAAGAAGGAACGAGGGGTACATAAAGAAGGAAGAGAAGTGCAGAAAGAAGCAACAGAGGTGCTGAAAGAGGCACGAAGGGTGCAGAAAGAGGTGCTGATGGAGGCAAGTGAGGTGCAGACCGAAGCAGGAGAGGTGCAGAAAGAAGGAAGAGAAGTGCAGAAAGAAGTAACAGAGGTGCTGAAAGAGGCAAGAGAGGTGCAGAAACAGGCAGGAAAGGTACAGAAAGAGGGAACAGGGGTACAGAAAGAGTCAAGAGAGGTGCAGCAAGAGATAAGAGGGGTGCAGAAAGAGGCAAGAGATCTGCAGAAAAAAGCAACAGAGGTGCTGAAAGAGGCAAGTGAGGTGTAGAAAGAGGCAAGAGATCTGCAAGAAAAGCAACAGAGGTGCTGAAAGAGGCAAGCGAGGTGCATAAAGAAGCAAGAGAGGTGCAGAAAGAGGCAAAAGAAGTGCAGAAAGAAGCAACAGAGGTGCAGAAAGAGGCAAGAGGGGTGCAGAAAGAGGAGAGAGAAGTGCAGAAAGAAGCAAAAGAGGTGCTCAAAGAGGCAAGAGGGATGCAGAAAGAGGCAAGAGCAGGACAGAAAGAACCAATAGAAGTGCAGAAAGAAGCAAAAGAGGTGCTCAAAGAGGCAAGAGGGATGCAGAAAGAGGGAAGAGCAGGACAGAAAGAACCAATAGAAGTGCAGAAAGAAGCAACAGAGGTGCAGAAGGAGGCAAGAAGGGTACAGAAAGAAGGAAGAGAAGTGCAGAAAGAAGCAACAGGGGTGCTGAAAGAGGCGCAAATGGTGCAGAAAGAGGCAAGAAAAGTACAGAAAGAAGCATCAGAGGTACAGAAAGAGGCAAGAGTGGTGCAGAAAGAGGTAAGAGAGGTGTAGAAGAGGCAAGAGAGTTGCACAAAGAAGAGAGAGGGGTACAGAAAGAGGCAAAATGGGTACAGAGAGAAGCAAGAGAAGTGCAGGAAGAAGCAAGAGAAGTGCAGAAAGAAGCAACAGAGGCATAGAAAGAGGCAAAAGGGGTTCAGAAAGAGGAGGAGATGTGCAAATAAAGAATCAACAGAGGTGCAGAAGGAGGAAAGAGAAGAGCAGAAGAGGCAAGAGTGTTGCAGAAATAGGCAAAAGAGGTGCAGAAAGAAGCAAGAGCAGTGCAGAAAGCACCAACAGTGGTGCAGGAGGCCAGAGGGGTGCAGAAAGAGCAAAAGGGGTGTAGAAATTTGCAAGAGAGGTGAAGAAAGAAGCAAGAGCAGTACAGTATGAAACAACAGAGGTACAGAAGGAGGCAAGAGGGGTACAGAAACAGGCAAAAGAAGTGCATAAACAAGCAAAAGCGATGCAGGAAGAGGCAAGAGGGTTGCATAAAGAGGCAAGAGAGGTGCAGAAAGAGGCAAGAGAGGTGTACAAAGTGGGAAGAAGGGTTCAGAAAGAGGCAAGTGGGATGTAGAAAGAAGCAAGAGAGGTATAGAAAGAGTCGAGGGAAGTACAGAATGAAGCAACAGACAAGCAGAAAGGGGGACGAGGGGTAGAGAAAGAGGGTAGAGGGGTAAAGAAACAAGCAAGAGAGGTGTAGAAAGAAACACAAATAATGCAGAAAGAAGGAACAGAGTTGCAGAAAGAGGCAAACAGGATGCAGAAAGAGGTAAGAGGGGTGCAGAAAGAGGCAAGAGGGGGTACAGAAAGAATGAAGTGAGCTGCAGAAAGAGGCAAGAGTGGTGCAGAAAGAGGCAAGAGAGGTGCAGAAAGAGGCAAGAGAAGTGCAGAAAAATAAAGACATGTACTGAAAGAAGCAACAGAAATGCAAAAAGAGGCAAGAGAGGCACAAAAGGAAGCAAGAGTGGCTTGCACACCATTAGTACCAATTTAAAACCCACATTTAGCAATAAGTAACATGTGACCATTCTAGGCTTGCAAATGGCCTTCCACCACGCTGTAACACTTGTCGCTGCATTTTTGGTAACGTTTGAGCCGTTTGAGCTAGAATAAGGCTTTTTTTGTTCAAATCTCCAGATTAGGGAGCAGATGATGAATTATGTGTCTAATGCAGAAAATGCATAATTGTGCGAAAGTTGGTACAGCCAAACAGTCGCAAAATTCCAGTGGCCCTGCTCATACTTCTGACTAGGTCCACAAGTGTTCCTCAGTGATTCCTTCTTTTTTTGTCTCACTGAGTTTATAGTTGAGGTTCTATGGAAACGAGGAAGACTAAACCTGAGGTTACCACTCCACAATACAGCCGACAATATCACATAAGTACTCTCCACAACATATAATGCCACTCTACATAATCCTTGTACACTAAATACAATATACTTTCTATCCACATAATTTCACTGCACAACATAATACATAATTACACTACACACAACGTACATCCACACCACTCCAAAAAACATTAGTAAAAAACTTTTACATTAACAACACCAATAGCTCTAATTCACGCAACAGCGAAACCTATTACATTGCAAACACTACTTTAACTAATAGTGTTACGTACCAATGCCCAACGTCCACTGACCACTCTCCCAGTATACCCAACCACGAAGGGAGGTGGAGTGGAGCAAGTATCTCGCCGTCCCTCGGAGGTTGCAGGCAACATGGGAGGACGAACAAACCGACCATCTCCTCGCCGCGCAGGCACAGGAGACTCCATCTCCCAGCAGCCTGTGTGCCGCGTGCGCACAGGAAATAATGCAGGAACTCCCCCAGAAGGCAATGAAAGCCTGCAGCATTGGGATAGAGGCCGCAGATTATCCTATTTTGGGTTGGCAATCCCAGGGTTTTGGAATTGGACACACTTTTGCTTTGTGTGCGGTAAGGGTGTCAGTGACACCACTTTTCATTCCAAGTCCGCTTTTTGGCCTCAGAAAGAATAGAACATTCTTCCTTGGATTTGCTCACAAATATCACTATATGTTATGTTATGTTATATTTAATTTATACAGCGCACAGCTACTCGAAAGTGTCCAGGCGCTAGCTTCAGGAAAGAACCAATGTACACAAATCAGCGACTAAATAAGCAACATTTTCAGTTTCTTCTTAAAGAGCAAAGGGTCCTGGATGCACCGAAGAGCCAAGGGCAGCGTGTTCCAAGCCAAAGTGGCTTTGCACACAAACGAGTTCCCACCAAGTCTTTGGCGGTTAAACCTAGGGGTCTGTAACAGCCGCTGGGCAGACGAGCTCAGCTGTCTTCCCGGTGTGTAAAAAACAAACCTCTTCTGCAAGTAAATGGGACCAAGCCCATAAAGGGCCCTATGTGGGATAGTCAGCATCTTGAATTTCAAATGAGAGTCGACTGGAAGCCAATGCAAGGAACGCAAATAGGAACGCACACTATGCCTTGATGGCCAATCCCAGAAGAAGTCTGTCCGCCGAGTTTTGAACAACTTGCAGTTTCTTGGTGAGAAAACCCGGACTGCCTACCAATAGGGCATTAGCATAGTCCAATCAGGACAAGATGAGAGCACGGACCACAGTTTCTCTGGCACTACCTGGCAGAAGGGGAAGAAACTTCCTCAGGATTTTCAAAGTGCCAAAGCAAGTGCCAGCCAGCTTCTTTACTTGTGTGGAGAAATTCAAGTTTCATCGAACCAGACGGCAAGATTTTTTGCGGCGCCTTTGTCCGCCGAGGGACGGGGAAAGCCGGGAGGCCAAAGCCTTTCTTTAAAGTCCAAAGTGAACGAGTCATAAAGAAGCACTTCCGATTTTCTTTCATTGCATTTCAGCTGAGCATTAGCCAGCCACTGAAAAACCGAGGACAGACAGTGTTGGGCCGCCACTACCGAATCATCCTCCTTGCTCCATGAGAACAAAAGTTGGGTGTCGTCAGCGTATGTCATCACTTTAGCCCCTAATGACTCCGCAAGATAAACCAGCGGAGTCACATAGATGTTAAAAAGCAAGGGGCTAAGTAATGACCCCAGTGGTCACCTGCATCAGCTCAGAGGCACCCGGAGGGAGCCAGACCCGCTGTGACCGACCTTACAAGAAGGACCTGATCCACAGAAGGGCTGTGCCAGAGATACCTATCTCTGACAAACGATCAAGGAGCAAGGAGTGGAGCACAGTGTCGAATGCCGCCGAGAGATCTAGCATAACCAATGCCGCTCTCCCGCCAGCATCGAAACACTCCCGAATCTCCTCTGTCACCTCTAACAGAGCTGACTCCATGCTATACGAAGCACGGAAGCCAGATTGTGCCGGATGGAGCAAGCCAAATGCATCAACATAGTTGGTAAGTTGGGAAGTGGCCACTTTTTCGCATATCTTGGCCAAACTTGGTAGGAGCGAAATAGGGCGGTAGTTCTCAGGAAGCAGAGGATCAATAGACGCTTTTTAAGGAGAGGAAGAATAAGCGCCTGCTTCCATAACATTGGAACATGCACCTCTCTCGAAGCGACTGGTTAACCATTAAATTCACTTGTGCATTAACGGTATCAGCCACATCCGACAGAAGCCTGGCAGCACATGGGTCATTGGGTGAACCCGACTTTAGTGCCTTGAGGATCCTGAGAGAACTAGGCAGGTTGACCACTCTAAACGTGGGAAACATGTAGGCAGAAGCTGCCATGGGCCACGCCAGAAACCTACCTATAAGCTTCCTAGAAGAAGTTGAAAACGTCTCTTGAATACTAGTTATTTTGTCCTTGAAAAATGTGGCCAAAGTATTACACCGAGTCTCCGAAATCGAAGCACCCGCCACCTGAGCCCTAGGGGCTACAAAAGTTCTGTACAATGGCAAACATTTCTCTTGAATTGTTATTGGCCCGGTCAATGCGAGCAGAATAAAACTGGCCTTTGGCCACTCCAATCCAGTCAGCAAACTTTGTCAGATTTTCCTCCAGGTCCCCCAGCAGGGAGGGTCGGGAGACCACCAGAGAGCTACTAAGCTGCACGGGGTCCAATTTCCTAGTAGAAGGGTGGCAGTGACAGTTAGCAGGTCATGCAAGATGCTTAATATCCCATGAAAAGAATATGGGAAAGTGATCCGACCAATCGACCGTACTCGGCCTCACCACCGACAGAGGAAAATTGGAGCAAATAGTATCCAAAGTGTGGCCTTCTTGGTGGGTATGATACTTGACCCATTGGGAAAGACTGGCCAAGTGTAGAGAATCCTGGAAAGCTGCAGATTCGGTTGTATCAGTATGGTCAAGGCGGAGATTAACATCCCCGAGAAGCACATAATTCAAAAAGCGCAGTGCACGCTCTGCCAACACATCCCACAAGTGTCCAAGAAAACACTGGCTGAAGCAGGTGGCCGATAAATCAGGGATCCCCCCCAATACTCCATCCCTCCATTTAGCCCACTGCTCTGCTCCTGGAAAGGGCGCAGGAGTATTGGAGACTACCTGAACGCCTTACGACTATACCAGGTGGTATAAGGAACACAATATATTTGCAAAGCTATTCTCGTTCTGTTCAGCGAAGTGTAAGCTGAAAAACTAATACTTATGTGTGTGACGTAACATGCTGTCCCAAATGAGTGCTTCCAGAGTATTATAGTGTACGTTTCTATGGTGTTGTTTTTATGTGGCATGTCTTGTTGTTCATCTTCTAGCAGGGGGAGCAGTGAGAAGTAGAAGATAAGCCAAACCTTCTGGCCCCGGGAAGCGATCCCCCGGAGCATTGCCAGCCTTTACAATTTTATTTTTTTTATTGGGAGAGGGGCCGCGTGGCCCCCCTCCTGAGGCCTATTATGGCCCCGGGGACACCTTAATCAATCAATCATAGCATTTGTATAGCGCGCTACTCACCCGGAGGGGTCTCAAGGCGCTGGGGACCTTTTATATATATATAATGTGATCAAGCCTCGTTGGTGGAGGCGAAACGCGTCATGGTGGATTACAGGCTACAACTTTGGCACAAATAAAGCACTGAAAACTGCACGTACGTGGTGGTTCCGCTCTTTTTCGTTGTTCTGCGCGAAGCAGCTGTGAATAGCGACTTTCTGGAGATAAATATATATATATATATATATATATATATATATATATATATATATATATATATATATATATATATATATATATACAAAAAAGGAGAGAACTCTGGGTAGTTCTCAAGTTTAGGTGGAAAACAGCTCCTGTTAGAGCACCTCAACACCAGTGACACTCTAAATCTGCTCACCTCAAATGTCTGTTTTCTATCAAAGTCTTTAAGCATAGGATTAGTACAGCGCTATCCACGCCGAGATAGAAAAGGACAAAGTCTTTTGCCATTTCTACAGCAAAGTCTTTAAGCATAGGACTGGCACAGTGCTGTCCTTGCTGAGCTGTAAAACGACAAAATCCATTTATTACTCCAGGCACAGTATTACAGCTAACCTGAAATGAGTACAAACAACCCCTGACATAGTGTTTCACTCTAATTAGAGCTCTTCAGAGAGGTATAGCTTTGTCCAGACACAAGGGAGCACCCACTATAAGTCAAAATAAAATCCTTTCAGGCATAGAGTGACGCATACATTATGCAAAAAAGAAGGAGAAAACTCTGGATAGTTCTCAAGTTTTGGTGGAAAGCAGCTCCTGTTAGAGCACTCTCAACACCAGCGACACTCTAAATCTGCTCACCTCAAATGTCTGTTTTCTATCAAAGTCTTTAAGCATAGGATTAGCACAGTACTATCCATGCCGAGATAGAAAAGGACAAAGTCTTTTGCCATTTCTACAGCAAAGTCTTTAAGCATAGGACTAAATATATATATATATATTTATTACCCACTTGCTAATAACTTTGGCACTGTTTGACGAATCTTCACAAAACTTTTTTCAAAAAGTTCACCCACCACAACTACTTCCTGGAAAGTTTCAGGGTGATCCGTGAAGCGGGGGAGGGGGAAAAAGGAGGTTCCCAAAACCAATATTCCTTATCCATTTTCTATAGACTTTTTTGGAACACTATACTGCAAAAGGATCTGAACAAATTAAAATCCACAGAGGCACTAGACAAGGTTGTCCGTTATCCCCTCTCCTTTTTATTCTGGCATTGGAACCTTTCTTGGAGAAAATTCGACAATCCCCCGACTATTCCGGTTTCATCTACAAAAATGTTGAAATCAAATACACGGCCTACGCAGATGATATCTTGCTTTATATTTCAAATCCTATTGTTGCTCTTCCCGCTTTTTTTTCTTTACTTCGGGATTACTCTTCGGTCTCCGGTTATAAGTTAAATATAGATAAGTCAGAGGTCCTTCCTCTTAACAAACACTGTCTTCCCCATATGTTTCATGGCTCAGGCTTTGAGTGGAATCCTGGATATATTAAATGTCTTGGTGTCTTGTATGCTAGTTCCATTAGACACACCATTAAACTGAACCATTCTGATGTTCTTAAGAAACTCTCCTCCCTCATTGATCGTTGGTCCCCTCTCTTCCTTTCATGGTGGGGTCGTCTTTCCACTATCAAAATGATGCTCCTTCCTATAGTTAACTTCTGCCTTTCTATGCTTCCTGTCTTCCTTCCCCATTTCTTCTTTAAATCTATCAATGGACTCTTCTCTAAATTCCTCTGGAATAAGCGCAAAGCCAGGGTATCTCTAATTCGCCTCCAACAACCTAAACATCTTGGTGGTGTTAACTTCCCCAATATCTCCCGCTTTCACTCTGCCTTTTCCCTCAAACAGATTTGGCCCTTTCTCCACGACTCTTCTCCCCCACCTACCACGGCTTGGAGCTCTTTGGAATTGGCTCAACTTCTCCCCTTCTCGTTTTTCACTGCTACCAATCTTACCCAACCGCCTCAGAAGTCTGTCTCTCCTATCTTTAAACATTCTAAAGCTTTGACTCTTGCTCTTTTTCGTTCTTTTTCTTCGTCTTCCGACCTTCATTTCAACACTCCCCTCTGGTACAACAAATCTCTTAAACTTCGCAATCGGGCACTTTTCTGGAAGGAATGGATCGATAAAGGCATTCTTACTTATAAACATCTCCTTTCTAATGGCTCCTTACTAACCTTTCAGGAACTCCAGGATTCCTTTGGTATTTCCACCAAATATCTCTCGTCCTTTAACAACCTTCTTCCCACATTATCCTCTCTCATTCTTCAGGATGTCCCATCACTCCGTTCTCCCCCCTTACTTGCCTCCCCGCCAAACTTCCTTCTCCCTTTTAAGGCCTCGGCCATCTACAAGTTATTATCTCCCTCTCCCACAGATAGGCCCAAAACCCGCCTTGAGTTTCGATGGGAATCAGACCTCGACCACACCTTTTCCCTGCTCACCTGGGACTCCATTTGGTCTAGAATTCACTCTGTATCTCGCTCTGCCAGTACCACCCAGACCTTTTACTTTTTTTACAATCGACTCTATTATACCCCTAATGATCTGTACAAATTCAAATTAATTGACTCCAGCAAATGTTGGTCTTGTTCTAGTTCTACTAACGATTTGTTTCACATGTTTTTTCTTTGCCCTAGAGTTAAATTATTGTGGTCCAGGGTTTGGTCTACACTTAACAAAATTCTGTCCACTGTTGTTCCTTTCGATATTGTTACCATTTTTTTGGGTGGTATAGCCCCAGTCTGGAATGTTCCGCAGCATACCCGTAAATTCATTGACCTTTCTATTGCCATTTCTCTTCAAGTTATCACTGCTAATTGGAAAGACACTACTAATGTTGCTTATAATGCTTGGGGAATCTACTTTGTCACCATCATAGATTGGATCGTGCATGTGCTTCGACAATTCCACTGTTGATAAAACGTGATTTATTATGGTCTCCTTTGACAGAATTCTTGTCCAGAAACTCCTCATGATCATCCGCAGTTGTTATTTCTCTTATTTTTTTTACTATTGTTTTTCGCCTAATTTTTGCTATGTGATGATGTTTCCCTTTGCACCTCTCTCCCCTCCTTTCCCCTTCTTCCCTCTTTTCTTTTTCGTTTTTTCCTCCTCCCCCCTAAAATTGAAAAGTTATAAAAGCATTTCTCCTTGGTATATTTTCTAACCCTTCTTGGGGTTTATCTTTTCATTTGCAATGTTTTCGATCATTTTTTTTTATTTATCTCATGTTGTGTCCTTCATTGCTATTGTACACATGTTTTACATTGTTTTAAACTATTCAATAAAGCTTTTCAAACTTAAAAAAAAAAAAAGTTCACCCACCACAGCTACTTCCTAGAAAGTTTCAGGGTGATCCGTGAAGCGGGGGAGGGGGAAAAAGGAGGTTCCCAAAACCAATATTCCTTATCCATTTTCTATAGACTTTTTTGGAACACTATACTGCAAAAAGATCTGAACAAATTACACCAAATTTGGCAGGAACCTAGATTTTGATGCAAAAAGAGTGCTTTTTGTGATTTAGTGTCAATCTGTTCAGTTAGGGTGAAAAAAGTATTTGTATATCTGGATGGGTTGGTTTGCGAGAGGCTTGCAAGAGTCCGGTGGTCGTGCAAATTCAAAAATGGAGCAGTCTAAAAAGAGGGCTTTTTTTCCATGTTCGTAGTCTCGCTCCTGCCGATGTGAGAGGCTCCTGTGAGTCCCCTGGAAGCCCATGCTCCAATTGGCTAGATGTAATATGAAGACAAATGTTGCACCCGCCATTTCAGGACCTCAAGGCCCTCCCCCGTATTTCTCTCAAGCATTGGACCACAGCCGGCCAGAAGTCCTGTATCCCTGGGCAATCCCACAGGATATGGAAAAAGGTACCCATATTCCCACATGTGGTCAGGCAGGAGGGATCCGTCGCCCTTCCCATCTTCAAAAATGTTGTGCAGGCATAGTATGGGGAGTGTAGGGTCCTCGGCAGTACTAGTCAAAATCCTGATCATTTGGCCACCTCCCAGGATGCTGCTAGGGCTTCTTTCCATTCCGCTTCTTTTAGTCCCCCCACCTCTTGATCCCATTGTGCCCTTATGTGTTGCAGGGTGTCTGATGTTAGGTTAATCAATGTTTAGGGGTCAATGAAATGACCTTCTGGGGAATGTATTCATCCAGCAACCTGTCCTCCAGTGGTGAGGACTCTGGAGGCTCTGGACCTCTGGGTAATGCAGCACTCAGCACATGCCAGAGTAGTCTATACTCCTCGCATATGTATGTTTCTGAGGGACCTCTGTGGCGCTCTTTTTGCAGGTCGGGCAGGAGGATGTCATCTCCCTGAGTCCATATGTCCCCCACTTTAGAGATCTCTATGGGGTCTGAGGTCCCCCTTATCAACCTCCAACTGTTCCCACTGTGCTCCAAGGCTCTCCATGTCCCAGAGTGGAGTCGCCAGTGTGATCTTATTCTTCCGCCCCAGGTATTTTGTCACTTTTTTCCACAGTTGCTCTGCTATCATTGTCAGGCAGGCCAGCCATTGGGACTATTACCCCCATATAGAGCTTTAAGGTATCCCCATAGCTGTAGTACTTTCATATGCATGCAAAACACCAGGTCCGCCTTCAGAGCAAATTCCCATCAATTGACCCTGCTCAGTTGTGGTGGCCAGTAGTTTTTTTGTATATCAGGCAACGCAATGCCTCCATCCTACCAGCCCCTTGTGAGTTTGATGACTGCTACCCAGGCCAAGCCTCCCTCCCACAACAATGAGCGGATCTCCCCTACACTCACCCTGAAATAGGATGTGGGCACTTCATACAGCATGTTCTGTAGCGTATATAGAAAACAAAGCAGTGCCATCAATTTAAATAATGCTGCCCTCCTTAAGAGCGAGAGTGGCAGCAACTTCCAATGTAGCACATCACACTTTAGTCTACTCAAAAGCAGGCTAAAGTTACTCTTAAAGACGAGGTCTGGGTCAGGCATGACATAGATCCCTAATTAACAGTATCCTGTGTTTGTTAGTGCTACCGCACAATCAGGCAATACCCTCAGTAATTCCTCTTTAAGCAGATATATAGAGATTGTGACAGTTGATGGTGTAGCCAGAGCATCTCCCAAAGATGGTCATGATCTGCATTAATCTGTCTAGGGTGAGCTCCGGATCTGCCACGTATAGCAACACTTGTCTGCAAATAGGGATGTTTTATTTTCCCACAGCCCATCCCATAGCAGGTCTTGACGGATCCAGGCCGCCAAGAGCTCAACGGGCAGGGCAAAAATAAGGTGGGACAGAGGGCATCTCTGTCTGGTATCTCTTTAGATTTGAAATTGCTGAGAGCGTCCCCCCATTGACTTTAGCCTGTGCCACTGAATCGGAGTAAAGAAGCTTCACCCATTGTGTGAACTGCGGGACAAAGCCAGGTTTGGCTTGAACCTCAAACATGTAATCCCATTTTGGAATCTAGCGACAGCACTGGAGCTTTTTCCCAAAGGTTGACTTTTTAAACCATTAAGCCATAAAGCCACACAAGGTTTAGGGTGGTATTTCAGGGGGGCATGAATCCAGACTGATCGGGGTAAATTGCTGATTGGATTACTACAATTCGGCATAGTGCTAACACTTTGACTAAGATTTTCCCTTTAGCATTTAAGAGTGATATCGGCCTATAGGAGGCACATTCATTGGGTGGCATCTGTTCTTTATGTATGAGCTCGATGGTGGCCTACCTCTAGTCTGGCAATAGTGTACCCTGCTGCTTACTTTCTTTGTACATTTAAGCAGGTGTGGGACTAGTTGGTTTACTAGCATCATGTATAATACAATGGGAATCCCATTTGGCCCTTGGCCTTTCCAGAGTGAATCTCTCTCATAGCCCTTGCTACTTTCTCCTCGGTAATATCTTCCTCTAATTGGTCCGGATACTCTTCCGACAACCGTGGCAAGCGAATGTTGTTTAGAAAGGCTTAGGCATCTGCAGCTGTCATGGTGACAGCTGAGGAGTTTAGCCGTGTGTAGTATTCTGTCAAGGCTTCAGCTATAGCTCTCTTTCCCGTACTAGGTCCCCTTCCCTCGCTTTGCTATCCAAAACCCATTGCAGCATTTGGTCCCGTTTGTCTAGCCAGGCCAGAAAATTGCTTGTCTTGCGTCCTACTTCCTAGAGGGGGTAGTTGGTGGCCTTATGGTTTGCCCTAGCCGCCTCTGTCGCAAGATCTTTATGTTTCCTTTGTTTTAGTGCTAAGGTGTGATGCGCCTCTGGTTCGTCTGTTGTAGGCGATGTTCTCAGGACAGGATGTCTCTCTCTAGCTCACCCATTCTGGCCCTCTTGTCCTTCTTCCAGCCTGCGATAAGGGATATGGCCTGACCCCTAATCACAGTCTTGTATGCATCCCAGAGAGTCTGGGCCAAGTCGACTGAGGTCAAGTTTTCTTTGAAGTAATGTTTTGCACTGTTGATAAGGCCCTCTCTTAAAAGTCTTTGCTTTAAGTACGAGGAGTTTAGTGATTTTAGTGATCATGCCGCTCCTGGGGGCAATGAGTTGGGGAAAGGACTGTCCATATTGGGGAGTGGTGAATGAGTTACTTACCTTGAGTAACAAAGTATCTGGTAGAGACAAAGTCTAGCCACGGATTCCTTAACTCAGAATATCCCCAGGCATCAGACTGGATCCAGAAAACTTTCAGCAGCAGCACCTCTGCGCGCCGGGGGGCGGCGCCGCACAACTCTGCCCGACGTCGTCCATGGACATGATGTCAGCGGAGCCATATATGCCCCTCCCAGTGCGCTGATGTCAGTTTTCTTCGGAGAAACTTTTCCATGTCACAACATGGAGCCACCACCAAAACATGTGAGAACATGGGAACAATGTGCAAAAAGGATGAAAAAGAAATCGAAAGGTGAAAAAAAAGCACCCTAAAGAACAGTGCCAGGCACTGGATGTTGAAAAGTAGAAAAAGGAAGAGCAGAGCAACGCTCTGAAAAACAACCCTACAAAGTGAAGGCCAAATCACCTTAAGAGGGAGATGAGGATGTGAAAAAACAGACTGACAGACGACAGAAAGTTCACATCCAAAATGTATAACTGTGAAGGACAACAAGTCCGGAACACAGGGTTAAGGATAACTCACCACAAGACGTCACCAGAGAGAGACGTAGTAACCCCAATAAAAGACCCATTGAACGTGGCAGAGCCATTAGACTTGAACCAATGGGTCACCAGGGTGATAAAGACCCCAAGGCGAAGGGGAAGGGCAGAGCCGGTGGTGGACAAACATGAAAGATTTTACACCACACAATCCAGGCCGAGCGCTGGAAAGAACACATGACATATGAGCATAACGCCCAATCCCGAGAATGGGCTGAGTAGCAACGAAAATAGATGAAGCATTCTGTGTCGGAATGAAAACAATTGTCACCCTGCAGAAGGGCAAGCCACCTAGAGGGGGCGAGTATAGACAGCCCATCCTGAAAAGCTCCTCGCAGATTGGGGAGGACGGGCGGGCGTTAAGGAATCTGCGGCTAGACTATGTCTCTACCAGATACATCGTTTCCGAAGGTAAGTAACTCGTTCATCTGATAGAGACGTCTAGCCGCAGATTCCTTAACTTAGAATAGATACCAAAGCCATACCCGTAAAGGAGGTGGGTCTGTGACTGAACCCCACTAAGTTCCAGAGGAAACTTAGCCGTCAATAATGTGACTAAAACAGTGCCATCAAGCATGTGATGAAGCACAGTTGGGACAGTAATGTCAGCGCAGCTAACGTCTAGACCATTAAGCTCTGAAGAGAGCAGAGAACAATGGAAGGCAAAGGTACCACAAGCCGACAAGAGCGGCACGAAAACCCCTTTTGTGTACATAGGATTGAGAGAGGGTAAGCCCAGAGCCAGAATGCACGTACTGGAGCAAGAGTTCACAACTTTGCAGGGGAAGATGAACCAAGCCTAGGACCTGAGGTATCCACAGGATCCGAGGTGTTGACAGAAAGCAAAAGGCGATTACTGACAACCAGGCAAAAAAGTGGAAAAACACTGTTGAACCTCCACATGCAAGATACATGCTGCAACGGATGCCAAAGGCAGACTCCTGCCCAGCAATTGCCGGTATGGGACAAGAAAACACCTACTAGGTATGCTGGAGTTAAAAGGAATCTCATGACACCATCAGAAGTGGAACTGGACCTAAGGTTTGAAAGATCCACCAGATGCAATGCATCACTGGAAGCAAAACCCAGAGGGATGGCAACCGGTATGATAGATAGCGCATACCGGCCCAGTACGTAGAATAGTGAAAGAAGCACTGTTCAAGCTTCAGCAACTAGACGCATGTGACAACACTGGCAGGTGACCAATCAATGGCCAGAAGGCCGGTAGCAAAAGGAAGACACGCCAAGACATAGGCAGTCTGTTACAACCGGGGAAAGGCCAAGGGCACACAGCCTAGCGTCAAAGTAGGAGCGACACTGTAAGATATCTAAGCATACCGGAAGGCACCGAAGCACATCGTGTGGATGTTGGGACTGCTCGAAGAAAGGAAAGACCTCCTGAAGGGCAACGTGAGCAACTCAGATGCGCACACCCAAAAGGGACACCAGGAAGCCGGGCACCACATAGCAGTGGTGGCACAAGCCGACCGGGACAGTGACCACAGAGCCCCGGCATGAAGGAAAGAGAGAAACCAGATAAGGTAATAGCAACATCCACCCCTCACCTGGGAGGAACCATGGTCCCCTGCAAGCTAGGTGGGAGAGAACCAGGCACGACACTGGAAACAATGAGGATCAACGTAAGTGCCCTGGACATCAAGAAGCAAGTATTCCAAAGAACTACGCCCCATGAAAGACCACAGTAAGATCAGGCAGAAGTGTGGAAACACCTGCGCGGGGAGGCAGGGAATGTGGAAAAAAACGCTGTAGGAGCAGCGGTGAGAAAAAGAGGCCACATACAGCAGAGATATAATGCTAATCTGGTACCTTGGAGGACGAGCCCAATAAGGACTATGTGCCCAAGTCTGTACTAAGAGCACTAAGCATTGCTTCACAGCGGTGCAGAAGGTGTGAGCCGTAAAGCAAAGATAGAACCACTACAGACAGCGGGACCAAAGGCCCCAGAAGTGCGATAGAGCGATGCTAACAATAGGATCGCAGGAGAAACGGCAGAGAGAGACTCCTGGAGGGATGTCCGTGAGGAATACTCCATAGGCGCATACCAAGGCAAAGGCAGTTGCCTAGTACCAGCATATACCCCACATAGGGTAAGTGTCAACCCCTGATAAGGGGGTCCTCTTGGGCAAAACACGAGAAGGCCTAACAGCCGCATGCACCAACTATGGAACCTACTATACACTTGCGTTATAGAGGTGTAGTAAATAAGGCAGAGATTTGTGCAAAAGTTATGGCAACCCGGACAACAGCCGGTAGACTGCTGAATCCGCATGGTGATCAAAAAGGTCCACACCATTAAATGGTAGATCTCTGAGGGCATCCCGAAAATTATCCGGGAAACGACTGTCGCACAGCCATGCATGGCGGTGCAAAGCCACAGACCGAGCAAGAGCTTGCCCCACAGAGTCAGTGGCATCAAGGGAAGAATGGAGCGAAAATTAAGCCATTCCCCTGCCATCCAGCAGAAGCTGAAGCAACTGAGACCGCAGCTCCTCTGGAATAGAAGGGAGAAGGTTCTCGACCAAGTCCCAAAGGGTTGAGGATGCAGGCACGAACACACACGCAGTATTTATGGCACTGATACCAGCACTGGCAGAAGCAAAAAGCTGGAGAGCACACGTGTCTAGCCACCTAGACTCCCTAGTGGGAGGCAATAATGGCAATGCTGATGTAGACTGTAAGGCAGAGGCCGCCTGAACCACAAGTCCCTGAGCCGTAGGGTGAGTGGACAGGCAGAGTGGATCACCCGGAGCAGGACGGTGCCTACAAGCAATAGCCCAATCAACAGGCTCACCAGAAGAGAGCCTTGCCCATGGACCATGCAAAATGTCAAATAAAGAGCCGCCAAATGGCAGCAAAGCTCCACATCTATAGGCTCCATATGGAGAAAATCCAGTAAAGGATATGAAAGCAGAGGGACCACAGGAGGTTGAAAACCAAGAATAGCAGCCGCCCTGTGAATGGCTGTTAGGACACAGAACGACAACACAGCGCCGCCGAAAAGGAGACGGAACTACAAACCCCAGAGCGCATAGCTCGAGAACTACGGGACCCAGAATGCCGAGCTGTTGACCGGCGCTTTTCAAACAAACAGCATAAAGCCCACAACGGACGCAGAGGAAGGCGTCGGATATTGCAGTTCGTAGACGGAGTTGTCAACTTCAGCAAGGTGAGACCTTGAATCCTGTATCGTGCCACAGCATTGTGTTCACGCGTAGCGTGCTCCGTAGACTTTGTTGAGAATCATTGTTCTCAGGTTCCGTCCCCACCGTAGGGTTAACTATCGTTCAGAGACAGCTGCGGGAAGGTTCGCCTGTGAGGTAACAGGCGAGCAAACATTCGACCTTCAAAAAGCTGTACAACTGCAGTCCCCGCTCGAGGGTATTTCGAGCCTAGAGACTCACGCTTAAAGCGCTATTTACCGCAGTCCCCGCTCGAGGGTATTTCGAGCCTTGAGACTCGCGCTTGAAGCGCTCTTTACCGCAGTCCCCGCTCGAGGGTATTTCGAGCCTTGAAACTCGCGCTTGAAGCGCTATTTACAGCAGTCCCCGCTCGAGGGTATTTCGAGCCATGAGACTCGCGCTTGAAGCGCTATTTACAACAGTCCCCGCTCGAGGGTATTTCGAGCTTGGAAACAAGCGCTAGGAAGCGCTCTCCACAGCAGTCCCCGCTCGAGGGTTTATCGAGCGTTGAGACTCACGCTACTATATTGTTTGCTTCGCTGTTTGTTTCACAAGACTAACCGATTGGAGAAACCGGGCTGGAGAAAAGCTTGCGTGGGAATGCCCTCCGTTGGCTGGTGTTAGGAGTAACATCAATGCGGAGGACGAAACAGGAAAACCACCTTATTCCCCCATAAACAGTCGAGTGGCATTGTCGGCCACTGCTTAGCACGGTGTCCTCTGTTGGAGAGTGTCGGGACCGACATTCGTGCAGAGGACGGTTGGAAGGAAAAGGCATAAGTCCCTAAGCTTCTCCGGAGTTGTTAGTCTGAAGTTGCATTATGAGCTGTGATTAAAACCTCGGTTAACAGCGTAACTGATTCTGTTGTGTCATTGCAAGGTACGGAAGTGGGTGGTAGTGTTCTATACTCAATCCTGAGGACACAAGGATTACATAATATCCGACCTACATATCTTAATCAACCTCCCGGTTGAGTACTGAACAATGGCCGCTATGGATGACGTATTGGCCGCCTTGCTGGATGTACAAACCGAACTAGCCACGTCCCGACAAGAAGCGGCGGACCTGAGGGCGCGGATGGACCTCCTTCAGAGGAACCCTTTCAGCGCAGGAACACCCAGAACCAGTCAACCCACTGCGGTAACGGTAGAAATGCCAGTTGCCATTCCGCTGGCCACACCAGAGAGGTACAGTGGAGACCCCTCCACGGTACAGGTGTTCATTACACAGGTGGCCCTTCACTTCTCGTGCAAACCAAAATCCTTCCCTACCAATCAGGCACGGGTAGCATTCATGATTTCGTATTTGGCTGGAAACGCAGCACAGTGGGCTGTGCCTTTGGTGAGCAGAGATGACCCACTCCTGTATGATTGGGAAGCGTTTCAGGAGGAATTCGTCAAGGTGTTTGACCGAAGAGCAGACTCGTACACCGCAGACCGAGAACTCCTAGAGCTGAAACAGGGGTCCACTGGGCTTGTCAAGTATTTAAACGCTTTTAGACGTTTGGTCGCAGAGACCAAGTGGCCACCTGCGAAACAAACAGCGCTATTCCACCAAGGATTGAGCGAAGAGCTGAAAGACGTGATCGCGCAGATCGATCCCCAACCAGCGCATTGTGAAGCCCTGATCAGCCTCGCCCTTCGTCTTGAACATCGGTTAAGCGAACGCCGTGGTGGTGGCCCAAGGAAGGAGAAATCGCTGCCCACTCGTGGACATCAGGGGTCCGTTGAACCAACTCCACCTGCTCGGAATGAGCCTATGGATATCGGGGCGGTGAGAGCCAGTCTAACTGCAGCAGAAAAAGAGTCTCGCAGGAAACAGGGCCTTTGTCTTTACTGCGGAAAAAGGGGCATTACGTCCGGGAGTGCCCAGCGAAACCAAGGACAGGACGTACACGACCAAGCCGTCTGGCCTCTGCGTTGGTGGACAAGGAGGCGGAAAACTAGAGGGCTCCCTGAACAATGGAAGGATTTCAGGGAGTCACGGATACATCCCTTCCATACAGCAACCTGCCTTGACGGGTTCTAGACATTTGTTTATTCCGCTGAAGTTATGGGTGAGGGACTGTTGGGTCTCAGTCTCAGCGATGATAGACTCAGGTGCCACTGGGTTGTTTATGGACGAAAAAGAGGCTTCCCGTATCGGGATCGCGCTTCTGCCCTGTTCAATCCAGGAGGACGTTTATGCGGTAGACGGGCGCAGGTTGGTTTCAGGACCCATTAGTCACCACACAGGGGATATCGAGGTGGGGTACGGAACTCAGCACAAGGAGGTCATGGACTTCAACGTCATCTGTGCTCCTCAATACGGGATCATCTTGGGGCTGCCATGGCCGAAAAAAACACAATCCGTCCATAGACTGGGAGTCCCAGACGTTGAGAATGACCTCCCCCTACTGTTCCCGGTTCTGCGTTTGGTCCTCGGAGCCTCCGGAGTCTGAAGAAACGATGGGGCATGCGGTAGCCACAGCTGCTGAGAAGGCGGTGACCCTTCCCCATGCATATGGAGATTTTCGAGATGTCTTTGACGACAAACAAGCGGAGACTCTTCCCCCCCACAGGGTTTATGACTGTCAGATCGATGTAGTTCCCGGGGCAAACATACCCAGCGGGAGGCTTTATGCACTGTCCGAGCCTGAGAATATCCACCTTCGTGCTTATTTGGACACGATGTTGAAGCTGGGGTTCATAGTGCCATCAAGATCACCTGCTGCCTCCCCTCTGTTTTTTATCCCTAAGGCCAACGGGGAACTTCGCGCTTGCGTGGACTTCAGGGCGCTCAACGCCATCACGGTCAAGAACAGATACCCGTTGCCACTCATAAACGTGCTTCTGGAACAGGTCAAGAGCGCGAAGGTGTACACCAAGCTGGATCTGAAAGGGGCTTACCACCTTGTCCGCATGAGGCGTGGGGATGAATGGAAGACCGCCTTCAAGACGCGCTTTGGCTTGTTCGAGTATAAAGTGATGCCCTTCGGGCTTTGCAACGCCCCTGCGGCGTTTCAGTTCTTCCTGAACGACGTGCTAAGGGACATCCTGGATGTGTACGTCGTAGTATATATAGACGACATACTGGTGTATTCCGACAGCGTGGAAGAACACGTGAAGCACGTGTCTTCGGTTCTACAGATACTGAGGGACAACTCTTTATTTTGTAAGCTCAGCTAATGTGACTTCCACGTAACCACAGTGGAATTCCTGGGGGTCATGCTAAGCCCAGACGGACAAACAATGGCCAAGAGAAAAGTGAAGGCTGTGGTAGCCTGGCCGGCCCCTACAAACGTTAAGGAGGTGCAGAGCTTTCTTGGCTTTGCCAATTTTTACCGGAGGTTCATTGAAGGGTTCTCTGGTTTGGTGGCTCCCATCACCCAGTTGCTATGGAAATCGTCTTCGTTTCTGTGGTCCTCTGAAGCTCAGGAGGCCTTTGAGACCCTGAAGAGGTCCTTCACGGAGGCGCAAGACCCGGATCTCCAGTACGTTGTTGAAGCAGACGCCTCTGATCTGGCGGTGGGGGCCATCCTATCCCAAAAGAATCCGGTGTCTGGGGTGCTCCATCCGGTGGCCTTCATGTCCAGGAAGCTGAACGAGGCGGAGAGGAACTATCATGTTGCTGAAAAAGAACTGTTGGCAATTAAGGACGCATTCGGTGAATGGAGGCACCTGCTAATGGGGGCCAGACACGTGGTGGCGGTGTTTACTGACCACAGGATCCTCCAGTTCATGACGGCGGCCAGACAGTTGTCTCCTCGTCAGATGAGATGGATGCTGTTCTTCTCCGGATTTCATTTCACCATCATCTACAGGCCGGGCATCGAAAACAAGAAGGCCGACGCACTGTCGAGACAGTCCAACGACTCGGGACGTCCATCGCCCACCATCAAGTCCATCGTTTCCCCAGAGGTGGTGGTTGAAGCTATACAACCAGGGGCCTTTCTCCATGGGATACAAAGAGGCGTCTGTTCCTTTGAATGGAAGACTTGGCTACGCCAACACGGCGAATGGACAGTCAAAGATGGAATACCAATCCACGGTGGTTGCGTCCTGGTCCCCACGGTTCGACTGCGGAAACAGGCTTTCAGATGGTGTCACGAATCACCTAGTGCAGGGCACTTGGGACTGGAGAAAACGGTGGACTACGTGTTGCGTCAGTTCTGGTGGCCATCAGTGAGGGCCGACGTGAGGGAATGGATCGCCGCATGCTCGATCTGTGCAGCCATGAAGTCAGATCACAGCCGTCCACAGGGGCTCTTAAGACCTTAACCCACCCCAGCAAGACCATGGGAACGCATATCATTGGACTTCATAGTGGGCATGCCAAGGGATCAGGGGTGTACAGCCATTCTAGTCGTGGTAGATTATCTGACCAAGATGGGTCACTTCATCGCCTGCAAAGGGGTACCTACAGCCGGTCAATTAGCTGTCACGCTCTTGAAGGAGGTGGTACGTCTCCACGGCCTGCCCAGCGTGATCGTGTCGGACCGAGGGTCGCAGTTTACGGCGCGGTTCTGGAAATCTTGGTGTTCTGCTCTCCACGTCTCTACGGCCTTATCAACCAGCTACCACCCACAGACAGACAGTCAGACAGAACGCCTCAACCAGACCTTGAAACAATACCTCCGCTGTTTTATAGAGCAGGGTAAGGAGGAATGGGTGACCACTTGTGGCTGGCAGAAATCGCGTACAACAACGCCACGCACAGCTCTACCAAGGCGTCTCCGTTTTACAGCAACTTTGGACATCACCCCAGGTTCCTCCCTTTGGTATATCCTCGGGCTCAGAAGGACATGCCTGCAGCCAATGATAGGGTAGCCCATATCAAGGACACAGTGGCAAGAACCAAGAAATGCTTGGAGGAGGCCAAGGAGGTGTACAAAGCATACGCAGACCGGAAACGAAGGCAGGGTCCCTTATACAAAACGGGGGATTATGTGTGGGTTTCCTCAAAGAACCTACGGTTTTGCAAACACAGCGTGTTCCACCCGCGTTTCGTCGGACCGTACCGTATCAAGGAATGCGTAAGCCCTGTGAACATGAGGTTGGCATTGCCGGACAGCATGAGAATACATCCGGTGTTTCATGTGTCGCTGCTCAAACCGGCGAGGTCGGCAGGGCATACCGCCCCTTCTAGGGTGTTGGTGGATGCGGAACGGGAATACGAGGTCGACTGCATCAGGGACTCCAAGTGGCGCAGGGGTAAGTTGTGGTACCTGGTTGCGTGGAAAGGCTTTGGGCCGGAGGAAGACTCGTGGGAACCGGTGTCTGGGATGTGCGCGCCTCGGTTGGTGGCAGCCTTTCACAGGAAACATCCATCCAAGCCTGGCCCGGTGGTGGGAACCGCGGGTGAGGGGGGATGTACTGTTAGGACACAGAACGACAACACAGCGCCGCCGAACAGGAGACGGAACTACAAACCCCAGAGCGCATAGCTCGAGAACTACGGGACCCAGAATGCCGAGCTGTTGACCGGCGCTTTTCAAACAAACAGCATAAAGCCCACAACGGACGCAGAGGAAGGCGTCGGATATTGCAGTTCGTAGACGGAGTTGTCAACTTCAGCAAGGTGAGACCTTGAATCCTGTATCGTGCCACAGCATTGTGTTCACGCGTAGCGTGCTCTGTAGACTTTGTTGAGAATCATTGTTCTCAGGTTCCGTCCCCACCGTAGGGTTAACTATCGTTCAGAGACAGCTGCGGGAAGGTTCGCCTGTGAGGTAACAGGCGAGCAAACATTCGACCTTCAAAAAGCTGTACAACTGCAGTCCCCGCTTGAGGGTATTTCGAGCCTAGAGACTCGCGCTTAAAGCGCTATTTACCGCAGTCCCCGCTCGAGGGTATTTCGAGCCTTGAGACTCGCGCTTGAAGCGCTCTTTACCGCAGTCCCCGCTCGAGGGTATTTCGAGCCTTGAAACTCGCGCTTGAAGCGCTATTTACAGCAGTCCCCGCTCGAGGGTATTTCGAGCCATGAGACTCGCGCTTGAAGCGCTATTTACAACAGTCCCCGCTCGAGGGTATTTCGAGCTTGGAAACAAGCGCTAGGAAGCGCTCTCCACAGCAGTCCCCGCTCGAGGGTTTATCGAGCGTTGAGACTCACGCTACTATATTGTTTGCTTCGCTGTTTGTTTCACAAGACTAACCGATTGGAGAAACCGGGCTGGAGAAAAGCTTGCGTGGGAATGCCCTCCGTTGGCTGGTGTTAGGAGTAACATCAATGCGGAGGACGAAACAGGAAAACCACCTTATTCCCCCATAAACAGTCGAGTGGCATTGTCGGCCACTGCTTAGCACGGTGTCCTCTGTTGGAGAGTGTCGGGACCGACATTCGTGCAGAGGACGGTTGGATGGAAAAGGCATAAGTCCCTAAGCTTCTCCGGAGTTGTTAGTCTGAAGTTGCATTATGAGCTGTGATTAAAACCTCGGTTAACAGCGTAACTGATTCTGTTGTGTCATTGCAAGGTACGGAAGTGGGTGGTAGTGTTCTATACTCAATCCTGAGGACACAAGGATTACAATGGCACATGCGTAAGCAGCACCATCTTCAGTTGCCATCTGGTTAGGCGATAATAAACCATCGGTAGGAGACGGTTGTAGACTAAGCCATCCACTCGACAACAGAAGTGGAGAAGCCGGAGACTGAGCCGAAGGTCAGGCAACACAAGGCACTTGCACCATGGGCCCCCGACCCGGGGAATCCATAGAAGCATCAACCTCTTGACAATGAAGAGGCGTTGTTGCCGGCACCGTGTGGAGGTCGCAGCATCGTCCAAGGAGTCAAGGGGGAGCAACCTCTTGACGAAGCTTAGGTGTCGGCACGGGCTTCGATGGATGCCGAGGCGGAGTCAACTGGACGTCGACGATCTCCATAGGGGGCTCAACCTGGACGCCGTCCGACGTCAATCCCACAGCAAAAGGTGCATGTTTGCGCAGACCGGACGTCAAGCTGGGCATCGAGCTGGGGTCGCCGCCTCGGACATCAGCACAGGAAGCAGCTCAGGGCTATGCAAAGACTGATGGGGTGGGCTGAACGGGCGACTGGGAAGACCCCCTAGGCCGTGTCCAGTCGGCGTTGTATCGTCTCTGGAACCGGAGTCGATGCACACAGCCGGCGCCATGGAAGAATCCGCTGGCGAGGAACCGACATGAGTGCCCTCCACCTGTTTGGGACCCAAAGGCGCTCCAGGGACAGGTGGGGACCCAAAGTGCTGGAGTACAATAGAAAATGCCTCTATTTGGGCAAGCGTTTTGCCAAACTCCGGAAAGGGTGGGTATGGAGGAAACGACTGCTGGGCGCCCTTACCTGGCATAGAGCGAGAGAAGCAGATGCCAGCAGTACGCGAATGGGAGGAAGACCACCGTGCTTGCGCTTACCTGCCTTCGAGTGAGGTTCACGGGAATGACCCCTGGAACAAGCCCGATCCGGAGGGGGAGAGCGACAACGCGAAGGTTCTGGACAGGAGAGCCGTGCGGCCAGCAGTTTCATATGGCGCTCTCTCAGGGACTTGGGCTTCATCGCTGACAGGCAGCGCACTCTTTGGAGTCGTGGTGCATGCCGAGGCACCACATACAGATGAGGTGTGGGTTAGTGCCAGACATCTGACGCGCACAGGCATCACAAGACTTAAAACCCGAAGGCATTGCACACTGTTCCGGCGACACCAAAGGTGTTACAAATGCCTAAAAACCAGGCCAAGGAACTACTAGTTTTCCGGGATCCGCTTTGGGACGCGGGAAAGGAGAAAACTGACGGCAGCGCGCCGGGAGGGGCATATATGGCTCCTCTGATGTCATGTCCGTGGATGACATCAGGGCGGAGGTGCTGCTACGGAAAGTTTTCCGGATCCAGTCTGGCACCTGGGGATATTCTAAGTTAAGGAATCTGCAGCTAGACGTCTTTATCAGATATATTTCACTCTCTAGGTGTCTGACCTCTGATTAGTGTTGTACCTGTTGTTGGTTTGTGATAAGGTAGTCTATTCGGGAGAGGCTGCCATGTGTACCTGAGTGAAATGTGTGCTATAGTTTTTCGGGTTTTGTGTGAGCCATATGTCCATCATTCCAATGGCCGCCAGGAAGTCGGTAAGCATGGGGGGACATGGAGCCCTGGGGTCTGGGTGGCCAATGGTCATGGTCTTCATTCAGTGTTAGATTGAAGTCACCCCCCTACGAGCAGCAATCCATCTGGGAGCAGAAGAATGGCACTCAAGTCAGGGAGTGTGGAGGCAAACAGGTGTAGCGGTACATAGAATGAAAATATTTTAAGTGCTCATCGCCCCTAATTTCCATTCAATGCTGTATACATCTGCTGCGTGCATGTCCAGATTGGTTGGACTGTGAGAGGCCGTGATCATCTGATTAAAATTCCTACTACTCTTGAGCCCAATGGGTAACCGGCATGGGCCACCATTCTATATACCCGTCTGTCTAGACCCCAATATGAGTTACCCATCATGTGCACTTCTAGCAATACTATCACATCAAGGACATGTTATTTAAGGTTTTGTAAAACTATTCCTCTCTTAATTTTATCCCCGAGCCTATTAATGTACTAGGGCAGTATCTTTATCAGGGCTCCTCCTCCCATCTTGCCTGTAGTGTTCCCCGGACCTGAATTTACCAAGTCTAATGCCTTGCTCTCACATGCCGTGAGGCCTGCACAAGTTGGTGTGGGTGATTTTGTTCTACAGTGGGAAGTGAAAGTGCATCTTAACCAAAAGATAAGCTGTACTAAACATAAACATCCCTTTTGCAATCTCCCCTCCCTGCATCCCTGCATGGAGGACTTTGAACTGCCCAACACCGACATTGCAGAGCACCTCTCACCTCAACTAGTATCTAGAACAAGTGGGTCTTGTGGTGAAACCACTACTTTGCCTTTGACCTTGAGTTATCTCCCTAGACTCACACTATGCCCCATTGTTTTACCAATGGTTAATTTGCTGTCTAATCTTGCATCAGATTATTAACATACTACAACTCTACCTTCCCCTCATCCAAGTGGCCAGCTAGTTCCACTGTCACCTCTCTCAAAAGTCCAACCTCACACGGTAGTCCGACATTCTGGGTCTCAGTCTGCATTGTCAAACCAGTCCCCTTTAGCCTACTCAGGTTTCATTTCT
Source organism: Lissotriton helveticus (assembly GCF_964261635.1). Lineage (NCBI taxonomy): Eukaryota > Metazoa > Chordata > Amphibia > Caudata > Salamandridae > Lissotriton > Lissotriton helveticus. The sequence goes on along the minus strand of NC_136063.1, from coordinate 288,995,976 downwards.
CAAGGAGCCTTCCACTGTGGCGACCTCTGAGGCGCTTCCTCTCCTCCTGGCTTGGTCCCCTGGTTCAGCATCTTGTCCTGTGTTGATTCTGGTTTGCCATTTCGTTGTTGTCATGTTCTAGCCCCCAGTACCCCAGCCGGCCTCCAACCTCCAAGCCAGGTCTCTGCCTTCTCTGGGGATCTAAAATGCCAGGTTTTCCTCTTTGCTTCTACCCTCATGGAATATTTAAGTTCTTTCCCCCATAGTGTCTTTTGATTTAATCAAAGTTGCAGCAAAGTTGTTGAACCCTGAGAGTAAAGTCTGGAAAGATGTTGATTGTTGCATTTTCATAGCGAAGCATTGGTCCACAGCGTGCCATTTGGAGGATCACGTCTCAATCTATATGATTGTCTATGTAGGCAATAATAGTAAGTTGAGCTGCTGCCAGCCTGGGCGGGCCTAGTGCTCTCTGGACATGCTCTGTAGAGAAGAACTTAGATAGACCCAGGGGTTGGAGCATGTTTAGGATAAGGTCCTTCAAGAATAGGTCAGCATTACGGCCTTCCACTTTCTCTAGGATCCCAACCACCCTAATATTGTTCTGTCTGGAATGGCCCTCAAATTCCTCCATCAGGGCTTCCATGTACTTTGCCTAGGGTCGGAGCTGTCTACTAGCTATCTCAGGGTTTTTGTCTCCACCTTGAGAGCTGCGATTGAGTCTTCTGTCTCCTTTACTTTTCCCCCATGTTGCAGAGGCCAGCCCATGTGTTCTCTGTGGTGACTGAGTCAATCTTTGTTTCTGGGGATCCATGGGCCTCCTGTATGGCCTCCATGATGACTTTGGGGGTAAGAGTGTCATCCTCTTGAGGGGGTTCTCATCCAGGCTCTGGCCTCTTTCCCTTTGAAACTCCCCCCGCAACTTCCCTGGGACAAATATACTTGTTGAGTTTAATTTGCTGGGAGGTCCTGTTACCCGTTCCTCCTGTCAACAAGAATGCCTGCCTTTCGTTTGACTGTCCTCATGGGCGTCATGGTACTCACCACTGACAGCTGAGGCCTATCCCGTATGTGGAGCCTGCCTCACAGCCTTTCGGGTTTTCACCTTGGGGCCCTTCCTCTGTATGTGTCTGTATGTGTCTGTCGCACTCTGTCTGATTCACCCCCTCTGGTTCAAATCTGCACCTCTGTTTCAAGTCCAGGTCCTCACCACCTATTGGTTCTGTTTATAATGAGGGCTGCATCTGGTTCCCCCCACCCTCCTGACGCAGGGCAACTTGATCTCTGATTGTGTCTCTACAAAGATGTCCTCAAGTCGCTGGGCCTTCAGCTCTCAACCCCTCCTATGTGCAGGTATAGATGATTTGACGCTGGGCTGCAGCCACACCAGGCGGCCACACTATTAGAGGCTTTTTGCGGGTGAACGCCCCCTCTGCATACATTATACCTGACGCAGGTATAATGTAGCGCAGGGGTTTACAAAGTGACGCATCTGCCTAGGTGCGTCACTTTGTAAATAGTGCGCATCAGGAGGCATGTTTTACGCCACCGATGCGTCACAAAAAGTGACGCAACGGAAGCGCAAAACTGACGCAAGGCCTCATAAATGAGGCCCTAGATATTGACTCTTTATACTGCACCATGCACTATGTTCTCATCTCACAAAAGACATGATTTGCGATGTCATAACTATTATTGTAAATAATGTTATTTTACATGGTATGACTGACATAATATAAAATGGTATAAGCAGTGCATGGAGAAGGAGTGAGCTATAGTTAATGAAGTGTGGCTCCAGAGTTGCATACACTGTGTATGGAGGTGCACAAGTTATAATAATTTGAAGGTGTACCTTAATTATAAATTAAAGGTATACATTTAGAAATTTAAATTATTGTGTACTTTTATAATTTTTTTAATTTTTAAAAAACCTTTATTAACAAAATTGTATAGACAAATTACATTCTTGCACCAAATCAAAGGACCATATACATGAGCATACCTGAAAATAGCAAGGTGGACCAATTGCACCAAACATCAGAAAACAACAGTGTGACAAATGTTATGTAGGTATGTCTGGACAGTGAGCAGTTATTGATAGGAGGCGCTCAGGTCAGGGAGAAAGGACGGACCCAGCTGGAAAGGCATGGAGATGGTGGGGGGGGAAGCCGAGTACTACCCTACTCCGGTGGCAGCCAAGGGCGGTGTGCCGGCGGGGAGCACGGGACAGGTAGCTGGGCGATGGGGGAGGGGTCCAGGAGGTATGACAATAGTGGCCCCCATATGTCGAGTGGGTGAGATCTAGCAGGCATGATGTCCCAGAATTCAGACAGTAGAGTCTGGCAGCGCGATGCATCCTCAAGCCATTGAGCAAATTTAGGTGTAGGCTTGCGACCCCAACACATGGAAACCCTAGGTCGCGCAAGGACAAGCAGCATGGCAATCAAGTGGCGGGAAGCATCCAGGCAGAATTTAGCAAAGCCTAGGAGGCAGAGCGGGGGGGGGGGACAGGCTGAACCGGCGAGGAGGTGATCTGAGATAGCAGTAAGCGGAGACCTTGGGGCATAACCAGGCAAGTTGAGCTAAGTCCGCCGCTGGGGGATGAGTCCCAGCTTGTGCAAATGAACGGGAGTACAATAGAGCCTATGCAAGTATTTAAAATGGATAAGGCACAGGCAATAGTTTGGGGACAATCGCTTAGTCTGGTTACAACAATACAGCCAATCAGCTTGAGAGATATCTATGCAAAGGTCCTCGCCCCATGCCACACGAGTGCGATCAGTGGAGATGGAGGTGGCTGTTAGCGTGAGGGCATAGAGTTTGGTTACCAACTTCCGATGGGAGGAAGACAAATACAGGAACTCAAGAGCGGTCATCGAGGAAGGAGGCAGAGGGAACGCAGGATGTAGCTCTTTGCAGATAGCCCGTAGCTGATAAAAAAGCATAGTGTCCATGGGGCTGGAAGCATCAGCCAGGGAATAGAATGTGCTCCCCGGATAGAGATCCGGAACCATAGTCAGCCCGGGGCGGGTGGCATGTTTAGCCATGCCGGATGGTTGGAGAGGAGGAAAAGCCGGGTGCTAAACTATCGGCATCGAATTTGTTGAAAGCAAGGGGGCACCGGAAAGGCGTCGAAGTCCCTCCCATGTCCAACGCAAAGTCTCGGCCTTGTCTATTTCAGTACGTGGGAGTTTGGCTGGGGCAAACAGGGCAGTGGTGGGCGGCCAATGGGCACCCAGATCCGCCTCAACCGCCATGTGCGGCTGGAAAGGAGTGGGGTGAAGCAAAAAGTGCAGGAACCTGGCATGAGCACATATTGCATGGAGCTTGAAGTTAGGGGCGCCGAGGCCACCACAAGACATGGGAAGGGTGAGAATGTCGTACACGATCCTGGGTTGCCTGCCAGCCCAGATGAGAGAGATGAGCAATGAGAGAACCCTGCAAAAAAAATGGGTGCTGAGAGGAACAGGTATGTTCAGGAATAAATATAAGAATTTTGGGAGAACGACCATCTTGGTAATAGCCATTCTACCGGCTAACGACATGGGCAGCCAGCTCCAAAGGGGAACCTTCGACTCAAGCCGGTCCACACACGACTGAAGTTAGCCCTCCAGAGTTCGTCCACGTCCCTGCTCAGCCAGATACCTAAATAGCGAGTGGGACCAGACACCCACATGAAAGGATAGTCTGAGGTGAAGGGAGTGGTGAGGTCCGTGAGAGGAAAGAGGATCTACTAAATTCATTTATACTTTAACTTTTGTTTGTAGTTAAAGCATAAATAAAGAAATATAAATGGCAAGCTGGCCCTCAACATTTTAAATGTATGGTATAACTATAACTGTAGAATTTCTAATGTTTATGTATTTTAAGTTAGGTTTGTATAGAAAGAATAAATAATGATTTCCTAACTATAAGAAAGGTTTAACCTTTGTTTTTTTTATTGAATATATATTCACACACACACACACACAGTGATATAAGAGCAGCTACTCTTAAGGTACTCCTGATGTAGTGACTCCCAATGTAGTGGCCATGAGGTAATGACTCCTAATGTATTCACCTGAGATGTACTGACCTACAATTGTGTTAGATGGACTTGTCCATCATAAAGGTTTAATCTGTCAGCATCTGCCATTTCTACTCTGGTTTCACAAAACATGGTTTGCAACCACAAGAAGCAAAACAAACAATGGTTGCAAGAGACCAATGCCTATATTTTCCACTCTGAATCACCGGCACACCAAACACGAGCTGCTGTAGCAAGTGGTTGTGATCAACATTTGCCCTTACAGACATTAGGCAAGCAGCCATGAATTTAATTTGCAAAAAAGCTTGCCTATTCCGAACAATCTCCTTTTTAAGAACCAGCCATCCAAATGCAGACAAATTCACAAAGGGCACACAGTCTACATTTGCCAGACTGATTGACTAGTTGTGTGCTCCATAAACACCTGTTATTAGCATTTGCCAATCAAGTTCCATCAAACATCAATGATGCAGAAATGCAACTTCAATCTGTGCTTACAAATCTAGTCTACCACATGCAGATGGAGCAAGGCAGCACCAATCCACCAAATAAGAACAATATCAAATCTTTGAAACATTTTGTCAATCATTCAAACAAGATTTCTAAAGAGCCAATAGCAGTGGTGGCCAGCACAGGTAAACGCGGTGGTCGGGGTGGTGGCAGGGCAGGGTGAAAGAGGGGAAGTCAACAAACGATGAAATAGGTATAATTAAATAAATAAATAATACCTATTCCGTCGTCTGTCAGCTTCCCCCCTGCCAAGGCCCTGCTGCGCCCCCCCCCTGCACTAACCTGAGCCGGCTGCCCCTGGCCAGTATGGTATCCAGGTGCTTGCAGACTGTTTGTGTGTTTTTTATACTGTGTCTTACCTGCTGGAAAGCCCAGATTTACTCGTTCACCTCTCCCCGCGCAGCCGAGTTAGACGCTGCAGCGGGTTGGAGAGGGATCCACGCCAGTCCTGGGGAAGCCCTGAACTTCCAGGACACGCCCACTGCTTCAGGCCAGGCCCCCTTTTACCACTACTTAAATCGCGCCTCTGCACACGCGCGTGGTAGGTCATTGTTGCTGAACTCCTGAGGCGGAAGCCGGGAGCCACGGTCATTTTTAAAAAATTGTGAAACTGTTTGTGTGTTTTATACTGTGTCTTACCTGCTGGATAGCCCAGATTTACTCGTTCACCTCTCCCCGCGCAGCCGAGTTAGACGCTGCAGCGGGTTAGAGAGGGATCCACGCCATTCCTGGGGAAGCCCTGAGCTTCCAGGACACGCCCACTACTTCGGGCCACGCCCCCCTTTACCACTACTTAAATCGCGCCTCTGCACACGCGCGTGGTAGGTCATTGTTGCTGAACTCCTGAGGCGGAAGCCGGGAGCCACGGTCATTTTTTAAAAATTGTGAAACTGTTCGTGTGTGTTATACTGTGTCTTACCTGCTGGAAAGCCCAGATTTACTCGTTCACCTCTCCCCGCGCAGCCGAGTTAGACGCTGCAGCGGGTTAGAGAGGGATCCACGCCATTCCTGGGGAAGCCCTGAGCTTCCAGGACACGCCCACTGCTTCAGGCCACACCCCCCTCTACCTCCCTCTCCTATATCAAGATGTGTCATTTCCGGACGCGCAGCGGGCGGGCGCAGCGGCCGCGCCGGCGGTGCGCCGAAGGCGTGCCAAAGGCAAGCCCGTCTGCGCCCGTCTGCGACCGACCGGGACCCGGGGCCATACCCCCTGCATCTCACCCCCCACACACATTGACATATAGCTCAGACATCCTTCATAGTCTGAGAATCATGGGGACGTGTGGCTGTTCACATACCTTCATGGCTACTGAATTGCCATCGACCTGTCCAGGGTGCAGACACACATTCAATGATAGTCAGCTACGGGTCATGAAACAGGACTACCATATGCTGTTGTTGAATTGCAGGTCCCTACCGAAGCACAGAACGGAAATTGCTCTCATGTTAGAAGAACACATGCCAGACGCAGTGTTCCTGACAGAAACTTGGCTGACACCAGACTCTGAGCCAGATATTGTAGCAGCCCTGCCCTCAGGCTTCCAAATTACCCGCCTAGATCGGGTGGAAGGGAGAGGAGGAGGCCTAGCTATTTTATGTAAAGAACAGTATCGTTGTCGTACTACCCCCGAATCTATCCTGGACTGTGAGAGTCTTGCCTTTAGTATTGACTTTTCCCCTAACAACTGTTTCTCCGGCGTCGAAGCCTATCGCCCTCCGGGCCCGCCAAAACAATTTCATAAGTCGCTCCCAGCCATTCTAGCTGAACAGGTCACTACTAGCTCTAATTTTACATTGCTAGGTGACCTCAATTTACATATTGATTCCCCTTGCGACCACATAGCTATGGAATTGATGGGCGATCTAGCAGCCCTTCAATTAGATCAACGGGTTGACGTGCCCACACACATCAAAGAGCACCTTTTAGATCCAATCTTCAGCAATTGCACTGAATTAGCTGTCGGTCAATCCATTTGTCTACCCTGGACAGACCACTTTCTCATCCCTTTTACATGAACAACGTGCAAATTACCACCTCCTGTCCCCCTGATTAGGAACTCAAGAAATTGGGGCAGATTACCAGTCGACCTCTGGCTCCATAACTTGATGCACACCTGTCCATCGCGCAATGAAGACCCGAGCATAGCTAATCAAGAATATGAGGACTGGATATCTACATCTCTTGAAGCCACCCTTCCTATTCGTAAAGTTACTTCAAAACTTGTGCATAAAACTGCCCCCTGGTACTCAAAATCCCTCAGAGATAAAAAACGCCTCTGTAGGAGATTAGAAAGAAGATGGCGTTTGGATTACGCACCTGATGCCAAAACCCAATACAGAGAGGCAATTAACTCTTACAAATGCGATGTAAAATCCTCCCAGTCCGCTTATTTCTCAGGAAAGATCATGGAAGCTAAATCTAAACCCAGGGAAATCTTCCATATTATTAAAAGCCTTACTAAAATTTCCACTCCTTTTAAGCTTACGGCCAAAACCACAGCTCACTGTAATGACCTGTCAGAATTTTTCCACCAGAAGGTTAATCTAATCTATTCCTCCTTCCCGGCCGCAGTAACTAACCCTAGCACAATGGGACAGGGGAATCGGGAGGCGGCACCCTCTCGACCTCCAGCGATATTGGACCACTTGCCTTTGTTAGATTCCGAATCCCTGGATCAATTAGCTCTCCAAGTAAAATCTGGATCACCTAGTGATCCAGCCTCGCCAGAAATAATACTGTTGGCTAGACAATTTGTGCTTCCCACCATTATGAATCTCTTAAATTCCTCCATCATCTCCTGCACTGTCCCGCTGGCATGGAGGAGGGCCAAGGTCCGGGCCTTGTTGAAAAAATCTAACCTCGATCCTGAGGATCACGGCAGCTATCGTCCCATCTCTCTGCTCCCATGGGTGAGCAAAATTCTCGAGAAACATGTCAACATCCACTTAATGGATTTTCTCGAGAATAATCAGCTACTAGATGCCACCCAAACGGGCTTCCGATCTAAGCACGGAACAGAAACCGCCCTGATAGCAGTTACTGAGGAAACCCGAAAGATTCTGGATCAAGGGGGATCAGTGGCAGTGGTCCTCCTTGACCTCAGTGCTGCTTTCAATACGGTCAGCCACGCCACCTTGCTGAACCGTCTATCTGATGTAGGAATAGCAGGCGGGGTACTGCAGTGACTCGAATCATTCCTGAGCTTTTGCCCTTTTCAGATCTTTGATGGAGATGCTGTCTCAACAAGCAGACCGTTGAATTGTGGAGTCCCGCAGGGCTCCTCTTTAAGCCCCGCGCTTTTCAACATCTATATGAAACCACTGGCTGAGGTTGTTCGTCCGTTTGGTATTAAAATCATCTCATATGCGGACGACACTCAGCTAGTGGTTTCTCTGGCGCAGGAGGATGGCCAATCTTCCCCATCGGGACTATTGAACTGCTTGGAGGCAGTTAAGGGATGGATGACATCATCCTCCCTTAAACTTAACGGGGATAAAACGGAGCTGATGCTCCTGGGACCCACATCCCCGGAATATTTTAACTCTCTCTGGCCCCCCTGCCTAGGCAGCCCCCCACCCCCCAAGGACACCATAAAGAGCTTAGGAATCTGGTTGGATAAGGCTCTTTCCTTCAACATTCAGGCCACTAAACTGTCTGCAACCTGTTTTGGCCTTCTCAGGATGTTGAGGAAAGTTCTACCGCTCCTGCCCATGGAGGCCAAACAGGTTGCCATCCAGGGCCTTATTCAATCCCGGCTGGACTGCAATAATGCTCTATATCTTGGTGCTCCGGACTACACGTTACGAAAGCTGCAGATTGTGCAGAACTGCAGTGCTCGAACTCTGCTCCAGACAATCAGCTAAACCGGGGCTGATTAAGTTACACTGGCTGCCTGTACGACAGAGAATCATCTTCAAGGCAATGTGCATTTCTCATCAGTCCTTTTGGGGCACAGGTCCAGCAATTGGCCGCCAACTTATAACCCAGTACCATCCCACCAGAAATCTGAGATCAAGCCAGTCCGTTCTGGCTGTAATTCCCAGAATAAAGAGAGTAAGAGCTGGTGGTAGGATGTTCTCCCTTAATGCCGCCAAACATTGGAATTCCCTTCCCCTCAAACTCAGATCCAACCCCAATCTTCTTTTGTTCCGGAAACAGTTAAAAACTCTTTTGTTTCATGTTCACCATTAATCTTTTCCCAGTTCAACCCTCTTCTGTTCAGTAAATACACCTTCTATCAGCGCTTGGACGCCCTTGGGCAACAATCGCGCTTTACAAATACCCATTTCATTTCATTTCATTTCAGTGGCTTATTAAAACAGCTAGGTCTTGAGGGCCATTCAGAATTCTGGAAGTGAGTTGATGGTCCGGACGTGCGTAGGGAGGCTGTTCCAGGACTTTGCTGTGATGTGGGAGAAGGAGCGTCCTCCACTTCTGCTTCAGTAGATGCGGGGAGCAAGTGAAAGGGCATAGTCTTCTTGACACATGGTGGAAGTTCAGGCGGTGGTTAATGTATGCTGGTCCTTGGTTCTTTAAAAGCCTTCTAATGCGTGGGGCAGCAACTTGAACTGGCATCTATTCTGTAGTGGGAGCCAGTGGAGTTGCCTGAGATGGGGTTTGATGTGGATTCATTGGGGAAGGGTGCGGATGAGAATGGCTATGGTATTCTGCATGGTCTGAAGTCTCTGCAGGAGATGTGAGGTGATTCCAACAAAGAGGGCATTGCCAAAGTCCAGTCGGCTGTTGATGAGGACCTGTGTCACGGTGCGTCTCATGTGTTGGGGTAGCCACTTGAAGATCTTACGTAGCATGCGCAGAGAGAGGATACAGGCCGAGAAGATGGCGTTGATCTGTGATTTCATGGTGAGCTTGTTGTCAGTGATGATTCCGAGGTTTCTGGTGTGGTCAGAGGGATTGGGTGCGGGTCCTAGGTCTAATGGTAGCCAGGATTTGTTCCATGTTTTGCTGTTGTAGCCAAATATCAGTACTGCTGTCTTGTCTGTGTTCAACTACAGACAGATATTCGTCATCCAGTCGGCGACTTTTGTCACGCATCTGTGGAAGTTGGTTCTGGTGGTGGTGGGGTCATCTGTGAGTGAGAGGATGAGTTGGGGTATCGTCTATGTAGAAAGTTATGTTGAGACCTTGGGATCTCACAATGTTGGCCAGCGGGTCATCTATGTGTTGAAGAGCGTGGGGCTGAGGGATGAGCCAAGGGGGACACAGAACGTGATCTCCTCAGGTTCAGAGATGAAATGTGGTAGGTGGATCCTATGGGTTCTTCCTGTGAGGAAGGAGGTGATCCATCTGAGTGCATCCCCTTGGATGCCGATGTGGTGGTGTCTTTGGATCAGCATGTGGTGGGATACGGTGTTGAGAGCTGGCAAGAGATTGAGGAGGATCAAAGCTGAGGTTTCTCCTCATTCAGGGATGTCATTGGTGACTGCGATCAGGGCAGTTTTGGTGCTGTGATTGCTGCGGAAGACGAATTGGGAGGTGTTGGGGTGCTGGTTCTACTCCAGGTGTGTGATGAGTTGATTGTTGATGACCTTTTCCAGTACCTTTGCTGAGAATGGGAGCAGGGAGAGTAGCCAGTAGTTTGTTAAGTTTGTTGGGTATGTCGGAGGGTTTTTCGAGTAGTTGACTGACTTCGGCATATTTCCAGGTGTCTGGAAGTGTTGCAGTGATGATAGAGGTGTTGAGTAGGGTGCTGAGTTCCTGACCTATCTTTTGGCTTCCAAGGTTGAAGATTTGGTGCGGGAGCTCCAGAGTAGATAGATTTCATGGTGGATGTCATGTTCTGGTGGAGAATATGTTCCAGGTGCTCATTGTGTGGTTCATGTCGGTTACGGTTATGGCGTATCTGTCGAGGAAGTCCGTAGGTGTGGGTTAGGGTTCGAAGGGATTGGGTGCAGGTACTAGGTCTAATGGTTTCCAGGAGTCGTTCCATGTTTTGCTGCTGTTGCCAAAGATCAGTACTGCCGTCGTCTCTGTGTTCAGCTACAGACAGTTATTCTTCATCTGTGGAAGTTGGTTCTGGTGGTGGTGGGGTCATCTGTGAGTGAGAGGATGAGTTGGGTTCATCTTCATATTGCGAAAAATTCTTCTTTTTAATTTATTTGTAGGTCGAGCCTCGGCAGCCTGGGAAGCCCATGCGCTGTTGTTACATGGTACGTCTTATTTAGTCTGTAAGCACTATTTTACTTAATGAGTTTCCCCTACTGCAGGCAAGACATGCTTTCCTGTAACATTCAGTGCACCATGCTTGCTTTCAGAGAGCACATTTACAACAAAAAAAGCATTTGTTTGTCAAATTGACAAAGAAATACTTTTTTTGGTAAAAGCGCCCCATGCTGCGCTCTCATTATAACCCTTTCGATGCTCATGACGGAATGGTTCCCTCATGGGCAGCAGTGCTCCTGTGCTCATGGCGGAACCATTCCATCATGTGCACAGGTGCAAACAGCAGAGGGATTTCCTTCTTTTGGGGGGCCCTCAGGAGGTGGGGCAGGGGGTCCCCAACCTCCCGGGGCATGTGTTCTGAGGGATTATTTTACATGCGAGACCAAGGGGAACGCTGGGTGGTAGGATATTTGTTCTGGCACAGTGATCCCACACACAAATGTGTAGAAAAAAGTGGGTTTTTTCATCTACATTTGGGGTTTCTGGGTAGGAAAATGGTACCTCACTAGACTCCCCAGGGTATCTAGTTTTCAGAAATGTGTGGGTTTGGTAGGTTTCCCAAGATGGCCACTGAGTCCGGGGTCAAAAACCCAGGTGCCCCCACTTGCAAAACCAGGTCGTTTTGTGATAGGTAATTTTGATGTCTCCACAATATGTTCTGGGCCCTTGCCTGCCGCGGGTACTTGACCCACCCACACGAGTGAGATACCATTTTTATCAAGAGGTATTGGAGACTGCGGGGTGGATGGACTTTTGTGGATCCACGCAAATTCCAGAACTTTCCATTACAGAAATGTGAGGAAAATGTTTGTTTTTTTACACAGTTTGAGGTTTGCAAGGGACTTTGGGTAACAGAACCTGGTGAGAGCCTCACAAGTCACCCCATCCTGGATTCCCTTAGGTGTCTCGTTTTCAAAAATGTATAGGTTTGCTAGGTTTCCCTAGGTGCCGACAGAGCTAGGGTTCAAAATCTACAGCTAGGCACTTTGAAAAGAAAGGGTAATTTTTCACTGAAAATGTGGTGTGTCCATGTTGTGTTTTGGGCCGTGTACTGTTGCGGGCACTAAGCCTACCCACACAACTGAGGTATCATTTTTATCGGGAATACAGAATTGTAGAACAACTGTTATTACCTATTGACTTTCGATGCATTTCTGCCTTCCAAATGTAAGACAATGTGTAAAAAAAGAAGTCACTTTGAACAATGTCCTATAATTCACATGCTAGTATGGGTACCCACAATTTCAGAGATGTGCATATAGCTACTGTTTCTAAACTCTATATTTTGTTCCCATTTCGGAAATACATAGGTGTCTTTCATACTGATTTTTCACTGTTTTTATTTTCCCAAATGAATTGCTATATACCCGGTACACAATAAAAAAACATTGCAAGACGCTGCTCAGTTATTAGCTCTGGGTTCCTCAGGTTGGTGAACCTACAAGTCTTATATAAACCCCACAACCAGAAGGGTCCAGCGGATGCTAGGCTATATTGCTTCCAAAGCTCTGTCATACTTAGAAGAATTTACAGGTGAAAACGTTGGCACAAATGGATGTTTTTTTAAACTCATTTTCAATGTTTCCTATTTTTAGCTGTTAGTTTCTATTAAAGAACCTTGAAGGATCTACATAAATGACCTCTTGCTGAATTCAGAATTGTGTCGACTTTTCTGAAATGTATTGCTTTCCAGGATCCATTACTGCTTTCAAACCAATTTCTACCATTAACTGTAAGGAGGTTGAAAGCACAACAAATTGCAAAAATAGTCCTAGTAAAATGCCAAAACTGTGTAAAAAATGTTGGTTTTCTGACAAAAGTCTGTCAGTTCTAGAAAGTTGGGAAGATAGTGATTTCAGCACCACAAACCCTTTGTTGATACCATTTGTAGGGGGGAAAAAACAGACGCTTTCTTCTGCAGCACTTTTCCCCCATTTTTCAAAAAAAATTGGTCTCCTCCAGGAGAATCAACAAACCCTGGGTACCTTTAACCCCTTCCCTGCGCCGCGAATTACGCCGCAGCGTGGGGGGGGGGGCTAGAGGATGAGCACGGCGCTTATGACTGATCTACATCGTCATGAGTCACGGGCGGCGTGTGCTCATGACAGCGTGGTTCCTTCATGACCACACCCGCTCATTAATTCGCCCGCACAGCCGAGGAATTAGTGCTGCGTGGGAGGAGCGGCGGCGGCATGACAGCTCCATGCCATCATGAGCACATGCCGCCCGTGACTCATGACTGCGGGGAGCCATCATAAGTAGGCAAGGGGTTAAAATCCCCATGATGTTGGAAGAAAAGGACACAAATTTGGCGTGGATACCTTATGTGGTCAAAAAGTTACAGGGGCCTAAGCGCAAACTACCCCAAATAGCCAAAAAAAGGCTTAGCACAGGGGTGGAAAAGGCCTAGCAGTGAAGGGGTTGGACCTTTCTCTAGACACCGGTCGTGTAAAGAAAGGGGCACGGCCTGTAGTAACCTGAATTCGTAGCATGGAGCGCTTGTTTATTCCTGGTTTAAAGTACAATGTGACGGGTGAGTGCTCTAAAGTTAGAACATGTTTGTGTGTTTGTTTATATTACTTCATGCGCATGAGTGCAACCTCGCATCAGCCAAAAAACAGAAGGACATGCTTAGACCAATTTTTAAATGTTTTTTTATAACCAGTTCCTAGCCGCAATTCGAATGTTGCATTTGCTCAGTTGCACTGCGCCCGAGATGTCTGGTTTATAGTCACCTCTTTACTTAAGACCTTTGAAAACACAAAAGCGGCGCCGCACTAGCCTAATGCCTGTAGTGTAAAAGCTCAGCGGAATCCTCTGCCTGGATGCTTATGTCCCTTTCACCTAACCTCCTGCAGCTCAGTCAAAAGTAAAATAGTTTTATTGCAGTCTGAGTCGGGCACCTTCATTTATTTGGCTAGCGTCTTTCTTGTATAATAGATACGTGTCTAGTATGGCCCAGCACTGCTTTTTTAATTTACACAGAGAACAGTTAAACCTTTACTTTTCGGATTACACAAATATGTTTGTACAGTGTATTCAGGTGCTCGTTATTTCTGTTTTCTTCACTGAGTTTTGCACTTTCTTTGCTTCGGACAGATTCTCCGAACGCCCTGTTTTATACTTTGGTGCAGGCATGTTTGGATGCCCTGCTCTGCTTCCCACAATGCCCCTGCTCTCCTGGTGTGCCTCTTTGGGAAAAAACCTGAACCTTCACAGATGTTACAAACTCATGCCGATGTCGTGATGTGACTTCCTGACCCCTGTCTGTGACAGGACAGGCAGGACAGGAAGGGGCGTGGGGAGAAGGAAAGGGAAGTTGGTCAGTAAGAAGGAGTACACGAGTGAATAAAGACGTGTAGAACTACCTTCCTGGCTCCGTGTGTTTCCTGTAAGGGGGAGCGCGACACTGGCGACGAAGGTGGGATGTGAATCCCCTTTCCTACACCGCTCAAAACCCTGCCGTCTGTAAGCAGCCAGAAACGGAGAGCCTGCAGCACATGCCGGGACGGAGCGCGGGAGCGCGAAAAAAAACCAAGTAAGCGCTTGGGCCCCGTCTGCTGCCACACAACATCCGGAGATTCACCAGCCCCACACCTGAGGGAAGACAAGCCCAGCAGGAGACTGCCAAGTGCGGCGGAAGAACAAGCCGAAACGGCGCGAAAATTGAGGAGCACCCGGCGGTCGGCCACAACGACCGAAAGTGAAGGGGTGAGTCCCGAGAACCAGGAACTAACCTGCTCACTCGGCAGACATTTTAAACATTGCCAGCCACTCGGCAGAAGTTATATAAAAAAAAAAAACTGCAGAACACAGACCCCAACAGAAGCCACGTGTCCCGAGCGGCGGCCATTTTAAGGTCAGGCATCGCCCATAGACCTCCCATAGTAATTTCGTGTCGGCCGTTTTGAAGTCAGGCATTTGGACAAAAAGTGCAGCTTTACGCAGATTCATCTCAGAATAAATCAAATAAGCACAATGTCAGTTACCAGCTCATCCAGTGGGACAGGAGGAGCGCCCGCAGCGCAAGCAGCTCCAGGCAACCCACCAGTGGCTGCCCTACCACATCCCACAGTCATAGGAGGACCATATTTGAGACCCCCAGAAACCCTAGAACTGACGTCAGGTAGCAGCATGGGACCTAAGTGGAAAAGCTGGTCCGAAGACTTCGAAGACTACATAACTGGGTTGCAAGTGCAAGACCCCAAACAGAAACTAATAGCCCTACGAAATCTGGTGGGAAAAGATATTGCGCAGATCATTAAGGAACTGCCCGACGCAGCCACCGCCTCCTATGACGACGTGAAGGGAGCTCTTGATCGGAGATTCTTACACAAGTACAATCTAGACTACGAGCGCTACACATTCAACTTAGCCACTCAAGAGAAAGATGAGCGAATGTGTGATTTCATTGTGCGCATCAGACGACTAGCCCGCCACTGCAATTTCGCCGACTTTAACACAGAGGATGCGTTACGACTCCGCATAATTGAAGGGTGCCACTCTGAGTCACTACGTCGACGGCTGCTGAAAAAGCACTATACCCTCGAAGAGATTGAGGAGATGACGCGCATAAACGACCAAGCAGAAGACCACGCAAAGAAAATGGAAGTCAACAAAACTGATAGAAAAGAACAAGCTTTCAGAATGCAAGTACACAAAGAAAGGAAGCATCAGATCGATCGCCACAGATCCAGCAAGTCGACGCATTCCACATCCTCTCGGAAGCCAACTACAAGGTAGGAATCACATGAATCGCGACACACCAAGCACAACAAAGCGGCGCCCGCATGCTATAGGTGCGGCCAGGATTATCCCCACTCAGGACAGTGCCCCGCCATTGGACAACGGTGCCACCTCTGTGGCAGGGAAAACCATTTTGAAACCGTCTGCCAAACCCAATGTTCAGGACGAAGATCATCAAAATCCCGATACTCCAAGCAGCATCACGCCCGTGCAGTGACAGGGCGCGAAAGACACTCATCCAGTTCTTCCCGATCAAGTGTCCGGTCATTCGGTTCCCCCGATCACGAAAATCAACATCCAGTGAATCCCCGTCACACACACCGGTGTCACAAGACAGTGACGAGTACATCTGTATGGTCTCAGATCCAGATCGCTTAAAGAAATATCCAAAGCTAGACATTCGGATAGGGGACCATCCGGCGAAGTTTGTTTTGGATTCAGGAGCGTCACTAAACTACATCTGTGCACTAGAATACCAAAGCATGAAACCACGTCCCAAATTAGAGCCAGCTGCTGTGCGAATATTTACGTGGATGTCAAGGAAGCCACTGCCGTGCCTAGGCCGTTTCAGTACGGCATTATCTTACAAAGACCGTCAGATCCCAGCGTACATTCATGTTGTGGAGGGCCCGGACGTGGCCGATTGTTTGCTCAGCCTGCCGACAGCTGAAAGACTCAGACTCGTGGAGCTTCTGTACATGACTGATGATGCCCCAGACATCATTGCAAAATTCCCGAATCTATTCAAGGGACTAGGAAAGCTAAACCACTTCAAAGTCAAGCTGCACATCGACGAGCGCGTAACACCAGTAGCGCAACATCACAGAAAAGTACCGTTTCACCTGCAGCAAGCTGTAGACGATGAACTCCAGGAGTTGCTCAAAATTGATATCATTGAGCGCACGTCTGGCCCAACTCCGTGGGTATCGCCTCTGGTGGTCGTACCAAAAAAGGGACAAAACAACAAGGTGCGCTTGTGCGTTGACATGCGCGCCCCCAACGTAGCGATCGAAAGAGAACGCCACCCCGGACCACACATCAGCGACATGATCGCTCGTCTCAACGGTGCCACAGTTTTCTCAAAACTTGACCTCAACAAGGGCTACCACCAGCTAGAGCTTCACGACAAATCCCGTTACATTACCACCTTCACGACTCACCAGGGACTTTTTAGGTACAAGCGCCTGAATTTCGGCACATCATCTGCAGCCAAAATCTTCCAAGAGGCTATCAGACGAGTGATCCAAGAAATCCCGAATGCATTCAACTATAGCGATGACCTACTGGTGTTTGGGAAAGATCAAACTGAGCATGACACAGCCCTCGACAGAGTATGCCATGCCTTACTAAACGCGAACCTGACTCTGAACGGAGCCAAATGTGAGTTTCACAGATCGACCTTGAAATTCTACGGCCACATCTTCTCGAAGGATGGCATGACTCCTGACCCCGATAAGGTCTCGGCCCTTGCAGACACGCCAACACTGAAAGATGTGAGTGATCTCCGTTCCTTTCTTGGCATGGCGAGCTACTGTGCTCGTTACATTCCAGACTTTGCTACCATCAGCCATCCCCTTCGAGAGCTCACTCGTCAAGGTCAACCTTTTGCATGGACAGAAGCATGCAGCCGTTCTTTCCACAAAATCAAGCATGCTGTCAGTTCCGCCATCAACCTGTCCTACTTTGATGCTAAAAAGCGAACTGAAATCACTGTTGACGCCAGCCCCGTGGGCCTTGGCGCCATCTTGGCCCAATATCAAGAAGACTCGGACCAGCGCCACATCATCGCTTACGCCAGCCGCAGCATCACTGATACGGAGACACGGTATTCACAACCTGAGAAGGAGAGCATGGCAGTGGTCTGGGCCTGCGAACATTTCCATCTGTTCGTTTATGGGAAACATTTCACTATCATCACCGATCACCAAGCGCTCATCACTATCTTTGGCAACCCCAAAGCCAAAATGCCTCCGCGTATTGAGCGCTGGGGTCTACGCCTCCAGGACTACATTTACACCATTGTCCACAAACCCGGGAAGTCAGAAAACCCAGCAGACTACATGTCGCGACACCCAAAGGCCTCCACCAAGGACTTACACTCTGTGGCTGAGGATTACATACATTTTGTTATTGACACGGCATGCCCTCCCACCGTTCCTCTTGAAGCTATTCAAGAAGCATCCATCCAAGATCAAGTCCTCCAGGATGTCGCAGAACGCATTCGCAACAGTTCCTGGCGACACGTGAAAGACGATTCAAACCTGCAGTCCCCGGAGATCATGGCATTTAAGCACATTCATGACGAACTATCCATCAGCAAGGATGGCCTCATTCTAAGAGGGGGAGGATTGTCATTCCCCAAAGACTGAGACAAGGAGTGATCAACCTCGCTCACGAAGGCCACCGAGGGATAAGTGCCACCAAGAAAGCTCTCCGAGAACGTGTTTGGTTTCCGACATTAGATCAGATGGTCGAAACCACCCTCAAAGACTGTATCTCGTGCCAACTAGTAAGCCGTGACGAACCACCGGCTCCACTACAAATGTCGGAACTACTGGAAGGTGTGTGGCAACAAGTTGCCATCGACTTTTTCGGACCCCTGAAGTCAAGTCAATACATCATCGTCATCATGGATGAATACTCTCGCTTCCCATTTGCACACCTAATATCATCTACCAAGGCATCCGCGGTAATTCCAATACTCGAAGAAATATTCGCAGCATGGGGTATCCCGCTGCGAGTCAAGTCAGACAACGGACCCCCATTCAATGGCCATGAATTTGCAGACTTCGCCAAACACCTTGACTTCAAACACCAAAAGATCACACCACTATGGCCCCAAGCCAATGGCATGGTGGAACGATTCATGGGGACCCTGAAGAAAGCAGTGCAACAAGCGGAATTAGCTCACCGAGACATCCAACAGGCTTTAAATGAGGTGCTGAGGGCCTATCGCACCACGCCTCACAACACTATCAATCAATGTCCAGCCACTCTGATGCTAGGAAGAGTCCCGCGTACTCGACTACCCGCTCTGGACGACAAGATCCAAGCCCGAGCTCCAAACGTTGATCATGAAACACTAGTCGATATCGACCATGAGAAGAAACTGAAAATGAAGATATACGCGACCAACGCAGACATGCGAAACCCACAGATATTCAAGAGGGCGATTGGGTGATGGTTCGGCGTGACAGAAGAACGAAAGCAGACAGCCGCTACCTCACACATCCCTTGAAAGTCAGTCGCCGAAAGGGAACCATGATCACAGCGCAAGGTGACCACAAGCGAATTACCCGAAACATCTCACACTTTAAGAAGTGCAACCCTCCTGGAAGACACGACAGTCGACACTGGGAATCGTCCACTGACTCAGAAAGCCAAACCAGAAGCAGTGACCACAGTCAATCCAGCCCGACAAGACAAGATCACCCCAGGGATTCCCGGGTCAGAACACCTGAACGAGCTGATCGACCCAGACGACAAACTCGACGGCCAGAACGTCTCATTGAAGTGATCTAAGACTCAGTAAGACTTTATACAAATGGGGGAGATGTCGTGACGTGACTGCCTGACCCCTGTCTGCGACAGGACAGGCAGGACAGGAAGGGGCGTGGGGAGAAGGAAAGGGAAGTTGGTCAGTAAGAAGGAGTACACGAGTGAATAAAGACGTGTAGAACTACCTTCCTGGCTCTGTGTGTTTCCTGTAAGGGGGAGTGCGACAGCCTGTTCACAAGCCTTGCTTCCTTTACCATGCTACGTTCATATTGAGATGCACTCGCCAGTGCAAACAACACAAAGATTGCCCTCGCCACCCATGATATTTTTGGAAACGGGTTTCTTTAAAGAGGACAGAAGAAGTTCAGACTACCTTTTTTTTTTATATTCATAAGTTAATATTTAAATAAATTAGTCACCAAGTGACTAATAGAGCAAATCAAACGAGTCATCTCCCACTGTAAAGACGACAGGAGCACCTTGCAAGAAATGTTTTGTGCAATTGGTTCAAGCATTTTGCACACAGTCTACCATATATGAGAAGTAAAAAGAACTAACCTTTTAGAGTGCATTCCGCTGCAGAACCATGATAATGGCATATGTTCCATTCCCAATCAAGCTGTAATTGCCAATAAAAATAATTTTTGGATAATTGGAAACAGATTCCAATCTAGTAGACATGCATGTCCCTGGTGGAAACCTTGCGTGAATATGATGAGGGAAACCTTGCTTTTGTGACTTCCATGGGTACATTCGTCAAGAGTCAGGCGCGTCTTTCTTTGCAGATCGAGCATTGCCTAAAGCTGCTGTGGTTTTCGGGAATTGTCACATATGCTCCTCCCAGCACGTGCATACTCAAGGAGGAAGGCATGGGTCCTAAAACTACACCACAAGAGGTGTTTCTCCTATGCTGCTGCTTCTTCAGCTTCATGGCAGTCACTAAGGGGCTTATTTACAAGCCCCTTTCGCCACTTTTGCGTCACTTTTAACATGGGAAAAGTGACACAAAAGTGGCGCAAGCAGCTTATAAATATGCCCCTAAGTTTGTAAAGTAATTGGATACAGAGGCAAAGCCACAGTTTTGCGGGTAGAATTTGGGATTTTTCTTTTAGCCCTTAACCATTATCCATTAAATAGATGCTGTTTTTGGCTTTTCATTCTTTAAAGATTCTGTTGCAGAACCTCTGTTGAAACAATTGCCACATAGGACTCTCCAGCTTTCATTTCATTTTGCATATTTCTCTATTTTATTACCTGCTCATATTCTTTATTCTTTGATACTGGGAAAGATTTTTTTAAGAACTTCAGCCCATTAGTCAAAGATCTAAGCTACTTTAACATGATCCTGATGTTTGAGGGGTTAGGTTTAAATGAATGCATTTCCATCTAAAGAAGGCCAGACTTAATGACTTTGTCAATGCTTGTTTTAGGTCAAGCCTAGTAAAATCATGCACTGCTCTGTGAGGCATGCTGTATTGAGGTAGGGACTTGATGCTCCGCCCACTCTCCGCCCACATTTTTAATTGGCTTGTGTCATTGTCCTTTGTAAAATATGGCTTTTCATTGGTCAAAAGGCTTAGTAGTCCCTCCTTACTACTGCCATGTCTCATTTTGTAGCCTTCTATGGCAATACACCCCGTTATGTGTGTTGTTGCCGGGTAGGCTTTAATTAAAGCCTCCGAGCACTATTTTCTCAAATAGATTTGTCCTGCCTGCTGTTGCAGGCAGGACACGCACTCTCCTGAGGCTTTTTAATTTTTTTTAAAGTAATCATTTGCAATGCAATAGGTCTCACATTTGCGAGAGTTTAAGCTATTAGCATTATAAATAACAATGCCTTTCATTTATCTGTTTTAAAAGCAACACATAAAAAAAGGCATTGGCATTTACAATGACAATAGCTCAAACTCTCATAAATGCGAGACCTATTGCATTGAAAATGCTTGTTAATTTATCAATCAAAGACAGCTGACAGCAGTTTCAAAATGGCACATTAAAGTATGCCATGGATGCTGCATAATGGGAGAGAAGCGAGGGGCGATAGCAGTGTGCAGCTTCAAGACACTTGCAAATAAATTAATAGTTAAAAAGCATGGCAGGAGGTGGGATTGCCGGGTGCGGGAAATTTGTGGGAAGTTGATGGCATGGGCTGGGGGAAGTTCATGTGCAGGGGTTGGAGCAAATACAGAAGCAAATGGCCTGGTAGCAGAGGTTAACAGGGACGAGAGAAAGGAAAGTTATGCATTCCCATCGAGTATTAAGGGGAAATGAAGAAACAAGAGTGGAAGGATACAGATCAGCCAATCAAAATGAAAACAAGGGCTATTACCCATCACTCTATAAATCCAAAGGGGGAAAGAAGAGCTTAATGTAGTATAGTATGTAGTATAGAGGTTCTACACCTGTGCCCCTAGCAGAAGCAAACTCAATAGTAATCATGGTATGGGTAGTTCCTCATTGGCCAGGTGGTCGCAAGAGGTGGAACCAGGTGGCTATTACTCATGTCGGGTGGAAGACCTGAAGGTCAGATCTTGATGCCCTCACACACCTGTTAGGGTGTCATGCTTCATCATTGGGTGCTCCTCGTCTGGCGAGTGATGCAATGCCTGACAGGCCTTTGTTTTTGACTTGGTGGTAATGGAAAAAGCTCTAGTGTTTCGTAGGAACAGACACATCTGGATGATAATACACTAATGTTATTTCCTTCACTACAGTAATGTATGGTGGAAGATATACCACTAGTGGTTCTCCTCCTGTCTTAGTGTATCCTTCAAGAGTTCTTGCACCTTACAGTACCACCTAATTCTCAATCAGGCCATGAGGCAGTTAAGCAAACAACAAGGTGATGGAATGAATCCCTGAACAATCTAAACCAGTGGTGATCACTTGGTGCCCCATTCTAGACCATCTTTTTTCATCCCATATTCCACTATTAACATAGACCTACTATATGCAAATCAGTCTTGGACCTGCTCCAGTTGGAACAGTCCAGCCTGAACTGCCAGACCAGGTCACCTCCAGACAGGAGCATATACAACCCCAGACCTTTTTCGACTACTTAGTTCTCATCAGTGGGGTATAGATTGAGTCTTTTGGCACAGTGAGAACAGGGTCAAGATCAAGGCACACCTGTTGCACTTCGGGCATCTACTGTAATGAACGTGATGGGTGGGCAGCTACAGTCACATATTCAAACAGATGGCATCATGCAATATTAGTGCTATTGGTAATTTGATTGACATATTGTTGTAAAGGGTTAAGTAAGTTCGGAACTACACTGGGTTAAAAGTGCCTCGCAAATGTCAACACCGCATTGTTTGTACTACAACTCATCATTGGTGGTCGGGATGGCTCACGGGTGGGGGGTGGGCGTATGGGGTCTTGGGGGAGTTATGCGGAGGGTGTGGGGGGTCGCGATTGCGGGAGGGAGCAAAATTAAAAATTAAAAAATAACTTACTTTGCTGACAGGTTCCGCTTCTCTGCTCCTGCTCTCCTGCCTCCCACTTCAGGAACAGGAAGAAGGCAGCCAGAATCCCTCCACTAAGCCAATCACAATGCTGCAATGCAACATTGTGATTGGTCTGAGCACTGTGACACGACACTCAGCCAGGGGCTGGAGGTGTGGGTATGTTCTCCGTACAGGATGTAATGTAGCCTGCATGGAGAACGGGGAAAGTGCGCATGACTGGTTTGGGCGGCCCAAGAGGACAGACCAAACAGTCATTGCGCACTTATGAATGGTCAAACCACTCCTCGACTGCCCTGCTCCGAGAGCAGAGCAGACCCGTCTGCTCGCTCGCAAAGCAGCACAAACATAAAATGATAATAACTGAAAGTTATCATTTTCTGTTTTTTCCTTTCTCACTGCTTGAAAGCAGCGGGGAGACGCTCCTACGCCATAGCTGAGGAGCCGCCACTGCAACCCATTTTTCAACAAAGCATCCATTCATAAAAGCACAACATGCAAAGTTAATTTGCCATTATTACAGATTACTCACCATTAACTCCAGAAAGGATCCCAAATTCAGATTGGTATTGTGAACGTCTGTTTGGAGCATAAGGAATAAGTTCTTGACCGTCTTGCTCCTCTAGGGCATTGATAGAACCCTGGAAAGAAGAAGTGACATGAATTTCAAACAAAATAATGCTTTGTGGCATGAGTGAAACAGGGAACCAGAGCAATTCAGTTTTATACCCAACTGTGAATCGCTATTTTGCTTAGATATGCGGATGTTGTCATATGCAAATATAAATGTAATGAGATCTCTAAAACGCACTAAACCTGAAGGCGTCAAAGCGCTAATGCAAGTGAGGAAACAGCCGAGGGAGACCAAGGGACTACACTCATGGAAGAGAAAGGAGTCAGGTTTTATGTTGCTTGCAGAACACCCAAAAGACTCCAGGGCCGCTATCAAGACAGCTCAAGTGTTCCATAATTTAGCCGCTACCACAAGAAGGAGCGGCCACACCACCTGGCTTTGCAGAGTCTTGGGACAGTCACTTTCCTGAGAGAGGAGGATCTGGGCAGTCTCTAAATACCAACACGCACCCTCCTTATACTATTTTAACATCCAACGGAACACGTACCTGCCAGCTCCGTAATCATGTGACTAATATGTGACCTCACACATAGGGGGGAGGAGTTTTGTGAGTTTAAAAAGTGGCGTTGAATGGCGGGTTCACGCATGGGTGAAAACATCTTTTGGAGGTGGAAGTGTAGTAGTGAGAGATTATGGAGCGGGCAGGTATGTGTTCCATTGGATGTTAAAGTAGTGTAAGGAGGGTGCGTGTTGGTATTTAGAGTTTTAAGCATGAAAGCAGGGAGAATCTGGTATGCTTGAATATGCGCAAGTGTTTTGAGGTAGATGAGTGTTGTAGATGGGCAAGCAAGAAGGGAGTGGCGAGGTGACGGGATGAACATAGGGAGTTGTGAAGGCATGGGCGAGTGCGAAGAGCGTGGTGAGGTGAAGTTGTGAGTGAGCTGGAATCTGCGAGTGTTGTGGACGGGGATTTGTGGATGTGGTTAGTGCGAGAGGCAAAATGGACTGTTTGAGTGTGAGTGGGGTGAATGTCGATGAGGGAAGGTCGGCTGAAAGGGAGGAGCCAGAGAATAGTAGAAATGGGGAATAAAACATAGTTTGTTAATCACGGTACAATTTTGGGGTGGAAAGGATAATGGTGAGTTAGGGCCATATGTATCAAGATACCCATTTGCGATTCTCAAATAGCGATTTTTAAGAAATCGCTATTTGAGAATCGCAAATGGGTATGTATGTACAAAATCGCATTTTTTTAGCGATTTCTTAAAATTCCTTAATTGCGATTAGCAAATTGCTAATTGCAATTAAGGAATACTTTCCCATTCATTTTTATGGGCCAGGAGGACCATAGGAATGAATGGGAAATTATTCTCAATTTGAGAATAATTTCAAGAGTGCATGGGTGTCCAAAGGACACCCTGTTGCACCCCTGAAATATGCATGGGTGCACATGTGGCGCACATACATGCCCCAAGGGCACATACATGCCCCAAGGGCATGTATGTGCGTCACATGACACTTTGAAAAATGCAAAAATATGCATTTTTCAAGGAATTCGCAACTTACCACCAACTAGAAGTTGGTGGGAATTTGCGATTCCTTAAGGACATTTTGCAATTTTTTTTGCTTCATACTTTGCATTTAAGGAATCGCAAAATTTGCGATTCCTTAATTGCAATTGCAAAATAAGGAATCGCAAATTTTGTGATTCCTTATTTTGCACCAGATTTTGTTTAATACATACCATGTAGCAAATTTGCATTCGCCTTTGCGAATGCGAATTTGCTTGATACATATGGCCCTTAGTGATTTATAGCAAGATTTGTTTTGGGGAGTAACATGTACAAGGATTTATTAATTTGTAGAAGAGATAATGTTTCAACGATTTTTCATGTTATACGGAGGAAATGTAGTTATGGTGTTTCTCTTGATGTGTTAATTTACAGTTCCCCTGATGAAGGGCTCGGATAAACCCGAAATGCATTGGTTGACGAAAAGAAATGTTGCTTTGAACGATTCTTTGCAATTTTTGCCCGTGTTTAAGAAGAGGTCCGGATGGGCACACTTGAATATGGGAAGTATCGAAAATGCAAGACGCCATACATGTGGATTACAAAAGGAAAACATCAGAATTTTTAAATTTATACTGTGGATTATTTTGGATTAATATGGAGAAAGCATGTAGTGGAACCACTAGTTGGATCTTGTATCCATTTAAGCAGTACGTCTGGGAGTGGAGCGTCACTGCGCTCTGCACATTGATTGTTTATCATGAGGTGCCTCGGGCAAGGCATATGCCCAGTTTCGCACGCAACTTGACAAAGTTGGAAATACAGAGTATCAAGAGAAATAATGGTGAGCATACCACCCCTTTTCGAGCAGTAGCAGCATTCCCCACCCCAGCGCCTTGAGACTGTCACGGGTGAGTAGTGCGCTTCACAAATTATATGATTGCTTGATTGATTGAAAGTTTGGGTGGTTAAGGTGAAGTCAAGCTGCTCAGGACAGAAATTCTCTACCACAATGGATAACAAGCGCTGTACGTCGCTAATATATATACCAAGGGAGCTGGTCTAAGGACAGAGGCATATCACAATAACGATTTTAGAAACATATCAACATTTTGTCAACAATTTCTATGAAGCCATGGTCTCTCATATCCAGACTTGCCTGTTATGAGTGGCGCTCAATAGCCGATTGGTAACACGAAGGTTGTGTACACTGGTGGTTGGCTGGCGGTTAGGCACAGGGTCTCGCTGAAGGCCATACCCAGCAGGGGTTATCTTCCTCTGTGCTCCCCAGGCCAAAGACCAAGCACAACAGAGATTATCCACCCAGAAAGGTTAAGGCACAAAGCCTGACTGAAGGAAAGCTACAAGAATCATTCCTATTGGATTGCAAGAGGATCTTGGTATGAAGGTCAGTGAGGCTACAGGAATCAAATAACAAGAAGATGGCCCCTATGGCACTCAGTTTCTCAATGTCGGTTCAATAGGGCAAATTTTCTGCATGCTGAGACCAAGCAAGATGAGCTCAGGTGACACATACAAAAACTTCTAGGTTCGAAGTAATTCTTCCAGTATAAATAAAGCAACACCGCACAGCAATAATGTTGTGTATCAACTGTGCATCTTCTTGCAGTCCACACAAGATCTTCCTCCCGAGAGCATGTTTTGTTTTTTGCCATTCCTTTTAGGTTCCCTCCCTCTGTGTCCCCAACTTCTGCTAGTTTAGTTCCATTTCTTACTCTTCTCAAGAATTAAAGGTAATAGTGTAATTCCCCAAACCAAAAGGAATATTGATGACAGTCTCAATCAGTCACCTGCTCCTTCCAACATACTGAATAATAATTTGATGGTTAGGAACCTGGGAAAAATTGAGGAAGGGGAAGACACAAGACACAATGATTCAGGATGACTCCAATAGCAGCCAAAAATCACCTCAGAACCATTGATCGGCTATCTCCAAGAGAGAGAGAGAGAGAGAGAGAGAGAGAGAGAGAGAGAGAGAGAGAGGGAGAGACATATAGAGAGAGGGAGGGAGAGAGAAAGAAATACGATGTATGAGACATTGTAATTGAAAAACCACATACTATATAAACCAATAGCGTTAGCAGCTGTATAAGGACAAACAGGAGATTAAAAAATATACTTTAATAGACTGGGTTTTGCATGTCTTGGTAACTCTGATGGAGCAAGGTTTCGCAAATAAGCAACTTGCTAGGATATAATCCTCTCATATAACCACGTAATAAATTATTAATAACGTTTGTAATACTAATTTTACACAACATTTTACACTTTCTAGAAAAGGGGGAAGCTTGCCTATGTGTTTTACTAACCATTAACCCGAGTGCAATTAAAGATGGCTGCTAACGCGGGAAATTGAATTGCGCATGCGCCAACTGCATGATGTCATAACGCTTAGAGAGAAAGCTTTGCTTCTGTGCACTATCACTAAAAATGGCCGCTTCAAACTCACATGCTAAGCATCTGCTCTGCTTGAAACTAAACTGTGATTTATACTAAGTGCTAATGCATAAAGAATTTGTATTAAATGGGATTAGAGTGAAGATAAGTGGTAAACAGTGAAACTATTTTATTTGAATCTAACATCTTGTCTTTTTGACTTCTCTGTTAGTTCGTAATTGGTACTAAAATGAGAAACAAAGCTAATAACCATGTGGTACTTGCACGCAGGTGCATTGGAAACAAACCCGGAGACATGTTCTCAAGTCCTGGAACTGGATCAAGGACAACCTCTCCCATGTGCTGAGAGATGCCGGAACATCCTGAAGACTCAATGGACAAATGTATAAATGTTATAAAATTAATATGAAAAAGGGTGGGAAATAAAGCTTGGAAGAAACAAATAAATGGGCTGGAACATAAGACAATGCTCTTAAGAAAAGTAATAAACTTAGTATGGTGTGATGATCATCCCCTTCGCTTGTCCAATCAGAATTAGCAGTTTATACAGGTTTGAAACATTTGGGGGTGGAACATGCCATCTAAAGGTATAATTGGGGTAGTTAGTTAGAGGAAGTAGCATGATCGCTGCCAGAACGCTGAGAGATAGAGATGCTGTCCGAATGCTGACAAAATACCTGAAAGCAGACTTGGAACTTTTAATAGAATTAGGAACGAGATTTTCTGAAGAACCAAGGAGGCAATAGGATTAGGAACGAGATTTGCGGAAGAATTGAGGAGGAAACTAGCATCAAAAAGGGGTTTGACGCTGGCATTAAATCCAGAAGAGGTAACCCGTGCTGCTCTAATCCTGTTCTGAACCTGTTACCTTTTATTATTCAAGGGGCCCCAACTCTAGGCCAGAGGGGTCTGATCTTGCACCATCCTAGGTAAATTTAATCTATGTATTTTGTCAATGTGCCTTTTCTCTCTGTCCTCTTTTTCCTGAGGTACTCGTCAATAAAATGTTATAGTTTAATTTAGATAAACAAATGTTACCTCTTCAGAATGATGGAGTTAACACTGTGATTTGTATTTCTTATTCAGTAAATATTTCAGATAAAACTTCATAATCTAAACTGAGTCTGTGGTCATTTAATAAAACAGGTAAATATTTCTGTAATAAATTACCTATAACTAATCAACTAAAATAGTTCCATGTGTAAGAAAGGGCTAGGTAAATAAATAGGCTCGGTTCGTTAGGCAGATTGGACATATAGAAAAGCCATAAAATTTACCTCCAGCGAGGTTTCATCGACCGGATATTGTAAGTGAGTGTGGTTTATGAGCTCGAATGTGTGTATTTTAGTAATATTTGTCCGCAGGTTGGAGTCCCGCTGGATCAGTTTGCTGGTAGCAGAGGTATGGTTTTTATTGCTTAGTTTGGTGATTATTCGTTATAGATTTAAGTATTTACAAATCCGTTCGTATATTGTTTAATGTTGTCTGGAAATTCCCGGACAATGTATAGCGGGTGATGATCGGTAATCACACTGCAGTGAGGTTACTCGTTGGTTTCAAAAAATTTGTTGTAAACTAGTGAGAGTGATCGATAGTGAAGTGTTCGCTGTTGAAGTTTTGGTGTTATATCACCGAGAAAGAGTAACACTGGAAGAGTAGCAGGTTCTGATGAGCTTATGTGAAGAGTAAACAAAGGGTTTTACTCGTAGTGCATGAAGAGTGAGCAGAAGGTTTTACTCGTAGTAAAAGAATCTAACCATTGGATTTTGTGAAATCGACAGAGTAGCGAATGTTTCTATGTTGCTATTAATGAAAACTTTGGTGAAAGGTTAAAAGAAAATATGTTTTTGTATTACCTTGTGAAGGGAGGGTCAGCTGCTGGAGTTGCGCTGACGTCACAAAGTGCCGCGCTGGGATTGGTCAAGTCAGAGGGTGTGGGTGGGTCAGTTGTTGCGTTGACTTCATCAGGTGCCGCGATGGGATTGGTCAAGACAGCAGGCATGTAAGTTACGAAGGATTGTAAAGGAGGGGTCAGAAGTGAGGAGTGGATACTGATGTCACACTAAAAGACGCTCTAGTATTGGATAAAAGAGTTTTATCAAATCAAACCTGATTGGAGTAAAAGAATAAAAGCGGCAATAAGATTGGAGAAACAAAGTATAAAAAAAAGCACAAATTAAAAATAAGATTGGTATGTGGAAACATGATTCAACCATAATAGGGAATCGCCCGGATAGTAGACATTTAAGTTTTGTTAGACAAGAATTCATAAGAAGAAGAACTTATAATATGTACGGAGAAAAAAGAAAAATGTAATTTATACAGAAAATAAAAAAATATTTCAAAAGGGATAAACCTATTAAAACTAGAGAGGGAATTCTTATCCCACTGCCTCAAACCCCAGCTTCATTTATGAGGATGGAAAAAGGATATCACACTTGTGTATGGTTAGAAAATGGAATTGAATATAAAAAAGGTGATGGAATATTGGCTTTTCCAGGACATGGTACATGCAATGGTAGGATCCTTTATAATTTAAGAAATAGAATGAATGAATTGGAACCCAGACTTAGACCAACCCAGTATGAAGCACTACAGGAGTGGGAAATGGAAGCATTTGACAGAGACAGAACTAGGAGTACTAGGGGGCCTAGAGGATTTTATCCTAAAACATTGCACATAAAGCGAGAAGTTCAAATGAAACAATGGAGACAAGCAATGATCACAGAAGGATTGTATCCTGTATTAATGTCAGATGAGCAATCTGAAGGCAAATGCACAAGGAAAACTAAAAATATGACAAGGTGTGGTGAATATGGACGATATTTTAACAAAGAATCCTCCACCATACCAGGAAAGACCCAATAGAAATATAATGAGTGCACCAGTTTTAGACAACCCTTTGGTTCCACAAATATTGCATAATTCATTAAATGAAAGAATATTACAGGAAAAGGAAGCCATAAATAAGAATAAGGAAGAATACAGAAAATAACCCAATTGAGTGTACATTCTGAAGCATTAACAATACCAGTGACTGTAGGTTCTGTTGTCCCACTATATTGGGATAAAAGAAACTGTTCCAACCCATTAGTTATGGCTACTCCTGTAAAGGAGCCGAGAAAACAAATATAATAATTGAAGATCAAACTAGTGAATGCGAGTCAGTAATATCATTAATGGACTTACCAATCAGAGAACAGGTAAATGAAACTCCAAAAAGAGTTACCCGAAGTTGTTCAAGAGAAATACGAATGGAAACTTCCACAGGAACCAGAAGTTCTACCCTAGTCTCACCAGAGGAATTAGAAAGATAGGCACAGGGAGTACATAAAACAGTACCACGCCAAAGATGTTGGACATTTATAGAGTAAAAATAGAATTGGAAGAAATTATAGCTGGAAATGTGGCAATAGACAGATTATATACATATTGTGAAGAAAAGTTATTATTCATATGTAGAAGCATAACAAGAAATGTAAAAATAAGGAAAACAACTCCAACTCCCCTGGTCTTGATAGCACCCTTGAGAGCTCGGAGGAGGAGCTGCCCCCCACCGTCTCTCACCAGCGGGAGGAATCGGTGATCGACCAGGCGAATGTCATACCGGAGGTGATAGAAGCTGCTGCTCTATCGACCAAGTCTCAACAGGGTAACTCGGCATTAGATGGCCTAAAGAA
The DNA here is from genome assembly GCF_964261635.1 of Lissotriton helveticus. Taxonomy (NCBI): domain Eukaryota; kingdom Metazoa; phylum Chordata; class Amphibia; order Caudata; family Salamandridae; genus Lissotriton; species Lissotriton helveticus. The sequence continues at coordinate 288,965,385 of NC_136063.1, read as the reverse complement.
AGGCTTAAAAGAGATGAAGGAATTTCCATTGTTTTTAAAGAAAGCCACCCCACAACCTTCCTCCTCAAGCCCAAGCTCAATTTCAAAAACATCTAAAGGCCCATCCCCGGGGTCGGGTCGAGACCGGTCTTTCCAGTATTACTATCAAACCCGGCTCCCAAAGAGCTGGAAGCACTTCAATGAAATTTCGTATCTGATCACTCAGAAGTCCCGATGTCACATCAAGTTCAAATTCAAGCGCAAGGCTCGTGGCACCCCCAACATCCTTAACATCTTCAAGCTCAGCGGAAATGAAAATGTCTAGGCTAAATCCATTACAGGTACAAGGAGCAACAGACGAAGACAGAAGGATAGTGATTGATACCTCTTTGAACTTGATGTCACCCCAAATGAAACTCCAGTCGCAACCCCAACTCCAATAGGGATTTCAAAGGCAAGTATCGGCCCAGGTTGATCCTAAGGCTGGAAGTACGAGTCTTGGTACCATTGATTTGCAAAGCAACTCCAGCCAAAATACGGAGTCTATGGGTGTCGATCAGTTAGATAGTAGAGACATGCTTAATCTAATAGTGGAAGAGGTCCGTGAAATGAAAAAAAACGCAGCCATTGGAAATCGCCTCTCTGCATCAACGGCTGGGGAAAATCGAAGAAGCGATGACATGTTTTCCCATCAAACTCCAGGAGGGGGAAACCAGAATTTCAGTGTTCGAAGACCAAATGAACATGGTTATTGGAGAAGCAAAAGAGGCAGCTAAAAATAAAAGCTACCTGAAGAACAAGTTGGAGGAGCTTGAAAACCATTCTCGGAGGTCTAACCTCCAGATTGTTGGGGTTCCCGAATGAATTGAAGGCTCCCAAACACTCCCATGGGTCAACTCATTCATTAAACCGAAAGTTTTTCCTGAGTTTGAGGGTGATTTCACCATTACAAGAGCACATCGAGTCCCAGCACAACCTTACCCCAATTCCACGATACCAAGACCAATCTTGTTGAATTTTGCAGACTTTCGTAACAAGGAAAGAATCTTGTCAAGAGCGATCCAGCAGAGGCAGTTTTTAGTAAATGAGACTACCAAGTGTCGTATATTTTCTGACATGGCTGCCGTTGCTGCGCGTAGAAGAAAATAATTTGTTAAGATTCTCCATCTGTTTAAAGCCCACGGTGCCCAAGCATCAATTGCTCAACAGTCGAAATTGAGAGTTTTAGTTAACAGGGAAGTTTTTCATGTCTTCTTATTTAGAGGAAGCCCAGGCATTATTAAAGGAGATTTCGTTAGGATCTAGCACTTAAAGCAATGGTATACATATAGATTTATTATATGGTAACAAAAAGGGTTTCCTTTCCTTTAATATAAGGTGTGGTCGCTAGTCAGCCGACTTCGGATCGTCTTAAAGGTATTGCTGGGGGTCCCGGGGTTAGCGGGGTCACTCAGGGTGTGATTCCATGACACCCAGAAGGATAGATGGGAGGGGCGAAATGTGGTTAGCGTGGTCAGCAAGGGGTTTTCCACATTTCATGGGGTTGGTTTTTCTTTTGAGGGGTGGGAAGGGTGGGGCTGGGTTAGGGTTCACAGCAGAGAAAAGAGTAGGAGCAAAAGGTACAGACAACGCACAAGTCAAAGTTTTGGTATTGAGTAGGCCAGGAGGTTACTCTAAAGAAAGAACTAATCATAGACACCAGTAAATGTAAGATCCTATCAGTCAACGCAAATGGAATTACAAACAAAAAAAAGTATGGTGCTCTTATCAGATGGTTGACATCATTTAACCCCCAAGTTTTGTTTTTTTCAGGAGACACATTTAAAATCTAACTCTGCTAAGTTATTTTTATCCAGGATCCTTTCAAATGTTTTTTTTGCGTCTGAAGTCCTTGCTGTGAGAGGAGTTGCCATTTATTTCTCTAGAAAACTTCCCTGCAAATTTCTACAAGAACATAGGGATATACATGGGAGGTGGATATGGGTGGCAACAAGGTAACAGGGGAAGATTTTGAATTTCATAAATTATTATTGTCCTGTTGTGGATGATATCTCAGCCCTGGTCCAAATTAATGAGCCTTTGATAGGAGCCCCTGGGCAGTTTATTTTTGGAGGGGATTTCAATTTTATACAGGACATAAGAAAGGACACCTCCAATAAAAATAAAAAATTACTAAAACCAAATACCAAAAAATTAGTGGAAGCCATTAGACAAGAATATCAACTGGTAGATCCGTGGCAGGAAATCAATTCGGACAAGGAATTTTATACCTGCTATTCGCATCATTTTCGGACTGCGTCTCAAATTGATTTTTTTCTTACATCCAGATCCCTCCAGGTTCTTGAGGCTGACATTGGATGTAACCCTTTTTCGGACCGCGCTTATGTTGGGGTAGAAATGGTGCTTGGGGGAGGAAGTAGGGAGCTGCCCAGGTGGCAGCTAGTCCGTCTCCTTCTGGAGGACCAGGATTGGGTAAAAAAGGTTTAGAGAGTGAATCTCTAAATATTTCAAGATCAATGAGAATACCGCGGAGCCCTTTTCAGTATGGGGGGGGGGTTTAAGGCGGCAGCCCGCGGTCAGATAATAGCCTTTACGGCTGCCCAGTCAAATACTCGGAGGACTAAAATAGCTGAATTAAAAACAAAGGTGGAACAGGAATATGTGCTCCAACTTCAGCTTTCCCCAAATCAACACGAGCAGGCAAGAACAACGTTGATGGATTTTTTTGTTTTAGAAGAGGTTTGTAGCTCACAAATATTTCAACAAAGGATTTACGAAGAAAGCCAGCTAATTGGTAAATTCTTGGCTAACTCAACAAGAAAAAAACAAGAAGCAGCTATAATATCTAAAGTGCTAGACCCCCAGACCAGTCGAGAAGTAGTCAATAGCGGCGTGATCCCCCAGATATTTTTGGAGCATTTCCGTCAACTTTACTCTACTGAATATCTGGTGGAGGAGGAGCTGATCCAGGAATATTTCATAAATATGAATATTCCTAAACTTTTAGACAATCGGATCAGTCAATTGGGATCGGATGTGGAAGCCGCCAAGATCTCGGCAGCCATCAAAGCAACAGCAGAGGCAAAATCATGTGGGCAGGATGGCTTCCCCATTGAGTTTTTTTCAAAAGAACTAATTACCCTCTTGAAGAAATTATTTAAATTTGTTAAAAAGAGTGGTTTAGTTTCCACATGTTTTAAAGAAGCGATAATTGTGTCCTTTGTTAAAAAAGATAGAAACCCTGTAGACGTAAACTCATATAGGCCCATTATACCTGACCCCTGATAAAGACAATCTTGAAATGGTTTTAAGGGAATTCATGAATGTTGAACTAATTGGCGGTTATAAAATAAATGCTAACAAAACCGAAGTTCTTGCCCTCAACACAGATTTTAATTCTTTTCCATCTTGCTTGAATATACAAGCAACTAAGTCAGATGCTATAAGATATTTGGGATATTTGTGTCGAGCCAGTACCAACAGCTATATGATTTGAACTATCTAAGAATGAAGGAGAAAATGAAGAAACTTTAGGAACAATGGATATTGCTCCCCCTATCGATAGTGGGTAGAGTTTTGTTAATTAAAATGTCAATACTTCCGTTTCTTATATTTCTGTTTACCAATGTCCCAATTAAGATAAATCTGTCCTTTTTCAGAGAAATGTAAACCTTATTTAGGGAATTTGTTTGGGGTAAGAACGTTCCAAGGGTCAAACTGACAGTGGTGCAATTACCAGAGACAGCTTCTTTATAGATAAAATGACGGGCTCTTTGGGCCTCCAATATTTAAAATTGAGAGAATGTACCTGTTTCGGCTTCTAGCTGCGATCAAGACACATTGTTAACTGGGAAGGCTGTGGACTATCCGAGCTAAGACATTTTATAATTCAAAATAGGGCGTTTTCCTGGGAAGAGGTAATGGCAAGGGCGGAGAGCCACCGGAAATCGTCTTTTTTGAATATTTACAAGTTGTTCACTTCTTTAAAAATACTAGCGGCATATTGGATGCCCCAAATCAACTTGTGGTAGCTCTCTATGGGGCCAAAGTTAATGGCATAGGAAACTGGTATCGGTTGTTACATCAACAAAGTCAAGCCCCTGTGATAGAGAGCCATTTGGGTAAAATAGCTTGGGAGACAGGATGTATTATTTCTTTGAATGATTGGGAGGCCCTCTGCCATCTAGGAAGTAAATCCCTGCTTGCTGCGAATTTTAAAAGGATGGCCTTCCTATCACGTTGACTTTCCTATTTAACTCCGGTCGCCTTAAAAAAAAGATTTCCGTCAGTTGAGAACAAGTGCTTTTGCTGTCAGATAGATGGGGAAGGCGGATGGCATCATATTTTCTATGCATGTCCATGGTTGAGGCCTTTTTGGGAAGCAATTCTTTCTGATATCGAGCAGGCAATCGGGAAGAGTGTTTTGCTCAAGGCTGCTCTGTTTGGACTTTGCAGAGATAGAATGATGTTAACAGAGGTCGAAAAAGCTTTTCTATTTATTTCTTGTAATGTAGCACGTTCTCTAATTCTTCAAAACTGGAAATCTAGTGAAGCTCCCTCTCATTTGAAATGGTTTAATAAAATGAAAAGGACTCGAAATTTCAAAGAAGCCTATGCTAGACGGGTGGGGGACAATAGGACATTTGAAAAAAATTGGAAGTTTTCTAATGATTTAGAAAAGTTAAAAGAGGGACTTTGACACTTGTTTTATAAATGGATGTAGCAGCTCTCATTATAAGGCACTAACACTTTCTTTGACATTGCACTTTAAAAGCACTAGCACTTTTCCTGCTGTTGCACTTTATAAGTTGTAGTGTTCATTATTATTGGTCAATGATGTTATCAGCCGCTACAGCCATATCTCTCTTTGAAATTGACTTTGATGTTGTAGTTATAGCTGTTATCGCCGATAATAAGGCACTAGCACTTTAAATGGTATTGCACTTTAGATGCGCCAGTAACCTTTTTAGACAATTTGCACAGTGCTATTTTTGGATGATGATATTATTAGCTGCTACAGTCGTAGTTTGTTTAAAATTTTTATTATGAATTAAGAAGCTGTCGTATTGGTTTTGAAGAATGGTTTTTAATAATGGTCATAAGTATATTATGTATTTCATGTACCTAATGCTCTGCTCAATAAAAAAAAATTGGGAAAAAAAAGTAAAAATATTTCATGAGAAATTAACAGAACTTGCTTCGGAGATGGGAATTGAAATAGGGAAATCCAAGGTACTGCAGAAACCCTAAAGAGAAGAATTTACTGACAAAGACTTAGAAAATATAAACATATCAGGAAAGAAACTACAGATTAAATAATTGATGACAATTTTGCAGAAATGGGGGAATTAGACAGGTGGAAGGCAAGGTGGACTAAAAAGAAGGAGGAAGCTCAAGCAAACAAAACCGCACCAGAATATGTACTAAGAGAAGCTAAAAAGACAGAAAGGTTGTGTCCTATGAGAGAAGTACCCGGAGGGGGATATGTACATGTTCCATGGACTAGGCAAGATATTTTATCATTTACAAATGATTTCCCAAAATTAAGAGAGAAGCCAGTTGAATGGTACAGGCAAGTTGAAAGGTTTGTGAAAGTTTCAAAGGTTTTGTCGAAAGATATGAATAGTCTGTTTGACATAGTGGTACCTACTGATTTATGGACAGAGTGTAAAATCACGGTAGATTGGCCTCGTGATGAATATCCACGAGATGAGAAAACAGGTGCGCATTCAGAAGAGGTAATGAAGAAATATAATGAAGTGATTACTTTCTTGAAAGGGAAAATACCTCCGAAAGAAACTGATTGGATAAAAATAGATAGAACAATACAAGAAATAAATGAGACTGTCCATGCATATTATGAACGTCTGTTGCAAGTGTATAAGTAGTATAGTGGATTTGAAAATATTGGTGATAAAAGTATGGGACATTTTGTTTAGCGGTTTGTATCTGGATTAAGACCAGAGATTTGTCAGATGATTCAAACACACATGCTGTGCTGGCAAATGAAGCCTATAGATGAAGTCTTGAAATACGCAAAATATTGTGGAGACGAAATAGAAAATAGACGGAAAAAGTTAGAGGAAAAAGTAATGTGGGCACAAGTAAATTTGGCAGAACAACAAGACCTCAAAATAAATAATGAACGAAATAAAGGATCAGGGCAGAATGAGATTAATGGGGGGAAAACGAGAGGGAAAATGAGTAGAGAAGTAGGAAAGAAAAGGTTTCCTTGTCATGGGTGCGGAAAATTGGGACATTGGAAAAACAAGTGTAAAAATATTCATACTAATAATGGCGCAAATCAAAATTTAAATTCACAGACACAGAATGAGGTGATTTTGAGTAAACCGCAACTAGTTGTAAATCCACAGAATCAGTTACCACCTGCCCCTATGCCAAATTTTGTGAGCAAAGCAAAGTACAGTGTGGACGCCGGATTTCAAGGAGGAAGTGGTAAGCCAAATTCTGTAACTATAAAATTTCTTTTGCAGAATAGTAGTTCCTCTGAGGATGAATTATGACGGTGCCTGAGGAGGGGGTAAGAGGAATGCGTACTTGGCGCATCCTTACCGGTAGATCAGTTAGGTCCATATATTGATGGAAAGGTAGAAGGAAAATATATTACTTTTTTATTGGACACTGGTGCTACCCGGTCTACTGTGAGAATAGCAGACATCCCAAACCCACCCATCTCAGGTGAAGCCATCCAAGTAGTTGGAGTTTCTAACATACAGATCAGAATCGCAGTTACAGAACCAATAGAAGTGTGTATAAGGGAATTTTAAAGAAATGCATATATTTGTAGTTTGTGAGTCCAGTCCTGTAAATTTATTAGGTAGGGACTTACTATGCAAGAAGAATTGCACCATACATTGTACACTGGATAGTGTGACAATCCAAACCCCAAATGAAGATAGCATCTATAAATTGATGTAGGTAGAGGTAGAGGTATAGGTAGGTGAGATGTATTCCATGATGAGAAAAGATGACCTACCAGATGAGTTAAAGTTAACAGTAAATCCAAAGGTATGGGATTTCACTGGAAAGGAAGTAGGATTGATGGCAGATGTTGACCCAGTGAAAGTTACTGTAAAGGAAGGTGCCACTTACCCAAATATAAGACAATATAGAATGAGTCCAGAAATAAAATCAGGTGTCATAGCAGAAATAGAACAAATGATTCAACAAGGCATTTTAAAAGAAACAATGAGCAACCCTTGTAATTCACCCATAATTGGCATTAAAAAACCTAACAGGAAATATAGGATAGTACAGGACCTTAGAAAAATAAATAAAATAGTGGTACCTTGTTGTCCCGTAGTGCCAAATCCAGCAGTGATTTTGTGTTAGATACCATGGAATGCAGGATGGTTCACAGTAATTGATTTGTGTCATGCATTTTTCTCTATCCCGTTACATCCAGATAGCAAATACCTCTTTTCATATAAATTTGAAAATCGAATTTATGTGTAGAATCGTGTTCCTCAAGGGTACACTGAAAGTCCTTCAATTTTTAATCAGATTTTGAAAAAGTGTCTTGAAACATTGGTAATGCCCAGGAGTTCAGTTTTGGTCCAGTATATATATGATCTGTTAGTGGCCTCACTATTAAACCATCTGGCAGATGGAGGACACAGGGTGTCACCAGAAAAACTACAGTTTTGCCAAAACAAGGTTAAATATTTGGGGCATCAATTAGAAAGAGGAGCAAGGAGGGTGACACCTGAAAGAATACAAATAATAAAACAGATGCAGTTACCTTAGACCCAGAAGGAAATTAGAATGTTTCTTGGTATTGTAGGATACTGTAGGCAGTGGATTGCAGGATTTTCCGTGCTGGCCAAACCACTGACACAAATGACAAGAAAATGAGCAAAAGATCTTGTAGAATGGGACGATGAAAGCATGGGAACTTTTGTAAGATTAAGACACTGTCAATGTGAAGCTCCTGCTTTGGGAATGCCAGATTACACAAAAGAATTTGCATTATTTTGTGGTGAACAAGATAATTGTGCCTTGTCAGTATTGACCCAAAGACAGCATGGGAACTTTTATAAAATTAAGACACTGTCTATGTGAAGCTCCTGCTTTGGGAATATAAGATTACACAAAAGAATTTGCATTATTATGTTGTGAACGAGATGATTGTGCCTTGTCAATATTGACGCAAAGACATGGTTTAATGAGACGTCCAGTGGCATATTTTTCTGCTACTTTGGACCCAGTATCTGCTTCATTTCCTGGTTGTCTGAAAGCAGTAGCTGCTGCTTGTACAAGTCTTGAACAGAGTGAACTGATTGTGATGGGACATCCAGTCAAGGTATACATCCCTCATTCAGTTAAAATTCTTTTGACCCAGTATCTCACACCAAGTCGAATGACAAAATATGAAAGAATTATTCTAGGAGCAGAAAATGTGAAAGTAATCAGGTGCACAGTTTTAAATCCAGCTACTCTATTACCTGATGTGTACGGAGAAGAAGTAAGGGATGATGTTGATCATGATTGCCTAGATGTAACAGAATATTGTACAAAACCTCGTCCAGACATAAAAGAAGAACTCCTGATCAATTGTGAAAATGAATTGTTTGTAGAGGGCTTGGGCCTGGGGCATGAGGAAGGAGGATTGAGTGCTGCTTATGCTATTTGTACATTGGCTGGAATAGTCGAAGCATCCTTTTTACCTGGAGGCAGGTCTGCACAAGGAGCCAAATTGATTTCTTTAATTAATGACCGCAAATTGGAAAAAATTGGAGAGTAACCATTTACACTGATAGTATGGTTACGAGGTTTTGCATGACTTTGGCCAACTTTGGATGCAAAGGGATTTCATGACTTCTTCAGGAACCCCTATCAAAAATGAACAATAAGTGAAGGAGCTTTAAGGAGCCATACTGTTGCCAAAAGAAGTAGCTGTGGTCAAATGTGCTGTGCATCAGTCAGGAAATGACTATGTGACTGCAGGTAATCATTATGCTGGCCAAGTTGCTCAAAACTGCTAAAACAAAAATGGCAGTGAACAAGAAAAATTGAAACAAAAGGAATCATATGCCAACTTATGCTTATTTCAGCATTAGAAACATGGGATGAAGTGAAGTAGAAGTAAGTGAAAAGGAAGAGTGGATCAAAATAGGATGCCAAAGAAGAGAAGGAGATGATGTCTGGATTTATCCAGATGGCAGACCAGTCATGCCAGATTGTTTACTTTCACAGTTAGCAAGAATGTATCATGGAGACACACATATAGGTAGGGATGCTATGATCAGACTTTTCAGACAGGATTGATACAGTTCGAAGTTTAAAACTGTTGCACAGAGCCTTTGCCAGAGATGCTTAATTTGTCAACAAAATAACCCAGGTAGGCAAACAGTGGTCAGTTGGGGAAGAATTGGAAAAGCAAAGGGACCATTTGTGAGGTTACAAGTTGATTTATTCAGTTACCACCATGTAGGGGGTTAAAATACATACTAGTCCTAGTGCGTCTGTTCTCATGATGGGTGGAAGCATACCCAACCAGGAGAAATGACAGCATAACAGTTGCCAAATTATTGTTGAGGGAGCTTATTCCGTGTTTTGGTTTTCCAGTTACGGTGGAATCAGATAAAGGATCTCACTTTAATAATGAAATAATTCAATTGATCTGTGAAGCAGTCAAGATTGAACAAAAGTTGTACTGTGCCTACCAACCAGAGGCTTCTAGGATAGTGGAACAAATGAATGGCACGATAAAATCAAGATTGGCAAAGGTGTGTGCATCCACTTCACTGTGTTGGCCAGATGCATTGCCTCTTGTTCCGATGGGGCTCAGAAACAATCCTGACAGCAATACCAGGTTGAGTCCCCATCAAGTACTAATGGGAAGAACAATGACATTAGCTTTCATACTGGGATACAGACTGTTAAGCATAACTGATGATCTGGTATTGGATTATTGTATATGATTGGCTGACCTAGTGCATTCTGTCGCTCACCAGGTTGGAGAAGATGCAGAGGCAAGGCAGCCGGATGAAGCACATGATCTATATCCAGGTGACTGGGTGGTAGTGAAGAATCACCCCAGAGAAACGTGTCTCGCACCCAGGTGGAGCACCCCAAAACAAGTCATATTGGTTACAACAACAGCAATGAAATGTGCAGGATTGCCTAATTGGAGACATGCCAGCCATACAAAGAAGTACAAGCTCCTGATGAAGGGATTTAACAACAAGAAATTGAAGTTGAAGGTGCAGAAGGTTGTCCAGATGAAGAGCCTAGAATAACAAACTCTGAAGTCGCTGGTCAGGAACAATCAAGCACTAGTCATGGAGATTGGGTGCCAACAGTCGACTTACCTGATGCAGAAATAGGAATGAGGAGCAGAACAAAAGCAGAGAAGCTACAAATTATTGAGGATCAGACAAGTATAGAAGATCAAGTTACGGGAACAGAACACGAGATTGATGAAGATTCTGAACAGGAACAGAGAAAGAAAAATACATGAGGACTGATTTGAGACACAAATCTGAAGAAGAAAAATGTGAAGCAAATCAAATAAGAATAGGGAAACAAGAACAGGGAGAAGAACAGGTTAGCAGAAAATCAGCACAGGGTCAGCTAGATAATGCGGAACACGTTCAGGTGAAGAGTAGTACTTCGAAAAGTCCTCAATTCGGTCAACTAGAGAGGGATTCAGAAGACGAAGAAAATCGAGTTGTCCCAGTACAAAATACAAATAAAAGAATATTTGAAAGTGACAAAGCAAGTGAAAATACAGTGCAACCAAAAAGAGTCCAAAAAGGTGATAATTGGCCCAGACACGTCAAAAGATTGAGGTATCACCTAAAGACCATTGATGAAGAACCTGACCAAGTGAATGAAGTCACTAGTCAATCGGGACAAAATAATGAGAAACCAAAGCAAAGAAGTAAGAGATTAAGACTATTGAATAATAATTTGAAAGGACCTGAATGGATTTACACTATTCTTGAAGAAAATGTAGGTTTGAATTAAGAAAGTGATGAAGAAATAATTGCATATCAAATTGACGAAGGAGAGGTGAGACCTCCTTGAAAACAAACTAAGAAAACTTAAGATTTTCTGGAATAAAGTAAACGAAAAAGAGAAATCTTCTTAGAATGGCAAAAAATAGAGTTGCTGAAAGACCAAAATGAAATCGTTTAAAGAAATGTTGTAGAATATTTATATGTAGCATCCTATTAGTGATTATAGTATGGTTAGGTTAAACAATAGCGATACCATATTTGATGAGTATAGAAAAGAAAAATAATACAGACACAGATGGAAAACTAGCTAACATAATGGGAAATAGAGTAGAACTAGAAGCATCAGATGAGTTAGAAATACATCACACAGTAACAAATAATAAAACAGATTTAAAGGTTTCACAAAGCTATTGTTTGAATATGTAGATACTATGGAGATTAGTGATTGTTATGTATGTATGAAATTACCAGCTTCAGTAGCAGAAGGTGTTACATATCAACATTTATTGCTAACATATGGCATTTCATGTAGTGTATTAGCAGGTCTGTTCTATAAAACATGAATTGCAGTATTATTATTCAAACTTAGATGTGATATTTCCAGAGGTTGCTGTTCGAAAGAATATGAATCCAGTGCTCACTAGTTTAGCCGCACAGTTCATGGGAGAATTTTTCTTAGCACAAAACGCAATAGATATAGCAGAAGCTCACGCATAATTTAACATGTTCACTAAAAGAAGAAGAAAATATATTTTTTAATTTCATAGAAGAAAGGAGACAAGATTTCCAGAAGAAAGCCAATGAACAGAAAACCAAAATTCCACCATGGGCTGAAAAAGAAAGAATTTTTAAATCTGGCAAGGCTCAGGCTGCAATGGCATTAGATTTCGAAATGAATGGAAAGATTTGTCTCCACAGATTGAACACTGACTATAACAATGTATTTATTGGTTCCAGTGAATGTGAACATAATTTTTTGATTATTGGGGGATGGGGATTAAAAGGAGGAACAGATCCAGTATTTCCTGGAATCTAATATATATCTCGGAACAAAGCTTATTTTAAGCTACCTGAAAGGTGGTATGGGAGTTGCTATTTTGGAATAGGATTCCCTAAAGTTTACCATGTTAAAAGAATCACTGGAAGCAATTAAAGCAATAATGAAATAATTTGTAGTAAAAGAGCTAGTTTCACAGAAATTGTAGGAGATATATTCAGTGCACTGATACCTTAAGTGGGAGTAATTCTGAATTCTCGAAGAATTTGCCAATTGTCCACAGTAGTTGAGCGCTTATAGACGGACACTGCTGGAGGATTTTTAATGATCAATACAGAAATGGTTGCAATAAGATCTATGGTTTTGCAGAATCGACTTGCCCTTGATATATTATTAGCAAAAGAGGGTGGAATCTGTAAAATGCTGAAAGCACCACATTGTTGCACTTACATACCTGGTAAAAGTATAGAAATTGGGAAATACTTCAAGAATATAACTAATTTGGATGAAGAATTAAAACCACTGGAAGTTGATGCTGTATGGATAAGACTAACGAATAGTTTAACTTCAATAGGGTCTTGGTTTGCTAATTTTGGGAAAGGAGTAGTGGCTCAAGTAATGCTACCTATACTTATTATAACTATGATACGTTTGATAATAATGATCTGGTGCACATGTGAAGTAAAAAACAGGGAAGGAAAAGGAATTGAAAAGAGAATTATATAAGAAAATGAAGAACATGAAAGAAAAAGATGAAGTAGAAATGGACAAGATAGGGCGCTAGGTGGCGCACATCCAAGATGGCCGCACACCTGTGAGGCTGGGGAAGCTTGGTGAGCCTATCTGCCAATTATCCTCTATTTCTGCCGAGAACCTGATGCTATGAGATTGTCCGCCTGCTTTTAGCAACTATTAGAACATCGGGGGCAAAAATCGCGACTCTCCTGGCCTCGGAGATCAATTGAAATGGACTCCCGATCTCTGCTGCCTTCCAGGAGTGATACGCCGGAAGACCTGTGCAGCCGCCAATATTACCCGAGTCTTGGGGATTCCACGTGGTCAGAGACCCGGATTTTGCTGGACCTACTCCCTGTGCAGTTTAACCTATGAAGAAGAGCTCCCTGCCGCCTGCGCCTGCACTGGGGCTGCCACTATACCGGAGAGAAAACCTTACCGGAGCTTAGCGAAAATGCTGTGACCTCCTGCCAGGACTCTGGGCGATGACTGCCTGCTGGTGAGAGCATGCCGTTTTGTCCGCCTACTCCCGCTGCCTCACGCACTGTCCCTGGCGCCTGCTCGGGTGCTCCCTCGGAGGTAGCTCCCTCCCGCGAAGCCTCCCTGAATCGAGTGACGCGCACCTTCTGCCCCGTGTATTGTGCCTGACATACGGATCATGGGGCAGCCGCGGGGAGTGCGCGCCGCCGGACCCGCTCGGCTGATGCTGCTGCTGCTGCCTCGTCGATTACATTTTATGACTGCTGGCCCGGCCCATATTGGATCGAGGGCACCGACTGTCCTGCTCTGCCTGCCCGCATCGAGGAGAGTCAACCAGCGCATTTATAAGCAGGGGTTTCTGAGCTTGACATGTGCTAGGGGGTTGATTCTTGATACGCCTCCCCCTCCTTTCTACTAGCCATTTCAACAAGCACGCTCTTACTCGGGCAGGCCTGCCTTCTCAGCATGTAGGGACTGTTAACTGCGGGGATCTACATAACGAGCACCACTGTCATCACAGCACTGTGGGCACTGATTTACACTGCAGCTGCCGCTCTGCTTGTTCCAACAATATTGGCGCTATTCTGGGAGACTGTGGGCCCAGCACGCTGTGGACAGGTCACTGCTGGTTTGTTGCGCTCCAGTTTTTGCGCATTTTCTCCTGTGGTGTTTGGAGGCCCTGCCCACTTGCCCCTAGAAGAATGGGGCTGGTCCCATTGCCACTACTTGTTAAACCCTCACAGAGAAATAATTCACCTCTGATACACACCCAATGGGGCCTTCGCTGATTGTAAACTCTACAAAATCCCAATAGCACTACAGCCCACCATATCACAGGGATTGTGGCACCATTTGCATCGGACTGTACATATATTGCATTGCGGACTGACCGCAAACACCGCACCATTCAAGACCTGCCCTGCGTCGTCCTTGGTAACTGGGGAAATTGCCTGCCACCTGCCTACCCGGGAAACATGCATTCGCCATAGCCTCCATTGACGCTGCCTATTGGGGCATCGTGGTGGAGACCCTGTATAGGGTATCACTGTCTGCCTTGCATACCTTGAGGCGCAGTCCGCAGAGAAGCTGCTTGCCACAGGTCCACGCCTGATCCCTCCGCCTGGGCACACACAACTTTTAAATCACCTGCACACCTGTGGTGCCGCGGCAATTGCTCACCCTAAGGAACGATGGGGAGGTCCAATGGCCGACAATCTAGGCTTACCTTTGAAAATAAGAAAGCCTCCACCAGATCCACTTCTGCAGACTCTGGATCAAGCAGTGTGGACCAGACCTCGGCACCCTCGCCATCCCCTGGAGATGAAGTTAAGACATTGCTCCTGGCCGTTCAGCACAGCCTCTCAGACCGCTCTGGGAAAATTGACACTATGAACACTCGGTTAGATTTCCTGGTTCAGAAAGTTGATAAGCATGATGGCCAGCTGAAAGAAGCCGAGCGTTGTATTTCTGAGACTGAAGATGCCACCCCGCAAATGCAACAACAGATGTCGCAAATGGATAAGCTTCTTAAAAACAATCGAGGCCAAGAACGAAGACATCGAGGCAAGGAGCCGCCGGAACAACATTCGTATCATAGGCGTCTCTGAGAGTACCAACACGTGGCGTATGGAGGACTATGTTTAATGTGTTTAACGTCTCCTGACAACTACTTTTGGTGCGGACTCCTGTTCACCGCATCTGGTGGTGGAGCATGCTCATTGCTCTCTTGGCCCTCGGCCGCCGGCGGGTGAAACTCCTCGGCTCATCGTCGCTCGGCTCTTGAATTATCGCGACCGCGATGTAGCACTAAAGAAAGCCCGGGAACAGAAACCGCTACAATATGACGGCACCACAATCAGTATTTATCCGGACTTTACTATAGCGGTGCAGGAGGCGTGCCATAAATTTCTTCCTGTCAAACAAAAACTGCGAAAAGCCAACATAGAATATGCCCTCATGTACCCTGCATGCCTACGGATCTCGAGTCATGGTAAATATATTTTCTGCACAAACCCACAGCAGGCGGAGGACTTTCTGAAGGCCAGCCAGAGGCGATCCCCATGACAAGACCATACTTCCTGGACTACCTCTCCCTCTTTTGGCTGTACAGCAGCTTCGTGTAACTGGACTTCGCTGCCGGGGAGTGCCTCCTTGCCCTTATGTACTTGGCTGGGGAGACTCCTGGTGGGGGCGGAGGACATTGCCTTGACATCCGTGATACTGTGACCCTGGCTCCACTCCTATGCTGAGACTTCTACCCTGCATGATGTTCCCGGACCGATAAGTGCCCGGATGGGCTTTGAATGCTACTCATGGCCTTTAATCCCAATCTTTGTTTTTTTTTTTAGTTCTTAGGTAGATTTGTATTCTGCATTGCCAAGCACCCTTCCCTCCCCCAGTGCCCTCTTCCACCAGTCACCCCGTGGTGAGTCAGAACTGTGACACTGATAGAGGCATTGGGAATGGGAAGGTTTACTGCCCGCTAGCGCCCTCCCCCCTTATGGGAGATCCCCTAAACTGTTCTGTTTCTCTAGTTTCCTATAGCCATTTATTGGTATTACTACATTGGGCCTCGTTGGCCGTGTCAGACTGTCGACAATGTTTGCTGAGTTCGGGTGGGCGATATACTACCGGCACATTTGGGGTGCTGTTGTGGGAGGGGGTGGTTTGGGGTTTCATTGACTGCGCTAATATGATCAGTCCGCTGACATTGACAGGAAAAGATGTTGTGATGAGATTGTTTAGACTTAACACATTATATCTTGCACAATGCCAGCCGTTCATATCTATTATCAAAATTGTGCAGTTCTTTGGGTGGTTAAGGGGGTTGGGGATAGTACTGATACTAGCAATTTGCTTTGATGCTAAATCACTGTGGTTTTTATTCTCTGTCTGTTGTGGGAGGGAGAGATAGGAAGGGAATGTTCTGTATTGTTCTGCTACACATTTGATAAGTATAGCCCGACATACCATCTCAGCTAATGCTCCATGTGCCCCATTGTACGTAAGACGGCACAATACTTCTCCATATCGACATACCCGTCAAATACAATATTACTCTCTAGTATGACAGCACAACTTGATCGCACATGCATCAAACTGCTCACATGGAATGTCAGGGGTCTCTGAGACCCGAGCAAACGGAGGCAGATATTAGCGTATCTCGACAGGCACCACATGGAAATCACTATTTATTTATTTATTTTGTTTATTTTATTTATTTTGAAAGTTTTTTATAGCGCGAACAAGATCTTTGCAGATATCAGAGCGCTTTACAAATACAGGAGGTAAGGAAACAAGATACATGGGATAGATTAGCAGACTTTTTAGCATAGAATACTTGTAGGTAAAAAAATGAAAAGCAAAATAGGGTGGGTACATGGGGTAGCATAATAATTGAATAAAACCAATGCTACAAATCGATAATTGAACAAACAATAGTGCAGATAGGTGTATGTCTTCAAATAGATCAAGAGTCAAAGTTCAGGTGAATTTAGTCATGAGGATAGCTGCACATGGTGTAGCTTGAGGATAGCTGCACAGATGTGCATGTACACCTGTATTCGGTATTTTATCACCCAATAGGATTGGGTGGTAAAATGCCGAATTCTGAAGGCCTGTAGCACTGTAAACAGTGCTACCTACATCTGGAATTTACCGAATCGGTAAAAATACCGATTCGGTATTTTACAGAATCGGTAAATTTACAGATTCGGTAAATTTACCGATTGTGCAAAATATTGGCCCCTACATCTCAATCACCAAATACCGGTCGGTAACGGACGAATTCGGCCGTTACCGACCGGTATTTGGTGACCTACATTGGGCCCTTAGTGTCTACACTCGATCATACTTTATACGCGGACACTGTCTACCCCCCATGCGCAGCCCGTGCTAAGAGAGTGGCAGAACTCGGTCAAAAACTCACTGATGAGCAGAGGTCTTTTTGCTGCACACAGACGGAGCATGTCTCCTCCAATAGCAGACTCCGTATTATTCATTATCGATTCTTGCACCGAAGTTATCACACTCCAGCTAGGCTCCACAAGTTTGGGCTACGGGACACGCACAGATGCGATAAATGTAAGGCGGAACATGCAGATTTTATACACCTTGCCTGGGAGTGTCCTGAGGTACTTACCTTTTGGAGACAGGTCCTCACGGCCCTTGACTCTATGACATCAGCACCTTTCTCCCGGTCGCCACTTATATCTCTTCTTGGGTACACTGCACATATCCCTGCCATACATTGGAAATTTGTGCCCTTTTGCCCAGTGCTGGCCAAGCGACGATTGGCTTGCAGATGGGGCCGGGCACCTAAGTTTAAGGACTGGCTGGGGGACCTGATTCTCTGGCAGGACCAGCTTTGTACATATGCAGAATTACTCCCTCATTCCTCGCATCCCCATGATATTTGGGGCCCACTACAGACATACTTGCTAGAACACCCGCTTACTGCGGTAGACGAGACTTGAGACCTACTCACACTTCCCCTCGGTCTTTCTCACATTGCTACGTGCTGAGGCCCTTACTTGTGCTGACCTTGTGGGCTATGCCCTCTCTCTCTCAGCACCCCCTTGTGCCCTGTGCTGGATCACTCCGCATATACTGGTACTTTTGGCGATCCCATGACCTGCTTCCTTATTCTTCTGTATGCCTCCTCATTGACCTATGGTAGAGTGTATTTGTCTGCATTGATTACTGTCACTTGTTTTTCTTATTCAGGGTGTCCTGTGAATTATGATATTGTAATATTGTCTACGATATGGCTACAAGTATGCTAACTAAGCTGAGACTTTGATTGCATGTCATTGTTGAAAGTTTCTATAAAAAAAAAGCAAATAAAAAAAAAAGAAAGAAATGGATAAGATAGAGAAGGGAATGGAGATATGCTAATGTTGGCATTCAATTTGGGTATGGGTAGTTGTTGATGGCACAAATGCCATCAGAGAAGGGATTGATGGAGCAAGGTTTCACAAATAAGCAACTTGATCGAATATAATCCTCTCATATAACCACGTAATAAATTATTAATAACGTTCATACGACTAATTTTACACGACATTTGACACTTTCTAGAAAAGGGGGAAGCTTGCCTATGTGTTTTCCTAACCAGTGACCAGAGTGCAATTAAAGATGTCTGCTAATGCGGGAAATTGAATTGCGCATGCGCCAACTGCTTGATGTCATAACGCTTGGAGGGAAAGCTTTGCTTTTGCTCACTATCACTAAAATTGGCCACTTCAAAACTCACATGCAAGCATCTGCTCTGCTTGAAACTAAACTGTGATTTATACTAAATGCTAATGCATAAAGAATTATTTTTATTAAATGGGATTAGAGTAGAGATAAGTGGTATAAAGTGAAACTATTTTATTTGAATCTAACATCTTGTCTTTTTGACTTTTCTGTTAGTTCGTAATTGGGCCTAAAATGAGGAACGAGGCTAATAACCTCGTGGTCCTTGTGCGCAGGCGCATTGGAAACAAACCCGGAGACATGTTCTCAAGTCTTGGAATTCGATCAAGGACAACCTTTTCCCATGTGCTGAGAGATGATGGAACATCCTGAAGACTCAATGGACAAATGTATAAATGTTAAACAATGTTATAAAATTAATATAAAAGTGGGTGAGAAATAAAGCTTGGGAGAAACAAATAAATGGGCAGCAGCATAAGACAATGCTCTAAAGAAAAGTAATAAACTTAGTATGGTGTGACGATCATTCCCTTGGCTTGTCCAATCAGAATTAGCAGTTTACACAGATTTTAAACATTTGGGAGTGGAACATGCCATCAAAAGGTATAATTGGGGTAGTTAGTAAGAGGAAGAAGCCTGATCGCTGCCAGAACGCTGAGAGATAGAGATACTGTCTGAATGCTGACAAAATACCTGAAAGCAGACTTAGAACTTTTAATAGAATTTGGAACAAGATTTTCGGACGAATCGAGGAGGCAATAAAATTAGGAACGAGATTTGCGGAAGAACCGAGGCAGAAACTAGCATCAGAGAGGGGTTTGACGCAGGGGTTAAATCCAGAAGAGGTAAACTGTCCTGTCCTAATCCTGTCCTGAACCTGTTACCTGATATTATTCGAGGGGCCCAAACGCTTGGCCAGAGGGGTCTGATCTTGCACCATACGAGGTAAATATAATCTATGTATTTTGTCAATGTGCCTTTTCTCTCTGTCCTCTTTTTCCTGAGGTACTCGTCATTAAAATATTATAGTTTAATTTAGATAAACAAATCTTACCTCTTCAGAATGATGGAGTTAACATCCATGTGTAAGAAAGGGCTAAGTAAATAAATAGGCTCAATTCGTTAGGCAGATTGGACATATAGAAAAGCCCTAAAATTGATCTCCAGCGAGGTTTCATCTACCGGATATTGTAAGTGAGTGTGGTTTAAGGGCCCGAATGTGTGTATTTTAGTGATACTTGTCCGCAGGTTGGTGTCCCGCTGGATCATCTCTACTCCGCAACCCTAGCTGGAGAGTAATTGGTTGATGTACACCGAGGTGGTCGAAGAAGACGTGTTGAGATTGTCTACATCAAGCAAGGTTTGGGACAGGTGGAGTATCTTCTGTGGAGGATCACGATGGGAGCTGGAGGCTCTCTTATTGATAACAGATGAGATACTCCTGGAACCAATGAGCTTTCAACTCTTTTTTGGAGTGAGAATAATGAAGCAGATCTCATGTGCGAAGTGACGTTCCAGGTTCTGGCCTCATTACTGGAGTACACTTGGCTATGGATTTTTTCACCTTTTTTGTATTTCTTGACTTGTAGCCAGAAGCCTATGGAGATGTCCTCTTTTACTCCAAGTTGAAGAGGCCACAGTTTGACTGTCATTTTCTGTGATGCCCGAGATCCTGGGGTTAATGTCCATATTAGGAGGCAGCCAGTATTTATACACCAGAAGTTAACAATATATATTTTTATATTTATGTTTTAATGTAAAAAAGATGTTGATTGAGGGTGGTGTCAGACCCACCAGTGGGCAAGGCCTTGCATCTATGTAGGTGAGTGATATTGGCAATTATATGTTTTGAATTAATTTTGCGTTCATGTGAAGCTGTAATGAGAATCTACCAGTTTCATGTTAGTGAGACCGTGCACAATTTAGTGTCGCCTGATGCTGTTGTCGAATTGAATGAAGTTACGCTTTTCATATAAGAGCGAACATCATCAACTAATTGGTGAATCATGATTCCATCTTGGCAAGGAGGAAGCTCAGAGGTTCCTTTTGCAAGTGTATGCCCTAAGGAGAGAAACAACTGGAATTTGGGAACACTGTGGGCCTTTCGTAGCTATAGGAACCTAGAGGTGTCCATCTGACTAAATTTGTATTGATTGGAGAGCTATGAAAAAAATGTTGAGTAGTGTTGAAATGGACATAGTATGTATGAGTTGTATGCATGAGGGCTCTGTCATTAAAATCATCCTGAAGGTGATTTATTTAGATAAAATGCATGGTGGGTTTGATGGCATGCTGGGGATTTTTCTTGCCCATCTTATTGCGGAAAAAACTTGTTGATGGAGTTGCTTTTTTCTGTTGTGTGGGACACAGGTGTATTTAATAGGGCTGATGTTTGATGACTTTGAAGAGTGATTTGTTTCTATTGCAGGCTTCTGAGGTGTTCCTGTGGAATAAACGTATTTTGGGTGCATTGACGAGATTCCGGTTTGTGAAGTCAAAACTTTTACTTATTTTCGGTTATTCTGGGATTACACATGTTGTGAATTAAAGCTTTTCTTTTTGGCAAGCACTTTTAGTACACTTTTTGAGTGTAAAGTGTACTAAAAGGTTTCGTTGGATCGAAGATGCATTGCAGTATGAATATAAATGTGGGCTTTGAATGTATTGTTGAGTTGAGAGGATCTAGGTGTGAGTTGACATTAAGCGTGAGTTTAAAATGAGGTTGATCATGTAAATAGAACTTACTAGAATTTGGTTAATTGAGAAGCCACCAGATGAGTGATAATATTGCTTGGCTGCTTCGATGTTTTGGGAAGTTGGTGTGCTGTTGATGGAGAAAAAGATCATGAATTAGTATGGTCACCCCAATTTTCCCCAGACAGTGGTAAGGGAACAATAGGAAGTGACCAGTATGTCAATAGTTTAAATAGGGATGTGTACTGGTTCCCTGATGTGCTAAAGAATGTTGAGGGTTTTTAGAAGTTTGTGGGTTATGGTTTGGTGGTGGGGACTCTAGAGACGTTGCGTCACCAATATAGATTCTGTTGATGCCACTTACAGATAATGGGTGGTTTATTCGATTATGGTAGGGCTTTATCTCTTGTTCTCTGTAGATAAAATGTGAAAGGGGGTTGCTAATGTGGAGGAGATAGGGAAATGGTGGGTGAGAAATTCCATGAATGGAAAGTCGGAGGACTCCTGGTGAGCATCGGGCCATGTTTCAGAGATTGAGACTGTATCTACATCAAGACTGATAATATTGTCTGTTGTGCCAGATATATAAGTGGATTTCTGAGTGAGCTCTGATGAGCATTGGGTGTAGAGTTTTCGGCTGGTGGCCTTAAGTGGCACTGAGTGTTATTTAGATGAGATTGCTAGAGTGGGATAAATGCGTCACTCTGATATTCGTGGTGGGAATGAGTGTGAAGACTGCCTATCCTCGTAAGCTTTCATCTGCATGAAGAAGAAGAGCTTTGTTCCATGTCGCTTCTGGGCCTAACAAATCCAAATAGGAAGTTGCCTCTGCCTTTTTCCACCTTTTGTTTTAGATGCCCTGCCTAGTATGCCGGATTAAACCTTGTGGGTGCCCGAGGCAGTCACAATTTCGGGGCCCCACCTCTCAAATTATCTCCTAATACCCAATCCACTTGTTTTTTTTCACAAACTGGCAGCTGCCATAAGATGAGCTTTTAAAAGACAAACTGTTGTGTGAATCTTATGTCTCTGGTTTATGAACTTTAAGTTGTTAATGAGTACATACATTAATACATTATTGTCTCAATAGAGTCTTGTTGTTTATCTATTTAGATTCCGTATCAATTTCCCGATTCATGCCCTTATATAGGTCCAATTCACATTGCCCTTATTTAGGCCTAGAAATCCAGCCTTTATTTAGGCATAGTCCATGCTACCCAAATACAGGCATGGCTACTTACATCCGTTCATCTACGTCACAACGAGTTCCTGGAAAACCGGACTCTTAAGCCTTTAGGACTTCCCCTTGCTTGAATATTGATTTCTCCAAGAACTCATTTATTATGCACGAACATCTTTTCCTTAGGGGTTCATTCATGATGTTCTTATGCCCGACTTTTACGTCAATACTGGCATTCCTAAACACCTTCAAGGTATAAATATACCTTCACTTGCTACGGCAAGGCACAGTGCGGTTCGGCTACCTACTTGCATGACGCGGCTTGTCACAGCAAGTCCCGAAGGAACTCAATTTCCCAACTGACGCATTGACCAGAAGCTGTCATGCTCCTTTCCGAGAATCCAGCTCCAGTGTTTCTAACTCCCCTTGCGGGGTGTTGGAGATCGAGTCCCGGGAAAGTGATACCAACCTCTCTCATTCTAAGGTATGGAGCTGATTAGAACCTAAAGAAACCTTTGGCAATTCTTGGCACAACTAAACTAAACTAAACTATAGCTAAAACAGTACCTACTTCTTCCCTTGTACTAGACTTAAGTTAGGTACACTGGGGTAGGATTATTTTAGAAGCACCAGTTGAGTATTTTAGCCTGTGTTATTTATGTATGTATTTTTATATATGTCATAGCTACAGACCATGCTATTACAGTATTATTTTATATTACTGTTAACGCTGTACGCATTATACTTCCTATTCTGTCTTACGATTGTAACAGTTCATATCGCTTGCATGAGAAATAAGACTGCTCAATAAACCCTTTTTATTGAAACGCCCATCTCCCTATTTCTGTGCAACAACTCTGTATAAACAAAGCATGCACGATTGACTGAGCTAAGTGGTTATCCATTGTTTCAACGACTCTGAAGATATTGTTCCGACTCTAAAAGAAACAAAGTTGTCATGTTTATGCTGTTGTCAGAAACTAGTCCCTTCTTGTTAATTCGAGAAAGTTTCTAGTGGCCTCTGAGTTAGCTAGCACACACAGCATTAAGTTTAATGTACTTGATAGAGACATACTGACCTCAGTCCTATGTCAAACCTATAGTGTATATTATTCCAATGCACAGAGCCTATCAGGGATATAGGAACTACACTACAGTCTATGATGTAACGTTTTCCTTTGTTTGAGTTGATTCATCTTTTAGAAACAATAGTTCAGAAAGCTTGATTGTAACTTTCTTTCAAGATCAAAACAATATTATTTTGATCTGTTGTAGTGGGCCCTCTAAAAGGAGTGGGGCCCATAGGCCAATGCCTACTTTGGCATTTGGTAATCCCGCACTGTGTAGGAAATAGAACAGTCCCACATTACCGGCAAGCAACTAACAGGCGCATGAGAGGGTTAATAAAGTGTGCGGCAAATCGCTTGGTTTAGGCCATTCCAGACCTAGTGTTGGGCAAACGCACATTGGATTGTGCTGGGGTCATGAAGAACAGAGGCCTTCGGATGCTGCCTTTAATTGAATTCTTAGACAATACCTGTCTCTGCCTGACTGAAAATCCACATAAAGTAGCATACAGTAAAACGTGTGTGCCAAGTACAGCCCAGGTGCGATTAACGTGTTACTCCTGCGCCTGATACCTCGTGATTAATTGATTCGTTTATCAAAACACTAGTTTTGCCATTCATACGTCTAATTTTCAGTCATTTGAAGTACTTGCGGCTCCTATCATACCTGCAGAACCAGTTCTCTCGCCTGTCTTAGACTAACAATGGCCTAAGTCACAGGAATCTCACACAAATGGTTGCCTTGGTGCTGCACAAATGAGGTGTCCCACAGAGCTGCCTGCATTCCTTCCAAATGGATTTATCATGAAGTCTCCCCAGATGCAACTCTGGGAATGGAAACAAACCCTTCAAATTTAAAATATATCTTAGGAATAAAGTATCTCAGGACTGTATCTCTCAAAGGCTCTAATGGAGAAAAAATGCTGCGGGGCATGTTCAGCTTTTATGTCTGTGTTATGACAGTACAGCATAGTTGAATCAAGGAGATTTATTGAATAAATCATGCAGGAAAAAGGCGAGGGCCAAGTAGCACGGCTTCCTTCCAAGACACCGGTATCAACTGATGTCCTGGGTGGAATCCGAATAGGAACAGCAAAAGCATTCCATGCTACGCTTTGCCCAAGCGTTGCAAAGAACATTAAAGGGAAATACAATACAAATAACTATATAACATAACGCATCCCCCCTCAATACAATGCAAGGAAAATAAGAATTTGAACCATCTGAAACCTAACATATTGATCTTTTCACCGGTGAAACTTACAGGGTTCACAACTGTGGGATATAGTTGATGACCAATTTTTTTTTACAAATTTCTCCTTCCACACAGATTCACTCACGATTGTATATGGAGAACCCAAATCAACAAACATGTTGATGGATACACCCCCAATAGAAATCTCACATATAGGCTTCCCTTTTAGTGAGTCATCTATGACATTAAGTACATAATTTCCTTGTATACTTTTCACACAACTGCTATTGTCATTTTCTGCATCCGCCTCCACATCATCCTCATTCTCCCACACGTACTTAACATTGCTATTTCTTCTTCAGCACATTTGACTAAAATGCCCCATCATACCGCAAATGCTACATTTTTTTTAACTGCAGGACAATATCTGCTATATGCCATATGTTTTTACTATCACATCGGTAAAACCTTCTCTCTTCAGGTTTCCTGTCTCTCCAAACACTCCTTTGTGCCTGATTTTGAACTCGCCCCATGGTGTGTTGAGACTGCCTTCTGTTCATGTTCTGTATTTTGAAAACACCCCCTGAGTCTTTTTCAGATTTTTCAGATTCCTTAATCACTGTAGCACATCTCCCGGACATTTCAGATTTTCTCAAAATAGGTAAAACATTTTCTAAAGGTGCATCCCCATTGACCTATAAACGATCTTGAATGGTAGAATTGTTATTGTGCATAACTAGTTGATCACAAACAAAATCGTCATGTAGGTCACCCAATTTATAGTCAATCGCCAATTTCTTGAGGTCATCCACCCAGTCATCTACAAAAACGTATGGCGTACCCCGCCAATGCACACCTTAGGGGCAAAGTACTTGTCAAGGTCCTTTAAAGCTGAATCAAAAACATTACCGTCCTCACCGCATACCATTTTGGGCCTACGAGAATACATTTTCAAACCCACTTGCCCTAACGAATGAACGTCAAACTATTATTATTTTCAAAAATACAATCATAAACATCCATAGAGATGCCTTGGGCAAGTGGTCTTTTAATTTGGCCTTCAACTACGCATAGGCCCACCACATTATATATAAAGCGAGGGACAATGGGTCAGACCACTTCAGCCATTGGCTCGGCTCACTGCATTTTGTTTGTGAATAATGTGCCGTGTATGCCTAAAAAGTTATCCACTACTGTGGCCCGCAGATGGCTCATAGGAGAGAGACCTAATGCCATCGGCACAGCTTTGAGGGCAAAAATGTGCCAACGCGTGCATGTCTGGTGATTTCCTTGTGGAAGCACGCAGCGCCATATGGTGGTGCCATATGGTCACACGCTACCGCAAGGGAATCGCGCAGGCCCCCTCCCTGCTTGCGTTAGCCCACAGCCTGAACCTGCCCGTTTCGGCTTCTATATGTCCTCACGTAAAGTTGTAGTCCTTCTTCTATTTTTGTGAAATGTCACGGTTTTTTGGGCTTTAAAATTTTAGTCACTCTATCTTAACCCCCTCGGGCCCAACACTCCTCCCCCAGTCCATACCCGAGTTCGGACCTCTGTGACGTGGATTGAATGTTTCCTGCAGTCCTGGGTGCTTGCTGTAAACAGACTGGAGCACAGGGTGCTCGTGGCCTCACCCCCCCTCCACCCCGCCGCCTGTTGACACTGTTGGCACTAAACAAATAGTTACACATATGAACCTTCTGGCTCCGACCGGCTTTACAGCATCTTTGAAATGAAAGGGATTTACTATATAAAACTGCCAGCTCCCCTTGTTGGGCGCTCCATATTTGGTGTCATTCTGGTCCTCTTCCAGTTTGTTTTAAAACTTTTAATTTATCTTAATACATTCCAGGAATTCTTGGAACAAAAGATCAGTGCCCTTTATTCTAGCTGTTTCCTACCCTCGTCCTCCAAGAGAGGTTTGCGGCTAGATGTTGTATGGTTATTTCTATATTCTCTTTCTTCCCCTGCTCTCTGTGTGGAATGTTGTACATGTCATAGAATGTTGGATGGGTGTACAGATTCAGTTGATGACTGAAGGCTGAGCTGCCAGGAGGACAGCTCCTGGTGGGGCATATTTACAGAGATACTTACTGGCCTACTTTCTATCTTGGCTTTAACATCATACCTCTGTAACTCTGTATTACAATAAATACCTACTTGAAACCTACCACCTCTGGACTTTCCATCATTGTAACATTGGCGACGATTTGGATTACAAAACCTGCGTGGATACCATTTCAAAGGACTTATTTCTACAGCAAATTATATATTTTAAAAGTCTTCAATTTTTTTTCAAAGAACCCAAGCTTCTACCTACTCAGCAAAAATCTGTTGGCAGCCCCAGCCCCACCAGTGACTAAGACACCGTCAGCCTCAACTCGGGCGTGCCAATTTTCTACACAAGCTTGGTGAGTTTATTTACATACTCTAAATTGGCTGTTGTTTGTTTTAAATTATCATCAGCTGCACAAGATTTACAAACCTTCCGATTTAAAATCCCACTCTGCTTCACCTGATTAAGAAGCCTATCGATTTAAAAGCCTCCTGTGTTTGATAAATAAACTTACTGTTTTGAAAGCCTGCTGCCTATTGAGTTACAAGCCTGCAAGGTTAACCCAAACTCCTGTGTCGAGTGAAGACAGCACATGATTTATTAGCTTGCTGATTCATAAGCCTGTAAAGCATGCAATTTGAAATATGCGATGTTACAAGTGACACTTTCCATCGTTATCAACATCTTCGGCAAAGCTTTTATCGTGTTGTCTTTCCGTGAGCATATGGGAATTGTATTTTTCACGAACTTATGGCAATTTTTACTTGTGTTATATTGGCTTTCAACTTGCCTTTCTTACACGGCACTTCAACCGTCATCTTGCCATTCAAATGCGGCTCGAGTGCAGTCAGCGCTTCCTCGCGCTTCGAATCTCCGTCTTGCTTCAAAGCGGCTGCTTGTCAACAATTTCTGCACGGTGACGCCAAGACCCATCTGACGCAGCGTCACTGTACGTGCCTCCATTTTGTATTTGGTAGACATTCCTGTCATTTGGTGTTGCTGCCTCACGAATATTGGGAACTTCCTCATTATGAAACATAAAGCACCGAGGTACTTAATGGTACTTTGGACAGCTTTCATGGACCACCGAGGTTGTGAGTTCTTCTTGTCAACTTACATGAAGGTACATTCATTTTTCTTCCGATGTAGTTCTTTGGATTACACTTCACTATCCGTGGATTTTTCAAGCTAATTTCGCCATCTACTGGTTTATTTTCAAATTGCGTACTGCTTTAAAAGTTCAAGAGATGTCTCTTACGATTTCGGTGCAGGTACTGTTTTCATATTTTTACACTTCGTGTTTCAACTGTACCTGAACTACAACGCCAAGCATGTCTTCCAGCTTTCGGGTACTTTGCACACTATTCATTTCAGTATTTAAAGTAACAGTGTGTTATTCCTGCTGCAAGTCATGGTTTTTTGTTAGCCTGCTGTTTCTGCCTTTTAATTGCAATGACAACGGTGACAACTTTATTTATTTTAGTTCTTTATTTTCCTACATTCGACAACGGTGACAACTTTACTTATTTTAGTTAATTGTTTTATTGTTGCTTATAATTGTTGATGATGTACATTACATGTATGCCTTTACAATTTTATTGCAATTTGATTTTAGTTTGCAGCAGGTATTATTATTAATATTGTTTATTATCTGAGTACAATTTCATTTATATTACAGCGCTGATTATTATCCTTAGGAGTACTATGTGTTCTAGGGATAAATGGTACCAGTTCTTATTTTATGCTAGCTAAATTTTATGACATATTCTTAGTGCAATTTTATTTGACGAAGCATGATGCAGTTATGATGATAGTGTTTATTTAAGTATTTCAATTTTAATGCATGCTTTATTAGTGGACATTATTTGTCTACGGTTACCGGTTTAAATGATTCAAATGGTATTTAAGTATTTTAGATTTATGCAAGCTTTATTAGTGGACAATTTGTTGTCTACGGTTACCGGTTTAAAGTGATACAAATGGTATTTAAGTATTTTAGATTTATGCATGATTTATTAGTGGATAATTTGTTGTCTACGGTTACTGGTTTAAAGTGATACAAATGGTATTTAAGTATTTCAAATTTATGCATGTTTTTATGAGTGGACATTATTTGTCTACGGTTACCGGTTTAAATGATATTTTCTGACGTCATTCTTTGAATTCAGTACTGTTTTCTGTTTATTATTCTAGAGCTCTATTGTTTTTTTTTATTCATGTAAATTTCCTGTGCGTAGACGTACGTCACATGGAATTCAGTTGTTATTCTATTAATGATACATACGTTTTAATGCTTTACATGTAATGTTGCATTTGGGTCTATGGATTCCACATGTTCTTTTGAGTGTTGGGTGAGTGTATCCCTTCATATTTGTATTTAAAGTTGGTGCCAGATTTGCATCCTTTATACGTATGATTTCTTATTACTGGCAAATGCATAATTTTATCTTTCTTCGTCGTACTCCTGTTCAATGTACATATTCTCTTCTCTTTTCTCACTTTATAATGGAGTTTTCTCTTGAATTCTCCTGTTGGGAGTACTTCTCTTGTTTTTTTTTTCTCTTCTTGGTGCTTATGTTTGTTGGTTACTCTCCACCCTGGTCCGGCCAACTGGTGTGTGTTGATGTGTCCGAGAACTCTTCACTATCTTTCCATTATTTCTTATTTTTTTTCTCTATTTCTTGTAACTATTTTACTCATTCTTTTACCATCAAAGGGAGAAGATGTGTGTGCTCTTATTTTCAAGCTTCTTAGTTCTTTTATTCGTTTTTCTTCCTATTCCTCTATTCTATTCTGTTTACTTTTCTGCTTTCTTTAGTATACTGTTTATTACGTTTAGCTTGTTTTTTCATTCTTTGAGCATGTTTTATTCATTCTATTATTCTTCTTTTGTTTTTGTTTCAAGTGTAAAGAAGGGGGATATGTTGTATGGTTATTTCTATATTCTCTTTCTCCCCCTGCTCTCTGTGTGGAATGTTGTACATGTCATAGAATGTTGGATGGGTGTACAGATTCAGTTGATGACTGAAGGCTGAGCTGCCAGGTGGACAGCTCCTGGTGGGGCATATTTACAGAGATACTTACTGGCCTACTTTCTATCTTGGCTTTAACATCATACCTCTGTAACTCTGTATTACAATAAATACCTACTTGAAACCTACCACCTCTGGACTTTCCATCATTGTAACACTAGGCATGGGGTACTGGTGGTGTGAGCAGTCTTTGGGGCTTCATTTCAGACCCTTGCGGGCCTAGTTTTCCTGTAAGACCCCTGGGTGCAGCCCCAGGTTGCTTCCAACCTGTAGATGTGACAGCAACCATGCCATGTGTTTCTTAAGCAACAGGTAACAGAAATCTAGTATGGAGCAACCATTTCTGCAAATGTGCCTTTCGCGTCGCCAGCGGTATAAAGCGCTACGTAAATGCAACTACAATATAGTAGGAGTTTCGTTAAATCAGATATTATATCAGTGATTGATTATGTAGTTCATTAAAAGTACTCTACAAAAGGATCATTGCACAACCTGTAACTGGTAAAACAAGGAAGAGACCTTTATTGGTTATAATGAAAAGTCTGTATTTTTTCTAAGTGAAAAGCAAGCAGGATTGGAACGCAATTCGAAAGGGAAATGTATCTGATTTTCTCTTGAAAAGCAGAAATTGATAGGTGGACCTACCACAGAGTGCACTTAGGATCCAGATCTTTAATTTTGTGGCAAGAAAAGGGGCACAGTGTATTTATTCATTGAGAGTTTTATAAAGTGTGTGCATGATCAATCAATCAATCATAACACTTGTATAGCGCGCTTCTCACCCGGAAGGGTCTCAAGGCGCTGGGGGGGGGGTACGCTACTGCTCGAATAGCCAGGTCTTGAGTTGTCTCCTGAAGGTGAGGTGGTCCTGGGTCAGCCGAAGGTGGATGGGGAGGGAGTTCCATGTCTTGGCCGCCAGGTAGGAGAAGGATCTGCCTCCGGCGGTGGCTCTTCGGATGCGTGGTACGGCGGCGAGGGCGAGGCTGGCGGATCGTAGTTGGCGGGTGGGCGTGTGGAAGGTCAGGCGGTCGTTGAGGTACTTGGGGCCCAGGTTGTGGAGAGACTTGTGTGCGTGGGTGAGGAGCCTGAACGTGATCCTCTTGTTGACGGGGAGCCAGTGCAGGTTCCTCAGGTGGCCAGAGATGTGGCTGCGTCGAGGGATGTCCAGGATGAGTCGGGCGGAGGCGTTCTGGATGCGTTGTAGCCTTTTCTGTAGCTTGGCTGTGGTTCCGGCGTAGAGGGTGTTTCCGTAGTCCATCCGGCTGGTGACGAGGGCCTGGGTGACCGTCTTCCTGGTTTCGGTCGGGATCCATCGGAAGATCTTGCGGAGCATGCGGAGGGTGTGAAAGCATGAAGAGGAGACGGCGTTGACTTGTCTGGTCATCGAGAGGGAGGAGTTCAGGATGAAGCCTAGGTTGCGTGCGTGGTCTGTTGGCTTGGGGGCGGTGCCCAGGGCTGGGGGCCACCAGGAGTCGTCCCAGGTGGAGGGTGATGGTCCCAGGATGAGGACTTCCGTCTTGTCTGAGTTCAGTTTCAGGTGGCTGTTCTTCATCCACTCGGCGACGTCTTTCATCCCTTCGTGTAGGCTGGTTCTGGCGGTGTCGGGGTCTCTGGTGAGGGAGAGGATCAGCTGGGTGTCGTCGGCGTAGGAGATGATGTTGAGGTTGTGTTGGCGTGCGATGGCTGCGAGAGGTCTCGTGTAGACGTTGAAGAGGGTGGGGCTGAGTGATGATCCTTGCGGGACGCCGCAGATGACTTCGGTGGCCTCGGAGCGAAACGGGTGGAGGCGGACTCTCTGTGTTCTTCCAGCGAGGAACGAGATGATCCACTTCAAAGCCTTCCCTTGGATGCCGGTGTTGCTGAGGCGTTGGACTAGGGTGCGGTGGCAGACAGTGTCGAATGCGGCAGAGAGGTCCAGGAGGATGAGTGCCGCTGTTTCCCCGTTGTCGAGCAGGGCTTGGATGTCGTCGGTGGCTGCGATGAGGGCGGTCTCGGTGCTGTGGTTGGCTCTGAAACCGGACTGCGAGGGGTCGAGGGATCCATTCGTCTCGAGGAAGGCGGCAAGCTGTCTGTTGGCGATCTTCTCAATGACTTTGGCAGGAAAAGGGAGGAGCGAGATGGGGCAGAAGTTCTTGAGGTCGGTGGGGTCCGCTGTTGGTTTTTTCAGTAGGGCGCTGAGCTCGGCATGCTTCCAGCTCTCCGGGAAGATGGCGGTGATGAAGGAGGTGTTGATGATGTCTCGGAGTTGGGGTGCGATGGTGGAGTCGGCCTTGTTGAAGACGTGGTGGGGGCAGGGGTCAGTCGGAGATCCGGAGTGGATGGTGTTCATCGTGCGGGCTGTGTCTTCGGTAGTCACTGCGGTCCAGGTGCGGAGGGTGGTGGTGGGGTGCGTTGGTTCGACGGTTGGGTGCGAGGATGGTGTGCCGAAGCTGTTGTGGATGTCGGCAGTCTTACGGTGGAAGAACGAGGCGAGGGAGTCGCAGAGATCTTGTGAAGGGGTGATGTCGTTGTTGCCGGTGCTGGGGTTGGAGAACTCCTTGACGATGCTGAAGAGTCGATCCTTCAGAGATTTCTTCTTGGTGGTGCGGATGAGCTGGTGGTGCCTGCGGGCCGCGTGTTTGAGGGCGGTCATGTTGTCAGTGGTCCGGTCGAGGAGCCAGGCTTTCTCGAGGGTGCAGAACCTATTTCTTTCTGTTAACCAATTCAATCAGTAAATAATCATGCATTCTTAAATTCATGGGCGTTCCTTGTGTTCGCACCAAAGCAAAAAATAAACTCAGTTGTTTAACCAAAACAAATATATCACTACAGCACCAATATTCCAAAAGAAGAGAGGAAAAACATCATTTTATTTCCTTATCTCTCACCATGAAATTGTTCTTATTTACAAGTTACACAATATATTGCAATAAAAGGTTGCCCAATAGGAGCGTGCACAAAAAGAAGTGATTGAAGAAAAGTGCAGTGAATCAAAGAAAAAGAAGAAATTCAAAGAAATATACAGAATATTTACATTGATTTCAATAATTATGGTATTTACAATTTCCATAACATTGTCACCTGGCCCATACACAGATAAACAATAACTAATCTCTAAGTTATGTCCACACAGCAGTCATGTCAATTGTGTGCACTTTTTGACTAGATGCTGGGTCCAAGGTGAATCTAATATTGTCGACGTTTCGACTCGACTTAAAGGCGTCCGGTGAGTTAAACCTGGACCATGCGAGTCTTCATCAGGACGTTCAAAAGAACGGGCAACCAAGGGTTAAGGATGACCCTAAAAAATACAAGAGGAGGGGGAATATAAGTTACCCCGCTGTAGTGATATATTACAAAAGGAATTAAAAACACCGGGGCATTTTGCTTACCCAAGGGTATGCAGGCTAGGCTGCTTATGTCTCGTACTCAATCAAGACTTCATCCTGCAAAACAATAATGTGCAGAATGTAGGCTACTGTTACTAGTGCCCCTCAGAATTAATTCAAAAAAGTAGTAAGGGTGTCCCATGGGTGTAACCCAGGGCATTACCTTATACTGAGGGTGAATCCAACATCCCTCAAGGTATGGCAGTTTATATAGGCGTTCTCTTTTTATTCAACTCCTTTTTATCGTATGGCGATTCTAAGGGAAAAGGAGGGTAAATAGTGTCAACCCACAGGGTTAGGTAGTACCATTTTTCAACCCCTTGTTACCCCGAATTTCCTTTCGTGATAGGACTCAGTGCCTCAGCGCTCCTGTCCTCCGTGGATCAGGTAGCAGAATCTGGGAAAAGGTAAGGAAAGCATTAAAACCGAGTTGCTGATCCATCAGCCTTCTCAGTAGTATGCCCCACTCATGAGCCCCGGACGGAGTCTCTTACCGCTGTCTGCTAACTAGTGCTCCGCAGATTAATCAATTTCACCGTCTCTCGCCACATCAAGGACAGCCGTCATGTAGTGCATGCGCAATGGCCCTTGTTGATAAAACCCCGGGACAAAAATGGAAAACGGACTCACCCGACGCTACTGTTGCACCAATAACACTACTGAGGTGCCTGATTCTCGGAGCCCCATAAGGTGGTCCCCCTGTTGATATAAAATAATCTGCCTCCAATATTGAGCGTACCCACAGTGATAACGTGCCATTATCAATAAAAAAGAGATAGACCGGTCATACATACTCGCGTCATATTAAACTCTCTAAACCAGTCTGTTATGCTCTAAAACTTCCCTGTACATGAAGTATATTAGCAAACAATACATAATGTCACAGTATTAGGGATAAATGCCATATAGTACAAAATATATGTGATTAGCAAGCGCCATTTTGGATTGGGAGAGTGCTGCGCCAATCCTGAAGTATTGCTCTGAGCTAAAGACAGATATTACAATACAACATCATATAAAATTGAATTATTACAGTCCACAGTTCACAATATAGTGTTATTATCACAACATTACTCAACAGTGCATATTAACTGTTCGTGAAGATTAAAACATAGATATAATCGTTTTTAATCATCAACAAAAATTCTTTGCAAAAAAGTTTTTTACAAATAATTGCCTAAACAATATAAAGCAAAGCCAATCAATGAGGACGTAAAAAGAAAAATGAGGTCATATTCGTTTCCCGCCCCAAATCTCCTTATATTGTCAAGCAAGTTTATCATAGGTAAATGACACACATTCTAAATGCCCAAGAGAGACACTTGTCTATTGATTTCCTCTAATTCATTAAGTCCTGTATTTACAGTGTCGAGAGTGTATATCCATTTACACTCGCGCCTGTTAAGGACATCATGCAGGCCACCTCCACGTGGATTGGCTGTCACTTTTTCTACAATCCACCACTTTAGACTGTTTTCAGAGTGTGCAAAACGTGTGAAGTGATCAACCAAAGGAGCCCCTATGGTACCACATCGTATGCGACTCATGTGTTGCAGAATCCGGCATTTAACTTTCTGTACCGTCTGCCCGATATATAGAAAGCCACATGGGCAACAGATGGCATATATGGCCCCTGAGGTATTGCAGTTACTATGAGTTTTCAGACTATATGTCCGATCTTTGTGAGTGAAGACGGTGCATTCAACTGTTAAGGGACAGGCCTTACATGTGCCACATCTCGTATGGCCCACCACAGGTGGAAGCCCCCATAGTGTGGTTTGACTCACTGGTTGTTTCAAGGGTAATAGGGATTTAACCACGTGCTCCCTGATATTTCTACCTTTGCGGAAAGCATGCAAAGGGAGTCCCATTCCCCCTAGTTCTTCACTAATTAAATGCCAATGTCGATTTATACATTTTTTGATAGCATTGCTGTGAGTATTGAAGGTAGTGACACATACCAATCTCTTCTCTGTCTTCCTTAGCTTCACCTCAAGTAGATTTTCACGATGGTTATGCCAAGCACGTTTACGTGCTTGCTTGAGTAATCGTACTGGGTAGCCCCGTTCACACAGTCTGGCCAAGAGGAGAGCAGATTCCTCAAAGTAATCTTCCTTTTTGTAACAATTTCTCCGCAACCTCAGGAACTGTCCGAATGGCAGATTGTCCCTAAGGTTGCGGGGATGATGACTTGAGTAACGCAGCAAAGTGTTTCTCTCACTGCTCTTTCTGTATAATGTAGTATACAGGGACCCATCTTCTGTTTTGATTGTTATATCCAAAAAGTTGATGGAGGTAGTATCTGACTCAATAGTAAACTTAATGTCATCTGATAGACCATTTAGCCAGTCGTAGAACTCCATGAGTTCCACCCGCTCCCCCTCCCAAATGAGGAGCACATCATCGATATACCTAACCCACATCGAAATGTGGTTCCGATATGGGTTAAGTGGATTGAGGATGTGTGTGCATTCATATTCATTCATAAAAATGATGGCCAGATTCGGAGCAAAGCTGGCCCCCATGGCCACCCCCCTAGTCTGGATGTAATATTTTCCTTGAAAAATGAAAAAGTTCTTTGACATAGCTATTGAAAGCAATGAAATGATAAACTCAGTGGGGACTCTATGGGGTGCACTTCTTTTTTCCAGGACGTACTCCATGCATTGCAACGCTGCCTGCTGCGGAATATTAGTATACAACGAACAGATGTCCAGAGTAGCTAACAGACATTTGTTGCAATCGTATGGCCGTCCCTCAATTAGCTGTATGGTATGCATAGTGTCCCTAATATACGTGGGTGTAGAAATTGCGATAGGTTTTAAAAACACATCCACATATTTACCTAATGGTTCCAACAAGGACCCACACCCTGAAATGATGGGCCTTCCAGGGGGGGTCTCCATGTTCTTGTGAACTTTTGGGAGGGTGTAGAGGGTTGGTAAACGCGGATCCTTTTTATTAAGGAATTGATGTTCAGATTTAGTAATTATCCCTTCTTTCAGTGCTTTATCTGTTAATTTAGCAATAACCACACTTATCTCCTTGGTAGGATCCCGATTAAGGAGAGTATAATTTCCTTCTACCGCCAGTTGGGACAGAATTTCAGCTTTATAGTTGTCCAGGCTCTGAACTACTATCGCCCCGCCCTTATCGGCGGGCTTTATAACGATGTCTTTGTTATTCTTTAAGGAGTCCAGAGCGGTCTTCTCCTGTCGACTTATATTATAAGCGACATATCGACGTTGGATCACAAAATTATGGCGTATGAACAAGTGGTCTCACGGGATATAGAAAAAGAGGTGACTAAACGTCGATATGTCGCTTATAATATAAGTCGACAGGAGAAGACCGCTCTGGACTCCTTAAAGAATAACAAAGACATCGTTATAAAGCCCGCCGATAAGGGCGGGGCGATAGTAGTTCAGAGCCTGGACAACTATAAAGCTGAAATTCTGTCCCAACTGGCGGTAGAAGGAAATTATACTCTCCTTAATCGGGATCCTACCAAGGAGATAAGTGTGGTTATTGCTAAATTAACAGATAAAGCACTGAAAGAAGGGATAATTACTAAATCTGAACATCAATTCCTT
The DNA here is from genome assembly GCF_964261635.1 of Lissotriton helveticus. Classification (NCBI taxonomy): domain Eukaryota; kingdom Metazoa; phylum Chordata; class Amphibia; order Caudata; family Salamandridae; genus Lissotriton; species Lissotriton helveticus. The sequence continues at coordinate 288,928,825 of NC_136063.1, read as the reverse complement.
AATAAAAAGGATCCGCGTTTACCAACCCTCTACACCCTCCCAAAAGTTCACAAGAACATGGAGACCCCCCCTGGAAGGCCCATCATTTCAGGGTGTGGGTCCTTGTTGGAACCATTAGGTAAATATGTGGATGTGTTTTTAAAACCTATCGCAATTTCTACACCCACGTATATTAGGGACACTATGCATACCATACAGCTAATTGAGGGACGGCCATACGATTGCAACAAATGTCTGTTAGCTACTCTGGACATCTGTTCGTTGTATACTAATATTCCGCAGCAGGCAGCGTTGCAATGCATGGAGTACGTCCTGGAAAAAAGAAGTGCACCCCATAGAGTCCCCACTGAGTTTATCATTTCATTGCTTTCAATAGCTATGTCAAAGAACTTTTTCATTTTTCAAGGAAAATATTACATCCAGACTAGGGGGGTGGCCATGGGGGCCAGCTTTGCTCCGAATCTGGCCATCATTTTTATGAATGAATATGAATGCACACACATCCTCAATCCACTTAACCCATATCGGAACCACATTTCGATGTGGGTTAGGTATATCGATGATGTGCTCCTCATTTGGGAGGGGGAGCGGGTGGAACTCATGGAGTTCTACGACTGGCTAAATGGTCTATCAGATGACATTAAGTTTACTATTGAGTCAGATACTAACTCCATCAACTTTTTGGATATAACAATCAAAACAGAAGATGGGTCCCTGTATACTACATTATACAGAAAGAGCAGTGAGAGAAACACTTTGCTGCGTTACTCAAGTCATCATCCCCGCAACCTTAGGGACAATCTGCCATTCGGACAGTTCCTGAGGTTGCGGAGAAATTGTTACAAAAAGGAAGATTACTTTGAGGAATCTGCTCTCCTCTTGGCCAGACTGTGTGAACGGGGCTACCCAGTACGATTACTCAAGCAAGCACGTAAACGTGCTTGGCATAACCATCGTGAAAATCTACTTGAGGTGAAGCTAAGGAAGACAGAGAAGAGATTGGTATGTGTCACTACCTTCAATACTCACAGCAATGCTATCAAAAAATGTATAAATCGACATTGGCATTTAATTAGTGAAGAACTAGGGGGAATGGGACTCCCTTTGCATGCTTTCCGCAAAGGTAGAAATATCAGGGAGCACGTGGTTAAATCCCTATTACCCTTGAAACAACCAGTGAGTCAAACCACACTATGGGGGCTTCCACCTGTGGTGGGCCATACGAGATGTGGCACATGTAAGGCCTGTCCCTTAACAGTTGAATGCACCGTCTTCACTCACAAAGATCGGACATATAGTCTGAAAACTCATAGTAACTGCAATACCTCAGGGGCCATATATGCCATCTGTTGCCCATGTGGCTTTCTATATATCGGGCAGACGGTACAGAAAGTTAAATGCCGGATTCTGCAACACATGAGTCGCATACGATGTGGTACCATAGGGGCTCCTTTGGTTGATCACTTCACACGTTTTGCACACTCTGAAAACAGTCTAAAGTGGTGGATTGTAGAAAAAGTGACAGCCAATCCACGTGGAGGTGGCCTGCATGATGTCCTTAACAGGCGCGAGTGTAAATGGATATACACTCTCGACACTGTAAATACAGGACTTAATGAATTAGAGGAAATCAATAGACAAGTGTCTCTCTTGGGCATTTAGAATGTGTGTCATTTACCTATGATAAACTTGCTTGACAATATAAGGAGATTTGGGGCGGGAAACGAATATGACCTCATTTTTCTTTTTACGTCCTCATTGATTGGCTTTGCTTTATATTGTTTAGGCAATTATTTGTAAAAAACTTTTTTGCAAAGAATTTTTGTTGATGATTAAAAACGATTATATCTATGTTTTAATCTTCACGAACAGTTAATATGCACTGTTGAGTAATGTTGTGATAATAACACTATATTGTGAACTGTGGACTGTAATAATTCAATTTTATATGATGTTGTATTGTAATATCTGTCTTTAGCTCAGAGCAATACTTCAGGATTGGCGCAGCACTCTCCCAATCCAAAATGGCGCTTGCTAATCACATATATTTTGTACTATATGGCATTTATCCCTAATACTGTGACATTATGTATTGTTTGCTAATATACTTCATGTACAGGGAAGTTTTAGAGCATAACAGACTGGTTTAGAGAGTTTAATATGACGCGAGTATGTATGACCGGTCTATCTCTTTTTTATTGATAATGGCACGTTATCACTGTGGGTACGCTCAATATTGGAGGCAGATTATTTTATATCAACAGGGGGACCACCTTATGGGGCTCCGAGAATCAGGCACCTCAGTAGTGTTATTGGTGCAACAGTAGCGTCGGGTGAGTCCGTTTTCCATTTTTGTCCCGGGGTTTTATCAACAAGGGCCATTGCGCATGCACTACATGACGGCTGTCCTTGATGTGGCGAGAGACGGTGAAATTGATTAATCTGCGGAGCACTAGTTAGCAGACAGCGGTAAGAGACTCCGTCCGGGGCTCATGAGTGGGGCATACTACTGAGAAGGCTGATGGATCAGCAACTCGGTTTTAATGCTTTCCTTACCTTTTCCCAGATTCTGCTACCTGATCCACGGAGGACAGGAGCGCTGAGGCACTGAGTCCTATCACGAAAGGAAATTCGGGGTAACAAGGGGTTGAAAAATGGTACTACCTAACCCTGTGGGTTGACACTATTTACCCTCCTTTTCCCTTAGAATCGCCATACGATAAAAAGGAGTTGAATAAAAAGAGAACGCCTATATAAACTGCCATACCTTGAGGGATGTTGGATTCACCCTCAGTATAAGGTAATGCCCTGGGTTACACCCATGGGACACCCTTACTACTTTTTTGAATTAATTCTGAGGGGCACTAGTAACAGTAGCCTACATTCTGCACATTATTGTTTTGCAGGATGAAGTCTTGATTGAGTACGAGACATAAGCAGCCTAGCCTGCATACCCTTGGGTAAGCAAAATGCCCCGGTGTTTTTAATTCCTTTTGTAATATATCACTACAGCGGGGTAACTTATATTCCCCCTCCTCTTATATTTTTTAGGGTCATCCTTAACCCTTGGTTGCCCGTTCTTTTGAACGTCCTGATGAAGACTCGCATGGTCCAGGTTTAACTCACCGGACGCCTTTAAGTCGAGTCGAAACGTCGACAATATTAGATTCACCTTGGACCCAGCATCTAGTCAAAAAGTGCACACAATTGACATGACTGCTGTGTGGACATAACTTAGAGATTAGTTATTGTTTATCTGTGTATGGGCCGGGTGACAATGTTATGGAAATTGTAAATACCATAATTATTGAAATCAATGTAAATATTCTGTATATTTCTTTGAATTTCTTCTTTTTCTTTGATTCACTGCACTTTTCTTCAATCACTTCTTTTTGTGCACGCTCCTATTGGGCAACCTTTTATTGCAATATATTGTGTAACTTGTAAATAAGAACAATTTCATGGTGAGAGATAAGGAAATAAAATGATGTTTTTCCTCTCTTCTTTTGGAATATTGGTGCTGTAGTGATATATTTGTTTTGGTTAAACAACTGAGTTTATTTTTTGCTTTGGTGCGAACACAAGGAACGCCCATGAATTTAAGAATGCATGATTATTTACTGATTGAATTGGTTAACAGAAAGAAATAGGTTCTGGACCATTGTTTTCCTTACCGCAATAGACCCAGGTCCGTATCCTTTTGGGTTACCCCATTTTTCATTAATGGCTTTCTCGAGGGTGCGACAGGTCTTCTTGGAGTCCTTGAGTTCATCGGTGAACCAGGGGGCCTTCTTGCTTCTGGGTTTGCTGGGAGGGTTCTTCAGTGGTGCGAGGTCGTTGGCGCAGGCGGTCAGCCACTGCGTGAGGTTGCGGGCTGCTTCGTTGGGGTCCGGTGTGCTGGTGGGTGGGTTCTGGCTGAGGGAGGAGGTGAGCTGGTCGGCGGTGATCTTGCTCCAACTTCTGTGAGGAACCTGTTGCGGGTGGTGGTGGGTCGTGGTTCTTCTGAAGCTGAAGTGGACGCAGCTGTGGTCGGTCCAGTGGAGTCCGGTGGCGTGGCTGAAGGTGATGTGCTTGCTGGAAGAGAAGACTGGATCAAGCGTGTGGCCGGTGTAGTGGGTGGGGGTGTTGATCAGTTGCTTATGACCTAGGGGTATGAGAGCACTGTGCCCCCAGCGTTTCTCACGCACCCAGCGTGTCACGCCCCCAGCGTGCCCCTTGATGCTGCGCAGCAACGTAATTGGCGCTTGTATGTACGACTCACATGGCATGAAGGGCGGACACACGCCCCCAGCGTTTGTCACGCCCCCAGCGTTTGTCATGCCCCCAGCACACGCCCACAGCCCACGATGTGATGGCCGTACCACACGCCAACAGCGTTAGTCATGCCCCCAGCCCACGCCCACAGCACAACGCAGACATGCCCACAAGGGACTACTTTGATGGCACGGTTCTTTTACCTTTTTTAATGTATAGAGGAGTTTGCCTAACGGCTAAGGCGCTCGACCTCGGACCTGGGGATCTGGGTTCGAGTCTTGGTAACGACGCCAAACATCCTGTGATTCTGGGCAAATCACTTAATCTCCCGTGCCTAACAAAAATGAATTTGTGTCCTCATGTAACGTAACTGGTGCTATGTAAAGCGCTCTGATACCTGATTCAGTTCGGGTCAAGTTCACGCTATATAAAACTCTGCAAAAAAAAAAATATATATATATATGGTGGCCATCTGCATAGCCTATGTCCTTCTGCTGCAACTGCCCTTTCCAATGCTGTATTGGGTGTTGTGATTGGTGCTGTGGTTACTGAGATTACCCGCCTCAAAGGTTTGGGCTATCTCTTTATAATATTAGTATGGATTGATCCTTTTACCCATTCATTCATCTAGCCTCTCAGATTTCCATTTACTATGCCATCCTTCCATCCTCTCAAATTATATATTACTCTCCCATCCTTTCACCCATTAATCCTCTTGGATTTCCATTTTCTCTGCCATCCTTTCCTCCAGCCATCCATCCTCTTAGATTTCCATTTGCTCTGCCATTCACTCATCGATGCATTAATCCATATATCCATACATCCATCCGTCCTTTCAGATCCCTATTTATTCTGCCATCTTTTCATCCACCCACCTATCATCTCACCCACTCACCCACCCATCTTTTCACCCACTCATCTACCCATCCTTTCACTCACTCATCCATCCATCCTTTCACCCTTCCATCCTTTTACCCACTCATCCATTCTTTTACCCCACTCATCCTTTCACCCACACACCCATCCTTTTACCCACCCATTTTTTCATATGTTCATGCATCCTTTCATCAACTCATCCTTTCATCCTTTCTTCCACCCATACTATCACCCACCTATCAATCTATCCTTTCATCCACCCATACTTCCCCAACTCCTCTGTCTATCCTTTCTTTCAGCCATCCTTTCACCCACTCATCCATCCATCCACCCATAGTTTCATCCACTCATCCTTTCACTCACTAATCCGTCCCACTCTTGCTCCTGTGTGATACTTCACAACGTTAATCTGGTGCTTTCAAGTTTCTGTAAATAACAAGTTACTTACTTTTGGTAATGCTTTTTCTAGCTAATACTACATCTAGCCACAGATTCCTCACCATTGAAATATTCTCAGGTACCAGACTGGAAACAGAAGATTGATTTGCATTGATCTCGTGCAGTAGGTGGCATTGTACAGCTCTGTGCCAATTTTGTTCCACCCCAGAAGTGATGAACAGTGCTTCATGTAAGAGCCACTTCTGCAAGCTGAAATCAGTGTCTTTCTTGACTCTGTCTGAGCCATCAGATGCGAATCCTAAAATTAATCAGTGATATTAGTTTACAGATTGCTAAATTGGTTCCTTTTTAGATTGAACAAAGGACATTCCCAGAACTGGGAGGAGGGAGGGCGGTGAGGAATCTGCAGTTAGTTAAATCATCCACCAGAAAGAGTGTAACCAAAGGTAAGTGACTTGTTCTTCTGATGGATACTTCTAACTGCAGCTTTCTAATCTTTAGAACAGATCAAAAAGCAGTAGAATACCCATGATAGCTCTAATAAAAGAGAGGCTCTTCGAAATAGTCAGGTGGAACTTTGGCATGTTGATCATGAACCCAAATGATGTCAGAACATTCACCATTATCTAAAGGTGATTTACAACTGACTGTGGCAAGTCTGCCTTAAACAGCCAGTTGTCAAGGTAAGGGAAAACTGGGATCCCCTACCTTCAAAGTTGTACTGTGACCACCGCCATTACTTTCGTGAACACCCTAGAGCCACAGGTGAGGTCGTAGGAGAGCACAGCAAACTGAAAATGCTCCTGGCCCAGTTTGAACCGAAAGTAATATCTGTGGGACTGCATAACTGGTACATGAAAGCAAGCATCCTGCAGTTCCAAAGCCATCATCCAGTTGCCTGGGTCCAAGGGAGACAGAACATGAGCAAACGTGAGCATCCTGAATTTATACTTCTTCAAGAAGGCATTCAGAGGGTGGAGATATAAAATATGACGAATGCCTTTATCCTTCTTCGGAATGATTAAATAATGGGAGTAAAAGAGAGTCCCTATTTTCTGACAGGATCCGCCCTTAGGTCAAAAGAGCATGCACCTCTTGGAACCAGGTGCTTATCTAAGAGATGTGCTAATATGGTGGAAGGTACAGCAGGTCTAAAAGGCATGGCAGGGGACATCCTCATTGAACTTTCTGGAGAACCCACCTGTTGGAAGTCTGTTGCCACCATTCTAGGAAATATCCTATTCTACCTCCCAAAGGAGGATTGCGTGCCACCAAGTGCAAACTAAAGTGAGTTTGAGTTGGACACTAGAGGGGCAGTGTTGCTGCCCCTGATGGCCTGGGTGTTGTCTGCTTGATCACTGGCCCTGACCCCAAAAGGACTCGGGTACCTGTTGCGGAGGCAGTGTTCCTTGGCAAGCGCTATATGCCAACCCTCTGGAGTAGCCTCAAAAGAGGCGAAACTGTTGTAGATACTGTCTTGCAAGGAATGAAAGTACTAGGGAATGAACTATGGCTTGGCTGTCTGTAAAATGTTCCAACACCGAGTTGGCCTGTTGTGTTTTTATCTAGGACCCTAATTCGATATTCCCGATTCATGCCCTTATATGGTTATAATAAATAATATCCTTATAAAGGCATAAGAATCATATCCATATTTAGTAATAGCCCATGCACTCCAAATACGGCAAGGCTACTCCCCTAGACTCCTAGAAAGTACAACACGTTCTTTAAACAAACCAAACCTCCAGCAACCTGGGAATTCCCCATGCTTTTGTTTTGATTTGTCCTAGAACTCCTGCGAGCACTGAAAGAACGGCCAGTTCTTAGTGACATCTTTTATGTTATGTTATGTTATGTTATAGGGGTCTCTTTTATAGCGCACGGCTACTCCAGGGAGTGTCCCGGCGCTTTGGCAAAGAGAACTGGAGAGAAGTACACAACACAGCAATTCACCGAGGGCCGACAGAATATTATTGGGAGAAGAGCCAAGTCTTCAATTCTTTTCTGAAGGCGAACAAACTGTTGACTTTTCTTAGGGAAACGGGAAGCTCATTCCAGCAGAGAGGTGCCAAGTAACGAAAGGAGCGACCTCCAGTGCGGGCACGTCTGATGGAGGGAACCACGGCTTTGGCCAACAAAGCCGACCGTAGAGTCCTCCAAGGAGCGTAAAAAGCCATACACTCCCCAATATATTTTGGGCCAATCGAATGAAGGGCCTTAAAAGCAAGGGTCATAACCTTGAAAGTTATTCTCTTGGAGACTGGAATCCAATGCAGTCTCTTGAGCAACTCCGAGGCTTTTGCCCTACGCGGAAGGCCGAAAATGTCTCTGGCCGTAGAATTCTGCACGATCTGCAGACGTGCCAAAAGATATTTGGGAAGGCCAAAATAAAGGGCATTCGCGTAGTCCAGACACGAGCCTATCAAAGCTTGAACAATGATTTTTTTATGTGGCAAAGACAGTAATGGAAGAAACTTCCGCAATATTTTCAGGATGCCGAAGCATTTCCCTGTCAGCCCAATGATCTAGGGTCTGAAAGAAAGGTCGACATCGCACAGAACACCAAGATTTTTGGCTTTTGAAGAGGCAACATCAGGCGGAGACATATCCTGAGGCCACCATGTCTTCCAACTGGGATCAGGCGGACATCCAAAAAAAAGCAACTCCGACTTATCGGAGTTGCATTTTAGGCTGTGCCGCTGAAACCAGTCAAAGACAGCACCCAGGCAATTTTTGATCCGACTACCGTCGAAAGCCTCACCCTTATTACACATAAAAAGGAGCTGGGTGTTTTATTGACGTCTTATGTCCAAATGTCATGGTACTTATAGAGCGCACTGTCACCAGACGGTCACCTTGCGGTGTCGCCTATGCGGTTTCCTGGCGCTGATACTCATACCGCTGTGGAACCCCTCCTGGCTTTCCCTGTGAAGTGTCCACTCCTGGGCACCCCCAGGGTGAAGGCAGGCATCCTTAGCGCTGTTGGGGCCAGTGTGGAGGCTAAGCAAGCTATTGCCCAGAGTTGCAGCGTGGGGCCCGTGATTAGAATAGGCACCGAGGCGAGAATCAACAGGTCCGAGGAAATTGAGCCCGAGACCCCGCCGAGGCGGGAATCGAACCCTGGTCCCTGGCCAGAACTCTGCATCAGGGTCTGCCGCTCTAACCATTGAGCCACACTCCTCCACCTTATGTCAAACCCGGCACCTTTCAGGTATAAATATACCAACGTTGCCTTAAGCAAACACACGGTGGTTTGGAGCAGAGAGGCTATCTACTTGCCCGAGAGCCCAGCTGATGCGAGAGCCCACGGACGCCGCCCCTCCCCTTTGACGCACTGAGAAAGACGCTGTCTTTTTCTCCAGCCGAGAAAATCCACCACCGGTGTTTCCAGTCACCCTTGCGGGTTGCTGGGATATCGAGTCCTGAGAGAGAGATACCAGACCTCCTGCTTTCTATTACCCAGGTACGGAGCTGACTAAACCCTTAAGAGAGTTCTTGATTCAGATCCTTGGCAAAAACCAACTTAACTTAAAACTGCTACTTACTTACTCCTTCCCACGTATTAGGCTTAGGCCAGGTACACCGGGGTAGGCGTAGATTAGAAGCACCAGTTGAGGACGTTAGTCAATGTATTTATGTATGTATATATTTTATCCATTTTAAAGTATCATATGGCTAAGAAACCATATCAATGCTTTTACAGTATTATTTCATAATACTCCTTTTACTGTATGCACTTTACTTCATGTTAAGTATTGCAATTGTGGCAATTCATTTCTCTTGCATGAGAAAGAAGGCTGCTCAATAAATAACACCTTTTATTGAAAACGCCCGACTCTCTATTTCTCTGCACTCTGGCGAAACTAAGTATGCACGATTGACTGAGTAAAATAGCTGTCTATTGTTTTCACACGACTCTAGAGATACACTCTTATTCTGAGGGAGCAAAGTTGTCATGTTATATGGTTGTCAGAAGCTAATCCCTTCTTGTCTATCCAGGGAAGTTAAACTCCTCCTTGTTTATTTGAGAAAGTTTCTAGTGACCTCTGAGATAGCTGGCAAAACAAATTAAGTCTAATATAGTCAGTAGAGACCTAGTCGACCTCAGTCCTACGTCTACACTGCTGTTTATATTATTCCAATGCGCAGAGCCTATTGGGAATATAGGAACTACACTACATGGCGCCCAACGTTTGGTAAGGCGATAATCTAACGCAAGACACTAGAGTAACTCAGTCGTGCTTTTTCACACAGAACCCTTTTCCCGTAAAAGCTCCAAAAGACGTCTGGAGTGGGTAAAAGGTTAATATCCGCCGGAACTTAGTAGGAAGAGATTCCTATGTTTAGTTTTTGGTTTAGTCAACGTTGAAGGATACAGTGTTCCAAAATATTGTGCACCTAATCTTTGTTTCCTTGAAACTTGCTCTGCAACAAAAAGCTTTCTGTCAGTAAAATGCCGGACAGTGACAAAGAAAGAGATGCTACAGTGTCTCAACTGTTGTTAGATGACACAACTCTCCAACAGAATGACCCGGATGCAATTATCATCCCGCAAATATAAGAAGAACTATAACTATTAAACTTATAGAAAACGGACTGACATCACGAGGTGGTACAGTCATATTCGTGGTAGAGGCCCATGAATATCAGCAGACAGAGGTATTCTATTCATGGATACACTTTCCAGCAGCAAACGCTGTAACAAAAGAATTCCACTATTACAAAATAGAGGAACCTCCGGATGAATACACTCCCTTCGAGGAGGTTGAGATCCCACTAAATTACCAAGAGCACCTGCTCTGGTTTAAAGGCGCCCTAAAACATAAAAATCACATCACCAGGCTCGGTCCATTAGGTAGACCAGGAGCCACGTGGCCGGTTCTAGCCAGTTACACACCACATCCAGACATTGATAAAATGTCAGACCGGGAACTTTTAGCTCAGCTAAAACTATTAATTAAAATACATAGACAATTGGTCCAATATGTAATACAGACTTCAACAGTCCAACCAGCAATTAACATTCCACAGCTGACCCCTCATCAGGGGAACACAAACAAAATAACACCACAGAACATACAATCATGTCTTGGTAAAATACCCTCAAAACGGGAACAAATTCCATTCTGGTTAGCACAAAAAATCACTCAAATAGAGGCAGTATTTTCTGATACTACACCTACTGAGAAACACAGAATTCTGACTATCTGTCTTCCAATGGGGATCGCACCACATGTGGAAGACTGTGACACTTGGGGCACAGTCTTTGCTTCAATCTACACAAAAACACATGGTGTTCCGTCTATGGCGGTATTACCAGATGTGCTAAGACAGATTCAAAATGAATACGGTCCAGAACCTGCTTTAACTCTGGGTATGAAATTACTGAAAGACTTCAAGCAGGTCTCGGCTATATTATTAGCCAACATAAAAGGAGAAGCATCATCTGTGGCAATCCGCCAGAAATTGAAAGAAACAGATATAGCAGAACAACCTTTTGAACTTTCCAGAATCATAGAAAAATCCTATGAAGAACTAGAAAGAGATAGTTTGGGTGGGAAACCAGTAATACCCCAACTAACTGAAAATCCTGAAAAAACATTTATTAAAAATAATCTAAATACTCCAAAAAAGAGTTGGGATGGAAATAAACAATCCACTCCCAAAGAAAAACGATTCCAGTCCAGAGGAAGGTCTCCTCAACGGAGAGAAAGATCTCCGGACCAAGGAAACAAGTCTCCCCAGAGGGAGCACTCTGAGAAAAGATACAACCTTAGAGATAGGGATAAATTCAGAAAACCTGACAGATATCAAGATGTTGATGCTCGTCCCTCTCGATCTTTTCAGACTTCCTCACAGAAATCGGAAAGAAGAGGACGGTCAGAACACTAGGAAGAGCACGTCAAGTCCAAAGACAAAGAACCTGCTCATCAAAGTAAAAAATTACAATTTCCAAGAAAGAAGGTAGCCAGTATTAAAATAATAAAACATGCCGAGGATACTGAGGACACAACTGAAAAACGGAGAGCGGGCTCAGACAATGCTAGACAGCGCAGCAGAAGTGACAATAGCTCGCAAGATCTTGATGAATCTTCTGGAGACAGTGGACACGAATGAATACATTCAGGTGGAAACTGCAGATACCAGAGTTAGCAAACCTCGTAAAATATACGAAATAACATTACGTATAGAGGGGGACATGACTAGGAAAGTAAGGGGTCTCTTTTGGGATAACCTTTCGAAAGGCTATGACATCCTGTTAGCTGAGAAAGACTGGCCACCCGAGTTTGTCAGGGAGTGCCCTCATGGCGAAGAAATGATTATGCCTGCCTTCTCAAATCATATTCCAATTCATAAAAAATATACACTTGCAAGAAAATGGGCAGTAGCCCAAGCTCCTGCATTATACAAAAATCATGTAGGATGGGATGAGGATTCTCCTCCCCACAAAATCCAGTTAAAAAATCAACCCACTGCACAAAGGCAGTACCCAGTTAAACAAGAAGCTAAAAAGCAAGTCAGGGAGAACTTAGATCAACTTGAATATCAGGGGGTGATTGAAACATGCACCTCACAAATGAACAATCCTTTGTTTCCTGTCTCCAAGCCAGACGATTCATATCGTCTAGTTTTGGACTACAGACACTTAAACTCCTGTTGCAAAACATTTGCAGTACAAAACTCACACAGTGCAGCACTAATGAATAACATTGCGCGCAAAATATATAAAACGACATTAGACATCTCTAATGGATTCTTTTGTCAAAACATTGCACCTGAAAGCAGGTAATTGACCGCTTTCTCAATAATGGGGTCGCAAAACACTTCTGTCGACTCCCACAGGGATTCAAGAATAGCCCAGGATTATTCTCAGCAAGAGTAACAGAGTTACTACAAATATATGATGATGAGGCATTATCTTATGTTGATTACATCTATCTAACTGATGATGACCTGGAGACATACTTGAAAAGAGTAAACACCATAATACTTGGGTTTGCAGCTGAGGGTTACAAATTCAACTTTAAAAAGTCACAAATTGCCCATCTAACTGTCCTATTTTAAGGATATGAATTATCAAGTGAAGGCAAAAGCCTAGCAGACAACTTCTTAGAGAAGTGTGCTGTACTCTAAGCACCTAAAACGCTGAAGAACTTACAATCAATACTAGGTTTCCTGAATTTCGGAAGAACATACATTCTAAATTATGCAGATAGGGTTAAACCTCTCTATGAATTAATAAAACCTGATTTCAAACCAATAAATTGGACTCAGAAACACACAGAAATTTTTAGATCATTGCAAACAGACATGTTAGCTAAAACTAAATTGCAAACTCGCGAAAACATACGCAACCTTGTAATCCGAATCATCCTAGGAAGATGCGGATTCACGTACCTAACCTCTAATGAGGGAGAAACGGTACCAATAGCTTACAAATCACACTTGTACACACAAGCGGAAATGAAATTCAGTTCTACTGAAAAAATTCTAACTGCGGTTCAAACTACTGTAGCAAAAGAAAGAGCCCAAGCCCAAGGCAGAAGGATAACTGTTTTAACAGCTGAATCAGCCCTTGAAGCATTAACAAGCCCACACAATTTGACTGCTGTGGCATTAGATCCCAAATGGATACAATGGGAAAATTCTCTTGCTGCAGAAGACGTGAAATACTATTTTGACCCGAAAATGAAAAAACTAGAAAATCTAGAATATGAAGAAGAATATCCTCTGCCAATCGAAATTCTGCCTCTCGAACAATACACATGTGTAATCTACATGGACAGATTTGCACAACACTACGATGTAGAGAAAAATCCTACAACGCAGTGTGCGCTATTGTTAAAGGTTGCTGGCGCTTTGGTAAATTCAGACCAATAGTCACCACAACTGAATCACTCAGAAACTGTTCAACTCAGCGATCTGAAATAAGATCTTTAAAGATGGCGCTTGAAAATGCCGATCGCCAATTCTCGACACTAATAGTGTGCGATTCGCATTACTGCGTCAAGTCTTACAACAATGACTTGCAGAACTGGGTTCAAAACGATTACAAAGATGACACAGGTGCCACAATAAAGCATAAAAAGCTTTGGGAACAAGTAGTTCTTTTGCAGAAAGAACTACGAAAGACTCACGTGACACATAAACTGAGTCATCAACGTGATGGCGTTCACGTTGCAGGGAATTCATTGGCTGACAGAGCCACAGCGGAAGCAGCTCAACCAGCTTCCGTAGCCACAAAAAAACGTTCTAAAAAATACATAGACGGAGAAACAATGCTTGCGGTAAAAGCGTCTTTAAAAGGCGACTATGCAGCATTACCTCTGAACTATCCACTCAGTACTCATACATAACTGATGCGAATAATGTTCCTTTTGCTCGAATCCCTGGAGTGGGGGATAGAGCAATTCCAAACATGGAACACAGGTTAGGACTAATTTTAGCGGCACACGAAGGGCTCGCTTCTGCGCATGCTGGTGTTTCCGCCAAAATATCATTATTAAAACAGAGATATTGGTGGCCGCGCATGAGAAAACAAACTAGGAACTATGTTCTAGAATGTGAAATATGCCAAAGAATGAAAGTATCAACAGTGAAACGACCAGCACAGACGCCCCTTCTAATCTCAGATAAACCATTAGCGTGTGTTTACCTGGACCACTGTGGCCCCCTACAAAGGGATGGCAACTATAAATATATCATGGTCGCAGTGGATTCCTGCACGAGATTCATTTGGATGTGCCTCCAGCACTCGGCTGACGCCAGACCTGTTATAAAAGATTTGCAAGTCTATATCGGCACATACGCAATTGGCATGCTACATTCTGACCAGGGTCCTGCGTTTAGCTCTCGAGCTTACAAAGAGGCCATGGCCAGCATGGGCATTGCATTGCGGTACTCTTCTCCATTCCATCCTGAGGGAAATGCGGTAGTGGAAAGAAAAAAACGGGACATAAAGCAATCTATAACGGCGAGGGTATTAGGTTCGGGTGATGGGTGGGTCAAACATTTAACAAGTGTCCAACGTAGTTTTAATAATCTGCCAAGAAATTCTCTAAAAGGTCTCACTCCGTACAAACTATTGTTCGGTACTAGAATGTACATTCAGGATCTTGATAGTCACACTTCAGTGGTAGAAGAAAAATGCTTTGATATCAAAGACCGTTTGGCTGTTTTACAGGACTTAAATGAAACAAGAAGAAACCTGAGTAACATAAAGTTAAAACAACAGCCAACAGCCACTGAAGAAAAACCACCTGTCCCAGCAAGACCTGTCTGGATTCCAAAGATTAGGGATCTGGTCAGAGAGAAGATCGCGGTGAAGAAGGAATTTGGGCCTTCTTAAAGCAGTACCTGTCTTAGCTGTCAGCGGAATAAAATCAGTTGTACTACCGCCCCTTGCTGGTAAAAAGGAGAACCGAGTTGTATCCATCGACCTGGTAAAACCACAATCATGTGGCCAATAATAAGTAGTAGGCCCAGTGGACTCCCAAGAAATAGCAGAATACGAAAATTTGCTACAATCCAAGAGGTTCAAACTGAGAGACTAATCACATTTGATAAACCTGCAGTGAATAAAAAAGGACTATGCAACAAAGCCATGGAACTTGTGGCTCTTGAAACACAAATTGCAACAGTTCGTCAAGAAACACCTGTCTACAATGATGTAGCATCGGACTATACTAATGTCTCCAAGAAAGATCCAAAGACTAAAGAAAATCCGGAAGCAATTCCAACAATTGACAGAAATGCATCTGGCTACTTCATCAATTTCGATGACTTTTCTGATGATCCAAGTCAACATGAAGAAACGCCAGCAAAAAAAAATTTCAAAGACAAAGTAACTGAACTCTTTCATCAACTCAAAGAAAACTATCTGATTTCTCCATGGATTGAATTTTGGATTGTGTTAGGTGTACTTTTCCTCCTGCTTTGGCTCATCATGGTTCTTTGTTTGGGAAAATTCATTGAAGGAAAATACAGTACAATGGACACAGCAAGTCAGAACATCAACTTGGTCCTAAAGCCTCACAAGTCATCTCACATCGAGAAAAGAGAACTATCATCAGTGAACATCACAGCCAATCCAATTCCCGGTGGGGTAGCATGGGACAAAACGGATTATGAAATCTATGGCCCGATTGAGCTCTTGAAATATCCACACCAGTTTAAGGTTTCCTTAAGTGACTTTGTAAAACCAAGTACTTTCTCTGATGATTGGGACTTTGAAAATATTAATAATATGATGTCAGATTTAGTAATGTCAGCAAAATTTACAGAACATGATTATTTACAGGGTTCATCAAATTATGAAGAAATGTACTGCTATAATCACTTTGGTCATCACTATTTGCATAAATCTGCACAGCCTAGAAATGTTTTTAATTATAACCAATGGGAACATTGTGCAACACCGCCTAAAGGCAGCTCGAAAACATTTTATGAGAAATTCCCATACTTCTCAGGGTTTAACACAAGTGATGCAGAAACGTTTTATTTTAAAATGTTAAATAGGACAGGAATGAATTTTTTTTTGACAAACACTAAATTGATTTACTCTGAAACATTTTATGAAAAAATGACTACATTTGGTTTTGGATTCTGGAAAAACAACATTGAAACAAAAACCATCTGGGGTACAAAAGAATGGCAGGTCCAAGGTTTAGAAGCATTATTTAGAGCCTTCATGATCCCAGAACAATTAATATTCCTGAATGACACCATTCAGCAAACAACCTGTCTTGGTCTAGCCAAGATAAAAGACTTAAATAAACCGTCTATTTCGAAGCCCATACCTGATAGTAATATCACTACAGATGTGGAGATAGATGTATGCCATATTTTACACCAAACAGAACACATCCTGATTGGAAAAAATAGTTGATCTGGCCCACAGACACAAATAACTGTCAAGATAGATTCCTGAACAAAATACAGGGGTTAAAACTGAACAGGCCAGACCCAAGATACTCCCAGAGACAACATCTAGGGATAGTTACAACATACAGTGTAGGGAAACTATGCCTCGAATGGCTACAGAAATCCACACTGGCTGAAATTAAGCAACACTTGACTTTACTTAAAGACGGTGCTGACTTGCGTGATTTCATACTGGGACCACACAAACAGCGTCAAAAACGTTTCATAGTGGCCGGTATATACGCTGCATACAACGAGGCTTGGAAAGTAACACAAATTGAAACAGCAGAAAAAAAAAGAGAAATTGATCGTATTAATTTGGGAAAATCACTTTCTGTTGTGGACAATGGGTTAACGACTCTGACCTCCAGAATATATTCACTGGACGGTATCGTATCATCTGCTATTGATATAATAGAGCAGGACTTACTAATGTTACAACATGGTCAGTCCCAATTACGTTCTATTGTACAGCTTGGCTGGACCTTGCAAAATCTGCGTTCAGGCTACGTGCCATGGCGTTTAATCAACACAACGTCATTAATTTCTATCTTTAACCTTACTGATAAACAAATCAGTTTGGCACAAAAAGGAGCAGACTATACGATTCTGAGAGATTACCATTGACAATGTCAGAAAGACCTGTCATTGAATGGATAATACACGGAATAATTACAATTCCGATAACAACTTTCCAGTTTAAATATTGCCAAGAATATATACCAGCGGGCCAGTATGAAAGGTTGGGTAAAGGCTACATCAAGTCAACATGGAAATTACCTTATACACACAAATGTTATAGTGAAAGAAAAAAGGAGGTATTTCTTAGTGGTAACAATTGTAAAAAATCACTAAGTGGTACACTTCTGTGTCAAGGTATTAACTTGCACGGAGCTTGCGAAGGGTCTTCGAATAACCTTTCATGTCACCTGCACGGCACTCCTGCAACACAGATAGAGCCATTCTTTAGACAGCTTTCCAACGGCAGCTACGTTCTAATAAGTGACCACAACTGTTGTGGCATGGTGTCAGGAAAAGCCTATCTCGTGAGCGTTAGTTCCATGGTCACTTGCTGTATGCAAGTATTGTATCCAAACAGCAATCCAGACATGAAGGCGGCAATATGGCCTTATTTGAATATCTCTTCTATTCGAATTGATACTTTAAGCAGAATGAAGTCTATTCTTTTACAGACAACTGTGCCTTTGACCTCGTCCAAAGAAACGTATGATCTGCAAGTTGCAAGGACAACGGCAGAGATACATTCCCTATTATCAACAAATTGCCCCGTGCATTTCGCAGAAATGTTAAGTCAAATCTTAAACATGTCTGATACCAGTGGCATCGCACATGTATTTAAGACAATTTTTTCGGGACTGTTAGCACCCTTTGAAACAGTTCTGGGCATTATCCCGAATTTTGTGCATTCATTATTTGGCAGTCTGCCTCTTCTTTTGGGACTCGTAGCAGGAATTGTATTTTTGATTCTTCTGCTCCGATATGGCAAGCCAAGCCACAGACAAGACTCCAGCAACGATGGGAGAAACGATCCTAGCTATACGCTACCGGGACCGCATCACTAAAGTCCTCGGATTTGCCCGGATAAGAGATCTAAGTACAACTTGGTTTCTTTCATTCAGACCAATCTGGCAAGATTGCATCTTACCTGTGCTTCGATGTATGCTATGCGGAGAAGAATGCGTGTTAGACGTCTGTCTTACACTACCATCAGCAGTACCAATGGATACAGATACCTTGCTAGGTCCGGTAACGACTCATGCATCGTGTTGTCCCCAGCGGCTACCTATTCTGATGACGGCATTCGTTGAGATTTCACCACTACGAGTATGTGGCGGTGACGTACGAGATGAAAGCAGCACCACACAGGTACAACCTTCTGTGAGCATTGCTGATCCTGACATCGATGATAGCAATCATTCTCACACATGCACTGTTACAGCATTTTCAAACTTGGTCGAACTTTCACCTGATGTCGTAGACCAATTTTTTGCAAGTCTGTCTGATATGATGTTCTCCCCTGAACAACGAGAATAACTTTTAAAACAACGAGCACACAGCGTTCCCTGAACTCTGAATTCGGCCTTCAGTTTTTGATAAACACAGCTACTGAAAACAATTGGAACTATTTTTCCCCCTGAAAGCGAAATTATTTATTTTTTTCACTTCCAAAATATTTACCCTTTTTTCTGGCACATGGTAATCTGCTTAAAGTAGAACTATTCTTAGAGAACAGAGCTTCTATTTTAGGAGCTCTAGAGACAATATTATACCTCAGCCTCTAGCACATGTACAGCATTTGTATAAATATGTGATGGAATGGTCTCGACCTTCTTTTCTGTATTCAGAGCCATTTCATGTGTAATTTTCGCAATTCAATCAGCTGATATAAATATGCATTTAACTGAATGATACCACTGCTTGAAAAGCGTACAGTGCCAATACTCTTTTTCATGTATTTACCATATACCATTTCAAATGCGATTTATGTATTTTGGGGTGGGCTGGAAAACACACATGCATCGATATGTTTAATATTGCTTAGTTTTTAGTAATGATGGACATTAATTCATGGATTGGGTGTTATGTTTCTATCTAGGACCCTAATTCGATATTCCCGATTTATGCCCTTATATGGTTATAATAAATAATATCCTTATAAAGGCATAAGAATCATATCCATATTTAGTAATAGCCCCTGCAGTCCAAATACGGCAAGGCTACTCCCCTAGACTCCTAGAAAGTACAACGCGTTCTTTAAACAAACCAAACCTCCAGCAACCTGGGAATTCCCCATGCTTTTGTTTTGATTTGTCCTAGAACTCCTGCGAGCACTGAAAGAACGGCCAGTTCTTAGTGACATCTTTTATTGACGTCTTATGTCCAACCTTACGTCAAACCCGGCACTTTTCAGGTATAAATATACCAACGTTGCCTTAAGCAAACACACAGTGGTTTGGAGCAGAGCGGCTATCTACTTGCCCGAGAGCCCAGCTGATGCGAGAGCCCACGGACGCCGCCCCTCCCCTTTGACGCACTGAGAAAGACGGTGTCTTTTTCTCCAGCCGAGAAAATCCAGCTCCGGTGTTTCCAGTCACCCTTGCAGGTTGCTGGGATATCGAGTCCTGAGAGAGAGATACCAGACCTCCTGCTTTCTTTTACCCAGGTACGGAGCTGACTAAACCCTTAAGAGAATTCTTGATTCAGATCCTTGGCAAAAACCAACTTAACTTAAAACTCCTACTTACTTACTCCTTCCCACGTATTAGGCTTAGGTCAGGTACACCGGGGTAGGCGTAGATTAGAAGCACCACTTGAGTACGTTAGTCAATGTATTTATGTATGTATATATTTTATCCATTTTAAAGTATCATATGGCTAAGAAACCATATCAATGCTTTTACAGTATTATTTCATAATACTCCTTTTACTGTACGCACTTTACTTTATGTTAAGTATTGCAATTGTGGCAATTCATTTCTCTTGCATGAGAAAGAAGACTGCTCAATAAATAACACCTTTTATTGAAAACGCCCGTCTCTCTATTTCTCTGCACTCTGGTGAAACTAAGTATGCACGATTGACTGAGTAAAATAGCTGTCTATTGTTTTCACACGACTCTAGAGATACACTCTTATTCTGAGGGAGCAAAGTTGTCATGTTATATGGTTGTCAGAAGCGAATCCCTTCTTGTCTATCCAGGGAAGTTAAACTCCTCCTTGTTTATTCGAGAAAGTTTCTAGTGACCTCTGAGCTAGCTGGCAAAACTAATTAAGTCTAATATAGTCAGTAGAGACCTAGTCGACCTCAGTCCTACGTCTACACTGCTGTTTATATTATTCCAATGCGCAGAGCCTATTGGGAATATAGGAACTACACTACAGGCCTTCATGTCAAACAGATGAGGTCCATCTGTGAGGAAAGTGGTATATAATATGGTCTGGTTGTAGAACCTCACCATATAATAAAGGCACAATTCTGTATCAGGTCCAGTCAGGGTTGCTTGTAAAACCTTAGGTAAGTCCAGGGTAGCTGTGGCTCAGAGTTTTATCATAAGAACAAGTGTAAAGCATTTAGAAGTACCAAAACAGTTGAATAAGAAGAAAGCATAATAAAAATCCCACACCAGTTTATAAAAATAGATTGTATTTTTATATTTAAATATACATCTCAATGACAAAAAGTCCACTGGAGGGTGCCAGAGATATGCATTTTTAAATAAATAATAAATCACATATTTTCACTTAGCACAATAAATTATTGTAATCTACCATTACTCACAGGTCATGGTTACCCACCGCATGTAACTTGAAAACTGCTATAATGGCACTTTTGTAGCAACCAACTCTCACAAGGAGCCCGTCACAAGAGCCAAAAAGTCCAGTAGAACAGCTACCTAGCAGTTGAAGCCATCTCAAATCCTTCTCGATGGTCTATGGGCGAACCACCATAGGAACCAATGGAGTGATCTTGATGCAAGAGATGCAGGATGCTGAAGATGCTTAAGGATGCTCAACTGGGGTCTTCCTATGGCCACCTCTTGGTCCACGAACACAGTGGAACAGATTTGGCCTGAAGGATCGGTGTACCTCGAAGTACGGGTGAAGTCCAGCCAAAAAACAGTTGCCACTGATCTACTGGTCTCGGTTTACAGCAAAACCAGCAGTTCCCTTCAACTGAGGGTTGGGACCTGAGGTCTATGTGCCAGGGTGCCACTTTGCTGGCATTTCTTGACTCTGGGGATGGGTTTACTACTAGCCAATGGGTTACCATGTTATCTCCTGCCTAGTGATGACTTAAAGCGAAGTGTGGCATCTGGCTAGCCCAGAATGCAACATTCTGCCCACTCACAACATGGCAGAACCCTTCTCTTGGTGTCTGGAGCTCCCAAGCCCATTTCAGAGGTGTGGCTACCTGGAGCCTACAAGCCCACTGAAGAATAAACATTTTGGCAACAGCTTTTCCCTCTCTGTCCAGGATGCCAGCCTGTCTGCTAAAACTAAAGAGCAGACCCTCACGTGTGTGCCTACCATTTGCCCTTCAAAGATGGATTACGCTTTGAAGCTCGACTTTTGGCCTCCCACTCTGTTTGGCCTTCCCGCCAGGAAGAGGTCACACCTCCTCTTTTGGTAGATCCTTTGTGTTCTTTCCTAAGAGTCATTCACACCTCCCCAAAAAAGGCCCGAAGTCTGTCTTGAGAACTTGTGAGCAGCGTAACCGGTCACTGGGAAACTTTGTGCAACAAAGTGGCAACTTTCTAAAGTTACCATTTATGCAAAAGTTACATTAAATTCGACTTGAGCTACAATTTGGGTTTAATGCAAAAATTATTTTGATAATTTGAAGTACTATGTTTAGTAGTCCCATTCAGAAGTTAGCACTACTGAGTTGTCATGTATAACCTTGTGCTCACTAATAAGGCTACTAGCCTTTCCACAGTTAAAATGAGAATGTGTGTGTTTTTTACTGTCAGGGCATGAAAAAACTCATATCCTACTTTTTAATATGCAGCACCCTGCCTTAGGGCTCCTTAGGCCTGCCTTAGGGTGACCTATATATCAAGGAGGAATGCTTGGGCTTTGACATTACTTTAAATGGCAAAGTCGAGTTTGCAGTGTAAACTGCTCTTCTAGCTAGCAATGGTGACTGGGAGTCATGCTTTGCCACAATTGTGGTGTCACAATAATTCCTCTAGTCCACGAGGGACCCTTGGTACCCCTTGTACCATTTACTAAAGACTTATAAGTAAATTAACTTATGCAAATTGTGAGTGAGCCAATTAGACATATACATATATATGTCAGAGTACTAGCATTGAGGCCTGTTTTGCTGAACTCAGTGCAGTTACAGAGTCAAAAAAATCAGACAGAACCATCAGTCCAAATACTTGGGGGTGATCATGCATAAGGAGATAAAGAATCTTGCACAACCACAGAGAAACCCATACATTGCATCCAAACATTCCGCAGAAGCACCACGCTAGTGCCAACTATTATGCCCAGGTAGTAAGTAATGTGCAGTCCAGAGCAGATGATGTACCCGGCACCTGACCATCCTGGATAATTAGTCCAAATTGGCCTTAAATTGCTTAGAGACCACCCGCAAGATTTCTCCAACCATTTCCCAACATGGGGATATCCCTGCAGCAAGCAGCTGGGACTCTGCTGCCGTGTGTTTATTTCCCTCCTGAGACGGAAGCCGGGAGGTTTGCTGTGTCGCTATTTCCTTCGTGTTTTTAAATACCTGTAACTTAATTTAATAAGTTTTCACCTGGCTTGATTTAATAAGCTTTTTAACTCACTACCTCCTCTCCCCAGCTCCCCGCTACCTGGGCCACTCTCAGCCGAGTGTTGACGCTGAGTAGTTCGGTCCTGGGCAGGCGAGGATTCAAACCGGCCATATTGGGTGGGTGCAAGCGCTCTGACGCGCTCTAGCTGCGCTTAAAGGGGACGGTCTTATCTCCACGCAGCGGACACGATCAGCGGACGTGCCGGACCTGTGCCGGAGTCGAACCAGAGTCCTGCCAGTCTGCGCCCGTCAGCACCATGGAGGCGCCGGGGACCGGGACGGCTGTCAGACTAGACAACCCGGTCCAGGATAGCTTCTACTATGACCCACAAATGCTTATTGCACTCAAACCCTCCACTAAGAGCTGTTACCATATGCTTACCCCGGAACTGCTTGTAAATACTCCCTTTTGCCACTGCTTTGAGAGTGATATCACCTTGCCTCGCCTTACGTCCCGCCATAAACGAATTAGGGCTGAGAAAACTGAGCCCCCTACACCTATTACCGAGGCTGGGTTTCTCATCAACGCTGGGTCCCTAGTTAAAAATAACTTTGCCTTTAGGGACTTTATCTCGGTAAAAAACCCCGCATGGGCATTTGTCACGGAGACCTGGGCCTCCGAATGCTCTGGCCCAGAACTTTCAAACGCCATTCCCGAGGGGTATTCCTTGGCCAGAATGGATAGGCAGGTCCGGAGAGGGGGAGGGTTAGGTATACTGCACCGAACCTCGATAAAATGCCACATTGAACACCTGTCTTTCCAGGCCATGTATTTTGTCCTTAGCCCTGCCCCTACTACCTCTTTTGCGGTCATCCTGATTTACAGACCTTTGGCTATGATCTACTGCAAGTGCTGGAACCCTACATGGGTAGGCCTAATTTAACTATCCTAGGGGATTTTAATTTCCATATGGAGGATGACACCTCCAGAGACACTATCCATCTGTTGGATTCAATGACTGCGTGTGGGCTAACACAAAAAGTGATAGGGCCTACCCACTCCGCCGGTCACACGTTGGATGGGGTATTCTCAAACGACACCAGAATAAACATAGGGACCCCCCTTCCCCTGTCCTGGTCTGACCATCTAGCTGTCCCTTTTGACTTTTCCTTCCCCCTTCCCAATGTTGCACAGGGAGAATCTAGCAGATGGGAACTAAAGAGAAATTTTCGGGGGATAAACAATGAAACCCTGGTCCCTCTTCTATCCTGCTCTATGCCCCTCTCCATTGGGGGAACTGACTCCTCGGCAACTGCCCTCCATAATGCTGTTTCTAAAGCCGTTGACATTCTGGCTCCGCTGAAACAGCATTATACGGCTAGGAAACGCCCCACAGCACCCTGGTTCTTAAACACTCTTAGAGTGCTTAGACAGGGCTGCAGAAAGCAGGAGAGACTCTGGAGACTCCACCTGGACCCCTTCCAAAAAGATATCCACAAGAGACTGCTCAAGGAGTATAAAGCTGCCGTGCTGATGGAAAAGAAATCTAATTTCACCAAGATCACCTCCTCCCTTAGCTCCCCTTGGGAGCTATTCAAAATTGTGGACTCTCTCTGTGCCCTTCAATCCCCGGACCCTATCGAGGCTTCAGAGGACCTATGTGACCAAATCTCCATCTACTGCCATGAGAAAATCACGGATATCTACTCGGGCCTAGAAGCCCGTAACCATGATCTAGGGCCCCCCTCTGACCTGGAGACTCTTCCACCAGCGGCAAACCCTGCTACTTTACAGGGTGGTTTTCTTACCAACTTGCTCCTGCTCACCGTAGAACAATTTAATCTGCATCTAGACAATTTGAAGTCAGGTTCTCCCCTTGACCCCTGCCCTCTTAAAATGTTTAAGGAATGCAGGGATGTCCTACTTCCTCCTTTCCTAGAGGTGATTAATCAGGCTATCCGTGAGGGAGTTTACCCAAAACCCTGGAAACTGGCCATTGTTAAGCCCCTCCTTAAGAAACCCACGTTAGACCCTGGCATTCATAAGAATTTTCGCCCTATCTCCCTGCTCCCGGCTCCTACGAAAATACTGGAGACCCAGATAAATTTCCATCTGAGTGCCTTTTTAGATCACACCGGCCTTCTTGACTCGTCCCAACACGGCTTCCGCAAAGCCCATAGCACCGAGTCCGCCCTAACAGCTGTCTCTAATAACATACGGGCTAAGGTCGACAGTGGCCAGGCCACCTTGCTGGTCCTGCTCGACCAAACAGCCGCATTCGACATGCTGTCCCCTGCCATTCTGGCTGGACGTCTGGGGGAGATAGGAGTGGATGGTTCTGCGCTCAGCTTTTTAACATCTTTTCTGACTCAGCGCGAGCAGAGGGTCAAGTTGGGTGACTACCTTTCCTCCATCAAGCCTGTGCAGTGTGGGGTCCTTCAGGGCTCGTCCCTGAGCCCCACGCTTTTTAATATATATGTAACACCTTTGGCCAGGCTTGTCAGATCCTTTGGTCTGGAAGTCGTATCCTACGCTGACGACACCCAGATCATGGTCTCCATATCACATACAGCTGACATCACCGCCCTGAATTTTAAAGCTTGTATGGAGGCAGTTGCAGAGTGGATAGTAAGAAATTACCTTAAGCTTAACGGGGAGAAAACAGAGGTGATTATTTTCGGAGGTAAGCAAGAGATCTGGTCAGCGGACTGATGGCCCTCTGCTCTCGGTGCTTACCCCACGCCCACTCAGTCAGCTCGGAATTTGGGCGTTATTTTCGACTCCTCGCTTTCCTTCGACAAGCAGGTCAGCAGGACGGCCTCAACTTGCTGTGGGGTTTTGCGAATTTTGAGGAAAATTGTACATTAGCTGTCGATCGAAGCCCGTAAACAGGTTACGGTAGCCCTCATAGCCTCCCGTCTGGACTATTGTAATGTACTCTATCTGGGAATCACCAAAAAACTTGTCCAGCATCTCCAAATTGTGCAAAACGCGGCTGCAAGATTCGTGGTTGATGCTCCTAGGCGTTCATCGGCCTCAGCCATTAGGAGGGATCTGCACTGGCTACCCATGCAAGCCAGGATTAATTTTAAGGCCCTGTGCCTCACCCATCGTGCACTTCATGGGCTTGGGGCAGAGGACATCAGCTCCCTTGTGTCCCTCTATGTCCCTGGTAGGGACCTTCGCTCGGCGAACAAAAACCTTCTGATAGTTCCCAGAATTCTGAAGGCAAGATGGGGTGGCAGAGCTTTTTTCTCCCTTGTCCCAAGGAAGTGGAATACCCTCCCAGTGGAAATTAGGGATCAGCCTTCTCATCTACATTTCCGGAAGGCCTTGAAGACCTGGCTTTTCAGGGAAGCCTACCTCTAGCCGACACTCTGCTTCTTTTACACGCAGCTTGTTTCTTTCCATCTCCAGCGCCTTGACGCCTTTAGGCAAAGTCGCGCTATACAAGACCCCTATCATCATCATCATCATCATTGCCTTATCAGAGGGATAGGCTGACTGAGGAAAACATTCACTTTCCAAAAGTCTCAGTTTGTTTTGAGTCAGTCACTAGGAGTCGTGGGAAAAGAAGTTGGGTTCACCCTTTTGGTGGAAGCTTGAACCACCAAACTCTCCAGTGAAGGATGCTGCATCAAAAATCTCTGTTGCTTTTTGCCGGTATGTGGTATCTGGCAAACTGCCTGTTCACTGGAGCACAGAATAAGGCCTAAACCAGGTGCTCAAATGGGTGTCAGTCAGTGCTTCTTCAAATGGAAGTAATGGTTCTGATTGACTTTGTGCTGGTTGCAAAACCTCTGTAAGTACATTGGTTATAACTGTCATAGGTGGCAGTCAAAACATCCGCTAGACATCTCACTACCATGGCAAAGGAGGCACTCTCTTTGGTTAGCGGTCATTGGGAAAACACAACACAGTATTCGGGTTTGAAGGCATCCTTCAAATCCCGGTATAAATTCTCATCATCACAATAATGAGAAAAATAATCCCCTTAATTACCACTGCCATCCCCAAAAGCTGGTTGATTGTGATCAGTGTCCGAACCGAAAAGTAGATGGAACACTCAGGTGTGGCTTTGAGACAAATGCAAGGTTCTGCCTGAGTCAGAATGCACTGTGATGAGTGCATCAGTACGTTGTTGAGACAAAACTTTAGTTGAGGCTAAGATGGATTTGACTTAGAGTTGGAGAGGATGATAGGAATGGAGTCATCCTCCCGCAGTGTCAGTGCCAGGGACAATGTTGCATGGACCGGGATGGATTTGTGGTGCCACAATATGTTGGCCCAGGCATTGGTCACGAAATGAAGTGGGTTTTGAAGGCACAGACCATGCAAAAAGTGTACTCCCTGGTGGTATAACAACTTGAAGCCTATGCAGAACTTTAGAGTCCATAGATGCCCCAGAGGGAACCAGACAGGTGCTGAGAATTCACAGTATGGCCTCTCCGAAGGCTTCAATTGACCTGGACACTCAGGGATCATTGCAATCAGTTGTGGAACTGGCTCTTCCATGGAGTAGCATCAGCAAAACCATAAGGCACCCTGACGTTCTTGCAACTTCTCAGGTTGAGAGTGGTGGTACAGGGACGGGAGACATCCTTTACAACGCAACTTTTACCACGCAGTGCCTTTACGACGCAACTTTTACAACGCAAACCATTACAACGCATTGCGCTGGGGGGCGCTCTAGGATAGGGAATAGGTTTAATTTACTATCCAACACCTTCCCTACTATCCACGGGGACTGGAATTGGAATAGTAAATTAAACTATTCACTATCCAGCGCCCCAAAGCACTATGCGTTGTAAAGGCATGCGTTGTAAAAACAGCGTTGTAAAGGTATGCGATGTAAAAGCATGCGTTGTAATGTCATACATCCACAGGGACAAATCCCACTGGACAATGACCTGTCACAGGAACATCCTCAAGAGTATGAACCAGCCGATGTTATCGACTTCGAGTGGGATGTCCGAAGCTTGTTTTGATGTTCAGTGACTTACATCTTGGGTCGCTCATGTTCACATTGTATAAACAAAACAAGCGGCACAGAAAATGCAACAGGAGTTGCCCAAGCCTTGCCCTTAACTGTGATGCAAAGTTGGGCTGCTGAAAGTATGGTGACTGAGGCTCGCTAAATCAACTATCAGCGAAGAGGGAGAGGGTTGGGGAAAATCCTCAAACTTTGAAGTGAGAGAAAATTAAAGAAGCAATATAAAAAACAGCGTCTGAAGCGCCTGACATTTCATCTCAGTGTTTGAAAGGGACAGGGAGATTAAGTGATGGGTGCTGAAGCTGAACCACCGAAGACAGGCAAAGAGTGACACGAGCAGGAATCAAAGAAGAAAATAATCCCCCAAATGAACACATAAATGTAATCTTAACAGTAATTGGGGGGGGGGGAGGTGCGCTGTAGGAGTAAACCAAACACAAAAAGGAGGGACAAAGGTGAAGGATTAACCACTAGCAAGCAAGCATTTTGTTACGACAATCGAAGGGAGGAATAAAAAGGCAATGGGCGGTCTGTAGACTCACAGAGTGAATACAGCATTTCTCGAAGGGATAGTGCATGTGCTGCCTAGGCTTGACCTAAAAACAGTTGTTCACTATGGACTAATTTTATAGACTATTCTCATGGTTAAGGCAAAGCAATTGCTCAACACAGTCAATGTAGAACATGGAACATAAAAGTTAGCCCCCTTAGATTAGAAAGTGTTTTAATAAATCCTTACAAAATAAAAAGGTCATAAACCAGCAAATGACAAAAAGTGCTCAGTATCCCCAGTGATCACACAGTTCAGTGGAACATTAACTGAGGATATCCATGTGTATGTACAAAAGGCAAACAACTCGGGTCAGAATCGCTTGGTTTCGGATTGTAAATTCTATAGCTCAGTCCTTCATTCATTTGATTTGCTCACAGCACCTACTAAATATCTTGTTGATGCTGTGATTTAAAAGGACCATTTGAACCCCTGTGCTGTTCCACTTTGATTTTTTTACTAACCCTCCTAAAATCCACTGGGTTTGATAATAATACTTACTTTACTAAGTTACTTTTTTCAGATGTGCTGCGCTGTGCTCATTCCAGGCGATAACCTTTTAAGCAATTAATAAGGTTGAAACATTGTTGACACTAAAGAGAACGGACAAGATTCCCCCTATAGGGAATGAAGTACTAAGCTGTGGGATTTAGACTCTAAAAATATATATATATACATATATATATATATATATATTTATATATATATATATATATATATATATATATATATATATATATATATATATATATATATATATATATATATATATATATATATATATATATATATATATATGTATATATATGTATTATCTCATAGTATAATTCCAGTGGCCCTATTTATAGGTTGGAGATATTAAATCAAATGAAAATCCTGTCCTCTTGGCTGGGAAAAGTCAAGCAGATTACCAAAGCTAGTTAATCTGACAACCAAATATGACATACTTTGAAAGATGTGATAATAGCCAAACTAATGGGACCTTCATGATGAAAATAATGAATTTCTTTGATGCAGCCAAGGAGAGTGGCCTTCTAAGCCCCATGTGGTCAGATGCAGAAATTATTTCTTGCCTGTAGATAAATCCTCTATTATTTAATAATACAACTGACACTGTGATCATCATTTTTCGCTGCACTGACACATCAAGAATATGCACTTGTAATGTAGGATGCATCATTGCTGTTAGTGGGTATAATAGCTACAATTGTCTATGTTAATCTTGCCAGACCAGGGCCACCTCGTATTGCTCATCTTAATGTTGTCAAAATATCTTTATTTGTGGGCTTCTTCAGTGAGCACACTACCTCTTGGATACATCAGAGAGCTTTTAAAGCAAAATATGGTGAAGGGAGGAATGTAAAATAGCAAAAACTCCTACAATAGTTTTTGTTGGATCTGTTTCTTAAGAGTTCTCCATAATTCAGTTACAGCTCAATACCAGGCACAATAATAGTACCAGGGTGTTAATAATTGATTGAGTCCACAAAACGTGAAGCAGCCCTGTGTTTCTTTTCCCTTGGGAATATACTCAATATACGAACCTCCCATGTACATGTAAGGTGCCGATCAGTGCAGGCAACTCCCTCCCAGTAGTGCTGTAATGTGGGGCACGACCACAACATATGTAAAATATCAGCGTCATGATGGCTACATTAGGGGCAGACCGCATCTAGTCTATGAAAATAACGATTCATCTTTTTGGGAGTTAAATATGCCATAGTACAATGTAAAATTGCATTAACTGGAATCTAGCTTTGCAAGGGACAAGTTTAGGGTTCGTCAGAATCATGTTTTGTTCCTTAGGAGTTCATGGACAGCCAGGTCCATCTCCCAGAGGTGTTGCCGTGTGGTCAACGCTATGGCAGTCTGCAGTATTAAGTGCATCCGCTGACCAACGGGTGAGATGACGCCCTTCTCACATGATGTGTAGATATTGCGTTTGTGGTTCTTCCGAAACGTGCCTCAGGGGGGAAACATCCTTTACAACGCAACTTTTACCACTCAGTGCCTTGACGACACAACTTTTACAACGCAAACCATTACAACGCATTGCGCTGGGGGGAGCTCTAGGATAGGGAATAGGTTTAATGTACTATCCAACACCTTCCCTACTATCCACGGGGACTGGAGTTGGAATGGTAAATTAAACTATTCACTATCCAGCGCCCCAAAGCACTATGCGTTGTAATGGTATGCGTTGTAAAACTTGGGATGTAAAAGCATGCGTGGTAAAAGCATGCATTGTAATGTCGTACATTCGCCTCAGGGCAACCCTTCCTCCTGTGTTAGTGTTTCATAAGTCTTGAGTGTATCGTCCCGATAGAGGTCCCCCAATGTGTGTAAGCCCGCTGCATGCCAATCCGGGAGTTCATCCAGTAGTGTCTTCCTGTTATCCCTGGAAGATGCAAAATAACTGGATTGCTGGGGCGTAAGGTGTAATATGTTTGGTGAGAAATAAGCAGCGACGGAAACAATATTAGGCCACCTGTAGCAGAAGAGGGAGAGGCCGGAATGTCTTAGAACAGGGGTGAAACAAATTAACGAGATTGTCCACTCTATAAGGAGGACTATCCACTGCTGTGTCCGAGATGTGTAGCCCCAACATCCAGTGGGCCACCCATTGTATCTGGGACGCTAAATATTAATGTTCCAGGTTAGGCACTGCTAGTCTTCCTTGGGCCAATGTTAAATACAGTTTAAAAACCGTCACCCTACAGCGAAATTTGTCCCATATAAGATTGCAAAGCATATGTTCAAGAGAGTGGAAGAAGGGCGGAGGGAGATACAGTGGCAGGTTGGTAAACTAATAAAGAAGCCACAGGAGCACCACCATCTTCATAATAGCGACTCTCACAGCAACTGAGAGAGCAAGTATCTTCCACAAAGACATCTGTGATGTTAGTGAGGTGAGTGCCCTTGTAGCAAATCCTGATAAGTATGATAAGTTCGTATACCCAAGTAGCGGAACATAGTCGGTTGCCAAGTAACTGGGGTACCATTAATTATGAGTGGCGAGTCAGGTAAGCTGGAAACAAAGGTAAACAAACAGGACTTTTCCCATTTTACATGGTATCCAGATAGGTGTGTAAAGCAATTGGGGAGGGTATGGCATCCGGAACAGAGCGGACGTCCCTGACATACAGCTGTAGATAATCCGCGAATAATGATATTGCATGCAACTCTTCACCCATTGGTATATCCTATTGCTCTGGCGAGCCACGCATAGCTAGAGCTAAAGGTTTAATAGCTAAGGAGAAAAGAAGAGGAGAAAGGGGGTAGTGCTGTCTGGTGCCTCTGCACACTCTTATCGGCTTCCGAGACGAGGCCTCCAGTTCGGACCCATAAGGTTGGTCTATCATAAAGAAGTTTCACCAAGTGCATATATCTGGGCTCAATGCTTTATTGCGGCAGGACCTCAAACAGGTAAGGCCATTCAATTGTGTTAAACACCTTTTCTAAACCAAGTATTAAACACCCAGACTGCAGGAAAGTATGAGGAGTATATTGCATTATTCGAAAGAGGCGGCGTTAATTAAAGAAAGTAGTATGCGCCGGAATAAACCCATTTTGTCCGTCATGTATCAAAGAGGGACCTAGTGGGGACACCCTTTCTTCCAACACCCCAGCCAGAATTTCGTAATCCTTATTGAGGATCACCAACTGGTGGTAAGAGCTCAGATGTACAGGATCTCTATCGGGTTTTGGTAAGGAGACAAGCGTGGCCTCGAAGAGAGAATCAGGGAGGTGTGAAGAAAGGAGTGCTTCATCATATACCCGCTGAAGAAGCGGGTCAGAAGGTCTACATATGCTTTATAGAATTCAGATGGAAAGCCACCTGGGACCAGCACCTTCCCAGTTGCAAGGGTACGCATCACAGTCCGGAGTTCAGAATAAATAACGGGGGCATCAAAGTCCAAACTTTGATCTGGGTCAGTATAGGGAAGGAGAGCTCTGATAAGAAGGAGCTGATATATGACACAGGCCCGCCATCATCGACGGGTAGAGCGAAACGCAATGGAGAACCAGCTCCTCGTGAATTTTGTGTTGCGTGTAGTGCATCTCGCCTCTGAGAGACCTCAGTGCAGTAATTGGTTGCGCCAGTCGCTCTTGGCGAATCAGCCAGGCAAGAAGGGACCCCAAACGATCAGCTGTCGCATGCACCCTGGTCGAGTGTGCCGCATAATTCAGACAACGCCATCATTCAAGTAGATAGAGAAAACTCATACAATAGACAAGTATTACTCATTAAAGTACTTTAAATTATAGAGCGGACCAATAGGCTTTACCAATGCTTGTTATACTGAGCAGGTATTGCTTATACAAGTGAGGGAGGAAAGGGAGGCATCTGAAATTCAGTTATTGCAGTGATGTTGCACTGGAAGACAAATATTGTGCACTGGTGTAACGTCACAACACTGGAGAGACACTGCCTGCTGCTCCCTCTCACACAGAAATATTAGTCACCACTTTGGCAGATTTCATTCACTACTCCTTTCAGTAGTAGTAATAGATTTCTAACAATATCACCACTACGGATACTATTAGTAGTGCTTGTCAAAATAATAAGACTATTAGCGCCACATTAATATTTTCTGGTTTTCTGTAAGCTGTAAAAGTAATGTTGTTTCTGTCTGGTACTAGTGACAGGTCTAATAGTAGTACTACTATCAGTGCTAAATGTACTACTTATATTAGTTCTAGTAGTGCTACAAATAATGCTAATAGCGGCAGGATTAGTGGGTCTGCAGCCTCTATCAGGAAGCTTGCACCACCTCTGCTACCGATTGCATCACAAGTCTTGCTCAACGACAGCTACCAGCAAGACATTTTAGATATGTGGGTATCAGCAGGATGGGGGGATCTCACCGAGGATTTAGTATAACACCAGAAAAACCCATCGGCGTAAAACACCCATTTGAACACTTATTTACACTTTTTTTTGCAGTTGTATGTAGCGCGAGCTCAACCTCGACCCAGTAGTTGCGCGCCTTACCTGAACACCAGCTACATTACACAAGGACACATTCATGGTTTTGGAGGCACGGGGAGATTAAGTGATTTGCCCAGAAACACAGAATTTTGAGCCGATGCCAAGGTTCGAACCTGGTTCACCAATGCCAAAGCCCACGTTACGGCTCATCCTCTACCGTTCTACACTTCCATAGTGTTTGAATAAATTACTTTAGGCTTTCGTTTGAACATTCCTAACGCGAAGTAGGTAAGACCCTTCACGAACCTTCTCAGGTGGTACCAGTGCCTGAATAAACCCTGTGGGGCACCCTAGGCAGTCAAAATTTCAGGGCCCAACTCGCAAATTATATCCTAATACCCAATGAACCAGATTTTTTTTTACAAAAAGACAGCTGCCAGAAGATGGCCTTTTAAGAGACAAACAGTTATGTGTACCTGATGTCTCAGGATTATGTACTTTAAGTTGTTAATGGTTACATTACATTAATGCAGTATTTTCTCAAGAGAGTCTTTAATGTAAAGTTTTCGTTTTTTTAATATGATTAGTTTTTTTCTATCTTTTGGAAACAATATTTAAATTGTAAATTTCTTTCAAGATCAAATCAATATTATTTGGATCCATTGTCACGGGCCCCTAAAAGGAGTGGGGCCCATCGACCAGTGCCTATTTGGTAATCTGAACTTGCGTGGCGCCTCAAGACTTTGGAAACTCCAACATTTTAGATAGGATTATCCTCTATGTGCCAACCTCAGAAACACATAAAATCATTTGCCTCCCACTACTTGAGAAGCACTGTTGCCCCCTGTATTTGATTTGTCTTGCATATAAGTAAGCAATATTGCAGATTGCAGTGAGCAGAGTCCAGGAAGTGGTAAGGAGACAGACTAGTGCTGTCTCTTCCCCAAAACAAAAGTTGTTAAAAAAACGATTTTGCCTTTCTGTGATTACTGTTGTTGCATGTGGTTGTTACAGTTTAAAATTGTATTTTTAACCTGCGTCTGATTGTATATTTTATCACCTGTTTTGTGTATTAAACTTGTGGTTTTACCTGCCCATGATTGCTTCCATTTAAGGTGTTGAATTGTGGGATTTGCAGTCCAAACTCTGTAGTTTATCCCTCTCATTCCTGGTGACAGTTCTGTTTTCCCTCCACATTTCTCCTTTGCTCTGTGCTAAGACCTGTTTGTTAAAACAGTGCACCCTCAGCCACCGTTTTGGGTTCACAAACCAGTGAAACCAGCCCCATACCTCCCCCCCCCCCCAGCAACAGGGATATTCTACATCAGAGGGTGCTTCTGTGAGCTGTTTATACTGTGTTTACTAGGGACTGTGCACTTTGTTTTTTGGCCAAAAGAGGGAGTACAGTTTTATTCAAACAGTATTGTTAGATTTCAAGTTAGGGAGGCCTTTACTTACAGAAGTCCTAAGTGTGGATTGAGCCTGTTTGTCTCTTAGGAGATTCTGAACAGGAGAAGCAGCCCCCCTTAACCCCCTGGCTAGCAAACCTTGTCTGAGGTCGCTAGGACCTTATATGGTCTGCTAGTGGTTGGTACATGTGTACACTGATTGGTGGTTGTATCTGGTGTTTCTATTGGATTAGGGTTAGTGTCCTCATTTGTCTGGTATTTGAGGGTTCTGATTGGTTTCTGGGTCTGTGATTCAATCAATGTAGGGTTGGGACTAGGGCTAGGGTTAAGATTTCTTTTGGAAGTAGGGACTCCTGTGCCATTGGTTGCTTGGACTTTGGTTGAGACTACTGGTAGGGCTAGGACCTCTATTGGACGTAGAGATCAGGGTTTTTTAACTGATTGAGTGATTGGACTAGGGCTAAGATTGGTTGTAATGTCCTGGTCTCCTTTTGGTTCTAGATTTTAGGGCTAGTGTTGTAATTGGATAGTGTTAGGGCTAGGGTTCCCATTGGCTGAAGGGGTCACCTGATTAGTAGGGCTATAAAAGACCAGGGTTAGGGGGTCTCAGCCCGGGCTTTGAGGCTAAGGGTGGAGAGGACAAGGGCAGTTGCCTGTTTGAGCCTGTTCAAGACTGACCAGGGCCAGGGCCAGAAATGCTGCCCATTAACCCATTTAGCAATACCCAGTCCACACCATCCACATCCACAAATGTATGGTACTTATGGATCTATATATTTAATCACTTTCTTCTAATTTAGCATTTCCAATGCACTACCTTATTCCTCAGCCTATACTTAACTCAATATATCTTCTAGCACAACCTTCTGACTCA
The DNA here is from genome assembly GCF_964261635.1 of Lissotriton helveticus. Lineage (NCBI taxonomy): Eukaryota > Metazoa > Chordata > Amphibia > Caudata > Salamandridae > Lissotriton > Lissotriton helveticus. The sequence goes on along the minus strand of NC_136063.1, from coordinate 288,893,367 downwards.
TCTCAAACATCTTTCTGCTACTCTTTCCAATGCATAACTCTATCTCTCATCCTATACATCTACCAATATATCCTCTACATCCACTCTCTCATTTATCCCAAACCCCATACCACTACTATGATCCCCAAAATAACCCTTTCTAGACTCTCTCCTACTCTACCCCTCCTTGCATCATCTGACACCTCTTTTACTATACCGATCCCCTAAAACAAACCTTTCTAAACTCTTCCCTTGGACCCCTCCCCTCCAAAACTCCTTTTTGCTCAACCAAAAGCCTCCTCACACAGCTAAAAACAACAACAACAAAAAATCTTTCACTCACTTATCCATCCACTATCCTTTTCAATTAAAATTAACAGACTAACATGTTCACTTCTCAAATTCCATATTCAACTATACTAATTCACCACTAATCCTTTATAGGTTCCGGAGTGGCATGCTACTCGCCAGAAAAGCCCTTTAACACCCATCAGGGGTAACATGTGCTACATGAATGCACACCTTTCTTCCCCTTTTATCCCTCCGCTATCCATCTCACTCCAAATAACTGACTAATATCCACCACTGAAATTACTTCATATTTCGCCATATTAATTCACCACTAATCCTTTAAGGGCTTCCTGAATAGCATTCCTCAACACCCCTTCATGGGTAACAAGTGCTATATAAATACAAACCTTTTATCCTCCTCTATCCTTCTGCTATCATTCCAAATCCAAATAACTGTCTAACCTATCCACCACTTAAAATGTACTTGCATGTTTCACTATACTAATTCAACAATAATCCTCTATGGGTCCCGGAGTAGTGTGCTACTCACCGAAAAAGCGATTTGACGCCTCGTCAGGGGTAGTAAGCGCTATATAAATGCAATTACAATGCAATCTTCAAAGCCTCCTACATCACGGATATTCCAATACTTTACCTGTACTGATACAAGAATGTTTTCCTAGTAACCAATCTTATTTTTTGGTTTCCTACTTGCGAATCATTACTCATATAAATGATGCGTTTCTTTGTCATGTTGGTCAGAATCTCTGTTTGTTAAATGAACTATATCCATATATTTCTTTCTATACAGGTTCAATTCCGTAGACAGTTAGTGGCAGATTTACAAGGAAGTGCCACAGGGCGGCAACGCAAGCCCTTGGCTGCGCCACGCTGCGGAACTTCGAAAGCACAGGAATGCGACATATTTACAATAACATGTTACATGTCTGTGCTCTCCTCTGCGCTGGGGCACAAACTGCTGCCATGCGCCAGCGCAGGCGCCCTTGCACCAAGGTGCAAGGATGCTTGCTTCATGGGGAGATTGTTTTTGTAAATATGGAGCAGCAAAATGAGCCTCCGGTGCATCACAAAAAGTGACCTACTGGTTGCGCAGAGGGCTTGTAAATCTGCCCCTTAGTTAACTGTGCTGTGCTCCACGCAGGTGTTTTCATTTGGTAGCGGGCGCGCTGAACATGCATCTCGAAATTAAATTTTACCAATATATTGCAAAGTGGAATTATTAATTCTGTAACGCAGCAGAACACACAATGTAACAACCTACAGGGTTATTTGTTAGTTGTGCTCCATAACCGCTAGCTTTGACTACGTGATTATACTAAGATACCATTTGTAGCTACTACATACTAGCCACTTACTAGCTATGGTATGTATACATTTTAGATTTGTATGCCTTAGTTAAGTTATTCCACGTTTATCCCAGTTAGTTTAAAAGTATACTTCTTACGAGCCCAGCTTTCCATTCTCCGCACATGTTTTCTAGTTCTTCCCTGTCTTCTGCACTGTTAGCTGCTCTGTTAGCTGCTTCTGCTGTCTTTATGTTTGTTATTCTGCACAGAGAGTATGCAAATTAAATAAACTCGACCTCATGAACGTTGGGTTACTCACAAAGGGAACTCAGGCCCTTTCCCATGGGTCCTAACCCAAGGAATGCAAGAGCCATGTTGACGGCTATTTACAGCATTTAGAAATTGCGTTCTGGAATTGAACGGACATCCGGCATACTAGCCACGTTCTACACCTTGGCATGACCTTTCCCCATATGAGACAGGTTATATTGCCAGACAGGGCGCACAAATGGCACACCGAACCTCTGGCCTCGCAAATGGGAATTAGATAAATGACATGGATGCTGTGACAAGTTAGGGCTAATTAATCCATTACAAATAACCAATAATTTTCTATCAAAGCAGTTCCGGAAGAATTTAAACATTCATGTAAAATGTATTTTTAGAATAGTAGTGTTTTGTATTATTCAGGCTAATGTTGAGCCTTGGTCTAGCATGAAACAGAAATTTGATTACGTTAAATTTACTCTGCATTTGTTTATACTTTGTGTTCTTGTTTAGTTCAGGTTTCCTATTTCCTTCTTTGATTTTATAGCAGACTTGCATGCATTACGTTTATTAGAGTTCTCAGTGAAGGCCATGTTACCAGTTACGTGTTATTTCAGGTTGCATCATTATCACTGATAGTTTAAAGTACATCGTTTTAACCTGGTACAGCCTGGCACAGACAAGCTTCAGGACTGGACCTGTAGGCACTGGCAGGCACTGGTGCATGCAGAAAGAGTGCAGCTGGAATCCTACTACATTAGTTCCAGCACCACCAGGCTGCCCAGCGCATCGCGAGGGCCACTGAGGCAGCACGGAGGCTGAGGATGCATGCTTGTGAAGGCAACAGGCGCAGTAAATGACTTGCACAGCATCCATATCACCAGGGCAGAGAGGAGCCGCCTGTTTGGTGTTGAGTGATGATAACTGTCTGCAAACACAAAGTAAAGCAAGAGCTTGCCCGGTGCAGTCCCTTTCCTTGGCACTCAGTCTCCGCCTCATCCCCTGTCAGTCTTTTGCTGAGTAAAGGATGCCCCCTTCTCTCCTGTTCTACTGGCTGATATGAGACGCAGTACATAACACCATAGTCTGCTCACAGTCTAGCATGCAGCAGAAGCAGGCAATATGGGACTGTGGACTAAAAGCAGCTGTGGCAAACATGTGTATAGCAGCCCTACACTGTACAGAGGGAGTGAGCTCAGCGAGTGGCCCCAATACTTTCCAATATATTAGGCGCCCACATCCAAGCAGTGTTGGCTGGTGATCTTTCAAAGCGCTGGGAAATAAATATAGACAACTACAATGCACTGCAGAGGAAAAGAACTGTAGCTCCACTGGCTAGGCAATCCTCCCCAGCTACAAACTCGAAATTACTATAAAAGTGGCCCTGCTGGCTTCCAGCATAAGAACACTGCTGGACTCAGAAAGGATGAGGAGAGCTGCACCTCATGTGGGCCTCTGAAAGAAAGCCTGCACTCAGGAAGACTGCACCTGCTGAACCACAATAGGACTTTAGAGAGAGATGGATTGCTCCTACTGCCGACTTTATTGTGAAAGATGCCAAGGGCTGGACCTGCTCCCACTTCTGTCAAGGACCAGTGAATTGACTCCAAGGACTAGTTAGCTAGCCACCTGTTAAGCTTCAGGGGCACAAAAGCTAAAGAAAACCTGCACCTACAAAGTACCCAACTCACCAGTAGTCACTGAATTTGCCCTGGACATCTCTGGAGTAGCCCGTGAGATTGAGTCCTAGTCCCTCAAGAGGCTAGTCAAGGGTCCTGGACCCTTGGCTGTACTATTTCTCCCTAAAGAACCCCAACTTGCAAGCCAAAATCAAAAGATAATGTTTTTTGGGCATACAGCCTGAAGCTCATATTTGTATTTTTTATATATTTAAAGATAAAACTATACACTATTTTTATAAATTGGAGTGGGGCTTTCATTGTGTTGTGTTTCTTACTTATTGACAGGTTTGATACTGATAACTGCTTAACATTTGTTTTTCTTTGAGTTAAGCCTGACTGGTCTGTGCCACAGGACTGAGACAAATAATGACATGTCCAACATTTTCTGTACTGAGAGCTACTTATGTTCAAGGAAACGCAGTGAGAGCTACTAATATTATTAGTATTGTATAATCTCATTTTTCTTAAATATGTATAATAATACAACCAAGCAAAAGCTTTCTAAAATAATATGCTGAGATGGACACAGGTGAGTTACTCAGGGGGAGCTGGAGAGCTACAGTAGCTCACGAGCCACTGGTTGCAGACCTTGTCTGATTTAAAGAACCGTAACTGAACTTGACACAGAATAGTGACATTATTACTTGATGAGGTGTCATAACCATTCAACGATTATTTTCACATGGAACTGAGGGGCATATTTACAAAGAAGTGATGGTGTTAGCCTTTTTGGCTTAAGGGTGTGCTCCACACTTCTGAAACACAGGGCGGTATCGTATTTACAGCAATACGGTGCAGACCTGCTTTTCCCCTCTCTGCGTGTGCTAATTTTAGCTGCGTAGCACCAACTAAGGCACCCTTGCACCATAGTGCAAAAGGCCCCTGCGTTGGGGAGAATGATGGTTTATGTGAAGGAAGTGACACCATCCACACAAAAAACAATCATGCAGGGCGTTTTGCTGTTTCTATGTGTGCTGCAAAATGCAGCACACATAAAAACAGCAACAACGGGGAGAAATAACACATTTCTCCTCTTTTGCCTTGTTAAGAACAGGTTTTTTTTGGTCTTAATTTTGGTGCTTCCCCCTATTTACGCAAACCCTTGTAAATAGGGGGCAGTGTCAAAATTAATTTGTGTTGCAGAGTAACACCTACCTCAACACCCATTGCCCATCCCTTTCACACTAAGTATAGCATGAAAGGGTGCCTTATTTACGAGTGGCTTAACACTGCCTGGTAAATAAGTCAAAGCCGGTATCGCCACAGGAACGTCTTTAAAAGTGTAATTCCTGTGGCAATAGAGACTTGTAAATATGCCCTTGAGAGCTATCTTAAGTGTGCTATGTGTTATAGCAGCAGTACATAATTCTACCAACAAGTAATGCAGATGTAGCTGAACTTCTAACCAATCAACCAGATGTGGTGTGGTGATGTGAGAAGGAAATGAGACAACAACCACTGTACAGATCTCTGAGTTGTAAAAAAAGCCATTGTATTTGTAGACTAACCTCGCCCCCACTGGTTCACCTTTCAGTGCTCCCCTCAAGAACAGCGCAAACAGGTAAACATTATGCTTTGACTTGATACTTATCTGCAGGAGAGTAAAACATGCAATGGCGTTACTTTAGCTTCAAAATCTAAAACTGTTCAGATTACCTCGGGTGCTGTAGTTCTACAATGAGATTGATGAAACACTAAACTACAAGTACCAGAATGCAAGCGAAGAACAAGGTTCGATGACTTGACATGAGCCAGCGTAAGACATGTTGAAACCTGGTTTCTCAAATCACTCAAGAGTCAATGGTCCATGCACTAGTAACTTATCCAGGTCAGGAATTGTATTTGAATTCTAGCACTTCTTGTCCTGATTTAATAGTGGGATTAAAAAGGAAGGCAAAGCTCCAATGCACAGATAAAATCATGGACTGGATAAGCTAAGTGCGCAAGCACCTGGGAAACTTGAGAGCCCTGATTTCGCAATTACACTCACTGGCTGTGGTGTAAAGCACAGACGTTTCTCGTACAATGCTGAGTGCTTCACAATTGTTCATTTGCAAAGTTTCAAAAGAAGTGATGTCATAAGAAAAACCGTATTGGAAAATCCTACCATGTTTGCTCCTCTTCTGCTCTTTCCTTTTGGTCTGGTTTTTATTTTTTTGTAGTATGTTATAATAAATCCATGAGTGTCTTCTTCACGGTCAGTCCTGCAGCAGAAACGCACCCTCCTGCCCGACAGTTCTCAAAAAAGAAGGAACTTGAGATCTGTCCAGTTTCTTGTGCTCGTACAATTTCCCCTCTAGTCATTTGTCTCCTTAGAAACCACAATGCTCAGCTCAGCCTCCTCCAGGTTTTACCAATGACATTAAACCTTTTACCTGCAGAAGCTTGAGCATTCCCCTGCAGGGCACGGCAAAGGCTGGAACCAAATCTGAAGCTACCGGAAGCCACAGAATGAGTTAGATGTCACTGAAATCTCATACTTACACAAACTATAGAGCCCGACTCGATTGGATCAGTCTAAGAACTCTCTTGTCGACCTAAGGAGAAAAGAATCCTGTTGCTTTAAAGAACTCTCAGCCACCAGGGGTACCCCTTGGTGGCATGCTTCATCATAGAGTTTCTTCCCTTCTGTACAGAATGGAGCATTCTACAACCTGAGAGATGCACAGGAGGACCTTTTTTGGAAAAGAAATAGGGTAGTGAGTGGGGGTACGGCCACTCTTTAAAGATACCTGCTTGGTAACCCTAACGTTTTAATGTGGGAGTCAGCCTGTATGGATAAAAACTGAAAAAGTCCCAGGGCTACAGTTACCCCTGCTTTATCTTAGGGTCATGTTTCTGCCATTAATGTCCCCAAACGCTTGTGGCTTTCATCAGGACCGATCATACTACCACAATTGACATTTGTTCCATAGTGCGGACGTAACCTTTGTATTTACCATACATACGTCAAGCCCACCTAAACCATCTACTTGGTGTCCATAAATAGGTATATATATTAAGGCAATTAATAAAGCTCCATAGGTACAGGGAGGAGAGGCATACATGTTGTCACACAGACTCCATGCTACACGCCTGGCCTGCTCACCGAAAATACCTCCATCCATGCATGCAGACCTCAGAGGAGGGTTACCCCATGCTCTACAGCACCTCTTCCCTCCCCCAAATTTGTTTATGGGAAATTAAATCTCATATATGGGTATACACAGGAGGCGATGGCAGATAATGATGATCTAGGCAGTTAAATCAAACATCACTAACATTTACAATGTATGCACAACTTTTTCTGGTTTGCAGAAGTAAGGTCCATTGGTCCTCTGAAGTTATCGACAAGCATGATGGATATGATGAATGGGAAGTGATCCACTTTAGATTAACTGATTTGTCTATTAACCATATGTACATGCAATCATTTATTGTTACGGACAGGGAGTGGTGGGTGGACGCCATTGAACATTACGCCTGGTTTAGTCGTAGCTGGACAACAGAACATGCAATACGGAGCTGTGGCCCTCAAGCAGGGATGAGTTATAGAATATGTAAATAGTTACTATAACAGAACTCTCACATGCGCGGGCAGCTCACCCTGCCCATGGATTTTTGCTTTTCATTCTGGGACTCGCAGTCCCGATGAACCATTGCAGAATGAGGGCCAGAACACAAAGCAGAACGACTCCATGAGTAAACCTCGAGAGCTCCGGCAAAACCATTGAAATCTGGCGAGGTGTTTGGAAACGTTGACATTTGAGGCAGCTGGTGGTTTCGAATGTACCGTCGACCCTAGAATGATGAACGTCGTTTTTTTTTGTTTTTTTTCAGAGTTTTATATAGCGCGAACTAGACCCGAACCGAATCAGGTATCAGAGCGCTTTACATAGCACCAGTTACGTTACATGAGGACACACTTTCATTTTAGGCACGGGGAGATAAAGTGATTTGCCCAGAATCACAGGAGGTTTTTTGGCGTCGTTACCGAGACTCGACTCCCCAGGTCCGAGGTTGAGCGCCCTAGCCGTTAGGCCAACTCCTCTGGGTTGCTTCTGGTAATGGTTTGGATAGCAAGGACCGGGCTGATGATCTGTGTGTCCGTGCTGAAATGTATCCATTATAAGTTTCTCTTATTTTGCAGGGGGATAACACTTAAACATTTCAACATGTTTGATTTTAAATTCAGTGCTGCAAAGAAGTGCAAGCACACTCCGAACTACCGTGCGAAAGATTAGCAACAGGCTGGCAACAGAGGAGCGTGCGTGGGTGTTTGTATTGGAACATTCGTGACATATTTGCTGTAATCAGAGGAAGTGCTAAAATCCCTTACCTATAATATTCGAGTAGCCTGCAATTACCAGACGCGCTAAATGCCACATTAAGGCAGGACAGAAATATATATTTAGGAAGAATGTGGCCCTATACACTGTTGCCCAGGACACAGATTTTACTACTCCACTTACATGTGTTATAGTATTGATAATTGTAGGTTTAGAATGGGTTTTTTTACCGTCGGAAAGTAAACAAGTAGCGCGTGCTGCATTCCGTGGGCTCGTGTCCGTTGCTTTGTAGCCAGAGAGCTGGAAGGCACAGCGTTGTGTTGGTGTTGCTGCCTGTTGGTGTGGGTTCTGGCAAGCCAAAGCGAAGAATGAATGAATTGCCTCCCACTGAGGCCCTCGAGGGAGCTACAATGAGTCTTACAGAAAATGGTGTCGAGAAGCATTATCTTCGCCCTTGACAATGGGAAGGGTATTGGCTACTTAGAGCCGCGGAACGACAGAGATTTAAGTATGTGCATTGTAGTATTATAAGTTCTCATGAGATGCTGCTCATTTCATCCCTTTATGCCCTCAATTTCTTCCCAAGATTGTAAATAAATAAATCTCTCTATATCACAGATTTCAAGAATCCAATGCACATGAGTGACTTGCTGAGCCAGTCCAGGAATGACAGTGTATTCTGGGATTTGTAGCCCTTATTTTAAGGTGGGATAAGTAGGAGCACAAATCTCAGGATGTAAAGCAAGAACCTGGACCGAATGAACTACTCTTGAGTGGACCAAGGAAACTTTGGAGCTCTGCTTTATGCAGAACGGAAGGTTCATTCTAGCTTAACAAGCGCGTCTGTGTTGAAGCCCCAAAGTTGGAATGAGACCGGATTAGTGTCCCATTGGTTACACAGCTTGGTGTTAGGGTCAGCATGAGACACTGGTTAGTGCTGGTTTGAGGTGGCCTGATCCTTTTGCGGCATTCCTTGGTACAGATTGGCCCCATGCTGACAGGCAACTAGTGTTAAGGATCCTGGCAAGAGAACAGTATGTGGGCACGCTGTTGTAGGTGAAGGTGCCGACAAATATACATAACATGTTCTAAAAATCTTTTTCAACAAACTTGTTTTCTCGATTTTTTCCAAATAAATGCCATTCCCTTCTAGTCCAAGCCCTGTAGTCTATTTTCCCAAGGATCATCCAGATTTGTTATTTCCCTTTCACATAAGGTACCTTCCAACTCCCCCCAGTTCTCTTGCAACTACGCTCTGTGTCTTGCTTGCAGAGGAGATTTATCCTTCCCCTCATTTCTCTATTCTCTTTCATCTCTCTTCATATGCGCAAGCTTAGCCGACAGTAGGTTAGGTATTGGCCACTGTCAGCTACAGTGTTGCCAGGTATACCCTCAAAATATTTAGACCGGGGCACTATAATGCCATAGATAGGGAAACTGTTGCTAAAAATGCTTCTGATACAATGGGGGCAGAGCCTGCCCTGCCGTCATGCCGGAGGCAGCGTTGCTGCACAGCTCCACTGCCAACTTGTGACTCCCCAGCCCCTTACAGTCCCCACAAGCATGTGATACTGCACATTCTGGGGGCCTCTGGATGCTGCCATACTGGGGGTCATCACAGTCTCTGAGACTAGTGCAAAACTGCGGGGGAGAGCAAGGTGTTGCCCCACAATACCTATTTTTTTCCTCTTGTCGGGGCGTTGTTTCTGGTTCAGATACATCAATCGTCTCCTTCCACATCACCCTTTTTATTTGTAATTCGTTGGTAACAAACTTGGCAAAAAGTTCACAAGTATCCCATTGACCTTTTACCTATGAAGGGTGGCCTTGAATGGCCATCCAGGCGATGACTTTGTGCTTGTTGGTCAGTCTCTTGGAGGGGACGATCGCCTATATGTGGTCCGCTGTGGCACAGGGGAGGGTGCCGATGGGTTCGGTGATGCCCCTTGTACTTATCTGGCATTGGACGATCTTCGAAGTCTACGTGGCTGGTGCAGCAGCCTCCAGTCCGACCACCTTGATGAACTTCTCCACTACTTTGTAGACCCACAGCGTCTCCCAGTTGTAAGGGATGGCGCTCACTCACTCTGCCCATCCGAGGCGCCTCCACGTCGGCAACAGGAAGAAGCGTGCCATCAGAAAGCCGACGTGTCTCTCATCTTGGGTCCTCAGGGTGCTCCTCATGCAGGGGCAAGTGAAGATTCCCCTCAGGATGGTGGCGATGTCTGGCACTCCCTTGCCTCCCTTGTCATGTGTCTTGAACATCACCTCCCTCTTCACTCAGTCCATCTTTGAGCTCCAGATGAGTAGACCATCATTGTTGTGATGGCCTTGGCCGAACGAGTCTGCAATGGCCACACTTGAGCGATGTACTGGAGCACTGGCAGGGTCTTTTGCACAGGACCAAAGACTTCCCTTGAATCGTCAGCTTCCAGAGACTCCAGAGTCTCAGCTTTTGCTTTGTCTTCACCAGTCTCTCTTCCCATGTCTTCTCTGCAGCACCTTCTCTGCCGAACCAGACTGCAAGCATCTTCAGGAAGTTCTGCTTGATGGAGAATGGCAGTGGTTCTCTGGTGGGCTTCCAGTGGCCAAAGAGTAGGGTTTCCGACTTGGCACTGTTGATCTTTGCTCCAAACTCGGTGCATGTCCTCCCCAGCTCCTTCACAGATTGTCCGTCTGCGCCAAAGACCGAGACATCATCCATGTAGAAGGAGCACTTCACTTCACCCTTTCTGTTGCTTCCTGGCGCTGTCACTTCTCTGAGGTTCTTGGTCTGTTGGATGCGGAGAGCGAGGAACTCTATCACGCAGATGAACAGAAGAGGGGCGAGTGGGCAGTCCTGCCACACCCCTTACCGGATGGGGAAGGGGTTGGATTTCCAGCCATTTACCAACACCATGCTAGAGTTATCGCTATACATTGTGGTCACCACATCACAGAAGGATTCTCCCAGTCCCAGTGCTCTGAGTGTTTGGTCCATGAACTCATGGGAAACGTGGTTGAATGCCTTTTTGCTGATCTAGGCTGACCAAAGACCATCAGAACCTTGATGTACTCTATCATGTCCCAGTCCAGGGCCAGACTGTCCACGATTTGCCGACCCAGTTTCCCACAGGACCCAGTATCACACAGGGTGACTATCTTTGCAATCACTTTCTTAAGGCAGTTGGCCATCACCTTTGCAAGAATTTTGCAGTCTACATTAAGGAGTGAGATGGGCCTCCAGTTCTTGAGGTCTTCTCTCTCTCCCTTCTGTTTGTACAAAAGTGTTATCATGCCTTCACACAGGGATTGCAGCATACTGCCCTTGCACACCATTTCCTCACAGAGGTCCGGCATGTCCGGCCCAAACAGGTCCCTTAGTTCAACATAAAGTTCCACCTAGAGACCGTCATTTCCAGGGGTCTTACCCCTCTTGGAGGTCATAGCGGGCAAGTGCAGCTCTTCCAGGGTGAAGGGGCATTCAGGCCCTCTCTCTCTTCTGGTCCCAGTGTCTTTGAGATGCCCTCCAGAAAACTATCCGCCTGGGCTCTCTCTGACGACTTTTGTGAGTAAAGCTCACCATAAATGTCTGTTACGACTCTCATGACTTGCTCCTTCTCACTTTGGAGGTTGTCCTCCGAGTCTCGAAGCTCTACCAGCCCCCCCGAGCTCGAGTTTGTACAGTTGCTGCAGTTTGCACTGCAGCTTCCTAACCGACCTCTTCTTTTCCCGTGCAGCAACCCTGCTTCCATCGTGGCCCCACAATACCAATGCAGGACCTGTGGGTCTCATTGTGCCTCATCCATGCCTTCCAGGTCTGGCACAGGGAGGGTAGTGAAGCGTGCCTCACGCAAACGGTGGCCACCTCCTCCCGCCGGCTAACCTGCATCACGATCTGATTGCTGCGGGCTGCGCCCCACTTCTTGGGCATACCCTTCACATTCGCATCGGCCCAGCAGGGCCTGAAGCAGCACACAGGGACAGTTTGCCTGGCTTACACCCCCGTCTGGAGCATCATGCTTTCTGCTGGGGGCATCCATATGGAAAGGGTGTGGCCCCATAGTTCCCATTGGAGAGCTCCTGGGGCCTAATGACTGGAGGCAACATACAGCACCATTGCACCCAGCAGCCCGGAGATTGGGCTCAATTACAGTACGTGAGGGGGAATTCTGGACTTCTCCTCCTCCCCTTTTCACTGTTTGATAACATTGGTGTGCCTGCTGAATGCTCCTTACTGCATTTGGTGGGTGGGAGATGCTACGAGGTAGTGCTTGTTTGAGGAGTCTGGTGTACCCTGTGTGTCGGTGGATGTTCACCGGTGCCTTGCCTTGCCTGACAAGCTTGTGAGCTCCCTGCTGACCCTACTGCTCTTGTGAGTTGACAGATGTGCGCTGGAACGTGGAGAACATTGAGGTTGCCCCTGTTGAGTGCGCAGTATGTGATATCCTTGCCCGTGAATGACAGTGGTTGCCCCTCGGTGACTGCACTGGCCTCTGCCAGCCCGCCTATCTCCGCCACTCACTCTGTGGAGGTGTCGTTCCCACTGTACCCAGTCGCTGGGCTTTGCCATGGCTTGACTCACCTTGTAACAGCACATTATGGTTGCTCCGAAAGACTGAAGGATGATGCTTTGGTGGGCATCTCCCAAGAGGGTATCAAGCAGGGTACCGGAGGTGGTGAGACTTCACAACTTGATGGCAAGTTTGATAAACTGGTGGCGGCAATCAATGTTATTGAAGAGCAGTTGGGAGGCTAAGATTGACTCTATAGTCTTGGAGTTGGGCCTCATCCGATAGGATTCAAAGAAAATGTCAGAATTAGTGTCCACCCTGGAGACATCCATCCAAACCTTGGTGCCAAAGACGTTAAGCATGGATCGTTGCCTCACCAATTTGAAGGCCCAATTTAATGGCTAAGAGGCCAAGCTTGATGCTTAAAAAACAACAACAACTTGTCGGGTTTGAGGACCTAGTAAAAGGTATGGGTATGGTATCTGATCAATTTGATCAAAGATTGCCTTCAGGAAAGAAAGATTTCTTTCTTGAGTCCCCTCACTCACCAGGGTCTCCCCACGGTGACATGCTTCTTCATTGGGGCCATCCCAGTTCTCTAAGAACGGCATGCTGCGACTTGCGGAAACTACGTAGGAGCACCTATAATGGAAGAGTAGTGCAATGTGTGGTGGAGTGGTTAAGTGATTAAAAATACATTGCTAGTGGGATGAAATACTTTATTATAGCTCCTAGGTAGGTATGTCTAAAATGGGCTGTTACACAAAAGGACTAATTATTAATGGGTTAGCAATTCAGTGTATGATCAACATGTTTTGAGCCTACCCCTAGCTCTTCATCAGGACCACACAGGGACCAGCCCTGTGTATGCCAATCCTAATAATCCTAAATATGGAAATAATGAATTAATAAATTCAAATGAAAAAACGCTGCAACTAATAAAAGCATGCGTGTTATACATACGATCACTATGTCACGTAGTATGGCGGCAAAAATGAAGGAGAATAGGTTAGGTGGCAGCCACCACTCTCTGATAGAGATACTGGGTATACAGTACAACATACCTCCATGCTGGTGGAATGCTCCTTAATGGTGTGTGCAGTCTTTCAGGCTCAGTGAGTGGTAGTAACCTAAATAGGTAACAAAAGTGCTGGCCAAAAATGCTGCATGGTGGTCAAATGTATATTAAAACACAACAAACATGAGGTGATAGTACACATAACACATACATAAATAAAATAAGGGGAATGATGGTCGCCCCAGGTTGGTAACACATAGTTAATTCTAAGTAAAACTGTGCCTCATGGACGCGAAAGGGGCGAGGTCTCACTGAAAGTAATATATGTGGGTTTGGGGAAGAAAAGACCGGTAGTCAATTGTTAGCGTTGGTCGATTTTGTCCATCAATACTTCTCAGAAGAAGAGGTAGATCATTGCAGCCATGATACCCTAGACAGAAACACCTAACAGAGATAGTAGCGAGGCCAGCCAATGCTGGGACGAACTAACAGAATTAAAACGGAACCAAATTAAGGCACTGGTCAATGGAATAATGATGGCGGAATACCTCAGGGCGAATATTGCCCCAAGAGGTCTAATTGTGAGAAACAAACCATTCATATTCCAGAAAGACAAATTGTTTAAAAAAGATTGGTCGCTAATCTCCTGGCACTGCACCAGGGATTGGCTGGGGCTGATAATAGAAACAGCAGCACCTCTCTCAGAGGAAATTAAAGAAGGGATCCACACACTAGAGGTACGTCTAAAATCAGATCAGAGTACGACAGAATTGAAAAAATCCCTTGATGAGCTAAACAAAACCACAACCAAGTTTGAGATCGGTCTGAAGGACACGAAGTATGTCAAATTGAAGAAGGATCAGAAACAATTCACGCATGAGAAAACATTTCCCTACATCAGGGAAGATTATATACCATCTGAAAGGAACCCTGGTTACAACACTGACAGTGACGGAACAGATTCTGGGTCAGATGATTCAGACCCCGGGCCTAGCAACAGAAGCAACTACAATCAGAGATACAGGAGACCACGTGGAAGTCACATGAGGTACCAGAGAGGACAGACTTTTCACTGGCCCCCATACCTGGGCCCCCAGACATACGGTCCTCCCCACCACCTTTCTTCTACAGACCGCACCCGTTTCTGCAAGCATACCCACAACAGCAATACCAACACTGGGACCACCCCCAGGAACAACAGAACCAGTCTTTTTTAGGAGGGGGCAAGGGGACCCAGAGAGGCAGAAACAAAAGAGGGCAGCAAGTCCAATGGGCCCAACCACTGGAGACATTGAGGAGCCACACACGGGGCATGGGTCCACCAGAAAACCCATCAACAAGCAATGTACCAGCCAAGTTGTGAATCTATCAAATGTGACACTGACACCAACCCAATTGGCAATCCTTGAAAAAGGATTGGGGTTTGTACCCACGCCAACCATTGACAAATTCAAACTCTGTTGTGAGTTGAAAGAATTCATACGAAAAATAAAACTGGAAGTATTCTTCAAGGATAAACCACAAACTGATGAGCCAAGAAGCGACACCGGTTTGAAGAAGAAATCGAATTTCACACCACCCACAACGAGCCTACCAGTCGAACTTTTGACCTTTGAAAAGGCGGTGATGAAGGAAGTCACCAAATTGAATCCACAAACCATCACAGTGTTTCATAACACTAGTGTTGGACTTGACCCTTTTGGCAGGTTCACCCCGAAACTTTTTGCATTTTCCTAGCCTGTTTCTGTAACCTGGTGTTGGTGATTTTAGGCCTCTGCACACTTTTTCACTGTGGTCCAGTGTAAAGTGCGTGCGCTCTCTGTGTATGTGTGGTGAGAGTGGCCTGCCCTCCCCTAGGACTGCATGGGGTTATGTGTGTCCATGGTAGTTCCTGATGTGTGGGAAGTGCAGGGTCGAGTTTGGTATGTGCGAACCCGTGAGATTAAATGCTGCGCGATGATGTGTGCAGATTTATTGTGTCTAGTGGAGAAGTGCCACTTCTAGAAGTTGGCATGTCTGTGCAGTAAATGTGAATTGACTGTCTACCTTGTGATTGGTTGGAGCTGGATGGTGTGTCTGGCTCCAGGAGTCAGGATGGGTCTGCCCGGTGGTGAATGGGGAGATCTGCATGTTGATGGCAGGGAGGAGTTGCACCTGGGACCTGAATAGGGCTGTGCCTCCCCTCCACAATGCTGGCTCCACCCCCTGTGGTGCGTCTGATGTCCCTAGCCTGTCCTGTGAATAGGGAGAGGGGCTGAGCAAAACAAAGTGCTCTAAAACCAGTTGTAACTGGTTCTCTCCTTGCCCTACAGCTTAGACAAAGGAAATATGTGTATAAAAAGGAGCTGTGACCCCATGTAAAATGTTCAGTTCTTGGTGTGCTGTTCCTGCGAGGTGTGTTGCTGGTGGGGCCCAGGAGGGACCGCCATGGGGGATGCCTCCCTGCTGGAGGGCCCTTTGTGCTGGCCCCTGGGCTCTGCCTTGCCCTGGATACCTAAAGGACTTTCTTGGAGCTCCTAGCGCCCTGGAAGCGTTCTATTTTAACCCTGCAGCGCTGGGCTGCAGCGTGTGCGAGGGATTCTCCCTGCCTGGGGATCCCCCTCCTCGTGCTCATTGCGGGTGCCCACCCCGCTTATTTTAATCATTACTGGCAAGTGCCTACCCTGCTTGTCTCATTATTGATGCGGGTGCCACCCCACTCCTATAATTATTTAACTTGCGCGGGTGCCCACCCCGTGACTTTGCCCGCAAGTTTATTTAAATTCAAGCAGGTGCCCAACCCGCATTTCACCGCCGCGGCCCGAGCCGCGCTCTAAGGTTTTGCCGAGCACCAGGTGCTACACCGGCCCGAACCGAAGTCAGGCGGCTGTGCCTGACTCGGGGCGGGCCCAGGGCGCATCATTTCTGCTTCCCCCTGCGGCTGGGGAGAAGCCGCACAGAGCCCCGCGGGCTCTTTTTCAAAAGTCCCGGTCCCTAGACGGGGGACCGGGTGAAGATGCGCCCCATCCTGGTGCCTGGTGCATGTGGCGGGGCTCCCTGGAGGGAGGGGAGCTCTGGAGGCAGTGTCCTGCGCTGTCCCCAGAGAGGGGATGGCACCACCGGCAGAGAGAGACCAGCCCGGTAAGGAGGGGGGTGTTCCTGTTTCTTTCCCGAGCGGCCCCACTTGGCAGCGGGTCGCTCCAACGGTCTGCACCATCTCTTTGAAGAGCCTATGAGTGGCTCTACCCTGGTCAGAAGTGCTGACTCGGGCCCAGAGGGGCCCATGCTTTCTTGTCGGTGACCGCCCACCGTTCCCCCACCGTTGCTGTTGGCCCCATGATCCCCAGAGCCTAGAGGGCTCTAACATTTGGCCAGGTTTACTTAAAGGGCCCTGTGGGGTCCTCAGGGTTCCGTGCTACCCCAGTTTGGCAATCTTATTTTAGGAGCCAGAGTGCTCCCAGGCACATGTTGTTTCCAGAGCCTCGGTGGCTCCAACGTTTTGCATAATTTATTTAAGGGCTACTGAGAGCCCATGCCGCAATTCTTATTTTACTGCTGCCCAGCAAGTAGTGGGCAGCTGCACCGTTTAGGACTTTTGATTTTAAGGGGAAATGTCTTTTTAATCCAGGAGTGAGACACACTCCTTCACCCCTACTTTGGCCTGCACAGCTGCGCAGCACTTAGTGCCAGCTGCAGCGTTTGGCCCCATGTGATGGATCTCAGCTACCCAGCAAGTAGTGGGCAGCTGCAACGTTTAGGTTTGCGCAGATGGCGCACCCCTGACTGGCGCTGCTTGGCAGCGCGCCCTGACATTCTGGACACAGGGCATTTGAGCCCCTCTCTGAAGATGGCCAGTTGGCCAGGGGGACTGGGTGATGTATAGGGTGCAAGGCCCTAATGTGATTGATGTGCTCATACAATGTGGTGCTAGGAAATGTAATGCATTTAGGATGTTTTGCGCACCCTGTGTTTGATACCTCTTAACTGGGGTTTATGATTATGAGGTTGTAGCATACTATGGTTTGTGCTGGGGAGGTTGATTGTAGCATACTACGGTTTATGCTAGTGAGATTATGTTTCACTGTGTGATGTACACCCCTAATGTGAGTTATACTTAGGAGGTAGGGTCTAAGGTGTTTAGACTAGTGAGGAGATCGTAGCATACTATGGTTTATGCTGGTGAGGTTGGTGCAGAATGTAATTTGCGCCTGATGTGACTGTGCATATTCTAAAGGTATGTTACAGGTTGAGGTGGAGTACAGTGATTACCAGAGGCTACTGGTTGTAGGTTTATGATCTATTTTCTTGTGCCAATTTCTGCTAAGTGCTGATCCTGACAGTGGCCCATGTGGCCCTGTCCTGTGTAAATAATCCCTTGTGAATATTGCCCGTGCCAGTTGGCACAATATATATTGTGTGATTACTATCTGATGTGTTTTGAGAATACAACGGCTATTTTTATATGACCTGTGTGGAGTTCCTTTTGTAGTGTGCCTGCAATGCTTTACACATTGCCTCCGGGATAAGCCTGACTGCTCGTGCCAAGCTACCAAGGGGGTGAGCAGGGGTTATCTTTGGCGTGTAACTCCCTTGCCCTGACTAGAGTGGTGGTTTCTGCCTGGCTTTGGCGCAAGCCTTCGCCAACCAGAAATCCCATTTCTAACAACTAGTAAAAAAGAACAAGAGGCCATACAACAACTATCAAATGACAAATCGATAACCATAAAACCTGCGGACAAAGGAGGAGCCATCATACTACAGAACACCATTGATTACAGGAATGAATGCCTACATTTACTAGCTGATGAAAGGAACTACACCAACATCAAAACAGATACTACGGAACGAATACGCACTGACATTGCAATTCTCATTTAGGAATCAACGACAAACGATTGGCTAAGTAAGAAGGAAGCCAACTTTTTGGAGAATACAAACCCAGTCTTCCCCTATTGCTACATGATCCCAAAGATCCACAAATCCCTAGACAAACCTCATGGAAGACCCATAGTGTCAGGGATAGGGTCTATTTTAGAGCTACTATCTAAGTTTGCTGACGCCTTTCTACGTCCCTTAATACAGAAAACAGACACCTAGTTGCAGGACACAAAAGCGGTCCTCTGCTTACTAAAAGATCTCCCTTTTGACCCCACATCCAACATACTTATTGGCCTGGATGTGGAGAGTCTTTATACTAGCCTCCCACATTAAGAGAACTCGAGATCCTAGAAGAGGTCCTTTTTGAGAACCATTGGGAGTACCATACCCCACGACATGTGGTCCTGGAATGTTGCAGACTGGCACTAACTGAAAATCTCTTCAAGTTAAAAGAAAATCTATACCGCCAACAGCATGGTACGAGCATGGGGAGAACTTTCGCGCCGAGCGTGGCTGGGCGATACGTGCACCATCTAGAAAAGCATGAGATACTACACAGCAATAATCCCCATGTACATCAGGTGCAATTGTGGAAAAGGTACATAGATGGTGTACTACTCATCTGGAAGGGCACAGAGACAGAAGCAACTGATTTTATGGTTTGGTTAAACCAACAAGACCCATATCTAAAATTCACATACACAGTGAGCAGGTCATATCTGGTTTTCCTTGATCTCAACATACTAGCACAAGAAGGAACACTAGCTACCACGACCCATTTCAAGCCCACGGCCAGGAACTGTCTTCTCATCTATGATAGCTTCCACCCAAGGCACCTAAAAGAAAACCTCCCATTTGGGCAAATTTTACGCTTAAGGAGGAATTGCAGTGACAAACAGGATTACTTCACACAGGCAAAAGATCTGAGTAAGAAACTAATGTGGCGTAATTACCCCAAAAAATTGGTTTCCAGAGCGAAAAAGAGGGCCTCTAACGAAAACAGAGAAGCCCTGCTAGAACCCAAAGTTAAAAACACCACTGAAACAAAAAGACCAATTTGCATCGCCACATTTAACGCTGCGTCTGACAAGGTGACAAAAATAGTCCAAAAACATTGGCGCACCCTTAACAGTGGTGGCCTTAGTATACCAACGCCTATGTTCAGCCACAGGAGAGGGAAGAGCCTCAAAAATCACCTAGTACACATGAGACCCTTGACCACCAATGAGGAAGAAGGAAGTGTACGACGACTGCACACACTACCCACAGGGCATTACCCCAGTGGCAACTGCAGTGTCTGCAACCTCACTTCAGCCACCAGGACAGTGAATCTGAATAACAACACCATTTGGGAACTAAGAAGTTTCACAAACTGCAACACAACAGGGGTGGTGTACCTAATCACGTGCACTTGTAACTGTAATGGTTACAAGTAGGTTCCTACTCTGGCCATCAGTGTTTGAGTCTCAACTTGCAAATTCCCTAACATGCCTGCTAAATCTGCCAAGGTAACTGCTTCAAAATCCATGACGCTCGGGCAGAACACACCACGTGGGCTTCACGTTCTGTAATGGTTACAAGTAGGTTCCGCAGGAGCGTCAGGAATCCGAAGAATATTCCACAGCCTTCCCCTACGGTCTTCCGACTCTATCAAACACTAGAGTACGAGAGACTCGCCAGGGGAAAACAGGGAGACAAAACAAGGAAATGTTGGGGGGGAAAAGTGCTTGAAGGTGGTTTCCAGAATGGACGCGTGGCAACTCCAATTGGGTACTGGACAACAGGTGGGCTGCAACAAAAGGTAAGTAAAAACCTTATCTAAAGGAAACACTATACCTATAAACTCTCTGATATCTTTATATACAGAAACATTACATACCAAAGGGTTTTCTGATGTGTCGCAGAACTGATATGTAGGCTAATCTTAGGAAACTCTTCTTGAGCTGTGGCAAAGATGACATAACACAACAGTAAGCACTTCTTCTACTCCGATACAAGTGAGAGTAGTACAATCTATTTGTTAAACTTCTCACTCTGACTGTTGTAGAAGGCTCGAGGAAAAACATCCAATAGTCTGGTGGACATGTAGGAAAACTGTTGCCAACACCATTGACCGTTGCAAGAAAATCTATGAAAATAAGACATACAATCACATTTCTGTTATAGACATAAACCTACTCAATATAACGTGTAGCGCAAGGAGCGCTGTTACCGTGATTCTATGTCGAGATGCTGAATTCTGCACCCCACTCAGGTCCACGCAAGAACTCCAAAATAGATGAGACGCTGACTCCAGGATAGATTAAAGAAAGGATATCCAAAAAGGGGATTAGCAGCAACAAGAAAGGGGAAACTAGAATTAGGAGGCTAGGGAAACCCAGTGGACAGGAAATGCAACAGGAGAGAAAAATGGGGGAAGGAAAATACCTAACTTACTAAGGGGATTGGAGAGAAAACCCAGCCAGGCAGCGGAGACTAAGCCCGGCCGCCGGGCGGAGCAACTCAAAAAGAGGGAATACGAAGAATATGCCCGGCCGAGCAGCAGAGACCAAGCCCGGCTGCAGGCGGAGAAAACAATGGAGGTGGAAGTAGTAAGGCAGAGCCCAGCCGGATGGCGGGGAAGAACCCAGCCGCCGGGCGGGACTCCAGGTAGGGGAGAAATGCTCACGGAGAAACCCGCTAACTGAAGACACCAGAAAGCAGACGCCCAAAAAATGGAAATGCCCGCAAACGCTGGCCGCTGGAAGGCCCCCGCACAGCAAGCGGGGGCCGGGAACACTCCCACAGAGATGACAAACAGGTAGTAAACAGGAACGGAAGTCAGGCAAACAGGATCTGGACGGAACTGCACCAGACGGAGCTAAACGCAAGAACGTGAAGCGTCGCTCCATAGGTCTTGGTGTCCTAAATAGCGGGAAATTTAAAGGGACAGTGTTGCAGGAGGCTCGAGGCATGACAGCACACTGCCCCCACAATGCTCCCCTCCCAGTTTGGGCTTGTCAGGATGTTTCTGATGATACACCCATAACAATCGAGGTGCATGAATGCTAGAAGCGGGTTCCCAGGTGCGCTCCTCAATTCCGTAACCTTTCCAATGGACCAAATATTGTACCTTGTTCCTCACTCTACGGGAATCTAGGATGGCCTCGACCTCATATTCCTCCAATTCCTGAAGAGCTATAGGAGCAGGTCTCACAGGCAATTTAGTCCCTGGTTCAACCGGTTTCAACAGTGACACATGGAATACCGGGTGAATTCTAAACGAAGTCGGAAGTATTAGTTTCATGGCAACAGGATTGATCATCTTTTCCACCTTATAGGGACCTATGTATTTGGGGTTAAACTTGCGTGGACCCCCCAGGGTAATGTATTTTGTGGAGAGCCAGACCTCATCTCCTGGTGCGTAAATAGGTTCCAATCTCCTGTGTAGATTTGCCCCTTCTGTGTATCTCACCTTTGCCATCTCAAGACTATCTAATGCATTCTTGTGTACTTCATGTAGTCTCTCTACCCTGTCAGAAGCAGCAGGGGTCGGACAATCTGTAGGAAATCCGGAGGGTAGCAACTTAGGGTGGTAACCATAAGAACAAAAGAATGGAGTGGTGTTGATGGAGGAGTGTATACTGTTGTTATATGAGATTTCAGCTAACCATACTAGGTCATCCCAGTCCATTAGGGATTGTAACACCTGATTCCGTATGTACTGTTCAAAGCACTGGTTGACCCTCTCCGTCTGTCCATCTGACTGCGGGTGGTGACTTGAGGACAAACGGACTTCTATCTGGAGCAAAGAACATAAACATTTCCAGAATCTTGACACAAATTGGGCTCCTCTATCAGAGACCAGGACAGAAGGCAAACCATGAAGTCAAACTATCTGTTGCATGAATATGGATGCCAATTCAACTGCCGTGGGCAAACCTTTTAAAGGCACAAAATGAGCCATCTTTGTGAATAGGTCTACTACCACTAGCAAGGTATTGTTCTTCAACTTTGTGAGGGGTAGTTCCACTATAAAATCAAGTGACACAGTATGCCAAGGACCAGGAGGGGAAGGCAACGGCATGAGAAGGCCCACGGGATTGAAGTGTGATACCTTGGTTTGCGCGAATACATGACATGTCTTAACAAAGACTTCTATGTCCTTAAGCATATTAGGCCACCAAAAACGGTCACGCACTGTTTTGATAGATTTTTTGATCCCTGGATGACCTGCTACCGGATGGGAATGGTACCACTTTAAAACTTGCTCCTGTAACTCTTTTGTTGGTAACACCACTCCCCCTTGTACCCACACAAGGCCTCCCCTTGTAGAAGTCTCATGTGAACCCACCACAGTCGTCAGGTCTATCGAGGCTTGACTGTTCCTAACTTGTGCCAGGAATTCCTCCTCGGTCTGAATGCTTCCTATGATATTTGTTCTAGGAATGATAAAGGTCTGTTCTATTGGTTCTGCAGGGGATTCAAATCCCAATCGTGATAGGGCATCTGCCTTGCCATTTCTTTTCCCAGGTCTGTATTGGACAGTGAAGTCAAACTCACTAAAAAATTGGGACCAACGCAACTGTCTCATGGAAAGCGCCTTGGCTGACTTGTTGTATTGGAGGTTATGATGGTCTGTATATACTACTGCAGGATGTCTGGCACCTAGGAGGTATTGCCTCCACTCTTCAAAAGCTTTTTTGATGGCTAGGAGTTCCTTATCTCCCACGGCATAGTTATATTCAGCAGGGGTGAACTTATGTGAGTAATAGGCTACCGGATGACACTCGCCGGACACCGCATCCGCTTGGGATAGAACGCCTCCCACTGCCACTTGGGAAGCGTCTACCTCCACCACAAAGGGCAGTGCGGGATCTGGATGACGCAGAACAGGGGCACTGGTGAAAGCTTCCTTTAGAAGCTGAAAGGAATGATTCGCCTCACAGGACCATACAAAGGGAACCCCCTTCTTCAACAAAGCTGTAATGGGTGAAACCAGGGCTGAGAAGTTCCGGATAAACCGCCGATAAAAATTGGCCAGACCCAAAAAACTTTGGATTTCTTTTACTGAACGAGGAGCAGGCCATGCCAGAACAGCCTCCACCTTGGTGGAATCCATGTGAAGGCCCTTAGGAGAAACAACATATCCCAAAAAGGGAACCTCTTGGGTGTGGAAAGTACACTTGTCTAGCTTACAGTATAAGCGATTTTCCAGCAAACGTTCTAACACGTTGCGTACATGCTGTTGGTGTACTGCCAGAGTAGGGGAAAATATTAACAAGGCATCTATATATGCAATTACATACATCTCAAGCATGTCCTTTAAGACTTCATTTATGAAGAATTGAAATGCCGCAGGGGCATTGCAAAGCCCAAAGGGCATTACAAGGTACTCGAAGAGGCCGAATTTGGTGCAGAAGGCTGTCTTCCACTCGTCTCCCTCCTTGACCCGCACCAGATGATATGCACCACGTAAGTCTAACTTAGTAAAGAATTGGGCATTGCGGATTCTGTCAAGAAGAGAGGCGATAAGAGGCAGAGGGTAACGATTCTTTATTGTGACGTCATTTAACTTCCGATAATCGATGCAGCAGCGAAGACCCCCTTCTCGTTTCGGAATAAAGAACAAAGAGGAAGAAGCTGGAGAACGAGACTGTCGGATAAACCCTTTCTCAAGCATAGTGTCTAGATAGTCACGTAAATATACATTCTCCTTTTCGGTGAGTGCGTAGACTCTGCTGCATGGAATTCTAGCCCCTGCCTCGAGATCAATACGGCAGTCGTAAACCCTGTGTGGGGGAAGAACATCATCTTCTTTAACATCAAAGACCGCCTGTAGATCTTGATAACAGGGTGGTAGGACAGAGCTGCTCTCACTACTTCCTCTAACTAAGTGTGCTTCGTCCACCGCTGCCCCTACTAGAGGAGAAGGAGCAGCGGGAGGAAATGTTATAGTAGAAGTCTCCCAATTAATGTTAGGGTTTTGAGACCTCAGCCATGGAATACCCAGGAGCACCGGGAATTGTGGAGAACAAATTAAATCAAACATTAAATCCTCATGATGATCAAGTTCTATTGTCATGTGTAATGGGGTGGTACGATGAGTTACAGGACCAGAAATAAGAGAGCTGCCATCTATGGTGGTGACATTACTGGCTATCTCTCTTTTAGTACAAGATATCATGTTCTCCTTTGCCCACTCCACATCCATGTAATTCCCAGATGCCCCAGAATCTATCATTACTAATACATGTAGACCATGTGCACCTTGAGTTAGATATGCAAATACATATAAATTATTAGTGGGGGTGTTGGTATAATCAGAGGAAGAGACTGTAAGGCCAGACCTACCTGGGTTCCTCGTCTCACAAGAACCCAGGCTTACTAGTTTCCCGAATACTTTGACTGTGCAGGTTTAACTGGACACTCGCTTAGAAAGTGACCTGCCTTACCACAATACAAACAGAGTCTCAGTGTTCTCCTTCTCTGTCTTTCTTCGGGAGTCAGAGGTCCTCTGACTGTGCCTATTTGCATAGGTTCACTATCGTCACTGGATTTCTCTGGAGCACTTTTTTTCTCTTTCACAGCAACATATCGGTACTCATGCTTCCCTCTCTCTTTCTTCCTTTCATGAATACGATGGTCAATTTTCACTACCAGATCAATAAGAGCGGTACATGAGGTAGGGAGATCAACTATCTGAGATAAGGCATCCTTTAAGTCATCCCGTAAACCCCTGTAGAATATAGTGCTGCGTTTTTCTTCAGGCCAGTCGGATTCGACCACCAGCCTGCGAAACCTGGTTATATAGGCAACAAGATCCTGAGTACCCTGTTTAAGATCTAATAATTCCGTATCAGCAGAATGGGTATACATATGCCTGTCGAATATTTTACGGAATTCTCGCCTGAAGGATGAGTAACTATGTAATAGTGGGTCGTCTCTGTCTACTAAAGGTATTGCCCAATCAGCCGCAGAACCACTAAGATACGATATTACAAAGGCTACCTTTGCCTGGTCAGAGGGAAAACAGTTAGCCTTACAGGAAAAGTGCAGTTGACATTGACTAAGGAAGGCTGCGCATCGCGCTGCATCCCCTGCAAATCTTTCAGGGGGAGCTAGAGGTATGGAAGGAGGTGTGGTTACTTGTACCACCGACGTCCCTCCGCCTGCAGCCCCTGCAGTCTGTTGTCTCTGTATAGTGTCTACTCTGGCCATCAGTGTTTGAGTCTCAACTTGCAAATTCCCTAACATGCCTGCTACATCTGCCAAGGTAACTGCTTCAAGATCCATGACGCTCGGGCAGAACACACCACGTGGGCTTCACGTTCTGTAATGGTTACAAGTAGGTTCCGCAGGAGCGTCAGGAATCCGAAGAATATTCCACAGCCTTCCCCTACGGTCTTCCGACTCTATCAAACACTAGAGTACGAGAGACTCGCCAGGGGAAAACAGGGAGACAAAACAAGGAAAGGTTGGGGGGAAAAAGTGCTTGAAGGTGGTTTTCCAGAATGGATGCGTGGCAACTCCAATTGGGTACTGGACAACAGGTGGGCTGCAACAAAAGGTAAGTAACAACCTTATCTAAAGGAAACACTATACCTATAAACTCTCTGATATCTTTATATACAGAAACATTACATACCAAAGGGTTTTCTGATGTGTCGCAGAACTGATATGTAGGCTAATCTTAGGAAACTCTTCTTGAGCTGTGGCAAAGATGACATAACACAACAGTAAGCACTTCTTCTACTCCGATACAAGTGAGAGTAGTACAATCTATTTGTTAAACTTCTCACTCTGACTGTTGTAGAAGGCTCGAGGAAAAACATCCAATAGTCTAATGGACATGTAGGAAAACTGTTGCCAACACCATTGACCGTTGCAAGAAAATCTATGAAAATAAGACATACAATCACGTTTCTGTTATAGACATAAACCTACTCAATATAACGTGTAGCGCAAGGAGCGCTGTTACCGTGATTCTATGTCGAGATGCTGAATTCTGCACCCCACTCAGGTCCACGCAAGAACTCCAAAATAGATGAGACGCTGACTCCAGGATAGATTAAAGAAAGGATATCCAAAAAGGGGATTAGCAGCAACAAGAAAGGGGAAACTAGAATTAGGAGGCTAGGGAAACCCAGTGGAAAGGAAATGCAACAGGAGAGAAAAATGGGGGAAGAAAAATACCTAACTTACTAAGGGGATTGGAGAGAAAACCCAGCCAGGCAGCGGAGACTAAGCCCGGCCGCCGGGCGGAGCAACTCAAAAAGAGGGAATACGAAGAATATGCCCGGCCGAGCAGCGGAGACCAAGCCCGGCTGCAGGCGGAGCAAACAATGGAGGTGGAAGTAGTAAGGCAGAGCCCAGCCGGATGGCGGGGAAGAACCCAGCCGCCGGGCGGGACTCCAGGTAGGGGAGAAATGCTCACGGAGAAACCCGCTAACTGAAGACACCAGAAAGCAGACTCCAAAAAAATGGAAACGCCCGCAAACGCTGGCCGCTGGAAGGAGAGAGTGAATACCGGGTCCCGCACAGCAAGCGGGGGCCGGGAACACTCCCACAGAGATGACAAACAGGAAGTAAACAGGAACGGAAGTCAGGCAAACAGGATCTGGACGGAACTGCACCAGACGGAGCTAAACGCAAGAACGTGAAGCGTCGCTCCATAGGTCTTGGTGTCCTAAATAGCGGGAAATTTAAAGGGACAGTGTTGCAGGAGGCTCGAGGCATGACAGCACACTGCCCCCACAATGCTCCCCTCCCAGTTTGGGCTTGTCAGGATGTTTCTGATGATACACCCATAACAATCGAGGTGCATGAATGCTAGAAGCGGGTTCCCAGGTGCGCTCCTCAATTCCGTAACCTTTCCAATGGACCAAATATTGTACCTTGTTCCTCACTCTACGGGAATCTAGGATGGCCTCGACCTCATATTCCTCCAATTCCTGAAGAGCTATAGGAGCAGGTCTCACAGGCAATTTAGTCCCTGGTTCAACCGGTTTCAACAGTGACACATGGAATACCGGGTGAATTCTAAACGAAGTCGGAAGTATTAGTTTCATGGCAACAGGATTGATCATCTTTTCCACCTTATAGGGACCTATGTATTTGGGGTTAAACTTGCGTGGACCCCCCAGGGTAATGTATTTTGTGGAGAGCCAGACCTCATCTCCTGGTGCGTAAATAGGTTCCAATCTCCTGTGTAGATTTGCCCCTTCTGTGTATCTCACCTTTGCCATCTCAAGACTATCTAATGCATTCTTGTGTACTTCATGTAGTCTCTCTACCCTGTCAGAAGCAGCAGGGGTCGGACAATCTGTAGGAAATCCGGAGGGTAGCAACTTAGGGTGGTAACCATAAGAACAAAAGAATGGAGTGGTGTTGATGGAGGAGTGTATACTGTTGTTATATGAGATTTCAGCTAACCATACTAGGTCATCCCAGTCCATTAGGGATTGTAACACCTGATTCCGTATGTACTGTTCAAAGCACTGGTTGACCCTCTCCGTCTGTCCATCTGACTGCGGGTGGTGACTTGAGGACAAACGGACTTCTATCTGGAGCAAAGAACATAAACATTTCCAGAATCTTGACACAAATTGGGCTCCTCTATCAGAGACCAGGACAGAAGGCAAACCATGAAGTCAAACTATCTGTTGCATGAATATGGATGCCAATTCAACTGCCGTGGGCAAACCTTTTAAAGGCACAAAATGAGCCATCTTTGTGAATAGGTCTACTACCACTAGCAAGGTATTGTTCTTCAACTTTGTGAGGGGTAGTTCCACTATAAAATCAAGTGACACAGTATGCCAAGGACCAGGAGGGGAAGGCAACGGCATGAGAAGGCCCACGGGATTGAAGTGTGATACCTTGGTTTGCGCGAATACATGACATGTCTTAACAAAGACTTCTATGTCCTTAAGCATATTAGGCCACCAAAAACGGTCACGCACTGTTTTGATAGATTTTTTGATCCCTGGATGACCTGCTACCGGATGGGAATGGTACCACTTTAAAACTTGCTCCTGTAACTCTTTTGTTGGTAACACCACTCCCCCTTGTACCCACACAAGGCCTCCCCTTGTAGAAGTCTCATGTGAACCCACCACAGTCGTCAGGTCTATCGAGGCTTGACTGTTCCTAACTTGTGCCAGGAATTCCTCCTCGGTCTGAATGCTTCCTATGATATTTGTTCTAGGAATGATAAAGGTCTGTTCTATTGGTTCTGCAGGGGATTCAAATCCCAATCGTGATAGGGCATCTGCCTTGCCATTTCTTTTCCCAGGTCTGTATTGGACAGTGAAGTCGAACTCACTAAAAAATTGGGACCAACGCAACTGTCTCATGGAAAGCGCCTTGGCTGACTTGTTGTATTGGAGGTTATGATGGTCTGTATATACTACTGCAGGATGTCTGGCACCTAGGAGGTATTGCCTCCACTCTTCAAAAGCTTTTTTGATGGCTAGGAGTTCCTTATCTCCCACGGCATAGTTATATTCAGCAGGGGTGAACTTATGTGAGTAATAGGCTACCGGATGACACTCGCCGGACACCGCATCCGCTTGGGATAGAACGCCTCCCACTGCCACTTGGGAAGCGTCTACCTCCACCACAAAGGGCAGTGCGGGATCTGGATGACGCAGAACAGGGGCACTGGTGAAAGCTTCCTTTAGAAGCTGAAAGGAATGATTCGCCTCACAGGACCATACAAAGGGAACCCCCTTCTTCAACAAAGCTGTAATGGGTGAAACCAGGGCTGAGAAGTTCCGGATAAACCGCCGATAAAAATTGGCCAGACCCAAAAAACTTTGGATTTCTTTTACTGAACGAGGAGCAGGCCATGCCAGAACAGCCTCCACCTTGGTGGAATCCATGTGAAGGCCCTTAGGAGAAACAACATATCCCAAAAAGGGAACCTCTTGGGTGTGGAAAGTACACTTGTCTAGCTTACAGTATAAGCGATTTTCCAGCAAACGTTCTAACACGTTGCGTACATGCTGTTGGTGTACTGCCAGAGTAGGGGAAAATATTAACAAGGCATCTATATATGCAATTACATACATCTCAAGCATGTCCTTTAAGACTTCATTTATGAAGAATTGAAATGCCGCAGGGGCATTGCAAAGCCCAAAGGGCATTACAAGGTACTCGAAGAGGCCGAATTTGGTGCAGAAGGCTGTCTTCCACTCGTCTCCCTCCTTGACCCGCACCAGATGATATGCACCACGTAAGTCTAACTTAGTAAAGAATTGGGCATTGCGGATTCTGTCAAGAAGAGAGGCGATAAGAGGCAGAGGGTAACGATTCTTTATTGTGACGTCATTTAACTTCCGATAATCGATGCAGCAGCGAAGACCCCCTTCTCGTTTCGGAATAAAGAACAAAGAGGAAGAAGCTGGAGAACGAGACTGTCGGATAAACCCTTTCTCAAGCATAGTGTCTAGATAGTCACGTAAATATACATTCTCCTTTTCGGTGAGTGCGTAGACTCTGCTGCATGGAATTCTAGCCCCTGCCTCGAGATCAATACGGCAGTCGTAAACCCTGTGTGGGGGAAGAACATCATCTTCTTTAACATCAAAGACCGCCTGTAGATCTTGATAACAGGGTGGTAGGACAGAGCTGCTCTCACTACTTCCTCTAACTAAGTGTGCTTCGTCCACCGCTGCCCCTACTAGAGGAGAAGGAGCAGCGGGAGGAAATGTTATAGTAGAAGTCTCCCAATTAATGTTAGGGTTTTGAGACCTCAGCCATGGAATACCCAGGAGCACCGGGAATTGTGGAGAACAAATTAAATCAAACATTAAATCCTCATGATGATCAAGTTCTATTGTCATGTGTAATGGGGTGGTACGATGAGTTACAGGACCAGAAATAAGAGAGCTGCCATCTATGGTGGTGACATTACTGGCTATCTCTCTTTTAGTACAAGATATCATGTTCTCCTTTGCCCACTCCACATCCATGTAATTCCCAGATGCCCCAGAATCTATCATTACTAATACATGTAGACCATGTGCACCTTGAGTTAGATATGCAAATACATATAAATGATTAGTGGGGGTGTTGGTATAATCAGAGGAAGAGACTGTAAGGCCAGACCTACCTGGGTTCCTCGTCTCACAAGAACCCAGGCTTACTAGTTTCCCGAATACTTTGACTGTGCAGGTTTAACTGGACACTCGCTTAGAAAGTGACCTGCCTTACCACAATACAAACAGAGTCTCAGTGTTCTCCTTCTCTGTCTTTCTTCGGGAGTCAGAGGTCCTCTGACTGTGCCTATTTGCATAGGTTCACTATCGTCACTGGATTTCTCTGGAGCCCTTTTTTTCTCTTTCACAGCAACATATCGGTACTCATGCTTCCCTCTCTCTTTCTTCCTTTCATGAATACGATGGTCAATTTTCACTACCAGATCAATAAGAGCGGTACATGAGGTAGGGAGATCAACTATCTGAGATAAGGCATCCTTTAAGTCATCCCGTAAACCCCTGTAGAATATAGTGCTGCGTTTTTCTTCAGGCCAGTCGGATTCGACCACCAGCCTGCGAAACCTGGTTATATAGGCAACAAGATCCTGAGTACCCTGTTTAAGATCTAATAATTCCGTATCAGCAGAATGGGTATACATATGCCTGTCGAATATTTTACGGAATTCTCGCCTGAAGGATGAGTAACTATGTAATAGTGGGTCGTCTCTGTCTACTAAAGGTATTGCCCAATCAGCCGCAGAACCACTAAGATACGATATTACAAAGGCTACCTTTGCCTGGTCAGAGGGAAAACAGTTAGCCTTACAGGAAAAGTGCAGTTGACATTGACTAAGGAAGGCTGCGCATCGCGCTGCATCCCCTGCAAATCTTTCAGGGGGAGCTAGAGGTATGGAAGGAGGTGTGGTTACTTGTACCACCGACGTCCCTCCGCCTTCAGCCCCTGCAGTCTGTTGTCTCTGTATAGTGTCTACTCTGGCCATCAGTGTTTGAGTCTCAACTTGCAAATTCCCTAACATGCCTGCTACATCTGCCAAGGTAACTGCTTCAAGATCCATGACGCTCGGGCAGAACACACCACGTGGGCTTCACGTTCTGTAATGGTTACAAGTAGGTTCCGCAGGAGCGTCAGGAATCCGAAGAATATTCCACAGCCTTCCCCTACGGTCTTCCGACTCTATCAAACACTAGAGTACGAGAGACTCGCCAGGGGAAAACAGGGAGACAAAACAAGGAAAGGTTGGGGGGAAAAAGTGCTTGAAGGTGGTTTTCCAGAATGGATGCGTGGCAACTCCAATTGGGTACTGGACAACAGGTGGGCTGCAACAAAAGGTAAGTAACAACCTTATCTAAAGGAAACACTATACCTATAAACTCTCTGATATCTTTATATACAGAAACATTACATACCAAAGGGTTTTCTGATGTGTCGCAGAACTGATATGTAGGCTAATCTTAGGAAACTCTTCTTGAGCTGTGGCAAAGATGACATAACACAACAGTAAGCACTTCTTCTACTCCGATACAAGTGAGAGTAGTACAATCTATTTGTTAAACTTCTCACTCTGACTGTTGTAGAAGGCTCGAGGAAAAACATCCAATAGTCTAATGGACATGTAGGAAAACTGTTGCCAACACCATTGACCGTTGCAAGAAAATCTATGAAAATAAGACATACAATCACGTTTCTGTTATAGACATAAACCTACTCAATATAACGTGTAGCGCAAGGAGCGCTGTTACCGTGATTCTATGTCGAGATGCTGAATTCTGCACCCCACTCAGGTCCACGCAAGAACTCCAAAATAGATGAGACGCTGACTCCAGGATAGATTAAAGAAAGGATATCCAAAAAGGGGATTAGCAGCAACAAGAAAGGGGAAACTAGAATTAGGAGGCTAGGGAAACCCAGTGGAAAGGAAATGCAACAGGAGAGAAAAATGGGGGAAGAAAAATACCTAACTTACTAAGGGGATTGGAGAGAAAACCCAGCCAGGCAGCGGAGACTAAGCCCGGCCGCCGGGCGGAGCAACTCAAAAAGAGGGAATACGAAGAATATGCCCGGCCGAGCAGCGGAGACCAAGCCCGGCTGCAGGCGGAGCAAACAATGGAGGTGGAAGTAGTAAGGCAGAGCCCAGCCGGATGGCGGGGAAGAACCCAGCCGCCGGGCGGGACTCCAGGTAGGGGAGAAATGCTCACGGAGAAACCCGCTAACTGAAGACACCAGAAAGCAGACTCCAAAAAAATGGAAACGCCCGCAAACGCTGGCCGCTGGAAGGAGAGAGTGAATACCGGGTCCCGCACAGCAAGCGGGGGCCGGGAACACTCCCACAGAGATGACAAACAGGAAGTAAACAGGAACGGAAGTCAGGCAAACAGGATCTGGACGGAACTGCACCAGACGGAGCTAAACGCAAGAACGTGAAGCGTCGCTCCATAGGTCTTGGTGTCCTAAATAGCGGGAAATTTAAAGGGACAGTGTTGCAGGAGGCTCGAGGCATGACAGTAACCTCCACTACGTGGGGATGACCACCAGAAAAGTCAGAACTCGCATTGTGGAGCATCGCAGCAACATAGGCTGCAAAAGTGCCACCACACTAGAGAGACAGCACACCCCTAACGACATGAGGTGGGTGATACTTGAACATATAATAAGTAAAGATATTCTGGAGAAAAAGTCACATGAAAAAGAACAACGCTTGGTTTTTAATTACACACAGACACCCAGGGGTTAAATGACGAGATCCCCTGGGGTCAATTCTGCTAAAACCGGCTACACCATCTAAGGCGACCTCATCATATTAACCCAATAACCAATAAGCACTGAATTTCACCCAGTGGACCCATTTCTTTTGGCTCTACTTATTTTTAATTGCAATTGAGAACCATAAGAAACAGGCAAAAACTATGGCCCTAACACCAATACTGAACACACCACCTACATCTTTGTTCATTTGTGTAAAAGACGCTGCCTCAGACCAAGGCGATTAACCTTTGACGCAATGAGCACATTAATAAACCTTAAAAAACCTTGTCCTTGCCTTTGGGCACTATTATGAACCAAATAAACAACCTTGTTTGTAATGGATCATGGCTCATCAGCGCTGTGACCAATTGGATCTATCTAATACTACTGCACCGTCCCTGAAGGCGCAACAACTCGCTAATACATTGATTAAAACAGTTCCCCCTGGGTATCCCACCATTCATGAGTTTACAAGCAAAATCCATATTTTACATAAATTTCCGCTTCTCTGCAAATAATATTTAATTTGGGACCGCTATAAAGAACACCTACTATCACAATAGCGTATCCCTTCAATATGGCCGCCGCTGTTGCCATAGGCGGAGACCATCTTACATCTCTCCACCCACGGTCTAGTCTCAATGACGACCACGCGTTGGAAGCAAGAAGTATTTAGTACGCTCCCCACCACAGACACTCTAAGATGCGGTCCGACAGGGAGACTACTAGGTCTGCAAACACGAGGTTCTTCTAATTGAAGTAAGTGCGCTTGTACAAACAGGTACCGGATGGCTTGACAAAATGTCTGTTTTTTTTTATTGATGGACGAAATCGACCAACGCTAACAATTGACTACCAGTCTTTTCTTCCCCAAACCCACAGATATTACTTTCAGGGAGACCTCGCCCCTTTTGCGTCCCTGAGGCACAGTTTTGCTCAGAACTAAGCATGGGTTACCAACCTGGGGCGACCATCATTTTCCTTATTTTATTTATGTATGTGTTATGTGTACTATCACCTCATGTTTGTTGTGTGTTTTTAATATACATTTGACAACCATGCAGCATGTTTGGCCAGCACTTTTGTTACCTATTTAGGTTACTACCACTCACTGAGCCTGAAAGAATGCATGCACCATTAAGGAGCATTCCACCAGCATGGAAGTACGTTGAACTGCATACCCAGTATCTCTACCAGAGAGTGGGGGCTGCCACCTAACCTATTCTCCTTTATTTTTGCACCCATACTACTTGACATAGCGATCATATGTATAACACGCATGCTTTTATTAGTTGCAGCGTTTTTTTCATTTGAATTTATTAATTCCTTATTTCCATATTTAGGATTTTAGGAGTGGCATACACAGGGCTGGTCCCTGTGTGGTCCTGACAAAGAGCTAGGGGTAGGCTCAAAACATGTTGATCTTACACTGAATTGCTAACTCATTAATAGTTAGTACTTTTGTGTAACACCCCATTTTAGACATACCAACCTAGGAGCTATAATAAAGTGTTTCAGCCCACTAGCAAGATATTTTTAATCACTTAACCACTCCACCACACATTGCACTAGACATAGTCTTCCATTATAAGTGCTCCTATGTAGTTTCCGCAAGTCACAGCACGCCGTTCTTAGAGAACTGGGATGGCCCCAATGATAAAGCATGTCACCGTGGGGAAACCCTGATGAGTGAGGGGACTCAAGAAATAAATTTTTCATTCCTGAAGGCAATCTTTGATCAAATTGATCAGATACCATACCCATACCTTTTAATAGGTCCTCAAACCCGACAAGTTGGGTTTTTTTTAAGCATAGAACCGTGGAGGACAGACCTAGTTCTATACCTCTACCTCCTCCCTATTTGTGAATTGGCCAACCTTGATGATCAGGAGCAGAGGGCCAGTTGAAACAACATTAGAGTTGTTGGTTTGCCGGAGAGAGTAGAGGACGTGTTAATGCTTGGTTTCCTGGAGGACTGCAGGAGGTTGATGCCCCACTGGGCTTGTCCAGGTTCCATGTGCTGGAACGTGTGCATAGAGTCCCGGCCATGTTGCCCCGCCGTCCCCAACCTGTGGTTGCCCAGGTTGCTACATTTCCGCAAGAGGAACTTCACCAGACGTGTAGCCGCAGCCCCTTCACTGTGGAGAATGCAAGGGTTTCTCTTAATCTGGACTTCACTATCCAGGTTCAGACTCAGAGGGCCTCCTACACCACTATGAACAAGAGGCTTCAAGAGTTGGGTTTGCCTTATACCCTACTGTTCCCTACTCATCTGAAAATGCTGGCGGAGGGCAAGACTCACTTTTTTATGGACCGCGCAGCGACGTGGGACTGGCTCAAATTCTTTGACGCAACATCCGTGCAGCTGGCCCCATTGGAGCAGCCTGAGTCATGGAGACCATTGCATCAGCAATCCCGCAGACGAGGGGCGCCCGACCAACAAAACAGCAGGTAGCTGAGGAACAGACAAGGGCGGTGGAGTCAGCAGCCTCCTTGGGATATGGAGAAGGCTCACTGCTCCCTGGATCGCAGTCACGTAGCTGATCTACTTCCAGCTTGACAAATTTGATTATACCAGGCATGGAGATCATCCTTCCGGGGGTTACCCCAGACATGGCTGATGATCTCATATGACTTCCACCTGCAAAGTTGTTGGACATCGAGTGGTTTGGATCATAACTCTGTTATTGCATTAATGGGACTGTTGTATATCTTTGAATAATTTGCTTTCTCTTTCATGGGGCTGGGGAACAGCTAGGTGAGGGTGGGGAGCCTGTACTATGTGGGATCTTCAATTAGACACACCTCCGGTGGACACTGTTGGGCTGGCAAGACTCTTTCCCCAGCAGAACCGTCAGTAACAGAACCTATTAGCCCTGGTGGTAGGGCTTTAGCATGTGGGCTGTTGCCTACTCTAGTTTTGGACAGGATGTGTTTATGTCACAGTCTGGAAAGGGGGTTGGGGGTGTACTGTTGGTTTATTAGAATCTTCTTTCTTGATCTTTTTGTTTTGGGTGTGCTTGAGGTGTGAAGTGACTGCCTGGTGGTGCTTCATATGAGTGGTTGGCGGGGAGGATCTGGTGCGCTGACCTACACACATTAGTACTAACATGGCAGACCGACTTTGACTGATTACTTAGAATGTGCGAGTACTGAACATGGCATCAAACCACTACACTGTCATCCCATATATAAAATGCAGATGTGTGCAAATAGCATTTTTACAAGAGACTCACCCTGACTGACTGACGGTAAGGCTCTTCGGAAGAGGTGGAGGGGATAGCATTATTATACAGCCTACTCTGCGTTTCCACGCGGGATCAGGCCTTGAGTGCCGTTCCAATTGCATATGGTAATGGTGGACCCTGACGGGCACTATGTACTGATAGTTGGTTGACTTGAAGGTATGGATTTCGCACTTCTTACTCTTTCTGCCTCAAACTCTGACCAGCACTTTTTCTGGTTAATCTGATGCCCTACTGACAGCATCATTGCCTTACCTGAAGATAATTGGAGGGGATTTTAACTGTGTGGCGGACCCTTACTTAGACAGGTCTTACCTCCCATTATCAGTGTCACCTGTGGACACGTTAGCAGGGTCTTTCCACAATTGGAGAGGGCAATTGGAGTTCATAGATTGTTGGAGATCACGCAATCCTGGGACCCAGGCCTACTCTTTCCGCTACAGCCTGCATGGATTGGACGTTCACTTGGATGTGATACTCTGATGTGAAGCAGTATATGAGCAAGTGGTGGATACAGAGTACTTGGCGCGGACGTATTCAGAGCATAACCCCATTTTCTGTTCTTATCGTTGGTCAACCCGCAAGGCCTGTGTTCCGACTCCGCCATTGGATCCCACTCTCCTGGTGAACCAGGTGTTTTGGGCCTTGCTTGGAGAGGTGATTCATGATTATTAGCTGGAGAATGCAAGAACGGCATTGTTGCTTTGGGTTGAGTGGGAGGCCCTCAATGTAGTAGTACAAAGACACTCTGTATCCAATTAAGTAGGCGTTCGCACTCAACTGCAAGCTGACATCAAGGGGCCGGAGGGGAAACTAAATGGTATGTCCCCAGATTTGGGAGTGTCGGTCAAAGGTATGGTGCGGCTGCTAGAGGAAAGGGGGAAAATATTCACTCTAGTGGAACGCTTGGAGCAGTACAATTACAAAGCTTATATTGCGCAGGCCCATGCGGATAGAGATACGTTGGGGAGAATGTCAGCTTGGCTTCTCCAGGAGGGAACCAGGGGACACACTACACTCCAGATTCCAGGATTCCACTGGCTGGGATGTGTTCTCACAGGAGGGAATTATTGGGGTGTTTACTCAGTATTATCATGATTTGTATGGGGCTGGTGCAGCAGTTGCAGCGGCAGACATAATGCAGTATATTGTAGATTTTTCCCTTACAGTTTTGGGCTGAAGAAGGAGGAGCACCTTGGCGCCAATATTTCTGTTCAGGAGTCGAGTAGTGTGATTAAGGAGTTAGAGAGGGCAAGTCCTCGGTTCTGATGGGTTACGCATCAAGTCATATTCTACTTATGCTGCTGCCCTGCCGCCTAAATTGACAAACTTCTTCAATGGGTCGTTGGCGCAGGGCCTACTCCCACCTTCATTGTGAAAAGCCAAGATTGTATCTTTGCCTAAGAAAGACAAGGAACGTGAACTGGTTGAGTCATACTGCCCCCTTACTATGCTCAACGCGGATTACAAAATTCTGAGCAAGATTCTGGCGAATCAGATCCTGCCTCACATTGGTAAACTAATACATCCTGATCAGACACGGTTTGTCCGCACATTTAGCACCTTGCCCAATGTTAAGAAGGCATTCAACTCCCTCTGCTGGGAATTCCTCTATACCATCCTACTTGGGATTGGCTTTGGGCTACAATTTGTTAAAAGGACCCAAGTGTTATTTACCGAGCCACTGGTTAGTGCTATAACTGGGTCACGATAGTGGATTCCTATCCGGAAGAGTGGGGCACCAGGCGAAGCTGCCTGCTCTCCCCACTGTTATTTTCCTGGCTACAGAGCGTTTTGCATTAACTGTGCCGCAGAGAAGGCCCTACCGGGAGCGCAGATTGCGGCAGACAACCTGTATATCTTGTTATGCGTCGACTATATCCTTTTATATATGAGAGGCGAGATGCCTGACCTGGAGAGAGCGCTTGCAGCCCTGTTGTAGTTCAGGGAGCTGTCAGGTCTTGGGATAAAGTTAGTGCTTACCTGCTTCATCCTAACACTGTGGAACCATGGGCCCCTTGGGCCACACCGGCGATGCGGTGGGAACAGACTACCATTTAATACTTGGGGGTGATGATGTATAGATCAGCGGACTAGCGCTTTGATGGTAATTATGAAAGGGACCTCTCTGCATTGCGATGCTGAGTGACCTTTTGGAGCACCCTCCCTCTCACTGTAAGCGGCCGGAGAGAAATTTCAAAGATGGTGATCCTACTGCACTTTCTCTACCTGTTTGATGATCTACCGGTGGAACTGCAGGTTTTTTAAGGAATTAGATGGCATCCTCATTACCCTGTATTGAGGCACCTCTAGACATGGAGTGGGCCTGCGGAAGCTGCAGCTTCATGTGGATGAGGAGGGATTGGCTGGCCAGACCTTGAACTTTATTATTTGGCTGAACATTGACAACTACAGTGGGTGGCTCAATGCTGCTCTCACTTTTGGGGTGCCGTGGGCCATGGAAGTTGTAGCCTACCCTCTCTGAATCATTTGACCCAGATTTTGTTCAAAGTCAAACCAACCCCCACATTGAGGTGGTGAGAATATACTGACTAGGACAGTGAGGCAGGGGCTAGGTTGCTGCAGAGGATGTGCACAATGTTCCCCAATACTTCCGAACTTACCTTATTGACCGCGGTGGGCCTTACAATATTGCAGATTTACGATAGTCATATGATTTTACGGCTGAGCAGTTCCTTCTAGCCCGGGCCCTGACGGGAAAGGTGCACAACTGGTGGGGCTTGGGGTCTATGGAGCCTCCGGAACATGATTGTCTCCGGAACCTCTTCTTTATAATGGGGAAGATGAGGGCCATTACATTTCTTTACACGGCTCTTCTGAAAGGATCCCAGGTGGACATGGCTCCAATGAATCAGAGACGGATGTCGGACCTCAGGCCCTCTTTCTATGATGCTGCTTGGGGGAAAGACCTTGGCTTACACCCCGAAAGTGTCCTGCAATGCTAGGTTTAAATTGATTCAGTTTTATTTCCTGCAAATGGCATATCTCACCCCACGGAATATTCATGCCATGTTCCCTGGAGCCTCCTGGGAATGCCCCCGCCTCAGTGAGGTGGATGCTGACCTTTATCATGTGGTCTGGAGCTGTTCCACCCTGACCCCCTGTTGAGACATGGTGTTCAGATTATCCGTAGAGCTACGGACAGACCTTTTAGAGCACCCCGCAACTCTGTCTGCTGGGCCTCCACAGACAGAGTGCTGCTCACAAGGTAACTGATAGGTTCACAGATGTTTCACTCATCCTTGCCTGTAGTGTAGACAGTTGACACTGAGCTGGAAATCGGCTGGAGGACCTGATCTGTACAGGTGGTGAAAGGAACAGATTAAGTGGGAAGACTGTGAGAGAGAGGTGATCCAGAGGGAGGAGACCGGGGGTGCGCACAATGCCAGTCTTGCAGACTTGGGATGCGGTGATGTTGGCCTGCCCTAGACTGGAACCTCAACGCAGGATTTTGGAGTAGGAGGGACCTTCCGGGGAGTTCTTAATGGATCCAGCCACAGCCCCAGGGTAGTCTGGCGATACTACAACAGCTTGAATTGGTGTGGGCCGGGGCTGAGGACCCCTGCAGGCTTGACTGCGGAATGCTTGATGATTTGGGCAAGTGGTGGTCTGACTGATCTGGTTCTAGTGCCCCTGACCAACTATGTTTGCACAATGCTCATGGTGGGTGCCGCCACACCAGTCTGGCTCTGCACATATTTTATTGTGATTTGCTATGTTTTTGTTTCTGTTCTGATGATTCCCTCGTCTGGCATGCCAGTGCACCTTCCTTGGGAATGCCCGGTTACTCACCGGTAATACCCATTACTCCGAGTCCTGGTCTCCCCGTCCCATTCCTGATGATGTGAGCAGCTAGTCTGCTCTACAGAACCCCTACCTAGCTGAGCTGTTGACACTTCCCCTTAGGATGATGTCACCATCACGTGACTACAAAAGGGGGAAGTGCCGGAAGAAACATCCTGAAATACCAAAGACAACAGAACGGAACACAGACAATCACCCACAGACACCCCCAAACCAGGGAGGGAGGGAAGGGCTCAGGAATGGGACGGGGAGACCAGGACTCGGAGTAATGGGTATTACCGGTGAGTAACCGGGCATTACCTCCTCGTCCTGTCTCCCCGTCCCATGCCTGATGATGTGAGCCCATACCCAAGCACACGGTGATTGTAAGAAAAAAACAGACCAGAATAAAGCAAGAAACAGGTCCATTTTAATCAACAAAAACAAGTACAGATCACAAATCATGTACAGCAGACAGGACAGAAGCCCCAAAAGCAGCAGAGGCCGCCATCCCCAATTCCAGACGATAATTGGCAACAAAAGTGTGGGGAGAAGCCCACGTGGCAGCATTGCAAATGTCCCTCAAAGATGCCCCTTTGAACATGGCCCAGGAGGCAGAAACACTTCGAGACGACCGACCCTGAACAGAAGAAGGCAGGGGACACCGGGCAGAATCATAAGCAGAAACCACAGCGCCCTTGACCCAACGAGACAAGGTGGACAGAGAAGGGCGAAGCCCCATACCCGACAGGCCATAGGTGACGAACAGGGAATCCACCTTACGAAACCCAGCCGTACGCTCCAAGTAGATGCTGAGAGCCCTCAACACATCCAAAGAATGGAGGAGCACCTCCTCAGGAGAAGAAGGAACCGGAAAAAAGACTGGGAGAACAATATCCTCCTGACAGTGAAAGGAAGAAACCACCTTAGGAAGAAAGAACTGACTCGGACGGAGAATGACCTTGTCAGCGCAGAAGCGTAAGAAGGGGGGAGAAGCCATCAGCGCACCAATCTCACCAACCCTCCGCCCAAAGGTACTGGCCACTAGAAAAATAACCTTCGCAGAAAGGAACTTCGGGGCCACGGAGTCCAACGGCTCGAAAGGAGGCCCCGTCAAAGCCCGCAGAACCAAGGGAAGATCCCAAGGAGGCACAGGCGAATGGGAAACAGGACGCTGGAGCAAGAAACTCCGCAGAAGGCGAGCCACCAACGGGGAGACAGAGGAAACAGAGGAACCCCGAAAAGCAAGAATGGCAGCCCACTGAGCCCGCAGGGAAGAAACCGCAAGTCCCAGGACAAAACCATCCCGCAAGAAGTCCAGCACCTTCACGGCCACACAGGAGTCAGGAGAGAGACCCCTTCCCAGACACCAAGTGGAAAAACTCTTCCAGTGCCGGGCATAAGAACGCAAGGTGGAAGGACGCCTGGAAAGCTGAAGACACTGGGCAACCTCCAACGAGCAACCCAAACCCAGCAAACTCAACCTCTCAAGTGCCAAACCCCCAGCCGGAGGCGACGCAGGGAGGCAAGGCCGAGAAGAGGAACCCTCAGAGGGGAGGGACACAGGGGAAACCGCCAATGAGGGCGAACAGAAAAGGCCAGCAGAAGGGGGTACCAAGACCGCCGAGACCATTCCGGAACAACCAGGAGAACCTCCGCCCGATCCCAACGAATCTTCCGGAGGACCCTCGTAATCAAGGCAAACGGAGGGAAGGCAAACAGCAGACCCTCGACCAAGGAATTGAGAAAGCATCGGTGGCCCACGCCAGCGGAGAGGGGACGATGCTGCAAAACCGAGGAAGAAGGGCGGACTCCTCCGAGGCAAAAAGAACCAGCCAAGGAAGGCCGAACCGGAGGACAATCAGATCGAATAGAACCGGGGACAGACAGATGGACACCGAGGACGGGAACACTCGGCTCAAAGAGTCCGCAGGCCCATTCTCCGTCCCCGGAAGATAGACCGCCGACAGAGACAAGAGATTCGATTCGGCCCACAGGCCGATCTTCCGGGAAAGGAGAAACAGGGTACGACACATGCCCCCCTGGTGATTCACATAAGCACGAACCACCTGATTGTCGGTCTGCACAGAGACAGCCCGACCCCGAAGGAGAGGAGCGAACCAAAGAAGAGCCAACCAAACCGCCCTCAGCTCCTTCCAGTTCGAGGACTGGAGGGACTCGAAGCCGGACCACCGACCCTGAGCCTTGGAGGCACCCAGAACGGCACCCCATCCCAGAGCACTGGCATCCGTGGACAAAACGACCACAGACAGAGGAGGAAGGAGATCGAACCCCCGGGACAGAGACAGAGGGGACAACCACCACTGGAGATCCGCTCGAATCCCCGGAGTGACAGGGATCAGAGTCTCGTAATCCAAGGAGGCAGGATCCCAGTGCGACAGGACATGATGCAACAGGGGGTACAGATGCAGCCTGGACCAAGGAAGGAGATGCAGAGTGGACGCCATCTCCCCCTGACTCCGCAACCAGAGACGGGCAGATACCCGGGACTGGGACAGAAGCCAGGAAAGGTGACGAAACAAAGTCAACTGGCGCTCCTGTGAGAGAAAAACCATGTCCAAGTCCATTCGGAAGAGAGCCCCCAGGAATTTCAGGGACTGGGAGGGCACCAGGGAGGATTTCCTGTGGTTGATAAGGAACCCAAAGGACCCCAGCAGAAGACACACCTGGTCCACATCCAACAGAGCCTGCGAAAAAGAAGGAGAGACAATCAACCAGTCATCCAAGTAAGGAAAAACCAGCAGCCCCCGGGAATGAAGAATACCCACCAGAGGGGCCAACAGCTTGGTGAACACCCTGGGCGCCGATGAAAGGCCGAACGGGAGCACCTGGAACCGAAAATGGCGGCTCCCCACAGCAAACCGGAGGAAACACTGGTCGGCAGGATGGACAGGAACATGAAGATAAGCATCCATCAGGTCCAGGGACGCCAGGAATCCACCCGGAAGGACCAGAGGGAGGATGGACCTGAGAGTCACCATCTTGAAAGGACGATGGAGCACGAAGCGATTGACCCGCTTCAGATCCAAGACAGGCCGAAGATCCGAAGTGTCTTTCTTGGAAACGAGAAAGAGAATGGAGTCGCATCCCATGCCCCTCTCCAGAGGAGGCACCTCCACAATAGCCCTCTTCTCCAACAGGAGCCGTACGCCGGCCAACAAAGCATCTCGCCGCAGAGGAAGACGGGGCAGAGGAGTCTGAACAAAACCCGGAGGAGAGGAAAACTCTATCCGGCAACCCTCCGAAACAGTCTGAACCGCCCAGGCATCCGGGACCGACAACCACTGTGTGCGGAAGCACTGGAGGCGACCACCAACGGGCAAAGGCAGACAGTCATTGAGAAGAGGAGGAAGCGGCGGCGGCAACACTGGCAGCGGCCCGGGGCTTGGCACTTCCAGGGGCCCCCCGGCCACGACCCCTGCCTCGAAAGGGCTGAGAAGCACCACGAGCAGGAGGCCCAAAAGCGCGACGATAAGTAAACCCACGCCCCCGAGAAGGAGGACGGACCGGGGCCACCAGCTTGCGGTTCTCCGCCGACTGCTTGACCATGCCCTCCAGCTGACCCCTCAAAAGGCAACTTAAGGAGAACCGACTTCTGGGAAGAGTCCGCCTTCCAGGAACGCATCCAAAGATGACGACGGGCAGCAATGGACGCACCAGAAGCAGCGGCCGCCGCCCCCAAATTGTCGAAGGAAATGTCCTGATGAAAAAGGGTTCAGGCAGATCAGGTCGTTTTACCCCTTTTCTAGGTTTGCCCGGCGTTAGCCGCTTCTCACCCAACTTACGATTTACCAAATAAAGAGGCAGGCGCTGGAGATTGGAAGGCAGGAAACAGGAGTTTATTTCCGACGGAACAGAACACGTCAAATCAGACAACAGGGTATCTTCTCGAGGTGCTCTAACAGGTTTCTCTACGGCTCCGTCTTTTATACACAGGTTTATGATGTACAAACATTCCTTATTGCAATAAAGACACTTTGAAGTAAAAAAAGGGCATGTTTGGGACCCCAGCTCCAGGCCTATTCCCATACCGACCGCTCTGATGTTGTTTTCCCCTCCCAAATGTGACATGTGATTGTAATCTGCAGCCGGACATTCCAACAGGGCACGAGGGCAGGAGGGGGTGGTCAGATCTAAGGTGGGGCAGGCGATAAGATCATGTTTCGCTATGCGGGGCCGGAGGGGTACATCCACGAGACCTAGTTTTATGATGTGGGACTGGGTCGAGAGGCCAGGTGTAGCCGGGGGGGGGGGGTCATCAGAAGAGAGGAAGGGTGTTCCTGGGAGGGATGCGGGGGTGTCGGTCAGATCTAGGGGTGTGAAGGCCTTGATTAATCACCGTTCCTCTGATGTGAGGCGAGGTCCTGCTGTAGGAAGCAATAAACTGCATCTGTTGGGCTAGGTGATGGCCTGGGATCAGGCCGGGCAACCAGGCAGGGAGGAAGAGGTTATCAAAAGGGCCCGTTCTATTAGTAGGATGAAAGAGCGAGGGGGCAGGGGTCCAGAGTGGTGACACGGTCGTGTTTAGCGGTGCGTTTATGGCCCGAACAGGAGAGACCGGGGGCTGTCGGGGCGCAGGGTGCTTGCGGGGCCGGAGAG
This sequence comes from Lissotriton helveticus, assembly GCF_964261635.1. Classification (NCBI taxonomy): domain Eukaryota; kingdom Metazoa; phylum Chordata; class Amphibia; order Caudata; family Salamandridae; genus Lissotriton; species Lissotriton helveticus. The sequence goes on along the minus strand of NC_136063.1, from coordinate 288,848,809 downwards.
AGAGAGAGAGAGAGCGAGAGAGAGAGAGATGATGGCTATCGGCAATGGGCAGAGAGGTCATGACACAAAGATGGCTACTATCTATGTTCGTGATGGAGCCTAAAAGGGAACAAGATGGCGGGGCCACTGTTTCGTGACTTTCTTTACCTTCAACAGTGGCGAGGGTGAACACAAATGAACGCCGCTTATGTACATATACATTTTGTCATTTTCCACAGTCGCCGCTTTTTACATAAGATAGATCATTTCCATGTTTATCATAACTGACGGGGTGTACATATAGTCGTGTGTAGTCAATGAAATAGCGTTTGTCAATATTGGTAGACTTACATATAACCGTGTGTAGTTGATGCGACATACGAGGTGGAATACATATAAATTTACATTTGTCGTACTTAAAAGTGACCGATGAAACATTTTACAGGCAAAAGTGGTTGAGGGAGGAATTTATTCCAATACAAGCAATTAGTCAAGGGGTGTAGAAAGTTCCGAAAAAGGGGGGTCTTCGCCACAGTGTCTTTTTAGTAGCGAGTCATCACTGGTAGGTTCTGGTAGTTAGTTTTCTTCCGTTGGCGCTGTTGAGCACCGGCGGTGGAGCTATAGGTCCAGCTCGGGTCCTTCTTTACACGTCACAGGGTGTGATCTGTCTCTTGCCGTTAGGCCACAGTCCTGTTTCCTAGCTAATCTCTCTTAAGGGTGCCTTATGCTGGGCACCTGCATTTCTTTCTCGGAGTCAGAATACACGTGGAAAGGATAGAAGGGGTTTTGTCGGATAATCGAGGGAGGAGAGGGCGGAGTGGGACCGGATCTTTGAGACGGACCAAGGGAGCAAAAGGGTGATGCGCAGGCAGGTCCATCAATCAGGCTCAAAGGGCGGGGACTTCTGGCACGCATGGGTCAACAAGCAGAGGGCTTCAAGGCAGCCCTCTATTCCTTCGTTTTCTGCGTTTGAGAGTGGTGCATCGTCCCGCGTCCCGTTGCTCTGCGGCTCCATCTTAGGTCGAGGTCACACGCCCCTCATGATCTGTGGCCAGGCTGTGCGTCACGTCCAGCCCCTCTCCTCCGGTGGCTGTGTATCCTTGAATGGGTACAAAACAGGTTTTAGCGAACTGGCAAGAGAAGGCATTTATACATTTCAATTCCGTCCCAGATCTAGGTAGCTGGGGGTACGTTTCATCGGTCACGGTCAGAAGTTATCACTGTGGAGTATGTATACAGGCATGTCTACTGAGTTTGAACTAAGTCTATTTGGCGTTCATTCATGCCGCATGTGGCTTTCTGACCCTAGCCCGGGCAGTCTTTTATCATCATGAGAGAGGGGTAGAGGCTAAACACTCTTTTCTCGGGGCGCAATAGTTAAGCAGGGTCATCAGTTATACCTCGAGTTTACGGAGCTGGGGTCAAGCGGGAGGAACGGGGACGTTTTGGACATCCGTACTTGGGTGCGGAGTGGTGGGGCAATCTGGGCCTAGGAGATTGTGTTTCTAACGAGCTGAGAGCAGAAGGCCACTGACGTATAGTCCTCCTATAAAAAGGGCCAGATTAGGGGGACATCAGTCGTCTTACCTGTCCTTTCCTTTATAGCCAATTCGAGTTCTATCATTTTTACAGAAAAGGAGAGGTAGTAACATGGCAAATTACAATTGTTTTAGTTTCTGGCAATTTGTCGATCACCTTTGTGTTCGAAAAACCAATTAGGCTCGTGCCGGCGGGGCACAACATTACCACACAGAGGAAGAGGGAGCAGGGGTCGCGCGCATTTTAAATGAACTATTCGGTACACGTACAACATGAAGGGAAAGGACGAGAGAGAGAGAGACGTGTACAATAATAGGCCATTTTGGTGCGTACAAAACTCAAAACAGTAGGGGTCATATTATATAGAAACACAGACTGAGGGACAACGTAAATCCATATACTACGTACACATGAATTCAGGCGGGGTGGGGGGTACATGTATTTACATACAGAACTCAAGACAAAACATAGAACAGTACTTGGCCAAAGACATTTCCTCCTGCATGCTGCGCATCCTTAGTTTCCTATTTAATTCGCCTGGCTGTCTTTTGCTGTTCGTCTCTGTTGCAAATACTTATACTTTCGTCAATTGTTCGGGAACTATCCTGGTCGGGCTAGTACTTACGGTCGGATCTTTGAATCATTTTTAGCGAACGGGTATCCAGGTTGAGGCAACGGAGGGTGTTAGTTGGGGGAACAATGGGCAACTTCGAGTTTCATGGCGTAAAAATCTACTCGTAGGTGCACGTCATTCTTGGTTGCATTATTCGGGGGCCGGTTGGAGTCATATTTTTGTCATACCGCAATAGCCCACCAAGTTTCTGCTTCAGGCCACCCCTCCAGTCGCTGGGTTCAGAGAGAGAGAGAGAGACGGTCGTTTCTAAGTAAGGGAGTGTTATATCTATGTTTGCTCGTCGTGTATAGGCACCAGGTTCATACCCCCCTTTTCCCCCATTCCATCGGTCGTTCGATCATCCCTCAAGTCGTACAAAAACATCTCTCTTATCAAACCAACGCGTGCAACGTATATCCAGTCGAGTCATACACAACCGGTTATACACGCGTGCATTCATATCACCCAAAATCGTCATGTCCTCAGGGGCAGTCCCCATGGATAATGTATCATTTGTCCTCGCGGAACCATGGTGCGTTGCTTAGGTCTTTTCCATACTTTAGTCGACGTTCCGATGTGACCTGCAGAAAGAAGGGGAAAAAGAAGGGGTGGGGGCAGCGTTTTAAGACACATTCGCGCGCATAAACCCAAAAGGCTTTTTACTTACTACGTATTTCGACCTATCTCCGCGGGGTGCAGTCCCTTCCATCTCGGCGTTTTAAGCCCAGAGGGACTGGTGGTGCGGGAGGCATAATCATTTATGGACTGCACATTGCATAGATCGCCCACGTGTGGTTTTGCGGATCTTGTGTGGGGGGGGGTCGAAACAAAAGGGCAATCAGGGTAAAGTGGGTGAACTCGTGTTCTTCTTCGAGGAGTCGGGGTGGTCTACAGTGGTACCGGGTCTGGTTTAGGGGCATCTGAAACAATTTCCCTGAGATATGTGGCATACAAAGTAAAACAGAACACCGGGACCTTTATCGATTGCCTTAGGTTGCACAAAAGTAAAAAAAACACACGCAACAACTTGGATCGTTCACATTTTCAATATTTCTAGGTACTTTGCTTTTTAACCTTTCAGTAATCGACTTGCTTTATTTCGCCTATATTTTACGTAGATCTGAAACAAGGGATATGTATTCAAAACTTACCAATCCAAAAGCTACGACTGTATTTGTTGTCACAAAATCTTTATTTAAAAAATGTTGACGTACAAATGCAGGCCTACAACCACGTGGGCCAGCCACGGAGCAGACTGGAACTGTACATGAGGGCATATTTATCTGCGGAAAACATAACTGAGTCGGTGGTTGTTTTATTTCATCAAGGTATGATAAGTGCAATAAAATCATATCGAAAATTCATTGTGGGTAAGTACCATCAGTGTCAAAAAGATTCGAACTTTCAATAATACTGTAATTAATGATGTGTCAGAACTTAATATCAAATTCATTGTTCGAATGTTCAAGCAATACTCATCCCCTCCCGCCATGTGCTTCAAAACTGCATACATATCTCACAATATCAAGTCTGAGCATCCGGAACACAACGGGGAATTGCGAGTTTCGTGTGTACCGGCGCCATTTTGGGTGGGGTCAGGCGGGTCCAAGTATAGTCAAAATGTCTCTTCCAACTCGTGGTTGGACCAGAACCTCTTTTCGGCAGTCCAGAAGTTTTGTTAAGGGGCAACAGAAGGGACCGGTGACATGAACCATCAATCAAAGAAAAGGGAGGGGCAACAATCTTTCCTACCGGGTCGTACTGATGTTCCACCGGAACTGATCAAATCGGTAGTCTGCAGTATCTTGGGTCATTCAAAACTGAGGCTGGCGCCAGCATGAGGGCGCCGACGTCTCATGGCTACGTCTTGGTCGTTCTGCGGGCGATCATGGCAGTCATTTCCCATCGGTGGCGGTTGGGGGCCCGCGGAGGTCGAGGGCCCTCCGCAACTCTCGTAGAATCTTCAAAGCTGAGGAGAACGTTTCTGAACGGAGGACTCGTTTTTCTAGCTGGCCAGCGACCAGGCCATCCTTGCATGCCAGGTTCGTTCCTGCAGAGTCGACCGCCATTTTTAGGAGTTCTGCAGCTACCGGCAGTCACTGGGTCGAAAGAGCAGACGGATTGCAGCCTGCCGGGCGAGGCGTCGTTGCACCGCCGCAGTGGACGAGACCCTGCTGGGTGAGTGGAGAGTCGCTGCACCGCAAGAGTGGACAAACCTTTTGCCGGGTGCGTGGAGAGTCCCTGCACCGCAAGAGTGGACGAACCCTTTGCCGGGTGCGTGGAGCGTTGGGGGTGCAGCTGAGGGGCCTCCACCTGGGGAGGCGGGAGAGGCTCGTCCGCGCCGCCTCTCCCTCCCAGTGCACCCCACGGCGTCTCGCTGACATTTGTTATGGCCGGACCAGGCGATGAAGAAGAGGGGGGGGTCAGAGGCATATGCAAGACATCCCCCCCGTGGCCTGCAAGGCGCTGGGAGAAGAAGGGAATGGGAGGACCAGTTCATTCCGGGCCGGGCCATTCACCCCACGACTTCTCCGGCCGAGGGGCGGCCAGCCGCTCTTTACCATGGCCACAGGAGCGGGTCCCTTGGTTCATCCTGGGGACAGGCCTTGGCGCGTGGTGTCGCCTCCGGACTATTCGCGTAATGGTTCTCCACCCCAGGCCGCCGCCGACGGCTTTTGTAGACTTTCTGACGCCCAAAAACCTACTAAAAAGTAGCCCAAAGTAGCCCGACATTGCTACTTTGGGGAAGGAGGGACAGGAACGGCGTCAAGCAGACGGCGAAATGCATTGTGGGTTTGTTGTTGCAGCCGTTTGCCGTGTAAATAGTTGTTTAATACATTTTTGTTCAAATAAAAACGTTTTAACCTGTTACTTTGCTATAGTGTTGTATATTTCTAATATTTGCCTAGGGTTTGTCGTTAATTGGGCGGGGTGGTCGGTGGAGCCGAGCTGTCTCGCAGTCATCATGGTGTTGAGTTCGGTTTTCCTCACTAGTTTCATATTTCCTGAGGGGTTGTTCCTAATGCTTCCATTTCAGTGAGGTTGAAAAGAGATCTCATCAGTGGCCTACTGATTATACTCGATTCCTTTTGTTTTTCCTAACGATTCTTATGTTCTTTTATTTGCTAGCACGATACAGCGGCTAATCCGCATTTTCTTTATATATGTCCTTTTTATTAGGGATGTCCTCTGGTGGAGCCAGATGGTCTACCTCTAATAAATGGTCCGGGCTGAACCAACTACTGAGCAATGGGGAGGAGATAGGCATGACGGGTTACAACGGGGACAAAAGTCAGCACTACCTATCCTTCACTACTTTGCGGAGACTAGGTAGAATATTTCTATTCTACAGTATTCGCAAATAGAGAATACCCAAAGAGAGAACCAATTCCAAACAGTCAAGTTCGGACAAACAATCAATCAATCAAATGAGGAATAAAATAGGCGCGACGGGTTACAACGGGGGCAAAAGCCTGCGCTACCTACCCTTCACTATCTGCAAAGAGAGAGATCTTCCTGTTCCTCTCTGTTTGTAGGCAGAGAAGATCCTTTCCAAGAACCAATTCCGAACGATCAAGGTCCGGTCAAACAATCAATCAGTGGGGGATAAAAATAGGCACGGCGGATTACAACGGGGGCAAAAGCCTGCGTTACCTATCCTTCACTATCTGCAAAGACTAAACAGAGTATGGCGGCTCTGTGCTTGTTTGCAAATAGAGAATGATCCAAAGAGAACCAATTCCAAAACAATAAATGCTTGGATAACAATCAATCAAATGGAGAGGGAAGTAGGCGCGACGGGTTACAACGGGGGCAAAAGCCTGCGCTACCCACCCTTCACTATCTGCAAAGGGAGAATACTCCTATCCTTCCCCGTATGTAGACAGAGAATCTCTCAGGACAAAACAATCAAAATGCATAATACTAGTATTTTCCAATGACAATCAAACAATCAATTCGCAATTTGTCGTGTTTACACGACCTTACCCGGACCGTATATGGACAGTTTCTGTTCTTCCGTTTCCAACGCCCGATCGTCCTCTATTCTCCGTAATTGCTGTGGCACTCCTGATGGTTCCCAGTCAGGACCGTAGATCACTCGAGAGAGGTCTGTTCGGAACCAGTGAAGTTCGGATGATCGGCTGCCAGACAAGGGTCTATCAGGCAGGAGCTCTTCCCGATCGTTGCAGTCGTTCACTCTGTCGTTGGGACCTCTCTCACTGGATCCACGTGTCGCTGATGGGCCCCACGTTTGGGACGCCAATTGATGAAAAATGGTTCAGGCAGATCAGGTCGTTTTACCCCTTTTCTAGGTTTGCCCGGCGTTAGCCGCTTCTCACCCAACTTACGATTTACAAAAAAAAGAGGCAGGCGCTGGAGATTGGAAGGCAGGAAATAGGAGTTTATTTCCGACGGAACAGAACACGTCAAATCAGACAACAGGGTATCTTCTCGAGGTGCTCTAACAAGTTTCTCTATGGCTCCGTCTTTTATACACAGGTTTATGATGTACAAACATTCCTTATTGCAATAAAGACACTTTGAAGTAAAAAAAGGGCATGTTTGGGACCCCAGCTCCAGGCCCATTCCCATACCGACCGCTCTGATGTTGTTTTCCCCTCCCAAATGTGACATGTGATTGTAATCTGCAGCCGGACATTCCAACAGGGCACAAGGGCAGGAGGGGGTGGTCAGATCTAAGGTTGGGCAGGCGATAAGATCATGTTTCGCTATGCGGGGCCGGAGGGGTACATCCACGAGACCTAGTTTTATGATGTGGGACTGGGTCGAGAGGCCAGGTGTAGCCGGGGGGGGGGGTCATCAGAAGAGAGGAAGGGTGTTCCTGGGAGGGATGCGGGGGTGTCGGTCAGATCTAGGGGTGTAAAGGCCTTGATTAATCACCGTTCCTCTGATGTGAGGCGAGGTCCTGCTGTAGGAAGCAATAAACTGCATCTGTTGGGCTAGGTGATGGCCTGGGATCAGGCCGGGCAACCAGGCAGGGAGGAAGAGGTTATCAAAAGGGCCCGTTCTGTGAGTAGGATGAAAGAGCGAGGGGGCAGGGGTCCAGAGTGGTGACACGGTCGTGTTTAGCGGTGCGTTTATGGCCCGAACAGGAGAGACCGGGGGCTGTCGGGGCGCGGGGTGCTTGCGGGGCTGGAGAGAGAGAGAGAGAGCGAGAGAGAGAGAGAGAGATGATGGCTATCGGCAATGGGCAGAGAGGTCATGACACAAAGATGGCTACTATCTATGTTCGTGATGGAGCCTAAAAGGGAACAAGATGGCGGGGCCACTGTTTCGTGACTTTCTTTACCTTCAACAGTGGCGAGGGTGAACACAAATGAACGCCGCTTATGTACATATACATTTTGTCATTTTCCACAGTCCGACAGGTAACGCACCTGCAACTCCATCAAAGACAGAAGAGGCGTGGCATCCTTGCCGTCATTCAACATAACAGACAGAGACTGGAAGTCCTTAAGGAGCGACTGAACCATATAGTTGGAATACGCAGTCGCCCGGACAGAGAAATTAGAAGCAGCATATGAACGCTTCACCGCCCCTTCAACACGCTTATCCACAGCGTCCGCAGGAAGGGCGTCCTCAGAAACAACCAAACCCTGAGAGGAAAGGCCAGCCATTAAATTGTCCACTTTCACAGCCTGAGGGAACTCATCAGCAAAACCCTCAAGAGGGTAACGTCTGGACAGGAACCGAGGAAAAGAAGACTTGTCCACCTCCTTCCATTCGTGAGACAGCACATTGCGCACCACAGCATGCAAAGGCAAAGAATCCGGAGCAGGCTGGACATACTGCGTAAAAAAGTCATCCTCAACAACAGCATCCGCAGGAGGAGAAAAACCCAAGTTGGACTTCACATGGGCAAACAGTTCAGCGAGCTCAGCACCCTGAACAAAACGACCACGGACACCCTCATCCTCATCAGGACCAAAGTCTTCCACAGGATCAGCCTGCGCATCCAAAGAAACACGAGGCACCTTGGGAGGAGGCCCAGCAGCGTCCCTAGCCAGGAAAGCAGCAGCCACAGCCTCATTTATAATGAGGCGCAGGGCATCCAGAGGGGCAGAGAAGAAGAAGCAGCCGCATCCATAGCGGAAGCAAAAAAGTCCAAACAACACTCCCAAAGGGCATAAACCAGGACAAAAACATCCCAACAAGGACCCCAGATATAGCCGAGGACCCGAACACCTGTGGGAGGAGAAAAAAACTGGGCCGGCATAAAAAGCCCAGCCAGCCGCAAAAATCGCCCCCAGAAAGCATGCAGGACACCAAACTCCACATAAAAGCCCCTGCCCGCTAGAGCAGGGCAAAAAACGGACCGGAGAACGCCCAGGAACGGCCGCTGGAGCAGGCCAACCCAAGCCAGGTGAGCAAGCAAGCGCGAACAATCATAAAACGGCCGCTAACGCGAGCCGCGTATAAAATAGCGCCCCAAACACAGACGGCCGCTAACGCGAGCCGCGTGTAAAAAAGAAGCCCCACAACGGAGCCAGCGCGGGGGAAACGGCAGAGAAGAAGAACACAGGTGGCCGCTAGAGCAGGCCGCCTAAAATAAACATTCAAAGAACACGGAGACTCACCAGCACAGGAAGCCTCCAACAGCACAGCCAGGAACGCGGTCGTAGACTGCAGAAAAGAAAAAACAGGATGTTTCTTCCGGCACTTCCCACTTTTGTAGTCACGTGATGGTGACATCATCCTAGGGGGAAGTGCCAACAGCTCAGCTAGGTAGGGGTTCTGTAGAGCAGACTAGCTGCTCACATCATCAGGAATGGGACGGGGAGACAGGACGAGGAGGTAATGTTTTGTAGTGTGAGCTTTTATGAAAGCGCAATAAAAATGTTTTACAAACACAAAAGAGTACAGCTGATGCATCAAGGGTTGCCCACTGTTATACCAGGGATAACAAAAATGTTACAATAAACACAAAGCGCTTGGTGTGATGCTCACATTAAATCCTTTTATACAGGTGTACAGGGCCCATAGCATCTGTATCTGAGATAGTGTTATCCCTAGTATTCATCTAGAACGACAATCCTGCGTGTAATTACTATAAAAAAACAAAGGCCGGGTCCGGTGCCGAAGGGGATATAGAATGCAGCCATACAACACCCTTACAAAAGAAGCATTCAATTCAATATTGTCTAAACGTGACACTGTGTTTTTAACCATGAGTGCAAGTGTTTGATAATTAAAGACGAAAGCCCAATGCCTTGCAACTCATTTTTAATGTAATATTTTATTGTGAGAAAAAAGCTTCTCCTCTCCCTGTGGGGTCCTCCAAGGGAGGCATTAAGTTGTGTGGTTTACACATATAAGAAGATAGGCTTTGACACACATACAACATTCTTCTTCACTTGTTTGGGTGTTGGTTCCTTCCACTGCCTAGGAGAGCCGCCAATGATGATATAGTGAGCAAATTGGTGAGTAGCTGCCAATCACTCCCTGGTGGATGATTAGTGAGGCAATGTCTATGCTTCTTTTGAAGTTTGTTTTATAGCGGCACCGGACCTGGCCTTTGTTTTTTTAGTACTCACATGCAGGGAATACTAGAGATAACACTATCTCAGATACAGATGAATTGGACCCTGTAAGCCTGTATAAAAGGATTTGATGTGAGCATCACACCAAGGGCTTTGTGTGTTTTGTGACTGTTGAGTGGAGGGCGCCCTTGGGATGCTTCCCTCTTTTGCTCCTCTGTGTGGTTAATAACAAAATTTGCCATGAATGTCCCAAATACATTATGTGATAGCCAATAGTATGTTCCAAATGTACCAATTATTGGCTACTATTACCCCAGCTATAGACCAATTCTCTGAAGTTGGTGTCTCCCCATTCTTCCTTTGCTTTTGTTGCTGTCTTCCCGTTGTTCCTTGATTCTTTATTGACAACTGCTCTCTGGGCTGCCCCATATGTATCAAGGATGGAATACTGTTACACTAGGGATAACCAACCCATCGTCAAGAATGCTCCCAGTATATCAATGATGATACAATATCCTGCCAGCCCGAATATTGTACTAAATGATCATTATATAGCAAGGGTAGCCTGTTATTATGCACGGAATAACCAAACCATTGTCAATAATGTCCCCAGTACATGAGAAATGGGCCACTATTATGCCAGGGAAATACAAAACACTTCAAATCAAACAACCAATATAGCAACTTTTATGTCAGGGAAATCTATGATATAAATGTGCAACACGCCGTGGTCACAATTAAACTGCAAGTCTGCCTGCCAACTCCCCCTGACAGCCATACAATTGAACACAGGCAAACTCAAAAGTGCACATGCACATACACAGGGTCACACTCACAACTATGTACACAGTCACACGCAAACAAACACAATCACTGATACACAAACTTTTACACATACATGTGTGCACATTTATTTCATTTCTCAGCCCATCAACCCATCTCACTTACCTACCTCGTGGCACCTGTTGGCTCCTAGTGCTTTGAGTCCAAAATGGTTGCCTGTGGATGCTTGCCGTCCTCCAGTTCAGGAGGACGTTGGGGCCTTCCTCCTGTGACCAAACATTATGCCTGCGGGAGCTGCAGCATATGTCACCTTATAGGGCAAACAAAACAAATTGGCATTGGCCTTCGTAAAAATGGCACTTTGTGGATCATACCAAATGTAACACATATAACTATGTCTATCTCATTGCTTGCCAATGCCAGTTACAATATATAAGGATGACAACAAGACCTGTTAAATCAAGGATTCACAAACACAGGAGCACCATTCAGAGTAAACCTGCCACCACAAGAATGACAAATTATACCTGGAACTACATCATACTCCTAACGACATGATCTGCATAATATTGGAGTAAGTGTAGGAGAGTTCTAACATTAAAGAACGTTTGTTTTTCAAATAATAGAGATGGATCTACAAGTTCAAAACATATGAAAGAGGCCTTAATGATGAGAACCCGTGTCCTTACTATCCAGAAGTTAACCACAGAAGAGATCAGCAGTACATTCTGCTCCCAGCATACTACTCCATGAACCATTGTGGGTATATTTGGAGCCCTTAACTGTGGTTCAGGTATTTTGTCTGGATGCTCTCACCATCTGCAAACAGGATAATGTGCACAATGTGACCAGAGTACTCCCACTGAAGAACTCTCACCCTGAACTCTGGGTATGCTTTATTCTGACCCATAGTCAGCCAGATACGGCAAACTTCTGTACTAATACAGCATCCTCTAAGTCAAAAAATAATCTCAATGACCATATTAATTATCCGTGCACTTGTAATAACCATATTAATGGTCTTCACAAGCAACACTTTGACATCACGACCATAACAGGTGCGTCTTAACTATTGAAGGTAATCTTTGCAGAGATCTCTTCAGAATTTATCTCCTCAAATACAACCATGGGTACTTTCATCTGCACCACTCTAAGCTTTAAATCGGCGCCCATCAAGTCTTTCCAGCTCTTTTGTCATTACATGTCATGATAAGAGCTCAAGATGGCACACTGAAAGACCCGGTTTAGTCTTCCTGAAACGTTCACAGACAGTGCACATTGGTGCAATGACCCTTTATGAAGGGTCTCAGGATGGCCCCCTTAATAACCCGGTCTAGTTATCCTGGGATGTTAACTCGAGGGCGCACACATCGTAAATCCCAACTTTTTGCGCCAGTAGTCTATTTAAACACATGGACACCGCTCAGTTGATCCACATTCTGGATCGGTGAGGCTAACTAGGCAGACAAGCAGAGACTTGTCTATGGTACAGTAAGTAAATTCTATTTCCAGATACCACTTTTATAAACATTCTTTATTTTCTCGTGGATAGCCATTCCAGAGGTCTCTGTCCCACGTCTTCCCAGGCAGATCAACCACTTAATATACATTTATTTTATTGTTTGTTGATTTTTATTTTACCGGTCATACAGTTATAGAACGCTACCTCCTAATTGAAGAGTAAGTAAGAGCACGTATTACAGTCACCAAGAATGGGCTCCAATCATACAATTGTGGAATGCCCGCACGAGTAAATCAAGCATTTCATTAATCGGTCCTGATGAATTACCACTGCCACCCTTTGGAGCACACACATCAAGAATCATGTCGACCTTCCAATGAACTTGAGGGCCAAAATTATGCTATGAGTACCCCCTGCTTTTAACCCTTACCAGTTGCATCCACCTTATATCAAAGTCACCTGGGGGTCCTTTTTGTCTCTAATCTACTAAACTAGACTACCCTTAGTTAACAGGGAGGGCTATAGTCTGTGCTCAGGATATTTTCCAGACCTCAGCAGAAAAAGAACTCTGGCAAAGGAACCCCTCCCACGGCCCTTTGGGCACTGCAGTGCCTGCCCAACGGCCCAATGATGAAGCGTGCTGCCTCATGGGTGAGGGTCTGTGAGGGTCTGTGTACCCTAAAAAGAATGCTCTTGTTGACCTAAACAAGGCCCCTTACCAGAATGTGGCCAAAGTGGACCAATGTTATGGAACTGCACACTTTTTATGAAAACGTTAAGTTTGAGAGGATGAGTGCTAAACTGAGATCCCTCTTATCACATCCTACAATTTTTCTTGACATTCCTTATTTGCATAATTTATGGGAGAATAGCAAGTAATACATTTAAATGCATCATAAAATACCAATATTTGCATGTACTAATTTTGGGCTTGTGTGGGGCTCAGTGATATCACATGATATCACAGATGTCAGTTATTCTATGGCAAGTTCGTCTTACTCCTATCACCCCTACTCCACAAAAGTATAACTCCGTAGGAAGGGGTGAGAGGCACCTGCCAGCTTTTCTTTGCTCTGCAGTCTTAGGAAAGCTATGAGGTATAACCCCTAAAATATCGGGTAACAGGACAAAGTAATTTGCTGCTGGGCCTCCTCGGGGATCAGAGGATGGACAGTTGCAGCTGTCAGTTCAATGCCTCCGAGCCTAAGGAAATTGTAACACCCCACATGAAGCGGGCAAAGGCTTGCATGGAACAAGCCAAGTTTGAAGTGTACAGGCCTCGGATGCAGTGGACAGATGCAGATGACCGCATCACAGGTTAGTACATGGGGTGCATCATATAGAGACTACCACACCAGGAGTCACTACATCGAGAGTACATTTATATCACTACTCCACAAATAAGTTGAACGATTTTGGTACATATATGTGTGTGAGGCATTTTATTTTTATATACGTTTCCATTATTCGGCTCGCCTTACACCCCACCTACTGTGGGCGATCAATCCGGCATACAACCTGCACAAACTTCGACCTCTTTTTCTGCCCCTCTTTTCAGGATCTCTTTCTCTCTCTTTCTCTATGGCTATCTCCAGGGATGTAGCTTGATCAGTAAGATTTGGGGGGATGGGAGGGTGGTGGTAGGTGTGGGGGGGGGGGGATAAGGCAGGGGGAGATGTGCTTCGGATTTCCAAACAATCATACAGGTTAAAATACATTATATGCGAAACAAGGCAGAAGGGGGTCCTTAAGGAGCAGTTAGAAGGGATTGTGAGGGGTACTTACAAATTAATATTTTATTAAATAACCATTTTTAAGACCTTTAAAACAGAGAAAAGTGTGTGGTTTTTGTCTGCATGTGTATGTAAAAATCCCAAGTTAAATCCGACAAACTCCTCACCATACCCAACTTAAAGCACCCGTACCCAACTATTTACTGAAGAATAAATGTATTCCCCCGAAAGTGCCTCCCTGGATATCCCCCTCCCTGTCAATAGGTCAAGCTTTAGCGGCAGCGAGCATGCGCTGCTCGCTCTGCGAGGCATGCAGTAGTCCAGTATGGGGAGACAAGCTTCCCTCACTCTCTGCCCATATTTTTCGTAAAATCTGTTTTCTGATTGATAATGAGCCTAGTTAGTCCCGCCTTATTATGCCATGTCGTCATTTGTATCCTTCTGTGGCTATTGGCCCCTTTACTTCGAGTGTTGCATGAGCACAATTTTATTTCCGTGACTTCTCTCCACCCCCTCCCGCTGTCCATGTCTTCTCTCCCCCCTCCCATTGTGCATGCCTTCTGGCCCCCTTGCCCCCCACCCGCCTGCACTCCTGTTTGCAATGCAATAGGTCTTGCGTAAATGTGAATTGCAAATGCTTGTTTTATTCAACTTGCAGTAGTGTTACTCTGCATAGATGTCGGCCTGGCAGCGATGACCAACAGCTAGGAGAGTTAGTAACATAAAAGAAGAACAATTTTTCGTATTTTTCTGATTTAAAAAATAAATACACACAGGGAAAACCACTGTTATATATGTGTACTTGTGGAAAAATCAGAAAAAACATAAACCGGTGTGCGTTAAACACAATCTGTAGATTTCTCTCCGCGCATATCCCTTCCGTGCTCTCAAGTCGAAGGTGATGTTTGAAATTAGTTTCACAGTCTGGATGAAGTGACAGAGATGCGGACATGAAAGTGCTTAGAAAGAAAGCAGCAGCGACCAGATTCCATGGACTGATTAAGAACTGGCCCGTGTGGAATGCACAGGCTGAACACTGTTCTGGTCGATCTCGTCTGGCTGGGTGTTAATTAACACACCTAGATTTACCTGGGTGCAGTATTACAACCTGGAAAATCCAGCAGATCAAGTTGCTTTAGGGTAGGACAGGGGCTGCGAACATAAGCGCAGCCCACTCCCACTCAAACCCATTCTGTGGCCAGAGAAGCACGGATTGCTCCACCCTTCGAGCCTGCAGCAGGATCTGCTCAGATGCAGCTTCACCACCTCTTCCTCCTATCCCATAGCCCGCACAGCCCCCCTCGCTCAGAGCCAGATGAAAATGGGGGGCATTAAACCTATGAATTTGGGAATTCCATGTGGATTTCCGACTGGTAAAACTGGGTCCGCACAATTAGTCCCCTTTCTATTCAACTCGCAATCGCAAAGTACTGGCTCAGTGTGACTACATTGTATCAGTGTTTATTTATTCACTTTCTTATAGATTTTTTCAGGTAGCAATTATCCAACAAAAATGGTGCAATATCGCTAAAATGGAGGAGGGGAAGTGAGATCATAGATGCAGGGTGAGTAGGGTCACCAACTGGCATGGGTGCAAATTCAAGACTGTAAGTATAACAAGCATTTGCAATTCAATAGGTCTCTCATTTACGCGAGTTTAAGCTATTGGCATTGTAAGTAAGTAAGTAAGCAATAATCTTTATTCGAATGCATAAAAGACATCCTATGAGTACCCCCTGCCCACACAAGTAGATCAAGCATTTAATTCATCGATAAAAGCATAACAAACATCAATACAACATTCTAAAATACATATCCAAGGATATACATGACCTACTATAATCAGTTAGAAAATACGCAGAAAACTTAAAATACCATTTATATTGACCTATTATGAATATATACAAATCCTTACCCACTCTGTGTACATGTTTAATAGGGGACATGCCTGGCGATATTTTATAAAGTGCCTATGTGCAGAATAGGAGTTAAGAAGTATACCTATAAAAATGTTACATTGCACAGCTTTAACTGCCACCAAAAAGTCGTATAAAAACATTTAAAATTGATACGGCTCATTTTGATCATATTGTTAAAACCATGTTCTTTCTGATATAAAAAGCCACCCATAAAAAAGCCACCATTCTACAGCATATTTCTAAAGAAGGTAGAGATTGCAGGAATAAGTAAGTAGGCCGGCATTGAATAAAGCCTTGCTGTTTTAGTATAGGGACGATGTATCTTCTCCGTGGATTAGTGTAGAACCTGCTTAGAAGAACCACGTGCAAAGTATCCTGGGCCAGCCGATTATCACAAGGGCAGTGGTTCAAATTGGCTGCCCAGTCATTCATGTTTGGAAAGGTGACTAATCGATGGAAAATATCCAATCTCAAACGGGTTAAAAGAAATCTATGTCTAGCATGCAGAACAGATTTAAGATAAGGTTGCATGTTAAACGTAGTTATAATTAATTGGTTAGTTAGCACACTAGGTTTTATGACTTCGAGTGTCCATCTTAGGGTCTTTAAGTCTGAAATAAATTCCCTTTGGGAACTCACAATAACATACCAAACTAATCACTCACCACATTCAACCATAAATCGCCTAGAGAGTATGACAGTAGCCAAAAAGCCCACTATAGGAATGTTTATTAATTAAATCAATGCAATTGTTAAAAATCAGTTTAAAAAGATTTAAACACCTCCAATGTTAAAATAACAATTTTATCAGAATTCTTCAAAATACAAGCCAGCATATCAAACAACAATACAAATCAATAGTGTAATTCCAAATTCAACATTGATGATTGATTTGATATTCAATAATATTCTTTTCTTGCTGTGTCTGAATGAACACCATATAATTCATGCAGACTTATTTTCAAAAAAAGACCAAGAATTGACGCGTTTCGGTGGAATCAACAGGTCCAACCACCTTCTTCAGGCTTTAAGTGTAACAATCCTGTCCGTAGATGGGTACTCCTCGGGATTCGTGTGACGCAATAGGGGTTCCACCCCTTGACATCCCCAACTCCTACAACAACTGCACAGAGTATTAGGGCGATCAAGTGAGGGAAGGGAAAGAAAGCGAACAGCAGGGAGTAGAATCTGGAAAACAAAGAACAGCACGATGAGATACAAGTGCATGCAACACTACTCTCAATTAGTCTTTCTAGGTTTTCCCAGTTCCTGACAAGTTTCACACTACAAGCAGCCTTCTCTTTATAATCCGAAACCACGGTATTCAGTCATGCAAGTACGTTTCTAAGAGAGTCTTTGGCAAAGGTATACTGGCTGAAGGAAAAACGAGGCTATCTGTGCATAGCAAACAGTCATGATTCAAGAATATTCTTGTGAGCGACCACCCGTTTAATGTCACAGGTGGTTTTGCTATTCCTTTCCCCAAAATCAGTCAAACAAAAACGGAAGGCTATTAAACCACACTCCTTCTTCGGAGAGCCTTTTTGATAACAGAAACAACCAAGCCTTGAACTCCTGGGGTGAACCAGGCGAGAGAGCGGGATAGCGTGTTCCTCCGTCGAACACAGCGGGGACGCAAACCAAAGAGATAAACCCTTCCAGAGGATGTCAAGCTTGATTAACTCCACTCACTTCAGTCAATAACCCGCTCTTACTTAAGAGCGCGCTGGGGTATACTAAATCAGTTCCTCACCCCCTTGTAGACAGTCCAGCGAGGAAAGGCAGGTCTTCCTCTTCCTGAGCTCTTTTCCACCACGCCGAGTGCCCGTTGTAGTGTCCTGGTTGCAGGGCCTAGAAATAAGGCAGGCAGGACACGCATGTGCTTTGAAAGTGGTTAGCACGTAACTTAACTCACGCCCCAGAGCCCCGGGTTTTTATTACTTTCCTTGCGTCCCACCGCTCACGTAGGACTAAACCAAGCCCCTCACGCTGGAGGGGCAAACTAGACAGCAGTGGGAGGGGGCGTGTGCTGCAGTGGTACGCCCCACTGCCAGCAACACTACATTCCTCCTTTACCTGGGAATAAAACAAAACTGGAGCTTGCGACCTGATGGCGCAGACGGGTTCCGTTTTGATTGTGACAGCTGGGCTAGGCTCCATGTGGGCGGCACGGGCTTTGGAAAGTTCTTTGGACCGCCCCAGGGCTAGGATGTCGCGCATAGACATGGCGTCCGTTTCTAGCACTCTCTCCCGTAACTTCAGGGAGGTGCACCCTTGTATGAACTGGGCGCGGATTTCGTCTTCTGCATCCGGGAGGGTGCACGTGCTGGCTAACTTCTTGAGCCGAGCGTAGAATACATCTACGGACTCTTCTGGGAGTTGGCGGGCTTGGCGGAGTAGAAAACGTTCGTAGTCCGCGCTGGCAAATGGCTCAAAATACCGTGTGATGGCATCCCTCAGGGTGGCGTACGTGTGGGGCGGGTCTCCTTCCGTGATATCTTTGGAGATGTCGTGGATCGCTTCCCCTCCCAGGTGGAGGAGCATGGCGCGACGTCGTCCCACAGCAATATCCGCCGCGATGAAGTAGGTTTCGAGACGCTCCACCCATTTCTTCCACCGGGCTGCCTGTGAAGGGGGTGTCCCTGTGACGGCAAATGGCTCAAGAGGCGGCACGTTGGCCATGACGGCAGAAACAGAGCGGAGGGGGGGGACAGGTCGGGCACCAGACGGCCGAGCAGGCTGCTACAGACACCAGAGGTGGAACCAGGCACCGTGGGGGGCTCGTAGGCGTCGTTCCGCGAGATGCGTGAGGTTACGCAGGGTCCATTTACACGTGAAATGCGTGAGAGATGGCAGGGAGGTCGCGTAGCGCGCCAGAAGCAGGAGCCGGCGCTCAACGCGCATGCGCGGGAGAGACGTGGAGCTGCACGGGGCCTGTGTAGAGGAGAGCGACGCAGCCTGGGGGCCAACAAGCGGTGGGGAGCAGCAGGAGGGCTCCAGGCGGTACCTGACGGCGGCGCTCCAGACCGCAGAGCTGAGGAGGACACCGGAAGGCTCAGTCGGCAGGCAAGCGGCGTCCAGGGCACCGGTGAGCGAAGCGGCAGCCAGGGGGGGCATGCAGGGTGAAGACGCCATCAAGGCGGGCCACAGCGGGTCGGCGGCGGCTCAGGGGTGCCGGGTAGCGCATCACGTGCAGGCAGCACGGCGCTGGCAACAGGAGCGCACACGCGTGGAGGTGGCGTGACAGGGCACGCGACAGGGTGGACACTGGACCACCGTCGTCGCCAGTGTAGTGTCCTGGTTGCAGGGCCTAGAAATAAGGCAGGCAGGACACGCATGTGCTTTGAAAGTGGTTAGCACGTAACTTAACTCACGCCCCGGAGCCCCGGGCTTTTATTACTTTCCTTGCGTCCCACCGCTCACGTAGGACTAAACCAAGCCCCTCACGCTGGAGGGGCAAACTAGACAGCAGTGGGAGGGGGCGTGTGCTGCAGTGGTACAGCAGTGGGAGGGGGCGTGTGCTGCAGTGGTACACCCCACTGCCAGCAACACTACACCCGTGACGGCTCTCCCTCCGTCTTCTGAGTGCGGGCTAAACAACTCTCGCAAAGATTGCAGCCTTTAAAGCTGCTGACACACCAAACACCAAAGGTCCATGAAAGCAGACATGACCGTGCATCAGTTTCTCTTCTCCTAATTCCAGGTTTAAATGCGAAAGGCTCACATTCAGGATTACACATGCATTACGATGCGTGTGTGTGCTATTGAAGGACGTGGCTCCGAACCACGCATCATAGGGTTATCTGGGCTTGGCAGTCCAGGCAGGCGCAACAGTTGTCATTCCTGACAGTAGGTCTCCCTGCTATGCGCCTCCTAGATCTAGGCTTATCGGGATGTTTGTGGTAGAAAGCACCAACCGCAACAGGAGCATGCACATTGGTACACGGTTCCCATGTATTGTTTCCGGGGTGTAACCTTTCCATGACACCATAAACCACATCTTCCCTCTCCTGTACCTGGAGTCCAGAATGCTCTTCACCTCATATTCCAGTCCACCGTTCTAATCTATAGGAGGAGTGGTCTCCGCTTTGCTCCTACTGCAGGTTTCAGGAGACTGCAATGGAATACAAGATGGATCCGGAAATAGCATGGCAACCTCAGCCTGTACGCCACGGGATTGATCCTCTTTACCACCGGGTAAGGGCCTCTATACTTAGGTTGGAACACACTGCACAGTTTAAACTGGATGTTCTTGGTGGACAACCACACCAGGTCTCCCACCATGTGCTGGGGTCCATCGACCCGGGGACGATCTTCCCATCCTTTATATGCCAGTTTCGCCCGCAACAGGTGTCTCCTCACCTTCTTGTGTACCTCCTGCAGAGTTTTGATGAGTGCATGGACCGAGGGCTGGTTAGCGATGTCCTCAAGTAGGTCAATAGTCAGGATCTGGGCACAGAAGCCATAGTTGGCTGTGAACGGGGAGACGCCCGTGGAGCTGTGAGAAGCATTGTTATAAGCTAGCTCAGCCATCCATAACATGGAAACCCAGGATTCCTGTGCTTCATTGGCGTAACACCGCAAAAACTTTTTCAACGTCTGGTTTAGTCTCTCCGTCTGCCCTTCCGTCTGTGGATGGAAGCTCGTAGACACCGCAGACTCCACTTGCAGGGCTCAACACCACATCCTCCATTAACTCGCTATGAACTGCGGCCCATCTGACAAAATGACCGTAGGAGTTCTGTGTAGCTTAGCGATGTTCTGGAGCACCAAATTGTGCGGTCTGCCCGGCTGTGGGCAGGTTCCTGCAGGGAACAAAATAGCCCATTTTGGTGAGGCTGTCCGCTTCCACCAGAAGTGGGGTATACCCCTGGTCCATGGATAGTACTGCGATAAAATCCAAACTGATATGCTGCCACGGCAAGTGAGGAGTAGGCATGGGAATCAGTTTCCCTTTCTTTTTTGTTGTGTCCTCTTTTCCTCGAGCACAACTCTCACACCTCGAGACCAAGCCCTTAACATCTTGGACCAATAAATCCCACCAGAAATGTCTCTGCATCAGCAGGGTGGTTTTACGGATACCAGGATGTCCAGCCAACGGTGAATCGTGACACCAAGCATATGCTTTCTTCCTCAAAGGCACTGTGGGGAGATACAGCTTATCGTTCTGAAAAGGCAACCCATGCTTAATGGTTCAAGCAGCATTCGCTCCAGCCCATTCCTCCCACTCTTGGGTGGTGCGATTGCGCTGTACTTTTTCTAAATACTGGTCGCCCTTGAGAACGCACACCACCTTAGAGGGTTCAATGATGGCTGCAGGAGGGACCGTGACCTTACTGCCGTTGTAAGCCAGATGGGAAAATGAATCCACTTTGAGATTCTCCGACCCAGGCCGTAACGTGATGGTGAAGTCGTATTCATCAAAGAAGAGCATCACCTCATCTGTCTTTGCGAAAGATGTATAGCCGTCTTGATGTATTGGAGATTCCGATGGTCGGAGTATACCATGATGGGATGCCGGGCTCCCCACAAGTACGGGCACCATTCCTGGAAGGCCTTTTTTATGGACAACAATTCCTTCTCCGCGATGTTGTAGTTCTTTTCGGCAGGGTTAAGCTTTCTGGAAAGATAAGCTACCGGATGTAGCTGTCCCGTATGCTTGTCTCTTTGAGAGAGGATAGCCCCTATTGCCTCATCGGAAGCATCGGCTTCTACAATGAAGGGAGCATCCAACTGGGGATGCCTAAGAACAGGTGCAGAGGTGAATGTATGTTTCAAACATTTAAAGGCTTCTGTGGCCTACTGAGTCCATTCGAAGGGTGCTCCCTTTCTGAGTAGCCTGGTGATCTGAATCGCTTTATGCAAGAAACCTTGGATAAACCTGCGGTAGTAGTTGGCGAATTCCAGGAAGCTTTGTATGCCTTTGACATACGTTGGCATCGGCAAATCCTGCACTGCCTGTACCATCCTTTCTGTCATACCCAAACCTTCAGGCCGGAGCATAACCCCCAAAAACTCTACCTCATGCACTCCAAACTCACACTTGCTCTACTTGCAGTACAATTGGTGTTTCCTAAGGGTCTTTAAAACCTGTATGACATGTTCTTAGTGGTTTTCCTCCGACTTCGGGTAGATCAGTATGTCATCTATATAGACAACTACTGTATGATCCACGTATTCTTTTAGTACATCGTTCAGAAAGTACTGAAAAGCCGCAGGGGTGTTACACAGCACGGACAGCATCGCGGTGTACTCAAACAGACCATAGCGTGTCTTGAAGGCCGTTTTCCACTGGTCCCCCTCCCGCATGCATACCAAATGGTATGCCCCTCTTAGATCTAGCCTGGCCTAGATTTTTGCTTCACGCACCTGATCCAACAAGACGGGTGTTAAGGGTAGAGGATAACGATTGCGGATGGTGTTTTTATTCAGCAAGCGGTAGTCACAGCAAGCTCTCAGCTCTCCACTCATTTTAGCGAAGACAAACAGAGGGAAAGCTGCAGGGGAACGAGATGGCCTAATGAATCCTATTTCCAAGAAATGATCCAGATAGTCCCTTAAATGTTGGGTTTCTGGCTCTGACAAGGCATAGACTTGGCAGGCAGTATGGTGGGTCCCACTACCAACTTGATCTGGCAGTCATACCGCCTATTGGGCTGGAGGCTTTCTGCCTGGGTTTTACTGTATACATCCGCAAATTGATTGTATTTGCTCGGCAGAACCATCTTCTTCTCGGCAGCCGTGGCCACCAAAATTGCTATGGCATTAGAAGCTCTTATGGTCATAGTGGCCATGGCTGGGAAACGCTTCTCAATGTTATCCAACCTCCTCGTCTCCTTATCAGGTGGTGCACAACATGGTGTGGTAGGATTTTTTGATCGTCTCTGTGCCGCTTGCATTATGACTGAACCCAGCTTCAGATGTCCTATTAAACAAGTTGGAGAATTCTTACAGGATTTGTATCCAGACGTGGTAACTTTAAGGCGCTACGCCCATACATGGTTCATTATAGGAATTGATTTAACTGACTTCTTAGCTGTTTCCTTGATGTAATTGAGGAAACATTCAGTTTACTGTACTGGCACTGGTAAGTCAAATCATTTATCAGCTCTTTCCAGCAGGACCTGGAAACCCCCTATATTATCCAGTAGGGAACCAGCCACCTGAGGCATTGGAGGGGCGGATAATACTGTAACATAATTGTCCCATTCGCTTCCTGTAGAAGTAGTAGTAACCTGGTTATGAAATATGTCATTGGACACACCCGCTGAGGGTGAAGTTGTTTGATGCAGCTGTTGAGAAATATTTGCTCTCTTCAGAAATCTTGTGTAGTCGCCTTTTAGTATCTGGCAAAGCTCTATTAACAAATCCATAGGAATTTGCATCAAAGGCTCTTGAAAGGACTACTATTCAAAAGTATCATCATAAGTTTACTCCTCTTGGAATTCTTCATAAGATCTTTCTCCAATCTGAATACTTTTTTTGAGGGAGAAATCTCTTTGTAAATAAGTTGTCCCTTCATGAGCTATTTCGTCAGTTTCTTGACATTTGGACAACCAGCTGCGTCGATCTACATGCATCCCCAGATGGACCACCAACTTCATCCATACCTCTCATTTTCAGCAGATGGACAATGGGTAAAGAGGACAACTTGCTTGGTGAAATCTGATCTGCTCTCAATGTACTATGAGTGATTCTCGTCATCAGGCCCATTGATAGTGGAGAAGCGTGGTTCAGTGGTTAGAGGTGGCAGACCCGGAAGCTGAGATCGACTGTGGACCAGGGTTCGATTCCCCGCCTCGGCGGGTCTCGGGCCCAAAATTCCACAGACTCGACAATTCTCGCTCTGGTGCCTACTCAACTCACGGGGTCACACTCTGCGACTCTGGGCAATAGCTTGCTTAATCTCCACTACGGCCCCTCGCGGCGGGATGCCTGGCTTTCACCTTGTGGACACCCTGCCGGGGTTTCTCACAGGGGAATACCAGGACGGGTTCCCTAAGCAAGCGCCGGGATGCTTACGGCCAGCTGTGCGCTTTACAAGTCCAACACATTTACATTTACATTTACATTGTGCCATCCTTGATGTTATATGCGAGGCGCTGTGCTTGAAATATGTGTTCAGTTTAGCTGCTGTAGTCGTAGTAAAGGTGTAGTAGTTGACAGTGTTAACGTTGATGATTTCATTGAAAGAGCAGTTGTCATTGATGTCAGTCCTTCCAACAAGGATATTGTAGATGTTATGGTGATAGTTGTTATCGATGTAGATGTCGTCGCCATAGTCATTGAGAGTCTGGTCAAACGTTTGTTGTCGATGCATATTTTCTGTGTGGAGGATCTGTGGAGGACTCTGCCATCCTTGCAAAGGTCAAGGAGTTTTCAGGAGGTGTACAGGCTTCTGACCTTATTTTCTGTGCATTTGAGGACCCAGGACTTGTGCAATGTCTTGACCTGGGTTGTTCCGAACTTTTCTCAGTCCTCGACTGTTCTTTCCCCCTGGATACCTCCTCAGCAAGTTCCACCCATGTCTCTTTTGCTTGTCTTTTCCTCTTCATGTTTTTCTTTTTACTGGAGTGGTTGATTCTTCTCCCTCGTCTTCAGAGACTGGAGTGTCAATGGAATTATTATTTTGCAGCCACAAAAGAAGCCTTTCCTTGCTATACTTAGGGGTTTGGTAGAAAAAGTCCTGCAATATTCTTAATTCTTGGGTTTGGATCCAAGATATTGGCAGTACAGACACTCTTTGTAAGGGTCTTCTCGAAAAAGCCTTAGCTTACCACAGAACTAACTTGGTCAAAATAATCCTTTTTGGATCCTTCTGATGTGGTGAACCTTGTCAGAAAATCACAGGCAGGATGTTACCGTCTGTCTGATGGCAATTGAAATCCAACCAAAGGTCAAATATTAGCAGATTTTCACCAGAACTGAGCAGACCTTAGGGAGACTCCTTGCACCCGACATGCAATTTGAAACCTGAGGTAAAGTGGCCCTGAAGGAGAAGGATGATCCAGGAGCTGTTTTCTAATTTGCTGCAGTTTGGTTCTTTCTATAACAATGTGAATTGGTTAACAATGTCACTTGTGTAGGCTTTACTGTATAATACTTTTCTTTGTACTACTTATTATAATTACCGTGGGACTCCCACCTCGACCATGGGGAAGATCTAAGCAAGTAAATCTATTATTGCATCAATAATCTAGATATATAACACAAAAACTGGTATAAACCTAAAACATGCCAGAACTATTTCTTTGTAAATGGCTGTTAGCTGTTTAAGATAAATCAGTAACAACAATGATTTTATTGCAGATAATATTATAAATATTTCAATTCTAAAATTGAATCTAAATCTAAAAATATTACTGAGCCCTCTGTAAGGAGTAGTGGTCTTAAGAGTGTCTCTTACACTCCTGCTATGTTCACTGTATGTTAGACATGTATCCCTTTTTCTCTGCACATCTCATCCATCTGCATATCTTAAACCCCATGTCATTCATCTTCAGCATCATCTTTTCACTCTCTCCTGAATGCACTTTCTCTTGTCTCCTTCACTTCGACACCTCTCAAACGCAAAACGCACCCACTCACCAGCAAATATTACACTTACCTTTGTTGTCATCTTGTCAATATTTGAACAACTATGTCCCTCCTTTATGCACATTTGCCCAGAATCACAACTGCAAGTCGAATATGTGACTATTCCTTTGTGCTCGCTTCGGCGAGGCCAAGCATTGGATGATAACGTATTCTGAACATCTTTTTGGCCCATTGATAAGACAGTGTGACAAACTTGCACTGCCTTCAGCCTCAACTCCAGAGCTCTCAACTGTGGTCCCTTATAAACATATAGAGGCGACTCAGTTCAAGGTATGCACTGAACAAGAGTAAAATGCTACACATAAAATTATAGAAACACAACATCCTGGATATAGCTGACACTTTTAGGAAACAAAAGATTGGGTAAAACATATGAAAAGGAACTAAATAACTAACATAGATTACCTTAACATTTTTAAATTCCTTTTTCAGCAATTGATCAGTGTTTTTGCCAATAAAGTTAAGGGCATGAATATAGGGCCCGATAGTGACCCGTTTCAATGTCCGTTTTTAATTACTATCAGGGTTCGAGACCCAGTGAACCCGGTTCACTTATAAACCTACTTGGCATGATTATTCATCCTCCCTGCACTGAGAAGATTTTCTGTGAGTCCCTCAAGTCGTCATGCTAAAGTAGTACGGCTTGAACCACTTCAGTTTTGTACTAACCTGATCTATGATCCTGCCATGATCATTTGTTCTGTGCACCCAATGCCCACCCCCCTGCCTAAAGTCAGAGTCATCCTCAAGTCATATTTCTGAGAACCTCTTCCCTCAGTATTGAAGTAATCAGTCTGTGCCCTATGCAGATCAGTCCAACCAACCTCACTGCGCACATAGTAGTAGGTTGTTTAGCACCTAGGCCCGGTGGTGCTTTGTAGCAGGACAGTGCACTGACCTTAGTGCACTGTAATGCACCACAAAAGCTGCTCTCAGAGAGTGCCATTACAGTGATAAGAGGGTGGCCCTTTTCAACAGCAGCCAAAACACCTGGCCACCCAAGCGTGCAAGGCCCACAGGGTAAAAAGGGCTTCAGCCCCCCTTTGTGTCTCAGCCTGGGTTGCTGCAGCTCGAGCTGCTGTGGGCTCGGCTGGGCAGTGCCTGGAGTCTTATCTCCGGCACGCCACAGTTTTTCACAGGTCTTTGAAGACCATTTGCATACTTACATACCTTTGCAAACTGGTTACAGAGGCTTCGTTTTTTTTCTGGTTCTAGAACCCCCTGGGCCCACACTTTGCCTATTCCTTACATTTGTATTTTACATTTACTGCCTTAGTGTGAGAATGCAGTTCATGAAAAGGAATATAAAGTAGGGTTGCCAAAAGAAAAATGCCAGCAATGTGTTGTTTAAAGAGCCTGCAAAGACCTTGTGTTGACACTAAATAGGGTTATAAATAAAAAAAAAGCATTTGCAATGCAATAGGTCTCTTATTTATGAGAGTTTCAGCTATTGACATTGCAAATAACAATACCTTTTTTTTGTTTTCGTTTTAAAAACATAAATAAAAGGCATTGTCATTTACAATGCCATTAGCTTAAACTCGGGTAACTGTGAGACCTATTGCATTGCAAAGGCTTGTTTTATTATAGGGACTAGAGAAGTCACAAATTGCATGTAATAAGGAAATTAGAGACATGCTTTTATACAGAGATTTCAGGCAACCATGTGTCAGAATGAGAATAACAAGAATATTAACAAAAAATAATGTTTTCTTCTTGCCCTTCCTGTCTTGCTGCTTCGTTCGGTTTAAACGCTACTTGCGTTTGTGCTGCACCTGCATTGTTCTGACTACTGGAGCGGTTCGCTTGGGTGTCAGGTCACCTATTAATGACATGTTCTGAAGAGCGACTTTCCCCAATAATTTCAAGGCTGCCCCCTAGTGGAGTAGACACACACCCCCTAGTGGCTGACACATATCCGTTGATTCATTCTTCTTACCACCGGTTACGGGGCCAGGTCCGTTTGCGCAGAGCTATCCACGTTATTGGAGGACTTTTTGTCGTTTATTTTTCCAAATATTTGAAGATTAGAAGCAGACTCTTAAAGCTGTGGAACTGGATCGATCGTTCTGCCCGGCTCGACCCCAACTTCACGTTTATTGTGGAAGCAGCCACCATGTATATAGCTTGTCTACTGTCCTGATGACGAATCGGTGGCTGTCTTTTGCCTCGCAGTGAGGGCGGAGGAGGTCTCCTGCAAGTGCCAACCACTGGCCTGTATTTCAGCCCCAATGTCCGTCCTCCTGCACGCCTCAGCTGACCCCGCCCATGTTTGAACAGTGACAGGGGCTGAGGCTGACCCAACTGCTGCCAGGTCACTGTTCAATGCCAGGGCAGCAAAGCAGCTGCGAGGGTGTGTATAAAAAGTTACAGAAGAACAGCAAGGTGCAATATAAGCCATTCAAACATAAAAAAGAAGAGAAAAGAATAAAACACCTGAAAACATTGTTCTCGTGTTTAGTATGAGAAAAGAGAAGACATGTTGGCATTCTGGCAGCAAAGGTACCTTAAACGAGCATGGGCGCCATTGTTAAAAGTGCGCACCTGTGTTTGAAAAGTGAAAGCCTGTGTTTTAAAAGCATTAGGCAGCTGCAAAACAGAGTGCGATCTGGCGGACAAAAACAGTAGTTAGGCGCTGCTGCTTCCCGACTAAACGGAAGTCAGCATCACATCAACAGTCAATAAAAAACATCTATCAAAATCAATGACAAACTTTAACTAATGGGAAGCAGCAACAGAAATAACAAGGAGTTTCACCTAACTTACTAATTACTTGATGCCTCGTAGAGGCAGCGCATGCGCTGCCTTATGAGAGACCTAAAAAGTATGTATTCATTTGTAATGTGACTTTTCTGTCCTTGTTTCCTTTAATTATCAGTCATGGATCATTCAGGTAGCCCTAGAACAAAATTAAAAGTGCTTTATCTTTATATGTGCTGTGCGAACTATGCACAGATAAGTGCTGAAAATACGGCTTTAGGGGACTGTTTATTTTTGTACCATCTGGGACATCAAAAAAATGAGCTGACAACCTTACTCACAAGACTGGAAGTTTGCTGCAGGACCAGCCCATTATTTATTTCCTCCGCCCTTGAATCCTGATTGATGCCTTATTAGCAATAGTTTAACTTATATCTGAAACCCTACGCCACCGTCATTATTATGCTGAGTTACTTCAAGTGTCTGGTAATGCACCCTGCATTCAGACAACTCACTCCTCATTCTCGCCCTTTACATTCATGCTCACCCTGCACACACAGTGATCACAATGCACTCACGCTGATCATTATGCACTCACACTGATCACCATGCACTCACACCATTCACCCGCTCACCCTGCACTCACAGTGATCACTCTGCACTCACAAAGCACTTGCACTGTGCACCCTGTACCATTCAGCCCAACGGGCGTTGCGCGCCTGCTTCAGCTTGCCTTGTCTAAAGCGCCTCATGTTCACAGTTGGAGCTGTGTTCTTTGTCCATGCTGGGCAGGGCGGCCGCAGGCTGCAGCAGCGAGCACTTCGAGACAGTTACTTGTGCAGAAGGTATTCCTTAGCTGGTGCTCTCCCAAACTTGTTCCGCCTCTCATTCTCGGTCCTTGGCACTTGTGCAATTACAAAACAGCACTTTTGAACAGCGACGCGGGCACGTGGCTTTGCTGTCCCCTGCACAGCACAGCTCACATGGTGCTTCCCTCCAATCTTTGTGTTGGCCATTGCGCCACTCTTCTATTTGTACGGTCTTGCTTCTTTCTCTGCTTGTTCTGCCCTTCAGTTAGCAGCACAAGCAGCAGCAGCCTCTGCCAGTACTTAATTTAAGACGGCACTTATTACTGTCTACCACATGGTGGCGCTATTTGTCTAATTTTCATATGAGCACAGCAACAGAATGTGTAATGAGACAATACATGGGATTCTGTGATATCTGCAAGCTATTTATCTATTGTACATAGAGGTGGGGGTATATTGCTCTCAGTTGAGGTTTCAAGTTGTGCGTCTAACCAATTGTACTGTCTTTCATTGTAATTACATTTATATAGCGGGTACCACCCCTGACGAGAAGCTGAAGCGCTTTACGCTGGACAGCACCCTGCTTCGGAGCCCAAGGTTAGTGCTTAGTCTAGTGGTTACTGGTTTCTTTATGGGAGATTAAATTAATAAGAGGTAGGCGAGATCATCAGTAGGGATGAGTGAATTCATGTAGATGGCTGGTAGAATTAATAGATGTGCCGGAGAAGATTGGGCTTTGTTAGGTAGCAGGGGTGTGGCTTTAAAAGGTTGTGATCTTTGAGGTGTGGGACATGTTCATGGAGAATGATGATAATAGAGACTGAGGAAAAATGCATGTGGCTTAGAAGAGGGTGTGCCCAGAGAGAGGCATATGCAGAGGCGAAGGAAAGTAAGACAAGGGTCATTCGAAGACACTCTTCATGAAAAGGTGGAGAGGCGAGGCCCCTCCGCCCTCAACCAGGGACTGCTGCTGTGTCCCATACAGTAACCATGACGGGCAAAGTCTCCCCCACATAACTGTTGAGATTTCGGTAGCAGGCTGCCACGCTGGTAGGGGTCTTGGAAAAAATGAGATCCCATAATTACCCTGCGCACAGGGACCCATACTACACATGTCGAGTTTTGAAAGGAAAACGGTCCCTGTGCAGCTTCAGGTCGAGCCTAGACAGCGCCTGGGCTGTTAGGCGATCTGTTGTCTGTACTTTGTGGTGCCTGATTCTTCCAATGGTTTCGACTGGCTTATGTGTGTGTCATTTAAAATTGTAGCCTGCACATGGCTAATGGTGGGTGCATGTCCCACCTTTTCTGAGAAGTTCACTCCCATGGAGTATTGTCAGGGGTACGAGCAGGTACGTACGTGCAGTCTGTTCCATTATTACTGCCACGCTTGCGTTTGTTGCTTTATGCGTTCCTTTAATTTATGTACACAGTGATTTACCGTGTTTATGTTATCAAGGCCACCCGCAATTATGCTTATGTTAAAAAATACTTATATTTGGTGTTGTATGCAATCATTGTGTTGCTTTATGCGTGCCTTTGTTTAATGTTTTAAAAGGAATAATTGGCAAATTTCTGCTTATATTTTAAAAAAAATAACACACCGGGCTTCCTACATATGTTTCTTTTTACTGGCCCCCTACTTCATTATATAATTATATCTGAAGCACCATAGCACTGCAAAGCATTCTTTATAATGGAGAGCTTTAACCCCTTCACTGCGGCGGCTATTCCGCCGCAGTGCTAAGGGGGCGGGGCGGAAATGCATGCTGGTGACGGAACCGCTCCGTCACCAGCGTCGGTTGCGCTGTGCTTGTGACGGAGCGGTTCCGTCATGGCCCGCCCCGCTCAATAGAACGCTCAGCGCAGGCGCGGAATTCGCGCCGCGCATGAGCGGCGAGCGGGCCATGACGGAACCGCTCCGTCATCAGCACAGCGCACCCGCAGCTGATGACAGAGCGGTTCCGTCATCAGCATGCAACGGGTTAAATAACACGCTGTGCTGCTGGCTCTCTAAAGATGAATGTGCACTCTAAAAGTACCACAATGTCGTTTAAAACACAGTCCACATTGTGGGACACTCAGAGTTGTGCGTGAAGTTGGTGTATTTGAAATTGAGAGGGTGAGGCTGGACTCTGTGTGGCTGGTTTTCCAAGGGGTGTACTTTGATGTACAGATATGCCTATTGTATCACAGGCACTGATGCGTTAAACTTAGGCACCGTCAGAAGTTATCAGAACACGTGAGAAATCATGCATTTGTGCTTGCTGATGGCTATATTTGAACAGAGAAATTAACAGTAAAAAACGGGAAACCAGACAATAAACAGGTTCACAAACAGCCAAAAAATGCCTAATCAGTTCACCTACACACCCGCCTACAAACGTACCTTTCACTCATTGTTTGAAATGGTATCTCTGGTTGGCTAAGGCTTGCGCCAAAGCCAGGCAGAAACCACCACTCTAGTCAGGGCAAGGGAGTTACACGCCAAAAATAACTCCTGCTCACCCCCTTGGTAGCTTGGCACGAGCAGTCAGGCTTATCCCGGAGGCAATGTGTAAAGCGTTTGCGCACACACACAGCAACAACATCCCAGGCACACCACAAAAGGAACTTCACACAAGGTTATATCAAAAATAGCCTTTGTATTCTCATAACACGTTAGAATAGTAATCACATAATATACATTGTGCCATCTGGCACTAAGTCATATCTACAAGGGATTATATACACCTGACAGGGCCCTCTGGACCACTGTCAGAACCATCACAAAGCGAACTTAGTAAAAATAAGACATATCATAAACGTACAACCAGTAATCACTGTTAACCACTGTACTCAGCATCAGCCTGTAACATAAACCACAATATGCACAGTATCACATTAGGTGCCAAACGCATTGTACGCCCATAATCTCCTAGTCTTATCTTATCTTTGACCCTAACCTCCTAAGCATCACTCACATTAGGAAATAATCACAGCGGAGGATAACCTCCCAAGCATAAACCATATTATGCAAATAACCTCATACTTAAACCACAGTTACAGGCATCAAACAGGGAGCGTAAATCATACTACATGGATCACATTTCCTAGCACCACATAAATCACATTTTACCCATAGTCTCCTAATAAAGACCATAGTAGAGGCATTAATCACATTAGGGCCTGACGCCCTATTAACCACACAGTCCCCCTAGCCCCATCGCCTTCTCAAAGAGGCTCAAACGCCCTGTGTCCAGAATGTCAGGGCTGCTACCTATGCAGCGAAATCAAAAGTGCGCCACTGCCCAAACCTAAACGTAGCAGCTGCCCACTACTTGCTGGGCAGCTGGGAAACTCACTGGCACCTCTGTGCCCCCGGTCCCACTCATGGACTCTCTCGCAATGGTGCCAAATTTGTTGCAGCTGCACGCACTGGCGCAGCGGTGGCACTTCTCATGAATAGGGGGGCCCGGCAGCTCTGTGCCCTCTGGGCCCCTCTGGTGGCATTAAACACATGCCCCCCATTGTTGGGGCAGCCCGCTCTCTGGTGGGACCGCCCAGGCGCCGACAATGCGCCTCGATATGCCCCAAAGACACGGGCCCTCTGTGGCTCTTTTGCTTTCACCAGAAACTGCCTACAAAGAAACTGCTCCACAAAGAAACTGCTTCACAAACGTTGGAGCGGCCCGCTGACATCCGGGGCCGCTCGCCAACTGAGCACTCACCGGGACAGGTGATTTCGCCCGGTCACACTGCGCTGCCGCTGGACTCTCCTCACCAACACGGGAGCACCGCTTTCCTCTGGCAGCCTTCCTGCGTCCCGCTCAATCTCCTCGGGACTTGGGGCGGTGGCAGGCACCGACAATGTGCCTCGGGCCCCCTCTGCCTCATTCTACACAACAGCTATTGAATGTGGGGCTTCCCCTGGGTCACAGGAGCCCTGCTCGGCATTGGCGGACTCCTCACTTGCGGGGCTTCCCTTCCTTCACGGAAGCCCCGCCCATGGGAAACGACACCTTTCTTGCCTTCCGGGTCGCGCTGGGCAGCGCCCTGGAAGAGATATCCTTTAGCGACTATGGCCACGGTGGTAGAATGCGGGGTGGGCCCCCGCCATCGAGGACAAATACCCATCCTAAAAATAGCGGCATAAGCGGCGTGGGCACCCGCCGCTCTGGCCTAACGCGGCCACCATTAACCATAAAGCGGGGAGGGCACCCGCTCCAACAGCATCACCGGGGGAATCCCTCACACCGGGATTCCCTCAAAAAAGAGGCAGCAGCACAGCGCTGCGCAGCCCACTCTCTTTGCAGACATGAGCCAGGGGCTCTGCAAAAGTAAAAGTCCAGCGCCGCCCAGGGCACTAGGAGCTCCAAGAAGATTCTTAAAGATAAAGGAGCAATGCAGGGCCCAGGGAAGCCAGCACACAGGGCCCTCCAGCAGGGAGGCAAGCCCCCATGATGGTTCTTCCTGGGCCCCAGCAGCAGCAAGCCCCCACAAGTACAGGAACAAGAAGTGAACCTCTTCATGGGGTCACACTCCCTATATTTATATGAACATTTCCCTTTGTGTCACAGCACAGGGCTTGGGGATACCAGTCAGAACTGGTTTAGAGGGGCTTTGGAGCACTTTGTTTTCAAAGCTCCTCTTCCCCTTTGTCAGGTGGGGGCTCAGTGATCAGACACACCACAGGGGGCGGAGCCAGCATTGTACAGCCTGGGCACAGTCCTATTCAGAGTCAGGGGATTTCTCCCCCCACCACTCTCAGCCCAGTTGTCCCAT
The DNA here is from genome assembly GCF_964261635.1 of Lissotriton helveticus. Lineage (NCBI taxonomy): Eukaryota > Metazoa > Chordata > Amphibia > Caudata > Salamandridae > Lissotriton > Lissotriton helveticus. The sequence continues at coordinate 288,815,412 of NC_136063.1, read as the reverse complement.
TCAGCCTAGCTGACTCATACTGCCCCTCCTGGAGCCACCCACACCTCTCAGCTCCTGTCAATCACAAGCCAGATATGCAATTCACATCAGGCAGGCAGACACACAGCACACAGAAATGCCAACTTCGAAAAGTGGCATTTCTCCACCAGTCACCATAAATCTGCGCACATCATTGTGCAGCATTTATCCTCACGAGATCATACATACTAAACTCGACCCTGCACTCCTCTCATACCAGGAATTACCATGGACACACATATCCCCCATGCATTCCTATGGGAGGGCAGGCCAATCTCACCACACGCACTCAGAGAGCTCACGCACTTTACACTAGGCCACAGTGCTAAAATGCCCAGAGGCCTAAAACCACTACCACCATGTCAGAGCTTAAGGCAAAAAGGGCCAAGTCCAACACTCATCCATCCATCGTCCACCTACCTACTCATCCACCCATTCACACATGATTTTACTGATCCATTTACACGTTTTCATATACACTATTAATCCAACAACTCGCCCCTCCACGCCCCACACACTCATACTTTCTTTGATTCATCTCCTCACCCACCTATCCATGTATTCGCCCATCAGTCAACTCAGCCATCCATCTACTTTCATTCGATCTATCCATTCATCCCAAATTCGATCTGACCTTATTCACATTCTTTCTGCATGCAGGGTCAGAATTGTAGTGGATGGTGGCTGTTTTGACATTTTTATATATATATAAAAAAACAGGCAGGTCTCCTTCTGAATCCAATTAGGGACAAGGAGCGGTGCATAAAGATTAGAGAGAAGTCCCTATCTATCCAGAGATTGGACAAAAGAATACTAAATAGGAATTCCCAGACCCAACATAAACATAACCACGTGTTCAACAAATCACAATTGTAAAGGAAATAAGAACAAACCAATTTAAAACGATGTATAAAAATTTGTACAATTTATTCCATTTTCGAATACATACTTTAGCAAAAATATACAGTGCCGTTATTAAATCAATGTTAAAAAAATGTGTCAATGCACAAAAAGAACAGGTTAAAATTCCACACAGTTGTCGACGCAGCGTTTCGGTTTTATGATCACCCCTTCATCAGGACAAGGTTCTGATTAAAGAGAAACATACAATTAAACACATTAACTGATTATTTCTTTTTATATAATGCACGTCAATCATTTTCGTTTTGTTTTTTTAAAATATACAATTTGATCAATATCTAAACATTCGGGGCACAAGTGACACCTTTTTATTCTTTTATTAAACAAGTGGTATGTTTGGTTTGGGTTCAAGGGAGGGAGGTATGTTGGGTCTGGGAGTTCCTATTTAGTATTCTCTTGACATTCTTATAACCACAAAGACAATTTGGGGTCTGCTCAATGTTGCCTCTGTTCCTTGACTCATGCTAGTCAAGTTCAGTGTCAGGCGTGTGGTTGTAAAGCATAGATCATTAAAAACATCACAAAAAGCATGTTTTTCTAGGCAGTCACTGAAAAAATATATTTTTGCATAAAAAGTATACTCCAAAAATGTTTGCTGGCGAAATCTCTCTCAAAATTGTTTCTGCGGGCAAGCTCTACACGCAGGTAAAGTTTTGCAAATGTTGATGTACTTAGCAAGTTGCAAGTTGCAATGTTACTGACCTTCACACAATCACAACGCCAGACAAAACTCAAATTATTATTTTTTTAAATGCGATTCCATCCAATGTTTATTTTTTGTGCTTTTGATAAATACTTCGTTGGGAAGTAATACATTTTACTCCTTGATGTAGTTGCTTGGGTACTGACGACAACTTCTTCAGCAGTTGCTTTGCTTTGAGTTCCGTTCCAGTTTCCTTTTTGTCTCCTGGGATTATAGAATTTCAAACTTTTTTCAACCAGTTTGTGAAGTTTTGTTGCGGTCTGTGCAGCAGCCCTACCAGCTCGCTAGGCTTACTTCTCACTGCTGTGTAAAATTACTGGTATTTTTAAATATTTGTGATCACCATTTCTATATTGCACTATGACTCTTTTAATGTTAAGCAGCAAAAGTCATTACATTACTAAGTCGCACAACTAATTTAAACTTTCTTGCATGCTTTTATTTTTGTGTAACTTGCTGAGCTATCTTATTGCTTGCTTATGCCTGTGAATTGCCCCGCACTGCCCATATTAAAATCAACATATTTGTAATGTGCAAAGATTGTTCATCATTACTGTAAATCAAAACATTTTATTACATTTTGGTAAATGTGTTTGCTAGCTTTTGAAATGTATTTTTTAAATTTCCTAGAGCACATACACGCTTAATGAAGCATTCTAAAAAAGTTTGTTATTTTAGTTTTACTGATGAGTGTGTGTGTGCGTGTCAAGTCTTTTGCTTTAACCATCTTTGGTTGCTTCTATCTTGTTTTAAGCGATTAAGTGCTTAAATCATTTTTATTAGCACTTTTGACTGGGACTCTCATCCTCGTGAGGTTAAACAGCAAAAACTATTGAATAGTTGCGGTGCTTCTCAAAAGCTTATTGGCTACGTCTATATTTGTGTAACTTGCTGAGCCATCTTACCCAGTAATCTTTTCCCACCTCCCATGTTACAGGCCTGTGACTATCCCAAGTATTTTATCAATGCGCATTCCAGTTTAGTGGCTGATGCCATTATTAATTACTTTACTGTTTTTACTCGTGCTTCTGTGTTTAAAAAATATATATATAATATTCACCGGAAGTAGTTGGGTCTTCCCTGTGTTGCGGTGATTACCGTCATCTAGGGATGTCATTGAGCTAAAAATGCATATGAGCGAAGCTATGTTGCAGTGATGTGCGATAATGTGCTGCATTGCTAAATGCTTATATGGTCCTAAAGGCGAGACCGATTGCGTTGCAAATGCTTGTTTTTGTTTTGTTAGAGAATAAAAAGTAGAAAAAAGAGGACCCACTAAGGGCCCATTTTAATGTCCACTTTTTAGATTGAGCATTTGAGACCTGTTGTAATTTCTCATGTTGGCTTAACGCCATCCCCCTGCTTTTGATTTGCTTGTTTCAGTGTCCTTTGAAAATCCTTGCTTGCAAGTGGTCAGCCCTGCCTCTTTGTTCCTCCTTTTTCCCTTCTGTTCCTCCCAAGCAGCAGGGACTAAGTACTGTCTCATTCCAATATGGCTCTTCATGTGTTCTTGGAGGGACTATTTTTTTTCCTTGTTTCCTGGTCTGTTACTGTTTGCCTGTGTTCAGCTTTGGAGGCAAAGCTGCTTACATGTAAATATATCATTCCTCCCTCTCATCTCCTCCTAATGCCACAATTGTGTCAATACTGCCTTCCTCTCTGTTCGCCCTGCTCTGTTGGTTGTATTTATTCAGCCTTTTTCAACTTTTCAATGTGTACAGCAGTTGGGCTCGTTTTTGGTAGGATATTTAGTTTATTTTGGGCTTCCTTTAATGGGGGGCTGGGCTTCTGGAAGTCATGCTTTATTTGTAAATATTTCTTTAGTGAACTTTTCACTAGCGCTGCTTATGTCGCGCTGCCATATGCACATCGCAGACCGCAATACTAATCCTCCTTTGTTTTTACAATTGCTACTTTCGGACGCACCGTAATTAGTATATAGATTTGAAGAGTCAAACTTTCTTAATAATGCCCCAAAGTTTTAGCCACATGTAAACATTCAAGTTTTCAAATTTTAAAAATTAAATAAAATGTCTCCAACCCGCATTTAAGCATTAACGTTTCAAAAATGCAATGTACACTGTTAGCTTCGTCTTTGCTATTTCAATATGGCGACTGGAACTTATACTTGCTGCAGCAGAGCCGTTTTCTATGTCCATTATCTTCCTCTCCGCTCTGCTTTCGATTATCTTTGGTAGTTTAAGTGCTGCATGCAGGGATACTGGAGGAACTGATTAATGGATATATTTGCTGTTGTCTTGCGAAGGGGAGAGATATTAGGGTCTGTTTATTAGTATGATTGGGTTGGATGTGTCAACGATTATTCAGTGGGAGGGGCATTTTTCTGTGTTTGTGGTTTGCTCTTTGCACCTTACTTCCGTCCAGAGTGCCGTTTAAGCCCCGCCCCGGGGTTCGAGCTCTTTTGATTAGAAGCTTTGGAGAAACTGTCTGCCAGTCACCCCCCCTCCTGGCTGTGATTGGTCCCTACCTGCTGATGGGGCGGGGCTCTGCGTACGCCATTTTGTCTTCTGTGGTTTGCGCAGAGACGAAGGGTTTGCTACTGCAGAGCGTGTGCTCCGTTTAAAGCTGAGCAGCCGCGAACATGGTGAGGGGCTCAAGCCCAGCGCTGGTCATAGAGAGCTGCCTGGGGGAACAGACAAGAGGCAAAGGGCGAGGGAATGGTAACAGACTGGAGCAAGGCACACAAGGCTCCGATGGTTCTGCAAATCACAGTCGCTTCAAATACGCCCTTTAAGGAGGCACCATACTTGGAAATTCTTGGAGAATAGTGTCTCCTGGCCGGTCAGAGGGCAATGGAAGATACAAGCAGGGTTGGTTTTGTGGTGTTGAAAACCCTCCCCATAAACAACCCTTTCCCAGGGAATCTTAAGTCTGCCATGCAGCAGGCGGCCTCCCTCAGTGCGGACCTGCAGGATTGTGTCTGATAACATCAAAGCCTTTTCCAAACCTCTCACCGGCCTCTAGTGGGGTCCCTCGCCGTCTGTCCAACTTCCTGGGAGGTCTTCACAGCTCACCGGCTCACTTCCAGCCAGGGAAAGCGTCCGGCCCCCTCTGCAACAGAGTGGCTCTGCTCCTACCTAACGGTGTGGGCAAGGCAGACAGGGATCTCCCAGACACCAGGGACAGTTACAGGGCCCGCACCCTCCTTCGCCTCTGAGCTTTCTCGCTCCCGTGCCCGGTCATCTTCACAGCAGTCCCAGGGCCTTTCGTTCTCCCACTCGTTGCTGCCCGGGCACAGCCATGCCCCACAGGCCCAGCTAAACCACTGTCCCAACAATCAAGGGGGACATCTAGACATCACCAGCTCGGGGATCCCTGCGTGTTGGGAAGGGGGGTATGTTTACATAGGCCTCGCTGTGAAGAACCTTTCTGAGGGAGGACAATTGAAAGGATGTAATGTTGGGGTCAGAGCTGCCGAATTGGGAACTAAGCGAATGGGTTTGAGACCTACCTCAGCTCAACATCCTGTAATTCTGGGAAAATTACTTAATTGCCTAAGGACTAAAATAACAAGCATTTGCAATGTAATAGGTCTCGCATTTACGCCAGTTTAAGCTATTGCCTTTGTAAATGATAATGCGTTTTATGTATGTTTCAAAAACCAAAACATAAATAAAAGGCTTTGTCATTTACAATGCTGTTAGAACCGGGGGTCTCTAGTTGGCAGAGGTAAGTACCTTAGACCAAGTAGGGACCCTTGCTTCTAGTCAGGGTGAAGGAATGACCCTCTGAGATAACCCCTGCTCACCCTCTAGGTAGCATGGCGCGAGCAGTCTAGGCCAAACAGAGGCAATGTGGATAACATTTGCACTTACCACAACAATAATCCCCAATCCACCACAAACTGAGACCACACAGGTAAGTATATTTTATAAAAATATATAACTTTATCTAGTTTCAGCATGTAAATCAAGCAGTTACACGATAAGCACTTCTTTAGAAAGGTGTATCACTTAATATTAATGGTTGCACTTAAATGTTAGGATGGTACTAGCGAATAGGAAGTTCTGAGAAATAAAACAATCTTAAGTCTCTGGCCTTTTTAATACTAAAATCGAGTGATAATGAGTTTTGTTCTTTGCGCTCCAAAAACGAGCAGTAAACACAATACCCCCTGGTAATTTCACCTCGGGACTCCAAGCGCTGTCAGTGCGCCTTACCCGCGAGGCTCGGGGACTCTTTCCTCCCCCAGGTGCAGCCTCGCGCCTTCTCGGGCCTCAGGCGCCCCCGGCCGTGCAGATCGCACGCGTCCCCACCCCGGCCGGTCCCCTGTCCTCTCCCGCCCGCTCTCGACAATCCAACGAGCGGCGGGGGAGGCGGTGATGCTCACCTGGTGGGGGGACGGCTGGCCAGGGGTGCGGGACGCCTCAGATTCCCTCGGCGGGGTCGGGTGACTTCTTCCAGGGTCCGGCGGTGATCGCGGGGATTCTTCGGCTCTTCCAGCCGCCTCAGCCCAGGCAGCCAATCCCGTCGTGGCTCTTCAGACGAGCCCCTCTGAGCGCGAGGCCGCCAACCAATGGCAGCGCGGCCTCGCTGATGACGCTCCGCTTCCTCTCCCAATCCCTACTCAGCCACGGCAATGACGCGGCGCCGCACGGGCCAATCCCGTCGCGGCGTTAGTGAGGGGGCTTGGCTCCTTCGTCCAATGGGAGCGCGGCGGCTTCGTTCTTCGCCGCTGCAGCTCCTGAACACCGAGGCGAGTTGCAGGGGGTGTTCCTGGCCCCGGGCCGCGATGGTGATTTGGCGGCAAAGGGTTTTCGAGGGCGCTGGTCACGACTAGACCCCCCTCTCGACCTCCCCACCACTTTGGAGCGGTTTTTTACGAGGGGAGGCGCCACAAGCCTCCGACCCTCGCTGGTAATGTGCCGATGAGCACACCGATCCCTTCCTCACGCTCCGCAGTCGAGTACCACACGTCCCAGGTCACCACAGCACGATCTTGCAGCTGCTTTTGGCAAAGTGGTAGGAACCTTTAACCCTGGGTTCCCAACAGGGGGCCAGCTCTTCTCAGGCCCTTGGAGATTCAAGTTGCAGACACAGCACACAGCAAAGTCTTTAGCAGTTTCAAGCAGGTAGGGTCACAGCACACAGCAAAGTCCCTTTCTCCTCCTCAGCTTTTAGTTGCACAGCAGAACAGGCCAGCCCTTAGAGCACACAGCAAGGCAATCTTCCTTTAGTTCTCCAGCCGTCCTCCTTCCAGCAGAGGTTCCTTCTTGCTTGTAGGATCTTAGAATCTAATCTTCTGTAGTCAGGGGTCCTTTCCTTATACCCCTCAAGGTCTTTGAAGTCCTTTGAAGTCTTTGTGCAAGCGGCCCTGACTCCAGTCTAAACCAGTTCTGGGGGTTGCTGAAGCACTGAGGTGTTTCTGGTTTTCTTCTTCCTGTCAGCTCCACGGTCAGAGGTGTCAGTTGGCCGGCAGGAGGGAGCTAGCATGGGGGGGGCAGGCAGGCACAGCCCAGCACTATCAGGCTTTTCTTCCTCCCACCTCCCTGGCAGCAGATGTGCCCTTTCATCCCTGGGCTGGCTCCGACCCTCTCCTCCGGGGGCTCTGCAGCCCCCCTGTCACACCCAGACCAGACAGGCATTCCACAAACCCAGGCACACAGAAAGGTTTAGACAAGAGAACAGCCACTTTCTAAAAGTGCTATTCTCCAACACAGGATTTAAAAACACCCTTCATTAAAAGATGTGTCATTAAATTCCGAGTTCAGGGATATCTTTCACTTATGTCCCATCTTGTTCCTATGGGGAGATAGGCTGGCATCACATGGGGCCAGCCACCTCCATGTTACTCTATGGAGCAAGAGAGCCTTACAGCAGTGAGCACATAAAATGGCTGCTGCCCACTACCAGAACATGTGACCTGCACTAGTACATGCTCTACCTTATCCATACACTGCACCCTGCCCAGGGGGGTACCTTGAGCCTTCCATAGGGGTGACTGAGGTGCACAGACAGGGAAGGGTTAGGCCCAGCCAGGGGAGACACTGGCCAGGGGGACAGGGCAGTCCACTGACTGCACACAGGCCCTGCGCTGGCAGGCCTGAGTCCTTTTTAGGGCTACTCATGTGGGTGGCGCAATCTGCGCTGCAGGCCCACTAGTAGCATCTGTCATCACCAGCCCTGGCACACACAGTGCACTTTACTAGGGACTCCATGGTGATACAAATATGCCAATCAGGTATATTCAATTAATATGGCAATTTACAGAGGGAGCACTTACACTCTGACACTGATCAGCAGTGGCAGAGTGTCCAAAGCATCTAAATCAGCAAAAACTAAATCCAGCACAGCATCAAAACACATGAGTCAGAGGCAAAAAGATGGGGGAAGAACCACGCCAAAGGTGTCAGGTCTAACAAATGCCAATAGCTCAAACTTGCGTAAATGCGAGGCCTATTGCATTTCAAAAGCTTTCTCGACATTCCGACCCTGATAAGGCATCCCACAGTGCCACCATGTAATGAGCCCTGGCAGTTCATCACCATATCACAAGAATGCATAAGTTTTGGGGAAAAGGGTAGGCATTTAGGCAGCGCCAGAATATTTTTTAACAAGCCTACAAATTTCCACCAGAGGAAGGTACTGAAAACAGCCCCAGTCTTCAAACATAAATCAACCACTGATAAATGGGGGTCAAAAATCACCCAGTGCAAATGTGACGTGGTCTCTGTTCAAGGAGACATTAATGGTAAAGTCATTCATTTGACGATACTGAAAAAAGCACAGTGCAGAAGGATTAATTCCTTTTGCAGATCGGTAAAAGACATGATGGTAACATGATGGACTAACAGAAGGGCAAAATGAAAACTGGTATGGAGCAAGCATATGCTGGCAGCAATAGTGCAAAAATTGAGAAAATAAGCTTGCCTCAGCTGACTGAGAAGCCCCTACGGTGTTGGGGGATTTTCTACCATTTTAATAAGTCACACCAAATATTGCACACATTGGCCATGACCATATTTCTGGTATTTTTTGGGTGAAATGTATAATTTCCTACTTATAATCCCAGTTCTGTATCAAAGGACTCTTCTCTGAAGCAGTAAACACAAGTTCTGCTCAGGCACAGGATCCCAGAAAACACTTCTACACTATACATGTCATATATTTAGATGGCGGCAAACTATCATTTTACAATGCTAAAAATAATACTGCAGTCTAGCAATGGTCACATGTTTAAAATTTCTCATAAAAAATATATACTCATTTAATATTTGAATACATTTGAAAAAGAAGTTTCTTTTATTAACAATATTTCTGCTGGATAAATAACTTGTCCGCAGATTCCTCACCTTGTGAATATTCTTCAGGTGGAGATCTAGAATTCTTTATTTATTTTATTTATTCATTTAGTTATTTTAGTAATTTTGTATAGCGCTAGCTTGACCAAATGGTATCAGAGCACTTCACAACATATACAATAATGAACAGACATGTGATACAGGAGAGTGGGGGAACATGTGGGTTAGGGCAGGCGTGGGACTGGCATATGGCCGCAGGGTAGACGAGCAGAGGGTAGGATCTCATATTCAACCATACATAATCGGCAATCAAAAGGTTTATACACAAAAGGATTTCTTGGACTGCGTCAGAAGGAAGGATCTGATATTCAACCATACATAATCGGCAATGAAAATGTATATACACAGAAGGATTTCTTGAGCTGCGACCATGTTGTCAGACAAAATGTTTTAGTAAAGATGGAGTGTCGGTTGGGGGACTGTCCAGGTCTGTCAGTTCCCTCGAGTGCAGTCGAGGAAGAGGGCTTTGAGTAGGCTCTTGAATTTTGGAAACAAGGGGATTGTTCTGATGTGGGGTGGGATGGAGTTCCAGATTATAGGTGCGTTTCCAGCAAAAGATTTGCCTGTGTGTCTGTGCTTGCGAGTTTTTGGCGGGATGAGTAGTAGAGAGCTGGAGCTCCTGAGGTTTCTGGACTGGCCTGCCCTTTTGAGTTTGGCGGCCAGGTATTCTGGTTTACCTGTATGCAGGGCTTTGTGCATGAGGCAGGCTGTTCTAAAGCTGGCTCGCAACTCCAGTGGGAGCCATCTGAGTTCTCTGAGGGCTGGAGAGATGTGCTTGAATTTCTTAATTGCAGTGACCATTCTTGCTGCTGCGTTGAGTGTAGTCTTCAAAAGGGCAAGGTGGGTTTTTGCTGTCCTCATCAAGGTAGCGATCCCGTAGTCTATTCTGGAGAGGACTAATGCTTGGGTGGCTTGTTGAAGGTCCTTGGGTGGGAGGAAGGGTTTTATTTTGTATAGTAATTTTAGGTTGAGAAAGGCACTTTTCGCGAATCTTGTGATGTGTTTCTTCATGTCAAGTTTTGGGTCTAGGGTGATCCCCAGAGATTTCACCGAGTCTGCCAAGGAGAGGTTACCATTGAGGGCATCAATGGCTTTGAGGCATTCTTCGATTTGAGGGTTATCAACTTTGTTGGAAATGAGTAGTATTTCTGTTTTTTCTTGGTTCAGTTTCAGGTGATTGGTTGTGAGCCAGTGTTGAACCTCCTTGAGCGTGTTGTTTAGCCTCTGGATGTCATCAATTGAGGTAGTTTCCAGATAGAGCTGCGTGTCGTCAGCATATAGATGAAAGGGGATGTTGGATTTTCTGAGTAGAGAAGTGAGGGGCTCAATGTAGATGTTGAAGAGCTGGGGGGAGAGTACAGACCCTTGTGAAACACCTCTGATGACAGGGTGGAGGTCGGATTCAAAGTTTTTGATTTTTATTCTCTGTGATCGGTTGTGAAGAAAGGAAGAGAACCAGTGAAGGACCGTCTCTTGTAGACCAGCCCTTTCTTGAAGAACCCTTAAGAGCAGATTGTGGTTGACTGTGTCGAATGCAGCCGATAAGTCTAGGAGGATGAGAAGGCAGCATTGATCCGAGTCGAGTGACTTGAGTGGGTCGTTTATGACATTGAGGATTGCTGATTCAGTGCTGCATCCCTTTCTGAAGCCCGATTGGTGGAGATCTAGTAGTTTGATGTTTTTTAGGTGTTGGGTTAGCTGTGGGAGTACACATCTTGCCATGATTTTGGACAAAAAAGGAAGGTTCGACACTGGTCTGAAATTGTTCAGATCTTCAGTGTCTAGCCCTGGTTTCTTTAATAGTGGTGTGAATTGCCCCACCTTGAGGCAGTCTGGTACGATTCCAGAGCTCAATGAGCTGTTGTTCTTGCACCATATTGGCGCTAGGACTAGCTTCAGGTCTTTGACCAGATGAGGCTGTAGCTGGTCCAGGGCGTGAGCAGAGGGCTTGGCGTTGGAGATTAGATTGACTATCTCTGTTTCCTGGATGGGAATGAATGATGACCACTGTTTTGGAGATTTCACAGAAGCATTAACAAGGGTTTTGGACATTTTGATCTCACTGAGAGAGATGGGATTTAAACCAAGTGCAAGGTCGATCTTGGCGATTTTATCGTTGAAAAAGGTTGCAAAGCTGTTGCATCGAGCTTTGGATGCCTGAGTTGAGGGAGGTTATGTCTTTGGAGGTTTGATTCCTTATGATATTGAAAAGTTCTTTGGGTCGGTTTTTTGCGTTATCTAATGCCGAGCAGAAGAAAGCTGACTTTTTATTCTTAATGTGATTTTTGTACATCCTGCGGGCTGTTTGGAGTTGATCACGGTGGAGGGCTGAGGGATTATTCCTCCATGTTCTTTCTGCGGCTCTTAGTTGTCTTCTTTCATCGTTGATGTCAGAGGTGAACCATGTTCTAGAGGGGATGTTCCTAGATTTCTTTAGCTTCAAGGGAGCAATTTGATCCAGGGTAAGCTTCATATTGGCGCTGTAAAGAGAAGTGAGATCGTTGGTTGAGAGATGGCAAGTGGAGAAGGGGAGCAGCAAGCTGATTCTTTCTTCTAGGTCCACTCGTGGTATTTGGGCTGTGTTCCTAACCCATTTGAGGGGGTCTAGCTTGTGAATTGGATTGGTCAAGATCAAATGGTTGATGTGAAAGAGGACTATGTGATGGTAGGACCAGTCGATGGGGAGGATATGGTCGATGGAGATAGCCTTGCTTTCGGCTATAATAGTGTCAAGGATAGCTCCTCTGTGATGAGTAAGTGTAGCCTCAGCTGCAGCTCAACCCACTTAATGTGGAGACATCAGAGTATATTAGGCACAAACCGGAGCGCTGGCATCAGTTTTAGGTACCTTTTCCACACCCCATCTAGGAGTGCACAGACAAAATGAGAAAGCATCCAAGAGTAATAAGCACACTGCAGAACATGTTAGCCTACCTTGGGATCTTATTAATCACATTTCAAACCTTCCTACGCACGCTACTGAACGAATTTGCTCAAGTGTCCCACATAAATGGATTTTGTAATGGGTTTCCTGGCCACCAGGATACCGTCCGCGTCTTGAAATGGAAGAGTGGTTTTTAACTGGCATCGCTCAGTCTCCAAAATATCAATGGTTTGGTGTGGAGAAGCTGTCTATTCTGCTGCAAGAGCTGGTCCACTTAGTGAGGGAGAGGACTAATATTACGTGGCAACAGATTGGTGTACCAGATCCTCCTCACCCAAGTCTAGGGTGATCAGAATCAGTGATGTTAGATATTCCTGCACTTTTTGCAGAACGTTCAAAAAAGTAGAATTGATAGCAAGTCCCAAGACCAAATGAACCTGCAGGCGTACACCAAGGACCCATTCAGAGAGAAGTTTCTTACAAAATGGGGAACACTTCCTTTTCCTGGTTATGGACAAGACAGCCACATATGGAAACCTCAATCTTGAGAAGATCGCCTCTGTCACTTCTGAGTGTAGCTCCCATTCAGTGATCCTCCAAGCAGAGCTGACTCAAAGGATTAATTCTCACATTGATGGAGCCTACAAGGTGTGCCATCACTATTGTCTCTATCAGTATTTCTCGCCTCCACTCTCTCCCACGGAAGCCGCGGGAGAGAGTGGAGGCGAGAACTACGACTTCAAATAAATGAGAATTTCTCAATATCTCTCGACCTGACCTCTCATGGGGCACTGACTCCTAACCTTGCTAGCCTATTTTCAGAAATACTGATAGAGCTACATCAAACATATATTTATACCACATAGGTATTTTATAATAATTTTTTATAATTCACTTGTATATACACTTTTCACATATTGATAGCAACCAGTGAATGTCAGAGGGATCTACTCCGTCCTGACGAAGGGGCTGCCATAAGCCTCGAAACATGTTGACTTTTCAAGGAGAATCAGCACATTAATTGCTTTGACTCTCCGACACAGTGTTTTTATTAATACCAGCCTATGACCAATAAAGTTTTTTTGAATCCATAAGGCCAGGTATTTTTTAACATCACTTTGCCATTCACCCCTGGCCCTACCTCACTCACTCAAATACATCTCACATAGCACTTACAAAATCAAAGTGCACCAGCGTAGTCGCCAGTCGCAGCACGCCCCGTCCCACAGCGGGGCGGGAAGACCCCGATGATGAAGCATGACACCAAGGGCCCTTTTGGTGTGTGAGGGGTATTTTAACAAATAGTTTGTATTTCTCACATCCCTGTACATACAAGAAACCTCCTAGAGGTGGATCTCTTTGTTTTCTAAATATATTTACATGGAGGAGGATGCATCCACCTGAGTGCTCTTCAGCGCTACCTCTTCACTCCCTCATCCTTGATTTTTGGTCACACCATTTGTGTCAGTCCAAGGCTACTCATACTGTCGGGGAGTTGGGTGGAGTTGTTGCCATTGGGGTCGTCAAGGTGGAAGTTGAGATCCCCGAGGACGATGTAGTTATTGGAGTCCAATGCGAAGGGTGCAATGAAATCTGCGATGGTGTTGAAGAAAATGGGGCGTGGGCCCAGGGGTCGGTATGGCAGAGTGCCTCGGATGGTTTTCTTGTCTTTGTGGAGCTTGCAGTGGAGGTATTCCATTGGGGTGGTGGTATTGTCGGTGGTGATGGTGCACTGTGTTGTCTCTTTGTGGATGATGGCTATTCCTTCTCCCAGCTTGTTGGTGTGGTCCTAGTGAGTGATTTTATATCTGTCAGGAGTCACTGTGTCGATGTCTGGGGTAGATGAAGGGTTGAGCCTGGTCTCGGTGGGGAAAACAATGACAGGTGCGAGGGTGGTGATGAGGTCCCATATCTTGTTGGAGTGCTTAAAAATAGAGCGCATGTTGAGTAGGCAATGGAGTTGGTGTATTGCTTCTGGTGCGGATGGGCAAGAGGTTGATGTGGTGCTCTGAGAAGTGACGGTGGGCAGGAGAAGGTACGGCTGACGCAGGAGAGTGGTCCTACCATAGAGTGCGGTGTGGCATGGTAGCAGTGTTCGCTAAGGCGCCTGGTGTACAGGGCTTGGAGGACAGGGGTGTCGTACCTGTTGGTGGGCCGGAAATCAGGGGTCCTGGTGCTGGGTGCGGTCCAGGCACGGACAGGAGCGGATAGGCTTGTCTTTGGTGCGTCTTTGGCACACCAGCAGTGCAGCAGTGCTGCAGCCTTAATAAGTAGGTCCTAGGAAGAAGGAGGGGAACTGGGAGGCTGTGGGCGGGGCTTGGTGGTAGAGGGGAAAACGGACAGCAGCGGTCGGGGAAAATGAGCGGGAGGAGAAAACACGCAACAGGAGAAAAGCAATAGAAAAAGGGTGGAAGAACATAATAATGGAGCAACAGGATAAAAGCAATAGGAAAACAGGAGATAAAGCAGAATAAACAAAGCAACAGGAGAAAAGCAAAAGAAAAACAGGAGAAAAAGCAAAATACAGAGATGGTCAGCAGGAGAAAAGCAGAATAAAGAGATGAACTGAGTGAAGAGGAAAAAAACACAGTATGAGGGGAGGTACAATCAAGAGGCAAATCAAAGGGCGAGAGAGTGATGCAGCAGCAGGGCTGGCAGCAAGAGGGAAAGCTGGGTCTGGGACATGCTCAATGGGGTCGTGCTGCGGTCATATTGTGAGACTTCTTGGCCTTGAGGATATGGGAATACACAGACTTCTAGCATCCTGAGGTCCATAGTAAAGCCATAAAAATGCCAGCACCTATGTGAAGTTGTGCCATGCATTCGTCAGGTTAAACAGTGACACAATGGATAGTGCTGGGACCTCACGGTGAACCTTAGGGAACACTAGTGGGTAGAACTGGAAGAGGAAAGTTGGTGTCATGGATAGCCAGCTAACTCCTGTATCGAGGACCAACAGGATTTGGCTCAAGGAGAACACTTTAAACTTGTCTTGCCAAATGAACAGTTTTGAGAGGCTGAGTCTAAGGATTGGTATCCCACCTTGGAACTTCTAGGTAAGCAAGATGTTAAGGGAGTATAATCCTGTGCTTCTTTCTTCCAGAGGTACCACTATCAGGGCCTCTTTGTTCAGCAGGATAAGAACTGCCGTCTCCAATATCGAGGAATGTATCAGGCACCACAAATTGGTAGAAGGGGTTGTTCCAGAGGAAGGGACAGAAAGGGTAGGGTGTAGCCCTTCGGGATTAGATGGATGACATTGCCAACCATCATAATTGTCTCCTAACTAGTGGACAAGTGGGAACCCTTGACCTGTCCTCAGGACACCCCCGCGCCACACGGCCCTCCAGCTGTGTCTGTGCCCCCTCGCTGCTGCTCGTAGTGCCTCTGTTTCATTGACCCCCCTGGTGTGGCCCCCGCTCCCCGCCGCCGTGACATTGCGGCCCCGCCCCCTTTCTTCTGTGTCCACCCCGCTCCCGCCTCCCAGCTGCCCCTCCCTCCCACTTGGCCTTAAAAGGAGACCGCGCGGCGCAGGTGAGTGTGACCTGTCTTCAGGACACCCCCGCGCCGCACGGCCCTCCAGCTGTGTCTGTGCCCCCTCGCTGCTGCTCGTAGTGCCGTTTTTTGCCGTAAGTTTTTCACTCCTGTGCCCTGTTATTGCTTGCTCTTGCCTCTGTTGTACTCTGTATCTTGTTGTATTTTGCCTCTGTTTCGTTGACCCCTCTGGTGTGGCCCCCGCTCCCCACTTCCGCCGCCGTGACATCGTGGCCCCGCCCCCTTTTCTTCTGTGTCCACCCGGCTCCCGCCTCCCAGCTGCCCCTCCCTCCCACTTCGCCTTAAATGGAGACCGCGCGTACACGCAGCGGGCGCGCCGATTGTGCGCCAAAGGCAAGCCCGTCTACGCCCGTCCGCTCCTGGACCGCGCCCAGCGCCAGGACCCCTGGCCCCCGAAGATGCCAGCCCACACGACGGACTTACGACGCCACCACCCTCCACGCACTCAACGCCGGCCTGAACCCCGCCTGCTACCGAGCCACCCCGAAACGCACCCACGGACCCTTCACATGCAAAGCCTGCAAGTTCACCTGCCTCCGGACCTGCACCGCTCCCACCAAGCCGAGCCCCAGCAACAACCACCTCAAGTGCATCCTGCTCAACACCTGCTCCATCCACAGGCACGCCGTCGAACTCTGGAACCTCCTCGACACAACAGCACCAGACGTCGCCTTCCTCACGGAAACCTGGATGAACGCCTCCTCAGCACCTGACATCGCCATAGCCATCCCGGACAGATACAAGATCACCCGGAGGGACCGCGTCAACCAGACGGGAGGAGGCATCGCCATCGTATACAAGAACACCATCCGCATCTCGACCAACTCCGACGACACCTTCACCGCCGCCAAACACCTCCCCTTCCAGATACACACCGACCCCAAGACGACCCTCAGAGGCACCCTCATCTACAGACCCCCAGGACCACGCACACAATTCAGCGAAGACATCGCGGACTTCATCAGCCCGCACGCCCTCCCCTCCGCTGACTACATCCTCCTAGGGGACCTCAACTTCCACCTGGAGAACAACAATGACAGCAACACCACCACCCTGCTGGACAACCTCGCCAACCTCAGCCTCAAGCAACTGGTGAACACCCCCACCCACTACGCCGGCCACACGCTTGACCCCGTCTTCTCATCCAGCAAGCACATCTCCTTCAGCCACTCCACCGGACTTCATTGGACTGACCACAGCTGTGTCCACTTCAGCTTCAGAAGAACCACCACCCACCACCCGCAACAGGTTCCTCGCCGGAGCTGGAGCAAGATCACCGCCGAACAGCTCACCACCTCCCTCAGCCAGAACCCTCCCACCAGCACAACGGACCCCAACGAAGCTGCCAGCAACCTCACACAGTGGCTGACCGCCTGCGCCGATGACCTCGCACCACTAAAGAACCGTCCCAGCAGACCCGGCAGCAAGAAAACCCCCTGGTTCACCGACGAACTCAAGGACTCCAAGAAGAACTGCCGCACCCTCGAGAAAACCTGGCGCCACGACCAGACCTCGGACAACAGGACCACCCTCCAGCACGCCACCCGCAAGCACCACCAGCTGATCCGCGCCACCAAGATGACAGCACTCAAAGAACGACTGGACAACAGCGCCCACGACAGCAAGGAACTCTTCAGCATCGTCAAAGAGTTCTCCCACCCCAGCGCCGGAAACAATGACATCACCCCCTCGCAAGACCTCTGCGACTCACTCGCCTCGTTCTTCCACTGCAAGATCGCCGACATACACAACAGCTTCGGCGCACAGACCATGCACCCAACCACCGAACCAACGCCCGCCACCACCACCCTCTGCAACTGGACCCCGGTCAGCACCGAAGACACCACCCGCACGATGAACACCATCCACTCCGGATCCCCAACCGACCCCTGCCCCCACCACGTCTTCAACAAGGCCGACGCCATCATCGCACCCCATCTCCGGGACATCATCAACACCTCCTTCCGCACCGCCACCTTCCCGGAGAGCTGGAAGCACGCCGAGCTCAGCGCCCTCCTGAAAAAGCCAACAGCGGACCCCACCGACCTCAAGAACTTCCGCCCCATCTCGCTCCTCCCTTTTCCTGCCAAAGTCATCGAGAAGACCGTCAACAAACAGCTCGCCGCCTTCCTCGAGACGAACGGATCCCCCGACCCCTCGCAGTCCGGTTTCCGAGCCAACCACAGCACCGAGACCGCCCTGATCGCAGCCACCGATGACATCAGATCCCTGCTCGACAACGGGGAAACAGCGGCCCTCATCCTCCTGGACCTCTCTGCAGCGTTCGACACTGTCTGCCACTGCACCCTAGTGCAGCGCCTCAGCAAAATCGGAGTCCAAGAGAAGGCACTGGAGTGGATCATCTTGTTCCTCGCCGGAAGAACCCAGAGAGTCCTCCTCCCCCCGTTCAGATCCGAGGCCACCGAAGTCATCTGCGGCGTACCACAAGGATCATCACTCAGCCCAACCCTCTTCAACGTCTACATGAGCCCTCTCGCAACCATCGCACGCCAGCACAACCTCAACATCATCTCCTACGCTGACGATACCCAGCTGATCCTCTCCCTCACCAGCGACCCCGCCACCGCCAGAGGCAGCCTACACGAAGGGATGAAAGACGTCGCCGAGTGGATGAAGAACAGCCGCCTGAAACTGAACTCAGACAAGACGGAAGTCCTCATCCTGGGATCATCGCCCTCAGCCTGGGACGACTCCTGGTGGCCCCCTGCCCTGGGCACCACTCCCAAGCCAACGGACCACGCACACAACCTGGGCTTCATCCTGGACTCCTCCCTCTCGATGACCAGACAAGTCAACGCCGTCTCCTCATCGTGCTTCAACACCCTGCGCATGCTCCGCAAGATCTTCCGATGGATCCCCACCGAAACCAGGAAGACCGTCACCCAGGCACTCGTCACCAGCCGACTGGACTACGGGAACACCCTCTACGCCGGAACCACAGCCAAACTTCAAAAAAGACTCCAACGCATCCAGAACGCCTCTGCACGACTCATCCTGGACATCCCCCATCACAGCCACATCTCCGGCCACCTGAGAGACCTGCACTGGCTCCCCGTCAGCAAGAGAATCACGTTCAGGCTCCTCACCCATGCACACAAGGCTCTCCACGACCTGGGCCCCAAGTACCTCAACGACCGCCTGACCTTCTACACGCCCACCCGCCAGCTACGATCGACCAGCCACGCCCTCGCCGCCGTACCACGCATCCGCAGAACCACCGCCGGTGGAAGATCCTTCTCCTACCTGGCAGCCAAGACTTGGAACTCCCTCCCCTTCCACCTTCGGCTGACCCAAGACCATCTCTCCTTCAGGAAGCAGCTCAAGACCTGGCTGTTCGAGCAGTGACATACCCCTCTCCCCCAGCGCCTTGAGACCCTTCCGGGTGAGTAGCGCGCTATACAAATGCCTTGATTGATTGATTGATTGATTGAACCCTTCTACTCATACCAGGAGATGGTCACTCTAATGGAGGGGTTAAAAGGTTTGAAGCAGCAGAACCAGCAGAAGATGGTGTTAATCTGGATCCACCCCTACTCCAAAAGGAGCGGTACACCTGTTGTGATGTTTACATAAGCTGTGAAGGATGGCCCAGCCTGAATTGTTATGCTATGGTGCAGTGCCAAAATGTGCTGATAGAACACTCAGCCTGGTAAGGCTATGTTCAACAAGCCATAGGCCTACTACGCTTTAAGCATTCCACAGAGGAGTTAGCC
Organism: Lissotriton helveticus; assembly: GCF_964261635.1. Classification (NCBI taxonomy): domain Eukaryota; kingdom Metazoa; phylum Chordata; class Amphibia; order Caudata; family Salamandridae; genus Lissotriton; species Lissotriton helveticus. The sequence goes on along the minus strand of NC_136063.1, from coordinate 288,796,275 downwards.
TTCTTGCTGAAAAGCCTCTCACCATCGAAGGGCATGTGAATGAGTTTAGCTTGGATATCTCCAGAGAAGTCTGTGGACTGCACTCAGACTTAACCTTGTAGTGTAACAACCTTGTCCATGGATCAAGAGGAATCCATAACCTAGTGTCTGCAAAATCTCGGTCAAACTTCAGGATTTGTTTTACAGTAACCAAATCATTGTTGACCAGATCACAAATGTTATCTTACATGTGGTACTAGGGATTGATAATAGACAGCTTTGTCAGCTCCCACAGGTTGTGGACATAATGGCCCAGAAGGCCTGTGGCATCTGTCATCCAAATAGGGAGGCTGCCCCATGCTAGTTGTTCACCTCACTGGGTCCAATGTTGCAGACTCTCTGACCGTCAAGGCTGTGGAAAAGGTGTTAGGTTTCAATTTTGTGGATTGGACTACCAGACTTTACAGTGAAGGGCGTGATTACACAAACTTTGAGTCGCACATATTATTTGTCATTTAAGTATTTGTCAGAGGTCTGCCAGGCCTGAGAAGGGTTTTTCTCAAGCAGTCAGGACAAGCTCTACTAATGCCTTGCTAAAGGGTAGTAGAGGCTCTCGTCCTTCAGAGGAGGACTTTAAGATCTCTGTCAATTTTCAGATTTTGCCTCTGCAGAGGACAACATTGACTGTAATGCTTCCACTGCTTTTGGTTCCACCATAGCAAATGTAGGGGCATATTATCAAGAAACGGCATTAAAATTATCGCTGCTTTAGTGACAGGAAACTGCAGCTAAAGAGGGGATAATGGGCATGATAATATGCCCTTGAGTATTCCAATAGAAGCCCGTGTTCTGGTGTTAACATGGGCTTCTATTGGAATACTCTACGCATATTATCAAGCTCATTATCGCCGTTTTAGCGGCAGTTTCCTGCTGCTAAAGCGGCGATAATTTTAACGCCTTGATGATATGCCCCGTAGAGACTTCTTCTGAAGGAGAACTAGAGTTGTAAGGGATATACCCTTCTAAATAGGTATCCAGGTCACTTGCATTTTGTAAGACAAGGTACAGGGTAGCATCAGCGTTGTGGGGGCGAGAGCTTATCATATGCTTCTTTGTATCCATAATCCTTACTGAGCATTGCAAGGGAATCATAGTCAAACTCAAATGATTCCTTCATCGAATAAATCTCTAGGCCTTGGAAAAATGCTGCACTAGGGGGTCATCATGAAAACAGATTTTAAACTTGTCTTTTGCTGCCAGATCATTTCAGGTGGTGCCAAGAGCTGCCCGAAGGCAGCCTCTGTGTTGGACTGGTATCTGGCACTGAGCAACACGGGGATGATGCAATGACGGGCTATAACTTCTTCCATGCATTGAGACTTTAGCCTCTGGTAGCGTGGGATTTGGAGCGGCTGAAACAGCCAAACTTATATAAAAAACAGGGAGGTCTCCTTATAAATCCAATCAGGGACAAGGAGAGGTACATAGAAATAAGAGAAAGGTCCCTATCTGGCCAGAAATTGGACAAAAGGATACAAAATATGAACTCCCAGACCCAATGAAAACATAACCACGTGTTCAACAAATCACAGTAATAAGAAAAATAAGATCAAACCAATTTAAAATAATGTATAGAAATTTGTACAATTTATTCAATACCAAGATACATTCCTTTAAAAAAATATACAGTGCCGTTTTAAAACAATGTTAAAAATGTGTCAGTACACATATTGAGCAGATTAAAATTCCACACATGGCTTTGGCTTTGGAAACCTAGATGTAAAGTTTCTGCATTTTCTGCTGTGGCAAACATACATATTTGCAGCACACCAGTCCTGCAATATTGTCCTGCAATACCTTCTAGTTTATAACCTATTTGTGATTGAATTCACAGTTCCTCCTTAGAGCAACTGCTTTGATATCCTCTACTCCCAAAACATTGACTGCTTTGACTGATGAACTGCTTGGAATGAGCCATATCCAATTTGACTGACACGGTTACGGACTTCAAACCTGCCTATTTTTTAGGTAATACATGATGGTAGTATTGCTCATCTGAATCAGAATATTGTCTGTTTCACAGACAGTAGGAACTCCATTATGGCTATTTTGACTGTTATGATTTCTAGTAAGTTTATGTGATTTTGTCATTTTCCTTTTCACCAAACACCTTGAATTGCCAGGCCTCCTAGATGGGCTCTCTAATCAGCCAGGGAACCGTCTGTAACTCTGGACTCAGATGGGACATTTTGAGGGTAACGCATCCCTTACAAGAGAGTGATTTGATTCTGCCACAAATGTAACAATTATATTTCCTTTTAAGTCAGTTAAAGTCCGTCTTCCCAACAGTTATCCATCTGACTACATGTATATCTGGGTCCCATGCTCTCCAAGCCACTGGAGTCAAGCTAGCTTGGCTGATGAGGGGTGATATCATGAAACTGGTCCCAGGATGCTTGTTTCTGGTCCAGGAAGGACCTGCCTGGCAGTTTGGCTGGAATGTTCCCAAGGGGAGCCGGGTCAAGACTATTTGCATATGGCTGGGTCTATACTGGAATAGCATGGTGTGCAAAAAAACAAAGGATTTAGGCCCAGATCTCTGTACTGGGGCTGAATGTTTGACATTGTTTCAGCCTTCCGCCCATCAACTACTCTTTTTGCAAACATTTATATCTTCTGTACTGTTGCAGGGGTCTCATATTTAACCTAGATGAGCAAGTTACTTACCATCAATAATGCTCTTTCTAGTGGACACTTTATCTAACTGCACATTCCTCACCTTTAGAACAAACCCAAGCACCAGGCTGGAACTGGAAGATTTAAATAGCATTGCTCCTGCATGCCAGTAGGCGCTTCTGTGCAGTTTTGCATTGACTGTGTTCCACCTCAGAAGTGACAATGAAGCTGCCGATAAGCGCCACCCCTGCACGTCGAGGACAGTTTCTTTCCTAACTCTGTCCGTACCCTCGGACGCAGAGCCCAAAAACAATCAGAGGTCTAGTGTGCAGATCTCTAAATAGGGAAATTTTTTGTTTCAAATGTGTTTTATTGATTTTACCATTAAAAGTAACAATAGACATCGTGACATGTTGCAGAGGCATTCGGCATATACTGCTGGCGGGACAGACAAGCATGTCTTCCCTAAGAATGAAAGGCGAAGCGAGGTGCATATGCCAAGAAGAAGATACGATATCACGGAAGCAAATGTTAAGCAGTGCAAGAAGGCAGGACAATAAAATGAACAACCAACCCCCCTTGAACAACCCCGACCCAACCCCCCCACCCTCGCCCCAACCAGTGTGCCATGTGTCAGAATAAAGTCTATGAGTAGGCCGATGAGGAGTAGTGCGACTAGCCAGTGAATCACCGAGAGTCATGCGTGGTATCAGTGAGGTGTAGAACCTGGAGATATTTAGGACATGTGATTTCATTGAATTCTTTGGACAAGAGGGACAACAAGGGGAGCCATGTTTTCTGAAATGCGGTGGTGGAGTTTGTGAGTGTAGCTTGTATGCGTTCCATCCCCAGAGTAAACCAAAGCTTATGTAACCACCCTGTGTGCGTGGGTTTCGTCGTCGAGCCCCACAACGATAAGATGTGTTGCGTGGCTGCCTGCATGGCGATTCCCATTTGACGACCCGCAGTGATTTCAAAGGAAAGGTGAGGGCATTGGGGAGTCCCAGTATGGCATATGCCGGAAATCGTGGAATTTCAGTTGCAAAGGTGGAGTCAATGTCGTTTAGTACCGCTTCCCAGTAGCTTCGGATCTCCCGGCAGTCCCAGAGGAGATGGGTTAAAGTGCCTCGCTCCCCACATTCCCTCCAACAGTGCTCACTGCGTGATGGGTTTCCTTTGTGAAGCCGGGCTGGGGTGAGGTGCCAGTACATTGCCAACTTCACTGCGGTTTCCTTTGCCGCTGTGTTGCGTGTGGTGTGTGAGGCCCTGTAGTACACGTCTCTCCATTCCCTAGAAGTTAGCGTCCTACCTAGTTCAGCCTCCGAACGCCTCTGACCCGGTGTTTTATCCGGAGTGTGTGGTGGTGTGAGCATCTTGTAGATATCTGAAATGAGGTGTTTATCTGTGTCTTTGGTTAGCAACCATTTCTCAAAGGACGTCATTGGGCGGCCCACCATGGTGGCGGTGGCTGGGTCAGCGAGCCAATGTCGAAGTTGGAAATATTGGAAAAGGTGAGGATTCTCCAGTTCGTACCCTTGTGTGACGTCTGTGAGGGGAAGAAAGCCTCGTAGATCAAAAAGGTGACCGGCCGAGCGACACGCAGTGCCACGCATTGTGAGAATGCGCATGGGTCATTGCCCGGAGGGAATTCCGGGTTATCCAATATGGGGGTGAACGGAGAGGGGAATGTCGTCAAGCCTCTTTTAAGAGCGACCCTGTCCCAGACTTGCATAATTGTGCGGGTGATAGGCGATTTTAATAGGTATCGAGGACGATGTTGCCGGGCGAGAAACGGAACCCTCCAGAGCGGTGTCTGAGCCATGGCCCTATCTTGGAAGAGCCACCTCTTCTCCGACTCCGGTCTGTGCCACTCCACCAGGTAACGGAGCTGAGATGCCTGGAAGTATTGCAGCAGATTGGGAACGCCGAGGCCTCCTTCGTCCATGCTTTTATACGCCAGTTGTTTATGAATACGCGCACGTTTCCCTTCCCATATGAATCGGTGGATAGCGGCCTGCAATTCATTCAGGGTGCCTACTGGGGGTGCAACAGGGAGGGTCTGGAATAGATAGAGGATGCGGGGCAGAACAGACATTTTCACCGCCGCAACCCTCCCCAGTAAAGAGAGCGGCTGTTTTGACCAGCTTGTGAGGTCCTTCCGATCTCGGCGGCAAGGGATTTGTAATTGGTTGTTACCGTCGACTCCGTGGATGAGGCAAGGGTGATCCCCAGATATGGGACCAGAGTGGCAAGCTGAAGGCCGCTCCCTTGTGCCATGGCAGGGTCGTTAGATCGCGCATTTTTGCCCAATGGTAATATCAGAGATTTCCCTCTATTAATGCGGAATCCCGATACAGAGCCAAATGAATCAAGTTCCTCCATGAAGGCGGGTATGGAGCGGGCAGTGCAGTCAAGGGCCGCTATTACATCGTCCGCGTATAGGCTTATCGTGTGGGGTTCGTGTCCAAAAGTGATACCTCAAATTTCCGGATTGTCCCGGACCTTTTGTGCTAGGGGCTCTATATATAGGGCGAACAGGAGAGGGGAGAGGGGACACCCTTGTCTCGTGCCGCGCTGAATTTCGAATGGGTCCGAGCGTAAGCCGCCTAGCCGGACCCTGGCCTGTGGGCGATGATAGCAGCATGCAATCCATGAAAGAAAGCGATCACCCAGCCTGAAACGCCTCAGAACCTGTTGTAGATAGGTCCAGTCCACGCGATCGAACGCCTTCTCAGCGTCGATGGCAAGCAGCGCGGAGTTAGAGCCCTGAAAGTGGGCTTTGTCAACCAGATGGAGTATTCGTTTAGTGTTGTCACTACATTGTCTGTTGGGCACGAAACCCGACTGGTCAGGCTCCAGGATCCCGGGAAGGCAGGGGCCAAGACGTGCGGCAAGAATGCCAGTAAAGAGTTTTAGGTCGAGGTTCAGTAATGAAATAGGGCGGAAAGCAGAGCAGTGCATGGGGTTTTTACCCGGCTTAGGCAAGACCACCACCTCAGCAGCAAGCATGTCCGGGGGGATGGCACCAGTGCCCTCAAACTAATTGAACAGTCTGGTAAGCACCGGGGCTATCAGCTGGCTGAAGGTTTTGTAGAATCCCGCCGAGAACCCATCCGGCCCCGGGGATTTCAGTGGGCGTAAACAGGATATAGGTGCCAGCACCTCGTCCTGGCGAATGGGGGCATCCAAGGCATCCGCGTTTGCCTTGGAGAACTGGGTGATAGCTGCGGTGTTCAAGTATGCGTCAATTTCCTTAGGGGACGTCCCCTCTGCCCCATACAGCGAGGCATAGTAAGATCGGAATGCTTCCGCCACCTGAGTATCGTCCGTGAGAACCGCTCCGGTGTCGTCAGTGAGGCCGGTGATCTTAGCGCGTTGGGTCTTAGCCCTCAGGGCACTGGCTAATAAGCGACCCGTCCTGTTGCCTCCGACATAATAGGTATGTCGAAGGCGGAGTGCCGCGAATTCGGCCCTGTCCGTATCAAGACAAGCGAGTTGGGCTCTAGCTGCTTTCAGTTGCCTCCAGACGCGAGGTGTGCAGGTGCGACTGTGGACTCTTTCCAGTTCCGCTACACGCGCTGTGAGGTCATCTCGTTTGGCCTTACGGTCCTTGGCCTGCGCAGCTGCTATGGCAATTAGTTCGCCACGGGTGACAGATTTCAAGGCTCCTCAGAGAGCCGTCATGGAGATCCCTGGTGTATCGTTAGTAGCCAAATAGTCAGTGATGCAGTCTTTGATTCTTTTAGTGACCTCCGGTCGCTGCAATAGAGTTTCGCGCAAGCGCCACAAGCCCCGAGGGCGAGGAGGCATGTGGAGGTGGAGCGACAGTTCCACCGCGTCGTGGTCGGAAACGGCCGCAGGAATTATGTTAACGTCCTCAAGGAGATTGAGCAGCTCCGAGGAGCCCAGGAAATGGTCGAGCCTAGCGTACGTGCGGTGCACGTGTGAGTAAAAAGTGAACTGCGACGCAGTCGGGTGTTTAAGCCTCCACAGATCCACCAGACCCCTCTCCCTTAGCCACGCAAGTCGAGACTGCACCCGCTGTGAGAAGTTGGCCTGATATATGATGCTCACTAGTTCTAGTGATCACCTTGTATCAGTCCAAACAACCCATATGGTGATTGGTTGTAAGTCAACCTTATAGACCAGCTATCCTAATGGTAGCATGGACAAAGCTGTCTTAGGCTAAACTCTTTTGGCATGTGAAGCCAGCTGTTTTACCACAATACAACCCCTTGAATACCAGATGAAAGGACACCACACAGGTTGTTATGAAAATAAACAGTATATTTATTAATAACAACACCTCTGAACTCTTTATGAGGTCAGAGGGCTAAGCACATGACAATCTCTTACGAAAAATACTACAAGTTGCACAAAATTACAATGGTGCCCTAGGGGCACGACAAACCATACACTAAGTAAGTGGAATGTGAGAGTCGATAAAAGGAATGGAGCTGTCCAAAGGCTGTAGGATCGATGGGACCACGCTACACTAACTTCAGGTAAGTAATAGGAGGCCCACGGAACGCGTGTGCAGAGTGTGAACTCACACGCGAGATGCGTAACAACGTCTATGGACAGTACAGTTCAAGTAAAAGGTGAGTACGGACAATCCTGACTAGTTAGGACAACAACGACTGCGGAATTGGACATTAGGACAGTTAGACTACCCTTGAGCACCGAAATGCTCTCGTTACCTCACCCACGGGCTGCGGGTGCATAGGTGCCAAAGTGTGTCGGGTTCTCGCGTTGAAGTCAATGGAGCCTGAAAGAAAAGATGCTGCAGGCGACCAGGAGGAAGATGTCCGGTACGATCCAAGGGTGAATCGGTGAAGAAGAGGACCTGAAAGCAGAGGGGACAGTGTTCAAAGTCACTAGCCAGTGACCGGTGTGGAACCAGGAAGGAACCAGGTGCTGTCGTCGCGATCAGGTGAAGAGTGGACGCTTGACTCTGCAGCCACGTGGACCAGGAGGTGTCTTCGACGACCAGGATGGAGGCACGAGTTGTCCCACGCAGGCTCTCGCTGTCGGCGGTGTCGGATCCGGGATTGGAGTCAACAGGCCTTGGCAAAGGCAACCCACGCGGTGAAGGGAAAAGACGTCTGGTGCGGACTAGGAGAGTCCGGGGTGCCCCTCTTTTGGAAGGGAGCAAGGGCCAGTCTGGAGCAACCAGACCAGCAGCAAAGATGCAAAGGTTCGTCGTCTAGGAGGCCACTAACCAGCCGGCAAGTGAGCAGACAACGCGTTGAGCAGCAGACAAACAGAAGGGCCCCACGCAGATCTCGTGGATGCTGGAGGGCTGATCTTTGGTGCAGGGGCTGCTCGGGGCTGGGGCTTCTCAATCCCCAAAGCACTTGGCCGAGTTTACCTCGGGGGTTGTGCTGGAAGCAAAGTGCAGTTTCTTCCAAGATGGCCGGTCCCACGTGTCTCGTCGCACCCACGGATCTCAGCTGTGCTGCAGATGTAGGTTGAGGTCGGAGAGGTTTGGGAATCTGGGTCTCGTCGGGCTCTGAAGTCTGGATCCTCGAGGGAAGACGACAAAGTGAAGCCACTGGACGCTTGATGGTGCCTGCAGTTGCAGGGTGGACACTCCTTGTCCACAAGGGAGATTCTTCAGTCTTCTGTGGAGCAGAACGTCGAAGGCCAGAGTTTCTTCTTGTTGAATAGTTCAGGATAATCTAATTTGGAATGGGACCAGCTCCTACCTTTATTCTCCTAAAGGGGGCTGCACTACTGACTAGGTCCCTCCCCTGGGTGGGACCAGGAAGGGGGGTGGCTACACCCCCTATCCTTTGTCCGGTTTCCCGCCAGAGCTGGGGCTGGGATGCCCCGCAACTGGTTTGAACCGGTGTATGCACAGGGCACCTTGTGTGCCCCAGTGTTGGAACCTAAATATGTCAGGTCACCTAGGGTAGCCTGGCCTAGGGTAAGGCAAATTCAACAGAGGCACATGTGTAAAGGTTGCAAGCCACCCCGCAGTAATTCAATGCAAAATCACCCAAAAATTACACTACACCACTGTTTGGAAAAATACGAGCTTGTTTATAAAAATATTCTTTGCTTTCTTGTCTTCAGAAATTACAGCTCAGTACATTACATTTAATCATGAGATTATTAGGTTCCTCAAAGTTGCCAAAACTCTTTCACTATTTGGCTTTCTAACTTTACATCACATTACAGAAGTTCCCAGGGAGCAATGACTGCACTCCTCTAAAAGAATGGTTAACACATTTACTCCCACTCCACCACCGACATCAGGAAGTACTGGCTAACCCTCCACACTTCCCTTATTTAAGGACTTGCTCTTCTGGAGAACTGTCACAAGGCAGCCACTGTACCAATATTTATATAGCCAGTAGGAAACAACAATCTGTGTAGACCCCTATGGAAGTCTTTATGGGCGCTGCACGATTTAGGCTTGATCCTTTGTTTAAATAAATACTAGGCCTTGCTTCTCTGCCTTTGTTTTTGTTTACTTAAAGAGGACAACTTCCCCCTCTCGACCTCCTCCTTACTTGTAGAGAATCTGCTGGGCTGGTGTCTTTGATCGCCGGGGGCGGCATGGAAAAGGAACCAAATCACACTGTGGCTCACCAGCCTCTGGGGGCTCCTCGGCTCTCCCCTCCCGCTCAAGCCAGCTCCTCCTTGTGGCGCTCAAGCGGGGGAAAGAAGGCACAACAACAACCACGAGCCGCTGCTACACTCCAGGCGCTTCCCTGTCCGGTTCCGCCTCCGCCTTCCTTGAGGGAAGCGGCTCAACCGGGCATGCGTGGGAGAGTAGCGGCTCAGGCAAGAGCCTGCTCGACTTCGCAGGACTACCTCCTCCGGTCCCGCCCACACGCGCCGACTGACGCGCTGAGACAGCAGGGCCGGCGCTGATCAGAGACAGGGAAGGAAAGGGTGATTCTCCTCACACGATGTCACCGCCACAGTCACCGGACCCAGGGCGACGAGGGCGGACTCCACCAGGCGGCCAGTACACTCGGCGACGCCTCGCCAGGCACACAACTTTAGCCCCAATCCAGTCAATCCGACTACTCCTTGACAAGGGCTACCCCAGGTAACGGGGAGTTGGGGGAAGAAAGGTTTGATTAAAATGTCTGATGACTCCTCTTTTGCTCACAGTCCCCTTGGCTACCGATGGAAGTATCCAGGAGTCCCTTTCCTCGAACTCTGCACTAGAGCCTCTTTCCTCACTGGTCAGGGGGCTTCCCACAGGTACAACCTCCCTCACCCACGCCTTTCGCTGGGACCAGATGAGTACAGGTGCCCAGGGTCTTCAGGATCCCCTACAGGCAGGGTCAGGACAACGACTATAAGGGTAGAAGGGTGGTGAACCAGTAAGGAGCGTCCCTACAATGGGAGGTCAACCCTCTGATGATCCTACCCCCGTCTTATACTCCAGCCTTAACTCCAGCCAGCTTACACTGCAAGACAAAATGGCTGACCAACATTCCGCCTTATATAGGCTGACCCTCAGAGGTCCAGAAGGGACCAGAAGGTTCTGGAATGCCCTACTCTATCCTATGGGATAGGTTCCAGGTATGACAGTTGTGACAGTTGGTAGCCACCATTTTATGACTCCAAGGAAATTCCTGTCAGGAAAGGCCTCTAGGCCTGAGGTGAAAAACTATGAGGGCAAAAGAGCACCTATCCCATAGACCAACACCTTGAAAAATCTAGTGGACACAAAAATGAATAAGGGTATGAGGGCAAAAAGGGAACAAAATAAATAATAAATTGGAGGGACTACGCAAAGGGCCAGACAGGTCTAACACGCGTCCCCCCCAGCTGAAAGTGGGGAGAGCTACCCAACCCCTTGGGAGTCCTCATCAGTAAGGCGGAAATACCTGGAGAGACCGTCTGCATTGGCGTGGTCCACTCCAGGCCGATGTTCCACCCGGAAGTCCATTCCCGGTAGGGAGATGGACCATCTCAGCAACTTGGGATTCTCCCCCTTCATCTGCATTAGCCAACGAAGGGGTCGGTAGTCAGTCTGAACCAGGAAGTGTGAGCCAAACAGGTATGGCCGCAGCTTCTTCAGAGCCCACACCACCGCAAAAGCTTCCCTCTCAATTGCACTCCACTTCTGTTCCCGGGGTAGCAGTCTCCTAGATAGGAAAACCACAGGCTGATCCAGGCCCTCTTCATTCAGTTGCGATAACACTGCCCCAATGCCATGTTCTGATGCATCTGTCTGGACAATGAATTCCTTGGAGAAGTCTGGGGCCCTCAGGACAGGTGCTGCACACATTGCCTGCTTCAACTTTTCAAAGGCTTGCTGACAAGCCTCCGTCCAAACTACCCGTCGAGGTTGTTTCTTTGAGGTGAGCTCTGTGAGGGGTGCTACAATAGTGCCATACCCCTTCACAAAGCGACGGTAGTAGCCTGTGAGACCCAGGAAAGCTCGGACTTCAGTCTGTGTCTTGGGGGGTTCCCAGGCCATGATTGCCTCAATCTTTGCCTGCAGGGGCTGCACTGTCCCCCTGCCCACCAAGTGTCCAAGGTACACAACCGACCCCTGTCCAATCTGATATTTGCTGGCCTTGATTGTCAATCCAGCTTGTTTCAGGGCCTGGAGAACTGCTTGCAAATGTTGCAAATGGTCCTCCCAACTGCTACTGAAGACAGCAATGTCATCCAGATAGGCAGCGGAGAAACCCTCCATTCCGGAGAGGACCTGATTCACCAGCCGCTGAAAAGTGGCAGGGGCATTTTTGAGCCCAAAGGGCATCACACAAAATTGGAAGTGTCCCTCAGGCGTGGAGAAGGCTGACCTTTCCTATGCTCCATCTGTCAAGGAGATCTGCCAGTACCCTGAAGTGAGGTCAAAGGTACTTAGGTATTGGGCAGCTCCTAGCCCGTCAATTAACTCATCCGCCCTAGGGATCGGATGGGCATCAGTTTTTGTAACTGAGTTCAGTCCCTGGTAATCCACGCAGAACCTCAGTTCTGGCGTGGTGCCTGGTGGAGCGGCTTTTGGCACTAGCACCACGGGGCTGGACCAGGGGCTGTTGGAAGGTTCTATAACTCCTAGCTCTAGCATCTTGGCAACCTCTCCATGGATGCTAGCCTTCACCTTGTCGGACAGCCGGTAGGTCTTTGACTTCACTGGTGGGCTGTCCCCTGTGTCCACATCATGGGTACACAGGTGAGTTCTTCCCGGGACAAGGGAGAACAACGTAGAGTACTGCTCCAGTATCTGGCGACAGTCTTCCCGCTGTTCAGGAGTTAGGGTGGGAGAGAGAATCACTCCCTCCACTGACCCATCATTTTCTTGAGACGAGAACAAGTCGGGGAGAGGTTCACTTTCCGCTTCCTCTCCCCCATCAGTCACCATCATTAAGATGACCTCGGGCCTCTCATGGTGGGGTTTGAGTCGGTTGGCATGAAGCACCCGTAGGGGCTGTCGTGGGGTCTTAAGGTCTACCAGGTATGTGGCCTTACCCTTCTTCTCCAACACCTCAAAGGGGCCTGTCCAGTGATCCTGGAGGGCACTAAGCTCTCCAGGCTCCATCACCCACACTTTCTGGCCAGGCTCCAACTCCACCTGTTATGTTATGTTATGTTATGTTATTGGTTTTTATTGTGCGCACAGCTACTCCAGCTAAGGAGCGTCCTGGCGCATTTGACAGGAAATGCATAAAAGACATAACACAGCTAAAAAAGAACCAGGGAGGACCACTCTAAGTACATAACACAGGCTGGGGGTAAGAGACTAAACAGGAATGTTTTCAAGGCTTTTCTAAAAGCCATAAGATCCTCTAACAGGCGCAATTCCACCGGGAGAGAGTTCCAAGCTGATGCCGCCTTTACACCAAAGGAACGGCCGCCCATGCGGCAAAGCCTGTATCTGGGGACTACAACCAGGGCCTGGCCCTGGGAGCGAAGAGTGCGAGTAGGGACATAAAAGGAAAGAGAGCCAGACAAGATTTCAGGGCCTATGCCTCTCAAGATCTTAAAAGCCAGGCAGAGTACCTTGAAAAGAATACGCTTCCTTATTGGGAGCCAGTGTAGGGAGCGAAGAACATTCGCCACCGAACAAAATTTAGGGAGGCCGACAATCGCCCTGGCTGCGGCGTTTTGTACCCGTTGTAATCGAGTAAGCTCAGCCTGATTGGCCCCAGCGAGAAGAGAACTCGCGTAATCCAGGCGAGAGATGACAGTGGCCTGGATTACTAACTGTCTAGTTGGGGCATCAAAGTACTTAAGAACAGGTCTTAAGCCTCTCAACAGACCAAAGCAGCAAGCCGCTGTTCTTTTAGTATGTCCTACGAAAGTCAGACCCGAGTCTATCCAAACTCCCAGATTTTTCAGCTCCAAAACCGGCGCCGGGGATGGTCCCAACTCAGATGGCCACCATTGGTCACCCCAGAGTTCCGCTCCCCTACCGACAACCATAACCTCTGTTTTAGTGGCATTAAGCTGGAGACAGTTCCCTGTCAACCAGCTAGCCACCGCCTTCAATCCATCCTGAAACCTGGGGGCATCTACTTCCGCATCCCCGCTGAGAGTAACCGCCAGCTGTGTGTCGTCGGCATACGAGACCAAGGTTAGGCCCCACTGCCTAGCGACATCAGCTAGCGGTCTCACGTAGAGATTAAACAACGTGGGACTCAGCGAGGATCCCTGCGGGACCCCCATGGCCAGTGATTGGAAGTTGGACTTGAAGGGAGAGATGGAAACACAGAAGGAACGATTGCCAAGGTAGGAGCGGAACCACTGCAGAGCCTGTCCGCCGACACCTATCTCCTCGAGCCGATGCAGGAGGATGCTGTGAGAGACTGTGTCGAAGGCGGCGCTGAGATCTAACACTATCAGCGCCGCCGTCTGTCCAGCATCCAACACCGCGCGGAGATGTTCCACCATCACAAGAAGGGCGGTCTCCGTGCTGTGCCCAGCACGGAAGCCGTTTTGTGTGGGATCGAGGACATTGGTTCGAGCGAGATACTCAGACAGGGCCAAGTTGACATGGGCCTCTGTTATCTTCGCCGGCCAAGGCAGCAGCGAGATGGGACGATAGTTTTCGGGCTTAGATGGGTCCAAGGAAGGCTTTTTGAGGATGGGAGACACCACCGCCTGCTTCCACTTAGTTGGAACCACCCCTGCCTCCAAGGATAGGTTGACAAGGGAACACACAACAGTGCGCCCCATAAAGGCCTGCTCTCTAAACAGAGCAGGTCTAACTGGATCAGAAGGGAAGAGGGGGAAAGGAAAGCAGGGTAGTAGAGTGTGGCGTCGCATTAGAACTTCCTAAGTAGATCCCTGTGTTAGGGAATGCCTGATAGATTGCTTGGACGTTCCCCAGAAAATACGCAGCCAGGGATTCACAGTGGGAGGTGGAGCTCACCACTACCGAGGAAGTTCGCTTCGCTACCAGATCCTTCACGGCCTTAAAGATGGTCTTCGACGGGTTTGGGCTACAGCGAAATTCTGCAGCATAATAAGCTGCCCGAGCTCGACAAATGGCCCGATGGTAAATCTTGATAGATACAGCATATGCAGCTTTTAAATCAGCTCCATATGTCTTTCGCCAAGCTCTTCCTGCCCGTCTACAGGCTCCCTTCAAGGCACGCAGGGCACTGTCGTACCAGGGGCTCGACTCTCTAGTACTGATTTTACTCGATATGATGGGAATCAGAGTGTCGAGAGCCCTGGTAGTCCAGGAGCAGAAGCGGTCATACCCCTCCTCCACATCTTCCAGTGGACCCAACGGATCTTCCGCTAGAAGGTGGTGAAAATCCTCTAGCCTAAGTTTATTCCACAATCTCCTTGGAACACATCTCACCGACGGGATGGAAGGGGCCGTCGGAATGGGACACAGAATGGTCACCAGAAAATGGTCGGTCCATGCTAACGGAGAGATAGATGTAATTTTAGTCTCCGGCAAGTTGGTAAAAAAGGGGTCAAGCGTATGACCCCCTATGTGGGTAGGCTGCGAAACCAGCTGAACAAGCTGAAAGGCCTCTAAGTCAGCGACGATGCTGCGAACCGCCAAGTTGGAGGGTGTGTCGAAATGTAAGTTCAGGTCGCCCAAGATAGAATAATTGGCACACCCTGTGACGAGTGTGCCAAGGGCATCCGGAAACGAACTTCGAAACACCACATCACTACCCGGCGGGCGGTACACCACCATCCCAAAGAATGTAAATTCAGGGCTGACAGTGATTTTAAAAGAGGCGCTTTCGCAACCGGCGATGTTAAGGCCACTCCACACGCATGGAAAGCAGGACCTGACTATAAGCGCTATACCGCCACCTCTGGAAGGTCTGTTCAAAGTGAACATAGAATAGCCAGGAGGACAAACCAGATTTGGAATAGCTACATCCGTGTCCTGAAGCCAAGTTTCCGTGATGGCTAGGACATCTGGGGCACCATCCTCAACTAAATCATAGATGTTCTGGTAGTGGCTCAGAGCAGATCTAACATTTAGGTTGGAAACCCGCAGAGAGGGTAAAGAGCCCCTAAGCCGATGAGCCGGCACTGAAGCCTTCCGAAGGATTGTCCCTGGTAGATCCAGCGCCCAGCCATTACAGCGGCACCGATATGGGCCACAAAACGGGTGGACAGGCGGCAGAGAACACCTCTGACCAGCCTGGCCAATAATGTATAGGCTCTCTCTCGAATAAGTTAGCATGATGACACACCAAGGGAGCCTGCCAGAGCCCAGCTAACCGCAGCGCCCCGCACGTCCTTAGCGCGGACGGGCGCAGACGGGCAGGACTCTGGCACGACTCCGGCTAAGCGAGGGCGACCCACCTGCGCGTCCCGCTGCGCGGGAGAGGAGAGCATTAAATAGGCAATCCAAGCCCAGCGCGAGGACGCTCCAAGATGGCGCCCGTCGATGTGGTGATGAGCCCAAAACCAAGATGACTCCTAGGCAGGACAACCCCCTGGTGAGCATTGTGGTCATACCACTCTTTCATGACTGCCTGGCTGGCCTCCAAGTTGTCAGAAGCTTGCTTCCACAACTTCGCCATTTGGCTCCTGAAGGCCAGCATGTAGCTCACCACATCCTGGGGGGGGTTCCTGGGAGACTTTTCCCAACTATCCTTCACCAGGCTGAGAGGACCGCGTACAGGGTGCCCATACAGAAGTTCGAAGGGGCTGAAGCCCACTCCCTTCTGTGGCACTTCCCTGTAGGAGAATAGCAAACAGGGTAGGAGGATGTCCCATTTCCTCCGCAGGCTTTCAGGCAGACTTCTGATCATGCCCTTCAAGGTCTTGTTGAACCTTTCTACCAGTCCATTGGACTGGGGGTGATAGGGAGTGGTGAACCGGTAGGTCACTCCACACTCCTTCCACATTGCCCGCATGTATGCTGACATAAAGTTGGTCCCCCTGTCAGACACAACTCCTTTGGGGAAACCCACTCGGGTAAAGATCCCCATTAGGGCCCTAGCCACCACAGGTGCAGTGACAGTCCTCAGAGGAATTGCCTCTGGGTAC
This sequence comes from Lissotriton helveticus, assembly GCF_964261635.1. NCBI lineage: Eukaryota > Metazoa > Chordata > Amphibia > Caudata > Salamandridae > Lissotriton > Lissotriton helveticus. Next base: position 288,780,168 of record NC_136063.1, on the reverse strand, counting down.
CGTGTGGCATGATCCCCCAGAATCAGGATAAACCTGTGACCCGCTGTTGTTGGTGGATCCAATGGCCCTACAATGTCGATGCCCACCCTTTCAAAGGGGGTGCTAACGACTGGAAGTGGTTCCAGGGGAGCTTTCAGCTTCACCCCTGTTTTCCCACTGGCCTGGCAGGATACACATCTCCGACAGTAAGTGTTGGACGCCACTTTCATCTGAGGCCAGTAAAAGTGGGGGACAAGCCGAGCAAAGGTCTTGTCCTGACCTAAGCGTCCTGCCAAGGGTATTGCATGAGCCAATTCCAGCAGAAAGGCTCGGTATCGTTGCGGGACTACCAAGTCCCTTGATGAACCAGGTAAGGGTACCTTGGGTTCACTGTAGAGGAGTCCATCCTCCCAGTAAATGTGGTAGTGTCCCGCAACGTCCCCTGCTGCCTGGGCTTCAGCCTGTCGCCTCAGTCCCTCAAGGGTAGGGCACTCCTTTTGGCCCTTACAGAACTCCTCTCTGGTAGGCCCTCCCTCCACATGCCACTCAGCAGGGATGGGCAGGTCCTCCAGAGAAACTACTTCCCCCTCCACGGACTCCTGGTCCACCATCACAGGTGGCCGATCTGTCACATGGGGTGTGAAAGCCGAAGTAGGCTCTTCCTGTCTTCGGGTCTGTCCCTCTTTGGCAGTGGGTTGGGCCATTGTTCCAGGTTCCAACCCAGGCGAACTCCCTCTCCGGGCAGTCGCAGACCTTGTGCTTACACAGGCCCAGTCAGGTGTACCCAGCATCGCAGAATGCGTCCGGTATTCCACCTCTCTCCAAGCATTGTGCTCCATATCATTCCCCAGCAGACAATCAACTGGCACGGCAGGGCTTACGGCAACTCGAAGTGAACCTGCAACCCCTTCCCACTCAAAGGGAACCTCAGCCACTGGATAGTGGCCCATTCTGCCGTCAGCCATCGCGGCAGGGTGGAGTACATTGGGAACCACCTGCTCTGGAGAAACCAGCTGACTTCTCACCATAGTCATACTGGCTCCTGTATCTCTCAGAGCCTCCCCTCTCTGGCCATTGATGGTGAGCCATTGTCCATACTTAACAGTATTTGGGGGCACCTGGATCTTAGGAACCATCTCCCGTTCTCCCAGGGACACTAAGGTGACACCCGCCCACTCACCCCCCTTATCTAAGGGCAACTCCTCCCCAAGCGCTACACTAGCTACTCCCGGGGCTTTTCCTCCGGTGGGAGGGGGTGGTCTCTTTGGGCATCTGACATCTCCCTTATAATGTCCAACACCACCACACTCGAAGCAGTGGACAACCCTTGGCTGCTGGCTTTGGCCAGGATGAGGGTTTCTGGGCGGGTTAGCCTTAGGGGTGAAACCTGTTCCCTTTCCCTGGAAACTGTTTTGGGGACCTTTAGAGAACTCCCGCTTTTTATCTCCCCCCTCCTTCTTCTGAGGGGCGCCCTGTCCGGCCTTTTGGGAATCCCCTCCAGTCCCCTTTGAGGACACCCGGGTACTTGCCCAGATGTCCGCCTCCTCTGCAAGCTTCCGGGGATTAGTCAGCTTGCTGTCCACCAGGTGTTGGCGCAGCTCAGGAAAACATTTCTCGAGTAGATGCTCTTTCAAAAAAAGATCATACAACCCCTCATAATCCTTCACCTCACTGCCCTGTACCCAGCCCTCCAATGCCTTCCTCGCATAATCTAGGAAGTCCACCCAGTTCTGGGTGCTTAACTTGTGGCTCCCCCTGAACTTCTGGCGATACCTTTCTGGGGTTAACCCAAACTTCCTGATCAATGCTAGCTTCATGGTGGGGTAGTTGGTCTGCTCCTCCGGTTCTAAGGCTAGCAAAGTGTCCCGACCGGTAGGAGGCATGTACTTGTACAACCCACCCCCCCAGTGCTTCTCCTGGATCCCATGGGCTCTTAAGGAGACCTCATAGGCTACCAGCCACTTGGCTATGTCATCCCCCTGACTATAGCTGGCAATTATATCCTTAGGCAGGTAGGGTCTGGACTCCCTGGTTGGTTCTCTGGTTTCGCTGCCACCATTTGGAGTTGGAAAGGGTCCCCGTTGCAGGGCCTGGAGTTCTAACTCTTTTAGTTTGAATTCATGAGCCATTCTCCGCTCTTCCTTCTCCTGTTCTAACCTCCTCCCCTCCCTCTTTTCTTCCAACTCCATTTTTGCTATTTCCCACCTGAACAGTCTTTCCTCTCTCCTGTCAGCTAACTCGGTTTCTGACAATCCTCTCGATGACACACTGCTGCCCTCCCGTGAGATTGCCTTGGGGCTGATTGACATCTCACCCACCCCCGGGGGACATTCCGCAGTCCTATCAATGACAGTACCTCTGTCCGATTCCTCCTCTTCATTGCGCGCTTCCACCCAAGCCCTCAAACTGGTCTGGAGTTCCCCCTTCTTGGCACCACGTTTAAAGAACACTCCCATTTGTTGACAGAAATCTTTTAGCTGGGCCAATGAATAAGTGTCCAGTTTTTCCAGTGCAAATTCCATTTTGCAACAAGCAACACAAGGTTAAGCACACAAAAAGAATAGAGTTGCAGGGGCAACCTGAAGCTACCTCCACCCCACCACCAAGAATAAATTTGGAAAAAGCAAAAATAAAAATTAGGAGGGCCGCTAGGAGAAAACTCCAGGTGTAGGTTAGTGGATTACACTCAATTACTGCAGAGTAGTTGCAACCACAGTCAACATCCCACCGCTAGACACCAACTTGTTGGAACCTAAATATGTCAGGTCACCTAGGGTAGCCTGGCCTAGAGTAAGGCAAATTCAACAGAGGCACATGTGTAAAAGTTGCAAGCCACCCCGCAGTAATTCAATGCAAAATCACCCAAAAATGACACTACACCACTATTTGGAAAAATACGAGCTTGTTTATAAAAATATTCTTTGCTTTCTTGTCTTCAGAAATTACAGCTCAGTACATTACATTTAATCATGAGATTATTAAGTTCCTCAAAGTTGCCAAAACTCTTTCACTATTTGGCTTTCTAACTTTACATCACATTACAGAAGTTCCCAGGGAGCAATGACTGCACTCCTCTAAAAGAATGGTTAACACATTTACTCCCACTCCACCACCGACATCAGGAAGTACTGGCTAACCCTCCACACTTCCCTTATTTAAGGACTTGCTCTTCTGGAGAACTGTCACGAGGCAGGCACTGTACCAATATTTATATAGCCAGTAGGAAACAACAATCTGTGTAGACCCCTATGGAAGTCTTTATGGGCGCTGCACGATTTAGGCTTGATCCTTTGTTTAAATAAATACTAGGCCTTGCTTCTCTGCCTTTGTTTTTGTTTACTTAAAGAGGACAACTTCCCCCTCTCGACCTCCTCCTTACTTGTAGAGAATCTGCTGGGCTGGTGTCTTTGATCGCCGGGGGCGGCAAGGAAAAGGAACCGAATCACACTGTGGCTCACCAGCCTCTGGGGGCTCCTCGGCTCTCCCCTCCCGCTCAAGCCAGCTCCTCCGTGTGGCGCTCAAGCGGGGGAAAGAAGGCACAACAACAACCACGAGCCGCTGCTACACTCCAGGCGCTTCCCTGTCCGGTTCCGCCTCCGCCTTCCTTGAGGGAAGCGGCTCAACCGGGCATGCGTGGGAGAGTAGCGGCTCAGGCCAGAGCCTGCTCGATTTCGCAGGACTACCTCCTCCGGTCCCGCCCACACGCGCCGACTGATGCGCTCAGACAGCAGGGCTGGCGCTGATCAGAGACAGGGAAGAAAAGGGTGATTCTCCTCACACGATGTCACCGCCACAGTCACCGGACCCAGGGCGACGAGGGCGGACTCCACCAGGCGGCCAGTACACTCGGCGACGCCTCGCCAGGCACACAACTTTAGCCCCAATTCAGTCAATCCGACTACTCCTTGACAAGGGCTACCCCAGGTAACGGGGAGTTGGGGGAAGAAAGGTTTGATTAAAATGTCTGATGACTCCTCTTTTGCTCACAGTCCCCTTGGCTACCGATGGAAGTATCCAGGAGTCCCTTTCCTCAAACTCTGCACTAGAGCCTCTTTCCTCACTGGTCAGGGGGCTTCCCACAGGTACAACCTCTCTCACCCACGCCTTTCGCTGGGACCAGATGAGTACAGGTGCCCAGGGTCTTCAGGATCCCCTACAGGCAGGGTCAGGACAACGACTATAAGGGTAGAAGGGTGGTGAACCAGTCAGGAGCGTCCCTACAATGGGAGGTCAACCCTCTGATGATCCTACCCCCGTCTTATACTCCAGCCTTAACCCCAGCCAGCTTACACTGCAAGACAAAATGGCTGACCAACATTCCGCCTTATATAGGCTGACCCTCAGAGGTCCAGAAGGGACCAGAAGGTTCTGGAATGCCCTACTTTATCCTATGGGACAGGTTCCAGGTATGACAGTTGTGACAGTTGGTAGCCACCATTTTATGACTCCAAGGAAATTCCTGTCAGGAAAGGCCTCTAGGCCTGAGGTGAAAAACTATGAGGGGCGAAAGAGCACCTATCCCATAGACCAACACCTTGAAAAATCTAGTGGACACAAAAATGAATAAGGGTATGAGGGCAAAAAGGGAACAAAATAAATAATAAATTGGAGGGACTACGCAAAGGGCCAGACAGGTCTAACACCCAGGCATGTCTCATTCCTTTCAGGCCTATCCTCCCCAATACACAAAATCCTGTCTGGGGTGGTGCTAGCACCTCCCAAGGCAGGAAACCCTTTGTCCAAGCAATCCTCGCTGGAAGGACTCCCAGCAGCAAGAGGTCAGACTTGTGTCTGTGGTGGCAGCATCCATTTTGTGATGCTGAGGCTCGGGGTTCACAGTTACATACATGTCGTGTCCCTCTAGAAGGGTGGAATGCTACCCCCGTCGCCAGAATTGGCGAGGGGGTAATATTCCAAATCGTATGACACCTTACTCGACATGTTTTGATAATGTTATACCAGAGTTAGCATTTAACCGCGAGGTTGATAATGCACTTAAGAGTATATGGTATAGAGTTATCATGGAACAGCTATTAGGACTTGGTTCCGCAAGCTGCAAACGGGCTCAGCTCATGCCAGAGCACCATCTCACATAATTCCAAACACTCTGCCTTCAGGATTGATAAGGCCTTCCATAGGAGTGACTGATAGGAATATATGTGTCCATTTTAGGGTTAGATATAGGTATACTATATCTACAGCAAAGGGTGTTTACACCACCTTGCCCCAGGTGTCATGCAGCCAGTTGTGTCAGATTTAGATGGCCAGCCAGGGGTGGCATAATACATGCTTCAGCCCCTGGTAGGCCCTGGGTACACCTATGCCCTGGGTACAGGGACTGATAAGGTGGCCCAGTACCAATTGGTAAATGCACCTAAAGTACATGTTTGTCAATGTAGAGAGAGAACAGCTAGGCTGTGGGTCTGATTAGCAGGCCCACAGCCAGGGAAAGTCGTAAACCAGTGAAGCAAAAAGCAAAAATCTGGGGTGACCATAGGATTGCAGACCCCACTCTCCTACACCCGCATCTCCATATCGGTGTCCTGGGCTGTCAGCACGTGTGTCCATAACAAGGTTAAAATCCCCTCCCAGGAGTAAAAGTGAGTTAGAGGAACGAAGCGCCTCTGACATAGCGCCTTTTAGAAAAGCTTCCTGTCCCGTGTTCGGGGCGTAGAGAGAACCAACTGTGAGGTGTGTGTTCCCTAGCTGAAATGTGTACGCTAGTAGGCGTCCCTTAATTTCCCCTACTTTGTTCCCCACCCGACCCTTAAAGTGTTTGGAAACTAGGATTGCTACTCCGGCATTTTTCGTGGGTAGGGAGGAAAAGAATTGTTGTGGAAAGGCGTGAGAGCGCATTCTATACCAGTCTTTTGGCAAGAGGTGAGTCTCCTGCAGCAAACAAATATCGGCCCCGGAATTCTCTAAGTAAGAGATGATCGCTCTCCTCTTAACGGGGTTGTTCAACCCTTTCACATTAAGGGTCAGTACCTTTACTGTGGTGTCAATCATGGCCAGATGAACATGTGTTATGACTTGGAGTCAGTGTTATTTGCATACGGTGCATTGATTCATCAGGACGCGAGCAATAACCCCCCTTGTGACATTGCGGATCTCTCCCGTCCTCCCCGTGGGCGGCATTAGACATGGATCGTGACTGGCAGGTGAAGAACTTGGTCAATGTATCATCAACAGTGCATCCGTGGCACACTGGTTCCCGCCCTGGATCCCTCCCGCGACCCCCAAGCCCCCCCCCAACAACCAAACCATCAAACTCTATGCTCAGTGTCAGAGTCCATTGTACCAGAACAGAGTAACTCTCCCTCCCCATCCAACTCCCCCCCTCCAACCCCAAAAACAAAAGGAAGTATAGTCCCAGTCCTGTTAGTCCGCACAGGGCCGTGGTAGTGTTTCTCGTGTGGGTCATCTCCGATGGCGGTCCCTCCGGCCCCCCGCCCGACTCCCCCCACCGCATGTGCAAAGGTATGTGTTATACGCAATCTCCCAAGCAAAAGAAAGTACCAATCATTCAGAGGGAGAAGTCTCCTTGGCCACCTCTGCCACTGCCGTTGCGCGTTCCTGCGTGATGACAGAAGCGTCTGGTTTTAGGCGGTGCAATGGGGATCGCTTGTAGCTCACTGTTTGCCATCCGCCCCTGGACGACCCCTGAGATGCCGCCGCGGCAGCCCAACTCTGTGCGCCCTGTCGATGCGAATGGCAAAGTCCGCTGACTCCCCCAAGATGTTCCGGAAAAGGGCTTGCAGGTATTCGGTGACATCGGTCCCCTCTTCCTTCTGAGGGGCTCCCCGGACCCGTATGTTGTTTCGGCGGGAACGGTTTTCAAGATCCTCCGCGTGGGCCTGGAGGTCCAGCTGTTGGTCTGTGAGTCGTAGGACTTTTTGCTGTAGTTGCTCAATTTCGTTGCTCCTAGTGTGATCAGCCTCCTCAACGGCAGCCACCCGCTCTCCGAGGTCCTCCACATCACGTCGGAGTTCTCGGACTTCGCCTGCTACCTCCTGTTTTAAGGATTTGAAGTCCTCTCTTAGTGAATTGAACAATGTCTCTAGAAAGGATCTGGTGATAGGTATCTGGTCATCTGCAGGTTGTGGCGGTGACTTTGCGGTCACCGTGGAGGGTGGGTCTTTGCTGGGCTTAGGCTGGGACTTGGCAGTAGTCCCTTTTTTCCCCCTCTGGCTCGCCATGTCATGTGTGGCCCCAGGAGCAGGCAGGCGGTGAATGTCGGGGGCCTGTGGTAGGGGTAGGAGTCCGGCAGCGCTGTGGTTAGCGGCGAGTCAATGCGGCGCAGATCAGCACACCTCCCACGACACCCAGGGTGCAAACAGCCGGCGCGGCCGATTGTCGCCTCGCCAGCTAGAGGTGCCGCGAAGTCGGCCCCAGGTCAGTTAATCATATGTCCACCACCGGGCCACCCTACAGTGGTGCGTGGTAGGGGCTTGTGAATTGCGACTTCCAGCAGCCCGGTGGTAGTGTGCCCAGTCTGGCCCGTAGGTCTCCGGTGCCGCGTGGTCCTGGCCTCTACAGTCAGCCCCACACCGGGGGCTCGGTTGTGCCCCCCAAGTCCAATATGGCGCCCACCTCCACTCTCCTCACCTGTGCGTTCACCGATTTAGGTGCGGTCCTCCGTTAGGACACTGGCCCCTCAGGGCTGCTCCGCTCTCTCTCCGAGTGGGTCTCGGGTCTGCAGGGCTACAGGCCACCTCGGCGCCGTCCTCGTGGGTCACCGGGGTCTCGCTGGTCTGCCCGGGGCACTCTCAGGGCCTGATTCCCCGTGAGGGGGGCCCGTCACGCTGTCCGCCACTGGCAGGGTCCGCTCCTCCGTCGTAGGGGCGCTCCGGTCGGCCCCGCCAGAGATCGCCAGAGCCCGCGAGCAAGGCCCAGAGCCGGGGCCTCAATTTTCGGGACCTCCGGCCGGGCTCTCCTGCACGCCGGCCGGGTCGCTAGGGCAGCTCCACGTCGGGTCTTGGGTCCCCAGCGGGGGCGCGTCGCAGCGGGCTCCTCACTCCGCCCCCTAGGTCCACCAGGCCCACCCCCAAAGATCTCGGAGCAGGGGCGTTGAGGCGATCAGAGCTCCGGCGCGGCCGCCACCACAGGCCGCGGACGGACGTCCTCACACGGGCGGGACACCCACGGGGGCGCGCCGGTCAGCGGCTCGAGTCCGGGCTGTCGCTGCTGTGTGGCACCTCTCCCGGTGCTCTCCCTTGCTGTTAGGGGAGATTTATGGGAGAATTGCGGCGTTTAGGCGGAATCGGGCAGGGAGCCTCGGAGACCTGCGTCTGATCACGCCGCCATCTTGGACACGCCCCCCAATAGGGACATTTTTTATGGAAAAAGAGACCCTTGCTCAGAAGGTGGTGAGGAATCTGCGGTTATAGCACCAGAAAGAGCATTACCGAAGTGCAGTAACTTGTTCTTCTGATGGATACCTCTATCTGCAGATTTCTCACCTTTAGAAAAGATACCAAAAAGTAGTACCTTGCAAGATGGTGGATCTGTGGAGTGGCTCAAACCAAAAGGTTCTGCAAAACTAAACAGGTGAAATACCCCTCCCGTCACTCCTGCCTGTCAAGGCCTTAGTGCTTCATGAACTTGAACCTTAGATCACATCTTGACTAATTCACGGCATAAAACCAGTTGACCTTATAAGTCACCAGGGATCATTGTCGCCACTGGTGACATCACAATTTTAATAAGTCAGAAATACTCATGGATTAACATTTGATTTGAGACTTGCCTAGCCTGTTTTAAATCACTACATCGACACCTACTCCCCTTTGTCCCTTGTCCCCTTTAGGAACAGAATACCTTTTTCTTTTGAGGCCACATATACACACCAGAATATATACAACATGATCAGTGTTCCAGTTCAGAAAGCTTTTGATCTTAACCTTCCTTCCCATCGGTAAGGGATATGTCTTCACATTAGGACTATGTGCACAGGCTTTACATCTCCCACATCTATAGAACTCTGGTAGTTTTCTGAGCCAGGATCCTGTCTGGTTGTGTTTTTGTCTAGTATAAATGTACACTAGCATGTCTCTGAGGGAGTTACTTTTACGGTAAGTAATATGTGGGCAAAGGCTAATTAGATTCCCAATAATAAAGTCAGGCTTACCCAAATGTCAGTGATTGCTAACAATGCCCTTTACAGTGGTGGATTCATGGTTTAATGTAGTAATAAGCCTGATCTCCTTACTTCTGTTCTCCTTCTCTTTGGGTCTAAGGAGAAAGTCCCTGTTGGTTTTGGCCACCTTCAGTCTTGCTGCCCTGATTACTCTCTCTGGGTATCCCGCCTGCCTGAATCTCACTACCATGTTTTTCTCCTCTATATTATAGGACGTATTGGTATGGTAATGCAATTCATTTTGGCTCCCATACGGGATACTCCATTTCAGTTTCGTGGAGTAGTAGCTATGTGTGTGAAGAATGCTACTGCCTGCCGTGCTCTTTCTAAAAAGGCCTGTGTGGATATTTTCACCCACTACCTTTACTTTAACATCCAGAAAATCTATGCTCTTGGTTTCTTTTGTGCGAGTGAAGCATAGGTTTAGATCATTGTCTCCTATTCTATCCAGAAAAGTATCTAGGGTCTCCTGAGGGCTATCCCAGATCAAGAAGATATTGTCGATATATCTTGTCCATAGTACTAAATGCCTGGCTCACTCCTCATTGGTCTCTGCCCATATGTGCTCTGACTCCCACCATCCCATGAACATTCCGGCATAGCTTGAAGCAAAGCAACTGCCCATAGAAGACCCAGACATCTGTCTGTACCATTGTTCCTCAACCAAAAATAAATTGTGCTCCAAACATAAGCATAACATTTCGATTAGTAAGATGGAATGGTCATACATTGATAGTGACTTGTCCCTGAAAAAGTACCTATATGCTGTTATGCCACGTTTGTGCTTGATGCACGTATATAATGACACAATGTCAACCATAGCCAAGATGTAACCAGGTTTCCAGGGGATGTACTGCACTTTAGAAATAAAATCTATACTGTCCCTACAATAGGAGGGTGAGTAAATTACATATAGGATGAGAAAATGACCCAGATACAGGGAGGCTTTTTCCAACAAGCTACTGTTGGCAGATATAATGGGTCTACCTGGTGGGTCAGTGTTATGTTTGTGGGTTTTGGGTAACATGTAAAAGCATGATGTTGTAGGTTTCTTTACGTATAAAAAACACATTTCATCTGAGCTTAAAAGACCTTTTCCATGCCATTCAGCCAGCATGTTATGTAACAATGTCACTGTTGGCCCATATTCCGCAGCATTAGACTTCATGTAGCTGCCAGAAAGATCCAATTCTCTCTTGGCCTCTGCTCTGTATTTGTTCACGTCCCACAGTACAACATTGCCACCCTTGTGAGATGGCTTCACCACAAAGAGTTTTGATTCTTTCAAGGAAGTCAGGGCTTCCGTTGTCCTCTTGTTAGGTTTTCGGCAAAGTGGTTGTCACCTTGCTTCCATAAAGTCAGAAGGTCACATAGAATGACCTCGTGGTAGGTGTCAATGTTGTCATGTGGGGTGATAGGATTGAACTAGGACTTCGGTTTAAAATCATTCCTACTGGCTCTGTCTATTTCAAGGCCAATACTGCACAGTGGCTCCCTCTCAGAGTCCCAATACCTAGTTCCCAGTTCAAATTCTCTTAGAGTGGCAAGCCCCTTAATATCTCCAATCTATACAATATCTGATGTGGTGTCCAGGTCTTGACCCAAGCCCCCAGTCACACCCAATCCATGCTTTTTCTTTTACTGGGTAAGGATCTTGAGAAGTTTTAATTTCTGATGAATAGGTGAATGTCAATCAGGGTACGTGAATAATCAAAATGTGCAATGTGACAAAATGATAGCCCTAGTTCTTGTAGGTAACGTTCATTTTCACTCAACTCACGGGTTGACAGATTAACAAAATTTAGATTGCTCTTACCCATTAGTTGTTCTGCTTGCTCTGCCGGGTGCCCTTCCCATACGCAATGTTGTTTTCTCTTGCTTGTACCACCCCTCCGGATTTTTCAGTTTCGTAAATATATGTATATACACACACATACATATATACAACCATCACATAAACGTACTTTACCTGTGATCATGCTGCTTGAATTTTTTTTAAATATTTTTAAGAAACAAAAATATTATTTAGTCACCGAGCCCCGCAACCTCAACACCCAGCAGGTCTAGCAGATCCTGCTCCCTAACCAGGATATCCACACAGCTGTGTGTCAGCTGCTGCTGCTCACACATCGCCACGCTCACCCCCAGAGCACTTGATGCTCCCGTAGGGCATATCCCTTTCCGGGCCTGCTGCCAAAATGCTCGGAAGGTGGTACTGCACCCAGAAAATTAGTGTGGCTACCTCTGCCTCGCTGAAGATGGGGTGGCCGCACCCCTGTCCGCCTGCATCACCCTCAGGGAGTGCAGGTAGTGCTGTCTGCTTCTGCTGCTCCTTCTGCCATTGGGAGGGTGTTTGGCTGGGCACAGGATGGGAAGAAACAAAAGGACAGACAGAGAGGACAGGCAAAGAAAGGAAAACAAAAAACAAGGTACTAAAAAGTCACAAAATACACACAGAAACGTAAAATAAAGACGGGGAAAATGAGAAAGTAACACTAACAAGTAAACAAAAGTTGAGATTGGGAACAGGGAGATCAGTTGGGGGTGGATTGGGGTGGATTCTGTGAGCAGGCAGTGAGCAAGGAGCAACAGGAGCAAGCAAAATAAAATGGATCCACCCTTGCGCAGTGCGTGGTGCCATTTGCGCAGATTTTTCAGAGCAGAACGTGCGACTAATGTGGAAAAAGCAGCGCGAACAGCAGGACTGAGCATTTTCTGCTCTTTGGCAGAATTCCATGGAATCTCACAGCGTTTTTTTGTAACTCTATGGAATTCCGCAGAGTAAACCTCTGCAAGTTCCACCTAGGTTTAGTTATTTGTCAGCACTTTCAGCTATTTTATGTTTATCCAACCAACCATCCTTGTTCAAATCACTGTTTGTGAGGTTTCTAAAAGGTTTGGCTCATTTGTTTCCTCCCAGATACTTTGTGATACCATTGTGTGATCTTAATTTGGTGCTCCTTTTCCTCATGGGCACACCATTCACACCAATGCAAAGCTGTCCGTTACGTCATCTAACTCTGAAGACTGTGTTTCTGGTCTGGGTAACTTCAACTCATCAAATAAGTGAACTCCAAGCTCTCTTGCTTCAACCACATTACTCCACCTTTTTCCATGATCAAGTTGTTTTGAGGGGCAGAGCTGCCTTTTTGCCAAAAGTAGTAAGTACCTTTCAAGTTAGGCAATCCATCACTCTCCCAACGTTCTTTGATCTCCCTTGAAAGAGGAGAAGAAACTACATCGCTTGGACATCAAAGAGTGTTAAGCTTATACATTGACCGCACCAAAGACCATTGCATGAGGATCAGCCCTTTGTGGGGTTCTCTGAGGGCAAAGACAGGCAAGACAGTGCAGAAAAGGAATCTGCCCTTTGTGGGGTTCTCTGAGGGCAAAGACAGGCAAGACAATGCAGAAAAGGAATCTGTCAAGGTAGATAGTCTTCTGCATTAAGATCTGATACACAGTGGCTAAGAAGTAGTCTCTGAAGCTATTGAGGGCCCATTCCACCAGGGTCAAGGCTGCTACCACTGTAGTGGCACATGGAATGCCTGTCTTTGGCATCTGTCAGGCTGTCAATTACCCCTTCTCATGTGTCTCAGGAGTCTTGAGACATATGACAAGGGGTAGGTCGTTGGTGAAGTTCTCCAATGGATGACCACGGCCACATTTTTTGCGTTTATCTCGGTGTTTCTCTCAAGGAGATGACTACACCCTCATTGGGTCAGTGATTTTAAATTCTGCAAGTACACTTATAGGGTACTTAGTGTTTGGACACTACTTGTTGCATCCTTGGTCCCAGACACTGTGTAGATTAGTTATAAATTTTACGGTCCTGAAGAATTGCCCTAAATCACATCTTGACTAATTGACGGCATGAAACATGTTGACCTTATAAGTCACCAGCAGCCGCGATCCGTGCAGGTAACAGCGGTGGGGCCAAGTAAGGGGGGATTTCGAGAGACGATGCAGAGGGAAAATAAATAAATAATTAATTTTTCCTCTGCATCGTACCTCGAAATCCCCCCTTACCTAGCCCCAATGCCCCACCGCTGTTACCTGCACGGACCGTGGCTGGTCACCAGGGATCATTGTCCCCACTGGTGACATCACATTTCTAATAAGTCAGGTATACTTATCGATTAAAATTTGATTTGAGACTTGCCTAGCCTTTTTTAAATCACTAATCACTACATCGACACCTCTGTTTCCTCAATCTACCCAAAGGGCCCTTAACTTGCACTTCACATCACAGCTTTGGAAAAAGATCTCAGATAAAGAGCCCCCTTGAGGTGCCCATTAGGCATTGCAGCACCGGACTGACGAGGAGCAAGCCCGATGATGAAGCATGACACCCGAAAGAGTGTGTGAAGGCCCCATTTCCAACAAGCATTAGCAATGCAATCGGTCTCGCCTTTGGGATCTTATATGTATTTAGCTATGCAGCACACTAGCCTGGGTGTTGAAACATCTACTGTTCTTTAATATGGAGCGTAAGTAAGCACCAAACTGCGGGATACGCCAGGTATGGGAACACATGGAGAGAAATATTGCCTATCAGCTGCAAATGGTGTAGTCCAATGCTCTGTATTAATATAAAAGCAGGTTCTTCGGTGGTCATATCACTTAAAATACAAGATTTGAAAAAAATATTATTGTCAACGGGTGCTCGTGGAAGATTAATTCTATAGACTGGAATCTAGAGAATGCTGAAGAGATTCTGGTATTTTACTGACCTCTGCAGGTCGTTTTCTATCAAGAAAGTTAAAGAGAGGCAGTTGCCAGAACATTTTTAAAAAGAAAGTCCCTCAGCAGAAAGCAATTCTGGTATTTTACTGACCTCTGCAGGTCGTTTTCTATCAAGACAGTTAAATAGAGGCAGTTAAACAGAAAAAAAGTCCCTAAGCGGAAGCAGACAAGTCATATGGCTGAACTCCAGAGCCCACAAAGTACATGCACATATAAGTATATACTAAAGTATATATAGTAAAGTATATACAAGAGGTCTCGAATGCTCGACCTAAATTGGAACTACTCCCCTTGTAGTGGCTCCTTTTCTCTGACTTACTCCCTTTGTCCTTTGTCCCCTTTAAGAACAGCATACCTTTTTCTTTTGGGAATTAACAGTGGAGCATGTATGCTGGACCGTTATGCACTCTAGGTCCCCAATTCTTTGTGATGGTCTATATGTGGCCTACACTATGTAGGAGCATTATTTTTACAATAAAAAAACGTATCTAGGAACACCTACATGCTATTAAAAACCATGTCACCAGTTAACCAGTGGAAAGGCATTGTAACCAAGCACATGAACCCAATTGTTTGGCTATTTAATTCTTTCGTATTGACAAAATCCCAGCGAATCCCAGAGGGGGGACAGAGAATGTACTCTATGAAAGTTGGAATCAGAGTATATAGTTCAGCTCAACAGCAAATTTCTGGGTGGCCTGAACTAAAATGAAGGACTTTATGCCATTGGCCTACAACCACATTTTGGGTCTGTTGGCTCTCAGTAGTTACATACATGAGGATATTCTGTATGCTGCTGACCTTATACTCACACTTTTATGTGATTTTCCATTTTTGATAAGCAGATTTTCCCAAAAGAACAATCAGAGAATTCAGTATTCAGTACACAATTTTTTAATATATTTTTTTTTACATATACTCACTTTTTTGCACTTTCAAGTTTTTTAAATGTAGGTTCACCTTCATTTAAATGACATGAGGAATAAGGGACCTGTTTGTAGAAAACAACCTCCAAGCTGCGCACATGAGGCATTAATGTAGGTCACTGGTTAACACACATGTTCTGAACACCTGAAAGTTTTCATTATAACTGTACTGGAATGAATTCTACAATAGACAATAGACATCTTTCCACTTTAAGAGAGCTCATTATATCTATTTGTATTATGGGCATTACTAGTATGCAACAATAACAGGAGATGTACACACTTGTGTAATTAACGACCTATTTGTGCGTCAGTTGTCATCATTAATTTAAATGCACTAAAAAAGAGAGTGTTTTCTCCGGTAGAGGTTTCTTACCAATGAAATGAATCCCGTCAGTCTTCCTATCATGTTTATTTGTAAACACTGCCATGGGTTGTTTGTTTTTACTGTTATTAACTACATACTTGTGTGTCAGTAAATAATTTAAATGCATTGAGCAAAAGAATCTGTTTTCCACGGTAGAGGTTTCTTACCTATGAAATGAATCTTGTCAGTCTTTCTATCATGTCTATTTGTAAACACTGATACTGATGTGTTTTACTTGCGCCGTTATATACATATGTACATATGCTTTAAATATATAGGGGCAGATTTATGAAGGCCTTGCGCCGCCGGTGCGTCACTTTTTCCCATGTTAAAAATGACGCACCGGCGGCGCAAGGCCTTCATAAATCTGCCTCATACTATACAAATACACTCTCATGCCTAACCACCAGGATACGAGCACTGATCTTCTCCAAGAATGGGGAGAACACTTACTTGACTCCTCAATGGGCCTCATGATGATACTTATTAAACACATAGACAAATCCTTAAAAGAAATCAAAAGTGAGTTGAAAACAGTAGAAGAGAACGTGAATTCACTCACACTAGATGAAGAACACCTTAAATTAAAGGGAGAGATCTTAAAAAATTTGGAGAGACATGAGGGAAGAGTGAAAAACAGAAAACAGTTCAAGTTTCTACGGGACAAAGCTGACTTTGAACAGGGCAGAATAATTACATTTGGGAAAAAACATGAACAAAGGCAAGCGTCACGCCCAACCAAATCAGCAGAGGAAACTTCAAGTTTCGACTCATTATCCAGCCTGGAAGGCAGTGAAACAGAAGGAGCAGTTGCATCGACTGAAACAGGGGGAAAAAAACAAATTTTTAATCGAAATGCGTTCGGCCCTAGAACAGCAGCAAAAACGAAACGAACAACCGCAAAGGGGCAGAGGCAGGGGAGGCAGAGGAGAAAAACCAGACGAGGCAAGAGGGGACAACGCGAACCAAAGGGAGGACATATGGTCAAAGAATCGTCTGAGACAACCATGGAAATGAATGATACAGAGGAGATTGTACCAGAACTAAACATTATCAATCTCTCAAAAAGACGATTAACACAAACTGGAATAACTATTCTCACCAGAGGTTTAAATTTTTGTCCAACATCGCATATAAATACCACAGAAGTGAGAATAGATATATATAAATACACTAGGAAGCTAAAATTGGCCAAAGTTTATGCTGATAAAATAAGAAGAGGAGCAAAATCAATGAATACTAACACCTCAGACCAACTCCAGGTGGAAGATTTACAAGGACTGAGCACCCTATTGACAATGGGAGCTATAACTACATCACAAGAGGCAGAAGCACTAGCAGCACTGGAAGAGACACCACTAAATCAGGGAGCTAGGGAAAGCGGCCTCAAGCTCAAATCAAAATTCAACCCACAACTTCCTCCTGGAAACAAAATTGATCTCTTCCAAGAACAGGTAGTGGAAGACCTATACAAAATGACACCGAATAGGAGCAAACAAAATTTGACGAAACATCAAGCAGAAACACTCAAGAAATTAGAGGAGGATTTGACGATAGAAATTAAATCGGCCGATAAAGGCGGGAACATTGTCATCATGGATAAATCAGACTATGCCGCCGAAGCCAAACGTCAATTAATGGACAAAGAATGTTACATCGAATTAGAGACTGATCCTACGAAAACTTTACAACTAATAGTTCAGAAAAAACTTCAAAAGTGGCATGAGCAAGGTCTTATTGATGATCATGAACTGAAATATCTAGACAACAAAAACCCCATGCTGCCAACATTCTATCACCTGCCGAAGGTGCATAAGAACAAACAGAAACCAACCGGCAGGCCTATAGTTTCTGCTAAAAATTCATTAATGGAGCCACTGTCAAACTATATTGACCAGTTCCTGGCCCCGTTGGTAAAAGAACTACCATCCTATTTAAAGGACACGACAGACCTTTTGAAAAAACTAGAAACTGTCACATGGCTACCAAATTACAAATTGATTACAATGGACGCTGTGTCATTGTACACAAATATAGAACATCAAGTGGGCATGCAAGCTTGCAAGTACTACCTGGCTAAACACAACATGATATATAGAGATCATAATGAGATGTTAAACGACATGATCTCCCTATGTTTGAACCAAAACATCTTTTTGTTTGATAAAAATATCTACAAACAGATAAGAGGCTGCGCCATGGGCTTTTCCTTCTCGCCGAATTATGCGAATTTGACCATGGGCTGGTTGAACATCATCTGGCGTGGCATACCACCAACTATCAATGGCGTCAGAAAGTTGTTCTATGGCTGCGGTTCATAGATGACCTGCTTTTAATTTGGGATGGTACTACTGAAGAATTCTCCCGGTACTTTGATAAACTAAATAATACCACCACGAATCTAAAATTCACATGGGAAATAGGTTCAGAGAGAGTGAACTTTTTGGACACAGAGATCTACATTGCAAATGGAACCCTGCAAACTACCCTACACCGTAAGAAAACGGCTACTAACTCCATCCTACATGGTGCAAGCTTCCACAATAAAAAACTTAAATGGAGCATCCCATATGGGGAATTTCTACTGCTAAGGCGTAATTGTTCAGCTGAAGAAGAATTTCAATTACATAGCAAAAACGCTAGCAAAAGGTTCCTTGCAAGAGGCTATCCCAAAAGGTGGTGGAACAAAGTTTGAACAGAGTACTAGTACAGGATCGAAAAGAAATTCTTCACAAAGAAAAAGAAGAGAAAGTGAAAAGAGATGTAATCAGATTGATAACAACTCACAGTGCTGAAAACAACAAATTATCAAAAATCATACAAAAGCACTGGCCCATCCTAAAATCAGATCCAACGTTGTCGCAAATCATAGGTCATCACCCAAATATAAC
This sequence comes from Lissotriton helveticus, assembly GCF_964261635.1. Lineage (NCBI taxonomy): Eukaryota > Metazoa > Chordata > Amphibia > Caudata > Salamandridae > Lissotriton > Lissotriton helveticus. The sequence goes on along the minus strand of NC_136063.1, from coordinate 288,762,120 downwards.
ATACAGAAGAACAAGAAGTTTAGGGGATCAATTGGTCAACAGTCACTACAAGGAAACACCGAAAAACAACTGGCTTCAACCAGAAGGCTTCTTTCCTTGTAGACATTGCAAAGTGTGCAAAATTGCAACCACAACCAAAGAAATTGAAATCAGAAAAGGCACAAAGTGGAAAATACACCAGCACTTAACTGGCAAGAGTACATATGTGGTGTATTTAATAGAGTGTCCGTGCCATAAGAAATATATTGGCAGCACGACCTTTGAAGCCAAAAAAAAGAATTTTGGAGCACACAAGAGCAACGACCAATAAAGATCGCTCCAATGCTGTGGCAAAACACATGGAACAATTTCATGACAGCAACTGGGAGCTACTCAGATACTGCGCCATTGAACAGATACCTGTAACAGAGAGGGGAGGTGACCGTCTCAAAAACCTGAGGAGAAAAGAGTCGAAACACATCATAAATTTCAGAACCCTCGAGCCAAGAGGGTTGAACCTCACGGAAGAATTGTATGTACATCTTTAAATCATACAAATGATGCCATGAATATAATGTATCAAGACCCTGAAACTCTGTAATCACTGGCCCACTACAGGGGAATGGATTAAAGTACAGAGAATCAGCGAGGAAAAGCCGGACAAACGCAATGAGACTGATTAACTTTAAAAATCTCACTAGAGAGATTTAAAGATCACGTAATCTCACCAAAGAGGCTTGAAAATAAACCTGCAATCCAAAAAAGCGCACTCTCCTTCATAAGAGTTTTTAAAGGAGACATACTTCAAACATCCTGGTGACGATAATGTAGTGGATACTACATTAACCAGCATGCATCTGAAGGTAACACAGGAAGTCACCTGTGCTACAGTGTTAAAAGAAGGACTTGTAAATCAGCTCAACATCCCGTGAGCAAGCTTCATGAGAAGCAAAACGCGTTGGGTTAAGGTGGAAAATAAACCGCTGTAATTTATAGTCAAGACGAGTGAGTGCGTTTTCATTTCTCCCCTCGGGGAACCAGGAATATATTCAATGACTGACCCAGTCGCAGAAAATACGCACCACGCCACAAACAGAGCGCCGGCACCGAAAGTGGGTCACAACTGCTGCTCATATATAAATATATTTATATATATTTATATATATATATATATATATATATAAATTTTTTTTCACTGAAAAAACCATAGGTTTCACACACCTTAGAAAATCACTGACAAAAACCATAGGTTTCAGGGGGGTTATAGTTAGTTGGACATTTCACTCGTACAAAACCATAGAAATTCCCCCGTTATAGTTAGTTCAGCTAACTATAACTCGCACGCCCGCAATGCACTGCTGATGACGTCACATATTACATCACTCATGACATGGTCAGTGACATCACTCATGACATCATTGATGACATCTCAAATGACATCACTGATGACACCACTGATGACACCATCCTTGTGAAGGAGTGGCAGACCTCCTCTCAGCGTAATATAACCTTTGATACACACATTCAAAAATAGAAACTAAAATGTTCAAAAAAATGGAGATACCAATACCAGTTACAACAACCTATTCAGTAATTCCACCATCTATATATACATCCACTCATTCACCAACAGTTCTATATAGTCACTCATACATGTACTCACTCATCATATGTACTGATACACCTATACATCCTGTTACACACCGACAGTCATCCATAGAGTTACTCACACACATACTCACACATGCAAATAAACTATCAAACATCCATTTATTGGCATATACAGCTATACACACACTACCACACTTACTTCTACGGAAACTTACTTTCTTAAACAATCACTTATAGAAACACATACTTATATAAACAGGAACTCTTCCAATCTCTCACTCTCACATATACTCACTTATATACATCAATACTCACATATTCTAGATTAAAACATATGTAATTACTCATAAAGATACTTTTGAGACAGTCATTCACTCAGTAACACACCCATACACACACTCATCCACCCATACAGTACTGCACACATGCTGTCTTCAAAACACATACAAACAGTGAGTCAGTCATTCATGCATCTATGCGCTAAGTAATAACCCCCACCAAACCATAGACACTCATACTGATACTCAAAAAAAAACTTAATAACCCATATACACACTCATGTAGCTACTCACCAACCCATGCAGCCACCTATACACAAAGTGAGACACTGATACATATATTTAATTTAAACATTACTCGCTAATATATGTATTCACTAAGATACACTTAATAAGTCAGTTAACCAATCAATTTTTTTTTTAAAAACATCCATTTAGTCACTTATTTACCCATTTATTCTTCCTTCGACCTCTAGATATACATATATAAAACATATTTATTTTTCAGAAAGACACACATTCACTGGATGGTGTCATCAGTGATGTCATCAGTGATGTCATTTGAGATGTCATCAGTGATGTCATGAGTGATGTCACTGACCATGTCATGAATGATGCAATATGTGACATCATCAGCAGTGCATTGCGGGCGCACAAGTTATAGTTAGCAGAACTAACTATAACGGAGGAATTTCTATGGTTTTGTACGAGTGAAATAGCCAACTAACTATAACACCCGTGAAACCTATGTTTTTTTCTGTGACTTTCTAAGGTTTTTTAAATGCTAATTTCTAACTATAACGTCTCTGAAACCTATGGTTTTTTCAGTGAATTTCAAAGGTTTTTTAAATGCTAATTTTTAAGTGTGATAGTAGTTATACCTATTTTTTTGTACTGATTTTCTACTGAATTTAGTTGTTTATTTATAAATATTTTATTCATTGAATAACATTATATATTTTTCAGAAAATTGCAAAAAAATATTTTCAAAAAATGCCAACTGAAATATTGATAAATTTTTTTGTTTTCATTTTTTATTTTCATATATTTATATTATTTTCTTTAAAAAAAAAAAGGTTCCCACATTTTTTTCGGAGTCGCGCACTCAAAGTGTACACATCACGGTGGGTGCGTGGATTCTAGACGCCATTTTAGAAAAGTCGTGAAGGATCCGCGTACGGTGTGCGAAGGCTGCGTGTTTTTCAGTTACATCATATACATTTAATATTACGTGATGTGCACGATTGGTATGCGACCAGCCGCGACTCCTGCTCCCGCGCATTCGCGACACATGCGCATTACGGTACGAGAAGCTTGCACGGTGGCGGGTCCCACGTGACGTCATATACGTGCTGGGGCACGCTGGGTGCACAACTCCCGCAAAAAAATGATGTTCCAAAATTATATGTATGTGTCTTTAATATACATTTTAGAGCAAGAGATTATCTAAGATATTCATAAAAATAATATATTTGTACTTAAAATAAAATATTATTTTTAAATATATTTTCGAGAAGTCAGGTGCGTGTATCGTGAGCGCAGAGAACCAGGTCAGCAGAGCTGCTGTAGAGCCAGAGAAACCAGGTCAGCAGAGCCGCTGTAGAGCCAGAGAACCAGGTCAGCAGAGCTGTTCTAGAGCCTAAGAAGCAGAGCTGCTCTAGAATCAGAGACGACAGGTCAGCAGAGCTGCTCTAGAGCCAGAGACCCAGGTCAGCGGAGCTGCTCTAGAGGCCGAGAACCAGGGCAGCAGAGCTGTTGTAGAGCCCGAGAAACCAGGTCAGCAGAGCTGCTCTAGAGCCAGAGAACCAGGTCAGCAGAGCTGCTTTAGAGCCATGGAACCAGGTCAGCAGAGCTGCTCTAGAGGCAGAGAACCAGGTTCGCAGAACTGCTTTAGAGCCAGAAAACCAGGTCAGCAGAGCTCTTTAGAGGGAGAGAACCAGGTCAGCAGAGCTGCTTTAGAGCCAGAGAACCAGGTCGGCAGAGCTGCTCTAGAGCCAGAGAAACCAGGTCAGCAGAGCTGCTTTAGAGCCATAGAACCAGGTCAGCAGAGCTGCTTTAGAGCCCGTGAACCAGGTCAGCAGAGCTGCTCTAGAGGCAGAGAACCAGGTCAACAGAGCTGCTTTAGGGGGAGAGAACCAGCTAAGTAGAGCTGCTTTAGAACCAGAGAACCAGGTCAGCAGAGCTGCTCTAGAGCCAGAGAAACCAGGTCAGCAGAGCTGCTTTAGAGCCATAGACCAAGGTCAGCAGAGCTGCTCTAGAGGGAGAGAACCAGGTCAACAGAGCTGCTCTAGAGCCAGAGAATCAGGTCAGCAGAGCTGCTCTAGAGCCATAGAACAAGGTCAGCAGAGCTGCTTTTGAGCCAGAGAACCAGGTCAGCAGAGCTGCTCTAGAGCCTAAGAACCAGGTCAGCAGAGCTGCTCTAGAGCCAGAGAACCAGGTCAGCAGAGCTGCTGTAGAGCCAGAGAAACCAGGTCAGCAGAGCTGCTTTAGAGCGAGAGAACCAGGTCAGCAGAGCTGCTTTAGAGGGAGAGAACAAGGTCAGCAGAGCTGCTTTAGTGCCAAGGGACCAAGTCAGCAGAGCTGCTCTAGAGACAGAGAACAAGTTCAGCAGAACTGTTTTAGAGCCAGAGAACCAGGTCAGCAGAGCTGCTTTAGAGCCAGAGAACCAGGTCAGCAGAGCTGCTCTAGAGACTAAGAACTAGGTCAGTAGAGCTGCTCTAGAGCCAGAGAACCAGGTCAACAGAGCTCTTTAGAGGGAGAGAACCAGGTCAGCAGAGCTGCTTTAGAGCCAGAGAACCAGGTCAGCAGAGCTGTCTGGAACCAGAGAACAGGCCAGCAGAGCTGCTTTAGAGCCAGAGAACCAGGTCAGCAGAGCTGCTCTAGAGGCAGAGAACCAGGTCAACAGAGCTGCTTTAGGGGGAGAGAACCAGCTCAGTAGAGCTGCTTTAGAGCCAGAGAACCAGGTCAGCAGAGCTGCTCTAGAGCCAGAGAAACCAGGTCAGCAGAGCTGCTTTAGAGGGAGAGAAGCAGGTCAGCAGAGCTGCTTTAGAGCCATAGACCAAGGTCAGCAGAGCTGCTCTAGAGGGAGAGAACCAGGTCAGCAGAGCTGCTCTAGAGCCAGAGAATCAGGTCAACAGAGCTGCTCTAGAGCCATAGAACCAGGTCTGCAGAGCTGCTTTTGAGCCAGAGAACCAGGTCAGCAGAGCTGCTCTAGAGCCTAAGAACCAGGTCAGCAGAGCTGCTCTAGAGCCAGAGAACCAGGTCAGCAGAGCTGCTGTAGAGCCAGAGAAACCAGGTCAGTAGAGCTGCTTTAGAGCGAGAGAACCAGGTCAGCAGAGCTGCTTTAGAGAGAGAGAACCATGTCAGCAGAGCTGCTTTAGAGCCAAGGGACCAAGTCAGCAGGGCTGCTCTAGAGACAGAGAACAAGTTCAGCAGAACTACTTTAGAGCCAGAGAACCAGGTCAGCAGAGCTGCTTTAGAGCAAGAGAAACCAGGTCAGCAGGGCTGATTTAGAAGGAGAGAACCAGGTCAGCAGAGCTGCTTTAGAGCCAGAGAACCTGGCCAGCAAAGCTGCTTTAGAGCCAGAGAACCAGGTCAGCAGAGCTGCTTTAGAGCCAGAGACCAGGTCAGCAGAGCTGCTCTAGAGCCAGAGAACCAAGTCAGCAGAGCTGCTTTAGAGCCAGAGAACCAGGTCAGCAGAGCCGCTCTAGAGCCTAAGAACCAGGCCAGCAGAGCTGCTCTAGAGCCAGAGAATCAGGTCAGCAGAGCTGCTGTAGAGGGAGAGAACCAGGTCAGCAGAGCTGCTTTTGACGGAGAGAACCAGGTCAGCAGAGCTGCTCTAGAGCCAGAGAACCATGTCAGCAGAACTGCTTTAGAGCCATAGAACCGGGTCAGCAGAGCTGCTTTAGAGCCAGAGAACCAGATCAGCAGAGCTGCTCTGTAGCCTAAGAACTGGGTCTGCTGAGCTGCTCTAGAGCCAGAGAACCAGGTCAGTAGACCTGCTGTAGAGCCAGAGAAGCCAGGTCAGCAGAGCTGCTTTAGAGGGAGAGAACCAGGCCAGCAGAGCTGCTTTAGAGCCAGAGAACCAGGTCAGCAGAGCTGCTTTAGAGTCAGAGTACCAGGTCAGCAGAGCAGCTCTAGCTGACACTGACTGACTGACTGACACTGACTGATTGACACTGACTGACACTGATTGACTGACACTGACACCGACTGACACTAACTGACACTGATTGACTGACACTGACTGACTGACACTGACTGACACTAATTGACTGACACTGACTGACTGACACTGACTGACTGACACGGATTGACTGACACTGACTGACACTGATTGACTGACACTTACTGACTGACTGACACTGACTGCCTGACACTGACTGACACTGACTGACTACTCTCTACTACTCTACTACTCACTCTCTACTACTCTCTACTACTCTCTCTACTTCTCACTCTCTACTACTCACTCTCTACTACTCACTCTCTACTACTCTACTAATCTCTACTACTCACTCTCTACTACTCACTCTTTACTATTTTCTACTACTCACTCTCTACCACTCTCTCCCTATTACTCTCTACTATTCACTCTCTTCTACTCACTCTCTACTACTCTCTAGTACTCTCTCTACTACTCACTCTCTACTACTCTACTACTCACTCTCTACTACTCTCTACTACTCACTCTCTACTACTCTCTACTACTCTCTCACTAGTACTCACTCTCTACTACTCACTCTCTACTATTCACTCTCTACTACTCACTCTTTACTACTCTCTACTACTCACTCGCTACTACTCTCTACTACTACTCTCTACTACTACTCTCTACTACTCTCTCCTACTCTCTACCACACCCCCTCTACTACTCTACTACTCACTCTCTACTACTCTCTACTAATCTCTCTCTACTACTCACTCTCTACTACTCTCTTTACCACTCTCTACTACTCACTCTCTACTATTCACTCTCTACTACTCACTATCTACTACTCTCTACTACTCACTCTCCACTACTCAATCTCTACTACTCGCTCTCTACTACTCACTCTCTACTACTCTACTGCTCTCTACTACTCTCTCTACTACTCACTCTCTACTACTAGCTCTCTACTACTCACTCTCTATTACTCTCTACTACACTCTACCACTCACTCTCTGCTACTCTACTACTCACTCTCTACTACTCTCTCTCTACTACTCACTCTACTACTCTCTACTACTCACTCTCTACTACTCTCTCTCTACTACTCTCTCTCTACTACTCATTCTCTACTACTCGCTCTCTACTACTCTCTACTACTCACTCTCCACTACTCACTCTCTACTACTCGCTCTCTACTACTCTCTACTACTCACTCTCTACTACTCTCTCTACTTCTCACTCTCTACTACTCACTCTACTACTCTCTCTCTCTACTACTCTCTACTACTCACTCTCTACTACACACTCTACTACTCTCTACTACTCACTCTACTACTCACTCTCTACTACTTCCTACTACTCACTCTACTACTCACTCTCTACTACTTACTCTCTACTACTCCACTACTCTCTACTACTCATTCTCTAATACTCTACTACTCTCTCTACTACTCACTCTCTACTACTCTCTACTACTCACTCTCCACTACTCACTCTCTACTACTCGCTCTCTACTACTCTCTACTACTCACTCTCTACTACTCTCTCTACTTCTCACTCTCTACTACTCACTCTACTACTCTCTCTCTCTACTACTCTCTACTACTCACTCTCTACTACACACTCTACTACTCTCTACTACTCACTCTACTACTCACTCTCTACTACTTCCTACTACTCACTCCACTACTCACTCTCTACTACTTACTCTCTACTACTCCACTACTCTCTACTACTCATTCTCTAATACTCTACTACTCTCTCTACTACTCACTCTCTACTACTCTCTACTACTCACTATCCACTACTCTCTCTCTCTCTACTACTCTCTACTACTCACTCTCTACTACTCACTCTACAACTCATTCTACTACTCACTCTCTACTACTCACTCTCTACTACTCTCTTCTACTACTCTCTACTACTCACTCGAATACTCACTCTCTACTACTCTACTACTCACTCTCTACTACTCTACTACTCTCTACTACTCACTCTGCTACTCTCTCTACTACTCTCTACTACTCACTCTCTACTCTCTAATACTCGCGCTCTACTCTCTACCTCTCTCACTACTACTCTCTACCTCTACCTCTCTACCTCTTCACCTCTACCTCTACACCTCTACCTCTCTACCTCTACCTCTCTACCTCTCTCTACACGCACACATATGTACATATATATATGCATATGCATTTATATATATGTATGTGTGTGTATATTACCTACTGGCGATAGTCAGTAGGTATATATAGTTAGGACCTAGCTACCACAGGAAACCCGCAACATTCTATTGGGAATAACTTTGGCGCCGGTTGAGGAATTTGCGTGTAATTTTCGAACATTTTGCCCAGCTCCGCTGTGCTCCTTCCCTGAAAGTTTCGGGGGGATTCGTGAAGTGGGGGCTGAGAAAAAAGGGGGGTCCCAAAACGTGTTTTCCCCATGTTAATTTCCATAGGACGTTCTGACAAGGCTACAGCCCGAACCGCTGAACGGAATTACACCAAACTTGGCAAAATTGTAGGGACTGGTACGCAGAAGAGCCTTTGCTATATTTGGTGAAAATTGCTCCAGTGGTTTTTATGAAAATTAACTTCAAAAACACATATATATCTGGGCAGAGCCTAACCACACATCTCATTGTGAGATCTGATTGGCTGTCAGCACTTCATCCAATAAGTGTTGGCAGCCATCTTGAGACCAATATACATGATAGCACCTCATTTAAAAGCATTGTAGTTAATAGAGGGTTTTTGGACTTTAGTTACATTATAAATCATTTGTTGATGGTACCATACTCATTTTAGGAATTGTGGTGTGTTCTAAGGTGATTTTACCATGTGAAAAAGCCTTCTGCTGGGATATCATGAATCATGTTTGAAAGAAAACTATTATCTCATGCTTTTCCCACAGTGGTTTGGAAGGGGATCTATAAGCTAAACTGAAAGCATATTTTCTGTAAATTCACATTATCTTTCTCAGTCATGTGAGCATGAAGTCTGACATTCTCAGTAAAACATGTACATCCAACAAGGACAGAGACTGTCAGTTGATTCCTTTGTGTTCTACTGCAGCCTCCTAGAGTGTTCTAAAGAACAACTAGAGCGCTAACAGTCCTACCTATTACAAAGGTATGGCACACCTGAAGCCATCTTGATTGGAATAAAGTGGTAACTCTTAAAACATTTAATTTAAAAAGGAACAAAATGAGGGGGTATATTTTGCCATAGAAAGTATGATTAGTGCTGCAGAAAGAAACATTAGGGCACATTTTGAGTGACTTCCCAAATCCTCTTCTATTTCATTACAAAAATTCTGACATGCAGTCTCCCAAGATGGCCACCAGAGACAAAAGAGCCCAAATGTAGCCCAAATATCACCCAGATGTAGCCCAAGTATAGCCCAATGACAGAATGTCCCAGAGTGTTCTAAAGAACAACTAGAGCGCTAACAGTCTTACTTATGACAAAAGTATGGCACACCAGAAGCCATCTTGATTGGAATGAAGTGGTAAGTCTGAAAACATTTAATTTAAAAAGGAACAAAATGAGGGGGTTCATTTTGCCATAGAAAGTATGATTAGCAGCAGACTTCCCTGGTGAGCAGCAGCTTTACTACAGTGATCTAATGAGCAACTAGAGTGCTAACATTCAGAATTTATGGCAAATGTGTGACACATCTGAATGCCTTCTTGATGGAACCAAAGTAAACAAGCATTGAAAATGCAATAGATCTCGCTCTCGTTTAACTTAAAGCCATTCTGTTTGTAATGAGGTGGCTTTTTAGCTTTGCTTTTATTAGTGTTTTTAAAACTTTCATGTAAATAACATGCATATGTATGCATATATGTATATGTATGCATGCATTTATATTTGTATTTATATAGATATGCAGATTATATATGTTTATATATGTATGTATATATATATAGAGAGAAATCACAAGATTTTCTCAGGCAACGGCCTGAGGAGGGAACAAGAGGCCGTAGGGCACTGGAAGACGGTCAGCCTCCAATCCAATCTAGTAAACACAGTAGAGACCGTTCCAGATTAAGACCAAAATACAAAAAGTGGAGTGCCCAAAGGTAGTTGGGCATCTCACGAAAAGTGATGGACTGGCATCACACTCCACCCGGAGTCATGCTTCATCATCTGCCAGTCCTCGCCCTCCAAAAACCGCGTTTGATGGAGGGCGGGCATGCACCTGGAGACAGGGATGCACTTCTAAGTGAGTGGGGGCCCAGGAAAGGAAAGTGAATTAAAAGGCCAACACAGTGCCCCATAAATCCTTTATTCAAAAGGGAGACCGTGTGGAATTAAAATCAGATGTGCGGTGAAATAAGGACATTATCTTCCCATCACCGCTGTGAGTTTTTTTTTAAAAAATAGGTCAACATGTTTCTGCCTTCTGTCCATATGGGTACATGGCATTCGTCAGGACCAAGGGGGGCTCCAATCTTACCAACTGTTTTGGTAGTGCCACTCTTGGGAGTAATCCTATTACTCTCCACTAGGTGGGTCCAGGGACCCTGCAATAAGGTTGACTTGCCCCATGGGAGGGGGGGGGGTTTCTTAGGAGATCCCTGCAGTCACACTGTAGTAAAGGAAACTCCCATCGGTTCACCTACAATGTGCCTCTCGACCTCCCCGTTGATGAGTTTCCTTTACTACAGTGTGACTGCAGGGATCTCCTAAGAAACCCCCCCCCTCCCATGGGGCAAGTCAACCTTATTGCAGGGTCCCTGGACCCACCTAGTGGAGAGTAATAGGATTACTCCCACGGAGTGGCACTACCAAAACAGTTGGTAAGATTGGAGCCCCCCTTGGTCCTGACGAATGCCATGTACCCATATGGACAGAAGGCAGAAACATGTTGACCTATTTTTTTTTTTAAAACTCACAGCGGTGATGGGAAGATAATGTCATTATTTCACCGCACATCTGATTTTAATTCCACACGGTCTCCCTTTTGAATAAAGGATTTATGGGGGCACTGTGTTGGCCTTTTAATTCACTTTCCTTTCCTGGGCCCCCACTCACTTAGAAGTGCATCCCTGTCTCCAAGTGCATGCCCGCCCTCCATCAAACGCGGTTTTTGGAGGGCGAGGACTGGCAGATGATGAAGCATGACTCCGGGTGGAGTGTGATGCCAGTCCATCACTTTTCGTGAGATGCCCAAACACCTTTGGGCACTCCACTTTTTGTATTTTGGTCTTAATCTGGAACGGTCTCTACTGTGTTTACTGTATATATATATATATATATACACTTACATAAATGCATATGCATATATATGCATATATATGTGTATATGTGTGCGTGTAGAGAGAGGTAGAGAGGTAGAGGTGTAGAGTTAGAGAGGTAGAGGTAGAGAGGTAGAGGTAGCGAGGTAGAGACTAGTAGAGAGAGAAGTAGAGAGAGGTAGAGAGGTAGAGAGAAGAGAGTGAGTAATAGAGTAGAGAGTGAGTGGTAGAGAGTAGTAGAGAGCAGTAGAGAGAGTAGCAGAGAGTGAGTAGTAGAGAGTAGTAGAGTGAATAGTAGAGTGAGTAGTAGAGAGTGAGTAGTAGAGAGTGAGTAGTAGAGAGTAGTAGAGAGTAAGTAGTAGAGTGAGTAGTAGAGAGCAGGAGAAAGTGAGAAGTAGAGAGTAGTAAAGAGTGAGTAGTAGAGAGTGAGTAGCAGAGAGAGAGAATAGTAGAGAGTAGTAGAGAGTGAGTAGTAGAGTGAGTAGTAGAGAGTAGTAGAGAGAGAGTAGTAGAGAGTGAGTAGTAGAGAGTAGTAGAGAGTAAGTAGTAGAGAGTGAGTAGTAGAGAGAGAGTAGTAGAGAGTGAGTAGTAGAGAGTGAGAAGTAGAGAGTGAGTAGTAGAGAGTAGTAGATAGTGAGTAGTAAAGTGTGAGTAGTAGAGAGAGAGTAGTAGAGAGTGAGTAGTAGACAGTAGATAGTAGTAGAGAGTGAGTAGTAGAGAGTGAGTAGTAGAGAGTAGTAGATAGTGAGTAGTAGGGAGTGAGTAGTAGAGAGTAGTAGAGTAGTAGAGAATGAGTAGTAGAGAGTGAGTATTAGAGAGTAGTGGAGTAATAGAGAGTAAGTAATAGAGAGTAGTGGAGAATATTCCAAAGTTTGGCACAGCACCACTTGCACAATAAGTCCAATAAAATCATATCACTTAGAGTCCTTATTGAAGCGCTGAATCTTGGTGTATATTCAAATGCTTTTATTTTCTTTAAGTTTATGGACCACAGCCAGCTGACGCGTTTCGTTCTCTACAACAGAACTTCTTCAGGGCGTTCTTATTTCCTTCAAGTTATGTCGGTATCCTGTTGTCATATAACTAGATATTTCTTCCAAATGTTAGACGAGACGTAAGTACATTCTTATTCAAAGTGACTAGGTACCAATTTTACCCACACAATTCGGGCAGACTTGAGTAATTTATAGCATCCTCAAAGTCAGTCTTTCAAAAATTCCAAAGTATAGGACATGATAATCCAAATCCAAATGTTTCTCAAGAAAAGTCATTTTCAATCGCTCGGAATTTCGGCGTTTGGGCAGATATGACCCAGGGATCCCCAGTATGCAAGGGGAATTAGTCCCCCCTCTGCAAACGCGCCAGTGGCCTGCGTTGCAGAGAGGTGTAAAAAGAGGCATAGCCTCATTACACCTCTGTGCAATGCAGCCCCCTGGCGCATACTGGAGGTTCCAGGTGGGCTAGTTGGCCCCCAGGGACCCCCAGTATGCAGGGGAATTAGTTCCCCCTCTTCAAACATGCACGGGGGCTGCGTTGCAGAGAGGTGTAAAAAAGGGTGTGGCCTAATTACACCTCTCTGCAATGCAGCCCCTGGCACATACTGGAGGCTCCTGGTGGGCTAGTTGGCACCCAGGGACCCCCAGTATGCATGGGGAATCAGTTCCCCCCTCTGCAAACGCGCCAGGGGGCTGCGTTGCAGAGAGGTGTAACAAGGGGCATAGCCTCATTACACCTCTGCAATGCAGCCCCCTGGCGCATACTGGAGGTTCAAGGTGGGCTAGTTGGCCCCCAGGGGCCCCCAGTATGCAAGGGGAATTAGTTCCCCCTCTTCAAACATGCATGGGGGCTGCGTTGCAGAGAGGTGTAAAAAGGGGCGTGGCTTCATTACACCTCTCTGCAATGCAGTCCCCTGGCGCATACTGGAGATTCCTGGTGGGCTTTCAGGTCTTATATAGTTAGGAATTAGCATTAAAAAAACCTTTGATATTCACTGAAAAAAACATAGGTTTCAGGCCTTATATAGTTAGGAATTAGCATTTAAAAAACCTTGCAAATTCACTGAAAAAACCATAGGTTTAAGGCCTTATATAGTTAGGAATTAGCATTTAAAAAACCTTTGAAATTCACTGAAAAAACCATAGGTTTCAGGCCTTATATAGTTAGGAATTAGCATTTAAGAAACCTTTAAAATTCACTCAAAAAACTATAAGTTTTAGGGGTGTTATAGTTAGCTGGACATTTCACTCATACAAAACCATTGAAATTGCTCCTATATAGTTAGTTGTACTAACTATATTTCGCGCACCCGCAATCCACTGCTGATGATGTCACATATTACATCATTCATGACATGGTCAGTGACATCACTGATGACATCTCAAATGACATCACTGATGACATCACTGATTACATCATCCACGTGACAATCACATACACCTTTTCCTACACTAGTAAAATCTTTCATCACTCTGTAAAATAAAGAGTATCATATTTGAATCCATTGTTACAGCAATACAAGTATCTAAAAACCCACTCAGTGATTTTAGATGCATACACACATCTAATCACTTACCTGTAGATTCACTCATACATGCTGTCAATGAACAATAGAACACTATCAAAAATACTTATACACCTAAATCGACATTACACACCAGCACACATCCTATTCACATATGAAGTCATCCTACTCACTTATGCAAACAATGGATCATACTTACATATTTACTTAGCTACACACTTATACAAACACAACTTCACCTATTCATTTAGATAGTAAGTCATACTTAGTGAATTATAAAATCATTATTACAAGTATAAAGTTATCCATACAGTCACTCACACAATCATTGAGTCTTATGTATACTTATTAATATACAACAACTGACACATACACTGCCTTTTATTTTTCTAGTTTGTTGGACATGTACCATTGAGAAATATATTTGCTCATCCCCACACCCATAAAGATATTCACTCACCCAAACAACTGTTGGAACATGTAGTTTTAACTTCATATGTCTAGTGAATCAACTATTTACACATCTTTGGGCAGTCACAAACCCCCCACCGAACCACACACACATTCACTCTCCCATACAAATACTCAGTTAACTAATCAATAACTAATAGAGACTTTCACATAGCTAGTAACCAACTGGAGAACCAGTTTACACAACAACTGACAAACTGATACAGATATTCAAACAGTTTAGTCACTATCCACTATATTTAGTGAGACACTATAAATTGGTCAAGTAAACAGTCAATTACACTGCTACTAAATCCTCCATCCAAATATTTATTTTTATATATCCACTCATTCTTCAATGCAAATTGCTATATATATAATGCATATTTAAATAACGAAGCAAACCACATTCACTGGATGATGATGGACCAAATCGGTAAAATTCGGTATCGGACATTCGGAATTTACCGAATCGGTATTTACCGAATCGGTATTTACCGAATCGGTATTTCCTATTCATTCCTATGGGCCAAAAGCAAAAGTGAAACTTAAGAAAACAGCCAATCAGGTGCTACCACCCTCCCCCTCCCTACCAGGAAGTGGCTACCCAGGCAGCTGCAAATAATTAGAAGGTTCTGGAGAGGCAGTCAGAGCTGAGCAGAGACACAGAGCAGCAGGGAGAGTTGTATTTGAAGGTTTACCAACAGAAAACATGGCAAGCAGCAGTGAAAGTCAGAAGGCAGAAAGAAAGAAGAAAATAAAGTTCAGCAGCATGGAACTGCAGGTACTTGTGGAGGAGGTAGTGCGAGTGCACAACAAACTTTTTGGCAGGCACTCCCTCACTGTTCCTGAGTCTGCCAAACGTAAAATCTGGCTGGCAATTGCAGAAAAAGTTAATGCAGTGGGAGTCACACCCAGGAATATTGAGGATCTCAAAAAAAGATTTTATGATATCAGGAGCCTCACCAAGAAGAAGATGTCTGAAATACACAAGCAGGCTGGTGTCACCGGTGGAGGCAGGAACCCAGCGCCCCCCCTGACTGACCTGGAGGAGTAGGTGGCCTCAACCATTGAGGCAGACAGCGTCTTGGGACTTGGAGATGTGGACAGCTCAGCCAGAGCAACAAAAAAAGGTAAGACGCATGCGCAGCATGACACCCCATATCAACCTGCTTCCCTTTACCCTTTGTGGACAAGCCAACCCCAGTCCAGTACTGCCAGCACTATACAGGAGCAATGCATTATGGGAAATGTAGTCAGCTAATGTAAGACCATGTGTAACTGCGCAGACATCAGCAAGTCACTGAAAGTAATGCAGATAAATGAAAGTGAAATGTGTAAAGCATTTAATGTAGTGACTGTGACACAGTAGCACTCAGTTGATATACGCTTATTTATACCTAGGGCAAAATCAGGCAGTCGACCCACAGACACAGAAGGGACTGCACCAGCGAGGGAGGAGAGTGAGGAAGCAGGGCCAAGCCAAGTACAAGCCTCGCAGGAGGAGGGTGACACGACTGTCAGCGCACATGAAGATGACACTGTACAGACACCAGAGTTGCCGCACTCCCCACAGCTTTCACAATCCCCTCCCTTGGTATTCTCACCAGAAACCTCCCCATCACTGTTCCTGTCCACTCCTGCAACCCCACCAGCCAGGAGGCGTGTCGTGGCCCCACTACCAGTAATGGAGGCAGCAGAGGGTGAGGCTCAAGTCACTGTAGATGTGAGTTCTGCAGCACTGCAGTCCACAAATGAGCCAGTCACATCGCGCAGAAGACAACGCAGACCCAGCAGTGCACGTGGACGTGGAGATGGCACTGTGTTCCGTGGGCTGGAGGGGAGCATGGTGCGCATACAAAGGATGCACGGCAAATCCATCCAAGCCTGCCATCGCCAATTCCGAGTCCTGAATGAGCAAATAGGAGACATGGGGAAGGGCATGAAAGACATTGTTGAGTCAAATAAGGAGGTTGCAAAAACAAATGCGGACATTGCAGCAGGGATGCAGCAGATGAGCAACTCCATTACACAGCTCTGCTCCAAACTAGACAGTCTGTCCCACACATTTCGCAGGGAGGCCCGTGTCCACAATACGGCCATCAAGCGCTGTAGGGGAGCCACGGAGGAGTAGCAGGCGCCCAGCTGAGGCTGCAGGGCATGCTGATAACAGCGACCAACATCCTAGTGGCCCAGGGAAGCGCGGGCGCAAGTGACATTACCGGTCATGGGTGAAGTAACCTGGGACATACAGTCCCCACGTTTATAATGTTTATTTTGTTGCACTTCAGTGCTTGAACGTTGTGGCAACATTAAATTACGTTGTTTTCATACACAACCTGTCTGTGTCTCATTACTTACTCAGAAATAGTTGCGTGTAGTCTCCTCACGTCTGTATCTGCCATCACTTGGTGTTGACACTCCAGCAGGTTGTGTTTCAGGCACAGCAATCTCGTCGTCATGATCCTCATAGTCTGACAACTCAACCTCAGTCCCCTTCTTCACAGCAAGGTTGTGCAACATAGCACAGGCTGCAATGATCTTACAGCAGGTGATGGGGGTATACTGCCGTGCACCTCCACTCTTGTGCAAGCACCTGAACCTGCTTTTCCAGATACCAAAGGTACGCTCAACGACATTTCTTGTGCTCTTGTGTGCCCGGCGATATCTCCTTTGGCTGGGTGTTGAGGGGTTGAGGTAGGGGCTGAGTATGAAGGAGCGGAGGGCATATGCACTGTCTCCTAAAAGGAAATGGGAATACAGTACTCACATGCATACATGTACTTCTTACTGCAATAGTGTTAAAGGGGTCGAACACTGTGTCTTACCTATGTTATGTTATGTTATCTGTACTTATACCGCGCTCAGCTGCCCCAGCAAAGGGGCGTCCCGGCGCATTGCAAGGCACCCAAAAACACAACACTGTTAAAAGGCCAGAAAAGTGGAGCAACAAAGAACAGATTAAAATAAACTTCACAAATAAAATAGTCTTGATAGCCCGTCTAAACAGCAAGAGATCTTCAAGGGCCCGGTTGTGAGGGGGAAGAAAGTTCCAGAACTTTGCCGCTAACACCCGAAAAGAGCGACCGCCGACTCTGCTCAGCCTGAAGCGCGGAACCGCTGCCAGGTTTTGGCACAGGGATCTAAGGGTTCGTGAGGGTACATATGGCCTCAACAAATTCGCCAATATTTGGGGAGATGAACCCTTAAGAATTTTAAAAGCAAGGCATAAAACCTTGAATTTGATCCTCTGGTTCACAGGAAGCCAGTGGAGAGAGCGCAACGCGTATGAAACAGAACACTGCCTTGGCCGACCAATCACCACTCTGGCTGCAGCGTTTTGAACTCGCTGCAGCCGGGTGAGTTCCGACTGATTAATCCCCACCAAAAGCGAGCTAGCATAATCCAGCCGGGACAACACTGACGCTTGGACCACTAGCGGCCTAGTGGGTGCGTCGAAACATTTCATAATAGGTCTTAGACCTCTGATAATGCCATTGCAGGTAGCCGCCACCTTCCTAGTATGGCAGATGAAACTAAGAGTCGGATCCAGCCAAACCCCAAGATTTTTTATCTCCGATGCTGGAGAAGGGGTCACACCCAGTTCAGGAGGCCACCACCTGTCCCCCCATAGCTCCGCCTGCTTGCCGACCACCATAACCTCGGTCTTTTTGGCATTTAACTGGAGACAGTTGGAATTCATCCAGTTAGCCACTGCTCGTAGTCCATCACGGAACCTGGGAGCCTCCATGTCAGAGTCCCCACTCAACGTAACCGCCAGCTGCGTGTCGTCTGCATATGAGACGACACGAGACCTAGGAGGTATCCCTCACCAAATTCCCCTGCTGTCAGCCGTGCATAGATGCCGCTGTTCTGAAATATAAAGGAGTCGTGGGTACTCCCAGGAAATTTTGCCACAAGGTCAGTGATGGCGCACTTGGCATTGCAGATCACCTGCACATTGATGGTGTGGGTGGACTTCCGATTCCTGTATATATATTCAGTGGCAGCAGGGGGACAAATGGGAATGTGCGTGCCATCAATGCAGCCAACGATATTGGGGAATCGCGCCATCTGGTAAAAGTCAGATTTTGTTTGGACCAGTTCAGCATGGGTTGCAGGAAAAGTTATATAATGCTCCATCCTCTGTAACATGGCGTCAAGGAATTTTTGGAAAAAGCGTGACAGGCTGCTCTGGGTCACCCCACCTACCGCAGCAACCACGCTCTGGTAGCTCTCAGACGCAAGCAGGTGTAGGCTGCACAGCACCTGCACGTGGGGTGGAATAGCGTGTGCCCTTGGGGTAGTGTGCTCCAACAGTGGTTTGAGGTCCCTGATGAGGTCCAAAATGGTGTCTGGGGCCAACCTGTACCTCTGGAATATCTCTGCCTCTGTGAGCATGAACAAGGTGACCCTCTGTCTGTATACCTGCTCCTCTCTCTGCCATTCCCTCTCTCCTTCCTCCTGTAGCCGTAGCCATCTTGCAATGACATAGAATGCCGCCATTGTGCAAAAAGAATTGCATTTAGGGTCCTTTTTTATAGGCTGCACCTGGTTACCACCTGATAACAATCCATGGTAAATACCGATTTTTAAATAACGAATTTCGCGCAAATTCGGTATTTAAGAGCTTACCTACATCTCAATATTCAATTTTACCACTTCTTATTTACTGAATCGGTATTTTACCGATTCGGTAACTTTACCGATTTGGTAACTTTACCGATTCGGTAAATTTACCGATTCGCAAACCATTGTGATTCAGTAAATTTACCGATTCTGTAATTTTTCCGATTCGGTATTTTACCGATTCGGTAACTTTACCGATTCAGTAACTTTACCGATTCGGACGATTTTCGGTCTCCTACATCCCAAATGCTCAATACCGGTCGGTAACGGCCGAAAATACCGATTTTCGGCCGTTACCGACCGGTAAAGGGCTACCTACATCTGGCCCTAAATGTTTTAAGTGTTACCACTTTATTCCAATCAAGATGGCTTCAGGTGTGCAATACTTTTTTCATAAGTAAGACTGTTAGCGTTCTATTTGTTTTTTAGAACACTCTGGGACATTCTGTCATCGGGCTATATTTGGGCTACATCTGGGTGATATTTGTGCTACATTTGGGCTCTTTTGTCTCTGGTGGCCATCTTGGGAGACGTATTTGTTATGAAGTTTCCTCATTTCCTCATTTACTACAGTCTCCTCAGTAGGAAATACTTTCAGTTTTTTACTTTGCTTGCATCAAGGAGGCATTCAGATGTGTCACACATTTGCCATAAATTTAGAATGTTAGCACTCTAGTTGCTTATTAGATCACTGTAGTAAAGCTACTGCTCACCAGGGAGGTCTGCTGCTGGTATTGAAAGTGCATGTTTCAGTCTGCATGTCAGAATTTCTTAATGAAATAGAAGAGGATTTGAAAAGTCACTCAAAATGTGCCCTAATTTTTCTTTCTGCAGCACTAATCATACTTTCTATGGCAACATGAACCCCCTCATGTTGTTCCTTTTTAAATTAAATGTTTTAAGAGTTACCACTTTATTCCAATCAAGATGGCTTCAGGTGTGCCTTACGTTTGTCATAAGTAGGACTGTTAGCACTCTAGTTGTTCTTTAGAACACCCTGGGAAGCTGCAGTAGAAGACAAAGGAATCAACTGACAGTCTCTGCTCTTGTTGGATGTACATGTTTTACTGAGAATGTCAGACTTCATTCTCACATGACTGAGAAAGATAATGTGAATTTACACAAAATATGCTCTCAGTTTAGCTTATAGATCACCTTCCAAACCACTGTGGGAAAAGCATGAGAAAATAGTTTTCTCTAAAACATGATTCATGATATCCCAGCAGAAGGGTTTTTCACATGGTAAAATCACCTTAGAACACACCACAATTCCTAAAATTAGTATGGTACCATCAACAAATGATTTATAATGTAACTAAAGTCTTAAAACCTTCTATTAACTGCAATGCTTTTTAATAAGGTGCTATCATGTATATTGGTCCCAAGATGGCTGCCAACAATTTCTGGTTTGGAGTGTTGACAGACAGTTGACAGCCAATCAGCATGCAGCTCGTGCTCGGAATGCTAGATATATATTTTTTTTTTCTTTTGATTTTCTCAGGAACTACTGGAGGGATTTACACCATTAAGCAAAAGTGTGATCTGCGAATCAGACTCTACCATTTTGCCAAATTTGTTGTAATTCCGTTCAGCAGTTCGGGCTGTAGCTATGTCTAATCGTCCTATGGAAAATAAAAAATTTTCTCAGCCCCCACTTGACAAATCCCCCCAAAACTTTTAGGGAAGGGGCGGAGCGGAGCGGGCCATCTTTTTTGAGAAATTCTTGAAGATTCGTCCACCGGCGCCAAAGTTATTCCAAATAGAATGTTGTGGATTTCCGATGGAAACTAGGTCCTAACTATAACTACCTAGTGGCGACCGCCAGTAGGTAATATATATATATATATATATAAAACGAGGGGGTTGTGCCCCTTGCTTGGAGACGCACACAATGAAGCAAGTCGGATGCCATAATTTGTGACAGAGTCCTTTATTATTCAGCAACCGGAATTCCAAAAGTCTTTTACAGGAGCCCTACGCGTTTCGAAGCACCATTGCCTCTTGTTCACGGGCTAATGAAGCGGATTTCAAGAAGGTCAAAAAATATAATCCCACCAAATCTGATAAACATACCATACGAGATAATTCGAACAATAAGGAACACACAATACAACCAGCTGACAAAGGGGGTGCCATGGTTCTCATGGACACATCCTTTTACACGCATAATGTTGATTTGCATGTTATGGATGGCAACACCTACTTACCATTGGAAGTAGACCCAACGGATGAACTACAGAAACTACTGACACAAATCCTACAGAATGCATTGGATCTTGACTGGATAGACAAACCAACAAAGCAATATCTAACCACATTGCACCCACGACGCCCACGATTATATATGATCCCAAAAATACATAAGAGTATTTTGAATCCGCCGTTCAGGCCAATAGTCTCAGGGTGCGGGTCAATTTTTGACCCCCTAGGACGATATCTTGACCACTTCTTACAACTATTCGTGCAAAAGTGGCGTTCATATATAAGGGACACCACAAATTTCATATCTAAAATTGAGGAAGTCGCCCAACATATGCAGGAATCATGGTTACTATGCACAATAGACGTGGTGGCTCTGTACACCTCTATACCACACCATGATGGATTGGAAGCGGTCAAATGGGCATTACTGCAACTTGAAGAACTAACAACTAATAAAGTTCTATTGATTCAACTCCTCAAATTCTGTCTACAAAACAGTTATTTTATGTGGAATGACAAGTTCTATGCCCAACTAACAGGAACATCTATGGGCTTTTTGGGGGGGCGCTCGTACGCCAATATCTTCATGGCACAATTTGAGTTTGAACACCTGATGACACAACCTACCTGGTGGACTAATATCAAACTATACTGTCGGTTTATTGATGATATTTTTTTGATATGGACAAGCTCGAGGGCAACACTGGAAGAGATGATACAACAACTTAATTTGGTAAATCCAAGAATAAATGTTACACATAACATCAACACTGAATCAATTGAATTTTTAGATGTGAGAGTGATCAAAACAATGAATGGAAAAAGTTTGCAAACTGAGTTATATACTAAGCCAACGGATCGTAATAATGCATTATTATATACCAGTTTTCATCCTAGAAGTCTAATCAACAACCTACCATACTCTCAATTAATTCAAATCAAAAGAATTTGCTCAGATCCCAACACATGTCAAGTGTGCTGTCCTCAAAAATTCAATGCAAGAGCATTTTCGGAAATTTGCGGACAGAGGATATCCTGAAACTACATTACAAGCTAGTGAATTGAGAGTGGCCACACTCAGTCGGAGTGATTTACTGACACCTAAACGTTTTTGTATCCAGATTTACCACACAATCTGCAACAATAAAACAGATTATCAACACTCGATGGGAACTTCTTTCCAATTAACCTGATTTTCATGGTATATTCAAGGAACCACCCGTGCATGCGTATACTAGAGGACAAAATCTAAGACAATTATTATCAAGACCATCACCACCAACTACCACACAACAATTTAAAGGCACCTTAAAATGTTATAACTGTACCCACTGTAACAACATAGCATTGGGAAGCACTTTTACTCATCCAACCACAGGAGCACCAATCAGTGTTAGGCACACCAATGACTGTAACACACAAAATGTAATATATGGCATTAAATGCCCTTGTGGAAAAATGTATGTTGGGAAGACTGAACGGAAATTAAAACGGACTCAAAGCACGACTTCCCCTCTAGCAGTCCATTGGCTGGAAGGCAAACACACCATCTCCCAATTAAGAATCATGATCATAGAACAAGTGCCTCTTAAAAATGGAGTAGATAATCACAAAAGACTTCTCCAACGAGAGATATTTTGGATTAAATTCCTTAACACCATGATACCAGTGGGTTTAAATGATAGGATTGATTTTTCATGCTACATCTAATTTAGGACATTAATAGTGAATATGTCAAGTATATACCTGGGACACAACATACTCATGAACATATGAACCCTTTCAACATTTTTTCATTCAGTTTTCATTTTTGGGATACACACTCTAATTAGGACATACACATAAACATTTAGAACAATTATAATAGGCTTATGAAGTACTCCCATGGAGATGGTTTATATCTCACAGACTATACTCAGCAGGATTGAGAGAGATACATTAATATAGATCTGATTAATATTGATGGGTTGGATATGGACACCGATTGAGAAATTGATATTAGGTGGAGTTGGGGCAAGTATTATCTAATTATCTTGAGATATTGGGATTTCTTGAATAATATTTTAACTATCCACAGGTTTTTGATGGTCTGACGCTGTTTTCATTATGTTGTAATATCGTAATACTGACCGAACATAGAATTTGGTGGGACTAATAGTATCCATTTTGGAACAGTTCATGAGTTTATATGGTTATGATTTCGTTTTGGTACAGATTTAGGCTATCGCTTCAGGAAGCGAACACTTTAAAAGTAGCTATAATTCGGTATAACTAACTCCATTCCAAAATGGCCCCCGGCATTGTATTCAGAGCATTGCGCGTTTGATAGTAAGTTCGTCATTTATCTTTACAGATTGAGAAAGTGGCAATATGTCGAGTTGGGCAAGTATTATCGAATTAATCCAAAATATTGGGATTTCTTGAATATTATTTTGACCATCCATAGGTTTTTGTTAGTCTGACGCTGCTTTGATTATGTAGTAATGTTGCAATTTTGATAGTACTGAGAATTCGCCGGTAGTAACGGTGTCCACTTAGGGACACCTCATGATTCAAATGATTACGATTTTGTTTTGGTACAGATTAAGGCAATCGCTTTAGGAAGTTAACATGTTAGAGGCATGGTTATTTCGGTAGTATTAACCCCATTCAAAAATGGCTACTGGCATTGCGCTTTCGCTTGGAAGTCCGTCATCTACCTTTATATCGTGATTAAATGGAAATGCGGTGTTTTGGCATGGATAATATTGCCTCGAGTTTATCAATGTGTTGGAACATAATACAGGTACGAACAGGTTCCACGCGGACATTTTGGTGTTCAAAGGAATATCTTCATTCATCTAACTAATAGGTTTATATTGGTCGTTTCTTTTGTTCCCTTTAGATGAACGTTTGCGATACAGATATTGGGGTACGATTTCTCGAGAGTTTTGTTACTCCATTCATGGTGAGTCACATCATGTGGTGTTCTAACATAAGGATTTATTTTTTTATATATGTCTTGCAGCATAACGCATTGACAAAGGACAAATAAGGTATGATCGTTTTAGTGTTTGTGCTAAAGGTTTCATTTAACTTTTTGACATGAGAGTGTTACTTGACAATTTATTTTTTTTTAATTCGTTTTCACTTTAAGTAACACCTTGCCCTGGGATTTGGCCCCTTATGGTAAGCTTAGACACGTTTAGGTCTTTTTGGGATTTTCATTGTTGCGTCATATAGTAGATATGGATGCATATTAGCACATAGTCATTGTGTGACTTTGGTTTTTTCAGAAAAGGTGGTTTTGAATCTTTAGGATCATCACACAATAGCCAAGCAGGTAGACATACAATTTTGCATTTCATTTACATACAAATGGGTTTTGTTATCACCATGGACACTAACATCTCATTATAATACATTTCTGTTACAGATTAGCCCCTGAGGAAGGAACCATTAGGTTCCGAAATGCATTGGGCAACGTCAATGGAATTATTGCAATGATTTTTATTTAATTGTATTATGTATAATGTACAATAGTGAGATTTGTACAGGATAAAAGATGATTTATTCAAATGTTATGTACACATTTCAGATAAGTATCTGAGAACTTGTTGAATACAAATGAAGGAAATATAACAGTGTGAAATTTAACATTGTGCTGTTTATTATTATTGTGAATAGGTGTTAACTCACCAGGTGAAGAGTGCGCGACTCTTACAGGCTATTTAGTTTGTAATTTGTTTTTTGCTCTCCAAGCAAGGGGCATAACTCTTCGTTTTTGATATATAATACCAGATGCACTCAGTTATGTTTCCAACTGCTGTTTTCAACTGCTGTCTCCTTCCAAGTTTGATGGTTATTCTTTTCTGACATTGAATTTGATCCCTTTTTAATATAGTTGCAGTTAGGGACTCAGACATATGGACATTAACCTCCAAATTAGGTCCCCCCTCCCACATATTACCAACAAGGCGGAGGGTATAGAGCAAATCTGAACACTCGGGTACAGTTTTCAACTTTACCTTTTCTCTTGAATTATATTCAGCACATCTTATAATTGTACTTATTTTAGTCTCAGCACAAGTCACTTCACTAGCACTTTTTCTGATTTTACATCATGTTGAACATGTCATTGAAGTACTCACGTTCAAATGGTAACGTGACTACACTGCATTATATGCATGGTGCTTTTCTTTTCATTTCGATAAAAAGTGAGAATTAATGGCTTTAGCCTTAACTGACAGGGAGTTATTGTTAAGAGGACTACAACACGGTAACATTTTATTATGAATTCTGTTACAATGTTTCCAAAAATAGTGAGAGCATTCAAGTGAGAATGTATTCCTTGGATCGTTATTTTGACATAAGCATTTAAACGTCTTATGCATATCCACAGGTTTTCTATTTTCATGTGGTGTGTTTGCATTTGTGCAGTTATTTAATTTTGAATTTACTGAAATGAGATATCCAGTAGACCACGCTGTATATAGTCTAACTTGTGGGCTCACACATTGTAGATACTGTAAATATTGTAAATATTGTTACATTCTGTGAATATTGTCCTCAATCTAGTGAGCGTGAATCCAAGACACATGGCTTCGTTTATCCATGTCTATTTCTTCCCTGCATTTATGTTGAGGATAATTGATGATCCCCAGATAAATAATATCAGATCATAAGTCATCGAATTACACCATAGCCATGCATAATTCAATTCATTTTTCTGCTCTAAACCATTTCATTTGGCAACAAACATCATGCTTCTGAATGTTAGATCGACTTTTGTAGTCTTTACCTGTAACAAGTATTTCTTCACTGTCCATCATGATGGTAGTTCTTTCTTTCAGTCACGTGAACTTGTCACTTGTGTATTTAAATTTACTTTTCAAGCAACGCGGGTATGTGAGCAAGGCCACCCCGCTGGCCGAAACGCGTCATCTTGTCCGCATGAATTGCATGTGTATGGATTAATAAAAGTCACTGTTGCCAGCAGTGAACGAAAGCTATTGAAGAGTCCGTTTTTCTCTTTTGGTGGGTTCAAGCACCGGAGAGGTAATTGGATATATATATATATATATATATATATATATATATATATATATATATATATATATATATATATATATATATATACATTGACTACTTATGTATTATTTGTATATATAAAAATATATTTTACGCCATTAATAATAAGTGTGCATATTCATCATTCACAAATAATATGTGTAAGTATCTATAAGTATATATTTGCCGTAGTCTGGAGGTGGCTGACAGCTGCCTGGAGAGAGCCCACCTTCAAAAGCCAGTCATCGAGGCAGTGGTGGAAGACTGGGATCCCTGACCTCCGAAGGTGTACTGCTACTACCGCCATCACATTCATGAACATTCAAAGGGTGCAGGTGAGATCAAAGGGGAACACAGCGTACTGCAAATGCTCCTGTCTCACCACGATCCAGAGGTAACACTGATGAGTCTTCAGCACCAAATGCACACAAGACTTGGGGAATGTAAGCATTTTGAATGTGTGCTTCCAGAGGAAGATGTATAAAGGAAGCATGTCCAAAATACGATGAAGGCCTCTGTCCTTCTTTGGCACCAGAAAGTAGCGGGAATAGCAACCACGACAAACTTCTGGTGGAGGCAACTCACTAAAAGGGCTTGCACCTCCTGCAGTAAGATGATCAGATGGCACAGAAATATTAAGGTATACCCCTTCCAGACAATTTATATAACAGGATACACCTGTCTGATATTATGACCTTTATATCACAATCAAGAGGATGGAGAGAATTATTTTTACATGGTCCAGCATATACTCTCTCCAGTTCAACTTTATCTTAAAAAAATAATAGGGTGCTGTTCCGCTATGTGACCACAGAATTAGGTTAGTTC
This sequence comes from Lissotriton helveticus, assembly GCF_964261635.1. Lineage (NCBI taxonomy): Eukaryota > Metazoa > Chordata > Amphibia > Caudata > Salamandridae > Lissotriton > Lissotriton helveticus. The sequence continues at coordinate 288,735,181 of NC_136063.1, read as the reverse complement.
ATGGTCCACTCAAACTTCATACATACCGGGGTTCCTATTCCAAGTATACAATTGCCCTCACCCACTTAAGTGACATGCTTCATCATTGGGTTTGCTCTTAGCTGGATGGGTGCTGCAGTACCCAGCGGGCTCCCAAGTAAATAGGACTCTTTGATGGAGATCTTTTCGAAGTCCTGGCCCGGTGGCGCAGGTTAATGCTGAATGATTTGATGATTATAGCAGGTAGATCGAGTATGGGAGTGAATTAAAATTGGCTATGGGTACTCCCTCTAGATTCTTCATTCGTGGTGGGTACTCATGTCAAGATTAAAAATAAAATGAACCAAGACAGGCGATAATGAGCCCTTGGTTGTGTTCAGTAGGGTTAACATGTTTCATGTCCACAAGTGCCAAAAGGTCTAGGCAGTACGTCAGGACCAAAATAGACCCTAATCTATGTATTCTGCTGGGCACTCTGCTGAAGCTGGATTGGCTGGTGGTATGGGGTGTCTCTGCTGAAACGGTGAAAAGAATGGCAGGGTCGATGAGGCAGGCCAGGGAACATGCCACGGCCCTGCTATGTTTGGCCCTGCTCTCTTGGAAATATCTCTGGGACTCAGAAGAAGTTTGATTCAGCTGGAGGGCTTCAGGCAGTACATTCATTTTAATGTCTAAGGTGGGGGGTTGGAGGTCAAGAACTTCAGCTGTTCCTTGCATGACAACCGCAAAGGAAGCACTTTCCTCAGTATGAGGGCCAGGGGATGATAAAAGGCCAGAACCAGGAGAGTTGTCAAGGCCACTGGCTTCCTGGGGGGTCATCAAACCAAGTTTCCTCGCAGTACGCTTGGCCAATTTCATGACCTACATTATAGTCATTATCTGTATCTGTTTCAAATAAGGAATGCAGGGTATGGGATCTGTTTTGTTGAGATTGAAGTTGAACAGTAAGCGGGTCAGGTTGTGGTTCGATAGAAACCAAGCGTGGCCTCATTCGAGGTCGTTGTGCCGTGGATTCAGAGTCAGAGAGATAATAGGCACATCTTCCTCCAGTGTTGATGAAGTCGGTGTCAATACTCTGGGAACTGGGGTCAGGGAGGCCCTATAATGGGCTCAGACCATTCAATTGGTGCCGAGGGCAAACCCACTGGCAGTAGCCAAGATGGAGGGGCTCTCGATTTGTTTGGGAATGCGGGAGCGCCAGAGGGAATCAGAAGGCATTCGATGAGCCGGAGCATGGCTTCAAGGAAGTCTTGGATGTGCTTCGGTGTCAAAGACGGTCCCGATAACTCAGGTTGTGCCAGGACAAGCTGCAGGATTGCCTTTGGAGTGAAGTTGGGGGGCATAGTGATGCCTTTGCACCGTTTCAGGAGTATGAGAGTGGCAGAAAGGGGACAACTGCTTGGATTTTTTATGTTTTTTCTTTGACTTATCCAAAGATTTTGAGCACACCAATGACCAACCTCCAGAGGTGGTTCTGCAACTTCTGAACCAGGAGCTGCACCTTGTACTTGTGCAAACAAGGAACCTTCCGGTGTTTGGCAACATAGATTTTTGCCTCGTGGTCCTGTATGGTATTCTGGTTCATCGATGTAGAATCGTTACAGGTTGTGACTCAACCCCAGGTACCACAGGCAAACCTGATGTGAATCTGTCACAGACATTTGCGTGCGGCAGTCCTTACAGGGTTTAAAACCTGTAATTTGGGGAGGTGATATTTCCCTTGAACACTGTTAAAATGTTAAGGAGAAAGGTTTCAAAGAGACTAGAGGATGCTCAGGATGCACGTTTGGTGTCACGGAATGAAATGAACAGATGTCAGCCCACAGGAGTTGCACTTATATAGGCTCTGAATATCATTTCCAGGACAGAATGGTGTCAGTGTGGAGCTGCACAGTGCCAACTACCGTCATGCAGAGGTACTGCTAAAAAAGTTTCCAGATCTAGTCTGACGCCTGGGGAATATTTAAAAGGTGAGGAATCGCTGGTTAGAATTCTCTATCAGAAATAAGGATTTTTACAGATGAGTATTGCTACATAGTAATAATTGGGAGGTTTATGGCAGTAAATGACTGTTAAGCTATTTAGGAGATTTTTAGTTAGAGCCCCCGGTTGGGAATTCTTGATTATTTTTGATTTTATAAAATGTACCTAAACACTGATCACAACATTGTTTATCAACAAAGCCCAAACAGTGACATTCTAGAATGTAGGGGTCATAGCCCTGCCATGGAACCCTTGTCTCTAGGAAGTTGTAATATATAAATGTACAAAATTGATCGACCATCTCTCCATTTGACTTGTGGCACATAGAACTAATAGATGCACCTACTGTCATAAATCCATCATGTTTTCTTTTTTCTTTGTTTCTTCATTTAGTTATTTGAACAGTACACATATTTTTAATAAGGCTAACTCTATTAGAACAGTGGAAGTATTCAGATCTATATGGAATGAAATGTTAAAATGAGGAGTAAGCTAACATATAATGTTAGATCTCCAAAGCTTACAGTCTAGGTTATTGCTGGAACAACTTTTCACTTCCGGTTTATAAGCTGTCAGAACAGGCTTTCGTCACTGGATGTTTGTACTGGTCATGTAACTATTCTCTATACATTGCGGCTGTCTGCGGCCCCCACAGAGCGCCATTCCAATGGGCAGCCCTTTAGTGTCATTTGGCACAAATGCCACCCACTGGCCAAGGGTTGAACTCAGGAATGAGTCCTTTGCCTTGGCGCGCCAGGCGCGTCACTTCTGGCAGACAAAGGTCGGGGGAGGGTACTCATACCTCTCCCCACCTCTCTGGCATCCTCTTTGCGCCAGACACGCCGTCTCTGGTCAGCCCCTTGTCGCCACTTCAGATTGCCCGGGAGCTGACTACGTTGCGCCCACGCCACCTTTGGTCTGCCCCTTGTATCCGCTCGGACTGCCTGGGAGCCGACTACGTGCGGTGAGTGTGATCACCCCCCCATCCACCACCCGTTGGTTGGATGCCCGACCGGCTCTGGCTTGGTCAACCCACCAGTGGGAGGGGGATTGCCAGCTCTGCAAGGGTCATGTCTGCGGCGCCCTTCCCTGACCGGGGCCAGCGTTGTTCTGACCGGGGAGGGGGGCACAGCTGTAAGGCACGCAAATGCCCCTCGGGGGCAGTGCGGGGCTTGGCTGTGCCAGTGCAAATGGGGCTTAGGAGTACTACGGGTTGAGATGGTTTGCTCTGCGTGCTGCCCCTGGTGTCCTAGCGGTGGTGGGGGGTGACATCTGGCACGAGCCGGGAGAGCAGGCCATGCTGCGGTAGGCCCCCCTACTCCCTACCACTCCCGTCCGCCCGGGCCTCTTCCCGTCTGGGGGGGCGTTACAGGGTCCCAGGGGGCGCCTTTCGCTCACCTGGCGGCCGCAGTTGCTGCGGCCAACATGGCTCAGGGTGCACTTCCCTGAGCTGGTGGTGATTGAATTTCGCAGCCCGCAGGGCCCGTGTGGGCAGCCGCAATGGGCATAGGATGGGAGGCGGGATTTGTGGCAGACTCCGGAGGCGCCGCTTGTGGTGCTGTTGGACCTCCCCCCCCCCCCGGTTACGGGAGGGGGAGGTACTTGCTGCATTGGCGAGCATTGGCGATCCTTCCCCCCCACTGGGCAGCGCACGCCGCACCTTACGGCGTTATGAGGGTTTGCTGGGTTGGTTGCTGAGGGTCTCTCTCCTTCAAGAGCTGGGGGCAGGGTTACCCGCTGCTCATGGGGCTCCATGCGCAGTACACGGTAACTTGCAAGCGTGCCGTGGCCTCCTTTGCTCCTCGGTGCTCCTTTGCTCATCTGTGCCTCCTTTGCTCCTCGGTACCCTGGGCTGGCACTTTGGCTCGTGGCGAAGGGAGATCACCCGTCCGGGGGTTCAGGTCGTGCGGTGCCAGGGACACAAAACAGTGTAAGGCGGGTATCGATACGGTCACGAGTTTTACCCCTGCCTCCGTCACACCCTACCACTGCATTTCAGGGGTAGAACTAGCGGTTTACCGCAAGCACAGAAACTGTGATCCAGAGTGCATTGGAAGGTACAGGGAGTGCTTTTACCAGCAGTTTCATTGCGTGGGAATCACCTGCCGCAACGAAACGCTTCACTGAGAGCGCAACATGTTTCTCTGCTGTGTCCCGCCCGTGGCGTCTGAGCAGTGCTGGGCACGCGTGGGAACGAGGGTATCAGGCGCGGGGCATGTGTGGCAAGCGGGCAGCCTGCCGTGTTCTTACCGCGCCCCCACCCCGGTCACTGCCCACGCAAGTCAGCCGTCCTGATGTCGGAACTCCCATGCAAACTGGAAAGCCACTGTGTGAACGTAGTCTTTCTCTCTGAAAAGACATTCGTGCTCAATAAATTTACACGAGGACATAAACTTTATTCCTCAGTCCTGGCCAGACAAGCAGCATCTCCGAGTTTTACATTTTGAGTGCTGTTTCTAGGTGTGGTTTGGCCTGGTCCGTTTCTCTCACGGTGAACATGTTGTCCATTTCTCTTTCAAACCCATAAAAACATGGACTTGAATTACCCAAATTGTCTTGTACTTTCGCTCTGGTTTCCCAATGAGATCTGCCATGTCTGGGAATTCACAGGGGCGGGTAACCTTTTGCTTGGGTGCAGCGCTGCGTTCCACACCTCTCGCGGCCAGGAACATAGTGCCAATATCGGCCCACTCACCAGCCCTCCCGCAGCAACATACATGTATCATAAATAAGCAGACAACTTTTTGTTGGAAGAAAATTGCTGCAGGTTTATTAGCATACACATATGCCAACATGGTGGGTTATCTTACAGGCGATCCAAAGGCAAGCCGCCCCTCGCGGCCTACAACCTGATGGGCCAACTTGCATCGTGGCCTTAGCCAATCGTTGCTTAGCGGTTGTGGTGAGGGAATAGCCACTCCCACTTCCGGTGAACCATCGGTCCACCCTCTTGCTCACGCCCCTCCCTACGAGGGGCGGAGCGTTCAAGCGACCCCCGGTTGTACAGGTTTCCAACCGCCCGCAGGATAGAGGGGGCGCCGTCGCACCCCAGGGTCCTCCGCACAGACTTCCTGGGGATATTAGGCCTTAGCACCCTTTGTGCTCCTGAAGAGGGTACCCCTGAGTACCTTTCCGCCTCTGGATCGCCCTGTAACTCCGCCTGCAACACAAATAAAAAGATTAGAACACATTTCCCCCCCACCCTGAAGCGCCGGGTACACGTTAGGGAGGGAAACGGCGACAGGCTGAGGGGACAAAGAGGCCGCCAGGTGGGTGGGGGAGGAATATATACCTCTCCTTGCCCCACCCCGGTCGGAAGTGACGAGCAGGACCCTAACAGGGGTTGTGGAACACTGGGCTGCCCCGTGTGCCATCTTGTGGCACTAAGGGGGCCGCCTTCTTATGAGTGTCCCCTGCGGGGATGTGTCGGTCGGCCCGCACAACCCTCGGATATTGGAAAGGTGCCAAGACTATGGCAGAAACCAAGGCATCCCGAACGCGTTTACGGCTAGGAGAGAGGCACGTCTGGCAGCCTCAGTCACATTCATTAACTTTTGGAAATCGAGCTTTTCTTGTAAATATGAGTGCTGCTTTGGCATTCCCCAATTAAAGTATTTTAGCAATGGAATCCGAACAAGGGCCAGAATACGGAAGCGCCCATGAGGCACTTCCATATTGAAGAGGGGGGCAAATATCAGTGCAGTAATCCTGAGGCACGCTCGGGGACTAACAAGCTCCCGAGAGGCATACTGACGGTGCACAACATTAGAAGTGGGGCACAGTTACTGCGCCTTCGGAGGTTGCGATGAACGGCCAAGGAAACCCTTAAAAGCTGGTAAAATCAGACTCTGGACACCCCACTACAAAACCAGGCCACCCCTGCGCGTCCGGTGCACTCTGCCGGGTGAAAAAGGGACTTGTGATCTGACGGGCTAATGGTGTTGTCCATTTTCGGTCAAGCAGTAGAGTGCTCCCTTGGCTCAGTGCAGCAACAGGGGCAATTTCTTGGGCCTGACAAATAGTAATATCACTCTTACATCGGTGGGTGGGTGTGGTAATAACTGCCTTTAATGTGTTGAGGGCTTCTAAGCGCTCAAGCAGAACAACTTAGTGTGATGTGATGTTTGAGCAGCTGCTCACAATGGTTTGTGGACGTGTTGCATGATTAATCAGTGATTGTTTGCCTGGCTTTGCGCTGCAAGAATGATTGCACATACGGGGACATCGCTGGTGGTTGTTCCCGGAGAAGATGGGTGCAGTAATTGAGCCTAGTGCAAGGAGAGCATTAGTGCATGCCGGATCATGGTGTTAAGGAAGATACATAATTACTTATAGTTTGCTAGGAAATGTATTGGTTACAAGGGAGAGGTGTGGCGCAGGGGCCAGGGCAACTGATGCCCGGGCACGAGGCTCCCGGTTCGATCCCCGGTGCCGGCAACATCTCAGCCCAGCACAATGTGACTCCGGGCAATAACTTGCTTAATTTAGAGAGGATATCACCAGAAGAACAGTGGATGTGTGCAAAAATAAAAATTGCTTCCTTTAATTTGTGGACGGCTTACAAGTGCTCAAGCGGACAATATCATAGTTAAGTGGTCTTCTAGCAGCTAGCTGGTCTTAATGGTGTTGTGCAAGCTGAGCATAAGGTATAGGTGATTTTATTGCATGCCGCTGGGCAGCAACAAGCGTAGACAAGGGCTTGTGCCCGTTGCCGGCCCTGGGATACAATTTCACTGGCCTGGGGAGCAGGTGGACAGAAAGTGGCTTGTTTCAACCCTTGGTCACAGGTTCAGATCCTGGTTGACCCACCCAGCATTTCATCCTTCTGAGGTAGATAAAATGAGTACAGTGGAGCTGAGTAACAATAAACATATTGTGCAGCGCCAAGATACCATGAGGTGAACGTGTTCCATATTACAGTCAGAAGCGAAAATTGTGAAGGAATTTGGTGAATACAGTGGGCTCACGCCGCAGTGTTGTAAGCGAGAGTTCTGCACCATTTCCATGGGGCTGTAGGGTGGCGCAGGCAACAAAGTTGACACAGCCTAAACAACAACGTTTTCATTAGTGCCTGCAAGTACAGTGACATGGGGCCCTCAGGAGAGTAACTAACCCATCGCAACCTTACCAGGAACTGTGCAACTTGATGGGAGAGGGGTAGTTTACTTGTGTTATCAACCGTGAAGACCAGCAGACATTGCAGGGCTCTGCTCAAACGAAAGGGGGCCAAGATCACACAAAACATAGGTTGAGAGTGCAGGGCCAGTCATATATGGCGATTTATGAGAATATGCCTAAGGTAGTGAATATGACATCTCAGACTTGATCAGTGATGATATCATAGTTAATCTTTGTCCCCATTTAGACAATAGTTACGGACAGGCTTTACCATTAAGGGCATGTTACCACTAAAAGTGCCCCAAAGTTTTGGGGCAAACTGGGTGGGAGCAGTGAGTCAAGAAAGCACGAATAGGCTACAATGTAGTAAAGACCACTTGGCACTCCCAGTATTTAAGAAAGGGCAGACACTGACACACATTGCTCTCAGCCTGTCCCCACTGTCTTGTCTGCTCCCGGGTATATTAGCAGAAGTTTGGGAGGGCCAGACTTCTCCTAGGGTGGTTATTGGCTCAATTCGATGGACAAATCCTGACTGAGGTTTGAGGGACAAGTCCCTAGTGTCACATTAACTAAACATCCAAAATGTTCTACTATGTCGCAGGCTTGCGTTAGCTGCGGTGCCACGATTTGGGGCAGGTTAGCATCCCCACCTTGCAATCAGCACTCCAACAGTCGACTAGTTGATAGAACATGGGATCGCCTTTCCTAATCCGGCACCAGAACACAAGGGTAGTCAGGGCAAACGTGTTGTTGGGCGACCCGTGCAGACAAAGGCTCACTACAGTTCTTGCAGTCACACCTGCTCGGAATTGGAGCATCGCCTTGGGTATCCCTGGGCATATAGGAAGGCCAGACAAGCAGCCGGGGGTTACAGAGCAGGTGCACCCTGCTCTTTGCATAGTAGGTCAGGCTGCATCACCCCACCTAGGAAGCGAGCACTTCTTTGAGTGCTGGGTGGACGAAGACAGGACAGCAAGTAATAACGGAGCTAAATCAACTGGCAGAAGATCATTTTATCGGGGAGCAATTGAGCGCTGCAGGTGGCCATTCCCTGTTTGAGATAAATTATAGCCTAGGTCCCCGGTAGTACTCACATACTGGTCCAGTGGCTACCAGGCCATCGCACCCCAGGTTGGGGTCAACACTGTTAAATCATAGGGTGGACTAGGAGGGTACGGGACTGACTCTTAGGAAACCATGACGGGAGCAGGGGAGAGGCTGGCAGTAGGCCCAGCACTTCCCCGGTTCCCCCCCAACCATCTGTATTAATAGTATCCCCATTTGTCCCATGTGAACCACACTTAAGAAGGCCTCGGATACAATTTCATTGGTCCGCTGAGCACAGCAGCCCATTCTGTTTAAGGGAAAACTACAGCAGAGACTGGTAGGAGGAGGTCCCCCAACTCATCCTGGCCATCCACCTCACTGTGCACAACATGTGCGCATATGGGAGTCCGCATCACCAACCAGAAGGGTGCCAAGTGAAATAACCCAGTAAATAGGTTTAATATATTTGTGTCTCTGGCCTTACAGCTGTGTGGAGCGTGTTTCATTTGAGGTACGCCCAGGTGAAAATTGTGTACTTAAAGTTCGCATGACGGATGCGGTTTGTCGTTTCTCCTAGTGGATCCACTGAAGGTGTACTGCAGCTAAACAGGGAACTGGAACATTGGTTCATGACACTTTGGCAGATTTAAAGCATACAGGGTCGGAGATGGACAGTAGGTACTGGGCATCTGTACCCCGATGGCAGTTTATCAAGGGGGATGCGCAGTGTAAGTTGTAATTGCACAAAAGACATATTCACCCGCGCTTTAGCAAGGGCAGCAGGCAGGTGGAGGTAGATGTTATCTAACAAGTGTGCGGCGGTGTAAAAAAGTTTGGTAAACACTACGTTAGAGACATATGGCGACAGGGTATTATAGACCATTCAGCATTCTCAATATTCAGGAAAGGGCAGGTATTTGCACAGAATGTTCCCCTCTGGTTCCCACAGACTTGTCTGCCCCAGGGTTAATCTTCTATGGGCTAGAACCTGAGACTTGAAGAGGCATCTTTTGCTACCGGTGTCCCAAATATGTTGATAGTCAACACTGGGGTAGATGTACCATGAAGGACCCGGTTACTACTTGGGTTTCCCCTAAGTTTTGGGGCCAAACTAGGTGGGAGAATTAAGTCTACAGTCCTTAGGAAGCATCCAGCATTCCTTCTATCCAAGTAAGGGCAGTTAGCCATAGATAAGTATCAGCGAGTGGGTAACAGACACCAGCTGTTCAGCGACATCGTGCCCCAGGGGCACGCGTACTTCACAAACACAGAGCTTCAACCAGAAGGGTGCCAAGTAGCAAAAAACAGTAAATAGGTTTAAGATGTGTTTCTCTGGCCTTACAACTGTGTGAAGCCAGTATCATTTAGAGGTACGCCCAGGTGAAAATTGGGTGCTTCTTAAGGTTCTCATGACCAATGTGGTTGTGGTATCTCCCATCGGATCCACTGGAAGTGTACTGTAGCTAATATGAAACTGGGAACCTGAGAATCCGACACTTTTGCGAGTTTATGCATCCAGGGTCAGAGATGGTTAGCAGGTATCGGCATCTGTGATACAACGGCAGTTAAGCAAGCGAGGTGCACTGCGTAAATTGTCACTATATGAAAGGGTGAGGTGTCGCCAATAGCGGGACAATACATATATGGTTCGAACCAGATTTGACACCAATAAGGTGTTCACCCGGGTTTAGCAGTCATAAGGGTCTGTGAAATTGGATGGTCAATGGGGGGAAGTGCATCAGAGAACCAAGGGTAGGTGACCTGTTGCCGCAGTTAAGCTAAAAAGCCCCGCACGGTCAGCTATATTAGCCTCGCTTGGTGGGGACGCAGTCAGCCAACATAGTCTGCTGCCGTCCCAATTAATGGGGTAACAAGGTGTCCAGCACAATGGGCTACTATGCCAAAGCAGGCAGGCGGGTGAAGGAGCGGTCTCCTAACAAGTGGGCTGCTATCCCAGAGATGGAAGACACAGGTGTCCAAGCACACACGGTGCTAGAAGGGCAGCAGCTAGGTGAGATCAGCAGATAGATGGGGCAAGGTGTGCCATACTGTCTGAATTTGTTCCGACCAGAGTTGGCACGGGGAGGAGTCATGTGAGGCAGTGGAAATTTCAGGCAGAAGGGTGAATAGTTAATTGCACGAGACACAGGCCAAAGAGGCTTTAGTTTCATCAGACACTAGCTGATCCAGGCTAACGCCAAAGGCCACTGTGATATAGATGGGGTTCATCTATCACCAGTAGTAAGGGATCTCTTCCCTTAGATTTGCAGGAGGCCTGGAAATGAGCGGTCGCATGTGTGAAATGTGCTGTTTTGGTAAGATCAGCAACTGCATGGGTCAATGTGAGCTCTGGTGGTCTGAGTTGCTCCCCCGCAGAGGTGGCACGGAGCTAAGTCAGAGGAGGCCATTGAACATCCGTGTAAGAAGGCACTGTTCATGGCCTAAGTTTGCAGACCAGTGGGGCCAGGGTTTCATCAGACACAAGCTGATCTGGGCTAATGTTAAAGGCTACGTTGCTGAAGATGGGGTCCATTGTCACCATTGCCATCCAGGCAAACGCATAGGTTAGGTTGACAAACATGGGGTGCATTTGTCACAGGTGGGCATGGACACTGTCCACTGGACATGCACGAGGCCCTAGAAAGCAGGTTGCAGGTCAGAAATCTGCTGTTTTGGTGGTGGGGCTCTGACAGCAACGGGGGCCGCCTCCAGAGCTGTGGCAGAGTTACAGGGCGATCTAGAAGCAGACGGGTACAGTAAGGGTACCTCTGCGCGGCACAGTAAGGGTGCCAGAGGCAAAGACCAGGAGCCTCAGGGCAGGTTACTGGAAAACCGTCACAGTGCCCCGTTAGTCCTTCGGGCAGTTGGGGACCTGCTACGCTCCACGCCGGAAAGGGCGTGAGTAATAAGAGGCCAACGTGTCATGTGATCCGAAGAGGATCACCAAAGGTGTAGCACTGTCTGGGTGTCCCACAGTGCTGGCTCATCAGGCGGACGGGGGCAGCATAGGTTGGTACATCTGCCCGCCCTTGGATCACCTGTAAAATAAGCCACCATATTGCATACTTTGTATGGAATAAACCTGCAGCAATATTTTCCCAGAACAAAAGTTGCCTTGTGTATTTATTTATTCATGCATGCTCAGACGGTGGGTGGGGGTAAGTTGCTGATAATGGCACTATACATCTGTCCGCGGCTCCGCAGGGGGCTATTCCAACGGATGGCCCTTTAGTGCCATTTGGCACAAACGCCACCCACTGGCCTAGGGTTGGACTCAGGAATGAGTCCTTTGCCATGGCGCGCCAGGCACGTCACATGCGGAGGACAGAGGTCTGGGGAGGGTACTTATACCTTCCCCCACCTCTCTGGCGTCCTCTTGGTGCCAGACACGCCGTCTCCTACCCTACTGCTTACCCGCCGTGGGGTTGGCAGGCAATGTACGTAGAATGTTGTAATGTTTTCTTTTCTCGTTGCAGGCGAAGTTACAGGGCGATCTGGAAGCAGATGGGTACAGTAAGGGTACCTCTGCGTGGTACAGGATGGGTGACAGAGCCAAAGACCAGGAGGCTCAGGGCAGGTTACTGGAAAACCGCAACAGCACCCTGTGAGTCCTTCAGGCGGTTGGGGTCCTGCCCAACCAGGGGTTTGCCCTGCTACGCTCCGCCCAGCAAAAAGGCGTAAGTAATAAGAGACCAACGTGTCACGTGATCAAGAAGAGGATCACAAAAGGTGTTGCACTGTCTGGGTGTCCCACAGTGCTGGCTCATCAGGCGGGCGGGGGCAGTATAGGTTGGTACAGCTGCCCGCCCTTGGATCGCCCGTAAGATAACCCACCATATTGCATACTTTGTACGGAATAAACCTGCAGCAATATTTTCCCAGAACAAAAGTTGTCTTGTGTATTTATTTATTCATGCATGCTCAGACGGTGAGTGGGGGTAAGTTGCCAATAATGGCACTATGTCTAGGGCATGTCATCATGTTGAGGCAGGTTAAAGTTTCTTTGAGTGAAGAAATAATCTGCTGCTTCTTGCTCCATATTCAGAAAGGCATGACTGGAGCAAACACGGAATGGCTGATGAATACTTCAGCTCCTCAGAGGAAAAAAACATAATCAATGAAAAAATCCTCTTAAGGAAAAATACAAATCAAGAAACACAGAACAAAAACCTGGTAGCTGAAGAATACTGGAAAAAGGTAGATTCTCTGGAACAAGTAAGAAGCTGGAACATGTAACACACCACAAGAATAACCAGTCTCCTTATACCGTTAGCAAACTGAATATAGGAAATAACAGATGCAGGAGAATCTTTCATACTGGATTGAGAGAAACAGGCAATGATATATATAACTAATATCTCTTACCCGAAGGAATGTGTAAAATTGTTTATAAGCTAGGGATTTAAAGTCAGGCAATACAGTAAATATGGCTGCCCGATTTAGTTCTGAACTCTGTAATGCGATCATTCTCCAGGTTGGCTAGAGAAGCAGATGTGAGCTGAGGAGGAACAGGAGAGAGCAAGAATTCTGTTGCATGTGGCAGGACTTTCCTGCTTATAAATATATGGCCTGGCTCATACAAGCCAGGCCTGATTTCATGCCAACATGAATACATTAATTCCTGAGAGTGTGCAGGAGACGGCCTTAGGGTCTAGAAAGCTAATTAACTGGTGAAATGGCAATGCTAACAAATGTGTGCTTGCTTACCAAATTATATTCAAAACTGCTATTGACATTAGTCACAATAACAAAACAGACAAGCATTTGCAATGCAATAGGTCTTGCATCTGCGAGAGTTTGAGCTATTGGCAATGTACATAACAATGCCTTTTATTTATGTGTTTTGAAAATCTGCAAGTGGTGCGTAAACATGCACTTTGTACTCGCTTAAGAGGCAGTAACTGTGCCTCTTTTCTGACAGCCTGTAGTGAGATCATGAGATTAACTGCAGACATTGCTAAGTTAGCATTAGTTAGTATATGCTTGGCAGCCTTTTTGCCACTTTTGCACGCAATACTATATGGCTTTATTCTCGTGGATAGACTGCTGGTGCATTTTCGCATGAGAACTGTCTGCCTTTCACACATTTAGCTGTACACTGTGCTCCTCGTCTGCACAGCCTGTTCAAGCTCGAAAAACAATGTATGCTGGCGATTCATTTTGGTCAGTCCTACGCCCATAGACACATCATAGAACACATCTGCACTACTGAAAGTCGGGTTCTTTTGATATGGCATTTCATGCTTGAAAAAGCACTTGGAGAGATTCATTTAAACGAAGAAGAGCTGTGCTTGTCCTGAGATGTGATTCCTTGCATCTAAACTTGAGGTATGGGGTCTCCCTGACAAAGCCCAGAGGTCTTCTATAATTATAATAAACTAGCTTATAGCACAGGGAGGGTGGTATGGCGCTGTAGCCCTGTTTGCACTGTCATTATAATATAGTTTCCCCTTTTGTACTTTATGGAATTGTAACCATGCTGATTATATTGTTCTTATGCATTTTGCTGCCAGTATTGGCTTGTGTACTGCATTATAGAGCACGTTAGTTAAAATAAATATCGTGTCTCTGTTTACTTAGGTTATGGACAAGTATGAGTGTTTTAACGAAAGAGTGTTCTTCTTCCCGCGATTCCTGAGAGGGTCGGAGTGACATGTTCCCGGATGTCTAATCATTGGTAGCTTCGCTGTAGTACGGAGAACGAATGAGACACTATAGCTAGTCGGAATGTGGTTCTGGGCATCGAGGTGGGTTTTCTGGTACACCACTGCACACCGAGGTCCTGGTTTCCTGCGCATAGTTCTGGGTATGTACAGAATCCCTGCAACATGATGCACCTAACGTTTGGTCTGGTTCTTATTTACGAGGCACTCGAGTAGTACTGGTGCTTGTCCACAATACCCTGGATTCTGTTTTCTTGTAAACAGTTGTGACGGCATAACGTACCTATATTGATGTTTTGATCGTTTTTTTCAATCTTGATATAATTAAAATGTTTTCTTTTGAATTACTACCCTATATTGCGCAGCCACGCATTAAGTTGTTCTTCCTTCTTATTCCGTATAGCTGATGTTGATATTGCGGCACATAGTCGCGCATCGCTCCATCGTCATTTGCATGCATATGGAGTGCTGGGCACAGGTATCTAACTTATTTTTGTGGTTGGTGCTGATCCAGTTTTCCACTTTGAGGTGTTTATTCTTGGGTAACCTTTCCAGCAGTGAATGGAGATGATAACTTGTTCCATGTATACCCTTCCACTGCAACACCTAATGCATATCGGCCTTATAGAACTCTTGAAGTTCCAATTTCGGCATGGCAACACCGTATTTGGTTTAAGGGCGCCCTACTCCACACAGTGACTCCGGTCTGTTTAGGCCCTTTATCAATTTCGGGGGCCACTTGGCCTGTTTTGGCCGGGTACCCACCACATCCATCTTATTTGGCAGTAACAGTAGCAGAACTGTATGTTGTGCACGCCTCCTTAATTGAGGTGCACAGGGCTCTAGCACAATACGTCTCACACAATCTCCAGGTGGGAGCACCTGGGGTTGCTGCGCAACCAGCTGGACCTTGCGGACTGACTATTAAGCATGGTTTATGCGGTTATGGGCAAGCGTCCACAGAATAAGGATAATTTACCTTACTGGCTTGCGCAGAAATTTGACCAGCTGGAAGCAGTATTTCCGACTAGTACCCCTGTGGAAAAACACAGGATTTTAACTATTAGTTTGCAGAAAGACTTAATACCATAAGTAACCGATTGTGAAAATTGGGGTAAGGTGTTCACGGCAGTGTATGCAAAATGTTTTGGCACACCTTCTATGACAGTGCTCCCCTCCGTGATTAAGCGTGTTCAAGATGAGCATGGACCGGAGGCGGATGTGGAGTTGGGGATGAGGTTGGTTGGAGTGTTCGACATAGTTGCTGATCTGATCTTTGCTAATGTCGAGGGAGATGCAGTTAACTTTCAAGTGTCTAATGCCTGCACCTTGTCCCAAAAGATGAGAAGCCCTGCGAATTACCAAAAATCATTCCAGATGCCTATAAGACTATTGGCCCCAATTGTTTGGGTGTTAAACCTTTTGCTAGAATACCAGCACCAGCACAACAGCAAACACAGACGGCACAGTCTGCTAAAGACGACCGTCCAATATTTCCTAAGAAGAATTGGAAAAATAAAAAGCAGGGGAAGCAACAACAGAAACATGGGTCGCGTTCAGCGTCACCGGTACCCAAGTCTTCTGAGCGCACTTATGATTTGCGCGACCGCGCAAGAAGTAGGTGACCTGACAGATTTCAGGTTCCTGATCAGCGTTCTCCTCGTTCTTTGCAAGGCACATCAGGCTCACAGGCTGGTGGCAGGGAACGCCTGGAGCGGGGAAGAGGTCGAGGTGCCCTGCAAGGAAGTGAGCAACCACGTCATGCTGACAGAAAAGGGAAACAGGGTGATTTTCCTCGTCACCGCCCACAGTTTCAGAAAAAGAAAGTTGCTGCTTTAACAGCAAGATATGCCACAGACGGTTAGGATGCGACTCCGGAACCTAACATGGGCAGTAACGCTGCTAGACCATTACCATAGTGCGGCAAGCACTGCATCCATTTCTGGAGGCGACAGCAACTGAAACGTTCATCACAGTTGAAACGACTGACACCCGAGTGGCTCCCCCTGACAGATGATATATTATGTTATGTCAAGCATGCTTATATTGCGCATGGCGGCCCCAGCAACAGGGCGTCCCAGCGCTTGCGGACAGAAACCAGGAGGGTGAGGCAGGGCAGAAAAGGACAGACTGGTATAGTCGCTTTCAAGAGCACGGCAAGCGCATATGACATAGTCCTTATGATTGAAGGTGACATACAGCTGGTAATTGAAGGAATTTTTGGGGAAAATCTGACTTTGTCTTATGACATTTTGTTGGCAGAGGTAGATTGGCCCCGGCATTTTGTTCTTGCCGCTCCGACGGGGGAGGAAGTAATACTCCAAGTTTTTCACCTTAACATCTCCAAGGAGCATGCAAAGGCTTTTGCAGAAGAGTCGGCTTTGGTGCTTGCACCAGCACTATACCGTACTCAGGTGGGCTGGGATAAAGATTCTCCCCTGCTTGAGATAACATTACGGTCTATGCCACAGCCACAACCCCAGTATCCCCTCCGGCAGGAAGCAAAAGCTCCTGTTTCTGAGATTCTAGATCAATTAGAATATCAAGGAGTTATTGAGACGTGTGTCATTGATGAATAACCCTCTGTTTACCGTAACCAAACTTAATTGGTCGTACAGCTTAGTTTTGGATTACCGCCATTTGAATTCTCATTGTCGCACCTGTGAGGTTCAGAATACCCATAGTTCTGCTCTAGTGGACAGTATTGTTCGTAAAAAATATAAAACTACCCTTGATATTTCCAACAGCTTTTTCAGTCACAAGCTGTCACCTGAAAGCAGTCAATGGATCGCTTTTACCGCCGGCGGAAAACAGAATCAATTCCAGCGTTTGGCCATGGGCTATAAGACCAGCCCAGGTGTATTCCCCGCCTGTGTCGTCTCTTTGTTAGACATATGCAAAAGAAACAATTGATGGACAGAATGCTGGACAATGCAAACATTCACCCCCAGTCACAATGATCTGGGTTTAATCCATCATTCTTTTGCCCACCACACCACCCCAATTTGGACCCAGCCATCTGCAAATCAGTCTTGACCCTGTTCCTTGTGGGAACAGTCCAGGCCGAACTGCCAAGCCAGGAACTCCCTGGACAGGAAACAAGCATTCTGGGACCGGTTTCAGGCGATCACCCTTCATCAGCCAGGCTAGCTTGAATCCAGTGGTGTACTGAGTACGGGACCCACATCTGGGCATACCCTTCCCACTTAGGGCAACATATGCAAAAGAAACAATTGATGCACAGAATGCTGGACAATTTAAACATTCATCCCCAGTCACAAAGATCTGGGTTTAATCCACCATTCTTTTGCTCCCCACACCACCCCAGTTTGGATCCAGCCAAACGAAAATCAGTCTTCACCCTGTTCCTTGTGGGAACAGTCCAGCCCGAACTGCCAAGCTAGGTCCTCCCTGGACCGGAAACAAGCATCCTGGGACCGGTTTTAGGGCATCACCCTTCATCACCCGTGCTAGCTTGAATCCAGTGGTGTAGTGAGCAGGGGACCCACATCTGGGCATACCCTTCTCACTTAGGGCGACATATGCAAAAGAAACAATTGATGGACGGAATGCTGGACAATGCAAACATTCACCCCCAGGCACAAAGATCTGGGTTTAATCCATCATTCTTTTGCTCACCACACCAGTGGCTCAGGGGTTAGAGGCAGCAGACCCGGAAGCTGAGATCGGTCCTGGACCAGGGTTCAATTCCCCGCCTCGGCGGGTCTTGGGCTAAAAATTCCACGGACTCGATAATTCTCGCCCCGGTGCCTCCTCGACTCACGGGTTCACACTCTGCGACTCTGGGCAATAGCTTGCTTAATCTCCACAACGGCCCCTCGCGGCGGGATGCCTGACTTTCACCTTGTGGATACCCTGCTATCTCACAGGGGAATACCAGGAAGGGTTCCCTAAGCAAGCGCCGGGAAACCCACTGCGGGTAGCTGTGCGCTATATAAGCTCAACTACATTTACATTTACATTTACCCCACTTTGGACCCAGCCATATGCAAATTACTCTCGACCCTGTTCCTTGTGGGAACAGTCCAGCCCGAACTGCCAAGCCAGGTCGTCCCTGGACCAGAAACAAGCATCCTGGGACCGGTATCAGGGCATCTCCCTTCATGAGCCAGGCTAGCTTGAATCCAGTGGTGTAGTGAGCACCGGACCCATGTCTGGGCATACCCTTACCACTTAGGGCGATATATGCAAAATAAACAATTGATGGATGGAATGCTGGACAATGCAAACATTCACCCTCAGTCACAAAGATCTGGGTTTAATCCATCATTATTTTGCCCACCACACCACCCCAGTTTGGACCCAGTCATATGCAAATCAGTCTCAACCCTGTTCCTTGTGGGAACAGTCTAGCCCGAACTGCCAAGCCAGGTACTCCCTGGACAGGAAACAAGCATCCTGGGACCACTTTCAGGGCATCACCCTTTCACAGCCAGGCAAGCTTGGATCCAGTGGTGTAGTGAGCACGGGACCCACGTCTGGGCATACCCTTCCCACTTAGGGCGACATATGCACAAGAAACAATTGATGGACGGAATGCTGGACAATGCAAATATTCACCCCCAGTCACAAAGATCTGGGTTTAATCAATCATTCTTCTGCTCACCACATATCTCTGTACTGGGGTGAATGTATGACATTGTTCTGCATTCTGTCCATCAATTGTTCTTTTTGCATTTGTCAGCCCGAGTAGGGCGGGTATGCTCAGACGTGAGTCCCGTGCTTTCCATGCCACTGGAGTCAAGCCATCCTGGCTGATGAGGGCTGTAAGCCCGAAACCGGTCCTAGGATGCTTGTTTCCAGTCCAGGAGGGACCTGGCCTGGCAGGTCGGACTGGACTGGTTCCATTGGGCGCAGGGTCAAAACTGATTTGCATATGGCTGGGTTCAAACTGGAATGGCATGGTGAGCAAAAAAAAGATGGATTTAGGCCCATATCTCTGTACTGGGGTGAATGAATGACATTGTTCTGCATTCTGTCCATCAATTGTTCTTTTTGCATTTGTCTCTTTGTTAGACGTCATAGACCCTGCTGCTTACTCGTACGCTGATGATATTTATATCACAGAGGATGAATGGCTGCATATTTGTCGAGTGGACCGCATCAAAGTTTTGTTTGCGGACTAAGGCTATAAGTTTAACTTTGCGAAATCACACATTACAGAGTACACAGTGTTGTTCTTGGGCTACGAGCTCAATAATGAAGGTAGAGGCTTGGCACCTCACTTCTTAGAGAGATGTGCACATTTGTGACCTCCTACAACCCTGAAAAAACTACAGTCTTTGCTGGCATTTTTAAACTTCGGTCGAACCTATATTCCCGAGTATGCCCAGCATATCAAACCATTGTATGCTTTGATACAACCTACTTTTTAGGTCTCGTCCTACTTTCCACACAGAGGAACTTCTATTCGACCAGTTATTAACGGATATCTTCCTTCTCAAGATATAACCTGTTAGAGACTGTGATCTCTCGATATTGTATAGTTACAGGGGCGGTCTGACATCAGAATATGCGTGTAATAGGAAAATGATGCATCAGTCATTTGTTAGAGTCAACCTATGATGTCACAGTGCTGCCAGTGGCATGGAAGACTGTGAAGGAAGTTGGCGCGTGGCGGGAACACACACTGTGATTCCGCAGCAGTATGCAGACCAAGCTGTCACTTCACAGAAACATTCCTTCCAATTTCCCTCATCATATCTGGGAAGGACTGCAAGCTGTCTTAGGAAGCCTCCTTGAAACTAAGAAAATCACGGCGAGGCGCAGTGGAGCAAACAGACTGGTCCACTACCCTTCAACAGCATGTTTGTTTTTCAATGGGGAGAAGCTGCTTATTTTTGAAGGCTGCCCAATATAGTCACAAAGTGTCGTATATCGTGTGTGACACCTTCAGCGAGTCCTGCATCAGATTCCTTCTGGGATACGGATGTGCTGCTTTCAACATATAAAACCCTAACATGCAGAGTGTTGTGGCCTAACAGGAGGATGCAGCAGAAATTTCACATATCACATGGAAACCCACTTATCATCTATGTACTGTACTTCGGAGGGGATGAGGCCCACGTATTATACAGGATAACATACTCCCTTACTTTACATTACGAAGGACATTGCAAGTCACATCTGAATTCTGGGACCAATAGTGGTCTGTGATATAGAAATACTGGTAGTCGTTTTGCGGTTTTTAATGGCTCCTGCCTCGACACTGCCTCTGGGTGTGACATCAGCAGGGCATATTAACTGTGGTGCGTGCTGACAAAGTCCAGGATTACAATATAACATGCCTAGGCTGTGGGGTTTTAGGTTTAAACCTATAATAACTGATAAAACCCCACTGAAAGAGAAATAGCCCTCATCAGTGAAAACATATAAACACTGAAAAAACACCCGCACAACCACAAACCTAATGCCATTCAAAGAAAGGAAAAAGAGAGTGAAAGAGTCATTTTTTTCTGAAGAGGCCAATACAATTTAACTTTGTTATACAAGCTAGCAGTAAGAAACACTGGGCTAACATTATACTGATTGAGTTTTGTTGCGTAGGGATGCCACTAAAATATTGTTTCTTCTTCCTTTTGCTTTTTTTCAGTTTTGTGGTCATTGGTCTAAAGATGAAGGGTTTAGAAGCTTGTTTTAGGTCTTGTTTAATTATTTTATAAACTGTAGAGAATCAGGAAATATCAAAATCATATTTGATATTTTGGCTGCGTTTGATTCTTTCACTGATAGGTAAAATGGTCGGTTTCATAAGAATCTTTCCTAATATGTGTCATCACATTTACCCACAGAGAATGGGTAAAATCCCTTAATACATCAGCCCACAGTTTCTAGTGGGTCAGTATTGATAGTGGATGAATTGCCAACACCTCAGGCTTCATACATGCGATGCAAGGTATAGTGACAAGTATATGTCAAGAAACCGTCGGTGAACGAGCGCTATATAAATTCTTTTTATTATATCATATCATATCATATCATTACAAATGGGGGTGGGGTCGCACACTACTCACACACCAGCGGGATCGCCCCTAAGGACTGTGGTAAGTGTAGTTTGTGTTCTGCGATGCATCTTCTTTCGATTCTCTGCTATCTTCGCTATCTTCGCCATCCCTGGACACGTGTTTCGGGGTATTTACCCCTCATCAGCAGGGATTAGGCCGTGTTCTAGGGTTGCCGGTGGCTGCCAAATATGGCCAGGTTTAGTACCACTCAGGCGCGCAGGTGCGGGGTCCCACGCTCGTCAGCCAACTGCTCGAGGGAGCTTTAACATTACAAATGGGGGTGGGGTCGCACACTACTCACACACCAGCGGGATCGCCCCTAAGGACTGTGGTAAGTGTAGTTTGTGTTCCGCGATGCATCTTCTTTCGATTCTCTGCTATCTTCGCTATCTTTGCCATCCCTGGAAAGCTCCCTCGAGCAGTTGGCTGACGAGCCTGGGACCCCGCACCTGCGCGCCTGAGTGGTACTAAACCTGGCAATATTTGGCAGCCACCGGCAACCCCAGAACACGGCCTAATCCCTGCTGATGAGGGGTAAATACCCCAAAACACGTGTCAAGGGATGGCGAAGATAGCGAAGATAGCAGAGAATCGAAAGAAGATTCATCGCGGAACACAAACTACACTTACCACAGTCCTTAGGGGCGATCCCGCTGGTGTGTGAGTAGTGTGCGACCCCACCCCCAATTGTAATATCATATCATATCATATGTGAAAAGAGTGCTATCACCAAGCATCTGGGATAGTGGTGAAAACATGACACCAGACTTTTGGAAAACATGGAACGCAGTGTCACTTGGAATGCTCTGCAAAAAGTTTCCTTCCAAGTTCAACAAAGATTGAAGTGATATTGTTTGTTTTTGCAGTGATTCAGCTAAGTATGTGAAAAAGTTGTGTGATAACCTGTCAAAATTGATACCCGAGCTGAAGTGATTCCCTATAAGAGATCCTTGCCACTTGTTAGATGGTATGCTGAAAGCATCTTTACAATCTTCCGAATTAATGAAGGATACTATTGACTTTTTAGCCCATTCTGGTGCACTTTTTTCTTATGCACAGGAACTAAAATGCAAAAAAGTATAATTTTGTGCTTTGTGTGACATCAACGAAAGAACTGTGTCCCTTAGCTGATGGTTCTCTGTCCAAGGGGCTATGAATGCTATATTATCCACGTGGCAACAATTTACAGAATTTTTGCTGAGTGATGATGCCAAAGGCAAGAAATATGAGGATCTTTGGTCTCATAAAGATAGTGATGTGAAAAATGTGCACTCTTCTGCATTATTAGATTTTTACAGTAAAACATAACTGCTGTAGTGGACATAATAAAAAAACTAGATTCTGAAAAGCCCTTGTCAGCCAAGTGTTCAGCAGAATCAGTGTAGAAGTGAAACATCTCCTTCAGATTAGGCTGGGGACACCTATAGTGACTTTGGCACTGCAACATTTTCCATGTTAGAGTGCTTGCCACTTGGCAAGCAAAGCAATGTTGGAGAGCAATTCAGGAATGTTTATTTTACAATGTATGAGAAATGGCTTCCAATGATGCATAGAAATGTCCCTTCACCACCAATGGCATTTGAAGTCAATGAAACGTCATGTGTGGTACTCTGTACAAGTTCTAGATCCTTTCAGTAAAGGGGAATTTCCTACGTAGTTTCAAAAGTGCTGTTTCATTTTTTAACGCTTCAATAACTCTGAGGGCATAAGCATCCAGCTCAATGCAAATGTTGCAGAACCTGCCCTGAAAATCGCTATCTTTTGTTGTATATGAATTTAGGACTCTAGTGTAATTTTCCAGAGTCATGCCCATATTTAGGTATAAATCACCTTATCCTTATATAGGCATAGAAATCATAACCATATTTACACTTAGCCTGTGCAGTCCAAATACGGCATGACTATTTCCACTAGTTCCGAAATTCCACAACGATTTCTTGGAAAAACCCGCCTTCAGCAGACAGGGACTTCCCCTTGCTTCAATATTGATTTATCCAAGAACTCAGTCTTTGATGACGTTATTATGTCCAACCTTACATCAAATTAGGCACCTTCAAGGTATAAATATCCCCACACTTGCCCAGACAAACACACGGTGGTTTGGAGCAGTTCGACTATCTACCTACACGACACAGATCGCCGCAGCAAGTGCCGAAGGAAGACGACCCTCCAGCAGACGCACTGAGAGAGACGCTGTCTTTTCTCTTGTCGAGAAATCCAGCTCCAGTGTTTCCAAGCTACCCTTGCGGGTTGTTGGGAAATCGAGTCCTGAGAGAGAGATACCAGACCTCCTTCATTCTAAAACCAAGGTACGGAGCTGATTAGACCCTTAGAGAAATCTTGGATAGGTTCTTGGCAAAAGAATACTGAAACTAAGCTACACCTCACTTACTTCTTCCCTTGTACTAGACCTAGGTTAGGTACACCGGGGTAGGGGTATTTTAGAAGCACCAGTTGAGTACTTTTAGTCTTTATTTATTAATGTATGTATTCCATGTTATTTTATTTGGCTTAAAAACCATATCATGCTTTTACAGTATTATTTTATAATACTCTTCGTACTGTACGCATTGTACTTTGCAACCAGTATTACGATTGTAGCAGTTCATTTCCTCTGCATGAGAAAGAAGACTGTTCAATAAATATTTTTATTGAAAACGCCCGTCTCTCTATTTCTCTTCACCTCTGGTGAAACGAAGCATGCACGATTGACTGAGTGAAATAACTACCCATTGTTTCCGCACCTCTGAAGATACGTTTTTATCTCGGGAAACAAAGTTGTCATGTTTTAAGAGGTTGTCAGAAATTAATCCCTTCTTGTTTATTCGAGAAAGTTTCTAGTGACCTCTGAGCTAGCTGGCACTCACAATTAAGTCTAATATATTCAATAGAGACCTAGTCAACCTCAGCCCTACGTCTAATCTATAGTATATGTTATTCCAATGCGCAGAGACTATTGGGAATATAGGAACTACACTACATGGCGCCCAACGTTTGGTAAGGTGATAATTTAACGCTAGATACTAGAGTAACTCAGTCGTGCTTTTCATACAGACCCCTTTTTTTCCGTAAAATTCTCCATTAGACATCTGGGGCCCGATGTAGGTAGCCAAATACCGGTCGGTAACGGCCGAAATTCGGTAAATTCGGCCATTACCGACCGGTATTAGTGCATCGAGATGTATGTCACCAAAAATGTACCGAATCGGTAAATACCAGTCGGTAAAACACCGATTCGGTATTACACGATTCGGAATTTACCGAATACATAATCTCCTAATCGGGAAATAAGAAATGGTAAGTTACCGAATCGGTAAATACCGAATTCATATTTACCGAGTCGGTAAATAAGTAGTGGTAAAAAAGTCCATTTGAGATGTAGCAAAGTCAGGAAATACCGAATTTCGTGAAATTCGGTATTTAAGAGTCAGTATTTAACATGGATTGGGAGCCGGTGGAAACCAGGAACAGGATATATAAGAAGCTCCCAAAATGCAACAGTACACCCACAATGGTGGCCTTCTACGTAATTGCAAGGCGGCTACGGATACAGGCAGCAGGAGAGAGGGTCTGGCTAAGGGAGGAGCAGGTATATAGGCAGAGGATTACCCTCTTCCAACTCACTGATGCAGAGATCCTGCAAAGGTACCGACTCCACCCCAGAACAATCCTGGACTTGATCAGGGACCTCCACCCATATCTGGAACACCCAACCCCAAGAGCACACGCCATCCCACGCCATGTACAGGTGCTGTGATAGCCACTGTAGGTGGAGTGTCCCAGAGCTGCCTGTCACGCTTCTTCAGAAAATTCCTAAACGCCATGATGCAGAGGATGGAGCACTACATTGAGTTCCCTGAGACACCTGCAGAACTAGCAAGGACAAAAACCGAATTCTATCAACTTGCACAGTTCCCGCACATAATAGGCTGCATCGATGGTACGCACATCCCACTATGCCCACCTGCAGCAACTGAGCACATTTACAGAAACCGGAAGTCCACACATTAAATCAATGTGCAGGTGATCTGCAACGCTAGCAACATGATAACGGACATTGTAGCCAAATATCCTGGGAGTACCCACGACTCCTACATATTCACCAACAGTGGGATATACAGACACCTTGTTGCTGGTGATTTTGGTGATGGATACCTGCTGGGTAAGTATGTGTGAGACACCCTGACAGTTCATGCAGAAGGAGCACTCCTGAGTATGTGACTAATCTTATTATCCTTTCCCACCCAGGTGACAGTGCATATGCCCTGCGTTCATTTGTGCTCACCCCCTACCTGAACCCATCCACCAGGAGTGAAAGGCGTTATAACCTGGCACAGAGAACAACACGTTGCGTGGTGGAACGTACATTTGGGCTGGTGAAAAGTAGATTTAGGTGCCTCCATAAGAGTGGAGGTGCACGGCAATACACGCCAATTATCTGTTGCAAGATTATTGCGACCTGCGCCATGCTGCACAATCTTGCCACCAAGGAGGGCACAGAGATAGAACTCACATATCATGAGGACATTGATGATGGGACAGTACAAGTTAATCACAATGCAGCAGGAGCAGCACCAGCAACAGATGGTCGACTGCGACGTGCTGAAATTACCAACAGATACTTCTAATTGAGCGATAACACACAGCCATGTCCAGTGATTGGAACACTCACTTTAATGTACACAACTGCACCTTCCAAAAAAACATTAATCAAATTAAATGCACCTTGCACAATGTTTTGCCAAAATTTCCTCACTTTGACCTGTCCTGTGATCAATATGTCTTTCAATGCTTGCGCTTACGCATGCTGTTTTGCGAGGCACGGGGCTGGGGGTCTACATGTGCAGTGGTGCCGGTGTCTTCGGCATGGAGTCTGCAGCTCCTACGTATGTCCTGAACAGGGGTGCTGGACCCACTCCTGCTCGTTGACTCCTCAGTGTCCCCAACAACCATGTTGCCACCTGTGGCTGTCAGCTGGGTCAGCATTGCCTCCATTGCTGAGGTCACCCTCCCCATCCCCCGGGACAAATCACTGCAGCAGTGAACAATGTCAGTCTGCAGATTAACAGAGCGGCGACACTGCAGGGTGGTGGAAGTTGCCAAACGGTTAATCGACTGATTGAGCAGCCTGACCCCGCGCGTTATATCTGCGCCTCTCTTCTTGGTCACTTTGCAGCCTGTCACAGAGGGTGCCCATGCGCTCCTCCATGCCCCTCACCCCCTCTGCCATGGACTCCATCCCTTTGCCCATTGCCTCCATCCCTTTGCCCATGGCCTCCATTCCCCTTGCCATGGCACCTATCCCCCGATCGATGTCCGACATCCTGGTATTCAGGATGCGCACCTGCCGGTGCACAGCCATGATGCCTCTGGCCTGCATACGCTGGACTTTCACCATTGTGGCTTCAAGCCCAGCGAAGACACCCTGCACATCCTGCCCCTCATCCTGCTCTCGTGCCCTACGGACACGGTCACCTGCACGGCCAGATCCCAGTGAGCCAAGTTGTCCAGCATGGCCAGCCATTGTTGGTGTAGTAGGTTTGGGAGCCACTACTACTTCCTCATCGGAGCTCTCCAGGATCCGTAAAGGTGGGACATCCTGTCTCCTTGGCCTCACGCGCACAGGAGACCCTGAGCTGGGTGTTGTGGCTCCTGCTGGTGCTGGCAGAGTCTGTGTGTCGAGAGTGGCTGAGCAGTGGTGTCGTGCTCCATTGCTGTGGGTGCCTGGGGTGTGGATGTTTCCTCAGGGACAGTGCTAGGTCCAGCAGTGTCTTTTGCCTTCTCCCGCGCAGACGATGTTGTGGCACTACACTCCCCTCCCAGCGCTTCTCTGCGCGATGACTCTCCTGTGAACAGACATGGACAATGATCAGCTGCCTGTTTTCCAAAAACAGATTCCTAACACACATTTTAATTTCCTAGACTGTTTGTGCATGGGGAGTGTGGCATGGCATGCAGGGTTCGGTGTTGGCAGCTTTGATGTATCTACCTATGACTACAACTACCATGATGCATTGCTGGGGACTACAGTCATGTGTGCTAGATTGTGAGTGATTCACCCACATTGGGGAAGGGGCCTGGGAATGGGTGGGGTACATGTCCATGCATCTTACCTTTCTTACTTGCAGCTCTGGCTGAGCTATCAGCATCCCCGATCCCATGTATGCTTTCAGGCTCCATGGTTGATTCCACAAGCTGCTCCAGGTCGGTGAGGCTTGGGGTACGGCTCTTCCCCCCACCGGTTGCTGCTGATTCCTTC
This sequence comes from Lissotriton helveticus, assembly GCF_964261635.1. Lineage (NCBI taxonomy): Eukaryota > Metazoa > Chordata > Amphibia > Caudata > Salamandridae > Lissotriton > Lissotriton helveticus. Next base: position 288,708,104 of record NC_136063.1, on the reverse strand, counting down.
CTCTGGGTGCCTAGTTTTTTTTGGTGGTGATCCTCAGATCATACCACCTCTTCTTCATGTCGTCAATTTCTCTGTGGGTCACTCCTAGTCCATTGACCTTGCTCTGTATTGCCAGCCAGGTGGTCCTCTTTACAGACTCTGCTACATGCAGAGACTGTTTCCCGAACAGCTGGCTGTAGTGATGCACAACCTCCTCCACCAGCACCTGGAGCTCTGTTGGGCTGAATTTCACCTTTCTCTTCCTGTCCCCTCCATTCTTTTGTGCCTCCTGGGACTCCATGCTGTTTCTCTTGGTCTCACTGCAGCCTGCTCCTCTGTCTCCCTTCCAGCTCTCTCTGCAGTTCTGTTGCTCTGCACCTGCATGGGTGTGGCCACCTCCAGGTACTGGGGTGTGGTACTTGCACCTGATTGGCTGATCTCTCAGATGCTAGGATGTGGGGTGTGGTGGGTGTCCCTGATTGGTGCACAGGCTCACATGTCATGTATTCGAAATTTCGAGATCGGATTTTACCGATTCGGTATTTACCGAATCGGTATTTACCGATTCGGTAAATTCCGATTCGGTGTCTCCCATTCATTCCTATGGGACTGGAAGGCCATAGGGTTGTATGGGTGTTACTGAGTCGGATATTACCGATTCGGTAGATACTGATTCGGTATTTACCGAGTTTGAATACCGATTGATACCGAATCGGTATTTTTTACCGGATTTTTACCTACATTTGGGTTTCTGGTTCATAAATACCGATTCGGTATGAGTCGGTATTTATGAACCGGTAAAAAAAAATTACCTACATCGGGCCCCTGGAGTGGGTAAAGGGATAATATCCACCAAAACTGAGCACGACGAAAAATCATATGTATTAGTTTCTGGTTTTTGTTCAACATTGAAGGATACAGTGTTCCAAAAATATTGTGCACCTTATCTTTGTTTCCTTGAAACTTGCTCTGCAAATTTTCGGTCAACAAAATGACGGCGAGTGATGACGAAAGGGAGAGAGCTGCAGCAGCAGCTCAGGCACTTTTAGACAACACAGGTCTCCAACAGGATGACCCGGATGCTATACTCATCTCTGTAAACTTAAAGAAAACTATAGCTATAAAATTCATAGAAAATGGCCTATCACCCAGAGGTGGTAGAGTAATATTTGTTATAGAGGCACATGAATATCGGCAGACAGAGGTATTCTATTCATGGATTATCTTTCCACAAGCAAATCCAACAACACATGTGTTCCACTTCTTTAAGATAGAGGAACATCCAGTGGAATAAGTTCCTTTCGAGGACGTTGAAATTCCACTAACTTACCAAGAGCATCAGCTCTGGTTTAAAGGCACCCTACAACATCAAAATCACATTACCTGGCTCGGTCCACTAGGTAGACCAGGAGCAACATGGCCGGCACTAGCCAGCTATACACCACATCCTGACATTGAACAAAAACAGGTCCAGAACTGTTAGCTCAACTAAAACAGTTAATTAAAATACATAGACAGTTGGTTCAATATGCCATGCAGACTTTAACTGTCCAACCTGCTTTAAGGATTCCACACCACACCCCTCATCAGAGGAACACAAACAAAATTACACCACAGACTATACAATCAGTCATTGGTAAATTACCCGCAAAACTGGAACAAATTCAATTCTGGTTAGCTCAAAAAATTACTCAAATAGAGGTAGTATTTCCCGATAGTACACCTCATGAGGAACACAGGATTCTAACAATCTGTTTACCAATGGGGATCGCACCACATGTGGAGGACTGTGACCCTTGGGGTACAGTCTTTGCTTCAATCTACACAAAAACACATGGTGTTCCGTCTATGGCAGTAATATAAGACGTCCTAAGACAGATTCAAAATGAATACGGACCAGAACCTGCCTTAACCCCTTGGCTGCGGGGCACATTCCCCCGCTGTGCTGGGGGGCGGGGGGACGCGTAAAGCGCCCCGGTGCTCATGACGAGCTGAGCTCGTCATGGTCACACCCGTTCCCATGGAACGTTCAGCACAGCAGGGGAATCAGCCCAGCATGCGAGCGTTCCACGGAACGGGCGAGGTCATGAGGAGCTCGTCATGAGCACCGGAGCGCCGTAGCTCATGACGAGCTGAGCTCGTCATGAGCACCCAAGGGGTTAAATCTTGGTATGAAGTTACTAAAAGATTTCAAACAGGTCTCAGCTATACTATTAGCCAACATAAAAAGTTAAGCAGCATCCGTGGCAATCCTCCAAAAACTAAAAGAAACTGATATAACAGAGCAACCATATGAACTTGCAAGAATTATTGAAAAATCATATGAAGAACTAGGTAGAGATAGTTTGGGTGGGAAACCAGTAAAACCCCAACTAACTGAAAATCCTGAAAAAGTTTTTATTAAAAATAATCTCACTACTCCTAAAAAGAAGTGGGAAAACACTAAACAGACAATTCCTAAAAAGAAGCGTTTTCAGTCCAGAGGTAGGTCTCAACAGGAGCCCTCTGAAAAAAGGTATAACCTCAGACATAGGGTTAATTTGAGAAAACCTGATAGATATCAAGATACTGATACACGTTCCTCTCGTACCTTTCAGACTTCCTCACAGAAATCCGAAAGAAGAGGACGATCAGGACAAAAGGAAGAACAAGTGAAGTCCAAAGATGAACAGCACTTTCCAAAAAATAAGAAAACTCAATTCACCAAAAAGAAGGTAGCAAGTGTAAAGATCAGACATGCCGAGGATCTTGAGGACACAACTCAAGAACGGGGAGTGGGCTCAGACAATGCTAGACAGCACAGCAGAAGTAACCATAGCTCGCAAGATCCTGAAGGATCATCTGGAGACAGTGGACTTGAATGAATGCATTCAAGTTGAAACTGCCGACACCAGGGTTAGTGTACCCTATAAGTTATATGAAGTAACACTCCAGATGGAGGGGGACATAACTAGAAAAATAAAAGCACTCTTTTGGGAGAAGCTATCTAAGGGTTATGACATTCTTCTAGCTGAACAAGACTGGCCACCTGAATTTGTCATGGAGTGCCCACATGGCAAAGAGATAATTATGCCAGCCTTCTCAAATCACATTCCAATTCATAAAAAATACACCCATGCCAGAAAATGGGCTGTAGCCCAGGCTCCAGTATTATACAAAAATCACATAGGATGGGATGAGGATTCTCCTCACTATAAAATCCAGTTAAAAACTCAACCAAAGGCAATATCCTGTTAAACAGGAAGCTAACAAACTGGTCAGGGAGATTTTAAATCAACTTGACTACCAGGGGGTGATTGAAACATGCACCTCATCTATGAACAATCCTTTGTGTCCTGACTCCAAGCCAGACCATACATATCGTCTAGTTTTGGACTACAGACACTTAAACTCTTGTTGCAAAACTTTTGCAGTTCAAAATGCATACAGTGCACCACTGATGAATAACATTGTGCGGAAAAAATATAAAAACTTTAGACACCAGAAAGCAGGGACATGACCGCTTTCTCAATGATGGGGACACAGCGACAATTTTGCCGTCTCCCCCAGGGATTCAAGAATAGTCCAGGGTTATTTTCAGCCAGAGTAACAGAGTTACTACAAACGTACGATGATGAGGCATTATCTAATGTCGATGACATCTATCTTACAGACGATGATTTGGACGTGCACTTGAAAAGAGTGAATACCATAATACTTGGGTTCGCCTCTGAAGGGTACAAATTCAATTTTAAGAAGTCACAAAATGCCCACCTCAACGTCCTATTTTTAGGATACGAACTTTCAAGTGAAGGCAAAAGCCTAGCAGCAAACTTTCTAGAGAAATGTGCGCTGCTCCAACCTCCAAAAACGCTGAAAAACTTACAGTCAATTCTAGGTTTCCTGAATTTTGGAAGAAATTATGTTCTAAATTACGCAGAGAGGGTTAAACCTCTCTACGAACTAATAAAACCTGATTTCAAACTAATTGGACTCAAAAACACACAGAAATTTTGTGTTCAGTGCAACCAGACATGTTAGCAAAAACACAGTTACAGACACGCGACAACGTGCGCAACCTTGTGATCCGAACCATCCCAGGGAGATCCGGATTCACATACCTAACCTTTAATGAAGGTGAAAACGTACCAATAGCTTATAAATCACACTTGTACACACAAGCGGAAATGAAATTCACTTCAACAGAAAAGATTATGACAGCGGTTCAAACTGCAGTAGCAAAAGAGAGAGCCCTCGCGCAGGGTAAACGCATAATGATCGTTACACCTGTACCTGCCTTAGAGGCTGTGACAAAAGCGAGAATTCCCAATGCTAAGGCTTTACTCGGGGAGGGATACAATGGGTTAAGTCTCTTGCTCCAACAGATGTTGAATACGTTTTTGACACCTACTTAAAAACACAAGAATTTCTACAATATGAACACGAATGTCCTCTGCCCACTGAGATTCTGCCTCTAGAACATTACGGATCTATAATTTATACAGACGGATCAGCACAGCCCGCAATTGGGGGTAAACAAGCCTATAGTGCTGCGTGCACGATTGTTAAAGGTCTCTGGCCGAAGGTAAATTTCGACCTATGGTCACAAAAACTCCATCACTCAGAGACTGTACAGCTCAGCGAGCTGAACTACAGGCTTTCAAGATGGCGCTTGAAAATACTGATCGCAAATTCCCCACACTCATAGTGTGCGATTCGTATTACTGCGTCCAGTCTTACAATGAATATCTGCAGAACTGGGTTCAAAACGGTTTCAAAGACGCAAAAGGTGGCACAATTAAGCATAAACTCCTTTGGGAACAAGTAGTTCTATTACCGAAAGAACTACAAAAGACTCACGTGATCCATACTGTCAGGAATCGGTAATGGATAGAGCTGTGCGGGTCCGTAGTACGGAGCGACCAGCCAAGGAACTACAAATCCCGGCATGCCTTGAGGCGCGTTCCATTTACGACGTAGGAAACGAGACGCGGACATAAATGCATTGCGGGAATTATCGGCGATGCCGAATATTATTGACCAACTTCTTGGAGTTACGAGCTGGGTGTTGTGAAGCCGTGCTCGTGCTAAAGTTAAGCAGGAGGGTGAGGAGTGCCTTTGGGACACCGCAAAGAACCCGCCAACACGGTAAAAACGGTCCGTTTCTTACGCTTTCGGCGTGAGCTTTCTGGAAACCGGACCGAAGCTTTCTCGGTTGAGAAAGCATTTCTCCTCGCGGGATTCCAAGTCCGTGAGAGAGATTCTGGTGAAGTGAATCCAGGGGTATTGTGAGTACAGAAGCTTTGGGATTGGAGTTCTATTTCCATGTACTGGGCTCGGAGGTTGATCTATGAATTAATAAACACTCACAAAGAAGGTCTAAGTGTTCTAGACGTCAGGGAGAGAACACTACTCTCTATCAGATTCAAGTGAATCACTCATTATCTTTATGTGTATCGTTTTGGATATGATTTAAACACAAGTTGTTTCTTCTTTTCCTCACATAGGAGATAAGACAGAAGGGTACCATATCTATTGGGGATATCAATACAAATACATGTTAAAGCAAGAAATGGTATGTTGAAGTACTGGTATGATCTAGCCTATGGTATAATGTGGTCATGTGATTTTTCCAACTGCTTCTTGTTCTTTTCCTTGCAGTTATAGAAATATCACAGGTACCTCATTAAGGTCTATCTCCTATATACAAAACTACATTACTTTCATCACAGGTAAAAAGGTGGGGGGTTAGATGCTAGATGTATAGATAACAGCTGAGTCTATAGGGAACAGAGTGTGATAATCTGTATTGTGTTTTGTCATTGCAGCACTCCCTCCCCGCCGTCCCTATCCTTTCCTTCCTTTTCTTCCAGAGTTGAATCGTTTCTCATTGTCTGTATTGTTATCTCAGACGTGGGGAGGATTATATCAGGGAGGTTATAGGACCCTCAGCACAGCCCCGAGGAGACAGACCGTGGAAGCCTAACAGAATAATCGGCCTACGAATTATACTCTCGTCTTGGCTGTGCTGTGGGTACTATGGCTACACTCGATGATGTGCTGGCGACGTTGGCTTTGGTCCAAACCGAGCTCGCCGCTTCCAACAGGGAGGTAGCGGCCTGTAGGGCAGAAAATGCGCAGTTGAAGGCCAGGATGGGTAGGGCCGCCCTTCCTCCAACTACGTCAGGGGGGAGTAGTCAGGTTCCCACTACCTCTGTTACAGTAGAAATGCCAGCACAAATACCTTTAGCTCCTCCTGAAAGATTCTATGGGGACAATAGGAAGGTACAGGTATTCATGACCCAGATCATGCTACACTTTATGTGCAAGCCGAAAATGTTTGCCACCAATCAAGCCAGGGTGGCCTTTTTGATTTCATACTTGGGGGGTGAAGCTGCTCAATGGGCCGTCCCTGTGGTTCGGAGGGATGACCCGCTACTCTATGCATGGGATGACTTTCGCCTTGAATTCGAAAAAACATTTGATAGAAGGGCTGAAACATTCACAGCGGACAGAGAACTTCTGAAATTGAAACAAGGCAACGCTGATTTAGTTTCTTATTTGAACAACTTTCGCCGTCTGGTGGCTGAAACAGATTGGCCGGAGGCTAAACAAACAGCTCTCTTTTACCAGGGACTGAGCGAAGAACTCAAGGATGTTTTGTCCCATATCGATGCACAGCCCCGTACTTGTTCCGCCCTCATAGATCTTACCTTGCGATTGGATCATCGTATAAGGGAAAGGAAGGGAGAACACCGAATGAAAGACTGTGCCGTTCTACCATATGATAATACTGGGCAAGGAGATAAGTCTTCAGCAGGGCCTGAACCGATGGATATTGGAGCAGTGCGAGCTTCCCTAACAATAAGTGAAAAGGAACATCGGCGCAAACAAGGGTTGTGCCTTTATTGTGGCAAGAAAGGCCACTTCCTGCGGGAGTGTCCCGTGAAACCAAAATTTAACAAAGTTAAGCAGGGACAAGTCGCGGCTGGACTTTCTGATGCGGATCAGGAAAACTACAAAGCTTGAAGGTGAGTGAAGGGGAGCCATCAGGCAAAGTTATTATTCCTTCTATTATCCCTGACCGGAGCGTTGATATGTGCCATGTGTTCCTGAAAATGTGTTTGGAGGTGGCAACGGAAGTGAAGGATGTTCGTGCAATGGTGGACTCTGGTGCCACTGGTTGTTTTATGGATGCCAAAGAAGCCAGAAGACTGGGAGTGAACCTGGTTAGGAAATCGCACCCGGAAACGGTTTATGCGGTGGACGGAAAGGAGCTTCAAGCGGGGCCTATTCGATATCAAACCCAGGAATATGTCCTCTCCTATGAGGGAATACATCGGGAGACGTTATCCTTTAATATCATTGAAGCTCCTCAGTATGGGATCATACTGGGGCTTCCCTAGTTGCAACTGCACAAACCCAATATACATTGGACTTCTGGGAAGGTGTTGTTCGATTCAGATTATTGTACCGAACATTGTGGCACTGAGTGGTCCAGTCCGGCCAAGTCGCTAGCCTCTGTGATGCATATTGCTACGGCAGCTGAGAAAGAGATGTCCCTACCCTTGTGTTATGCAGCGTTTGGAATTGTGTTCAGTGATTTGGAGGCGGACACGCTTCCACCACACAGGGCCTTTGATTGTTGGATTGACCTTCTTCCTGGAGCGGTGATACCTAACAGCAGAATATACGCTCTCACACTACCAGAGAATGAAACCTTGAGGGCGTATTTGGACATATATCTTGCCCTTGGATACATAAGGCCCTCTAGATCACCGGCTGCGTCCCCATTATTCTTCATTCCGAAGGCCAATGGCGAGAAGAGGTGTTGCATAGACTATCGTGCCCTTAATGCTATTACGATCAAGAACCAGTATCCACTGCCCCTTATTTTGGTATTGCTGGAGCAAGTACGATCGGCTCGAGTATATACCAAATTGGACCTGAGGGGGGCTTATCACCTTGTACGTATTCGTCGAGGTGACGAGTGGAAAACCGCCTTCAAGACGCGGAATGGGCTCTATGAGTACCTAGTGATGCCCTTCGGCTTATGTAATGCCCCTGCAGCATTTCAGTTTTTTCTTAATGAAATTCTCAGAGACCTTCTTGACCATCATATTGTCGTATACATAGACGATATATTGATCTATTCGGACACAGATGAAGAACATGTGGAACACGCGAAACAGGTGTTGCAAGTTTTGTTACATCACCACTTGTATTGTAAAATCACGAAGTGTGAATTTCACGTGGAAACTGTGGAATTTCTGGGTGTGATGCTGACACCATCTGGGCAAGTGATGGCGGAGAGGAAAGTCAAAGCAGTGATGGAGTGGCCCCGCCCGTGCAATGTCAAAGATATTCAGTGCCTACTGGGATTTTCCAATTTCTATAGACGCTTCATTCGTGGGTTTTCGGAGCTGGTGGCTCCGCTGACAAGACTTACAAGGAAGAGCGTCCCTTTTTTGTGGGGTGTTTTGGAACAGGAGGCGTTTGATCGATTGAAGACTTCTTTTGCCACAGCTCCAGTGCTGGTGCATGCCAACCCAAGTGCGCCATTCATAGTAGAGGCTGACGCGTCTGAGGTCGCTTTGGGGGCAGTGTTATCCCAGAGGAATGCAGAAACTGGAGTGTTACATCCCATCGCTTTTATGTCCCGCAAATTAAGCCCAGCGGAAACCAACTATACAATCGCGGAGAAAGAACTGTTGGCGATACGTGAAGCATTCCTGGAGTGGCGTCATTGGCTGTTGGGAGCATAACATCTGGTTACGGTTTATACCGACCACCAGTACCTCCAGTTCATGCGGGCGGCTAAACATCTTACGCCTCGCCAACTGCGTTGGATGTTGTTCTTCGAAGAATATCGGTTTTTGGTTACCTTTTTTCCCGGTGCGGATAATAAGAAGGTGGTTGCCTTGACCAGGCAATCACATCCTTCGTTGCATGCTGTGGAGCCAGTCAGGGCCATTATTTCGCCCTCCCAAGTGGTCGGGGTTACGAGATCTGATGACCTCCTGATGGGTGTGAGGAGGGGTGTGCTGAGTTGTGTGGGGCGTACTTGGCTCCGTCATCATCCGGAATGGCGCTTGAAACAAGGAATTCCGATAAAAGGAACTCAGGTCCTTCTCCCTACTGTTTCCTTGCGAAAGATGGCGTTTTCCTGGTGTCATGAGGCCCCTAGTGCGAGGCATATGGGATATGTCAAGACGCTTGAGAAGATGCTGAGGCAATTTTGGTGGCCGTCTATAAGACCCGACGTCCAACGATGGGTGATGGCTTGTGTACGGTGTGCGCAAACCAAGTCTGACCGACAAAGACCTCAAGGGATCCTTCAACCAAAGCCCACACCGGAACATCCGTGGGAAAGGTTCTCAGTGGACTTTATTGTGGGACTCCCTAAAGATCAAGGGAACACCGCAATCATAGTGGTGGTGGACTATCTAACAAAGATGGGGCACATCCTAGCATGTAAACAGGTCCCTATGGCAGGTCAATTGGCGCATCTCCTATTGGTGAACATTGTTAGGCTACATGGACTTCCTAGAGTTATAGTGTCTGATCGTGGGGCGCAATTTACTGCGCGTTTCTGGGAGACCTGGTGCTCGGAACTGCATATATCCTCTTCTTTGTCTACCAGCTTCCCATCCCCAGTCCGATGGTCAGACGGAAAGACTGAAACAGTCTTTGAAACAGTATCTACGCTGTTATGTGCAAGAGAACACCGATGCTTGGGTAGATTGGTTGTGGGTGGCAGAGATAGCATACAATAATTCACAACATTCATCCACTATGCATTCTCCCTTTTTCTGCACATATGGTCACCACCCCAGGTTTACCCCTATGTTACTTCCTAGCGCTAGGGTTAAAATACCAGAGGTTAGGGAGAGACTGTTGCGGGTTCGTAGGTACTCACTGATGCACGTAAACACCTCATACAGGCTAAGCGCAGGTATAAGATACAAGCTGACAAACATCGTAGACAGAGTCCTGTGTATAAGAAGGGTGATTTGGTATGGTTGTCCACAAAACATATCAAATTCAAAAGGTACAGTGTTTTCCATCCCAGGTTTATAGGACCGTATAAAGTTGTGAAACACGTCAATCCTGTTGCTGTGCGATTGCAATTACCTGCTCATTTCAGAATATATCCTGTATTTCATGTTTCCTTGTTGAAGCCCTCTCATTGCCCTGTGCACAGGTTGCCACAGCCCCTTTGGGTTCAGGGGGATAGTGAGTATGAGGTTAGGGCAGTTCTGGACTCGAAGTTTGTGAGGGGGCGGGTGCATTACCTGATCTCATGGAAGGGATTTGGGCCGGAGGAAAACTCATGAGAGCCGGCTGGGGCTGTGCATGCTCCCCGTTTGGTGGCTCAGTTCCATCGTTTACATCCGTCCAGTCCTGCTGGTGGTCGAGGCCCCTTGTGAGGGGGGGTGTACTGTCAGGAATCGGTAATGGATAGAGCTGTGCGGGTCCGTAGTACGGAGCGAGCAGCCAAGGAACTACAAATCCCGGCATGCCTTGAGGCGCATTCCGTTTCCGACGTAGGAAACGAGACGCTGACATAAATGCATTGCTGGAATTATCGGCGATGCCGATTATAATTGACCAACTTCTTGGAGTTACGAGCTGGGTGTTGTGAAGCCGTGCTCGTGCTAAAGTTAAGCAGGAGGGTGAGGAGTGCCTTTGGGACACCGCAAAGAACCTGCCAACATGGTAAAAACAGTCCGTTTCTTACGCTTTCGGCGTGAGCTTTCTGGAAACCGGACCGAAGCTTTCTCGGCTGAGAAAGCATTTCTCCTCGCGGGATTCCAAGTCCGTGAGAGAGATTCTGGTGAAGTGAATCCAGGGGTATTGTGAGTACAGAAGCTTTGGGATTGGAGTTCTATTTCCATGTACTGGCTCGGAGGTGGATCTATGAATTAATAGACACTCACA